>NW_027362761.1:572282145-573531520 GCF_046119375.1 Phyllobates terribilis | reverse complement strand
TCTGCAATAGGCCAAAAAGGATTAGCTTTGCTAGATTCAGCCAAATGCTGTGAAAAAAACTTGCACAGCACTGGCACAGACCTGCCTGGCAAAAACTGATAGGAACTGATGTAACCTAGTCCTGAAAAGGACTCCAATTACAATTAGTCTTTACTCCCACAATCTATCTATTTAAGAGCACAGACCTGCCTGATAAAAGTCGTAGGAAATGCTGTAACCTAGTCCTTAAAAGGACTGCAATCACAACTATTCCCTACTCCCAAGCTATCTGTATATTTGTGCGAAAATTGGCTTGAAATTAACAAGGTATAGCGCACACAGCAACAGCGGTGCCGTCTAACACGCAGCTGCAGCAGTGAGAAAATGGTGGCGACGGGGAAAATGGCTTGGTCTTATAGGGCAAGGACATGTGACATACACTGCCAATCACACATGCCCTTGCTTGTGTGAAAAAAAGCACTTCGCTCCGTGTGTGCGCTGCTGATAGGCTGACAGATTGCACCTCCCCACTGCAAATGCGGGAAAGAAAAAAAAAATGGAGATCTTCATTGTTCCTGCAGAGATCCATCCCCTGCCCCTCCCCCCACCCCGCTGTACACTCAAATTGCGTATTAACATTAATTTTCATCATTACTGAGAAAAAATCCAGTTATGATTTTGGTGCACGAACAGTTATCGAACATAACCTCGAACAGCCGAATTTTTCTCAAATTGTTCGTTTTCGCCGACCGGCTCGAACACCGCCCAAAACAGCTCGAATTTGAGATTGGCGAACAGTTCGAGTAGAACAACGCTCATCTCTAGTCTAGACATGTGGTGTTTAGTTATTCAGGAGGGCACTGAGCTTGGGTTAAGGTTGTGGAGGGACACAAATGTTTGAGGGGTACAAAACATTTATGTTAGTGGCAAAAGGAGGGGAGGGTCCTCAAAGTTGGTGGACGTGGTTAGTGGCGGATCGGTGGGGGGGGACCCACAAGGTTATGGACCCCCCAAGTGGAATCTTGTAAGTGGCGTCAGTTAGTGGAACCCCTATGTTTAAGGGGGTGGAAGGGCTCGTTGGTGGTGGTCAATGTTAAGAATGCCAGGTTGGTTAACAGCTGCCTCTGAGCTGGCGCTTAACGACTAGATGTAAAATATTCAACATGAGTAGTTGGTTATTTGCATACTGCCTGTCATGGGGCTTTGGAGGACCATCCTCCTAGTTTCAATTGTTATGCTTGTTGTATTGTTATAATAAAGGCTGCTGTGGCCATTAAAATCCACCCTGGTGTTGAGTGTTTTTTAAGGGGAAGAGTATGTTTAGATGGGGGGGGGGTGAACACACATGACTCGCCTATACCCTTTGTCAAGAACTTGCCATGGTTAGGAGTTTGGTTTAGCTGGTAAAAATGTGCTGTCCCTCATTCTTGTCCTTGAGAGTTGGGAAGTATGTGTATGGTCCTACATATATATGTCTGTGTGACCATGAACCCTCCTTGCCCTTTGTTCATTATAGCTTCTCCTCAATTTTCACACCAAATGGTCATTAGCTTCCCGAAGGATCTACATGAACAGTGACAGATTGTAATCAATTGGCCTGGAATGACTGATGACAAAAAGAAATCATTGTGCAGCTGGTGAAATGATTAATCACACGACATAACTAGCTACCAAAATATGTTTCTTTGAATCCACTCCATCTTGGAAAACATGCCTCTCTCATCGCGGACCGTATTTGTCACAACTGATCTTGTACATACCTGTACCTCGGAGAAAGTGCATCTTGTGAATTTCAATTACCCGTTGGCATGGAATGGCTGAATTACTGCATGTTCCTCGCACTTGTTTAATGGCAGATAGCCCTCCATTCATATAGAGCATAAATAAAAAAAAGAGGCATAATGACGCTTAGAGCTGCAGCCGACAGCTGCGCAACGGAATAACAGTTTAAATGAAGTCATTGTGAACTAAAAGTGAAATATATCACCGACGCGCAATAAACACTTCAAGGTACATTTTGCAAAATTGTCCTTTTATCCAGATTACAAACTGCGTTCGCCATTGTTTATGTGATCCTGTATTAAGTGAGATGACATGAAACATAGTAACTGTCCAGAAAATGGAAGTTATTTGGAGATCTTTGTTATTTTAGCAGTAGAAATAGACAAATTACTGCTCCATGACTGAGCCGCGTCACCATAGAGGATTAAAAGAATGAAAATGGATGTTGTTTAGTCATAAAACTACATTTGTATCACACACAGCAATTAGTCTTATTTTAGTCATAGTTAGAACATGCTATCCAGCTCTCTTGGAAAAAGTTGGCAAAAATGCCGAGTGAATTTTCAGCTGGTAATGGCTTGAAAAAAAACATTATACTCACCTATCCTATGCCTCGTCTGCTTACTCCGCAGAGGCATTGGTTTCCCTAGCCCGCAACGTGGGTCTTCAGTTCCTCCAGTGAGGAGGTCCACATCGTAAAGTGAGGGGCAACACACATCATTCACATCAACATCACGCATCGATCCCCGCATGACTATGTGAGTCTCTGTGCCGCAAAAATAGAGGATACCTGAGCAGAGGACTGTGAAATAGGTGGTGATGTAAGGAGTCATGTGCAGCTAAGGACAGGAGAGTACAATGTTTTTCCAGGGAACATTCATGGGCGCAGCTTGTGCCCCAGCCTATGCAAATCTTTTGTTAAGTCTATGGGAAAGAGATATCTTTTCGAGCCAATCTGGGCACTTTAGATTTGGCCCGAATTTTATTTGGATTGACTAGATTCTGCCAACCCATTCGAACAAAGCTAATTTTGAGAGAATTGCTCATTTCTAATCCTGTCCATGGCATCAGGACATTCCATCATCTTTGCCCACTTTTGGATGGGTTTTTCCAAAGACACTACTCCTCTTGATTTCTGTTTCCCATCACCGTCATGGCAATTTCAGAACTGATTCTTTGCAGGCTACTCAAGTGGTGGGTCACAATGCTCAGCAGTGCCACAAGGTAAGGATACTGTAGGTGGTAGTGGGTCTTAAATGCTGTCAGCTGCCTGGATGGAGCAGGTATGGATGTCAGCAAAAGCCTAGAAACAACTTGCTGCTGTGATGATGCCAATGTGTTGCAATGGGAGCTTTTAGAAAGAGCAATCAGAAGTAGATACAATGGAACTGGCAACAATAGGCTATAGTATGGATAGTCTATGTGTATTACAACTGCAGTTGGCTAGTCAATAGTTAGACCTGGGAGGATTGCAGGAGAAATCAGTGCAGGATTGGACATTGGAAAGAATTGAGGGCGGAAGTGTCTTGTCTGCTGAGCATTGGAGGTGGGCTGGAGGTATGACATGAGCAGAGCTGTGTGGAGAGTCACCCATTTGGTCAGGTCTCTTGTTCGTCACTGAATCAGATGGTAAACTAACAATGAGACCACTTGCAAGATAGAGATTAAGGTTGCACAACTATTGGCAGGCTCTTTGAGATTGGAACATTTTGTAAAAAAATACTTCTCACCTTCACTTGGACTTAGAAACTATTTGAACACAATGAAAAACGTCTCGGAGACATGATTGGAAAGTATGGATAATGGGGGATGTTAGTATTAGATCTGATGTGGAAACCTATATGGAAAGGTTTAGGATAAACTCAAAAGGTTTCACACATTTGCCAGTTTTGATCAAATGAACATCTGCAAGGAGTTTGCATGCTCTCCCCGTGTTTGCGTAGGTTTCCACCTGGTTTTCTGGTTTCCCTACACACTCCAAAGACATACTGATAGGGAATGTAGATTGTGATTCCCAATGGGGATGATAATGTCTGTAAAGCTCTGCGGAATATGTCGGTGTAATATTTATAATGGATAACTCAGGAGTCTTTTTGTGTTGAGTAAAGACACAACAGAACACAGTTTATAGGTGAGAAAATCTATATTATAAACACACGGTGATTCAGCACTAGTGCAGAGGAAAACTCAAAGTCCAGAAACACTCAGTGAAGATACTCAATGACAACTTAACAAAAGTCTGTTGGAAACCTCAGAGGACAATGCAATCAGCGGAGCAGTCTATAAAGCGCAGTTTACACTTGAAGATGCTTGAATCAAGAAAGTCTCTGTTAAGTCCAAACATGGATATATATATATACTGTATATATATATATATATATATATATATATATATATATATATATATATATATATATATATATATATATATATATATATATATAAAGCAAGTCCATATAATATATTAAATCATCCAGGGAGGCCTGGGTAGGAAGTCTCAGATAGTCCAGAATAGTCCCATGCTCCGCATCTACTTAATCGTAGGAAGAGACAGAGCAGCAACCAGCTTACGTGTTTAGCAATTGCAGGTGAGGGCAGAGACTCAGAGGGAGCAGCACGAGTAGCTAGAAGCAGAAGGAATGCCGGTAACAGGTGTATACAGCAGGATCTCTGACAGCAGGAAACAGGAGATTCACACAGGTTTGCAGGAACAGGTGACACGCCCCCTGGGCCGTGGGGCACCCGGAACCGGGCTTCTATGCGATGCTGGGGGTAGTAGTGGCAACCCGATCCCGTGGCTCAGGGTGGTCAGACCAAATTGTGTGGCAGTCTATTTATCAGTATTTTGAATGTCCGACTACGCCACCCGTGGATTGCAGTCAGAGATAACCGCCGCTGCAAGGTAGACCACTGAGGCTGGTGTTGGTGTGCAGCACAGGGATAGGATAACTCCCCACGGGAAGAGTGTAGCCTCAGGGCAATGTAGGTGGATGCTGGGGGTGATGGTGCAGGCGCAGCATAAATCACACAGAGTCCAATGGTGCAGTTCAGGCCTTTTACTCACAGTTGATATCCAAGTCACTTCTGTCAGCAATGACTGCCCAAGCCATGCTGCGTCCACCAGGTGAGGGGCTCAGTCAACCCCCAGGCAACTCAGGAGTATGGCACAGGACCCCCTTCTATCCTTTCTCTGGCCTCTCGTGACCCACCAGTGACCACGCTTCTATCCGGCTGCCTCGGGCCTTCTCTTGGTGAAACTTGGTGCCAGTTTCCCTGACCCTATGTGGTACCTTCCTAGCGGGTGTAGCAAGTGGTCGCACCAATAAATGATCACGACCTCCGGTTCTTGGCTGAGGGATAATTTACCTCCACCAACTTGGGAATCCGGTACCCTTCCACGGCCTGACCCTTCACCCGATATAGCGCGGGCTTGCAACTGTTGCTGTCCGTTCTGCTCTCTTAGGGTCCCTTCTGCCTTCTTGTTTCTGGAGCCTTTCTACTCCTCTGTCTCTCCTCTTTCCTTCCTTCTCCTTCTCCTCTTCTCCTCTCTGGCCCCGGCCTTCTCTCCAGGCCTGCCTCGTGGAGCTCAGCTCAGGCTGAGCCACAGCTCCCTGTCAGCTCTCTCTCCTTTCTCCACTGAACTTCTTCTCTGAACTGAACTTCTAAGATGGCTCCCACCTTTTATCTGCTTCTCTGTGTCTGAGCTCAGGTGACCTGCACCCAATGAGCTTCTTCCTATGCTCCAGAAACCGTCCCCTACTGCTCCTACATCAATGGGTCCTCTCCCCCCTCCCCACTCCAGCCAGGGACATGGTCAGTTGTGCCTGCATAAATGGGAGCACCGTCGAGCCTAGTCAGTCGTGCCTGCATAAATGGGAGCACCGTCGAGCTGTCCCCCGGAAATGGGGTGAGTGTGTGTATGCAGCTAACTGAGCCCTGGTCCACACTCCATCCTTACCTGGGGGTGGAATATCACACCTCTGGTTGAGGTGCAATACCCCTGTAGCAACCGAACCCTCGGGGTGCTACACAGGCAGAAGCCAGGAAGCCACCAGGACCAAGAACAGGACTCAGGCAGAATAAGCTAGCACTGACTAGAGGCTGGGGTGGAGTTATAAAGTCAGGAAGACAAAGGGCACATGAGACAAAAGACGCCATCTTGAAAGAGGGCAATAATGCCCAAAAGGTAATCAAAAAATATTCCTGACATTACTCCCTCCTTAGAAGTGGCCTCAGGACGATCCTGAACCTGGTTTCTCAGGGAATCTCTGGTGGAAACGAGAAATTTTCTGTTGGGCATTGATGTTTTCCACAGGTTCCCAACAGTTTTCTTCAGGGGGATTCCTGCGCATCCTAGAATCAATAATTTCCTCCACCACAAATTGTTCTTGCCCATCAATCACTACAGGCTGCAGAGGTGGCACAACACGTCCCTGGAAGGTATTAGGAGACACAGACTTTAGTAAGGAAACATGGAAAACTGGGTGTACCTTCATAGTCCTAGGCAGCTTCAGACGGCAGGCCACAGAGCTCACAATACCGTTGATCTTGAAAGTACCGATGAATTTCTGTCCAAGTTTCTGTGAAGGAACGTTCAACTTCAGATTTTTAGTGGATAACCACACGGAATCTCCTACCTTGAACATGGGTGCCGGTTTACAGAATGTATCAGCCGATCTCTTGTAACGTTCTTGAGCTGAAGTCAGAGATTCCTTCAGAACCTCCAGATTTTGCCTTATCGCAGTCAGCCTTTCCTCTACAGCTGGAACAGGAGCATTAATTGGAGACCTAGGTAAGATACTCGAATGGTAACCAAGATTGGCAAAGAAAGGTGTAACTTTAGTGGAGGCACTCTGAGAATTGTTGTATGAGAATTCAGCTAACAGAAGTAACTGCAACTAATCATCCTGAAGATGGCTGATGTAGCATCGTAGATATTTTTCCAAAGTCTGATTGGTACACTCTGTCTTACCATTTGAGGGTGATAAGCGGAAGAAAGACAGACATTAATATTGATTCCAGAGTAAAACCCCTTTCAGAATCTTGAGATGAACTGCACTCCACGGTCAGAGATGATCTCATTGGGACCCCATGCAGCCTAAAAACATTCTGTATAACCAAGTTCACTGTATCCTTACCTTAGGGGAGGCCGGTGCATGTAACAAAATGAGCGGCCTTAGTCAGGCAATCCACCACCACCAGGATCGTATTCATGCCACCCGATGTAGGCAGCTCCACAATGAAGTCCATTGAGATAGACCCCTATGGGCGGGACGGAACAGGTAATGGTTGAAGAAGACCCGTAGGCGACACACGAGGAGTCTTATAATGAGCACACGTCGCAAGAGAGAACATAGTCCTTAGTATCCTTCAGGCAAGTCGGCCACCAGAAAAATCGGCTTAGGAACTCTTATGTCTTCTGTACCCCCCTGTGACCAGCCAACTTGGAGTCATGGACCAACTTGAGGATCTGCAGATGGATGACTTCAGGGATGTAGATATGTCAATCTCTGAACCACATGCCACCCTTAAGGACAAGATTGATATCAACAGTGTGATTGGCCAGAAATGCATCACTGTCATAGGCCTCCTTGATCTCCTTCTACAAGTCCTGATCATGGATAACTGTAGTATGAACATGAAAAATGGCTATTTTATATTTCAAATCCATAGTGAAAAAAATATGAACCGGACATGTCAGCATTCTTACCTCAGTAGACTAGGGGTCATTAGTACAGACATACTAAAAAAACATAGCTTTAGGTTGAGTTTGCTAACAGTCTGAGGTTTAATCTTTATTACTGAAGGGAATTAGCCTTTGTATACGCTATGTTTGCCATTAGAGATCCGAGGTAGAACCAGACACAGACAATTGCACAATATTGTAAATAAGACTACAGGCTTATGGCTTAAGATGGAGAAACTTATTGTAGTACCAAAAATATAAGTGGCTATCTGAAACACATTATGATGTATCCAAATTTTAATTATTATTCTGATTATATATTCTGTGTTAAGGTATACTTTATATGTGAATGTATCTCACTGATACATAGCTTCTTAACACAATATACTGTCTGGGAAGAAAACTTTGTTCTGATTTATAACCCGGTGTAGGATTTACTCTTATTATATGAAAACATTATGACAGAAGTAGAATGGTCCGTGAACAGGTCTTGTCCGGTATTGCTTATCTGTGATAGCTGGCCACTGTCACGGGATTGGAATGTTGGACAACAAAATATGTACTTTCATGCTTATGTAATATTAGGTTGGGTAAGCCTTTTTCTAAAATATAAAAGTTCTTGAAGAATTCAGTTATGGCAGAAGCATTGTGGACCTGTGAAGAGGACACTCTTCACTGTGTAGAACCTAGGACGCATTCTCTGCCCATCGCTGAACGCTTCTCCAGCTGAAGTTTCCGGACGGATGATGCACATGCTACTAGGGAAATCTTTTTTCTTCTTCTATCTAATAGTAAGTATGTAACCTTTATAAGTATTTAACCTTTGTAACCTTTAATCTACAAAAGTGTACGCAATATCATAATATCCTACTATTCCTTTGATTCTGTATTTTATCTTTCAAATTAACTGTTATAAATAAAATTACGTTATATTACAAGCGGTTGCCTTCTTTAAAGCCGTATCCAAACGTTATTGCTAAAAACTTGGCAATACAATAACTCCGATGAAGTTGGCATCCAATAGAATGGTCTTGGACGGGGCTCCAGGTACGGAATCAGCAGCATGGATTCGGGATAAAGCATCAGCCTTCCCATTATGAGAACCTGGACGGTATGAAATAACAAAATTAAATTGATTTAAAAATAAATTCCAACGAGCCTGATGAGGAGAAGGACATCTAGCAGATCTGAGGAACTCTAAATTGCGATGGTCAGTCAGCACTACGATCTGTTGTGCGGCTCCTTGCAGATGGTGCCTCCATTCCTTAAAAGCTGCAATAAAAGCCAGCAGTTCCTTATCTCCCACATCGTAGTTTTTCTCTGCTCAGGTAAGTCTGCGAGAAAAGAAAGCACAAGGATGTAGCAGACCCTTCTCTACAGTTTTTTGGGAGAAAATGGACCCCAAAGCATTATCAGAAGCGTCCACCTCCACAATGAAAGGATGTGCTGGGTCTGGGTGAATCAACAGCAGTGCTGAGGTGAAACAGGTCTCAAGCCAATCAAAAGCTTTTTGAGCCTGTGATGACCACTTAATGGTCTTTTCCTTCTTTGTCAAGGAAGTAATGGGACGAACAATGTCAGAAAAATTTCGAATAAAACGTCTATAGAAATTTGCAAAACCGATAAAATGGTGGACCTCTTTAACGTTCTTGGGTACTGGCCAGTCAAGGATTGCCTGAATCTTACCAGATTACATGTTCAGCCCCTGAGGAGAGATGACATACAGTTTTTAGGTTATCTCAGAACTCACACTTCTCCAGCTTGATATACAGATGGTTCTCTTTCAGATGTTTCAAAACAGATTTGACATGTTCTTCATGTTCCTGTAGAGAGTCAGAAAAAATTAGAATATCGTCCAAATAGATCACCACAAACTGGTCCAATAAATCTCTAAAAATGTCATTAGCCAGATGTTGAAATGTCGCAGGGGCATTACAAAGCCCGAAAGGCATCACGAGATATTCAAAGTGTCCATACCGACATCTGAATGCTGTCTTCCATTCAACCCCAGAACGAAGAAGCACCAAATTATAAGCCCCACAAAGATCCAGTTTAGAGAATACCTTGGCATTGTGGACTCTTTCCAATAATTCGAGAATCAAAGGCAAAGGATAACGATTCCGTATGGTTACCTTATTGAGTTCCCGATAGTCAATACAGAGTCTTAGGGTCCCTTGCTTCTTTTTTACAAAAAATATAGGCGCCCCTGCTGGTGAGGAAGAAGGACGTATGAAGCCTTTGGCCAGGTTTCAGGTGCTGCCAAAGGATATACATTACTAAAAGGAATAGCCGCCCCAGGAAGCAGCTCAATGGGTCAGTCATAATGTCTATGTGGAGGAAGCTGATCTGCTTTCTTCTTGTCACAGATGTCAGAGAATGCTTTATACGCTGAAGGTAAAGTGAATACCTGTACAGGAGATTCCTTATCCATGGACTCAGGAACAGCTTCAGTTATCGCTGAGTTGCTCCTTGTTGGAAAGATAATCTCCTTGGTCTCCCAGTTGATAGTCGGATTCTGAGAAAGCAACCAAAGGATGCCTAAAATCACTAGGAAATGAGGAAAAGAAATTACCAAGAAAGAAAGTTGCTCCTGGTCATTAGGTTCCAAAAAAATCACAAGGGGTACAGTCTCCTGATTCACAGGCCCGGAGATTAAAGGTGACCCATCCACTGTTTCCATGGTAATCGGACAGGCTCTTCGCTGTATCTCAATACCATGCTCTTTGACAAATGTAATATCCATAAAATTGCCCCCTGTGCCAGAGTCAATCATAGCTGCACTGGAAATCCACTGTCCTGAGCAAAGGATCTTAATAGGAAGTGAACAGTGAGAGTTCTTTTCCTTCAGCTCCCTGGGAGGTTTAATCATAGAGAGAGAATGGAATACAGCATTTAATGGCAGGCTACATTCGGAGATGTCAGATTCATCATCACAGTTATCATACTCTCCTACCGCGGCTAGCACCTTGTTAGGCCGCTTAGGACACTTGGGACAGTTGATTAGAAAGTGGTCTGATTGGCCGCAGTAGATACATAGACTTTCCCCAAGGCGGTGCTCCGGGCGCTCATTACTCTCACGCCTCTGCACAGAATCAATTTGCATGGGCACTTCCTCTACCTCCTGAGATGATTTACCTGAAGGCTCTTTGGGAGGAAGAGAAAAGTTAGACATACGGTTAAATACAGCCAATTTCTCCTGCCTACGTTCAGTAAGGCAAGTGTCTTATGTGTACACAATGCTGTATAAACGCTTCTAGCTCTTGTGGTGACTCAGAGCGGGCTAATTCATCCTTTACAATGCTAGACAGAACTCTCTTAAAAATAGGTAATTGTGCATAACTGTCCCAATTCGTATCTACCGCTAATCTCCTAAATTCAGTAGCATATTCAATTACAGAACGTTTACTCTGGCGTAAAGATAGTAAAGCAGTCTCAGCGGTTGCGCGGCGGTTAGGGTCATCAAACATTAATGCCATAGCGGCTAAGAAATCATCCAAATCATTTAACCGTGGGTCACAAGACTCGATCAGGTGAGCGCTCGTGAGGTCAGTAGCATAAGCAAACGGTCAGCATGCACATCAAAATATAACATACACTGATTCACAAAACCGCTAAACTTGTTGCGATCGCCATTATATCTAGATGGTGGAAACTTAGGTGGGCTAGCTGGTGGCGGTTGCCCAGAGGGTAAAGTCACTTGTGCCGCCTTTTGCGTACTTATGTCCTGAAAAGCCCGTCCGTACTGGGACTCCAAGACATCAAGTTTGTTTTCCTGGGCCGCCATTCGGGTACTTAGGTCCTGTAAAGTTTGTCCAAACACTTGTTCATTGCGTTCAATGCCTCCAAGTTTTTTTTTGCAGACCTTCCACATCTTTCTGCAGAGATCTAATCATGGCGTACACCTGCTCTAATTTTCTTTCTGCAGACATTGCTCCAGCAGACTCCTTTCATGGCTAGAGTATCCTGTAATATTTATAATGGATAACTCAGGAGTCTTTTTGCATGGAGTAAAAATACAACAGTTTATAGGTGAGAAAGTCTATATTATAAACACAGGGTCAGGGGTGGATTAAGAGTAGCAAGGGCCCCGGGCAGTTTAGAAGGCGCGGGCCCCCCCCACACACACCTGATTTATCACGTGACATGTCACATGATCCCCTGTGATAGATCATGTGATAGTTCACGGGAAATTAATTTGGCACAATATTAATTGTGCTGCCCCATCTGAGAGCAGCACAATATAGGGGCAGATACCCTGATTCCAGCGATGTGTCACTTTTTCAGCTGCTTGTTGTCATTTTGAGAAAATCACCGTTTTATCTGCTGCAGATCTAGCAGCTCTCTGAATGCTGCGCTCTGTATAGCCCCACCCACACCACTGATTGGCAGCTTGCTGCCCATGCTCAGTGTACACAGAAATCTACTGATCAGTGATGGGGGTGGGGTCCTACAGAACTTACTAGTCATCTAGTGAGAATTACCTTCTGACAAATCAATGATTTTATCAAAACAACACTAAGCAGCCCAGTAAGTGACACATTACTGGAATCAGTGCCTCTAACCCTACATTATGCTGCTCTCAGATTAGGTGGCAAAAACCTGATGACAGATTCCCTTTAAAGGAGCTGTAAACACAAAAAAGTTTGTATTAAAAAAAATACAAGCCATTTGTGAAATTAACTTTTTTTCATTGTTAATTTACATTAGACTGTATCTTCAACACTTTTGTCAGCAGGTCTTATTACAGACTCTGAATAGGGCAGCTCTCTCCCTCTCCCTCAGCAGAAAGTCACAGCATGGTTAAAAAATGGGATCTTTTATGATTTTCTCATAATAAATAAAAAAGGACATGCAAGTCCTCCAAACTATTTTCTGTTTCTCTATAGGGGAGGTCCTAAATCTTTCTTGTTCTTTAGTTGATCACATGTCAAAAAGGCAAAGCATTTACTATGAACTCGCCTACAAAAATATACACTTGGAGAGTAATATCATCATCTGCATGTAAATATTCCTTGACTCTAAGGGCTCGCTCACACTGTCGTATAACACGGCCGAATGCTATGTGATGTTTTATCGGATAGGACTCGGCCCTATGTTATACTATGGGGCAGTGCAGATCTGCGATTATCGGCATGAGAAAATAATCTCATTCGATATTCGGACCATGTGCACCCATACAAGTCTATGGGTGCACGTAAAACATTAGACTGCACTCGGATGTCATCCAAGTGCAGTCTGATGAACACTCACAGAGACTATGAAGAAGATGGAGAAAGTAAGTTCTCCATCTTCTCCATATCTGTGCTGCGAGAGAATCGGATCACACTCAGTTGAAGCTCTGACAGAGTTTGAGCTGAGTGTCATTAGCATAATTGGCCCTATTCTCTTGCATGAGAGAATATATGGCTTAGTGAGTGGACCCTAAAACTGAATAGTAGTGACGGACAGGCACCTCACAAGCGGGATCCATGTAGCTCTCAGATGTCGTGTAGGTAGGGCTTCATTCCATGGGGTAGGGCTTAATTTCAAGGTATATAAAAAAAAATGGACTTCAAATAAAAATTAAATGAACACAAAAAGCACTAAATGAATTATTTTTTTCGTATTTATGTTTGCAGCCCCTTTAAAAACCCTTTGAGGACCAAGGCACATATATGTCCCATAGTTTTAAACTGGAAAAAAATTTGATTGAATAAAATTTAAGGTCCTCGAAGGTTTAAGTAGGTCAGAAATTCATATGAATACTTGCTCATACAATTGCACATGCCAAAAGATGAAGAAGAACAGAATCAAAAATATGACATTAAGTGGAGCACTTACAGGTATTCAAGGTGAAAGAGACCAGCAAAGGCATCGTCTCGAATGACAGTAAATGAGTTAGAATTCAGCAAGCTGAAAATGAAGACAGCAGGTTAGAAGCGAACCAGACTTTATGGTGCTCAGAATTAGTCAAGCAGAATTTATTGACTGCTGTTGCAAAGCACTGAGACTCCCGCGGTGTATAGATGGCGCCGTGCGGCCTCCCGCTGTGTATAGATGGCGCAGTGCGGCCTCCCGCTGTGTATAGAAGGCGCCGTGCGGCCTCCCGCTGTGTATAGATGGCGCCGTGCGGCCTCCCGCTGTGTATAGATGGCGCCGTGCGGCCTCCCGCTGTGTATAGATGGCTACGTGCGGCCTCCCGCTGTGTATAGATGGCTACGTGCAGCCTCCCGCTGTGTATAGATGGCACCGTATAGATGGCTACGTGCGGCCTCCTGCTGAGTATACGTGTATAGATGGCTACGTGCGGCCTTCTGCTGAGTATAGATGCCGCACAGCGCCCCCCCCAGAGACAGCAGGAGGCCGCACAGCGCCATCTATACTCAGCGGGAGGCCGCACGTAGCCATCTATACACAGCGGGAGGCTGCATGGCGCCCCCCCCAGAGACAGCAGAAGGCCGCACAGCGCCATCTATACTCAGCGGGAGGCCGCACGTAGCCATCTATACACAGCGGGAGGCCGCACGGCGCCCCCCTCAGAGACAGCAGGAGGCCGCACAGCGCCATCTATACTCAGCGGGAGGCCGCACGTAGCCATCTATACACAGCGGGAGGCCGCACGGCGCCCCCCCAGAGACAGCAGGAGGTCGCACAGCGCCATCTATACTCAGCGGGAGGCCGCACGTAGCCATCTATACACAGCGGGAGGCCGCACGGCGCCCCCCCAGAGACAGCAGGAGGCCGCACAGCGCCATCTATACTCAGCGGGAGGCCGCACGTAGCCATCTATACACAGCGGGGAGCCGCACGGCGCCATCTCTACACGGCGGGGGGCCGCACGGAGCCATCTATCCACAGAGGGGGGTCGCACGTAGCCATCTATACACAGCGGGGGGCCGCATGTAGCCATCTATACACAGCGGGGGGCCGCATGTAGCCATCTATACACAGCGGGGGGCCGCACGTAGCCATCTATACACAGCGGGGGGCCGCACGGTGCCCCCCCCAGATACAGCAGGAGGCCGCACGGCGCCAACTATACTCAGCAGGTGGCCGCACGCAATCACGCACACACACAAACATATACAGACATATACATACACGCATAAACACATTTGAAACACAAAAATACATATAAACAGACATCACACAATCATATCTGCCCACACACACACAAACAGACATCACACAATGATATCTGCCCCCCCACACACACATACAAACAGACATCACACAATGACATCTGCCCACACACACACAAACAGACATCACAAAATGACATCTGCCTACACACACACATACACACACAAACAGACATCACACAATGACATCTGCCTACACACACACACAAACAGACATCACACAATGACATCTGCCCACACACACACACACACACACACATACAAACAGACATCACACAATGACATCTGTCCACACACACACACACAAACAGACATCACACAATGGCATCTGCCCACACACACACACACATACAGACATCACACAATGACATCTGCCCACACACACATACAAACAGTCATCACACAATGACATCTGCCCACACACACACACACACACACAAACAGACATCACACAATGACATCTGCCCACACAGACACACACACACATACAGACATCACACAATGACATCTGCCCACACACACACACACAAACAGACATCACACAATGACATCTGCCCACACACACACACACACACATACAGACATCACACAATGGCATCTGCCCACACACACACACACACACACACACATACAGACATCACACAATGACATCTGCCCACACACACATACAAACAGTCATCACACAATGACATCTGCCCACACACACACACACACACACAAACAGACATCACACAATGACATCTGCCCACACACACACACATACAGACATCACACAATGACATCTGCCCACACACACATACAAACAGTCATCACACAATGACATCTGCCCACACACACACACACACATACACACACATACACATACACACACACACATACACATACACACACATACACACACACACATACATACACACACACACACACACACACATACACACATACACACTCACCATCCCCCGGCTCGGCTCCAGTCCTCAGGCTCTTCGGTGCAGCAGTGCAGGCCGGGTGTGCACTGCGTGACGTCACAGCTAGGAGACACGGCCGCGCACAGGGCCGTGTCTCCTAGCAGTGACGCGGCCGGGCCAGCACAGGGAAGTTAACTGCTGCAGTGCTGGCCCGGCCGATGAAGAAGGAGCGGCGGCCGCTGCTGGGGGAGCGGTACGGGCCCCCCCCTCCCGCCACTGCTACCGGTATGTGCTGCGGCGGCCCGCACATATAATGAGGGCAATCCGGCATTAGACACCCCGCCCGGAGCCGTGGGCCCTCTGGAGGCTCGGGGCCCCGGGCGGTCGCCCGGATTGCCCTCATTATAATCCGCCTATGCACACGGTGATTCAGCACTAGTGCAGAGGAAAACTCAAAGTCCAGAAACACTCAGTGAAGATACTCAATGAAAACTTAACAAAAGTCTGTTGGAAACCTCAGAGGACAATGCAATCAGCGGAGCAGTCTATAAAGCGCAGTTTACACTTGAAGATGCTTGAAACAAGAAAGTCTCTGTTAAGTCCAAACATGGATATATATAAGCAAGTCCATATAATATATTAAATCATCCAGGTTTGCAGGAACAGGCAGAAGCCAGGAAGCCACCAGGACCAAGAGCAGGCAGAATACTCTAGCACTGACTACAGGCTGGGGTGGAGTTATAAAGGCAGGAAGGCAAAGGGCACATGAGGCAAAAGACGCCATCTTAAAAGAGGGCAGGAATGCCCATAAGGTAATCAAAAAATATTCAGAGTCCTGACAGTCGGCGCTATATAAAAATAAAGATTATTATTATTAATCAGGGAGTCTATCGATTGGAGAAAAGGGCACAAAACCCTGTGTCTGTCTGTGTACAAGGCTCATCTGCTCTCAGATGCCCAGTCACAAGTCTTTATTACAACCACAGAGATATGAAAAGGGACATGGCTTTACAATACCTAACAGAGAAACTATGTCAATTGGGAATAACAAGGTCATAAATCATGGAAACTCTTGAATTCCTTAAACTTGTTCTCCCCAGCTTTTCCTATGCCTTCTGTAACAAAGAAAAATTAATACAAAGACACCTCTATATCAGATACAACGCCCTGTGTTATTGCGTTTATGAATAAGACTTATAAAGCTAATACTAAAATAAAAAATTATCAAAGATATATGAATTGTCTAAATATTAATCAAAGCAAAGTATAAATATTTACCATAACTGATCGCTTGAAGAACAAAAGATCTACTTGTCATAACTACAAAGCCTTTTCACGATGACACCCCTTCAGACCCATTCTCCGTTCCTCTTCCCCATCACAGGCATCAAAGCAAAAGAAAACTCCCAAATATCTGGATTTTAATATTTTTGGTTGTTTTTATCTGGGAGATTTGCTGACTTTTCCAAAACTCCAGTAGGTCTCCCCTTTTTCAGAGAGATAATGAGGTACTTACAGTCTCATGTAAAATTCTACATGAATTATCCTTAGTGGCACCTAATGCCAAAATCCTCTGCTGCATCTGAATACTGCTTCCTGTTTTACTGTGTGCGGCATCGGCATAATGTGATCCAGAGATCACCGATTGTACAACGCTTTGATGAATATTTTCAGGTCATTGCGATACACAACGTATTCCATCATCTCTCCAGATTTCATTCAGTAAAGGTATTTGTCTTTCATTTTTTTTGGAAGCAACTTGTGAATGTTAATGCTTTTTGCTGATTTCACATTTTCCCGATCCAGTCTTGGCTGTGGAGTGTACGAGCAGCCGGCTTAAGCTTATAATGCTCCAAGTCTATATAGAAAGCCTGTGGCAAAGTAAGCGTAATGAAACTGCATATCATTAAGAGGAAAATCAGTGTCTGCCAGGCTTCATTGTTAAACTGAAGTGTCAAGAACAAGAGGAAAGAGCAGGCGGCTAGTCCTTAGTCTTAAAGAAAGAGATGTCCAAATATACTGTAAGTATGAACATGAAGACATCCTTGTATTCCAAGCAGCTGGTAACATAGACATGGTTCATAGACATGGCCAAAATGTTGCTAGCCAAGTAGCATCATGTCCAAGAACTTGGCTATGTGAATGGTAGTTCGTGCCAATGTTATTAGTAGCAGAAACAAATCCAGGCAGACTGGCAGCTGCAGAACAGTCTTACATTGGTAGTTCTACTGAATAGACTTAGTAGGGTAAGGTTCTCTCGGGTTCCTTATATTTGGCCCCCAGCTGTTGAGCACTGGTTGGACTATGGAAGTCACAAGATTATCAATCCTTGTCATGGAGTCGAAACCATAATCACTAATAGTAGAAGGGCAATAACTTATAATCACCTGTAGTTTGATCATGGAGGGGCTAGTTACTGAAACCCCCCCACTAATCGCTCAATGGAACAAACAGAAACATACTGCTTTTTCTCAAGGGACAAGAAGATAGGTATAAGGACAACATAGACTTTTTGTTATTGAGACGGTACACCACTCTTCTCGCTTGGGTACCCACTGATTGCTCAAGCTCAAGGGCAGAAATGCTCAGCTTGTCCTTGAGCACAAGCAGGGCAGAGTACTTACCCTTTCACTCTGCCCCATACACCTCTTTGCTCACACTCATAAGCTATTTTGAGCAGTCGGTGACTGAGTTCAGAACTCGTACCTCCATTGTCCTACACTAGTAAACAAAGGCTATACTATATAGAAAAAAATGGAAAAAAAAACAGTCACAGTTCAACACCAGGGTAAAAAATATCAACTTGTATTATTTTAATAGACTTATTACCTTTTACAACTCTGTGCGACTCAGCAACACCTGTCACACAAGATGTGGGAAAGACTTAATGCAACACAAAGGGAAGAGGGAAAGGGAGCCCAGACTCTAGGGAAAGGGGGGAGTGGAGACCTCCTAGGCTGATCTAATATCACCCTGTCTCCACTAGCATCTCTGTATTGGCTCTTCACCAATTGCCGCACGCAAACCTCACCCTTTCTTTCCCTGGTGTTTGGCCCTAGCTAGGGAAGGGAGGGGGATGAGCGCTAGTCGATCCCAACTGACCACTAAAGATAACAAGGGGGAACAAACAAGGGAAGATAGCTTAGCTTTTAGTCGACTTCAGAGAGATTAACACCCGTCCTCATAGCTCAAGAGAGGATAAAGTAAAGCACTTGCTCTGAGCCTTCACAAACTGTAATGTGAGTATCATCGGCACCTCCCTCTACCAGACAGCAGGTATTTATACACCTAGGCCAGGGTGTTAATTAGCCAGAGGAAGGTAACTGCTGGGTCCTAGAGTGACAGCCTCTAAGAAGGTGTCTGCAATGCCAAATGTAGTGATCTCCTGCAACCAACTGCAGGGCCACTGTCTGTCACTTCTGACACACCCGTGACAACACCTGTTATATTCGAAAATTACTTGCAGCTAACAAGAGTTGGGGATCTCTGGCACTGGGGTATATATGCATACAGTAAAACCCAAATTCATCAATTGCAGGGTTTTTAAGTCACTTTTCTTTTTTTTGTCTTGTTCTATTCGCTGACATTTACTGCACCAAATTCATCAAAATTAAAGTATTAAGAAATAGTGGGTAATCTGCTCTGCTGGTATTATATCCAATAAAGGAGCCCAATCGAGAGATGGTATCAATGCAGATTATTCTCTACTAGAAATGAGCGAACCAAAACTTTAAGTTCGGGATTCGTACCAGACAGTTAGTGTCCGATGCAAAACGCCGAACACGGACTTCTCCCAGAACTCTGTTGCAATGTTCGGAGTTCCGGGGAAAGTCCGTTGGAGAGAGAGAATCTTCCAGCTCCAAAGTTCGGGTTCCCATATATTTCAATGGGTTTGGGTTCTGGTCCAAGTTAGCGTACAGTTCTGTTACCCGAACCGAACTTTGGAATAAAGTTCAGGTTGGGTACCAGGACCTGAACTTCCACGGGTCCACTCATGCCTATTCTCTACACATTTCGAAGTATTCTTACTTCTTCTTCAGGAGAACCACAAAGAACTCCTAAAGAAGGAGTAAGGATACTCCTTCGAAATGCATAGAGAATAAACTGCACTGATACAGTGCATTGTGAAAGTATTTGGCCCCCTTGAACTTTTCTAACTTTTGCCACATTTCTGGCTTCAAACATAAAGATATAAAATTCTAATTTTTGGGGGAAGAATCAACAACAATTGGGACACAATCGTGAAGTGGAACGAAATTTATTGGATATTTTAAACTTTTTTAACAAATTAAAAACTGAAAAGTGGGGCGTGCAATATTATTCGGCCCCCTTGAGTTTATACTTTGTAGCGCCACCTTTTGCGGCAATTACAGCTGCAAGTCGCTTAGGGTATGTCTCTATCAGTTTTTCGTTTGTGAACAGCAGTTTTCAGCCCTTTCCACAGATTCTCGATTTGATTCAGGTCTGGACTTTGACTTGGCCATTCGAACACCTGCATACGTTTATTTTTGAACCATTCTATTGTTGATTTTGCTTTATGTTTGCGATCATTGTCTTGATGGAAGATCAATCTCCGTCCCAGTCTCAGGTCTTTTGCAGACTCCAACAGGTTTTCTTACAGAATGGTCCTGTATTTGGCTCTGTCCATCGTCCCATCAATTTTAACCATCTTCCTTGTCCCTGCTGAAGAAAAGCAGGCGCAAACCATGATGCTGCCACCACCATGTTTGACAGTGGGGATGGAGTTTTGAATGTGATGAGATGTGTTGCTTTTACGCCAAACATATGTAACATACCTGGCGGCGTCCTTGCATGGTGGTCCATCTCCCACTGTGCAAGAGCGCGCACTTGATCTCCAGTCCAGAATGTCTCTCTGGCTTCCCTCCATGCTGTCTGTTTGTGTCTGCTTCTGCTGCTTAAGGGCGGCGCCCGATCACTTCCTGCGTTTTGTACCTGCTGTGGGTCACACCCCTTGTGCGTCCTCAGCCTATTGCTGTCTGTCACCTGGTATATAGCTCAGCTGCTCCCATCTATCCCTGCCTGAGCATAGTGTTTCTTTCAGTGTGTGCTCCCTGAGACCTCCTGACCCCAACCTTGAAGTCCCTACTGAAGCTTCATCTCCCTGTATCCTGGAGAAGCCCCAACGGGTAATGTGCGTGGGTAGTGCACCAGTTCTCCTGCCCGAAGAGACTTCTGCCCATCCAGACTCCACACAGGAGAACTTCCTGCACCCGGCATCAGATGCTTCACCCACTTTTACCGGTGTGCATGTCCAAGGATGCTCCAAAGCTGTGGTTACCTCAGAGTCTGTGCACCTCTGCTACCTGGTGGAGGATCCCCTGTTGCCTCCTGAATCCTCCGGGATACCACTCGATGACAAATGGAGAGAGACTTCTCTACACCCGGTACTCAATACTTTGTCCGCTTCGTCCTGTGAGCCTGACAAAGGGTACCCCAAAGTGGTAGTTACCCCCGAGTCTCTACACCCCTCCGACCAGGCGGAGGACCTCCAGTTGTCTCCTGAACCCTTCGGGGTGCTACCTGGTAGCGAAAGGACAGAGACTCTCCTATACTCTGTACCTGATACCTCGCTCACTTCGTCCAGTGAGTCCAACCTAGTGTACTCCGAAGCAGAGGTTACTCCCGAGTCTCTACACCCCTCCGACCAGGCGGAGGACCTCCAGTTGTCTCCAGAACCCTTCTGGGTGCCACCTGGTGGTGAATGGACAGAGACTTTCCTATATCCTGGATCTGATACCTCGCTTGCTTCGTCCAGTGAGTCCGACCTAGTGTACTCTGAAGCAGAGGTTACCCGTGAGTCTCTACACCCCTCTGACCAGGCGGAGGACCGCCAGTTGTCTCCAGAACCCTTCGGGGTGCCACCTGGTGGTGAATGGACAGAGACTTTCCTATACTCGGTACCCGATACCTCGCCTGCTTCGTCCAGTGAGTCCGACCTAGTGTACTCTGAAGCAGATGTTTTCTCTGAGCCTCTGCACTCTTCTGACCCGGCGGGGGACCTCCAGTTGTTTCCTGAATCCTCCGGGGTACCACCAGATAACAAAGAGACAGTGACTTTTCCTCATTATGTACCTGATAACCCGTCTATTTCTTCCTGTGAGCTTGACAAGATGTACCTCGAAGCAGAGATTACCCTCAAGTCTCTGTCCCCCTCCAACCCGGTGAAGGACTTCCAGTTGTCTCCTGTACCCTCTGGGGTGCCACCTGATAATATGTGGAGAGAGACTTCCTTGTGTGCTGTTCCTGGTACTCCACCCGTTTCGTCTGTTGCTGAGGATGGCTGGATAGGAGGTAGCATCCTAGCTAACCAGATGAGATCAGTTTTTCCTGTGGACAGTGGAAGTGATCTCCTTGAAGTGAACGACTGGTCCTCGAATTCCCTGCGGAAGATTCTGGCAGGCCTGAAGAAGAGGGGGCGTAAGGGGGGGGGTACTGTAACATACCTGGCGGCGTCCTTGCATGGTGGTCCATCTCCCACTGTGCAAGAGCGCGCACTTGATCTCCAGTCCAGAATGTCTCTCTGGCTTCCCTCCATGCTGTCTGTTTGTGTCTGCTTCTGCTGCTTAAGGGCGGCGCCCGATCACTTCCTGCTTTTTGTACCTGCTGTGGGTCACACCCCTTGTGCGTCCTCAGCCTATTGCTGTCTGTCACCTGGTATATAGCTCAGCTGCTCCCATCTATCCCTGCCTGAGCATAGTGTTTCTTTCAGTGTGTGCTTGCCAGGTCCCGTTCTTTGTCTCCTGCTTTGCGGTATCTGTTCCCGTGTCTGAACTGAGTCCTGTCTGTCTCCTGCCTTGCGGTTTCAGTTCCCGTGTCTGAACTGAGTCCTGTCTATGTCTCCTGCCTTGCGGTATCAGTTCCCGTGTCTGAACTGAGTCCTGTCTGTGTTCTCTTGTCTGCCTATCCTGGAGGCTGTATTTCCAGGCCTGTCTGAACACGCTCCTAGCCTGTTCCTCCCGCCTTCTAGGGGCCGATTATCTAGACCCGCTCCGGTATCTTGTCTGTCCTGTCTGAACACGCTCCTAGCCTGTTCCTCCCGCCTTCTAGGGGCCGATTACCTAGACCCGCTCCGGTATCTTGTCTGTCCTGTCTGAACACGCTCCTAGCCTGTTCCTCCTGCCTTCTAGGGGCCGATTACCTAGACCCGCTCCTGTATTCCGCTGCAGTGTCGGTCTCCTCCATACACTCAGTTCCAGTCTGAACTCTCTCCTATCCTTTACCTGTTTTGCCTCTATGTCCGTTCCCTTCCTTTTTCTGCAGAGTCTGAACTCGTACCTAACTCCTGCTTGTTGTCTCTGTACTCCCGTTTGTGAGTTTGTGGTCCACTCGCTACTTCACTGCAAGTACCCTGTGGGTATCTGGCTCTGCCTTTCCCTTCCTGTCTGTTCCGTGTGAACAGAGCCCTGTCCCCCCTGCTCAGCCTTGCCTGCTCTGACTCCTTTGCTCACCGCTCCGGCGGTTCTAGCCTGCTCTGACTCCTTTGCTCACCGCTCCGGCGGTTCTAGCCTGCTCTGACTCCTTTGCTCACCGCTCCGGCGGTTCTAGCCTGCTCTGACTCCTTTGCTTACCGCTCCGGCGGTTCTAGCCTGCTCTGACTCCTTTGCTCGCTGCTCCTGCAGCCTTGCTCCGCTCTGACCCTTTTGCTCACTGCTCCGGCAGTCTCGCTCCGCTCTTATCCTTTTGCTCACTGCTCCGGCAGTCTTGCTCCACTCTTGCTCACCGCTCCAGGCGGTCTCGTCTTGCTCCACTCTTGCTCACTGCTCCGGCAGTCTCGCTCAGCTCTGACCCTTTGCTCACCGCTCCTGGCGGCCTTGTCCTGCTCTACTCTTGCTCACCGCTCCAGGCGGCTTTGTCCTGCCCTGTTCTCGCTCACCTCTCTGGGCGGCCTCACTCTGCTGTGTTTGTCCGCCACATCTGTGGTTCTGTTCCTGAGTCCCAGTGTGTACTGGGTCCTATCCCGCCTGTGTTCCTACCTGCTAGTGCCTCCCTGTCTGCACTCTAGCTGTGCTTGCCTGTACCCCCCTGCCTGCATACCCGCCTGCCTGCATACCAGTTGTGCCTGCCTATACCCACCAGTCTGTGTGCCAGCCTACCAGTCTGTTCCTGTATTCCCCTGTGTGGGTCAACAGCCGTGTCCGGGTTCTGTCCTGGAGTAGCACCTGGTCTCTCTGCTCGGTTCCTCCTTGGTGCACTGGCGTCGTATGCCGTCGTGCCACCTTGGTCAGATCGGGCAGATACTTAGTTACGCCCCTCCAGGCACTCTCCGGTTCATGGCACAGTGGAATCACTACATAAACACGCACACGCCAGTCAGTCCGGGCGTGTGCATAACAACATATAGTTTTGCATTGTGGCCAAAAAGTTCGATTTTGGTTTCATCTGGCCAGAGCACCTTATTCCACATGTTTGGTGTGTCTCCCAGGTGGCTGGATAGAGTTTTTATGGATATCTTTGAGAAATGGCTTTCTTCTTGCCACTCTTCCATTAAGGCCAGTTTTGTGCAGTGTACGACTGATTGTTGTCCTATGGACAGACTCTCCCACCTCAGCTGTAGATCTCTCAGTTCATCCAGAGTGATCATGGGCCTTTTGGCTGCATCTCTGATCAGTCTTCTCCTTGTTCGAGATGAAAGTTTAGAGGGACGGCCGGGTCTTGGTAGATTTGCAGTGGTCTGATACTCCTTCCATTTCAATATGATCGCTTGCACAGTGCTCCTTGAGATGTTTAAAACTTGGGAAATATTTTTGTATCCAAATCCAGCTTTAAACTTCGCCACAACAGTATCTCGGACCTGCCTGGTATGTTCCTTGGTCTTCATGATGCTCTTTGCACTTGAAACAGAACCCTGAGACTATCACAGAGCAGGTGCATTTATACGGAGACTTGATTACACACAGGTGGATTCTAGTTATCATTACCAGTCATTTAGGACAACATTGGATCATTCAGAGATCCTCACTGAACTTCTGGAGTGAGTTTGCCGCACTGAAAGTAAAGGGGCTGAATAATATTGCACGCCCCACTTTTCAGTTTTTAATTTGTTAAAAAAGTTTAAAATATCCAATAAATTTCGTTCCAAATCACGATTGTGTCCCACTTGTTGTTAATTCTTCCCCAAAAAATTAGAATTTTATATCTTTATGTTTGAAGCCAGAAATGTGGCAAAAGGTAGAAAAGTTCAAGGGGCCAAATACTTTCACAATGCACTGTAGCCTCTCTCAATTGGGCTTCTTTATTGGATATAACGGCAGCAGCGCAGATTACCCACTACTTCCGAATATTCTAATACTAGACGTATATGTGCGGCTGCAGCAGCCAGGATCCTCATTGACACCTTTTACAGTGTTGTGTATCACACAATTGCATCAGATGAGCGGTACCACCTTTTTTTTAAAGACTGTAATTTAGATAACACCCTATTGTGCTTTTATTGCTCCCTCAGCCATTTCCTAACTAATTCATTAAAATGACATATGTTAATCATGAATTTGGCTCAAAGTTATAGAAATGGTCTTCTTTTTTTCCCGCCAATAACTATTTTTGCAACTTTTTGAGCAAAAAGTAGCATCTTTTTTAAACTGTATTAAAAAAATGGTAATTTTTGAGAAAAATCCATATAACCATTCCAGGGTGATACTGGAGTGGAGTTGCGAAAAAAAAATTGTGACTTTTTAAAAAGTTTCAATTGATGAATCAGGCGAAAATATCTGGAATCACTAAACTCCGCCCACAAAAATAAAATAAAAAATCAGACGAGCACATATAAAATATACAAAAAAAAGGGTGCAATAGAATTATTAATTGGGTGCAAAAGAAAATGATTCAAAACACAAAAAAACTAGACAAAAAACAGTGTTTTGCTTTAATAGATTTAATAGTGATTCCTATCCCTTGGGGCACCACTATATTAGCCCCAAATACTAAGCAAGTTTTCCTCTGGAGGACCCGGTTTATTAATTTATTACACAGGGGCCCCCTTGATTATATTTAGTAGTCGGCAGAGCTGCAATTCTCTCGCCAGGGTGAATGCCAAGGAAAGTCTTCTCTGCTCATTCTACCATTTTATTTGGGGGAATATCTGCCAGCTAGATCATAGAATCATAGAATCATAGAATCATAGAATGGTAGAGTTGGAAGGGACCTCCTGGGTCATCTGGTCCAACCCCCTGCTCAAAGCAGGATTCACTAGATCATCTCAGACAGATGTCTGTCCAGCCTCTGTTTGAAGACGTCCATTGAAGGGGAACTCACCACCTCTCGTGGCAGCCTGTTCCACTCATTAATCACCCTAACTGTCAAAAAGTTTTTTCTAATATCTAATCTGTGTCTCCTCCCATTTAGTTTCATCCCATTGCTTCTAGTCTTTCCTTGTGCAAATGAGAATAAAGATGATCCTTCTACAATGTGACAGCCCTTGACATATTTGTAGACAGCTATTAAGTCTCCTCTCAGTCTTCTTTTTTGCAAGCTAAACATTCCCAAATCCTGCAACCGTTCCTCATAGGACATAGTTTGTAGACCAGTCACCATTCTGGTCGCTCTTCTCTGAACTTGCTCCAGTTTGTCGATGTCTTTTTTAAAATGTGGTGCCCAAAACTGTACACAGTATTCCAGATGAGGTCTGACCAAAGAGGAGTAAAGACCGATAATGACTTCACGTGATCTAGACTGTATGCTTCTGTTAATACATCCCAGAATTGTATTTGCCTTTTTTGCTGCTGCATCACACTGTTGACTCATGTTCAGTCTATGATCTATTAGTATACCTAAGTCTTTTTCGCATGTACTGTTGCTTAGCTCTATTCCTCCCATTCTGTATATGCTTTTTTCATTTTTATTGCCCAGATGTAGTACTTTGCATTTTTCCTGGTTAAAAACCATTCTGTTGGTTGCTGCCCACTGCTCCAGTTTATTTAGGTCTTTTTGAATCCTCTCTCTCTCTTCTCTAGTATTAGCTATCCCTCCTAGCTTTGTGTCATCAGCAAATTTAATCAGTTTACCCTCAATTCCTTCATCTAAATCATTGATAAAGATGTTGAACAATACAGGTCCCAGGACGGAGCCCTGTGGTACCCCACTTGAGACATTCATCCAGCTGGATGTGAAGCCATTTACAACCACCCTTTGAGTCCGATCACTAAGCCAGTTATGAATCCACCTAACAGTTGCCTGGTCCATTGCATACTTGGTCATTTTTTCAATAAGGATGATGTGAGATACTTTGTCAAATGCTTTGCTGAAGTCAAGATATACTATATCTACAGCATTTCCCTGATCCACCCAGTCAGTGATTCTGTCATAGAAGGAAATTAAGTTAGTCTGACATGACTTGTTAGTTACAAACCCATGCTGACTCTGGTTAATCACTTCATTCTTATCCATGTACTTACATACATGTTGTTTAATAATTTGTTCAAAGATCTTTCCTGGTATAGAAGTCAGACTCACCGGCCTATAGTTCCCTGGGTCCACCTTCTTCCCCTTTTTGAAGATAGGAACAACATTTGCTCTTCTCCAGTCTTCTGGGACTTCTCCTGTTCTCCAAGAATTTTCAAAGATTATGGAGAGTGGTTCTAAAATTTCTTCTACAATCTCCTTCAGTACTCTGGGGTGTAATTCATCTGGACCTGGAGACTTGAACTCATTTATGTTAGCTAAATATTCCCTCACAATCTTTCTGTTTACTGATAACTTGGATTCCTCTATTCCTTTAAAAGGACAGTGAAGATCAGTTGATGTTACATTTTCTTTCTGAGAGAAAACAGATGCAAAATAGGAATTAAAAAGTTCGGCCTTCTCAACATCCTCTCTTACCATTTCTCCATTTTCATCCTGTAAAAATCCTATAGCATCTTTGACTTTTCTTTTACTTTTGACATACCCCCAAAATCCTTTTTTATTGCTTTTGACATCTCTTGCAAGCCTTAATTCATTGTCAGCTTTAGCTAACCTGATACGTGCCCTGCAGGATCTGCAGACTGCATTATAATCTTCTTTAGATATGCCTCCCTCTTTCCATTTAATAAACATTTCTTTCTTTCTTTTTAGCATGTGTTTAAGTTCTGTGTTCATCCATCCTGGTTTCCTTAAATGCTTCCCATTCTTCCTACTTTTCGGGATTGTTAACGATTGTGCTTTGAGAATCTCATTTTTAAAAATTTCCCATCCTTCCTGGACATTTTTGTCCTTAAGGACATCCAGCCATTGGATCCCTCCTATTCTCTTTCTGAGTCTCTTAAAATCTGCCTTTCTAAAATCTAACCTTGAAGTTTGAGTCTTCACATGTCTTCCTCCTCTAGTTATCCAAAATTCTATAATAGCATGATCGCTGCCTCCTAGGGTCCCAGCCACCTTTACCTCCTCAACCATTTCCTCCCTGTTTATAAGGATTAGATCCAAAGTAGCAGATCCCCTTGTTTTCTCCCCTACCTTTTGGAAGATAAAGTTGTCAGCAAGAGAGGATAAGAATTTGCTTGACCTGTTAGTTTTACTTGAGAGAGATTCCCAACAAATGTCTGGATAGTTGAAATCTCCCATGACCACTACGTCATATTTTTTGGAGAACTTGGTCATTTGATACATAAAGAGTTCATCCATATCTTCAGCTTGCCCAGGTGGCCTGTAGTAAATGCCTACAATGGTGTCCTTTCCGTTGTTCTCTCCTTGTATTCTTACCCAAACAGTTTCCACAGAACTCCCAGTCTCTGAAGCTTCAATCTCTGTGCAGATATACGCTTTTCTAACATACAATGCAACACCTCCTCCTCGTTTATCAAGTCTGTTTCTTGCAAATAAGTTGTATCCTTTTAGCCTTTTATTCCAATCATGTGTATCGTCCCACCAAGTTTCAGTGATTCCAATGACATCATATTCCTTTTCCTGCATTAGTAGTTCCAATTCTCCTTGTTTGTTGCCCATGCTTTGTGCATTTGTATAAAAACATTTTAGTTTGTGATTGGTTTCTCTTCCTCCCATATTTTTATTATTTAAATTGTTTTGTCTTTGTTCTTCTTTTCCTCTTCCAGTAGCAGAGATCTCAATAGTATTTGTCAGCTGTATGGCTTTTTCTGGCCTTTTGCTTCCCTTCCCACATTGTTCTAGTTTAAAGCTCTTCTGATGAGTGTAGCAAGGCGACTTCCAAATACATGTTTTCCAGTCTTCGTAAGGTGCACCCCATCTCTAGCAAGTAGTCCATCGTATAGGTAATTCATTCCGTGATCCAGAAATCCAAATCCTTGTTGACGGCACCATCGACGTAGCCAGTTGTTCACCTGTAGAATCTTATTCCACCTCATTGTTCCATGGCCATCCACTGGGAGGATGGATGAGAAGACCACCTGCGCTCCCAATTCTTTCACTTTCTTGCCTAAGTCTTCAAAGTCACTGCAGATGGTTTCCAGGTCCTTTCTTGCGGTGTCATTTGTCCCCACATGTATTAGCAGGAATGGGTAGTGATCTGTAGGTCTGAAGAGTCTTGATATCCTGTCAGACACATCTTTAATTTTTGCTCCTGGAAGACAGCACATTTCTCTTGAGGTTATGTCTGGTCTGCAGATAGCGGCCTCTGTTCCTCTTAACAGGGAATCCCCCATGACCACCACTCTCCGTTTTTTCTTCACAACATTCTTCTTTCTCCATCCAGGAGGATTCTGAGGGCTTACAAGGTTATTCATTGCTGGCAAAGTCTTATCTTGCTGTATTTCTTCATGGTTCCCCTGCGTGAGAGCCTGGTACTGGTTCCTGAGCAGTATGGGTGCTGACTGCCTCTCGATCCTCCTGCTTCTGTGGGTCACATGCTTCCATTCCTCTGTTTCGTCAGGTGCAGTTAGAATTTCTTCTCTTTCTGAATCATGAAGAGATAATTCTGCTCTGTCTAAGAACTCTTCACCTTCCTTAATGATTTTCAAGGTAGTTAACCTCTCTTCTAGATTTCGCAACTTTTCCTCCAACAGGGACACAAGCTTGCATTTCTGGCATGTGAAGTTTGGCTTTTCCACTGGCAAGTCTGTGAACATGTAGCAGGATATGCAGCTCACCAAATGGCTCCTGGACTCTTCCATGTTCTTATTGTTAATGTTCTGAAAACAGTGAAACAATCAGATCCTAACAATCAGATCTTTATTGGGGGACTAGCTTAAAGGAATTGTCCAAAGTGCACAATTCCCTTAAATCATGAGCTTAATATTTTCAAACTTTGTGGTTGAGCTATTTTAGTTTTATACTTTTCTTATTAAAGGGGTTGCCCACTTAGCGTGGGGTGCCGGGTGTCGCATCCTTACCGATCAGACCTTGATGACTTATCCTAAAGAGAGAGCATCAATGTTAAAGTCGTGGAAACCCCTTTAAGTCTTAGAACTCCTTACTCCAACTTCAGAACATTTATGCTATATAAAATCTGCAGCTCAAACTCCTATTTCTTTATAGATTCCAAATCCAAAAGTACTTGGTATAGTAAAGACAGAAACAGTACCCACAATAGAAATAAAAAAAAAACCATCTGGCCACATACAGTTCCTACCTCTAAAAAAGGTCTTTGGACTAGCCATGGATTTAAATATGTCTCTTTCCATGCACTAGAAAGCCACAAGAAACGCAATATACATACTGTATTATAATACTGGAAGGGCTTGTTTTTCTAGGAGATCCCTTTTCTAGATACGCTATTGGTGCATGGATTTCATTGAGGAATTTGCCAAAAAGTTGAGTTGCTGATCACATAGTCGTTTGCATTCTCCACCGAAGGAGAAATGTATGGCCAGAGAAGGCTTGTTCAGGTGATTTTTTTTTATCCCTCAGGGTCAATGAAAGATTAGAAAAGCAAGACTTTAGTAAAGCCCGAGACTCCTTAAAAGGGAATATGTCAGCAGGTTTTTGATATGTAATCTGACATCAGCATGATGTAGGGGCCGAGATCCTGATTCCAGCGATGTATTGCTTAGTTTACTGTGTGCAGCAGTTGTGATACAGTCACAGTTTTCTGTACTGCAGATCTAACAGTTCTCCGAATGCTGATCTGTGTATAACCCCGCCCACTCCACTGATTGGCTGCTTTCTGTGTACATTGTATAGTGAAAGAAAGCTATCAAACAGTGGTGGGGGCGTGGCTAGACCATGAGGCATAAGACATCTAGTCCTGTAGTGATAATCTCCTGGTAATAAAACACTGATTTTATTGAAAACCTAGTAAGTGACAGATCCCTGGAATCTGGCTATCTTCCACAACATCATGGTACTTTTAGATTACATATCAAAAATCTAAAGACAGATTCCCTTTAAATTTTAAAATAGAGCTATATGTATGTTTCACCACAATGTTTTATCTAGATAGGATTGCCCAAACAGCCTTTTCTAAGATTTGAGGATTCTCATTGTGACAGGACATACACTACCAATATAAATAGTGATGGCCAGGGTCTTAAATATTGATGACCTATGCTTAGGATGGGTCAAAAGTATCAGATCTCTAAAATCCCCCATGATCTGCTGTTTGCAGCTAATGTTGCAGTCGGATAAACACAGTGCACAGAGCAAAAATAGCACAGTGCCACACACTGTGCAGTGGCCATTTTCAGGTACTGCAGCTCAACTACTATTAAGTGCTAGGGATCTGTGCTGCTGTATCTAAAAACAGCCATTACACCATACAGAGCTTTGTTGTTCCCACTCCTTGCACTGCTTACATCCGGCCTCCTCTGGAGCTGATCAGTCATCTATGACTGACTACGTTCTGGACAACCCCTTTAAATAGAAAATGATGAGCCATGAGGGTTGAGTGACTAGTGTCCCTAATTGCCCTAGCTAAAAATAGAGATATCCTTTAATTTTATAAGTCAGAGACGTCCAGAGCTCAGATTTTGAATATTTTACACCCCAGGTCTCGTTTGGAATTTTGATGCAGAAATAGCGAATAAAATAATATTTAGCCAGTTGCAACGACTTGCAATATTTTACATTTCATCCATACAACAAGATTTGTTTTTCCACCATTTAATTATTTGCAGCCCATATATATAATGAATCCCTACAAGGTATTCCCAGTGATATACGGTATGTGCGGATCGTAAATGTCATCTTATTTATCAGCATTAATACATTAACTCCTTTATTTATACTTCTGCTGAGGATTTTGTCAGACATCCAATGTTAGATGACTGAAGAACAGTTATACATTAAAAAAAAACAGCAAATGATTGATGAAACATTTCTGTGATCTACGGCGGGAGAAAATGTAAGATGTATACAGTGCGGTATAATTGTAAAGAAAGTTGGATAGTTTTATTATGGGAACATTTTGACAACAAAATTTAGAGGCAAAAAAGATTTCTAAACTGCATCATAGATATTGAGACGCAATCTTTGATTATATTACAATAGCCTAATAATACTGCTACGTAGTGCTCAAATATACCGTTATACAGTGTCCAAAGAATCCTACTGTATAGTGCCCAAATAATAATGCCATAAAATGCCAAAATAATACTGCTACACAATATTCAATTCACATCATAATGCAATGCCCAAAAATTATCATATAGCACTCAAAAATACTATTATATTGTGTCCAAATAATACAAACATACATTTTTCTTATTAATAATGCTATAAATCAAAATCACATCATAATACAATGCTAAAATAATGTTGTGCAGTGCTCAAATATACTATCATACAGTTCAAAATTTTATTGCCATATTGTGCCCAAGTTATAATGCTGTAAAGTAATGAAATAATAATGCTTATTAAGCGACCAGTTCACAACACAATATAGTGGCCAAATTATATCTTACACGGTGTTCAAATATACAATGTGCAAATAATACTGCTATAAAGAGTTCCAATAATACTGCTATAAAGTTCCCAAATAATACTGCTATAAAGTGTTCCAATAATACTGCTATAAAGTTCCCAAATATTACTGCTATAAAGTTCCCAATAATGCTTCTATAAAGTGTTCAAATAATACTGCTATGACAGTGCAGCACAGTGCAGCATGGTGGCTCAGTGGTTAGCACTGAAGCCTTGCAGCGCTGGGATCCTGGGTTCAAATCCCACCAAGGACAACATCTGCAAGGAGTTTGTATGTTTTCCCCATGTTTGTGTGGGTTGCCTCCGGGTTCTCCAGTTTCCTCCCACACTCCAAAGACAAACTAATAGGGAATGTAGATTGTGAGCCCCAATGGGGACAGTGTCGCTAATGTCTGTAAATTGTCTGAATTGTAAAGCACTGCACTATATAAATAAGAAGATTATTGTTATGAAGTGTTCAAATAATACTGCTATAAGGTTCCCAAATAATACTGCTATAAAGTTCCAAAATAATACTGCTATAAAGTGTTCAAATAATACTGCTATAAAGTTCCCAAATAATACTGCTATAAAGTTCCCAAATAATACTGCTATAAAGTTCCCAAATAATACTGCTATAAAGTTCCCAAATAATATTGCTATAAAGTGTTCAAATAGTACTGCTATACACCGCGTGCAGAATTATTAGGCAAATGCATATTTTGATCACTTTGATACTTTTTATACATGTTGTCCTACTCCAAGCTGCATATTCTTGAGAGCCAACTACCAATTAAGTAAATCTGGTGATGTGCATCTCTGTAATGAGGAGGGGTGTTGTCTAATGACATCAACACCCTATATAAGGTGTGCTTAATTATTAGGCAACTTCCTTTCCTTTGGCAAAATGGGTCAGAAGAGAGATTTGACAGGCTCTGAAAAGTCCAAAATTGTGAGATGTCTTGCAGAGGGATGCAGCAGTCTTGAAATTTCCAAACTTTTGAATCGTGATCACCGAACAATCAAATGTTTCATGGCAACTAGCCAACAGGGTCGCAAGAAGTGTGCTGGCCAAAAAAGGTGCAAAATAACTGCCCATGAATTGAGGAAAATCAAGCGTGAAGCTGCCAAGATGCCATTCGCCACCAGTTTTGCCATATTTCAGAGCTGCAACGTTACTGGAGTATCAAAAAGCACAAGGTGTGCGATACTCAGGGACATGGCCAAGGTAAGGAAGGCTGAAAAACCACCACCTTTGAACAAGAAACATAAGTTAAAACGTCAAGAATGGGTCAAGAAATATCTTAAGACTGATTTTTCAAAGGTTTTATGGACTGATGTAATGAGAGTGACTCTTGATGGGCCAGATGGATGGGCCAGAGGCTGGATCAGTAAAGGGCAGAGAGCTCCACTCCGACTCAGACGCCAGCAAGGTGGAGGTGGGGTACTGGTATGGGCTGGTATCATCAAAGATGAACTTGTGGGACCTTTTTGGGTTGAGGATGGAGTGAAGCTCAACTCCCAGACCTACTGTCAGTTTCTGGAAGACAACTTCTTCAAGCAGTGGTACAGGAAGAAGTCGGTATCGTTCAAGAAAAACATGATTTTCATGCAGGACAATGCTCCATCACATGCATCCAACTACTCCACAGCGTGGCTGGCCAGTAAAGGTCTAAAAGAAGAAAAAATAATGACATGGCCCCTTGTTCACCTGATCTGAACCCCATAGAGAACCTATGGTCCATCATAAAATGTGAGATCTACAGGGAGGGAAAACAGTACACCTCTCGGAACAGTGTCTGGGAAGCTTTGGTGGCTGCTGCACACAATGTTGATCGAAAACAGATCAAGCAACTGACACAATCTATGGATGGAGGCTGTTGAGTGTCATCATAAAGAAAGGTGGCTATACTGATCACAAATTTTTGGGGTTTTTGTTTTTGCATGTCAGAAATGTTTATTTCTAAATTTTGTGCACTGATATTGGTTTACCTGGTGAAAATAAACAAGTAAGATGGGATTATATTTGGTTTTTATTAAATTGCCTAATAATTCTGCACAGTAATAGTTACCTGCACAAACAGATATCCTCCTAAGATAGCCAAATCTAAAAAAAAACCACTCCAACTTCCAAAAATATTAAGCTTGGATATTTATGAGTCTTTTGGGTTGATTGAGAACATAGTTGTTGATCAATTATAAAAATAATCCTCTAAAATACAACTTGCCTAATAATTCTGCACACAGTATAAAGTGTTCAAATAATACTGCTGTAAAGTTCCCAAATAAAACTGCTGTAAAGTTTCCAAATAATAGTGCGAATTCAGTGTTCAAATCACACCATAATACAATGCCCAAAAATATCTTATAAAGTACTCAAATATTCCATTACACAGTGTCCAAATAGTACAACATTACACTTCCCAAGTAATAAACTTACATCATCCAAATAATACTGCTATTTAACCTAATTGTAATACTGCTACTAAAGTGTCCAAATAATGCCAATATGCAGTGGCCAGTTAGTGCGGCTGTGAAGTGCCCAGATAAAGCATCATTACAATGCCAAAACAATTCTGTTATATAATGCTCAAATCTACTATCATACAACTTTCAAAAAATACTGGTGCATAGTCAGGGCCGGCTCCAGGTTTTCGTGAGCTCCAAGCGAAAGAGTCTCAGTGGGCCCCTTTAACACATACCCAATTAATGATGCACAGATACGGCGGTGAAATATAGGTATACAACACAGAGCCCTGCCTGTCCCCTCATCCTTCACATATGCAAACATGCACACACACAGTAGACAGACATGCACACACACACACACACAGTACGCAGACATGCACACGCAGTACGCAGACATGCGCACACACAGTATGCAGACATGCACACGCACAGTACGCAGACATGCACACACACAGTACGCAGACATGCGCACACAGTACGCAGACATGCACACAGTACACAGACATGCGCACACAGTACACAGACATGCACACACAGTACGCAGACGTGCACACAGTACGCAGACATGCACACACACAGTACGCAGACATGCAAACACATACACACATGGTACACAGATATGCACACATACAATATACAGACACGCACATACACAAATACGTACACATACAGGCATACATACATATTTGAACACAAATTCTTAAAAACACATATAAAACGGACATAAATATATACACACACTCATACACACTGACATACACAGATATTCACATCATGCCCACACACACACACATTAGAAATATTTTTAATATGGGGAATGGGGAAGCTGGCAACAAGCCTCGCTCACCTGCCCCGCCTGTCTCCAGTCCAGCTCCTCTGCCATGTGGCTGTGCAGGGCTGCCAGCGTGTCACAGACATGAGGCCCTGGAACATCAGAGGGGCCCATTCGCTGTCGGTGTCCAGGCTGTTTCCCCTTATCTGTGCAGGGCCACCGGCATGTCACAAACATGGGGCTCTTGACCATCAGGGGGGCCCACTCGCCGTCGAGGCCGGGGCCGCTCACCCCACATATGTGCAGGGCCTCCGGCCGTGTTTAATTGGCGGCACTTCAGACATGGCGGCGTGCAGTGCGGCTCTGTCTGCTAGCAATGACACAACAGGGGTGACACACAAGCAAAATTAAATGTGCAGTGTCGCCCCTGCCATGTCATTACTACCAGACACAGCCGCACAGCGCACTGCACGCAGCCATGTCTGGTAAAGTGCTGGCAATCAAGCAGCGCTGGCGGTGCTGTCTGCACAGATGCCGGGGAAGCGACCCGGGCCCCGGAAGCGAGTGGGCCCCTGTGATTGTCCAGGGCCCCGGCACTTGCCCTGGTATGCCAGATGCTGATGCCGGCCCTGTGCATAGTGCCCAAGTAATATTGCTGTTTTGGGCTCACCTGGTGAGGTGGATTCTCTAAGCCAAAGGTCAGTTTGAGCAGTACGGACCAGAGTCAATGATGCAGCAGATCTGGACCTAACAGACAACACGTGGATCAGTGAGGACCAGGATAGCAGAGTATATAGAATGGCAGATTACAGCTGGAAGCACTAATGGTAGCAGAGCCAGAAGTGCGGTTTGAACAGAAACAGCAGAGATGTTGCTGCAGGAGTGTGGTTATACACAGGATTAGCATTGATATTTGTGTGTGATAACACCAAGATAGCAGAGATAAATAAAATATTGGGTACTTTGATAGTTATTGGGTTTGCAAATATGTAACTTGACACAGCAGTGCTGAGAGGGCAATAGCATCTGGATCGACTGAGATTCACAGTAGTAGGTGGTTGCTGAATTGTAGTCAGAGGAAGCTGAAAAGAGTAGATTATCTGGTACCTTGATAGCTGAGAAGAGTTTATTAACATGTAACTATAACTATATGCAGCAGAACTGAGAGTGTAATAGCCCCAGAATTTACTGGATGAAGCTTGGAAGTAGTAGCAGGCTGCCGGATTGCAGACAGGAATAGCTGAGAAGCTAGATACCTGGGGGGAGCAGAGTTAAGTGGCTCACAGCTATCTATCATATATAATGTGTCATCATGTACCATAATGTCGGTCTCCATTTCTCTAAACTATCATACATTTTTCCACCATGCTTTATTCTTTACCATAGGGCATTTTTCCAAGTCCCCGTGTGAGACACAAAATAACACAACGCTACATAGGAGGACATTTTTGAAAGTCTACGTCACCATTCATCTTGACAGTCGGGGGGGATTAATCTATCCACAGACAATCTCTGTTTAGTCGTCAGGACTTCCTCCATTAACCCTATCCTGCAATCATCATGAATGAATTGCTCTTGTCAGGACTTTGTCATGTTCCATCTATTTATTGAACATTTTTGTTCCCCGGCATACTATCTATAGACGACACACCAGAAACACGCTGCTTTCTAATTACAGATCTCGCTGTTTCATGTTTTGCTCTAATTATCAAAGTCAAGGTAAAATGATCCACTGAGTTACGTCAAGACCATGACAAAAACAGCAGAAGAGGTCATAGAGTTCACCGCTGGTAAACTTTCTGGTAAAGTTGTGTGGTTTCTTTTTTTATTTGGAGAAGAGTATTCGGAGACTTTATCTTTTAAAGGTTATTGAGTGAACATGACTTTCGATTACGCACTTCTACCATTCAACATGATAGAGAGATGCTGCTAGAGAACAAGTGATGTATGGTGTCTCCGCCAACATCTGACAGGTCAATACTGGTGGAAGCAAGAAGTCATCCGCCATAACTGCTGAATTATTATTTGTGTTTATGTCCATGAACTGCAATCAGTGAAAGAACAACTCAGAGTAACCTTATGTTCTCCTTGTAGTATCTCCTTGAATTATTTTTGATTCTTCAATCTTGGGTCCAGCTCTCTGAATTATCCTTTTACTCTGCTTTGAGTATGATATAATTAAATGCAACTTTTTTAATTAACTTTGATTTTGTAGCAGGATAAATTTATATACTGGTGACAATGACCATTGTAAGGAACTAGACTAGTCAAACAGCAAACTAACATTCAGGTTGTCTAAAGTTGAAGCATTAGAAGCAGTAAAAGTAGGCAAGCGTAAGGATGGTGATGTCTAGACATGGATAAGAGCACCTTCAATATGGCAGGTCTTGTGGGGTGGTTGGTCCTCTTAGGGGACTTGAACCTGCTATCATCCACAGGGTGGGCTTCATAGGAAGAATGAGAAGTTGAACATGGACATGTAAAGATGGAAATGTTTGAACACCCTCCCTGAAGATCTCTAACTGTATAGTTAAAGTGACCTGTAGTTTTATGTGTTTTATCCTTATGTAGGCTGCAGTTTTCATGTGTATAGGAGTGGACAGGGTTAACTGTATGGCCAGCCCATGCCATGGTTTGGGGAGGAGTAAATGGGCACTAGGAGTTAGTTCCTGTTTTTTATAGTTGATATAAATAGAGCTACAGAGAAGGAAGGACACCCTCAGTCAGTTCTGGCCAAAATTGGGCGTGGCCAAAGAGCAGACCTGCAAGGTAGCACGTTTTCAGCATTCAAGTACCAGTGGCGGCAGATTCTCCTCAAAGCAGGCAGGTTGGGGCACCCGCTGAAAGTGAATTTTAAGCAAGTCTAAGTGTTAGCCAGACCTGGAGGTCTTGGTGAAGAAATACGGGATCAGCCAGGCTGAGGCACATGTGTAAGGTTTGGTAGCCGGGAGACCTACCTTATGTAGTCCACAATGTATAGTATTAGGCACAGTGGTCACAGAGCAAAACAGCGACCTGTGTGGCCCTGTACTGGCAAGATGGAGGCCCTCAGCGTAGCCTGTTATTCATTTGAAACATTCTACACAAGTAATGTACTGCCATCTGCAATCGTCAAGTGTGAACCTCTCTCATACTGTACAGATGAAAAACGTAAGCATTATTTTTGCTACCCATTGTACATATGTTCCAAACCTGGTAAGCAAGAGTTTATTTTCGTACACCCGTCTGTCTTCTTCATCAAGGAGTTAAAGGGTCCCAGCGTCTATCAAATTGTGGCAGAACAGAGTCTGAAGGTGCCAACAGCTGACTCAGTAAAATGTGCACACACCCAGAGGCCACTATGTAAGGTGTTTTGAGACGCAGAAATAAATGTCGGCCAGTCTCGTCCCTTACAGGCACACTGGCACATTGGTTGGATGGTGGGGCGATGGGAGTCGATACATGCATGATAGACAATGGAATTTAAATGGTTAAACAGCAACAATGGAAATAAGATGTACTCGCTGCTGTCACAAACAAATGACAACTTTGTAACATAGCCAGAATCCGCTGTATATTGTGCAGGCTCAGTTTCTGAGCCTGTTTCAATTATGGAGAATATTACGTTTTACATCAAAAAGGGATTAACATTATGGATCCTCTCTATAAACTGTGAACTGCAATAGAAATAGTATCATTTCTTACTGTATAGGACTGTAGTCCACAATGCACTCGACTGCAGAAGGACAATATACGTCTGAAATCTGCAGCGGTTATTTAAAACTTGTATTTGCAGTGTCCATATCTCTTTATACAAAGTCAACACTGCCAGAAGGAGACAATCTCCTGTGCAAACAGAATAGTACAAGATGCACTAAGCTATCCCTAAGATCTCTGCAGTTGTCTGCACCAGCCTGACAGATACTTACTGATAGATCTTTGGTTTTGTATTTTCCGTCTGTGCCCCTCTGCTGCAGTCTTTACTTACTGTGGACACATTTGGCAGGGTCTTTCCTCCGCTGTGAGGACACTTGTCCTCTCACTCTGGTTTCAGGGCGAAGGAGCGGAATTTTCAAAAGAAATCTAGAACACACAGTAGTGTTATGTTCTGCGACTTCGCTTCCAAATATTTTTATTCCTCAGGACAAAACATTTTTTAGCGTTCCCGATATATCTGTGTAAATATATGATGGCAAAAAGTCACCATTTTAGGAATTTTTTGAATATATGAACAGAGATATCATGCAGAACTGTAGAAATAAATAGTGACAATAAGCAACGACACCCACGTTCTATCATGAAAACATTTGTGCAATAGTCAGTACAAATGTAACACAAGCTTTGTTCCTCTGCCATTTTTGTTGCTTTTCTTTTTTTTTAAGTGTAGGAGTGTGCTGACGTGAATGACTACACTCAGTGCTCAGTCCTTTTTTCTTTCGGGATTTTGCTGCATTTTGTATTTCTTTCCCTTTGTGAAGCAAACTCTTTCATTCCTCCTTTGCATTTCCATTTCCTATTCTCACTTGTATCCCTGTTTACAACTGTTCGACAATGTCCTTTGTCATAATAATGCTAAATAATAGTTTTCCGTCCTCATGTTCTGCGCCTCATTTTTCTTGGAACATATTAATATGATGTTGGCGAGATGAGTCGCTTATGCCCAAAACGGTAAAAGATAATGAAACTTTATAAAGGAATCAATAGGTGCTCAAACCCATTAATATAGAGAACATTCTGCCACTAAACGTGATTGTATTCTCTAGAAACTGCTGAAAAAAATAGAATAACATGTGACGCTTAGTAACACGGGTGACTATTATGGGTAACGGAGATTTCTGGGTAATCAATGTCACCGGAATCCAGTGATTATGTAATTCTGCTGGTAATTAATATTATTTATTTTTTTATTTTTTTAATAATTTTAAGAGACAGACTTATGTCATCTGATCACTTTTTATGACATAAACCTCCCCAGGACTGTCAGTCCATACCTGAGCGACAAGTTTCCTAACTTACTCTTTAAAGTGGCATGTAAAAGTTTGGACACCCCTAGTCAAAATTACTGTTATTGTGAACAGATAAGCAAGCTGAAAATGAAATGATCTCTAAAAGGCCTACAGTTAAAGAGGACACATTTCCTTTGTATTTTAGGCAAAAAAATATATTGTAATTTTTTTACATTTTAAAAATGTAAAAAATGGGCTGTTGCTAAAGTTTTGACACCCTTGGAGATTTGTGTGCTCAGATAACTTTGACCAAAAGTTTCAGATCTTAATCAGCCTGTTAGGGTTACGGCTTGTTCACTATAATCATTAGGAAATGCCAGGTAATGCAAATTTCCCAGCTTTAAAAAAACCCAGACTCCTCTAACCTTGTGCCAAAAAATAGCAGCCATGGGTTCTTCTAAGCAGCTGCCTCGCACTCTGAAAATGAAAATGATGGAGGTCCCCAAATCAGGAGAAGGCTATAAGAAGATAGAAGAGCATTTTCACGTTCCCTTTCCTCAGTTCTAAATGTAATTAAGAAATGGCAGTTACCAGGAACAGTGGAGGTCAAGATAAGGTCTGGAAGACCAAGCAAAATTTCAGTGAGGTCTGCTGGTAGGATTGCTAGAGATGCAAATCAGAACCCCCGTTTGACTGCAAAAGACCTTCAGAAAGATTTAGCAGACTCTGGAGTTGTGGTACATTGTTCTACTGTACATTGTTGTAAGAGTCATGAGAAGAAAACCTCTCCTGCATCCTCACCATCAAATTCAGTGTCAGAAGTATGCAAAAAACATCTAAACAAGACTGATACATTGGCCACAATGATGAAAGGTATGTGTGGAGAAAAAAGGGCACAGAATTTCAGGAAAAGAACATCTCGCCAACCATAAAGCATGGGGGTGGATCAATCATGCTTTGAGGTTGTGTTGCAGCCAATAGCATGGTGAACATTTCATGCGTAGAGGGAAGAATGGAGTCAATGACATTTCAACAAATTCTTGATACAAACATAACACCATCTCTAAAAAAGCTGAAGTTGAAAAGAGGATGACTGCTACAAATGGATAATGATCCTAAACACACATCGAAGACCACAATAAACTACCTCAATAGGAGCAAGCTGAAGGTTTTACAATGGCCCTCACAGTCCCATGATATGAACATCATTGAAAATCTGTGGCTAGACCTCAAAATAGCAGTGCATGCAAAACGGCCCAGGAATCTCACAGAACTGGAAGAATTTTCCAAGGAAGAATGGATGAAAATCCCTCAAACAAGAATTGAAAGACTTTTGTCTGGCTACAAAAAGCATCGGCCCATTTTTTTTTTATAATTTTTTAAAATGTAACAGATGAATATATATATATATATATATATATATATATATATATATATATATATATATTAGCCTAAATACAAAGGAGATGTGTCATCTTTAACTTCAGCCCTTTTAGAGATCATTTCATCTTCCACTTGCTTAACTGTTCACAATAACAGTATTTTTTACAGTAATACTGTGCAATGTTGCTGTGAATGCAGCTCTGTGGTAAGATAAAGACTAAAAGGGGTTGTTTGGCACTTTCCTTTTTTTTATTTTGGCTGAGATCTTACAGGCAGATAGATGCTAACTAGCTGCATGTTCAGCTCAGTGCCGATCTTAGCTAGCTCAAAGCACTCAATCACTGCTCCTGCCTATGATTATGTTGCTTCATTTGACCACATGTCAACAGAGCAGCTCTTCTTCTTCCTGACTGCTCTGTCAACCATGCATAACTGCCGATGTCATGCCGATTGGCAGCCAGCTTCCAGCAGTTAAGCAGAGGGGGGCCGGCTGTCAATCAGCATGACATCGGCAGATAAACACTATCATGAGAGCAGAGAGGAAAAGAATCGGCTCTGTCTATGGGACATCACCCGAAGCCGCAGAAGTGACGACTCTGAGCCGACAGAGATCAGCAATGGCAAGAACAGGCAGGTAGTTAGAAACCGCCTGCCTATAAGTTCTTAGTCCCTTAAGAGATTAAGACAAAAATTCTGGATAACCCATTTAATAGAATTCTGCAGTACCATCTGTGTGTGTCTATCTCTCTCTCACTCTGCAACTCTTCCCCTCTCCCCTTTCCATAGACTTCAATGGGAAGCCATAATCTGATCCCTCAGTGAGATGGAAGTCTGTCTTGATTTAACCAAGATGGAGTTTGACTGAATGATGATTTCACCATCTATGATAAGATACTATACAAAGTCTGTATTGATTAACGTAAAGTGTATTGAAATAACAGTGATTGTTCCAATCACTGCAAACCATGACTTGTTTCTGTTAAAAATTAGCAAATTCACCTTGAATTTTGCAAAACAAAAAAAAATGTTTCCCCCAAATTTCAATATTTTGGGATTTGTTTTGTACAGCAAAATTTGCGGCTGAGCGGGTTTGCAAAGGCCAGCAAATGGGTGAATAAAAACTATTGCACACCTGTCCCACCGCCGTGGTTTTCTCCAGTCGCTTCTTCCTCTGCTCCCTTTCTCCTATTGCAGTGCACAGGAAATCCAGTACATCAGGCATAGGTGAGATCCGTGGTGTCATCGGTGGTGGCCATGCCTGGCTCACAGATGCAGTGGTCGGCACATGGCGATGGATGTGTGTGTGGGGGGGGGGGTGACGTCGGCACTACTGTTCCTTCATGGCTGAATGGTCAGTGGTGGAACTCATGATGGTGAAGAAGTGAAAAAACAGGAGAGGCAGCAGTGGTGTTATAAAATAAAAGTAATCTTTACTTTAAAGCAGCAGGTTGATAATAAATGAAGGTACATAAACTTGATGGTAACATGTATGATAATCACAAGACACATTTTAAGACCGGTTTCAATGACAACAGCAGAAACAGGTACACTGGGAATAAATGGGAATGCAGTAGAGTATCTTCCATTACAGTCCGTAGGAGCTGCTGGTAACCTGAAAGACTGAACTAAATGTTTATTTTCCCCAATATCTTCCACTTTATATGGGGTTACTACACTCTAGGAACCATCCAGATCCCTGTACCTTCTATGCGCCATTACATGTAATGTGGCATGGTTCCCATCTACATTATGGGTGACTTACTGAGTTTATGCCTGCATCCATGGCAAACTGTGTGTACTGGGGGGAACGGGACAATTCTCCTTCAGGGGCAGACATGCACTACAGCTGGGGATTTAGTCCTTAATCCTCCTTCTCTTTTTAGAGCCGTTCTCCAAGTTTAGCTACATTTTCTCAGATAGTTCTGCTGCGTGGAACAAGGGAGAGAGCTGCTCTCCTACATCCTTGCTGTGGCGGCCTCTCTGCTACTACTCAAAATTGCACATTAGCTGCACTCCACTCAACAGCCAGTGGCTGGAGCTTTTGTAACTTTTACTCTCCCCACTCAATTTTTCCCTAGCTACTAGCTAAGTAATGAAGATAACCCTTAGTGTGTGCTGAATACTACACAACCAAATGTGCATCAATTCAAGAATTAGAAGTCATATTTCAAGAATAATTCACATTATTCAATGGTGCCAAGTCAGACTACACAAATGACCTAACAAACAAAGCAACACACTGCAACGCTAAGTATGCGAACGTGAAATATATGAAATTTGAATAGCATTACTGCTCTAGAAAATAGAAATAAATGAGAAATCTTAGCCCATAAATTGGCCAATTCATGTGTACCTGGTAGCCACAATAAGGCGTTTCTCAATGTCAGGACCCTACCAATTTGAATACCTCTCCAAGGGACATCCGTCTGCTTATGTGTGGGAAAGTAAGATCCTGCTGCAATTAAAACCACCTGCGGCATAAAGGCGGAGTGTTCAGTCAAAGCTTAAACATAGAAACAGAAAAAACTGACGGCACTTCCAATACAAGAATTAGGTGTGAACAGGTGCTTACTAGGAGCCACTACCGCCATAAAAATTTAACAAACAAAGCAGCAAACTTGAAGTGCCGTCAGTTTTTTCTGTTTCTCTGTTCAAGCTTTGCCTGAGCACTCCACCTCTATGCCACAGGTGGTTTTAATTGCCGTAGGATCTTACTTAACGTGGCTACCAGGTATACATGAATTGGCCAATTTATACGCTAAGATTTCTCATTTATTTCTATTTTCTACAGCAGTAATGCTATTCAAATTTCATATATTTCATGTTCGCATACTTAGTGTTGCAGTGTGCTGCTTTGTTTGTTAGATTTTTATGGAGGTAGCTGCTCCTTGTAAGCACCTGTTCACACCTATTTCTTGTATTGGAAGTGCCGTCAGTTTTTTCTGTTTCTATACACAAGTGACCACTTGCACACCACACCGACACTGACATAGGAGGAGGAACAGGGGGACCATTATTGGACACCTATTCTGGCCGGAGACCAAAAATGGGGGGCACTTTGATATTTAAAGGAGCAGTACCACCACCTTCCAAGCTTCTTTTGTTTGGATGAATTTATGAGTGACAGAATTTTACACCATGAACAAATCCAATTTAAAATCAGGATGTCTCGCATTTGGACTGTGATATGTACAGTGGTGTGAAAAAGTGTTTGCCCCTTCCTGACTTCTTATTCTTTTGCATGTTTGTCACATGTTTCAGATCAATAAACAAATTTAAATTATAGACAAAAATATCAGAAGTAAATACAAAATGTTTTAAATAAAGGTCTTCATTATTAAGGGAAAAAGAAATCCAAACCTACAGGGCTCTGTGTGACAAAGCAATTGCCCCTCCCCCTTAAAACATAAATTAACTGTGGGTTATCACATCTTTAGGAAGCAAAGTTCAATTTCCCTAGCCACACACAAGCCTGATTATTGCCACACCTGTTCTCAATCAAGAAATGACTTAAATAGGACCTGCTTGACAAAGTGAAGTAGATCAAAAGATCCTCAAAAGCTAGACATTATGCTGCGATCCAAAGAAATTCAGGAACAAATGAGAAACAAAATAATTGAGATCTATCAATCTGGAAAAGGTTCTAAAGTTATAAAGCCATTTCTAAAGCTTTGGAGCTCCAAAGAACCACAGTGAGAGCCATTATCCACAAATGGTGAAAATATGGAACATTGGTGAACCTTCCAAGCAGTGGCCGGCCGACCAAAATTACCCCAAAGGCAGCGTCAACTCATCCAAGAGGTCACAAAAGACCCCACAACAACATCCAAAGAACTGTAGGTCTCACTTGCCTCAGTTAAGGTCAGTGTTCATGACTCCACCATAAGAAAGAGACTGGGAAAAAATGGCATGCATTTTGCAAGATGAAAACCACTGCTGAGCAAAAAGAACATAAAGGCTTGAGTCAGTCTTTCCAGAAAACATCTTGATGATCACCAAGACTTTTGGGACTTTTGGGAGAATGCTCTGTGCACTGACGAGACAAAAATTGAACTTTTTGGAAGGTGTATGTCCCATTAGATGTGGCATAGAAGTAACACAGCATTTCAGAAAAGGAACATCATACCAACAGTAAAATATGGTGGTGGTAGTGTGATGGTCTGGGACTATTTTGCTGCTTCAGGACCTGGAAGACTTGCTGGAACCATGAATTCTGCTGTCTACCAACAAAAATCCTGAAGGAGAATGTCTGGACAACAAGTCTACACTAAAACACACCAACAAGTCCACGTCTGAATGGCTTAAGAAAAACAAAATGAAGGCTTTAGAGTGCCTAGTCAAAGTCTTGACCTTAATCAGATTGAGATGCTGTTGCATGAGCTTAGAAATGCGGTTCATGCTTGGAAACCCTCCAATGTGGTTGAATTACAACAATTTTGCAAATATGAGTGGCCAAAATTGCTCCAGAGCATTGACTCATTGCCAGTTATCCAAACGTTTGATTGCAGTTGTTGCTGCTAAGGGCCCAAATAGTAATTATGTTTAGGGTGCAATCATTTTTTCACACAGGGTCCTGTAGGTTTGGATTTCTTTAAGTGTGACAAACATGCAAAAGAATAAGAAATCAGGAAAGGTTCAAACACTTTTTCACACCACTGTATTTGCCATTAAGTTTATGCGGATTTCACCCTATTGTGATTCCATAGGAAAACCCTCATCAAAATATGCAAAGAAAGTGTTTGGAGGTGGGTGTCAAACTAATTCTTTGCCCGAGGGGATGGAAAGCCTGGCTGTCAACTTCCTATAGAAGGAAGGAAAGAAGGAGCTGTGCCACATAACCCGAGAAGGGCAGTATAGAGAGTTTTGATGTGTTGGATCTGCAAACTATGTTTTCCGGCAACAGCTTATCGTGGAGATGCCGGGTGTTGAACCCCACTGATCTGATATTGGTGACCTATCTTAAGGATAAGACATCAATATTAAAATCCTGGAGAACTCCTTAAAATTACTTTAATTAAATTAGATAAATATTATTAAAACAACTTTTGTGACAACCTATGAAATTACGTTGATGGCAATTAGAACATGTAAAACATGAGTTATGTTCACTTGTATTTCCGAATCCCGTATAACATCAATATAATGTCCATTTCCCTGCTCTGCGCTTGCCACGGAGTACGTTTGTTACAACATTTTTAAGTATGGATTAATCTGTCATGTGTGGTAAATTGGTATTCAACTTGATAGATGCACAAATAAAAAGCTGTAGACAGGTTGTGGCTTGGCAGTGAATCAAAGCTGGGAATATAGACTGGATGCCGGTCACAGTGGACATCTGAGTATTTCCAAGGTGCATGCTTTGTGACAAGCAAAACAGATGAAGGTAATATCGAAACCATTGCAAAATTATAACCAGACTTTTCAAAACTGAGCCGTGAATCCGGCCCATGATAAATGTATCATTGATCAATGTCATTGTTGAAGTCCATGTACACGGGTATATATATAGCAAGCAGTACTAATCTGAAATAATAAAAAAATTTGCTTAAAAAGTGTGTCAGAATACTAATAGGGTTATCACATCGATAGCGATAGCGATAGCGATAGGATATGCCAGAATTGTATGATTGATGGAGATCCCAGTGATCTGACCCGCATCTATTGGAGAGGTGGCTGAGCATGTGTGGCCCTCTCCATTCGTGTTCAGCATTTGTTGAAAATTCAATATATTACAGAGAAAGCAGCCACCTCTCCATTCCTAAGTGCGCTTGCGCAGTCACGTATTCATTCATAAGAGCACGCGCACACCACCCCTTCAATACTAAGAGCACTTACACAGCCACCTATTAATTCCAAAAAGCGCTTGAGGAGCCACTTCTCCATTCCTAAGAGCGCTTGCGCAGCCACCTATTCATTCCTGAGAATACTTGAGCAGCCATCTATTCATTCCTAAGAGCACTTTCACAGCCACACCTCCAATAATAAGCGCGCTTACACAGCCACCCATTCATTCCTAATAGCGCTTTAGCAGACACCTTGCCATTCTTAAGGGTACTTGCGCAGCCACCTCTACATTCGTAAGAGCACTTATGCAGCCCCCATTTATATCTTAGAGCATTTGCGCAGTCGCCTTTCCATTCCTAATAGCACTTGCACAGCCACGGTGCCATTCCTAAGAGCGCTTGCGCAGCCATCTCTGTATTCCTAAGAACATTTACGCAGCTATCTATTCATTCTTAAGATCACTTACACAGCCACCGCTCCAATTCTAAGAGCACTTCTGCAGCCTCCCTTCCATTCTCAAGAGCACTTACACAGCCACCTCTCCATTCCTAGGAGCACTGTTGCATCCACCTCTTTAACATTCCTAAAAGCACTTCCACAGTCACCTCTCTATTACTAAGAGCGCTTGCGCAGCCATCTCTCAATTCCTAAGAACAATTGTGCAGCCACCTTTTCATCTGTAAGTGCACTTACACAGCCACCTCTTCATCCCTAAGAGCACTTGAGCAGCCACCTCTTCATCCCTAAAAGTACTCTCGCAGCTACCTCTCCATTCCTAATAGCACTTGCGCAGCCACACCGCCATACCTAAGAGTATTTGCGCAGCTACCTCCCCATTCCTAAGAGCACTTGCGCAGCCACTTCTCTATTCCTAAGAGCATTTGCACAGCCACCTCACCAATAATAAGAGCGCATGCGCAGCCACCTCTTCATTCATAAGAGAACTCTTGCATCCATCTTTCTATTCCTAAGAATACTCTCGCAGCCACCTCTCCATTTCTAATAGCATTTGTGCTGCCACACCGCCATACCTGAGTATTTTCTCAGCTACCTCTGCATTCCTAAGAGCACTTGCGCAGCCACCTCTCTATTCCTGAGAACACTTGTGCAGCCATCTATTTATTCCTAAGAGCATTTGCACAGCCACCTCTCCAATAATAAGAGTGCATACGCAGCCACCTCTTCAATAATAAGAGCGCATGCGCAGCCACCTCTCCATTCCTAATAGCATTTGTGCTGCCACACCGCCATACCTGAGTATTTTCTCAGCTACCTCTGCATTCCTAAGAGCACTTGCGCAGCCACCTCTCTATTCCTGAGAACACTTGTGCAGCCATCTATTTATTCCTAAGAGCATTTGCACAGCCACCTCTCCAATAATAAGAGTGCATGCGCAGCCACCTCTTCAATAATAAGAGCGCATGCGCAGCCACCTCTCCATTCCTAATAGCATTTGTGCTGCCACACCGCCATACCTGAGTATTTTCGCAGCTACCTCTGCATTCCTAAGAGCACTTGCGCAGCCACCTCTCTATTCCTGAGAACACTTGTGCAGCCATCTATTTATTCCTAAGAGCATTTGCACAGCCACCTCTCCAATAATAAGAGTGCATGCGCAGCCACCTCTTCAATAATAAGAGCGCATGCGCAGCCACCTCTCCATCCCTAAGAGCACTTGCAGAGCCACTTCTCCATTTTTAAGAGAGCAAGCCAGGGATGTTTTTTAGATTGATACATATAGATGGGACCTGCAGCTATCAGGCACTTAGGGCATATCCTATCAATATACCATAAATGTCTCAGAACAGACAACCCCTCTAATACTTCCCACTGGCCTCTGTTCACTTCCCTACTTCAATCATGTGCGGTCTAACCATGTGAAAGCTGCAGCCAGTCGCTGACCTTTCTTCATTTTGGATAAAATTAAAACATTAAAAGAAACAACTTTAATAACATATCCAAGAGTAGTAGGAGAAGAAGAAAAGTAATATATTAGGCATATTGATGCAGGGCACCTTCAGAGGTCTTGAGGAGCATCATCGAGTCAAAGCTGCTTTGGCTGTAAAAAGTGGCTACACAATACTAGCAGGGGGGTTTAACTTATGACTAATTGATTCATATGACTCAAAAGTACCAACACTTACAAAAATAAATAAACTGGGTTCATAAAAAGCCCCAAAAAGAAAAGAATTCTGCAGTTATCATTAACAAGTTGCACATGTATATAATCACTAAATAACATAACGTTTTCAAAACATTTCCGGCTTGGGCTTTCAGTCTTAGAGGCGTGCCAGCACAACTTTAGTCACCACTCAGCACATAGTGACAGGCGACTGTGAGCATGCCCCAGCAGTGACTGACAACCAGCTCTGCAATGATATGCTGCAGCACCGGCTGTCAGTCAAGGTATCAGGGCATGGTTACAGCCGCCGCTCACTATCTACTGAGCAGTGACTATAGCCGAGCCGGCCGGGCCTCTGTGACTGAAAGCTGTCAGTTCCTAGGAGGAATAAAGTTAATTTTCTGTTTTGGAACAATATTAACCTGCAGGTTAATGGCATTTAGGGACGCGACAAGTTTCCCTTAAGCATTTGCTGCACTTAAATGTACCAGTACATGCATATATAAATATGTCATATCAGTCTGTAATTAATGAGTGCGGTCACCACAGAGGTTGTTGCTGTACACAATTAGACCTGGTGGCATCACATTCTGCCCTACTGATATTGTTCCCTGCTTAAAGAGAACCTGTCATCAGTGTTTTATACTTCACAAACTAATGGCATGTCTGGAAAGGCGCTTTAATGCTAAGTAAATCCTGACCTTTCTTGCGGAAATCCATATTGCTGTTTTAGAAAAATCCATAGTTAAAATTGTATGCTAATGAGCTACAAGTGCAGTGGGCGGGCAGTGCACTTACAGCTCTCCTGCCTCTCTCTCTATTCCCCGCTCACTGCCTGGGTACCCCAGGGATTCGCCAGTTTCTGAGCCGGGACTGGAGGGTATGTATGCGTCATACAGTACATACACCCAGCCAGAGCCGGTCCAGAGGGCATGGCCTCGCTCCATACACCTGTATGGAGCGAGGCTGCGTCATCTATTTGGCCATGCCCACTGGACAGCCACGTCACTAGTCGAAGCATGGCCTTGATCAATACAAGTGTATGGAGCAAGGCCACACCCACTGGAACGGGAATCAATTGTATCTACTAGAAAGATCCATAGTGATCTCCAGCACAGAAAGGGGAAGTTACATGTTGGTAGTTGCTGATTGGCTGCATAGTAATGAGCAGAAAGAATTTAAAGGTCCAGTTACTTACAGCTTTATTTGATTGAGAGGAAGGCAAAAACTATTCTTGAATGGTTTACACCAATTTTCCAGAGAGTGCAAAAGTTTCTCCACCCATTGTAGCTGTCTAGTATACTGGCATGGAAGAGATGAGAAGTATTATGGGGCACTTTGGAGCACTTTGGTGCTCTGAACCTGTTTGCTTGGTTAAGTGTCCCAGTTCCTAGTGTACATTAATTTGGAACCTTTCGGTAGTCCTTTGTGTTCACTTGGTCAGATTATGGAGACTAAAGTCCGTCAAATAGCATCTAGTTTTTAGTAGTTTTATACATGGGTTTTCAATGCTTTTTAGTAATTTTATACCTCAGAGATTCTTTTGTGTCCATTTGTTACATGCACGCTGCTAGGTTCAGATAGGGGCGAGACAGGTTACATGAATTCTTTGAAATCCTGGGGGAACCGTTACTCAGGGCGACCATAGACCATGTGCTGCAGCTTCTCTCAGGCACACAGGGATATTAACCCTCAGGCACAGACATGTAGGTTGTTTCACTTACTGACCAGACACACTTGACAAGAGTCCTCATAAACGGTAGAACAGTAGCATTTAATAAGAAGCCGCACAGCCAGTGCAAGTTAAGTCTTATGAGCAACAGGCTCCAGTGACAAACAGTACAGTTTCCTTAGCAGCACAGCAGTCCACAGTCTTCCCAGTAGTACAGGACAACACAGTTCTAATGCAAAGGCACATTAATGAACACAGCATTCTTTACAGCACAGTGAGATAGAGGAGTGGGGGAGGGTTTGCTGAAGGAGATGATCCCTGTGACACCATTTCTTCCAGTCCTTATCTTTCTGCCTGACAATACTCTGCACTGCTAGTTCAGGAACTCTACCTGACCTTTGCTTAGCTTCACTCCTGACTTGAATGCTTTTGACTTGCAGGGGCGCTTCTGTGAGATACAGAACACACACACCACCTTTCTCTTCGGCTCCAGCCAGACAGTAAACAACTTCCCCACAATCCCCCTGGGGCTCTGCTAAAACACTCCCCTTCTCCTGTGACTGTGTTAGCCCATCTAGTTGCTGGATGCTTCTGGAGTACACTTCCTGTCTGAAGTGCTTTTGTTACTTCTAATAGTTGCTTAATGCTTTTAAAGCAACAGCACTAGTTCTGCATGTCACACTCTGCAACAGCACTACTTCTGCATGTCACACATTGGCTGTCCAATGTGTTCACTGGTATGCGACCCAAGAAAGTCCCTCCAGTGCCTTAAAGAAGTGCACCTTAAATAAAGGCACCAAACCACTGAAGGTCTTGAACTAGAAGTAATCAAATGGCACCAAACACAAAGGACTAACGGCGACATCAGAGCTTCGATCCCAAGGACTGTCTAGGCCAAAGGGCACAAAGTACTGACCAAATGATCGGGCATCAGTAATTGGTACAATATTACACTTTTGCAATAAATATCTCCATACATTGTTCCATTGATTAAAGGACTGAGTAATTAATGAAGGGAGGAGGCCATGTCCATATGACTGGGACCATGTGTATCTTACGAAAATCAAGACATATAATGTGCGAGAAGTGAGTTGAAAACAGTCCCTGTGAGGCTTTATTGGTTGTTTGTTGGCCAGGCTGACCAAACCAACTGCTACCAGAAAGAAGGTAGACAGTAGGGTAACAAAAACCCCTATACCAGGTACTATAGCACAAACCTCCAAGACATCAGAGATCGATAGGGAATAAAGGTCATCAGAGACTTGAGCACTAGAGACATCAATGAAGATGGACATGATCTAAATTGTTGAAATCAGTAGTCTCCAACTTGTGGCTCTTCAGCTGTTCGGCAGCCATAGCTTGAGAGTCACTGGTTTAACTCCATTGGTCAATAACCTCTTTCAAGGTTCTTTTAAGTTATGTTCATCTACTCCAGTAATTCCCAATTTGAGAGACCTCTGAAAAACATTTCTCCTTTTGGACAATCCCCTCCAACAGCTTCAATCCTCTCCAAGCCTTTAAGATGATCAAGTGTATGTGGACTCTCAGGCTGTGTGCACATGGTGCCTTTTTGGTGCGTTTTTGCTGAGTTTTCTCCGCAGCATTTTTGCTTCCAAGAGATGCAGAAAACTTGCAGAAATTTCTGCAACCAAATACTCAACGTGCGCACATAGCCTTATTGGCGCGATAAAGGGGAAAACATTAAGGCGAGATTCATACATCCATGAAACACGGACTGTGCTCAGTTCAGGAGTACTAATGACGCGCCCCTGGGCCTGTGTCGCGCTGCGTTGCGCACGCGGGAGCTTACCCGGAGCCGGATCTCTTGAGGGTTGTAGTCTCGTGGCGGTGACCCGGTCCGTGCCCAGGGAGTCAAACTGAGCGGCGATGTAACAGCGGTAGATGCAGGACGACTACGCCACCCGTTGAATGCAGCTATGGAGCTGCCGCTGCAGGACAGTCCGCTGAGGCCGGTGGATGGATGGTGCAGCGTAGATGGTATAACCCCCAACGGGAGGGGTATGGCCTCAGGGCAGCAGATGTGGATGATGGGGGTAGCAGGAACCACTCAGAGACGGTGCGGTGTAATTCAGGGTCTTTACTGGTAACAACGATAGACCCTCCCGGAGTACTTGCTAGTGAACGGGGCCTGGTCAGTCCTTGAGCAGATGGGATCTCCCCTGGCCAGGCGGAGTTGTAGGCCTCCCAAACTGACTGTACTCTTCTGGCTACCTTGCTAGAAGCGGATATAAGTAGCCCACGTCCCTGAGTGTACCGTGTGGTGCTCACCCGTATGGCCGGTGACTCGGGGCCTTCTAATGGCTTCCGCTCCACGCGTGTGACCGTGCCTTCGGGTTTCTGGGCCTGAGGACCTGAAATCCCCTGCCGGTCGGCTTCTGCTGCTGGGTAAGAGTTAGTCCCCACAGCCTCGGACGCCGGGTCCGGTAAGAAAGCTTCTCAGTCAGGGCGAGCTCTGCAGCTGCCAGCCCCTGACTCGTAGTAGTATTGCTTCTGCTGTTTCTTGTCTCTACTCTCCTTGACTGCTAACCCTGCTTCAGCCCCGGGTTTATATAGGGGAAGTTCTTCCCCTCCTAAGACTGGGCAGGAGGTGTGGCATGCACAGGATCCCTGACCAAAGGACCTCCCACCTGCTCTCAGACATAACATTACATTACTGTGGAAACCAGACCCCTGGGGTGCCACATTCCCCCCTAGTAAAATTTAGTACTCCGGGACTAAACACATTTTAGAAAAACATAACAAGATATAACAATAACAATACAATAAGAAACACATAAAGGTGGTCACGGCATGTCCGTAACCGGGTGCAGTCTTTGAAGAAAGCAAGGTGTCCATTTCACCAAAACAGGGAGACGTAACCAGGTAGGGGTCTGTCCTACCCCGAGTCCTTAACAGTCTCTAGTCCATCCTGGGTTACGCTCCAACTAATTGTACAAGGATTCCCGGTAGATCCACCAAGGATTCCTAAAAATAACTGGAAACACAAAATTATACACAAGCAACAATACACAGATAAACATAAATAAAACAATTTATACACTTCAAATCCTCCAGCGTGCGGGTAACTGGCCTCTAGTGGCCCTAGTGGACCTACGGAGCTGACTGTCTGGCCCTGAACTACAGGGTGTAGGAGCTGTCAAGGGTAAACTGGGCAGCTGTCTACCGGCTCTTTGTCTCACTAGGGGTACGGCAGGCTCACTATAAGCAGAGGGTTGATCCTCCTGTTCTGCTTGTGTGGAGTCTTCTGCCTCCTGGACCGGCTGTTCTTCCAGCTCTACCTGTTGCTCCGTAGGTGCTTGGGATGCTGGTTGGAGGAAGGTGAGTACGGGTACCACAACTGCACCATTGACTTGAGTCCAAGACCGAGGGAAGTCCCCGAGCACAGTACTAACCATATCTTCCCTTTCCTCTACGGGTCGATGGTCTTCTTGTTCCTCTTCAGAGTTCCTCAGTTGTTCGGGACACTTCTTCAGGTAGTCCCGGGATACAATGGCTGTGGTTTCCCCTCCGTCTTTACTGATGGTACAAACCTTCGGGTTCTCGTGGCTTGAGGGCAGTACGGTGTACGGGTCCTTCTCCCACTGGTCGTCCAACTTGTGGAGCCGTCTCTTCCTCTTCAAGACCTGCTCTCTGGGTACCAGGGGAACAGCGGGAGCATACTGGTTGTAAGTTTTCTCTTGTCTTTCCCTAGCCTGACAGAGACTTCGCTCCACGCTCTCCTGTACTCTCCGGTACTGCTGCTGCCTCTCTGTGTCCCAGTCTGTTTCTGGTGAAGTGTCCTCAGGTGTCAGGACTCCCATTTCCAGGTCAACAGGTAACTTACCAGGTCTTGCCCTCATTAGGTAAGCCGGGGTACAGTTGGTGGAACCTACCGGGATGTGGTTGTATAGGTCCACCAGATCGGGCAACTTCTCAGGCCACAGACTGCGTTCTTCCAGGGGCAACGTTTTTAGAAGATCCATTACCACCTGGTTCATTTTCTCACAAAGTCCATTAGTTTGCGGATGGTAGGGTGTCGTCCTTATCTTCCGGCAGCCATACAGATTGCAGAATTCCTGGAAGACCTCCGCTTCAAAGGCAGGTCCCTGGTCCGTCAGCACTTGGTCCGGGTACCCGTGTGGACGGCAAAAGTGCTGCTGGAAGGCTCTAGCTGCTGTTTGAGCCGTTAAGTCCTTGACGGGGACGACAACCAGAAACCGGGAGTAATGATCCACGATGGTTAACGCGTAGACGTAGCCACTTCTGCTTGGGGTCAGTTTTACATGATCCAAGGCTACCAGTTCCAACGGTTGCCGGGTGACGATGGACTGCAGGGGAGTCTTCTGGCTGGCACGGTCCTTCCTTCTCAGGTTGCACGGGCCACAGTCTCTGCACCACTTCTCGATGGTTCCCCTCATGCCTACCCAGTGGAACCGCTCGCGCAGCAGGAACTCCAGCTTCTTCCACCCGAAGTGTCCAGCTCCGTCGTGGTATGCCTCCATCACCATGGCTGCGTCTCTTCGTGGCACCACTACTTGCCAGAGTAATTCATGCGTCCGGGAGTTAACCATTCTGCGGCACAACTTCCCTTTGTAAAGGAACAGTCGACTCTTCTCTGCCCATAGTTGTTTGGCTTCCTCCGGAGCGTCTGGTTCAAGGCGAGCCTCCGGCCGAGTCAGCATCTCCTTCACCAGTCGGACGGCAGGGTCGCTGTCTTGCGTTTCCGCCCAGTTGTAGTGGGGTAAGGGGTTCAACGTAGCAGCCTGCTTACTCCTTACCCGGTGGGAATACTGGATAGTCCCATGACGGTGGAACGCAGGGAGTTCAACTTCTTCCAGTCCCTCCGGATCTTCTCCTCCGTCCGGCAGGTTGGGCATCCTGGACAGGGCGTCCGCGTTGGTATTGGAGCGTCCTGCCCGGTATTTGATTGTGAACTCGTAGTTGGACAGATGGGCCATCCACCTCTGCTCCAGCGCACCGAGTCTTGCCGTGTCCAGGTGTGTCAACGGGTTGTTATCCGTGTACACGGTGAACCGGGAAGAAGCGAGGTAATGCTTAAAGCGCTCGGTGACTGCCCATACTACGGCCAGGAACTCTAGCTTAAATGAGCTGTAATTCTCGGGGTTCCTTTCGGTGGGTCGCAGTTTTCGGCTGGCGTAGGCGATTACTCGTTCCTTCCCCTGCTGGATCTGGGACAGTACGGCTCCTAGCCCGATGTTACTGGCGTCGGTGTAGAGGATAAAGGGCTGGCTATAATCCGGGTACGCCAGGATTTCGTCCCCCGTGAGGGCCATCTTCAGCTGGCGGAAGGACTCTTCTTCCAGCTCCTCCCATTTGAAGGGCGGCTTCTGGTTCTTGGCCTTCCGGGACTGGCCTATCAGGAGGTCCTGCATAGGTGCTGCCTTTTTGGTGAAACCGGGAATAAACCTTCGGTAGTAGCCTACCAACCCGAGGAACTGCCGCACTTCTTTTACGCTGGAGGGGCTTGGCCATTCCTTAATTGCGGTGATCTTATCAGGGTCGGGAGCCACTCCGTCAGCGCTCACCACGTGTCCCAGGTACTGCACCTTTGGTTTCAGGAGGTGACACTTGGAGGGTTTCACCTTTAGGCCGTAACTCGCCAGAGCTTCGAACACTTCCGCCAGGTGTTTCAGGTGGTCCTCATACGTTTTGGAATATACGATGACATCGTCCAGGTACAACAGGACCGTCTCGAAGTTTCTGTGGCCCAGACAACACTCCATTAGTCGTTGGAAGGTTCCTGGTGCGTTGCAGAGTCCGAACGGCATGCAGGTGAACTCGCTAAGTCCCATCGGGGTGGTGAATGCGGTCTTCTCCCGGTCCGCCTCTGCTACAGGAACCTGCCAGTACCCGCTAGTGAGATCCAAGGTAGAGAAGAAGTTAGCAGATCTTAAAGCAGCCAATGACTCCTCTATCCTTGGTAAGGGGTACGCATCCTTGTGTGTGATACGGTTGATTTTCCGGTAATCTACACACATCCTCATGGTGTTGTCTTTTTTTCTGACTAAGACTAGTGGAGCTGCCCAGGGGCTACAGCTATCCCTAATCACCCCAGCCTCCTTCATGTCTCTAAGCATCCCCTTGGCGTGTTGGTAGTGGGCAGGGGGTACGGGTCGATACCTCTCTTTTATAGGAGGATGGTCTCCCGTGGGGATGTGGTGTTCTACCCCCTTGACTCGCCCGAAGTCTAACGGGTGTTTACTGAACACTCTCTCGTACTCCTGAACCACCCGATAGACTCCTTGTTTCTGGTGTGCGGGAGTGGAGTCAGTACCCAGATGTAGTTGCTGACACCAGTCCTCCATGTTTTTCTTAGAGCCGTTACCTTCCTCCGGGTGAGATGGAGGCAAGGGTTCCACAGATTGTATAGAATTTTGGTTAATGGTATATAATTTGGCTAGCGTGGCATACCGGGGCAGGTACACTTCCCTCTTCCCGATATTGATTATGCGAACGGGCACCCTCCCATGGCGTACATTAACCACCCCCCGTGCTGTCAAGATGGTGGGCCTACTGTCTGAGTAAACTGGTTCTACCATTGCCTGGTAATCTCTACCTCTCAGACCAATAGCTGCCCGGCACCAAATCATCATTTCACTTTTTGGGGGCATGGCAATAGGGAAAGGGTCACACATTCTCACGCTACCAATCTCACCGCCGGAGAGTTCCACCTGTTGCCGTCGCATCAGTGCCCGGATCTCTTTCTGGAGCACCCGCTGCTCGCCGGAGCTGGCGTTCTTGGCAACCTGCTGTAAAAGGAAAATCACCTCTGCAAGACAATTTTCAATTACATTAGTTCCTAGAGTTATTTTTGGGTGACTCTCATGTTTGTCAATATCTACAATGATCAGTCCCTGTGCTGCCAGTTCGACTCTACCGATTTTGATGGTCACCTCTTTAAATCCGATCTGTGGCACGGGCTGGCCATTGCTGGCGATGATACTCAAGTCGTCGTCAGGGTAGCGGGTAATATCCGAGTCATTCCAGTACTGCTTAAAGAGCACGTACGGGATGGTGGTGACCTGTGACCCGGTGTCCAGTAGGGCACTCATGGGAATGCCATCCAGTACCACAGGCAAGACTGGACGTCCTCCCACATATCTGTCGCGCCAGTTCGATGGGCCTGGTGATCTTTTTCCTGGGGGTTGGCCCTCTACCCCAGGTTGTGCCCGTTTAAAGAACAGTACCTTGCCATATGTCCAGGTTGATTGCAGCGGCGGCAGATGGGTCGTCCGTCCTCGCTGTATCGGTCACTGGGTCTTCCTCTGGCCGGTGGGGTCCTCCTTGGTCGACGCCACGGGATGTCCTCCGGTCCGGATGCCAGCTGGATCTTCCCTGGGGTGGAAGCCTGTAAAGACTGCACAGTTCGGGTTAGCGCAGCAACGCTCTTAGCTAGCTCTTGGACCTGATGGTGTAGGTCTGGAGCCGGGTCATTGTCCAAAGCCTGCGCATCAGCTCCCACAGGCCCTGCCGACAAGGGCGCCGCCTCCTGGTGGTAAGTGATAGCAGGGCGCTTGTGGGTCACAACGCCACCCGGTGCCGGTTCTCGGAGCACCCGGATGGCTCTGTCCTTGAACTGTGCAAAGCCCAGATGGGGATCCTGTAAGGCCATTGCCCGCAACTGGGTTCGGTGGGTATTACAATACAGTCCCTCTATAAACTGTTCGGTCAACAGCCTGTCCTCGTTTCCCACTCCATCAGGGTCGGTCTGCTTAATGGCCCTCAGGGCCTCTTGTAGGTTTAGTGCATAGTCCCTTATACTCTCATGCGCTCGCTGCTTGCACCCGTAGAATCTAAGCTTAATCTCGGCTGAGGTGCGGGTATCAAAGGAGTCCTTCAGCCGGGTTAGTATCCCTGCGACAGTCTTCCTCCCAGGTGGCCAGGATTTTACTTCCCTTTTGGCTGCCCCGGTTAGTTGGGCCACCAGGATGCTCACTTTTTGCTCTTCTGTGAGGGGGTACACCTGGAAGAGGCTATCCAGCTTTTCTCTAAAGTCATGCAGGGTATGTGACTCCCCTGAGTACTGGGGTAGCCAAGCTGCTCCCGGGATATAGGGCATGGTGAAGGGCATAACTGCAGCAGCGGTAGCGCTGGCGGGGGTTGAGGCAGTGAAGCTCTCCTCCGTATCCGACATCTTCCTCCCCCCTAGTGGACCGTGGCCTACCTTGCGATGATCCTCTTCCGTAGGCCGCGGCTCCGCAGTGGATCGTCAGGGTTGAGGACCTTCCGTTGCGCTCCTGTGACGTCGGTGTCTGCTGGGCTCCTTCCAGGACCTTACGCAACGTCCGGACGTGAGGCGGGGCTTCAGTTCTCGCGTGCTTTCGGAGTCCACGCCCCTCTTCTTCCCGCGCGGCGTCCTCAAGATGGCGTCCAATGGCGGGAAAACTCCACGGATGGCGGGAAGAAGGCAGAAGATAGCGCCGGATGGCGGGAAACTTCACCGATGGCGGGAAGAAGGCTGAAGATGGCGCCGGATGGCGGGAATCTTCACCACAGGTAAGTTTGAAAAGTCTCTTTTTCAGGCACGCAGTACCCGGTGGTTGCGGGCACGAAATCCTGCCGACTACGCCAAAGTTGACGCGCCCCTGGGCCTGTGTCGCGCTGCGTTGCGCACGCGGGAGCTTACCCGGAGCCGGATCTCTTGAGGGTTGTAGTCTCGTGGCGGTGACCCGGTCCGTGCCCAGGGAGTCAAACTGAGCGGCGATGTAACAGCGGTAGATGCAGGACGACTACGCCACCCGTTGAATGCAGCTATGGAGCTGCCGCTGCAGGACAGTCCGCTGAGGCCGGTGGATGGATGGTGCAGCGTAGATGGTATAACCCCCAACGGGAGGGGTATGGCCTCAGGGCAGCAGATGTGGATGATGGGGGTAGCAGGAACCACTCAGAGACGGTGCGGTGTAATTCAGGGTCTTTACTGGTAACAACGATAGACCCTCCCGGAGTACTTGCTAGTGAACGGGGCCTGGTCAGTCCTTGAGCAGATGGGATCTCCCCTGGCCAGGCGGAGTTGTAGGCCTCCCAAACTGACTGTACTCTTCTGGCTACCTTGCTAGAAGCGGATATAAGTAGCCCACGTCCCTGAGTGTACCGTGTGGTGCTCACCCGTATGGCCGGTGACTCGGGGCCTTCTAATGGCTTCCGCTCCACGATGGCGGTGCTGGTCCCACGCGTGTGACCGTGCCTTCGGGTTTCTGGGCCTGAGGACCTGAAATCCCCTGCCGGTCGGCTTCTGCTGCTGGGTAAGAGTTAGTCCCCACAGCCTCGGACGCCGGGTCCGGTAAGAAAGCTTCTCAGTCAGGGCGAGCTCTGCAGCTGCCAGCCTCTGACTCGTAGTAGTATTGCTTCTGCTGTTTCTTGTCTCTACTCTCCTTGACTGCTAACCCTGCTTCAGCCCCGGGTTTATATAGGGGAAGTTCTTCCCCTCCTAAGACTGGGCAGGAGGTGTGGCATGCACAGGATCCCTGACCAAAGGACCTCCCACCTGCTCTCAGACATAACATTACATTACTGTGGAAACCAGACCCCTGGGGTGCCACACTAACACCACCGCCAGATCTCCTGATCTGGGATAATGGCCTCATACCATATAGGAAGCAATTAGTTCAGGTCAGAAGTCCCAGTAGTCGGGCGCAGTCTTCCAATCCAAGAACGGTCCTTGTTTAACTGATGTGTGAATCTTTTGTGTAGCTACATTTAGTGGATGGCATTTGAGAGATAGTTTTCTTTCATTTTTTAAGATAGACCTACTTTGCAATGCAAAGGGTGAAATTCGTTGCAATTCTACATTTCAACTAAATTGGGGACTTCACTTTGCAGGAAATCTGAAGCAGTTTAGTCCTATATGGTTCCAAGGAATTCCTGGTTAGGAAATGCAAATAGTTATCTTCTAAACGTAGAGAAGCAGTATATTACATGGTGCAGATGAACAGGAATATTTGTTTGTTTTTTGCATTCACCATGAAATAAATTGGATGAATTTAAATCTGAATTTTTTTTCTCCATTCCATTTGTATACACTGTAACCCGCATGCTTAAACATGCATTTCCTTTCACGAGTCATCTAAAAGATTTAAAGCTCCATCTGTTGGGACAAAAGATTATTGCAGTATTTCTGGATAAGATGCATGTGCGGCATAATAACAATATTGCATTTATTTCATAGAACAAACTTAAAGAATCCGCAAATTTGTTATTGTTTTCTATTTAAATGTGTTAAAAAGTGAGACTGTAATTGTACAGAAGGAATATGATGAATATGCATGGAAGCTTGAGCCATCATGTAAATACATACCATTACTTATTTTGTATCTATACAGAGACTATGGCTGAAGAATAGCGAGTGCAGCTCTAGGGTAAATGTAAGGGGGAAGACCGGGGTGTAAGTACTTTCAGAGCAAGGGATCCGGAACTGCCGGGGCCATGCCTCTGGTTGCAGGGGGAAGACAGACTGTGAGCACAGGAGTCAGGTGACTGGGAAGTTGGGGGCGTGTCCAGGGTGAGAGCTGGGAGGTCAGGTGACCGAGAGACTGGTGGCGTGGGTAGAGAGAGGAAGAGACGAGGATGTTTGCGCGGGAAAGCAGAGCTGGGTCAGAAGATCAGTGTGAGAGGGTCCAGGCTCCTGGCTCCAGGACTGGGAGCAAGAGCCGAGTGCAGTGGACTGGAGGAGTTAAGCCGACTAGAGAAGAGACGCAGGGTCAGTGGAGCCGGGCATGTGAAGTGCCGTGTTATGGACTAGGGGCTCAGCGGGTAAAACCGGAGACTGCCCGCTGCCGCCAGAAGATGGAGCAGTGTTTGGGGGGGGGGAAGCCTGAAGAAATCAACACCTGCCTCAGCTGTCAACTGCCTAAGCGTAAAAACTGTCGTTTACAACCGGTTCAACTCTGCTATATCTAGTTAAACTGTCAACTGTCAGTTAAAGACTTTTACCTGCTAGTTCCCATGTTTTCCCCCATATTTTCCCCTGATACTCCCTGCGTGGAGATTTACCCTGTTATTATAAACTTCCCCTGTTTATTAACCCCATATTGGCTGCTCTGTGTTTCTGTGTCGCTGCATCTAAAGTACCCGTGTTACATTAATACAGGATATAACGTCGGATCAGTAGAGGCAGGGCAGTGGTCATGCCACCTACTGGTAAGTCAGAATAAGGTAAGAATAAGGGTATGTTTACAGGACATCTTTTTCAGGCGGATCCGCTCTGTAAGGGTGTGGGCACACGTTAAGTATTTGGTGCAAAAATTTTTTTTTTGCATTTTTAGTGCAGATTTTTCCCCACTTAGTATGGGTGAAATCTGCAGGAAAAAACGCTGAAAGAATTACAAGTAAGCATCAATCACAAGGAATCACAAGTAAGCATCGTGTGCATGAAACTTCAGGATTCTCATTCACTTTGTAGGCGCACCTCTTTCTGCCCTGCCGAAGGCCAAAGAGCGCTGGGGCATGTGCGTTACAGTCTTTATTCCGCTGCAGCAGCTCAAGACATTGCTGCTTCTGTGAGCGAGACAAGGTGTCCGCCACCTTAACATTTTCCATGCTAACTTTGGATTTTGCCACTAGACAAAGAGCTTCCATGGGTTCTCTGTCCTGCCACAGTTTAATCAGGTTGACATGGTATACCTGGTAGGGCTTCCTCTTCCATGGTTGGTGGATTTTATAGTTGACTTCACCAACTTTCTCTACCACCTCATAGGGGCCCTGCCACTTGGCCAGGAACTTGCCCTCTGCCGTGGGCAACGGCACAAGTATTCGATCCCCTGAATTGAACTGTCTCACCCTGGCTGACTTATTATACACCCTGGACTGTGCTTCCTGTGCCTTGAGGAGGTGCTCCTTCACAATGGCCATCATGCTGGCAATCCTCTCTTGCATCTGGGTGATATGCTCCACCACGCTTCTATAGGGTGTGGTCTCAGCTTCCCAGGAGTCCTTGAGGGTGTCAGCCATAGAGTAGTTCAAATGGGGAGAATCCTGTGGAAGCTTGGGGAACTTCCCTGATGGAAAATAACAGAACAGATAGGGAAGCAGACAGTCCCAGTCTCAACTGTCCTTCTCCACTACTTTCTTCAACATAGCCTTCAAGGTTTTGTTAAACCTCTCCACCGGTCAATCCATCTGGGCATGATACACTGAGGTTCTGAGTTGTGAAATCTGCAGTATCTTGCACAATTCCCTCATGACCATCAACATGAAGGGGGTCCCTTGATCCATCAGTATCTCCTTCGGCAGACTGGTTTGAGAGAAGATATGGAGCAGCTCTCGAGAGATACACTTTGAGGCGGAAATTCTTAAGGGTACCGCCTCTGGGTACAGTGTTGCATAATCCAGGACCACCAATATACATTGATATCCACCTGCAGACTTCACCAGGGGCCCCAACCAATCCATCGCTATGCAATGGAATCTCAATGACAGGTAACGGTACTAGGGGACTGTGAAATTGGGCCACCGGGGAGGTTAGCTGGCATTTGGGGTAGGAATGACAATAGCTCATAATTTCTCTATAGCACCTAGGCCAGAAGAATCTGTGGAGGTTCCGTTCCTGGGTCTTTTCTGCCCCCAGGTGACCACTCAACACATGAGAATGAGCCATGTCTAATACCCTGAGTCTATAGGGCCCTGGTACCAGTAACTGCTCCATCACCTTACCCCTGGGCTTGGTTACTCTATTTGTTTTATTTATTTATTTTACCCATTTATATAGCGCTATTAATTCCACAATGCTTTGCAGACATTATACGCACTGTCCCCATTGGGGCTCACAATCGGTATGTCTTTGGTATACTGTATATTAGTGATGAAAGAGTAGTTATCCGGCAACTCGTGAAATTGACTTAAAAAAGTCAATTTCACAAGTTGACGGATAACTACCCTTTCATCACTGCCTAATGTCTCCTAGATGGAGATCTTTACAATCCAAGCACCGTGCCTCATGAGAAAGTGGACCAAGCAAGCTGACCCAGGTGAGCTGAAATATTTTTTTCTACTTTACTTTGGTATATATTAGTATGTCTATAAAGCAGATTACCAATCATAGTAAAATGAGAAAACCATCAGCCCCCCGGCTACTGAGGCAACCCCATTTAACAGTCACATTTTCAAACGCCCCTTTAAGATTAAGTCCCTGAGTTGGGCAGTTCCAAAGTTTCCCTCGGACACCTCCAGCTCAGGGATGTTGGCCTTAGGGGAGGCTACTTCATCTTCATCACCAATAAGCACACACAAGGCAAACTCGTCCGCTATGGCCTGCGACGTGGTTTCTTTAGGGATGATCTGGCTCTGTAACAAGTCCTTGATAACCCTCACTTCCTGAGACGTGGTGCCACAGTCCATTCTTACATCCACCCAGACCACAGAAGAGTTCTTAGCGTGCCCATGGTTCTTATGACCACCACCTTCCCAGGGACTAGCCAATATGAAGTGTGGCCCTTATCAGGGTCACCAGCCTTCCTGAGTCTAACAGTCCAGTCACTAGCACTCTGTTTACAGACACTGAGCACGCCTGAGGGCCCTTGTCAGGTTGAGGAACCACGCTGCTGGCGGGGTAGACAAAATAGGAGCACCGCCGGCCTATGCTGAAGTCCATTGGCTCTGAGTTTATGGGACACCGGACAGCTATATGGCCAGGGCCATGAGATTTCCAGCATATAATATCGCCAGCAGGGACCTTCAGCATTACCTCACCCACCACTTTGGACCTTGGATGCCCCACCCTCTTTTGGGCCTCCGCTCCCCGTTGGGACCCCCAGAATGGAGTGGGCTGCTTTCCCAAGGAACCCTCAACCCCCTGATACCGTTGGACCAGTCTGACCAGTTCATCGGCGTTCCAGGGTTCATCCTGGGCAACCCAAGTTTGTATTGGCCTCGGAAGGGAATGCACGAATTGGTCCATTACCACTCACTCTACCACCTGTGCAGGGGTAGGAAAAAAGAGAAAACCACGGTACAATATATTTAGAATGTGCAAAAGCAAAATCACTCCAATCACTGGCTGAAATCCAAAAGCTGGAAATTCAGTACAAGGACCATTGAATGGCAGACCATTCGGTATAATTAAATAGAAAAAAGAGGAAGGTAACCGAACATAAGGTCCAAGAATAATGATAGGAAGGCAGGGATATAGTATATAAAATACCTTTATTAGACAAAGTGGTATACCATACAATTAATAAAAAAGCGTACGCTGAACCGGCGATTACATGATTAGAAAAAAATTATAGACATATGAAGCACATGATAGAAAAATGTATGAGCGCTACTGTCAAGAAACCTTCGATGAAAATTAAGAAAAATAGTATGTATATGCAGGCAATAACTATTAGTAATAATAAATGTGATAACAATTGGTGATAAATATTATAATAAATACAGCATTATAAAATACCAAAAGCGTGCACTGCCAGGCCAAATAATAACAACTAGACCACTATCAATTGAATAAAAATGGACATGATGTGTATAACAAGGGGAATAATGACAAAAAAATTTTTAGACAATGCATAATATTGTGATACACTTAGTTTAAGTCCTAAAGATGTACTCTGCCCTGTTCAACCTCATATAGCAAAAATACTCTTCTTACAATAATGGTTATCATAGAATAAAGAGGAAAGAGAGGAGAGATTCAAAAGGTATCCAAAACAAAAGAGTGAATACAAGAGCGCTCATGTTGTACCTGAGAGTAATAACCGGCCACGTAGCGCTACCCCGACGCGCGTTTCGGACCGCCATCCTTCATCAGGGGTAGAATTCTGGACCAGGTGCAGTAGGTCAAACATTTGGGAGCAAGGGGGTTTGTCATGGTGATACGCCCAGCAGAGAACCCACTGCGCCCTGATAGTCATCGTCAACCCCAAGTGGGGTTGCAAGGCCAAGTCATAGTAGGCCTTCTGGGGCTTCCCTGTCAAGTATGGCACCAGCAACTCTGCCCAATGCTCTGGCAGAAGTTTTTCCCTCTTGGTGACCCTTTCAAAAACTGTCAAAAATGTCTCAATGTCATAATCAGGGGTCATATTCTGCAGGGCTCTCGTTACCACCTTCCGTATGGAAAAATTGTCCACTCACCTTGGAGTCAGAGCTATTGCCGTGCCATGAATCGCCTCTCTGAGCAAATTGATCTGCTGCTGGTGTTGTTGGTGCTGGTCCTGTTGCAGCTGTAGTTGCTGCTGCTGGAGCTGCTACATAAGCAACTTAGTTGTCTCCTGTTGCACCAGCTGTTACTGCTGTAGCTGTTGCTTGGTGCTGCTGGTGTTGTTGCTGCTGGGCTTGCACCAGATGTTTAATCAGGTCCTCCATTTAGTCTGACGTTGCTGGCTGGCTTATGGCCGCCTTTGCCCAAGACATCAAGTACCTCTTGTAGCAGTCACACGTGTTCGCTGGGAACGCTGCCTGCACTTCTAACACTAATTGTGAGGGATTGGCTCTGTGGTAGATTCTGGTTCACACACAGGATACAGTTGTTAGAACCCTCCTGTTTGTTTTTTCCATCTTGTGTTTTGCGGTCATGTGACCATCTGCCTTTATATTCCAGCTCCGCCTTTTTGGCTGTGCTGGACTTCAGTGTTGCTTGACTGTTTTGCTAGCCAGGTGCTTCGGTGCCTATATCTCTCAGTTCGCTTGGTCCTTTGGGACCTCTAGTACCTTTTTGTCAGTTAATCTTTTGTTTTCTGCAACAACTTCTCTGTTCAGGAGGTGTCCCATTTTTGTTCCAGTCCTTACTTCTTTTAGGGACCCCTTCCCTTTATTCTATAGGTCTTCGTTCAAACTAGCCTAGGACTAAGGACTAATCCCTACATCGTAGGGATTCAGCTTAGTCTTACTGTAGGGAAAGCTTTCCCCCTCTTTCCTTAGTTCTTGTTTGCAGATCATAACAGTAAGTTCAGCCCAAAAAAAAAAAAATTAAGGGAATATTAAAGCGGGGATCAGTATGGCTTCCGTCCAGGATTTGGCTTGACGCTTGCAGGGGTTGACTCTGGAGGTGGCCGAGCTCCAGCAACACGTGAGTAGCTGTTCCGGAGCGCATTTTGTGGAACCCAAGGTAGGACTGTCAGATGTTTTTTATGGTAAACAGCAAGATTTTTTTTCCTTTAAAATTGCTTGTTTGATATATTTTCCTTTGAGACCAAGGTCCTCTGGGAAGGAATTACAGCGCATTGGTTTTATTATGTCACTTTTGCGCAATGAACCACAAGGGTGGGCCTTTTCTCTTCAACCTAATGATCCATGTTTGAGGACAGTAGAAGAGTTTTTTTTTGCTATGAGTCTATTATATGACGATCCTGATCATAGTTACATAGTTACATAGTTTATAAGGCCGAAAAAAGACAAGCGTCCATCCAGTTCAGCCTATTTCTTGTGCACTGCAGCTATTCCGCAGCGTTGATCCAGGGGAAGGCAAAAAAAAAACATGCGGTATAGGCCAATTTACATCATTGAGGAAAAATTCACTTCCCGACTCCAATCTGGCAGTCAGATTAAATCCCTGGATTAATTAACTATCACTAAGCATAAGATGTAATTTTATTGTTCTCAAGAAAGGCGTCCAGGCCTCTCTTGAACTCATTAAGTGAGTTGGACATCACCATTTCCTCTCCCAGAGAGTTCCAGAGTCTCACGGCTCTGACCGTAAAGAATCCCTTTCTATGCTGGTGCAGGAACCTCCTTTCCTCCAGACGCATAGTGTGCCCCCTCGTCTTTGTCACCATCCTTGGTATAAACAGGTCATGGGAGAGATCTCTGTACTGCCCCCCGATGTATTTATACATGTTTATGAGGTCTCCCCTAAGCCTTCTCTTTTCCAACGTAAATAGGCCTAATTTTGACAACCTCTCTGGGTATTCTAGTCCCTCCATTCCCTTTATTACCTTAGTCGCCCTCCTTTGTACCCTCTCTAGCTCCAATATGTCTTTCCTGAGCACCGGAGCCCAGAACTGTGCACAATATTCTAAGTGCGGCCTTACCAGCGCTTTATACAGAGGAAGAACAATGTTCTCATCATATATTCCTATTCCTCTTCTGATGCATGCCATGACTCTATTTGCCTTCGCAGCTGCTGCCTGACACTGGGCACTCCAATTTAATTTGCTGTTAACCAAGACGCCCAGGTCCTTCTCCATTTCAGATTTCCCCAACGGTTTCCCATTTAATATGTATGGTTGACTGCTGTTTTTCTTTCCCATGTGCATGACCTTACGTTTATCGACATTGAACCCCATTTGCCATTTTTTTGGCCCAACTCCCCAATTTATCTAAATCCTCCTGTAGCTGTGCCCTATCCTCATCTGTATTAACTACTTTACAAAGTTTAGTATCATCTGCAAATATTGCTATTTTACTATGCAACCCTTCCACTAGATCATTAATAAATATATTAAATAATATAGGGCCCAAGACAGACCCTTGAGGCACCCCGCTAGTAACCCTGACACACCCTGAGCTTACTCCATTGATAACCACCCTCTGCTTTCTATCACTCAGCCAGCTATTTACCCACTTGCACACATTATCCCCCAGACCAAGCATGATCGAATCTCATCTGCTGAGGCAGAACTCAGGCATTTGAATCAGGGGTCAGATGATGCTGAGATTTATTGCACACACTTTAGAAGGTGGGCTTCTGAAGTCAGATGGAATGATCTAGCTCTGAAATTTCTTGCTGGTCTGAGTGAAAGGGTTAAGGGTTTGCTAATTGAATTCCCTGCACCTGAGACTCTGCAGGATGCCATGCAATTAGCTGTTCGTGTGGATAGGAGGCTGAGATCTAGGCAGAATGAGGTAAAGACTCCTGTAATGCCAGGTCCTAGTCCCCAGAAAATCTGCTCAGATGGCGGAGAACCGATGGAGGTTGGGGCGATGTTGCGCCGCTCTCAGGAAAGAGACTGGAGGTTCGCCGAGGGATTGTGTCTTTATTGTGGTAAAGCTGACCATTTGATTAAGTATTGTGAGCTTCGTTTAAGTAAAGAAAAAAAAAGGTCAGGTACGCCCGTATAGCTTGTTTACACTCTGCAGGAGTATTTCTTTCAGGGAGTACTACTTTGCAGGAAAATTTGATTGAATTTCAGGGTGATGAGTAGAAAACTGCTTTTAACACTCTTTTGGGTCATTTTGAGAATCTGGTGATGCCTTTTGGTCTTACCAATGCACCTGCATTTTTTCAGAACCTTATTAATGATATCTTGAGACATTTGATTGGTAAGAATGTGATTGTGTATTTGGATGACATTTTGATTTATTCGCCATATCTTGAGTCCCATTGGCAGAGTGTACGTGAAGTTTTGCAGTTATTGAGTGATAATTCACTCTTTGCTAAGCTGGAGAAATGTGAGTTCGCTGTGCAGAAAATTAGTTTTTTGGGCTACATTGTCTCCAGCGAGGGCTTTGAGATGGACCCTGTGAAGGTTCAGGCTGTGCAGGAATGGCCTAGGCCTATTGGTTTGAAATCTATACAGAGATTTTTGGGTTTTGCCAATTATTACAGGAAATTCATTAAGAATTTTTCTGTAATTGTTAAGCCTCTGACCGATCTCACCAGGAAAGGTGCGAATACGGTCCAGTGGACTACTGAGGCTATTGAAGCGTTTAAGTATCTCAAAGAGAGGTTCAGTTCAGCTCCTATTCTTATGTAGCCTGATAAGACCAAGCCTTTTTTGGTCGAGGTCGATGCTTCATCGATGGAGGTCGGAGCAGTTTTGTTTCAGGAGAACAAGGATGGAGTACATCCTTTAGCCTTCTTTTCGAAAAAAATTTCGGAAACCGAATTGAATTATGATGCTGGAAATCGGGAGTTGCTGGCTATTAAACTCACGTTTGAATATTAGCGTCATTTTTTAGAAGGCGCTAGATTTCCTATTCAGGTTTTTACAGATCATAAGAATTTGATCTATCTGGATTCTGCCAAGCGTTTGAATGGCCGTCAAGCTAGGTGGGCACTTTTTTTTTCTCGGTTTCATTTTTCTGTTACCTATATCCATGGTACTAAGAATGTTAAAGCCGATGCTTTATCTCGCAGCTTCTCTCCTACGGTCGGTGCCGAGGAGGAAGAGAACATTTTACAGAAAGGAGTTTGTGGTGGCGGCATTGGACTCCATTTTAGAGAATGGGATTCTAAAAGCTCAAGATGGTGCTCCATCTAACACTCCCCATGGGAGGTTGTTCGTGCCTAGATCCTTTAGGAGAGACTTGTTTGTGGAATGTCATGAGTCTCGGTTGGCAGGTCATCCATGAATTTCTGAGACTAAGAGACTTATCAGTTGCAGTTTTTGGTGGCCTGGATGGCAGAAAGAAGTCATCAAGTGGGTGCGTCAATGTACGGTGTGTGCTAGGTCAAAGGCTTTACATACTCCTGCTGCGGTTTTGCTTTGCCCTCTGGAGGCTCCTAGTGCGCCTTGGACGCATTTCACAATGGATTTTATTACTGATCTGCCCGTGTCCGAGGGTTTTACTGTCGTCTGGGTGGTCTTGGACCATTTTAGTAAAATGTGTCATTTGGTTCCATTCATTAAGTTGCCCTGCACCAAGACACTCGCTAAGGCATTTGTTAAGGAGATTGTCAAGCTCCATGGCGTTCCCATGGATATTGTTTTTGATAGAGAACCTCAGTTTGTGGCTCGCTTTTGGCGTGCTTTTTGTGACAGGTTGGGAGTCCATTTGTCATTTTCGTCTGGGTATCATCCTGAGTCTAATGGACAGACTGAAAGAAAGAACCAGGATGTAGAACAGTTTTTGTGATGTTTTGTGGCGGACAATCAAGAGGTGTGGTCTGAGTTTCTGCCTCTCGCAGAATTTGCTCTCAACAATCATACATCCTCCTCAGCTGGGTGTTCTCCTTTTTTTGTTGTACTGGGAGACATCCGTCTTTTGTTTTGTTCTCCAAATTGGGGTCGGCGGTGGCGGAGGAAGAGAATTTTTCCGATGATTTGGAGAGTTTGGACTAATGTACGTTGCAACCTTCAAGAGGCTAACAAGAAGTCCAAGAAGTATTTTGACAGGAAACTAAAGGAGGTTTTGTTTACTGTGGGTGACATGGTTGGTTGTCCTCAAGGAACCTGCAGTTGAGGATTCCCTCTAAAAAACTGGGTCCTAAGTTTGCGGGTCCATTTAAAGTGCTTCAGGTTGTTAACCCGTCTGCGGTTAGGTTGGATGTTCCTACTTCCTGGAAGATTAATCCTGTGTTTCATGTTTCCTTGTTGAAAAAGGCTGATGTATCTGATAGGGACGTCACTGTCTCCGTTCCTCCTGTGGTGGAAGATGGCGAATATGAAATTTCACGTATCTTGAATTCAAGATGGCAGATTACAGTATCTTGTCTCCTGGAAGGGTTTTGGTCCCGAAGATAACTCCTGGCTAAGGACGGATGATGTCTCTGCTCCTAGGCTTGTTAGAGCTTTCCACAAGAGGTTTCCGGATAGGCCTGGGCCTGGAGGATCCGGAGGATCCTCTTAAAAGAGGGGGTACTGTTAGAACACTCCTGTTTGTTTTTTCCATCTTGTGTTTTGCTGTCATGTGACCATCTGCCTTTATATTCCAGCTCCGCCTTTTTGGCTGTGCTGGACTTCAGTGTTGTTTGACTGTTTTGCTAGCCAGGTGCTTCGGTGCCTATATCTCTCAGTTCGCTTGGTCCTTTGGGACCTCTAGTACCTTTTTGTAAGTTTATCTTTTGTTTTCTGTAACAACTTCTCTGTTCAGGAGGTGTCCCATCTTTGTTCCTGTCCTTACTTCTTTTAGGGACCCCTTCCCTTTATTCTATAGGTCTTCGTTCAGACTAGCCTAGGACTAAGGCGGGTCTGTTCGCTAGGAACAGGCAGCCCGCTACATCGTAGGGATTCAGCTTAGTCTTACTGTAGGGAAAGCTTTCCCCCTCTTTCCTTAGTTCTTGTTTGCAGATCATAACAGCAGTTCGTTGATTCAAAACAAACAGGCAGTTTATTAAAAGTTCATAAACCGTCAGGGTTAACAAAGTAAAACAGCCTCCTCCTGGTATAAAAAGGTATAACAGAACAGAAATGGAAAGTAACTAATCCGTATAATGCACAGGCTTAGGTGTTTAAATGTCAGTACTTTTCTCTCAGACTCCAGCAGGGTCTGAGCAGCACATGCAAGGCCTTCTTACCTTGCAAACACACAGACCAAGTGAGGCAGCACCAACTGCCCTAAATCAGGACATTTCAAGACCTGGACTGGAGGTAACAGAGCTTCTGACCCACCCAGCTCATTCAGCTACTCCTAAAACCTGGACCCATAATCCTGGCCCATTAACCGCTTAAAAGCCCAAGGCGTACTAATACCTACCTGCGCCCTGGGCTTTAACAGCCAGGTACGTATTAGTACGCCCTGTTGATTTCGCCCCCAGACAGGCTGCGCGATCGCCTCCAGGTGTCAGATGATTGTCACAGCTGACACCCGGTGTTATGTGCTGGGAGCGGTCCCGCACTGCTCCCGGCACGTTAACCCCTGCAATGCTGCGATCAAAGTCGATCGCAGCATTGCGGGGGCAAGGGGAGGTGATCGCAATACTCACCTCTCTTGCCGGCGTCCAACGCTGTCTGCCGCGGCTTCCCGGATGTTGCCATGATGACCCGATGTCGTCATGACAACATTCGGGTCACCAGACAGCAGGAAAATACTTTGGTCATGCGCAGTGCATGCCCAAAGTATCTTCTGCATCTCCAGCACTGACAGCCTGTATAGCACAGGGATGGTGCTCCATCCCTATGCTATACAGGCGATCAGAGTAAAAAAAAGTGAAAGTCCCATAGTGGGACAAAGTATAAAGGAAAAAATAGTGTTAAAATTTTTTTTTTTAAATATAAAAAAATAAATAAAAAAAATAATCCACCAAAAATAAAAATATAATGTACACATTAGTGATGAGCGAGCACTAAAATACTCGGGTGCTCGATGCTCGGGTCGAGCACATTGGAATACTTGGGTGTTCGACCCGAGCAACGAGCCCAATGTAAGTCTATGGGAAACTCAAGCATTTTTCAAGCGGCTCCCCTCGGTGGACTGCAGAGGGCCTAAAAATTGCCCAAATCGATGGGAACAGTGCTCAAATGACATGGGGACAGCATGGGGAAGACCCCTGGAAGCATTTCTGACTCCTAGGTCACTGCTGTCAACATAGTTGTCAGAGGTATTACGCTACTTTTATGGACTCACAATCAAACAAACCAAAACGAAACCAAAATGGATTTTCCTGGGAAATATGTTAAGGAACATCCTTTACAGGGTAATGACTTGTATACAGGGGCGTACATAGGATTCATAGGGCCCCATAGCAGAAGTTCAAATTGGGCCCCCCCCCCCAAAAAAAAATGTAAATAATTGTCAGGGTCACAGAAGAGCAGATCACACAACCTTCCAGCCTTTACATAGTAATTTTCCTCCTGCTGATGTCCTAGATCCCTCTTTCATTGTCCCATAAAGTGTGATACCAACAAAAGTGTCCCCCAAATATAGTGTGATACCCCCATGGTGAATTCCTCCATATGCGCAGTATAATGACCCTACTGTACCTCACCTCAACTCCCAGGGCAAAGTTTGCTGACCCCAACACAGTATGATCCCCCAATTGTGAGCTCTAGAGCTAGAGAGGATGGTAGGTAATAAGGGAGGGTGTTATACATAATAAAAGATGAAACTATATAACTAATGACGGCGCTATACATAATAAGTGAGTACACTATATACTAAGGGTGTATGCTATACATAATAAGTGAGTACACTATGTACTAAGGGACTGTGCTATACATAATACGGTTACATTCCTGCATCTGTGTGCAGTGTCAGTGTGCTGCCCTGTTTTACAGACGCATTGAGCATGTTGTATTCTAATCCTCAAAATGGGATCAGAACAGGACATTCTCTGACCCTCACAGATCTCATTCTCAGATCCGTGATTTTAATGGATGTGTGAATGGATCTATAAAACTCTACAAGTCCGTGGACCATCCGGTAAAAAAATCTGACATTTCACACAAATGTGAGAATGCAGCCTAAGGGATTTTACATGTAACATTATCACTCCAAGTCACACAGTGCAGATAAAGAATAATATTTACATCCAGGCTCTTACCGCTGACGTCTCATCTGATCAGAGTCAGTTTCTGCTGCTTCTTCTCCATCTGGTCAGACCTTCATATCGACATCTCCCAGTCACGATTTGTCTTGTCACGATGATCTTCAGCCTAGAAAATAACAAGGTCACATATATTGTATATATACATGTCTCCCCCACGCTGCAGATATGTACCCCCCCATTAATATACTATTAGCTACTTAGTAATCAAAATATAAAGTGATAAGCAGCACTGTGCCCCCCATTAACTATAATCGCTACCTGCCAATAATATAAATTATTCAGTCTCTGTGACTCTCCCCATTTAACTGTAAGGCTATGTGCACATAGAAAATATACAAGCACCCCCATCATTGCTCTGTCCCAGCACCCCCATCATTGCTCTGTCCCAGCACCCCCATCATTGCTCTCTCCCAACACCCTCGTCATTGCTATGTCCCAGCACCTCCCGTCATTGCTCTCTACCAGCACCCCCAACATTGCTCTGTCCCAGCACCCCTGTCATTGCTCTCACAGCACCCTCATATTTGCTCTCTCCCAGCACCCCTGTCATTCCTCTCTCCCAGCACCCCCGTCATTGCTCTCTCCCTGCACCCCCATCATTGCTGTCTCCCAGCACCCCCATCATTGTTGTCTCCCAGCACCCCGTCATTGTTGTCTCCCAGCACCCCCATCATTGCGTTCTCCGAGCACCCCATCATTGCTCTGTCCCAGCAACACTATCATTGCTCTCTCCCAGCACCCCCCATCATTGCTTTCTCCCAGCCCTCCCATCATTGCTCTCTCCCAGCACCCCCGTTATTGCTCTCTCCCTGCACCCCCGTCATTGCTCTCTCCCTGCACCCCCATTATTGCTCTCTCCGAGCACCCCCATCACTGTTCTCTCCCCACAACACCCGTCATTACTCTCCCAGCACCTCCATCATTGCTGTCAGGACTGCAAATATTTTTAATTACATTTTGGACATTTTTGCCCTCTTTCAAGATGGTGTCTTTTGTCTCATGTGCCCCTTGTCTTCCTGCTTTATAACTCCACCCCAGTCTCTAATCAGTGCTAGAGTATTCTGCCTGTGACCTGTTCCTGGTGGTTTCCTAGTTTCCTGCTCTGCCCTGCAGACTTGTGTGGATCTTCTGTTACCTGCTCTCAGAGATTCTGCTGCATTCAGTTGTTACCTGTATTCCTCCTTCTCCTGGCTGCTCCTGCTGCTACCTCTGAGCCTCAGTCTTCACCTGCATTCTGCTAACAAGTAAGCTGGTTTCTGTTCTGACTCACTTGCATTAGATAGCTGCTGAGCACGGGACTGTGCTGCACTATCAGGGACTTCTTACCCAGGCCTCCCTGGATTATCTAGTATATATATTGTATGGACTTCCTTGCATGGACTTGATAAAGACTTCCTTGTTTTCTAGCATCCTCTAGTGTGAACTGTGCTTTACAGATTGCTTTGCTGATTGCATTTAGAGCACGGGACTGTGCTGCATTATCTGGGACTTCCTACTCAGGCCTCCCTCGATTATCTAATATATATTGTTTGGACTTCCTTGCATCTATATATATATTTGTGTATGGACTTGATAAAGACTTCCTTGTTTTCTAACATCCTCTAGTGTGAACTGCGCTTTACAGACTGCTCTGCTGATTGCATTTTCCCCTGAGTGTTTATGGACTTTGAGTTTTCGTCTGCACTTGTTTGAATCACCGTGTGTTTATAATATACACTTTGACACCTATAAGCTGTGTTCTGTTGTATCTTTGTTCCACGCAAAAAGACTCCTGTGGTATCCATTATAATTATTACAATTGCTTTCTCCCAGAAACCCGTCATTGCTCTCCCCATCCCCGTCATTGGTCTACTAATCCCCATCATTGCTCTCCCCGCCCCATCAACCCCATCACTGCTCTTCCCAGCCCCACCATTGCTGTCCCCAGACCCATCAGCGCTCTCCCCAGCCCCATTAGCCCCACGATTGCTCTCCCCAGCCCCATCAGCCCCACTATTGCTCTCTCCAGCCCAATCAGCCCCATTATTGCTCTCCCCAGCGTTTCAGTAAAAAAAAAAAAACACTTACCTCTCTGCCCGTTCCCCCGCAACCTGCAGCATCACTGCTCTTCCCAGCCCCAGCATTGCTGTCCCCAGACCCATCAGCGCTCTCCCCAGCCCCATCAGCCCCACCATAGCTCTAAACAGCCCCATCAGCCCCACCATTGCTCTCCCCAGCCCCATCAGCCCCACCATTGCTCTCCCCAGCCCCATCAGCCCTACCATTGCTCTCCCCAGCCCCATCAGCCCCACTATTGCTCTCTCCAGCCCAATCAGCCCCATTATTGCTCTCCCCAGCGTTTCATTAAAAATAAAAAAAAACACCTCTCTGCTCGTTCCCCCGCAGGCTGCAGCATCCTTGTTGTCTGCAATTTCCTCCCTCACACAGGCCCACTCTGCATGATGATGTCATCAAGCAGCGCGTGCCTGTGTGAGGGAGGAAGCGGCGGGCAGTAAGTAGAGGACGGATCTCTGCAGCTCCGCTGCCATTCTTTCCTGTCAGCAGCGGAGCAGGGAGACGCCGCAACTGCGGGCGCCCCGGCGCAGCTGCACCAGCTGCAGTATGTCCGCCCCTGGACTGCTATGGGCCCCCTCAGCTCACGGGCCCCATAGCAGTCGCGTGGTCTGCCGCCATTGGTGGTACGCCACTGCTTGTATACAAAGCAAAATAAATAACCAAGAACTAAAATGCTCCTCCACACCTTGGCTATGTTCACACGTAGCGTTTTTGATGCGTTTATTCACTTTTGCATTGCTTTCAACCGTAACAAATGCATTCACCAGGAAATGTCATTTTAACATTTTACAACCTTATCTGGCCATATGGTGTGTGAGATATCATCAGACACATCGTGTTTCATTTATGAAGGAGGGACTCTGAAAGTCACAAAGCCTATTTTTATAGGACCATCAGGCGGCCTTTACTATTCTTAAAGGACCAGCAGTCGGCCCTCACTACAGTATTCTTAGAGAGCCATCAGCCGGCTATGTTTTATTGTTCCCATTACTAAAGAGTGGGTCTCCTATACAGTTATTGCGTATGCAGTGAGTGCCAGGGTTGCCCAAAATTTGGACGCACCCCAATACCACTTTGAAAATTTGGATGCACTCCAATACCCCTTTGAAGAGACTTACAGGAGGGCCTCCTGAAAACAATGTTCCCTTTATTAGGAAGTAGGTCTCCCATTATGTTTGCCTATGCAGTGAATGCAAGGGTTGCCAAAAATTTGGAGGAACTTCAATGCCCCTTGGAAGAGACATGGAGGTCAGAGGGCCTCCTCAAAACAATGTTCCCATTATAAGGAAGTGGGTCTCCCATAGTGTTGACCTATGCAGTGAACGCAAGGGTTGCCAAAAATTTGGAGGCACTTCAATGCCCCGTGGAAGAGACATGGAGGTCAGAGGGCCTCCTCAAAACAATTTTCCCATTATTAGGAAGTGGGTCTACCATAGTGCTGGCCTATGCAGTGAATGCAAGGGTTGCCAAAAATTTGGAGGCACTTCAATGCCCCTTGGAAGAGACATGGAGGAGGGCCTCATAAAAAAATGTTCCCATTAGAAAGGAGCGGGTCTCCTATACTTGTAATGCCCATGCACTAAGTGTATGGGCTGACAAACATTTACCCCTGGGGGGTATACATGAACATACTGTATAATTTATTTTTTTTACGGGCATCATAAATACCCTTTAAAAAAATTATGTGGGTGTTGCATCATGGACCACGGTCACCCTGGAGATTTGATGGTGGAGGATGAGGAGAAGGAGGAGGACAAGAGCAAATAGCCAAAATCAGGAAGAGTATACCCATGTCTGGGTGTAAAAAGGTGCATGGGAATACACCTCCCAAGAAAAGACACTGGATTTGAGTTTATGTTACGCTGCTATCATTTGGTAGTGTTGAGAAGTCTGGCCCAATCCAGCCCTTGTTCATTTTTATAAGAGTCAGCCTGTCAGCATTTTCAGTTGACAGGCGGATGCGCATCTCACTACTTGGGATGTTCGGCGAGCACCAAGCATTTCCTGGTTACTGGGGAGGGAGCTCGGGTGTCCGCCCTGCACGTTTGGCGCTCTTTACAGAGCCAATGAACATGCAGGGATTGCCAGCCAGTCACTGTAATGCTGCAGCCATGTTGTTTGTGGGCATTACAGTGATTGGCTGGCCGCACAGCGTCACCTCGAGAATTTAAAACCGGGCGCCGCCATCTTGGACACAGTCGCTCCGGATCAGACAGTGTAGGGTCAGTGCTGCTGACCTAGGGAGAGATTTATACTCCGAAATAGTTAGTGTAGGGTCTCTAAAGCCTGCCAAATCAAACAAACAGTCCTTCTCAGGACTATTATCCATCCCAGATATCAGGCAGGCAGGCAGGCTGTATAGGAGACGCAGTGGTTATACCAGCAAACGCTGCATTACAGTCCTGTGTGCTCCTGTTGGTCAAATTGCTAGACTTATTCCCCGGTCACAGGGGCCAGGAAAAAATTTTTTTTTTTCATCTAAATCCTGTATTTTTTTTTTTCCTCAGTCAGAATGTCCAAATACGCGTCTTATTAACCTTTCGGTATCCAACCCCCCCCTAAAAAAATTGAGTGTGTCTGTGACTGTTCAGACACCAATATATATGTTTAAAAGAGTCTGGTGTAGGCCAGAAAAATAGAACTGTGGTTTTGCAGTTCCACGGGTGAAATCTCTGTATTATCCTGTTATTGGCATTTTTCGCCGTAAAAAAAAAACTGTAATAGTGTCTCCCTGACTGGTCAGACACCAATATATCTGTTTAAAACAGTCTGGTGTACGCCACATAACTATAACTGTGGTTTTGCAGTTCCACGTTTCAAATCTCTGTATTATCCATCTTTTAGTATTTTTTCCTTAAATAAAAACAGTAATAGTGTCTCCCTGATTGTTCAGACACAAATATATCTGTTTGAAAGATTCTGGTGTAGGCCAGAAAAATATAACTGTGGTTTTGCAGTTCCACTGGTCAAATCTCTGTATTACCCTGTTTTTGTCATTTTTTGCTGTAAAGAAAAACAGTAATAGTGTCTCCCTCATTGTTCAGACACAAATATATCTGTTTGAATGATTCTGGTGTAGGCCAGAAAAATATAACTGTGCTTTTGCAGTTCCACGGGTCAAATCTCTGTATTATCCAGCTTTTGGTATTTTTTCCTTAAAGAAAAACAGTAATAGTGTCTCCCTGATTGTTCAGACACAAATATATCTGTTTGAAAGATTCTGGTGTAGGCCAGAAAAATGTAACTGTGGTTTTGCAGTCCCCCGTTTCAAATCTATGTATTATCCAGCTTTTGGCATTTTTTCCATAAAGAAAAACAGTAATAGTGTCTCCTGATTGTTCAGACACATATATATCTGTTTGAAAGATTCTGGTGTAGGCCAGAAAAATATAACTGTGGTTTTGCAGTTCCACTGGTCAAATCTCTGTATTATCCAGCTTTTGGTATTTTTTCCTTAAAGAAAAACAGTAATAGTGTCTCCCTGATTGTTCAGACTCAAATATATCTGTTTGAAAGATTCTGGTGTAGGCCAGAAAAATATAACTGTGGTTTTGCAGTTCCAACGGTCAAATCTCTGTATTATTCAGCTTTTGGTATTTTTTCCTTAAAGAAAAACAGTAATAGTATCTCCCTCATTGTTCAGACACAAATATATCTGAAAGATTCTGCTGTAGGCCAGAAAAATATAACTGTGGTTTTGCATTTCCACGTTTCAAATCTCTGTATTATCCAGCTTTTGGCATTTTTTTCGTAAAGAAAATAAGTAATAGTGTCTCCTGATTGTTCAGACACAAATATATCTGTTTAAAAGATTCTGGTGTAGGCCAGAAAAATATAACTGTGGTTTTGCAGTTCCACGTTTCAAATCTCTGTATTATTCAGCTTTTGGTATTTTTTCCATAAAGAAAAACAATGACAGTGTTTCCCTGATTGTTCAGACACAAATATATCTGTTTGAAAGATTCTGCTGTAGGTCAGAATTATATAACTGTGGTTTTGCAGTTCCACGTTTCAAATCTCTGTATTATTCAGCTTTTGGTATTTTTTCCTTAAAGAAAAACAGTAATAGTGTCTCCCTGATTGTTCAGACAGAAATATATGTGTTTGAAAGATTCTGGTGTAGGCCAGAAAAATATAACTGTGGTTTTGCAGTTCCACGTTTCAAATCTCTGTATTATCCAGCTTTTGGTATTTTTTCCGTAAAGAAAAACAGTAAAAGTGTCTCCCTGATTGTTCAGACACAAATATATCTGTTTGAAAGATTCTGGTGCAGGCCAGAAAAATATTCCTGTGGTTTTGAAGTTCCTTGGGTCAAATCTCTGTATTATCCAGCTTTTGGTATTTTTTCCTTAAAGAAAAACAGTAATAGTGTCTCCCTGATTGTTCAGACACAAATATATCTGTTTGAAAGATTCTGGTGTAGGCCAGAAAAATATAACTGTGGTTTTGCAGTTCCATGGGTCAAATCTCTGTATTATCCAGCTTTTGGTATTTTTCCTTAAAGAAAAACAGTAATAGTGTCTCCCTGATTGTTCAGACACAAATATATCTGTTTGAAAGATTCTGGTGTAGGCCAGAAAAATGTAACTGTGATTTTGCAGTCCCCCGTTTCAAATCTCTGTATTATCCAGCTTTTGGCATTTTTTCCGTAAAGAAAAACAGTAATAGTGTCTCCTGATTGTTCAGACACATATATATCTGTTTGAAAGATTCTGGTGTAGGCCAGAAAAATATAACTGTGGTTTTGCAGTTCCACGGGTCAAATCTCTGTATTATCCAGCTTTTGGTATTTTTTCCTTAAAGAAAAACAGTAATAGTGTCTCCCTGATTGTTCAGACTCAAATATATCTGTTTGAAAGATTCTGGTGTAGGCCAGAAAAATATAACTGTGGTTTTGCAGTTCCAACGGTCAAATCTCTGTATTATTCAGCTTTTGGTATTTTTTCCTTAAAGAAAAACAGTAATAGTATCTCCCTCATTGTTCAGACACAAATATATCTGTTTGAAAGATTCTGGTGTAGGCCAGAAAAATATAACTGTGGTTTTGCAGTTCCACGTTTCAAATCTCTGTATTATCCAGCTTTTGGCATTTTTTCCGTAAAGAAAATAAGTAATAGTGTCTCCTGATTGTTCAGACACAAATATATCTGTTTGAAAGATTCTGGTGTAGGCCAGTAAAATATAACTGTGGTTTTGCAGTTCCACGGGTCAAATCTCTGTATCATCCAGCTTTTGGTATTTTTTCCTTAAAGAAAAACAGTAATAGTGTCTCCCTGATTGTTCAGACACAAATATATCTGTTGGAAAGATTCTGGTGTAGGCCAGAAAATATAACTGTGGTTTTGCAGTTCCACTTTTCAAATCTCTGTGTTATCCAGCTTTTGGTATTTTTCCTTAAAGAAAAACAGTAATAGTCTCCCTGATTGTTCACACACAAATGTATCTGTTTGAAAGATTCTGGTGTAGGCCAGAAAAATATAACTGTGGTTTCGCAGTTCCACTGGTCAAATCTCTGTTTTATCCTGTTTTTGGCATTTTTTTGCCGTAAAGGAAAACAGTAATAGTGTCTCCCTGATTGTTCAGACACAAATATATCTGTTTGAAAGATTCTGCTGTAGGCCAGAAAAATATAACTGTGGTTTTGCAGTTCCACGTTTCAAATCTCTGTATTATTCAGCTTTTGGTATTTTTTCCATAAAGAAAAACAATAACAGTGTTTTCCTGATTGTTCAGACACAAATATATCTGTTTGAAAGATTCTGCTGTAGGCCAGAATTATATAACTGTGGTTTTGCAGTTCCACTGGTCAAATCTCTGTATTATTCAGCTTTGGGTATTTTTTCCTTAAAGAAAAACAGTAATAGTGTCTCCCTGATTGTTCAGACACAAATATATGTGTTTGAAAGATTCTGGTGTAGGCCAGAAAAATATAACTGTGGTTTTGCAGTTCCACGTTTCAAATCTCTGTATTATCCAGCTTTTGGTATTTTTTCCGTAAAGAAAAACAGTAAAAGTGTCTCCCTGATTGTTCAGACACAAATATATCTGTTTGAAAGATTCTGGTGCAGGCCAGAAAAATATTCCTGTGGTTTTGAAGTTCCTTGGGTCAAATCTCTGTATTATCCAGCTTTTGGTATTTTTTCCTTAAAGAAAAACAGTAATAGTGTCTCCCTGATTGTTCAGACACAAATATATCTGTTTGAAAGATTCTGGTGTAGGCCAGAAAAATATAACTGTGGTTTTGCAGTTCCATGGGACAAATCTCTGTATTATCCAGCTTTTGGTATTTTTCCTTAAAGAAAAACAGTAATAGTGTCTCCCTGATTGTTCAGACACAAATATATCTGTTTGAAAGATTCTGGTGTAGGCCAGAAAAATGTAACTGTGGTTTTGCAGTCCCCCGTTTCAAATCTCTGTATTATCCAGCTTTTGGCATTTTTTCCGTAGAGAAAAACAGTAATAGTGTCTCCTGATTGTTCAGACACATATATATCTGTTTGAAAGATTCTGGTGTAGGCCAGAAAAATATAACTGTGGTTTTGCAGTTCCACGGGTCAAATCTCTGTATTATCCAGCTTTTGGTATTTTTTCCTTAAAGAAAAACAGTAATAGTGTCTCCCTGATTGTTCAGACTCAAATATATCTGTTTGAAAGATTCTGGTGTAGGCCAGAAAAATATAACTGTGGTTTTGCAGTTCCAACGGTCAAATCTCTGTATTATTCAGCTTTTGGTATTTTTTCCTTAAAGAAAAACAGTAATAGTATCTCCCTCATTGTTCAGACACAAATATATCTGTTTGAAAGATTCTGGTGTAGGCCAGAAAAATATAACTGTGGTTTTGCAGTTCCACTTTTCAAATCTCTGTGTTATCCAGCTTTTGGTATTTTTCCTTAAAGAAAAACAGTAATAGAGTCTCCCTGATTGTTCACACACAAATATATCTGTTTGAAAGATTCTGGTGTAGGCCAGAAAAATATAACTGTGGTTTCGCAGTTCCACTGGTCAAATCTCTGTTTTATCCTGTTTTTGGCATTTTTTTGCCGTAAAGGAAAACAGTAATAGTGTCTCCCTGATTGTTCAGACACAAATATATCTGTTTGAAAGATTCTGCTGTAGGCCAGAAAAATATAACTGTGGTTTTGCAGTTCCACGTTTCAAATCTCTGTATTATTCAGCTTTTGGTATTTTTTCCATAAAGAAAAACAATAACAGTGTTTTCCTGATTGTTCAGACACAAATATATCTGTTTGAAAGATTCTGCTGTAGGCCAGAATTATATAACTGTGGTTTTGCAGTTCCACTGGTCAAATCTCTGTATTATTCAGCTTTGGGTATTCTTTCCTTAAAGAAAAACAGTAATAGTGTCTCCCTGATTGTTCAGACACAAATATATCTGTTTGAAAGATTCTGGTGTAGGCCAGAAAAATATAACTGTGGTTTCGCAGTTCCACTGGTCAAATCTCTGTTTTATCCTGTTTTTGTCATTTTTTTGCCATAAAGGAAAACAGTAATAGTGTCTCCCTGATTGTTCAGACACAAATATATCTGTTTGAAAGATTCTGCTGTAGGCCAGAAAAATATAACTGTGGTTTTGCAGTTCCACGTTTCAAATCTCTGTATTATTCAGCTTTTGGTATTTTTTCCATAAAGAAAAACAATAGCAGTGTTTCCCTGATTGTTCAGACACAAATATATCTGTTTGAAAGACTCTTCTGTAGGCCAGAATTATATAACTGTGGTCTTGCAGTTCCACTGGTCAAATCTCTGCATTATTCAGCTTTTGGTGTTTTTTCCTTAAAGAAAAACAGTAATGGTATCTCCCTGATTGTTCAGACACAAATATATCTGTTTGAAAGATTCTGGTGTAGGCCACAAAAATATAACTGTGGTTTCGCAGTTCCACTAGTCAAATCTCTGTTTTATCCTGTTTTTGGCATTTTTTGCCATAAAGAAAAACGGTAATAGTGTCTACCTCATTGTTCAGACACAAATATATCTGTTTGAAAGATTCTGGTGTAGGCCAGAAAAATATAACTGTGGTTTTGCAGTTCCACGTTTCAAATCTCTGTATTATTCAGCTTTTGGTATTTTTTCCATAAAGAAAAGCAATAACAGTGTTTCCCTGATTGTTCAGACACAAATATATCTGTTTGAAAGATTCTGCTGCAGGCCAGAATTATATAACTGTGGTTTTGCAGTTCCACTGGTCAAATGTCTGTATTATTCAGCTTATGGTATTTTTTCCTTAAAGAAAAACAGCAATAGTGTCTCCCTGATTGTTCAGACTCAAATATATCTGTTTGGAAGATTCTGGTGTAGACCAGAAAAATATAACTGTGGTTTTGCAGTTCCACGTTTCAAATCTCTGTATTATCCAGCTTTTGGCATTTTTTCCGTAAAGAAAAACAGTAATAGTGTCTCCCTGATTGTTCAGACACAAATATATCTGCTTGAAAGATTCTGGTGTAGGCCAGAAAAATATAACTGTGGTTTTGCAGTTCCATGGGTCAAATCTCTGTATTATCCAGCTTTTTGTATTTTTTCCTTAAAGAAAAACAGTAATAGTGTCTCCCTGATTGTTCAGACACAAATATATCTGTTTGAAAGATTCTGGTGTAGGCCAGAAAAATATAACTGTGGTTTTTCAGTTCCATGGGTCAAATCTCTGTACTATCCAGCTTTTGGTATTTTTTCCTTAAAGAAAAACAGTAATAGTGTCTCCCTGATTGTTCAGACATAAATATATCTGTTTGAAAGATTCTGGTGTGGGCCAGAAAAATGTAACTGTGGTTTTGCAGTTCTACGGGTCAAATCTCTGTATTATCCAGCTTTTGGTATTTTTTCCTTAAAGAAAAACAGTAATAGTGTCTCCCTGATTGTTCAGACACAAATATATCTGTTTGAAAGATTCTGGTGTAGGCCAGAATAATAGAACTGTGGTTTTGCAGTTCTACGGGTCAAATCTCTATATTATCCTGTTTTTGGCATTTTTTTCCATAAAAAAAACGTAATAGTGTCTCCCTGTGTGGTCAGACACCAATAAATCTGTTTAAAAGAGTCTGGTGCAGGCCATAAAAATATAACTGTAGTTTTGCAGTTCCACGTTTCAAATCTCTGTATTATCTAGCTTTTGGTATTTTTTCCTTAAAGAAAAACAGTAATAGTGTCTCCCTGATTGTTCAGACACAAATATATCTGTTTGAAAGATTCTGGTGTAGGCCAGAAAAATGTAACTGTGGTTTTGCAGTTCTACGGGTCAAATCTCTGTATTATCCAGCTTTTGGTATTTTTTCCTTAAAGAAAAACAGTAATAGTGTCTCCCTGATTGTTCAGACACAAATATATCTGTTTGAAAGATTCTGGTGTAGGCCAGAAAAATATAACTGTGGTTTTGCAGTTCCACGTTTCAAATCTCTGTATTATCCAGCTTTTGGTATTTTTTTCCGTAAAAAAAACGTAATAGTTTCTCCCTGAGTGGTCAGACACAAATATATCTTTTTAAAAGTGTCTGGTGTAGGCCTGAAAAATATAACTGTGGTTTTGCAGTTCCATGGTTCAAATCTCTGTATTTTCCAGATTTTGGTATTTTTTCCTTAAAGAAAAACAGTAATAGTGTCTCCCTGATTGTTCAGACACAAATATATCCGTTTGAAAGATTCTGGTGTAGGCCAGAAAAATATAACTGTGGTTTTGCAGTTCCATGGGTCAAATCTCTGTATTATCCAGCATTTGGTATTTTTTCCTTAAAGAAAAACAGTAATAGTGTCTCCCTGATTGTTCAGACACAAATATATCTGTTTGAAAGATTCTGGTGTAGGCCAGAATAATAGAACTGTGGTTTTGCAGTTCTGCGGGTCAAATCTCTGTATTATCCTATTTTTGGCATTTTTTTTCCGTAAAAAAAAGGAATAGTGTCTCCCTGAGTGGTCAGACATCAATATATCTGTTTAAAAGTGTCTGTTGTAGGCCAGAAAATATAACTGTGGTTTTGCAGTTCCATGGTTCAATTCTCTGTATTTTCCAGGTTTTGGTATTTTTTGCCGTAAAAAAAAAAGGAATAGTGTCTCCCTGAGTGGTCAGACACCAATATATCTGTTTAAAAGTGTCTGGTGTAGGCCAGAAAAATATAACTGTGGTTTTGCAGTTCCACGGGTCAAATCTCTGTTTTATCCAGCTTTTTGCCTGTTTTACGTAAAAAAAAAAAAATAGTGTCTCCCTGTCTGGTCAGTCACAAATATATCTGTTTAAAAGATTCTGGTGTAGGCCAGAGAAACAGAACTGTGGTTTTCCTCTTCCACGGTTTTAATCTCCTTTTTATTACCCTTTTTCCATTGATAGTGCGAGCATAAGCTATTTTACTTCATTTACAATGGGCAAGGCGCGTGGCAAGGGACGTGGAACTGGATGTTCTGGTGATGGTGCGTGTAGAGGACAGGGCCGTGGCCAAGGTGAAAATTTCCCACAACCAACAGCCACATCTTCTCGCTCCCACTTCTTGACCGAATTACTAGGGAACCACACTACAACACCAGTATTGCGAACTGATCAGTGTGAACAGGTTATTTATTGGATAGCAGATAATACTTCTAGTTACCTGGGCACCACCTCCTCTGGTCTGTCTTCCACACGGTCAAGTTTTAGTAGCCGTAAGTCTCGACCGCATACTCCTCCTCACCCTGATGCTCCTTCCTCCCACCATGCTGAGCGTCTTCAGACAGCAACTGATCCCACACTTGGACACTCTGAAGAGCTGTTCACTGGTCCATTTCCATATTTGTGCCTCTCGTCTGCTCCGCTTGAAGTGGTGGAAGAGGAGATCCCATGTAGCGATGCCCAAATATTTGAACAGCCACGGCCAGAGGAAGTCGACGCTGGCAATTTGTCACAAGAGGTGGACGATGACGAGACACAATTGCCACAAAGTGAGGAGGAGGATCGTGGTGCGCAAGTGGAAGAGGAGGAGGTGGTGGATGATCTAGTATCTGACCCAACGTGGCAGGAGGACATGCAGAGCGAGGCCAGCAGCACACAAGGGGAGGGAGGCAGAGTACCCCAACAGGCAGGCAGAAGCAGTGTGGTGGCCACACACAGAAAACGGGCAACAGTTCCCCGTAACACCAACACGAGGCACGTTGCCAGTACAATCGGTAGGTCTTCTAGAGTCTGGAATTTTTTTAAAGACTCTGCTGATAACCACAAAAAGGCCATTTGTACCACCTGCCATGCCAGCATCAGCAGGGGTGACAAAACTACCAGCCTGACCACCACCAGCATGATCAGGCACATGTCAGCAAAGCACCCGACTTTGTGGGGCGCACCCCAGGGTCCACGACCAGTGTCAACGGATGTCACCACTGCTTCTTCCGCTGTTGTGAGTGTAATAGAACCCCCTGTTGTGCGTGCAAGGCAATCCCCTGTCCATACTGCATGCAAAGATGCCCCCTCCTCTCAATCTTCACTTGTTATGGCAGTTTCTCAAGAAACAGCATCAACGTCCACGTCCACGTCCCACCGCAGCGTTCAATTGTCCATATCCCAGAGCTTTGAACGAAAGCGCAAATTCGCAGCCAACGCCCCACAGGCCACAGTCCTAAATTCGCACATTTTATGACTGCTTGCGTTGGAAATTCTGCCTTTTAGGCTGGTGGGGATGGAATCCTTCCGCAACCTTATGGCGGTGGCCGTCCATCGGTACTCGGTTCCCAGCTGACACTATTTTGCCCCGTGTGCCATCCCCGCACTACACAAGCACGTGTCCCAAAACATCTGCCGTGCCCTCAACAAAGCAGTTACTGGGAGAGTCCACCTGACAACGAACACGTGGACAAGTGCTTGTGGCAATGGACGGTATATCTCCCTGACGGCACACTGGGAAAACATAGTGGAAGCCGGGACCCAGTCGGACCTTGGGACAGAACACATCCTCCCCACACCGAGGATTGCGAGCCCTATGTCAGTCAGAGTTGGCCCCACAGTGTACAGCTCCGGCACCTCATCCTCCTCCTCCTCCTCATGTTCAGCCTCCATCTCAGATATCACCACATCAGTTACGAGCTGAAAGCACTGCAGTACTGCCTCAGCCAAGCGGCAACAGGCTGTGCTGAAACTCATAAGCTTAGGTGAGAAACCTCACACTGCTTCTGAGCTGTGGACAGCTGTGAAAGAGCAGGCAGATCTGTGGCTGAGACCGCTGAACCTACATCCAGGCATGGTCGTGTGTGACAATGGCCGTAACCTGGTGGCGGCTCTGAGGCGAGGCGAGATCACACACGTACCATGCCTGGTTCATGTGCTTAACCTCGTGGTTCAGCAGTTTCTTAAATCATACCCCGAGTTGCCAGATCTGCTCGTCAAAGTACGCCGCCTGCTCATTTTCGGAAGTCGGCTACAGCTTCCGCCGCCATTGCTGTGTTGCAGCAGCGTTTGCAGATTCTGGCACACCGACTGGTGTGTGATGTCCCCACATATTGGAACTCTACCCTCCACATGTTGCAAAGGATTTGTGAGCAGAAGAGAGCAGCTGAGGAGTAGTGTTGAGCCACCCCCGTAGTGTTCGAGTTCGGTTCGGTTCGTCGAACACCCGTGTGTTCGCCGAACAGTTCGTCGAACTGTTCGTCGAACACCTTCGAACACCGTTAAAACCAATGGCAGGCAAACAAAAACACATAGAAACACATAGAAAACACCTTCAAAGGTGTCCAAAAGCTGACAAACTGCTCAGAAGACACAACTAACACATGGAAAAGTGACAAGTACATATAGTCATGCGAAAAGAAAAGAGGTGGAGGAGTAAAAGGAGGGGGAGACACAGATATAGGCATGTCATGCCCTTCTAAAATCCAAAAAGTGAGAAGCCGAGACGGCCAGTCCGCTCCTGCCCGTGCCACCTCCGTGTCGCCGGGTTTGTGCCAGAGCCGCGGTGAACCCTGACGGCCAGCCCCCCTCTCCCAATACTGGTGCCTGTCCGCTGGTGGGTCGAGAGAGCCCCCCTGTGGTGGAGGCAGCTCTAAGCTTTTTAATTTAAATTGTCCCTCTAATTTGAATGAATACACTTTAAATCCATTTACAAGGATCTATTGGAGGGCAAGTCTCATGCCAGCAGCCGCGTAATTCCAGCTCCAGTAGCGTCCACTAAAGCTGCTGCAGTTAAAAAGCTTTTATAAGGATCGAGCTCGGCTGTCCACCGCAAGGCATCCTAGTGCCAGTCCCAGCCCCTATGCCTTGGGGTGCCTCCTGATGCTCTTCACTAAGTATCCCGTGGTCCCGAAGCATTTCCTTTGAAAAAATTAAGTGTCCAAACTACAGGTGGTGTAGCTTGCTTAACAGCCGGGATAATCCGCTGACTAGCAGACACTGCTACTAGGCACAAAGTATTTCCTGGGCTAGATGCAGTTAAAAATTTGTAAGTAGATACTCTCGTTGGATGCTGAGAAAGCATTCCATAGAGTCTCCTGGCACGCCATATATGATTCTCTTAAAAAGCTTGGGGTAGGGGTCTAGGGGACCCTTTTATAGCCAAAATCACGGCCCTGTATCACAATACGTCACCTAGGCTGAAGATAAATGGAACTGTAGCACCGAGGGCTCGGTTGCTACAGACGTATTGCACCTCACCCAGAGGTGTGATATCTCACTCTCAGATAAGGATGGAGTGTGGATCAGGACCCGACACCTGCATGCATTACACCACATTGCCGTGGGGCAGGGCGACCAATATGCCCCTGAGATGGGCACGACAGTCCCTGTCCCTGGCTGGAGTGGGGGGAGGGAACACTGAGGAAGGGGAACCCTGCAGTGCAGGAGCAGGGAGGAAGCAGTTCCTGGGTGCATTGAGAAGGGAGTATAAAAGGTGGGCACCATCTTAGTTCAGTGCAGAGAAGTCTGAGCAGAAGTGGCAGGGAGCAGGGGCTCTGCATGAGCTCTGCTCCGGAGGCGGGCCTAGTAACAGAGGCCCAGGCCTGCAAGAGGGAGAAGGAAGGAAGAGGAGCGGAGAAGGCTCCAGGAACGAGGAATGAAGGGATCCCAGGGGTGCGGACGGGCGAGTCGCCACCGCACGCCCGAATCCACCTGCGTGGAGGGGTCAGGCCAAAGGGGGAGACCAGTCCCCGAACTAGTGGAGGCAGGAAACGACCCTCAGCTAGAAACCGGAGGCTCTGACATTTTATGTGGCGCAGCCCCTTGCTCCACCCGCTAGGAAGGCACCACATAGGGTCAGGGAAACTGGCGCCAAGTTTACCAAGAGGAGGCCCGAGGCAGCCGGACAGAAGTGTTGGTAAGAAAGGCCAGACAAAGGACACACAAAGGGGGTCCTGTGAAGCGCTCCAAAGTTATCTGGGAGTTGTCTGAGCCCCTCACCTGGTGAGCACAGTACGACGTGGGCAGCCGTTACCTGCAGACGTGGTCTGGATAATAAGAACTGTGAGTAAAGGCCCTGAACTGCATCACTGACTCCGTGTCGTTACTGCTGCTGCCCTGCACCATCACCCCCATCCTCCGCATACACTGCCCTGAGGCTATACTCCTCCCGTGGGGAGTTATGCTACGCTCTGCTGCACCCACAACACCAGCCTTAGCGGTCTGCCCTGTAGCGGCGGTTCACTCTGACCGCAATCCACGGGTGGCGTAGTCGGACATTTAAACATCAAAACCACATAAATAGTTCCGCCACTGGTTTGACCGCCCTGAGCCACGGAACCGGATCGCCGCCACGAAGACTACAACCACCAGCATCCACCAAAAAGGGTCCGGCTCCGGGTGTCCCAAGGCCCAGGGGGTGCGTCAGAACATTTTCATCACCTTTCACAATCACCAATGGGACAAGGCAGGGATGTCCTCTGTCCCCTCTCTTATACATCCTAGTGACGGAGCACCTGCTCTCATCAATTCGCCATAACCCCAATATTAGGTGGATTGAGGTGGGAGGCACCGAGTACAAGTGCTCTCTATTTGCTGATGATGTCCTAGTATATATCACTCAATCACATATATCCATCCCTGCTGTTATGGCTGAAATAGATCACTTTGTTACATGGTAAAATTTTAAAATCAATGCAGCGAAGTCTGAGGCCCTCGATGTCTCCCTCCCTAAATCCATATAGGATTCCATCCAGTCCAACTTTCCCTTTGCCTGGCCCTCACAGGGTATCAAATACTTAGGAATTCCTATTCATAGAGACCTCTCCCATCTATGTTATCTTAATTTTGGGCCCTTTATTGAACAATTCCATACAGACCACGGTTGGCAAGTTAGAACTGTAAGATTCACTACGTGAACCACTGGTGTTTTGTGGAAAAGCACATGTACACCGCGTTCCAAATTATTATGCAAAAAGTGTTTAGGAGTGATAAGGGAAGAATTTGTTTGTTTGTCAGTTAAACTCATTGATGGTGATGTGTGTCAGGGCTCTTTATATCACTGTAAGCAATTGCAGACACCTGTGCTAATTAGTTTGGCAGGTGTGTCCAATAAAGGCAAGACTACTTAAGAAGGCTCTCTCACATTATTAAGCAGCCTACATTTTCTGCCAAAATGGGAAAGAAAAAGGATGTGTCGGCTGCTGAGAAGCAACAAATTGTGGAGTGTTTAGGTCAAGGCATGACTACAATCAACATTGTGCGATGATCAGGATGAAGTGTCTTGGCAATCAAGAAGTATGTAGCTGATTCACAGTACACACGTGTGCGTGCTGATAAGGGCAAATTGAGGACTCTTTCCTACAGGCAATTACGTCAGGTTGAAAGAGCAGCGGCAAAAAAGCCTTGTCATAGCAGCAGACAAGTTTTTGAAGCTGCTTGTGCCTCCAACGTCCCCCGAACAACAAGATGCAGGGTCCTTCAGAGGTTTGCAGCTGTGCATACGCCATCCTGTCGACCTCCTCTATCCACTTCACACAAGCAGAAACGGCTCCAGTGGGCCAAACATTACATGAAGACTGATTTCAAAACTGTTTTGTTCACGGATGAGTGCCGTGCAGCGCTCGATGGTCCAGATGAATGGAGTGGAGGATGGCTGGTTGATGGACACCCCACGCAAACACGGCTACAGCGCCAACAAGGAGGAGGTGGAGTAATGTTTTGGGCTGGAATCATGGGGAGAGAGATTGTCGGCCCCTTTAGGATCCCTGAAGGCGCTAAAGATGAACTCCATAATGTATGTGGATTTTCTCAAACAGCACTTCCTGCCATGGTTCAAGAAGAAGAACCGTGTATTTCACAGCAAGATCATTTTTCTGCATGATAATGCACCATCTCATGCTGCACATAAAACATCTGCATCTCTGGCTGATATGGGCATAAAAGGGGACAAACTTATGGTGTGACCCCCATGATCCCCTGACCTCTACCCCATTCAGAACCTTTGGAGCATCATTAAAAGGAGTGTCTATGATGGCGGGAGGCAGTTCACATCTAAGCAACAGCTCTGGGAGGGTATTCTGTCCTCATGCAAAACAATTGAAGCAGAAACCATCCAAAACCTGACAAATTCAATGGACGAGAGAGTTCAGAAGCTCCTTTCGAACAAGGGGTCCTATGTGAAAATGTAACATCACCTAGAATAAAGTTTTGAGTTGAAAACTGTTTGATTTCAGTTTCTAACAACCTGCTAATGCTTATAATTTCAAAAATGACCATTTTTTTGGTCTTTATTAAAATGAAAAGGTTGATCGAAAAGTTTGGGGGATCTAAGAGTGTGGCAACCCAGTAGTCATGATTACTTCGAATTCTGACAATATGAGGGTCATGCTGCAGGTAGTGCAGCAAGAAGGCACTTATGTGTCTTGCGCATCTCGGAGCCCCAAAATTATTTTCCGGGCTAGATGCAGCTAAAAATTATTTTTAATTTTAAATCTGGTGAAGCTTATTATAGATGGCCTAATAGGATCAGTGCTGCACACTGCTACAAAGCCCAAATTATTTTCCAGTCAAGATACAGATAAACATGATTAGTAATTTGAAAGCTTAAAACGGTTGGTAGGGTGATTTTAACCAATCATCAAGCTTTTACTCTCCCCAGGATGACACAGGGGTAGAAAAGTCGTTTCGGATCCATGATTTGTTCATCTTTATGAACGTGAGTCTGTCTACATTATCAGTGGAGAGCCGCGTGCGCTTATCTGTCAGCACACCACCAGCAGCGCTGAACACACGTTCAGACAGAACGCTGGCTGCGGGGCATGACAAGATCTCCAAGGCGTAAGTGGCTAGCTCCGGCCATTTATCCAGATTGGAAGCCCAAAAAGAGCAAGGGTCCAGTGACACAGTCGTGGCTTCAATGTTTACTTGGAGATACTCCTGTACCATCGTCTCTAGGCGTTGACTATGTGTCAGACTTCTTGTCTCCTGTGGCCTTGCAAAGGATGGGCTAAAAAAGTGGTGAAATGATTCCGCAAAATTGATATTACCAGCAGATACTGTGGTTCTGTTACGGTTTGAGTGCTGAACACTTGACGGTCCCACGGTTGGCAAGTTGGAACTGTGAGATTCACTACGTGCACCACTGGTATTTTGTGGAAAAGCACATGTAAGATTCTGCAACAGTCTCTGCTGATACTCCTGCATGCGTGCATCCCTTTCTATGGCAGGAATAATTTCTGCAAATTTACTTTTGTACCGGGGATCTAACAGTGTGGCAACCCAGTAGTCAGGATTATTTCTAATTCTCACAATTCGAGGGTCATGTTGCAGGTAGTGCAGCAAGAAGGCACTCATGTGTGTTGCGCATCCAGGAGCACCAAGTCCCTGTTGTGTTGGTGGCGAGGTAACAATCATGCTTCCTTCCTCTGTCCTCTCCCCCCAACCTCGCACAACAGAAATGTGATCAAGGTCTCCCTCATCTGATGAGTCTTCCATCAGTTCGTCCTCCACTTCTTCCTGGGCTCCTGCACCTTCCTCACTAGTTTGGCTGCTACCATGCGCCCTGGTTAAACCATCTCCCCCACCCTCACATGCCTGCCGCCTTGGTGCTGCCGACCGTCTGGACCTTGCAGATGTTAGCCCTTCCGCATACAACTCCTCCTCCTCTACTTCCTCCACCTCCTCTTGTGCCACCACCTGACTCCGAATTCTGTTTAACATGTGCTCCAGCATGTAAATCACCGGAATAGTCATGCTGATAATGGCATCGTCAGCACTAAACATCTTCGTCGCCATTTCAAAACTGTGCAGAAGGGTGCATAGGTCCCTGATCTGAGACCACTCCTCCAGTGTGATTTGCCCCACCTCTGAATCTCGTTGGCCCAGGCTATACGTCAGAACGTATTGCACCAGGGCTTGTCGGTGCTGCCACAGTCGCTGCAACATGTGCAGAGTTGAATTCCACCGGGTAGGCACATCGCATTTTAGCCGGTGAAGTGGCAGGCCCAACGACTTCTGTAGAGATGTAAGTCGCTGAGCTGCGGGATGCGAACGGCGGAAGTGAGCACACAGCGACCGTGCCCTCTGCAGAAGGCCATCTAGTCTGGGATAGTGGGCTAAAAATTGCTGGACAACCAGGTTCAACACGTGAGCCATACAAGGCACGTGTGTGACATTGCCCCGGCGAAGGGCCGCACCCAGGTTTGCAGCATTGTCGCACACGGCCTTCCCTGGTTTCAGGTCCAGTGGAGACAACCATTCATGAAATTGGTTCTCCAGAGCTGACCACAACTCCTCAGCTGTGTGACTCACATTTCCCAGACATTTCAATGTAAAAACCGCCTGATGACGTTGAGCCCTACTGCCAGCATAGTAAGGAGGTGTGCAGGATCCCTTCTGCGCAGTTAGAAAGCTTGTGGCATGACCAGACAGGCTTTGGGTGCAGGTGGAAGACCGAGAGGAGGTTGAGGAGGCAGAAGCAGTGGAGGAACTTTGACATAAAGAGGATTGACGCACAACTCGTGGGGACGGCAAGACTTGGACAGCAGCCCCTTGTCCTGCTGTCACCATAGTTACCCAGTGCCCAGTCAGCGACATGTAACGCCCCTGTCCATGCCTACTCGTCCAAGTGTCTGTGGTGAAATGCACCCTGTCACACACAGAGTTTCTCAAAGAAGCGGTGATGTTGTGTGCGACATGCTGGTGGAGCGCAGGCACACCTTTCTTTGAGAAGTAGTGCCGACTGGGCATCTGGTACTGGGGCACTGCGACGGACATAAGGTCTCGAAAATCCTCTGTGTCCACCAGGCGGAAAGGCAGCATTTCTGTAGCCAAGAGCTTGCAGATGGTGAAATTCAACCTCTTAGCTTTCTCATGGCTAGGAGGAAATGGTCTTTTACTTGTCCACATCTGAGGGACCGAGGGCTGGCTATTGTGCTTAGACGGGGTTGATAAGGGTGTCCCCGGCAAACTGCCGGTCTGTGAGGAAGATGCAGGCGGACATGTTAGGTTGCCTTGATCCAAAGGTGGTGCTATCGATGTCGGACAGCGCTCAAGACCAGCTGGTGTTACCACCTCCAAAGAAAATGATGACCTGCCAATCACGCTGGCTGTTGCGGGTAAAGAGGTGGCAGGTCTGCGCCCCAAAACAGGTGTGACTGCTGTCCCCCCAGTCACAGAGGATGAAGAGGCCGCGGATGCACAAGATATGGCAGATGGTGGTTGGCCCGGCCGGCTAGGCCGCATTGTAGCACACTGAGCTTCCCACTGCAACTTATGCTTCATGTCCATGTGCTGGTTCATGCATGAAGTACTCAAACTATGTATTTTTTGGCCTCTACTTAGCTTTTGCTGACAAATGTTACAGATAACACGAGTTGGGTCATCTTTATCGATCTGAAAAAATGCCCAGGCTATGCAAGGCTTAGCACCCATGCGACCTGAAGAGCCACCACGACTTGTGGTGAGAGGCAGAGTTGTGTTTGAGGATGCAGTTGTTGACGTGCTTCCAGTACTACGTCTCTGTCCAGGAAGGCGCAACCTGACCTCGTCGTCACTAGCATCTTCCTCCACCTCCTCTGCTGACCTCATCTCTTGGCTGACTGTGGGTTGACAGTAAGTGGGATCTCCGACCTCATCATCATCACCCTGTGCGTTATCACACCCGTCGTCCTCAGAGCCAACCTGTTCCTGCCCTGACAAAAAACTAAAGTTGTCGCTCCAATCAGGTATTTGAGTCTTAGCATCGTCTTCCTCATTGTCTCCACCAACAGGAGTTACAGTTTGGGAATGAGGGTCTACATTATGGTCAGAACCTTCTGCGTCTGGTCCTGGATCCGACTCATAAAGATTCTGGGCATCAGTGCAGATCATTTCCTCGTCTGGATTCACAGAAGCGCTGGAGTCGACCTCTGATTCCCAGGCTATAGTATGAGTAAACAGCTCTGCAGACTCAACCATCTGTTCTACCTCATACTCAGACGGGCAGCTGGAGATTTGGGAGCTGTGAGGAAGCAAGTGCGATTTGGGTGACACCTTTGAGGACTGGAGTATTTGTGATGTTGAAGTTGATGTGGAGGAGAGCCCACTTAAAGGAGCACTTGATATCCGTTGAAGCACCTGCTGTTTTTGTGCCTCATCTGGAATTTGTAGCGATTGGCGTGGCCGTAAGAAAGGGATCTTATCACATTGTCCGCTAAAAGAAGTAGACATTTTAGTTTGGCTGGAAGATGGTCTTTCTTCTGCACCTACCCCATGGACACAACCTTTTTTCCCCTTCCCAACACGCCTATTCCCCTTTCCACCAGCAGCAGGCCTTTTTCCACTCATTTTGGTGGTTAACTAATTCACAACTCTGGAGTTGTTTGCACAAAAAAACAATGGATGGTAACCGAGCAGAGCTGAGTGGCCAAACTGTGGTATTAGGCCAAAACTATTGGCTGGGTTAGATGCAGAAAAAAATTATTTTTAATTTGCAACCTGATGGAGGTCAGTATAGATGGACTAATAGACCAAGTCCCACACACCGCTAGAAGCCCAAATATTTTTTCAGAGCTAGATGCAGAAAATTTTTTTATTCAATTTGCAACCTGATGGAGGTCAGTATAGATGGACTAATAGACCAAGTCCCACACACCGCTAGAAGCCCAAATATTTTTTCAGAGCTAGATGCAGAAAATTTTTTTATTCAATTTGCAACCTGATGGAGGTCAGTATAGATGGACTAATAGACCAAGTCCCACACACTGCTAGAAGCCCAAATATTTTTTCAGAGCTAGATGCAGAAAAAAATTATTTTTAATTTGCAACCTGATGGAGGTCAGTATAGATGGACTAATAGACCAAGTCCCACACACTGCTAGAAGCCCAAATATTTTTTCAGAGCTAGATGCAGAAAAAAATTATTTTTAATTTGCAACCTGATGGAGGTCAGTATAGATGGACTAATAGACCAAGTCCCACACACCGCTAGAAGCCCAAATATTTTTTCAGAGCTAGATGCAGAAAATTTTTTTATTCAATTTGCAACCTGATGGAGGTCAGTATAGATGGACTAATAGACCAAGTCCCACACACTGCTAGAAGCCCAAATATTTTTTCAGAGCTAGATGCAGAAAAAAATTATTTTTAATTTGCAACCTGATGGAGGTCAGTATATATGGACTAATAGACCAAGTCCCACACACCGCTAGAAGCCCAAATATTTTTTCAGAGCTAGATGCAGAAAAAAATTATATTCAATTTGCAACCTGCTGGACGTCAGTATAGAAGGACTAATAGAACAAGTCCCACACACTGCTAGAAGCCCAAATATTTTTTCAGAGCTAAATGAAGAAAAAAATTATTTTTAATTTGCAACCTGATGGAGGTCAGTATAGATGGACTAATAGACCAAGTCCCACACACTGCTAGAAGCCCAAATATTTTTTCAGAGCTAGATGCAGAAAAAAAATATTTTTAATTTGCAACCTGATGGAGGTCAGTATAGATGGACTAATAGAACAAGTCCCACACGCTGCTAGAAGCCCAAATATTTTTTCAGAGATAAATGAAGAAAAAAATTATTTTTAATTTGCAACCTGATGGAGGTCAGTATAGATGGACTAATAGACCAAGTCCCACACACTGCTAGAAGCCCAAATATTTTTTCAGAGCTAGATGCAGAAAAAAATTATTTTTAATTTGCAACCTGATGGAGGTCAGTATAGATGGACTAATAGACCAAGTCCCACACACCGCTAGAAGCCCAAATATTTTTTCAGAGCTAGATGCAGAAAAAAATTATATTCAGTTTGCAACCTGATGGAGGTCAGTATAGATGGACTAATAGAATGATGCTATGCCCAAAAGATTTTACTTCACTAGGTGCAGTAAAAAAATTGGTATTCTATACACAGGTGGTATATCTTGCAACACAGATAGGCTACTCCACTGACTAACACACTCTGCAATAGGCCAAAAAGGATTAGCTTTGCTAGATTCAGCCAAATGCTGTGAAAAAAACTTGCACAGCACTGGCACAGACCTGCCTGGCAAAAACTGATAGGAACTGATGTAACCTAGTCCTGAAAAGGACTCCAATTACAATTAGTCTTTACTCCCACAATCTATCTATTTAAGAGCACAGACCTGCCTGATAAAAGTCGTAGGAAATGCTGTAACCTAGTCCTTAAAAGGACTGCAATCACAACTATTCCCTACTCCCAAGCTATCTGTATATTTGTGCGAAAATTGGCTTGAAATTAACAAGGTATAGCGCACACAGCAACAGCGGTGCCGTCTAACACGCAGCTGCAGCAGTGAGAAAATGGTGGCGACGGGGAAAATGGCTTGGTCTTATAGGGCAAGGACATGTGACATACACTGCCAATCACACATGCCCTTGCTTGTGTGAAAAAAAGCACTTCGCTCCGTGTGTGCGCTGCTGATAGGCTGACAGATTGCACCTCCCCACTGCAAATGCGGGAAAGAGAAAAAAAAATGGAGATCTTCATTGTTCCTGCAGAGATCCATCCCCTGCCCCTCCCCCCGCCCCGCTGTACACTCAAACTGCGTATTAACATTAATTTTCATCATTACTGAGAAAAAATCCAGTTATGATTTTGGTGCACGAACAGTTATCGAACATAACCTCGAACAGCCGAATTTTTCTCAAATTGTTCGTGTTCGCCAACCGGCTCGAACACCGCCCAAAACAGCTCGAATTTGAGATTGGCGAACAGTTCGAGTAGAACAACGCTCATCTCTACTGAGGAGTACCAGCTGCAACAAGGCCGTCGATATTCAGGTCAGACTCCACACATAAGACCTCAGGAGTGGACCTGGATGTCTGACATATGTACCATCCTGACAAACTTTGAGGAGTCCACCAAGATGGTGAGTGGCGATGACGCCATCATTAGCGTCAGCATTCCACTTGTCTGTTTTTTGCAACGCTCTCTGCAGAGAATTAAAGAGGAGGCTTTGCAGCCAAAGTATGATGAGATGGATCAAGAAGCCGTAGCGAGCAATTACACACAGCCCAGCCTCATCTCATCCCAACGTGTATTGGGGGACAATGAGGGAGAGGAGGAGGAGGAGGAGGAAGAACAGGAGCTGGTATCATGCGCTGTAGACGGTAGTACCTGTACAACTGTCATACCGTCGGTTCAGCGTGAGTGGCCTGAGGACAGGGGGGAGGAGGAGGAGAGCATGGTCAGTCGTCATCTTGGTGAGGACACGGAAGTCTTGCCAGTTACCAGTCTGGCACGCATGGCTGACTTTATATTACGCTGCCTTAACCGTGACCCTCGCGTTGTAAAAATGTTGGGTGACAGTCATTACTGGTTGGTGACACTTTTAGACCCCCGCTACAAGGAGAACTTTCACTCTCTTATTCCTGAGGTGGAGAGGTCTACAAAAATGGGGCAGTACCAGAAGGCCGTTGCTGCGGAACTGTTAAAAAAATTCCCATCTGAACACGCTAGCGGCAGAGGTCACAGTTCGTTGACCAACCAAGGCGAGAGAGACGCAACTCAAATCCAGCAGAGGCAGGGGAACACTGTCAATATTCTGGGACAGTTTTCTGAGACCCGCCCAGCTTACAGGCCCTGAGGCGAGGGGTACTCTCACAAGGAGTGGAAAGTTTCAAAAGATGGTGAGGGAGTACCTTGCCGACCGTACCAGCGTCCTCCGTGATTCCTCTGTGCCTTTTAATTATTGGGTATCCAAGCTGGACACTTGGAATGAACTCGCTCTGTACGCCTTGGAGGTCCTGACCTGCCCTGCCGCTAGCGTGTTATCGGAGCGTGTTTTTAGTGCTGCTGGGGGAATTATAACTGATAAGCGCACTCGCCTGTCAACTGACAATGCTGACAAGCTGACCCTTATCAAAATGAACCAGGGCTGGATTGGGCCAGAATTCTCATCACCACCAAATGACAGCAGAGTATCATAAAGTCAAATGCACTGTGTTATTTCGGGAGGTGTATTCCCATGCACCGTTTCACACCCACATATGGGTATACTCTTCCTTATTTTGGCTGTATTTTGCTCTTATCCTTATCCTCAGCCTCCCCCACCACTATACCACAAGGGTGACCGTGGTCCATGTTGCCAGCATTGCAAGTTCTTCCTTCCTAATTTTTGGCAGCTTTTGCTTGGAAGGCATAGGCAAAGACTATGGGAGACCCACTCCCCAATAATGGGAATAATGTTTTTAAGATGCTGTACTGCATGGCTCTTCCAAGGGGCATTAAAACCATCTTGTTAAGCTACTGCGACCTCCACCACTTTTCCAAGGGGCATTAAAACCGTCTTGTTAAGCTACTGTGACCTCCACGTCTCTTCCAAGGGGCATTAAAACCGTTTTGTTTAGCTACTGCGACCGCCACCACTATTCCAAGGGGCATTAAAACCGTCTTATTAAACTACTGCGACCTTCACCACATTTCCAAGGGGCATTGAGATTGTCTTTTTATTCCACTGCGACCTCCACCACTTTTCCAAGGGGCATTAAAACCGTCTTGTTAAGCTACTGCAACCTCCACGTCTCTTCCAAGGGGCATTAAAACCATCTTGTTAAACCATTCTGAACTCCACAGCTCTTCCAAGGGGCATTGAAATGTTGTTTTGAATTAACTCTAACCTCCATGACTCTTCCAACGGGCATTGGATTTCCTCCTAATTTTAGTCAGCTTTTGCTTTTCAATGCATAGGCGAACACTAAGGGAGACCCACTCCCCAATAATGGGTAGAAGGTTTTTAGTATGCTATAATCCACGTCTGTTTCAAGGGCCATTGCAGTTTCTCATAATTTTTGGAAAGCCTTCCATTCACTGCTTAGGCCAACAGTGCACAGGAGACCCAGTTGCTATAAATGGAAAATACGGTTTAGTTATGGCCCTCTGACCTCCATGTCACTTCCAAGGGGCATTGGAGTGCCTCGAAGTTTTTGGTAGGCATTGCACTCACTGTATGCCCTATAACTGTGTAGCCGAACCGCTCCTTTTGGTACAGAAACATATCCTACAAGACATGTGTGGTTGACTGGCCTGATATTGATGTGAATGGTCCCTGTTCCTCCTGCTCTTTCTCCTTTGCCACCACCTCATCCATTATTCATCACCTAAAGCTTTGTTTTAACGGGAGTCATAGAACTGGGATAGTAGCAGGAAAACATCCAGCAATCCTCGGAGGAGGTAGGATATGCGCCAAAACGCTGACCACCTCAGGCCTAGCCGCTACTACATTCATGCGCTTGCATTCCAAGGATCAGAAAGCTAAGGAGATGGATGGCCCATGATCATGAATAATTTACTCATTGTGTAGGGGGCCGACCACTGCAGCTGTCTACCTTTTGAACTTTGTGTTGAAGCCTGATTGACCCAGGACCCGCAATCCTCTATGTCTGTAGGACGTGTTGCATCCCAGTGTCCAACTGTGTCCCGGCTTCCACAATATTAACCCAGTGTGAAGGCGTGAGATGGACCATCCCTGGCCACATTCACTTGTCCACGTGTTTGTGGTTAGGCTGTCCTTCAAATAGGGGCGGCTGGGGACCGTTTATGGACACCCGGCCACCCCCAGGCGGATGGGGACCGTGTGTGGACACCCGGCCGCTGGGCGGCTGGGTGTTATGTTCTGCTACCAGAGCTAAGGAAAGAGAGGAGATCTGTCCCTACGATAGAACTCAGCTTAATCCCTACGATGTAACAGGGGACCTGATCCTGCGATCAGACCTGCTAAAGTCCTAAGCTAGTCTGTACGGAGACCTATAGATGTGGGGAAGGAATCCCTACAAGTACTAAGGACTGGGAGGAATATGGGACACCTCCTAACAGAAATAGTAGCAGACAGACGAACAAACAAAATATATAGAACATAGAGGTCAGTAGACCAAGCAAGCTAACAGAGCAAGACACAGAGCACAGGCTAGCTAGAAAGTAGATATACAATGAAGTCCAGCAAAGCCAGAAGGGCGGAGCAGGATTAAATAGGCCAACAAGGTCATGTGACCAGCAAAGGAAAAAAAACCTAAGAGCAAGGTTCTAACAGTACCCCCCCTTCTAAGAGGATCCTCCGGATCCCCTAGGACCAGGCTTATCAGGAAATCTCCTGTGAAACACTCTGATAAGTCTGGACGCGGAAACATCATCCGACCTCACCCAAGAGTTATCCTCGGGACCGAAACCTTTCCAGGCCACAAGATACTGCAAACTACCTCTATACCGTCTAGAGTTAAGGATGCGAGAAATTTCATATTCCCCGTCCTCCACCACAGGAGGAACAGAGGCAGAGGCGTCACAATCCGATACAACAGCTTTTTTCAACAGAGAGACATGAAATACCGGATTAATTCTCCAGGAGGTAGGAACCTCCAACCTAACAGCAGATTGGTTGACAACCTGAAGCACCTTAAAGGGCCCTACAAACTTGGGACCCAATTTCTTAGAAGGAATCCTCAACCGCAGATTCCTAGAGGACAACCAAACCATGTCACCAACAGCGAACAAAACCTCCTGTCGTTTCCTATCAAAGTAGTCCTTAGATTTTCTGTTGGCCTCCTGAACATTACCACGCACATCCGTCCAAACTCTCTCCAAATCACCGGAAAAATTCTCCTCCTCAGGCACGGCAGATCCCAACTTGGAGAACGACCCAAACGACGGATGTCTCCCAGAACAACAAAAAAAAGGCGAACAACCAGCAGAAGAAGATGTATGATTGTTCAGAGCAAATTCGGCAAGTGGCAGAAACTCAGACCACCCCTCTTGATTGTCTGCCACAAAACAACGCAAGAACTGCTCAACATCCTGGTTTTTCCTTTCTGTCTGGCCATTAGATTCAGGATGATATCCGGACGAGAACGATAAATGAACTCCCAACCTGTCACAAAAGGCACGCCAAAAACGAGCCACGAACTGAGGACCCCTATCAGAAACAATGTCAGTAGGAACGCCATGAAGTCTGACAATTTCCTTGACAAAGGCCTTAGCGAGAGTTTTAGCGCAGGGCAGTTTGACAAAGGGAACCAAGTGACACATCTTGCTAAAACGGTCCACGACCACCCAGATGACAGTAAAACCCTCAGAGGGGGGAAGGTCAGTTATAAAGTCCATAGCCAAATGTGTCCAAGGAGCACTGGGAACCTCCAAAGGACAAAGCAACCCCGCAGCAGGAGTATGTGAGGACTTAGATCTAGCACATATAGTACATTGACGCACCCACTTAATGACTTCCTTCTGCCATCCAGGCCACCAAAAACTGCGACCCACCAGTCTCTTGGTCTCAGAGTTTCCGGGATGACCTGCCAACCGAGATTCGTGACACTCAACAAACAAATCTCTCCTAAAGGTCCCAGGCACAAACAACCTCCCATGAGGAGTGTTAGAAGGGGCATTCTCCTGTGCTTTAAGAATCTCATTTTCCAAAACGGAGTCCAAAGCAGCTATCACAACACCTTCTTGTAAAATGTTCTCCTCTTTCTCAGCACCGACTATGGGAGAAAAACTGCGAGACAAGGCATCCGCCTTAACATTCTTAGTACCAGGGATGTAAGTAACGGAGAAATTAAACCGCGAGAAAAACAGTGCCCACCTAGCCTGACGGGCATTCAGGCGCTTGGCAGCATCAAGATATATCAGATTTTTATGATCCGTAAGAACCTGAACGGGAAATTCCGCACCTTCCAAGAAGTGGCGCCAGTGTTCAAATGCGAGTTTAATAGCCAATAATTCCCGATTACCAATATCGTAATTCAGTTCAGTCTCCGAAAAATTTTTTGAAAAAAAGGCACAGGGATGTAATCCATCCCCGTTATCCTGAGACAATACTGCGCCAACCCCCACAGAGGAAGCATCAACCTCAACCAAAAACGGCCTAGTCACATCAGGCTGCATAAGGATGGGAGCAGAGGTGAACCTCTCCTTGAGATACACAAAAGCTTCAATGGCCTCAGAAGATCACTGAACCGTATCAGCACCTTTCCTGGTGAGATCAGTCAGAGGTTTGACAATACTAGAAACATTTTTTATGAATTTTCTGTAGTAATTGGCGAAACCCAAAAACCTCTGTATCGATTTCAAACCAATAGGCCTAGGCCATTCCTGCACAGCCTGAACCTTAACCGGATCCATCTCAAAACCTTTGCTGGAGATAATGTAGCCCAAAAAACTAATTCTCTGTACAGCGAACTCACATTTCTCCAGCTTAGCAAAAAGCGAATTGTCCATTAATAACTGTAATACCTCACGCACGCTCCGCCAATGAGACTCCAGATCCGGCGAATAAATCAAAATGTCATCCAAATACACAACCACATTTTTGCCGATCAAAGGTCTAAGGATGTCATTAATCAGATTCTGAAAAAATGCAGGAGCATTAGTAAGACCAAAAGGCATAACCAGATTCTCAAAATGACCCACAGGAGTGTTAAAAGCAGTCTTCCATTCGTCACCCTCCTTCATGCGCAACAGATTGTATGCCCCCTTAAGGTCAATTTTAGAGAACCACTTGGCCCCCATTAACTGGTTAAACAGATCAGGAATCAATGGCAGTGGGTAAGGATTGCGTACAGTAATTTTGTTAATCTCACGAAAATCAAGACAAGGACGTAAACCGCCGTCCTTTTTTTTTACAAAAAAAAATCCAACCGCCACAGGAGACTTAGAGGGCCTAATGTGACCGGCGGCCAAACTTGTCTGTATGTATTCCTCCAAAGCCTTCCTCTCAGGAATAGTAAGGTTAAATAAACGACTTTTAGGAAGAGTCGCTCCAGGGACAAATTCAATAGAACAATCATAGTCTCTATGGGGAGGCAAAACCTGCGATTCCTTCTCAGAAAAAACTCTCCAAAAATCCTGAATAGGAACAGGCAATTCTCCCCTATCCAAAGCTGCAATACGCCCGTTACAACACTTGTCATAACATTTATGGCTCCAGGATTTAATTTCACTGGTAGACCAATCCAATACAGGATTGTGAAATTTTAACCAGGGCAATCACAATATTACTGGAGAAGGCAAGTTATTCAACACTACCAAATCCAATTTCTCATGGTGAACACCATTAATAGTGAGAGGAAATTCACAGACCTTGAGAGTAATATTCTTCAAAGGGGAACCATCCACAGAAACCACAGCAATGGGGGATGATAAAGGTTCAGGTTTTAAATTGAGTCTTTCCACGAATCCCCCATCAATTACATTCAGAGTAGACCCGCAATCAACAAACACCCGAAATTCCATTAATTTTTTCTGAGCAATCGTGGAAGCAGCTAAAAATATACCCTTGGAATTTAAACAGGCAATACGGGCGTGACTGACCATTTTTTTTTCTTTCTTCATACGAAGCTCACAGCCTTTAATCAAATGACCAGATTTTCCGCAATAGAAATACAAGCCTTCAGAAAATCGACGGTCTTTTTCTTGAGAGCGAGGTGCCACCGATCCAATCTCCATCGGTTCACCACTGTTAGTACACACATTCTCATAACCAGAAACTGACATAGCAGAGGATTTGCTCTCATTAACCCTAGCACGCAGTCTCCTATCCACCCGTATAGCTAATTGCATAGCCTGTTGCAAATCTTCAGGTGTAGGATAAGCAATTAGCAGGTCTTTAACCCTTTCACTGAGCCCAGCAAGAAATAGACTTTTCAGAGCAGAATCGTTCCACCCTGTTTGAGTAGACCAACGACGGAAATGAGTACAATATTTTTCCACATTACCTGATCCCTGTTTTAAACGTCTCAACTCAGTCTCAGCTGATGCGACACGGTCAGGATCATCATATAATAGTCCCAAAGCAGAAAAAAAACTATCCACTGATCTGAAGCATGTATCACTAGGTTGCAAAGAAAAGGCCCACTCCTGAGGCTCTTTGCTCAAAAGTGACATTATGAACCCTACGCGCTGGGATTCATCCCCAGAGGACTTAGGTCTCAAACGAAAATACAATAAGCAAGCATTTTTGAATGAAAAAAATTCTCGGTGTTCACCAAAAAATAAATCCGGCAAACATACCTTAGGCTCCAAGAAATGTGCTCCAGGACAGTTACTCACGTGCTGACGGAGCTCGGCCACCTCCAGAGAGAGTCCCTGCAGGCGATGAACCAAATCCTGAACCGACACCATGATGGAACAGAAAAATCTTTCCTTAGAGAATTTGCTGGCTGGACTTACTGTTATGTTCTGCTACCAGAGCTAAGGAAAGAGAGGAGATCTGTCCCTACGATAGAACTCAGCTTAATCCCTACGATGTAACAGGGGACCTGATCCTGCGATCAGACCTGCTAAAGTCCTAAGCTAGTCTGTACGGAGACCTATAGATGTGGGGAAGGAATCCCTACAAGTACTAAGGACTGGGAGGAATATGGGACACCTCCTAACAGAAATAGTAGCAGACAGACGAACAAACAAAATATATATAACATAGAGGTCAGTAGACCAAGCAAGCTAACAGAGCAAGACACAGAGCACAGGCTAGCTAGAAAGTAGATATACAATGAAGTCCAGCAAAGCCAGAAGGGCGGAGCAGGATTAAATAGGCCAACAAGGTCATGTGACCAGCAAAGGAAAAAAAACCTAAGAGCAAGGTTCTAACACTGGGGACTGAGTATGGATACCAGGCCGCCGATGCAGCCATGACGTGGTGGCCAGATTCCGCCTCCACATGCCTAAAAGGCCCAATTTCAAGTGCAAGCAAGCTAGCAGTATGGTATTGCAGCCTGGGGGTGAGTGGGTGGCAGGCTGCACACTTACGCTTGCATTCCAAGAAAACAAAGTAGATGCTAACTTCTATCATCATCATGCTCCTCACATTGGCACTCTCAACTCCCCTGATGGAGAAGCCAGGGCCCACCGGAGGACTCTGGTTCTCTGGTGGGCTCGTCCAATGCTGCCTCAAAACAGGCCGGGCTAAGAAAAGTGTGTGGGGGGAAGTTGACAGGAGAAATAGGGGCGGCTGGGGACTGAGTATGGATACCAGGCCGCCGACGCAGCCATGACGTAGTGGCCAGATTCCACCTCCACATGCCTAAGAGGCCCAATTTCAAGTGCAAGCAAGCTAGCAGTATGGTATTGCAGCCTGGGGGTGGGTGGGTGGCAGGCTGCATACTTGCGCTTGCATTGCAAGGAATGGGGGAGGTACAATTGAACACTGCCCTGGGACAAGGACTTGCACAGGGATAGTTGCAAGTCTGCATCTTCTGATGCGGCAAGGATCACTTCTGATGGGCACACTTTTAGGCAGTGACCTGGGTGTCAGAGATGCTTCCAGGGGTCTTCCCCATGCTGTTCCCATGTCTTTTCAGCACTGTATGCATGTGTCACACACCACATAGCCAGATAAGATTGTAAAATGTTAAAATGACATTTCCCGGTGAATGCATTTGTCACGGTTGAAAGCAATACAAAAGTGCAAAAACGCATTCAAAATGCTATTTGTGAACATAGCCCAAGGTGTGGAGGAGTATTTTTTGGGGGGTTATTTAATTTACCTTATACACAAGTCTTTACCCTGGAAAGGAAGCTCCTTAACATATTTCACAGGAAAACTGTTTCAGTTTCGTTTTTGAACGTTTTATTGTGAGCCCGTAAAAGTGGCTTAATACCTCAGACCACGTTGTTGACAGCAGTGACCTGGGGGTCAGAAATGCTTCCTGGAGCGATGCCCAAGCTGTCCCCATGTCTTTTCAGCACTGTCACTATCGTTTTGGGCACCTTTTAGGCTTTCTACAGACTGCCGGGGGTGCCACCGCAAAAATGCTCTGGTCTCCCATAGACTAACATTGGGCTCGTTGCTCGGGTCGAGCACCCGAGTATCACGGCGAGCTCGACCCGAGCTTCGAGCACCCAAGCATTTTAGTGCTCGCTCAACAATCATCAGAATTGTAAAAATTGGCCTGATCAAACCACCTTGGGTTGTAAAGAGGTTAAAATACCTCTCAGTACTTTGTGTGCTGGAACCTGCTTCACCAGGTCCTACATCACCGAGGCTTGGCACCTCAGGGACATGTACCCCTCGTCCACCACTTGTCCAGCTGCCACTTTACAATATACAGTACAGACCAAAAGTTTGGACACACCTCATTTAAAGATTTTTCTGTATTTTCTTGACTATGAAAATTGTACATTCACACTGAAGGCATCAAAACTATGAATTAACACATGTGGAATTATATACTTAACAAAAAAGTGTGAAACAACTGAAAATATGTCTTATATTCTAAGTTCTTCAAAGTAGCCACCTTTTGCTTTGATGACTGCTTTGCACACTCTTGGCATTCTCTTGATGAGCTTCAAGAGGTAGTCACCGGAAATGGTCTTCCAACAATCTTGAAGAAGTTCCCAGAGATGCTTAGCACTTGTTGGCCTTTTGCCTTCACTCTGCGGTCCAGTTCACCCCAAACCACAAACCATCTCGATTGGGTTCAGGTCTGGTGACTGTGGAGGCCAGGTCATCTGGCGTAGCACCCCATCACTCTCCTTCTTGGTCAAATAGCCCTTAAACAGCCTGGAGGTGTGTTTGGGGTCATTGTCCTGTTGAAAAATAAATGATGGTCCAACTAAACGCAAACCGGATGGAATATCATGCCGCTGCAAGATGCTGTGGTAGCCATGTTGGTTCAGTATGCCTTCAATTTTGAATAAATCCCCAACAGTGTCACCAGCAAAGCACCCCCACACCATCACACCTCCTCCTCCATGCTTCACGGTGGGAACCAGGCATGTAGAGTCCATCCATTCACCTTTTCTGCGTCGCACAAAGACACGGTGGTTGGAACCAAAGATCTCAAATTTGGACTCATCAGACCAAAGCACAGATTTCCACTGGTCTAATGTCCATTCCTTGTGTTCTTTAGCCCAAACAAGTCTCTTCTGCTTGTTGCCTGTCCTTAGCAGTGGTTTCCTAGCAGCTATTTTACCATGAAGGTCTGCAGCACAAAGTGTCCTCTTAACAGTCGTTGTAGAAATGTGTCTGCTGCTAGAACTCTGTGTGGCATTGACCTGGTCTCTAATCTGAGCTGCTGTTAACCTGCGATTTCTGAGGCTGGTGACTCAGATAAACTTATCCTCAGAAGCAGAGGTGACTCTTGGTCTTCCTTTCCTGGGGCGGTCCTCATGTGAGCCAGTTTCTTTGTAGCGCTTGATGGTTTTTGCAACTGCACTTGGGGACACTTTCAAAGTTTTCCCAATTTTTCAGACTGACTGACCTTCATTTCTTAAAGTAATGATGGCCACTCGATTTTCTTTACTTAGCTGCTTTTTTCTTGCCATAATACAAATTCTAACAGTCTATTCAGTAGGACTATCAGCTGTGTATCCACCAGACTTCTGCACAACACAACTGATGGTCCCAACCCCATTTATAAGGCAAGTAATACCACTTATTAAACCTGACAGGGCACACCTATGAAGTGAAAACCATTTCCGGTGACTACCTCTTGAAGCTCATCAAGAGAATGCCAAGAGTGTGCAAAGCAGTCATCAAAGCAAAAGGTGGCTACTTTGAAGAACCTAGAATATAAGACGTATTTTCAGTTGTTTCACACTTTTTTGTTAAGTATATAATTCCACATGTGTTAATTCATAGTTTTGATGCCTTCAGTGTGAATGTACAATTTTCATAGTCATGAAAATACAGAAAAATCTTTAAATGAGAAGGTGTGTCCAAACTTTTGGTCTGTACTGTATATACAGCTAGTGAAATAAGTATTGAACATGCCACCAATTTTCTAAGTAAATCTATTTCTAAAGGTGCTATTAACATGAAAATTTCAACAGATATCGATTACAACCCACCCAATCCACACAGGCAAAGAAATCACCATTGATGGCCTTAAATTAAGTTATGTGTAATAATGAGAAATGACACAGGGAAAAAGTATTGAACACGCTTACTGAAATTTATTGTTGATGATGACAGCTTCAAGACACCTCCTGTTTGGATAAACTGGTAGTGTGTCACCCTGGCCTGGATGCCACAAATAAAATAAAGCTGTGTCTGAGAGCAAGGGGGAGGTTCTCTGGTCAGGGGAACATTAGCATGCAATACCTCCTGTCTCAGGCCAGTAGAGGGAGCAGGCTGCCCCTATAAAAGCTGGAACTGGGGGCAGGGTTAGGAAGAACTGGATGACCTGTCTCTGGATTGAGAGGTGTCCCAGAGCAGTGAGGGACAGTTGTATTGCACCCTAAGAGGACGTGTGGCAGTAGGAGAGCCACAAGCCAGGGACAAGAGGTGAAGTACGCCTGTCCTGGCAGATAAAGAACCAAATTTACCAGACTTTGGCATCTGAGGCTGTGAGGATTCCACGTCCTACAGCAGATAACCAGTCCGCAGGGGACTGTACGTTCCTTGGCCTAAGAAGCCCGGAGGTTCCGCCACACCAAAGCCGTACCAGGCCGGGAGTAGAAAGGAACCCACGTTGCAAACCATATGGGCGAGAGGACACGGTGAGCTCGGGACCGTGGGCTGTTACCCTACCAGGAGGAGATAGCCAGAAGGAGTGCAGAGAGCATGGTAGGCCTACACCCTCACCCTGACCAGGGCCAATTTCCCGTTTGCTCTCAGACGTCCAGGCCCCCTCCTAGCCGGGCCTGTTTGTGGGTCAGTTCACCTGTTCTAGTAAAGACCCTGGACTGCAACCTGTTGTCTGTGTGCTCCTTGCTCCTCCAGCACTAACGGTACTGGGACGTCCAGCACCATCACCCCCATCTTCCATTATACTGCCCTGGGGCCGCACTCTTCCCGTGGGGAGTCACACTATCCCAGCTGCATACATCATCTGCCCCAGCGGTCCACCTGGCAGCGGCGGTCCGCACTGACCGCAATCCACGGGTGGCATAGTCAGATACATCAACAGCGCGTCGCAGACTACCAATGGTCTGACCACCCTGAGCCACGGAACCGGGTTGCCACTACTACCCCCATCGTTTCCCGATTGCCCGGCTCCAAGTGCCCCACGGCCCAGGTGGCGAGTCAGCTTTGGCGTAGTCGGCAGGATAGTAACCAACCCGCCACAAACGGGTATTGCGTGCCTGAAAAAGACTACACGTACCTGAAGAAGAGGTTTCCCGCCATCCGGAGCCGTTTCCCGCCATCCGGAGCCATTTCTCGCCATCTTCTGTTGGTTTCCGCCATCTTCAGCCGTTTTCCCGCCATCGGACGCCATCTTCAGGACGCCGCGCGGGAAGAAGAGGGGCGTGGACGTCCAAACCGCGTGAGACCCGAAGCTCCGCCCCACGCACCGACGCTGCGCAAGGTCCTGGAAGGGAGAGAGAGTGACGCTGACGTCACCAGGACGCGACGCAAGTTCCTCGTCCAGAGCAGCACCAGCGGAGCCGCGGCCTACAGAAGAGGATCGTTGGAAGGTAGACCACGCTTAACTAGGGGGGAGGAAGATGTCGGACACGGAGGCGCCCACTGCCACCAGCACAGCTGCAGCAGCGGTGATGCCATTTTCCCTGCCCTACATCCCTGGAGCGGCCTGGCTGCCTAAGTATTCAGGGGAGCCCCATGCCCTAACTGACTTTAAGGAAAGGCTGTACAGTTTGTTCCAAGTTTACCCCCTGACAGAGGAACAGAAGGTTAGCATACTGACAGGGCAGTTAACTGGCGCAGCCCAGCGGGAGGTAAAGTCATGGCCTGCTGAGGAGAAAAGAACTGTGAAGGGTATTCTGGCCTGGCTGCGGGGTATCTTTGATACCCGTACCTCCGCTGAAATTAAAATGAGGTTCTATGGATGTAAGCAGCGGACACAGGACAGCATCAGAGACTATGCCCTAAATTTGCAGGAAGCCTTGAGAGCCATCCAACAAGCTGACCCTGGCAGCATGCAGGATACGGAAAAGCTACTAACAGAACAGTTTATAGTAGGTCTGCTGTCTAGCGCCCACAGGACCCAGCTGCGCGTCATGTTCTTTCACAACCCTGATCTGACCTTTGCCCAATTTAAGGACAGGGCCATAAGGGTGCTCCGTGAACCCGCAACAAGTAGAGCTATAAACCCCCGGCGCCCTGCTCTCACCTACCACCAGGAGGCGGCGCCCTCCTCTATGGACTCTGTGGGGGGCGATGCACAGGCCCTGAACCAAGCCCTGTCGAAAGATCTGCATCACCAAGTCCAGGAGCTGACCAGGAGCGTCGCGGCGTTGACCAGGACCGTCCAGGCGTTACAAGTGGACCCGTCAAGACCCATCGAGCTGGCTTCAAGTCCGGAGGATGTCCCGTGGCGTTGACAGAGGAGGATCCCGTCGTTCTGAGAGAGGCCCACAGATCGCTACGCAGAGGATGGACAGCCCATTTGCCGTTGATGCAACCAGCCCAGACACATTTCCAGGTACTGTAATTTAAACTGGTCCAACCTGGGGCAGAGGGCCAACCCCCAGGCATAAGATCACCAGGCCCTTACAATTGGCGTAATATGTACGTTGGGGGGCGCCCGGTTTTACCCGTGGTGCTGGACGGTATCCCCATGAGCGCCTTGCTGGATACCGGGTCTCAAGTAACCACTATCCCTTATGTACGTTTTAAGCAGTATTGGACTGATGCTGATATAACACGGTATCCAGACAGTGACTTGAGCATCATCGCCAGTAATGGCTTGCCCGTGCCGCAGATGGGGTTCAAAGAGATGACCATTAAGATTGGTAAAGTTGAACTACCGGCACAGGGAGTGATTATTGTGGACATTGACCGTCGTGAAAGTCACCCTAAAATAACTGTGGGTACTAACGTGTTTGAAAATTGTCTTTCAGAGGTAATTGTAATTCTACAACAGGTGGCGGTGAATGCTAGTTCCAGCCAACAGAGAGTCCTCAACAAAGAGATAAAAGCCCTGATGAGACGGCAGCAGGTAGAACTGTCTGGTGGTGAGATCGGTAGCGTAAGAATGAGTGACCCATTCCCCATTTCCATGCCTCCCAAAAGTGAAATGATGATCTGGTGTCGGACTGCAATCGGGTTGAGAGGTAGAGACTACCAAGCCATGGTAGAACCCGTGTACTCGGACAGCAGGCCCACCATTTTGACAGCACGGGGGGTGGTTGATGTCCGTCATGGGAGGGTGCCCGTCCGCATCCTCAACATTGGTTAGAGGGAGGTACATTTACCCAGGTACGCTACACTTGCCAAACTGTTTGCTGTTGAGCACAAAGCTATCAGGGCCGTGGAACCCTTGCCTCCATCTCCACGGGCAGAGGGTAATGGCTCCAGAAACAAAAGGAGGACTGGTGCCAGAAACTCCATGTGGGTGCTGACTCCACTCCCCTGCACCAAAAACAAGGAGTCTACCGGGTGGTACAGGAGTACGAGAGAGTCTTTAGTAAGCACCCGCTAGACTTCTGCAGAGTAAAAGGGATAGAACACCACATCCCCACAGGGAGCCACCCACCAATAAAAGAGAGACACAGACCTGTACCCCCTGCACATTATCAGAACGCAAATGACATGCTAAGAGAAATGAAAGACGCTGGGGTCATTAGAGATAGCTGTAGCCCCTGGGCAGCCCCCTTGGTTCTGGTGAAAAAGAAAGACGGCACCATGAGAATGTGCGTAGACTATAGACAAATTAACCGTATCACCCACAAAGACGCATATCCGCTGCCTAGAATAGAGGAGTCTTTAGCCGCACTAAAATCAGCTAACTTCTTTTCTACTTTGGACCTTACTAGCTGGTACTGGCAAGTTCCTGTGGCAGAGGCTAACAAGGAGAAGACCGCCTTCACCACCCCGATCGGACTGAGCGAGTTCAACTGTATGCCCTTCGGGCTCTGCAACGCACCAGGGACCTTTCAGAGGCTGATGGAATGCTGTCTAGGGCACCGAAACTTCGAGACGGTCCTCCTTTACCTGGACGACGTGATCGTCTATTCGAAGACTTACGAGGACCATCTAAAGCACCTGGCCGAGGTGTTCGAAGCCCTGGCAGGCTATGGCCTGAAGGTGAAACCATCATCACCCATCGTCACCCAGCAGCCTCTTGAGCTGGTAGCTCTGAACCATGTCAAATTGGCTCCAAGCCGGTCAGGATACATCTACGCCCTGACAATCGTGGACCACTATTCCCGTTTTCTAGTGATGGTCCCGGGGAAAGACTTGACAGCCCAAACGGCGGCCAGAGCCTTCCAGCAATACTTCTGCCGTCCACACGGGTATCCGGAACAGGTCCTGACAGACCAGGGTCCAGCGTTCGAGGCTGAAATCTTCCAAGAGTTCTGCAACCTCTATGGCTGTAAGAAGATTCGGACAACGCCTTACCACCCACAAACCAACGGGATGTGTGAGAAAATGAACAATATAGTCATTGATCTCCTGAAGACGTTGCCCCTGGAGGAACGTAGCCTGTGGCCAGAAAAACTGCCGGACCTGATAGACTTATACAACCATATCCCGGTGAATGCTACAAACTGCACCCCGGCTTACCTGATGCGAGCCAGACCAGGTAAGCTGCCCGTAGATCTGGAGATGGGAGTCCTAACACCTGAGGGCACCTCCCCGGATGCGGACTGGGATACGGAAAGGCAACTGCAGTACAAGAAGGTACAAGAGAGTGTGGAGAAGAGCCTGGCCCAGGTGAGAGAGAGGCAAGAAAAACTCTTCAACCAACACGCCCCTGCTGGTCCCCTAGAACCCGGTGAGCAGGTCCTGAAGCGAAAGAGAAGGCTACATAAGTTGGACGACCAGTGGGAAAGGGAACCCTACACCGTACTGCAGTCTGATCACGACAACTCGAAGGTGTGCGTGATCACCAAGGATGGAGGAGAAACCACTAGTACCGTCTCCAGAGACCACCTCAAAAGAAGCCCCGAGCAACTCCGTAGTGCAGAAGAGGATCAAAATGACCTTGAACCCGCAGAGGACAAGGAAGAAATGATCAGCACCATTCTCGGAGAGTTCCCTCAGTCCTGGACTTGAATAAATGATGCCATAGTAGTACCCGTCCTGCATTTCCTGCAACCGGCTCAGCAACAACCTACACCAGAGCCGGAAGGCGAAGAAGAGCAAGCAGTCCCAGAGGCGGAAGAGCCTGTACCAGCAGCCCAGGAGAATCAACCCTCTGCTGACAGTGAGCCTGCCATGCCTGCGGTAAGCCAAAGGACCCGCAGACAGCTGCCTGCCCTGCCTGTAAGTCCAGCTGGTAGCTCTACCCCTAACGCTAGTGGGGAAAGCCAGGTCGGTCCACCACCAGACAGTGGGTTACGCAGGTCAACCAGGAGCACAAAGTGGCAGATAGCCGCTCGCTGGAGAATATAGGGTGCACTAAAATTGTAAATAACCATGTTGCCAAGTGTTGAAATGTTTGCAAAGTTACATGCATGATTGGTAATTCTGTGTTTCAGTTTCTTACAGTTACCGTACGGACTCAAAGGTTATGGACTTTTAGTAACCGGGACTTTGTATAGACTGCTTTCGGAGCCTGATCAAGGAATGAACTAAGACTGTAAAGGACTTGGGGTAGGACAGACCCCCACCTGGTTAAGGCTCCCCATTGTGTTGGTGAGATGGACACCTGGTCACAGACCACACTGTGACCTTAAGAACTCAATCTGTGCGTCGTTTGCCTACTAATGTTTTATAGTCATGTATATTATCTTTGTTTACTGTTTAGTCCCGGAGTACTAAATTCTACTAGGGGGGAATGTGTCACCCTGGCCTGGATGCCACAAATATAATAAAGCTGTGTCTGAGAGCAAGGGGGAGGTTCTCTGGTCAGGGGAACATTAGCATGCAATACCTCCTGTCTCAGGCCAGTAGGGGGAGCAGGCTGCCCCTATAAAAGCTGGAACTGGGGGCAGGGTTAGGAAGAACTGGACAACCTGTCTCTGGATTGAGAGGTGTCCCAGAGCAGTGAGGGACAGTTGTATTGCACCCTAAGAGGACGTGTGGCAGTAGGAGAGCCACAAGCCAGGGACAAGAGGTGAAGTACGCCTGTCCTGGCAGATAAAGAACCAAATTTACCAGACTTTGGCGTCTGAGGCTGTGAGGATTCCACGTCCTACAGCAGATAACCAGTCCGCAGGGGACCGTACTTTCCTTGGCCTAAGAAGCCCGGAGGTTCCGCCACACCAAAGCCGTACCAGGCCGGGAGTAGAAAGGAACCCACGTTGGAAACCATATGGGCGAGAGGACACGGTGAGCTTGGGACCATGGGCTGTTACCCTACCAGGAGGAGATAGCCAGAAGGAGTGCAGAGAGCATGGTAGGCCTACACCCTCACCCTGACCAGGGCCAATTTCCCGTTTGCTCTCAGACGTCCAGGCCCCCTCCTAGCCGGGCCTGTTTGTGGGTCAGTTCACCTGTTCTAGTAAAGACCCTGGACTGCAACCTGTTGTCTGTGTGCTCCTTGCTCCTCCAGCACTACTACCCCCATCGTTTCCCGATTGCCCGGCTCCCAGTGCCCCACGGCCCAGGGGGCGAGTCAGTAGCAGGCATTGCTCAGGTGTGACTTTGGCCCATTCTTCCACACAAACACTATTCAAATAGTGCTATAAACAATAAACATAGGGTTGTTTTTTTCCAGACAGTTTCATAAATACCCCTCCTCCAATCCCTCCCTGTGTGCTGCAGGGATTTGCCAGTTTCAGACCCGGGACCGGAGAGTATGTACAGTACAGACCAAAAGTTTGGACACACCTTCTCATTTGAAGATTTTTCTGTATTTTCATGACTTTGAAAATTGTACATTCACACTGAAGGCATCAAAACTATGAATTCACACATGTGGAATTATATACTTAACAAAAAAGTGTGAAACAACTGAAAATATGTCTTATATTCTAGGTTCTTCAAAGTAGCTACCTTTTGCTTTGATGACTACTTTGCACACTCTTGGCATTCTCTTCATGAGCTTCAAGAGATAGTCACCGGAAATGGTTTTCATTTCACAGGTGTGCCCTGTCAGGTTTAATAAGTGGGATTGATTGCCTTATAAATGGGGTTGGGACCATCAGTTGTGTTGTGCAGAAGTCTGGTGGATACACAGCTGATAGTCCTACTGAATAGACTGTTAGAATTTGTATTATGGAAAGAAAAAAGCAGCTAAGTAAAGAAAAATGAGTGGCCATCATTACTTTAAGAAATGAAGGTCAGTCAGTCCGAAAAATTGGGAAAACTTTGAAAGTGTCCCCAAGTGCAGTTGCAAAAACCATCAAGCGCTACAAAGAAACTGGCTCACATGAGGATCGCCCCAGGAAAGGAAGACCAAGAGTCACCTCTGCTTCTGAGGATAAGTTTATCCGAGTCACCAGCCTCAGAAATCGCAGGTTAACAGCAGCTCAGATTAGAGACCAGGTCAATGCCACAAAGAGTTCTAGCAGCAGACACATCTCTACAACAACTGTTAAGAGGAGACTTTGTGCAGCAGGCCTTCATGGTAAAATAGCTGCTAGGAAACCACTGCTAAGGACAGGCAACAAGCAGAAAAGACTTGTTTGGGCTAAAGAACACAAGGGATGGACATTAGACCAGTGGAAATCTGTGCTTTGGTCTGATGAGTCCAAATTTGAGATCTTTGGTTCCAACCACCGTGTCTTTGTGCGACGCAGAAAAGGTGAACGGATGGACTCTACATGCCTGGTTCCCACCATGAAGAGGGAGGAGGAGGTGTGCAGGTGTGGGGGTGCTTTGCTGGTGAAACTGTTGGGTATTTATTCAAAATTGAAGGCATACTGAACCAGCATGGCTACCACAGCATATTGCAGCGGCATGCTATTCCATTCGGTTTGCGTTTAGTTGGATCATCATTTATTTTTCAACAGGACAATTGTAACATCGCTGGTGGCGTGCTTGCATAGTGCACCATCTCCCACCATGCAAGACCGCAATCTTACATGTCAGTCCAGGCTGCACACTTTGCTCCTGTACCTGCTGTGTTCATGTCTCTTGTCTGATTGCTTAGGGCGTCGGCGCGGCTTTCTGCCTGTTTCTTATAGCTACTGTGTGCACAGTCCTAATGTGTCCCCGGCATATTGCTGTGAGTCACTGGATACTTAAACCCCCTCCACCCAGTAGGAGGTGCCTGAGCAACATTTTCTCTCAGTTTGTCCTTTGCAACTGAATTGCCAGGTCCTGTCCTGTACCAGTCTGTTCCGCCACCCTGGGGGCTGTATACCCAGGCCCGTTACCTGTCTGTTCTGCCACCCTAGGGGCTGTATACCCAGGCCTGTTACATGTCTGTTTACCGCCACCCTGGGGGCTGAGTTCCCAGGCTCGTTTCTGTATCTTGATTCTGTTTCAGTTCCTGTCTGAACAGTGTCCTAGCCCGTTTCTTGTTTGTTTCTATGTTTGTACCTTCCCTTTTCCTGCAGTGTCTGAACCTGTACCTAACTCCAACTCGTTGTCTCTGTACTTCTGTTTGTGAGTTTTGTTTCACTCGCTACTTCATTGAAAGTACCTTGTGTGTATCTGGTTCTGCTCGTTCTGTTTCCCTGCCTGTTCCATGTGAACAGAGCCCTGTCCTGTCTGCCTTTACCTTCTGTTCTGTTCTGCTCTGCTTGCTCACCTCTCCGGCGGTTCCACTCTGCTCTGCTTGTTTACCGCACCTGCGGTTCCGCTCTGCTCTGCTTGTTCACCGCTCCGGCGGTTCCACTCTGCTCCACTTGTTTACCACACCTGCGGTTCCGCTCTGCTCTGCTTGTTTACCGCACCTGCGGTTCCGCTCTGCTCTGCTTGTTCACTGTTCCGGCGGTTACACACTGCTCCACTTGTTTACCGCATCTGTGGTTCCGCTCTGCTCTGCTTGTTCACCGCACCTGCAGTTTTGCTCCGCTCTGCTTGTTCACCGCACCTGCGGTTTTGCTCCGCTCTGCTTTTTCACCGCTCCTGCGGTTTTGCTCTGCTAGTCCACCGCACCTGCGGCTCTGTTCTTGTATCCCAGTCTGTACTGGGCCCTATCCAGCCTGCGTTTATACCTGCCAGTATCTGCCTGTCTGCATTCCAGCCGTGCCTGTCAGCACCCACCTGCCTTCATACCAGCCGTGCCTGCCAGTGCCCACCTGTCTGCATACCAGCTAACCTGCCTGTTCCTGCATTCCCCGGTGTGGGTCAACAGCTGTGACCGGGGTCTGACCTGGAGTAGCACCTGGTCCCTCTGCTCGGTTCCTCCCTGGTTCACGGAGTCGAGTGAGCCGCCGTGTGACCTTGGTCGGATCAGGGTTGATACTTGGTTACGCCCCTCCAGGCACTCCTCGGTTCATGGTACAGTGGGATCACTAATCATGCTCACGTCAGTCAGTCCGGGCGCAAGCGTAACAACAATGACCCCAAACACACCTCCAGGCTGTGTAAGGGCTATTTGACCAAGAAGGAGAGTGATGAGGTGCTACGCCAGATGACCTAGCCTCCACAGTCACCAGACCTGAACCCAATCGAGATGGTTTGGGGTGAGTTGGACCGCAGAGTGAAGGCAAAAGGGCCAACAAGTGCTAAGCATCTCTGGGAACTCCTTCAAGATAGTTGGAAGACCATTTCCGGTGACTACTGTAGCGCCGGCGTCCCTGCCCTTTGCTAGGCAGGGACGCTGTTCCCCTCACCCCTCTGCTCCGAGCCCGGCGTCCTCCTCCCGCTCTGCTGGCAGCGCGCGCTCCTTCCCGGCCACTGTGCTTAGGGCGCGCGCGCTCCCTCCCTCTTAAAGGGGCCGCGCGCGCCGTCCTAAGGAGTCCCCGGCCAATGGCCGGAGGACTTCACCATATATAAGGCACCTCCTCCAAAATGGAGGTGCCCGAGCAATGTTGTTGCACTGTTCACTACTCTGCTTCAGCCTTCAGGTCCCGTTGCCAGTTACCTGCCAGTTACCTGCCAGAAACCTGCCAGTTTGCTGTCTGTTTCCTGCCTGACATTCCTCCTACCTGCTTGCTAGCCTGAGGTCTGACGGTCTGCCTTCCTACTCCTGTCAGTCTGTCTATGGACCAGCTTGCCCGCTCACCTGGGAGCGCACATCTGCTACCTGCCTGCTAGCCTACCTGGAGGCTCCGCCGTCACGTGCTGTGACCACCTGCCATTCCAGAGACTCCTGCCCGCTCACCTGGGAGCGCACATCTGCTACCTGCCTGCTAGCCTACCTGGAGGCTCCGCCGTCACATGCTGTGACCACCCGTTTATCCAGAGACTCTCGCTTGCTCACCTGGGAGCACACATCTACCATCTGCCTGCTAGCCTACCTGGAGGCTCAGCCATCACAGGTCGTACCTACCCTTTACCCAGAGACTGCCCCGGTCACTTGCCGTGACCTCCTGCCCGTTCATCCAGAGACTGCCCCGGTCACTTGCCATGACCTCCTGCCCGTTCATCCAGAGACTACCCCGGTCACTTGCCGTGACCTCCAGCCCGTTCACCCAGAGACTGTCCCGGTCACCTGCTGTGACTGCCTGCCCGTCTTCCCTGGTCGCCACCCGCTCCCTTACAAGGACCGTCCCCTTGTATAGTAGCTCAGAGGTTCCGCCTCCCAGACCCGTTACAACTACCTCTTGAAGCACATAAAGAGAATGCCAAGAGTGTGCAAAGCAGTCATCAAAGCAAAAGGTGGCTACTTTGAAGAACCTAGAATATAAGACATATTTTCAGTTGTTTCGCACTTTTTTGTTAAGTATATAATTCCACATGTGTTGATTCATAGTTTTGATGCCTTCAGTGTGAATGTACAATTTTCATAGTCATAAAAATACAGAAAAATCTTTAAATGAGAAGGTGTGTCCAAACTTTTGGTCTGTAATGTATAAGTTATATATACTCCCGGCTAGTCGCCGCCGCCGCTTCGCTCCATACACTTATATGGAGCAAGGCCACGACCCGTCTAGTGATGCAGATGTCCAGTGGGCGGGTCCGACAAGAGTGAATACAAGTGAATGCTAGCGAGGCCACGCCCACTGGCCGGGGGTATGTATAACTTATACATACTCTCCAGTCCCTGATCTGAAACCGGCGAATCCCCGCAGCGCACAGTGTGTGCACTGATGGGATTCATAAGTCTGCAGTCACACAGAGTGATTGCAGATTTATCACTTTTGACGGGACAGCCCCTTTAATGTTTAAAGAAGCACTCCTCCTCCTCCCATTAAAGTTTTTATCCTCTTAATATATTGTAATCTTCATATTATATAGCACTGTGTATTTACTCATTTTGCCTTTTTACCCAGCTAATTCTTCTCTTTTATTTGCTCTATGTAGAAACAGGAAGTCTCATGTCCCTGTATTTACCATTCCTCTCTTCAGCTCTTGACCCAGCTTCTCCCTCCTCCTCCCTGCCAGGGACTTTTGCAGTGACTTATGACTCATACAGGGAAAAGAGACTTTGAGCTTAGAAGGATTCAGCTAGTCAGTTTTGAATCACATGATGTCATAGACCTAATGAAAAAGAGAAGAATTAGCTGGGTAGAAAGGCAAAATGAGCAATTGTAAGTACACAATGCTATATAATATGATGACTGCAATATGTTAGGAGGATACACATTTTTATGGGAGAAGAAGGCGGAAGTGCTTCTTTAACACTTTGTACATGGCAATTAATGCAGATTGCAGCATTCAAATGAGGGAATTATCTTTGATGGCATCACAATGATTGCCTTTGACACAGTCTATACTTGTTATGTTCTGCTACCAAAGCTAAGGAAAGAGAGGAGATCTGTCCCTACTATAAGACTCAACTGAATCCCTACGATGTAACAGGGAACCTGATCCTGCGATCAGACCTGCTAAAGTCCTAATCTAGTCTGTACGGAGACCTATAGATTTGGGGAGGGAATCCCTACAAGTACTAAGGACTGGGAGGAATATGGGACACCTCCTAACAGAAATAGTAGCAGACAGACGAACAAACAAAATAGATAGAACCTAGAGGTCCGTAGACCAAGCAAACTAACAGAGTTAGATACAGAGCACAGGCTAGCTAGAAAGTAGATATACAATGAAGTCCAGCAAAGCCAGAAGGGCGGAGCAGGATTAAATAGGCCAACAAGGTCATGTGACCAGCAAAGGAAAAAAAACCTAACAGCAAGGTTCTAACAGTACCCCCCCTTCTAAGAGGATCCTCCGGATCCCCTAGGACCAGGCTTATCAGGAAATCTCCTGTGAAACGCTCTGATAAGTCTGGACGCGGAAACATCATCTGACCTCACCCAAGAGTTATCCTCGGGTCCGAAACCTTTCCAGGCCACAAGATACTGCAAACTACCTCTATACCGTCTAGAGTCAAGGATGCGAGAAATTTCATATTCCCCGTCCTCCACCACCGGAGGAACAGAGGCAGAGGCGTCACCATCCGACACAACAGCTTTTTTTAACAGAGAGACATGAAAGACCGGATTAATTCTCCAGGAGGTAGGAACCTCCAACCTAACAGCAGATTGGTTGACAACCTGAAGCACCTTAAAGGGCCCTACAAACTTGGGACCCAATTTCTTAGAAGGAATCCTCAACCGCAGATTCCTAGAGGACAACCAAACCATGTCACCAACAGCGAACAAAACCTCCTGTCGTTTCCTATCAAAGTAGTCTTTAGATTTTCTGTTGGCCTCCTGAAGATTACCACGCACATCCGTCCAAACTCTTTCCAAATCACCGGAAAAATTCTCCTCCTCAGGCACGGCAGATCCCAACTTGGAGAACGACCCAAACGACGGATGTCTCCCAGAACAACAAAAAAAAGGCGAACAACCAGCAGAAGAAGATATATGATTGTTCAGAGCAAATTCGGCAAGTGGCAGAAACTCAGACCACCCCTCTTGATTGTCTGCCACAAAACAACGCAAGAACTGCTCAACATCCTGGTTTTTCCTTTCTGTCTGGCCATTAGATTCAGGATGATATCCGGACGAAAACGACAAATGAATTCCCAACCTGTCACAAAAGGCACGCCAAAAACGAGCCACGAACTGAGGACCCCTATCAGAAACAATGTCAGTAGGAACGCCATGAAGTCTGACAATTTCCTTGACAAAGGCCTTAGCGAGAGTTTTAGCGCAGGGCAGTTTGACGAAGGGAACCAAGTGACACATCTTGCTAAAACGGTCCACGACCACCCAGATGACAGTAAAACCCTCAGAGGGGGGAAGGTCAGTTATAAAGTCCATAGCCAAATGTGTCCAAGGAGCACTGGGGACCTCCAAAGGACAAAGCAACCCCGCAGCAGGAGTATGTGAGGACTTAGATCTAGCACATATAGTACATTGGCGCACCCACTTAATGACTTCCTTCTGCCATCCAGGCCACCAAAAACTGCGACCCACCAGTCTCTTGGTCTCAGAGATTCCGGGATGACCTGCCAACCGAGATTCGTGACACTCAACAAACAAATCTCTCCTAAAGGTCCCAGGCACAAACAACCTCCCATGAGGAGTGTTAGATGGGGCATTCTCCTGAGCTTTAAGAATCTCATCTTCCAAAACGGAGTCTAAAGCAGCTATCACAACACCTTCTTGTAAAATGTTTTCCTCTTTCTCAGCACCGACTATGGGAGAAAAACTGCGAGACAAGGCATCCGCCTTAACATTCTTAGTACCAGGGATGTAAGTAACGGAGAAATTAAACCGCGAGAAAAACAGTGCCCACCTAGCCTGACGGGCATTCAGGCGCTTGGCAGCGTCAAGATATATCAGATTTTTATGATCCGTAAGAACCTGAACGGGAAATTCCGCACCTTCCAAGAAGTGGCGCCAGTGTTCAAATGCGAGTTTAATAGCCAATAATTCCCGATTACCAATATCGTAATTCAATTCAGTCTCCGAAAATTTTTTTGAAAAAAATGCACAGGGATGTAATCCATCCCCGTTATCCTGAGACAATACTGCGCCAACCCCCACAGAGGAAGCATCAACCTCAACCAAAAACGGCCTAGTAACATCAGGCTGCATAAGGATGGGAGCAGAGGTGAACCTCTCCTTGAGATACACAAAAGCTTCAATGGCCTCAGAAGACCACTGAACCGCATCAGCACCTTTCCTGGTGAGATCAGTCAGAGGTTTGACAATACTAGAAAAATTTTTTATGAATTTTCTATAGTAATTGGCGAAACCCAAAAACCTCTGTATTGATTTCAAACCAATAGGCCTAGGCCATTCCTGCACAGCCTGAACCTTAACCGGATCCATCTCAAAACCTTTGCTGGAGATAATGTAGCCCAAAAAACTAATTCTCTGTACAGCGAACTCACATTTCTCCAGCTTAGCAAAAAGCGAATTGTCCATTAATAACTGTAATACCTCACGCACGCTCCGCCAATGAGACTCCAGATCTGGCGAATAAATCAAAATGTCATCCAAATACACAACCACATTTTTACCGATCAAAGGTCTAAGGATGTCATTAATCAGATTCTGAAAAAATGCAGGAGCATTAGTAAGACCAAAAGGCATAACCAGATTCTCAAAATGACCCACAGGAGTGTTAAAAGCAGTCTTCCATTCATCACCCTCCTTCATGCGCAACAGATTGTATGCCCCCTTAAGGTCAATTTTAGAGAACCACTTGGCCCCCAATAACTGGTTAAACAGATCAGGAATCAATGGCAGTGGGTAAGGATTGCGTACCGTAATTTTGTTAATCTCACGAAAATCCAGACAAGGACGTAAACCGCCGTCCTTTTTTTTTACAAAAAAAAATCCAACCGCCACAGGAGACTTAGAGGGCCTAATGTGACCGGCGGCCAAACTTGTCTGTATGTATTCCTCCAAAGCCTTCCTCTCAGGAATAGTAAGGTTAAATAAACGACTTTTAGGAAGAGTCGCTCCAGGGACAAATTCAATAGAACAATCATAGTCTCTATGGGGAGGCAAAACCTGCGATTCTTTCTCAGAAAAAACTCTCCAAAAATCCTGAATAGGAACAGGCAATTCTCCCCTATCCAAAGCTGCAATACGCCCGTTACAACACTTGTCATAACATTTATGGCTCCAGGATTTAATTTCACTGGTAGACCAATCCAGTACAGGATTGTGCAATTTTAACCAGGGCAAACCCAATATTACTGGAGAAGGCAAGTTATTCAACACTACCAAATCCAATTTCTCATGGTGAACACCATTAATAGTGAGAGGAAATTCACTGACCTTGAGAGTAATATTCTTCAAAGGGGAGCCATCCACAGAAACCACAGCAATGGGGGATGATAAAGGTTCAGGTTTTAAATTGAGTTTTTCCACGAATCCCCCATCAATAACATTCAGTGTAGACCCGCAATCAACAAACACCCGAAATTCCATTAATTTTTCCTGAGCAATCGTGGAAGCAGCTAAAAATACACCCTTGGAATTTAAACAGGCAATACGGGCGTGACTGACCATTTTTTTTTTCTTTCTTCATACGAAGCTCACAGCCTTTAATCAAATGACCAGATTTCCCGCAATAGAAACACAAGCCTTCTGAAAAATGACGGTGTTTTTCTTGAGAGCGAGGTGCCACCGATCCAATCTCCATCGGTTCACCACTGTTAGTACACACATTATCATAACCAGAAACTGACATAGCAGAGGATTTGCTCTCATTAACCCTAGCACGCAGTCTTCTATCCACCCGTATAGCTAATTGCATAGCCTGTTGCAAATCCTCAGGTGTAGGATAAGCAATTAGCAGGTCTTTAACCTTTTCACTGAGCCCAGCAAGAAATAGACTTTTCAGAGCAGAATCATTCCACCCTGTTTGAGTGGACCAACGACGAAAATGTGTACAATATTTTTCCATATTACCTGATCCTTGTTTTAAACGTCTCAACTCAGTCTCAGCTGATGCCACACGGTCAGGATCATCATATAATAGTCCTAAAGCAGAAAAAAAACTATCCACTGATCTGAAGCATATATCACTAGGTTGCAAAGAAAAGGCCCACTCCTGAGGCTCTTTGCGCAAAAGTGACATTATGAACCCTACGCGCTGGGATTCATCCCCAGAGGACTTGGGTCTCAAACGAAAATACAATAAGCAAGCATTTTTAAATGAAAAAAATTCTCAATGTTCACCAAAAAATAAATCCGGCAAACATACCTTAGGCTCCAAGAAATATGCTCCAGGACAGTTACTCACGTGCTGACGGAGCTCGGCCACTTCCAGAGAGAGTCCCTGCAGGTGTTTAGCCAAATCCTGAACTGACACCATGATGGAACAAAAAAAAATCTTTCCTTAGAGAATTTACAGGCTGGACTTACTGTTATGTTCTGCTACCAAAGCTAAGGAAAGAGAGGAGATCTGTCCCTACTATAAGACTCAACTGAATCCCTACGATGTAACAGGGAACCTGATCCTGCGATCAGACCTGCTAAAGTCCTAATCTAGTCTGTACGGAGACCTATAGATTTGGGGAGGGAATCCCTACAAGTACTAAGGACTGGGAGGAATATGGGACACCTCCTAACAGAAATAGTAGCAGACAGACGAACAAACAAAATAGATAGAACCTAGAGGTCCGTAGACCAAGCAAACTAACAGAGTTAGATACAGAGCACAGGCTAGCTAGAAAGTAGATATACAATGAAGTCCAGCAAAGCCAGAAGGGCGGAGCAGGATTAAATAGGCCAACAAGGTCATGTGACCAGCAAAGGAAAAAAAACCTAACAGCAAGGTTCTAACAATACTCATACCTTGTATTAGTAGGCAACTCAGAGTCCATGAAAAGCTGCTAGGGATATCTGCTCAGGTTGCCTTTTGCTAGAGCATATTTAGGTATGCTTTAACAAGAGTCTGTTATGTGTATCTACATAATTACAAATGATTAATTAAGAACCTATTAGTTATGTGTATTTGCAGGTACATAATTAAAAAATGATTAAGTAACATTAAAAACGGAACTGTACTTTCAATTAACTTTGCATAAATCAATAGTACAAGTGAATACAAAAAACTTTGTATTATATCTTATCAGTAAAATCTGCTTCTATCCTCACTTATCATACACTTCTTCCCATCTCCTTCCTGCCTCCTATACTTCTCATCTGCTCTGGAAAAAAACAGCTTAAATCCATCTTGACTGGCTCACTGTGGTGTCATGTCAGCCCACTATATACTATAGAGAGAGGAGGAGAAGAAGGAGTGAGGAGCAGGGAGAGGAATCAGGCAGAGGGGAACATAGAGACATCGAGGTGAGCTTTCTACATTGTCTCTTTACCTTACTGTAAAGTTGGTTGTCAGACAAACAACATTGTGCTGCAGTATAATATCCTCCATGTTGCTTATACTTCCCAACTTTAAATAATTAGAAAGAGGAACACACATTGTGGCATTGGCAAAGTGCTATGGCAATTTATATTTTACCCTAAGCCAGTACTCTAATGTCGCCCAGTCCTTTATGTGAGTCCACACAGATATATTGCTACTAATGAAGCCCATTAGTGTTCCCACACAGTATGCTACCTCTTTCGTGGCGCCTACAGTGCCCCACACTCACTGAATAATGCCCCCACAGTGCCCTCATACAGTATAATGCTCCCACACTACATTCCCCTATACACAGTCTGATGACTCCACAACAGATTATATTCCCTCACACATATAGCATAAGGCTCCTACACTTCCCACCAGACACAGTATAATGTTCCCACAGCACAGCACACAACTTTACTACATCAACACACAACTCTGCTACATCAACGCACAAAAAATCTCATAAATAAACATAAACTCAGCTCTGCAACATCAACACAGAAAAATCTCTGCTACATTAACACATACACAACTCTTTTACATCAACACACACACAGGTCTGCTCCACTAACACACACAATTCTGCTATATGATAAAATATGAGGGAATCAGTGGACATTTTTAGATTTTATATCCTAGGGATAGTAGGTGAGAGTGCACAACTCATTACACATGGGATAGAAAATTGGCCTAAATCTGATTGTGGTGGTCCACTGCAGTGGTGATTAACAATAAAAATTTGAGTGGTAGTCTCAATCTGTGAATAATAATCCAAAAATTCAAGTGATAGGGAGGTGCTGGACCTGCACAGTCAGTGTTGCTGTGAATTAATTGATCTGTGATATATTACATTACAGCATCTTAATAATACAGTATCTTGTTTCCTAAATTAAAGGATAATTTTTGTATCGCTTGGGAAAAGCTATAGCTTCTTCATTTAGCAAAGAAAAAACTATTAGTACTCCCCAAACAATATTTTACAATATTTGTACCACCAGATATGAAAAACCAGCTTTATGTCTAAACACCAGCAAGGCAGGCATATCCCCAAAAAGGGATAATTTTTAGACCATTTTTACAATTTAGGAAGCATAAAATGTCTGTTACAACAGTGTTGTTAAATAGATAGTTTGAGGTCAGTTGGACATTAATAAAGCTGGGTTTGTATTAATGAGTACAAAAGGGGCTCAATACAGTCCTAGGAGACCTCAGAGTGTTTTACACCTATTTCCGGGCAATTAGAGGCTTTGCAGTGTGCAGCAAATTTATTCTTTGAGAATCTGACTTGTTGGAAAAATACAGTAAAGCCAAAGAATTCAAATTTCAAAAGTTCTGGTAATCTCTAAGAGAACATTTAGAAAAATCAGTGCAAGGACTTGCAATATTAATATTATCAATAAGATGTTACCTTTGTAATATTTTAATGCCCAAAGTAGAATTTCTGTCACCTGTGGAATATTTTAATGCCCACAGCAGAATTTTTGCAATTTGCCAGTAACACTGTCACTGTATTGTCTTTCATTGCACTCTCTGGCTGTTCCAATATCCTTACTTTTGAGATACCAACCATCTTTTAAAGGCCATTAGCACCATCATCGTTCCCTGTGTCTGTCGGGTTATGGTGACATCAAGTCAGGTCTCTTGATGAGTAGCCGGCATTGCTTCTTCTTGTGTCTCGCAGTCTCACGCTCCTACATTAATGTTCAAAAATGAGACTATCAGTCTCCTCATCATGTTTCTAGCTGCAGAAATCGGAGCTGTTCCTAGGTGGTCAATGATCCTGTGATGAAATAAACCCTTCCTATGCAAGATGTATTTATATAGAGGTCGTCTTACATCATCTTCATTCCTACTCTGTATAATATTAGATATTAGATCCTCATTGCTTGCTAAAAAATTCAATTGTCCCATTTATGAGTAGAAAACAGGAAGGCAGTAATTATATAGTAATCAACTCCTATAATAGAAATTTATTAAGGCATTGCATTATTTTTTTTACATATTCCATAGTACTGTACAGAGATGGTCATCAATCACGTCGGTTCCTTTTCTCATTCACATTCTAAATTTACCTACTTTTTGGAGGGAATGTGAAAGGAAATCCACACAAACATAGCAACAATATACAAACTCCATGCAGATGTTGTCTTTGGTTGGATTTGATCCCAGGATTCCGGTGCTGGAAAGCAACCATTGAGCCACCATATTGCCTAATTAACTAGTAGTGTATTTTATAGCCTGTATTCCTATTTGAGAATATCTTAATAGTAATATAAAAGTCCTGAGATTACCTTACTAGTGTAACTACCACTTTGCCCACGAGCTCTGGACACTAACTGTAACACTGAGCTGCTGTCCGCCTCTAACAATGGAGCATGATCAGGCCAAGATGTCACCTCTCTGCTGTCCAGAATCCCAACATGTCTAGCTGCCATATCCTCCTTCTTCTCCTCCAGCTACCTCAAGCTCAATGTGGACAAAACTGATCTCATTATCTTTCCCCTATCTCGCATATCTTTTCCATCTGATCTTTCTAGCAAAATAAATGACATCACTCTTTCCGCTGTGCCGACAATCCGCTGCCTCGGAGTAACCCTTGACTCTGCCCTGTCCTTCAAATTCGACATCAAAGCTCTCGCCACCTCCTGTCGCCTCCAGCTCAAAAATATTTCCAGAATCCGTCCTTTCCTCAACCCTCAATCTACTAAACTGCTTGTGCATGCCCTCGTCATCTCCCGCCTCGACTACTGCAACATCCTCCGCTGTGGCCTACCTGCTAACACTCTCGCACCCCTCTAGTCCATCCTTAACTCTGCTGCGCGACTGGTCCATCTCTCGTCTCGCTACTCCTCTGCTAAGCCCCTTTGCAAATCCCTTCACTGGCTCCCAATTGCCCATCGTATCCAGTTCAAACTACTAACGCTGACCTACAAAGCCATCTATAACCTCTCTCCTCCGTACATCTCTGAACTAATCTCCCGATATATTCCCTCACGTAATCTCTGGTCCTCCCAAGACCTCCTTCTCTCCTCCACACTTATTCGTTCCTCACGCAAGTGCATCCAAGATTTCTCCTGAATATCCCCCGTCCTATGGAATTCTGTGCCTCAACAAGTCCGACTATCCACCACACTCGGATCCTTCAGACGGAACCTGAAAACCCATCTCTTCAAACAAGCTTACAGCCTGCCATGACCTTGTTTGCTGATACCTCAACAACACCGGAGCTACTGCAACCCCCCAACCTACTGTCTCCGCCCCATTCCTATAGAATGTAAGCCCGCAAGGGCAGGGTCCTCTTCCCTCCGTACCGTTCTATCATTGTTAGTTTGTTTACTGTAAGTGATATCTGTATTTGGTATGCAACCCCTTCTTATGTACAGCACCTTGGAATCAATGGCGCTATATAAATTAATAATAATAATAATCAGGTCACATGGATCATAGTAGCCAAACAGACATGAATTTTCTGGGGCTGTCCCAACTTTTTGAAACGCTATCCCAGGAAATTTGAGAATGCTGCCAAATAGGAAAGGGTTTCCAAAACCCACTGGAGCATTTCCAAATTTATATTTAAGTTGGATTAAGGGACAAAAAGTAGAACATCCTTATTTTGCCAACGGCAATGTTTGCAACTATGAAGCAATACCCTGTGATATATTTTATACCCAGATCCACCCTAATAATCTTGAAGAACCCAAGGGACATCTGTTTATGATTATCTCATACAAGAAGTGGGGTAAACTCTTTTAGTTTCTGGATGCACCCCTTCCTTTGATCTCTAAAGTTATTCCGCAATTCTCTCTACTCCCATCTCCTTTAAATATGAGTAAGCACAGTTCCCAGTGCAAGTCCAACTAGCCACATATTGTATAGAGCTCCATTCTTCACTTTTCTTGGGGGAAAAAAAATTAGGCCCCACTCCAATGATTCTCTAGACGACTGCCTCCTTTGCCTACTCGTTGCCCCTCCCCGCTTTAATAGCCATATTCAATTTATCTAGATCACAGAACTATTGTTGAAGGATGAGGGGTATTTTCAGGTGTTATTCTGCATTTTATTAATTGTCATTGATTAAACTGTTGATAACGTTCCATCCAATTTCTCTGTGAGATTATTATAAAATCCATTTCTTTCCATTACTTATGGATAAATACTTCAGAGTAATTGTAGCCTCAAGAGCAGCTTCATAAGAGCACTGCTCATTTACATCAAATTAATATGTTGCCGTGAAGATAATGACAAATATGCTACATTTCCATTTTTATAATGCACATTAATATAAGTCCTGTTCTAAGAAAAATAAATTAGGTGACATTCTAAGAAATAATTGAGAGAGATGAACATAACAGTTCGATGGCAAATTCATCCCTTAGCAAAGAAGCAGAGAAGGATGATTTAAAAAAATAAAGTGTCCAAAAAATGTTATATACATAAATGTATGAAACTATTAAATCCTGGTAATATAATCCTTAAATATAACCCTGTCTAAAATATATGTAATTATGATGAGTAAAAATTTTTTAGTAATTACAGCACTGGCCTTTTAAGATGGGGAGGATGAAGTTTGCTGAAATCTGACTCCACTGTCTAATTATCTTGGCAGTTGTGTGAGACTTCCTGCCTTTAACTCTGTTCAACATATTTACACAGGGAGACCTTTGCTGATGTTTTCAAGCTAGATGTAGTTCTGAATGAAATAATGTAGGATAGGTTTCTGTGTATGGAGCAGCAGAATGAGGAGGTTAAAAGGAACAACTACAGAGGCAAAAACCTGTCACAGCTTCTCCTCAGTGTGCATGTTGTGGGCTATGTTTGTGTAGCACCCTGAGGGCTCGGCTGCTACAGGGGTATTGCACCTCAAACCAGAGGTGTGTTATTCCACTCCCAGGTAAGGATGGAGTGTGGACCAGGACTCAGTAAGCTGCATGCACCACACACACCCCATTTCCGAGGGACAGCTCAACGGTGCTCCCACTAGACAGAAGTGCAGGCACGACAGCATCTGTCCCTGGCTGGAGTGGGGAGGGGGAGGAAAACCCAGTGGTGTAGGAGCATATAGGGGTGGGTCTCTGGGCATAGGTAGGAGCCCATTGGTTGCTAGTCACATGTGCTCACACAGAGAGGGAGGTATATAAGGTGGGCACCATCTTAGAAGGAGAGACAAGACAGTCAGAGGAGAGGAGTGAGAGAGGAAGTTCAGCCAGAGAGGGCTGACAGGGAGCTGTGGCTCAGTCTGGGCCCAGCTCCACGAGACAGGCCTGGAGTGGAGGCCAGAAACAGCAGAGAGAACAGGAACAGAAGAGAAAGGAAACAAGGAACAGAACATTAAGAGAGGCCCAGAGACACGAGAGAAGAAGGAACCCCATAGGCCCAGGAGATTGCGGGTGACGGGTTGGCAGAACAGGGTACCGGATCCCAAATTGGTGGAGGCGACTAATCCTCATTCAAAGACCGGCGGTCGTGACTATATCTCGGTGCGACCCCTCACTACACCTACCAGGAAGGCACACCACATAGGGTTAGGGATGCAGAAATCAGCATACCAAGAGAAGGCCCGAGGCAGCCGGACAAACGTAGAGTCACTGGTGGGGCACGGCCAGAGAAGGGAAGAGAAAGGAGCCCTGTGCCACGCTCTGGAATTGCCTGGGAGTTGGTCGAGCCCCTTGCCTGGTGGACGCAGCATGGCTTGGGCAGTCGCCGCCGGTACCGAGGTGACTAGGACCAGTAAAGAACTGTGAGTAAAGCATTGGAAACTGCAACCACATGTCTCTGTGCTTCTTCGCCGCACCAGCACCACCAGTGCTGGGATGCTCGCGCACCATCACTCCCATCATCCGCACTAACTGCCCTGAGGCTATACTTCTCCCGTGGGGAGTCATCCCATACTTGGCTGCGCATGCAACATCAGCCTCAGTGGGCTGCATCGCAGCGGCGGTCCCCACTGACCGCAATCCACGGGTGGCGTAGTCGGACAATTATAATACTACTAAGTCTGCCACTGGTTTGACCACCCTGGGCACGGACCGGGTCATCGCCACGGAGACTACAACCTCCAGCGATCCGGCTCCGGGTATTCCCCGCATACACGTGCACGCACAACACAGGCCCAGGGGGCGAGTCATTTGTAAGATATGAGAGACTAAGGTAATCCCCTTTAGAAGCAGCTATGTCCTCCACTAATAGTTGAATCCTTTATAAGCAGCTATGTTCTCCTTCGGCACAATAACTCTTTAGGAGCAGTTATTTCCTCTTCTAGTACATTAACCATTTACAGGCATCTACAGTATGTCCTCCTTCTGCAGACTAAACCAATAGAACCAACTGTATCCTTGTCGAATATATTTTAAACAGGGGATCATAGTATTTAAGAAACATGAGTCCAAGTAGTAGACAATCCCTTTAATGTACCATGGTTGTACATTGTTTTTTAGTGAATTCATGAGAAAAATAGGTGAATTGAATTTCCTACTATACTCTATGGATCAACAACTTGACAAAATAGCAAAAAAAGGCTAATTGATTTGCTTACCCTGAATCCTAAACAGATCTGTAAACAAGACTCCATTTATCATTTAGATTGTGCAAAGAATCAGAATGAAAGTACTTTAAACACTACATCTCTGTAGTACATAGGAAAATTCCCTAATTTCCTAGTAACATTGTAATTATTAGTAATTTATGGCCAGCCTTGATGCTCATAGGTTAGTAGTGGCCCCGCAGTTAGTACTAATTAGAGATGAGCGGTGTTCGACTAGAACTGTTCGCCAATCTCAAATTCGAGCTGTTTTGGGCGGTGTTCGAGTTGTTCGACGAACCCGAACGATTTGCAAAAAATTCGGCTGTTCGAGGTTATGTTCGATAACTGTTCGTGCACCAAAAGCGTGTCCTGCATGTCTGGCGCTATTTAGAGCACCAATCATGCAGGGATTGTCTGCCACTCACTGTAATGCCACAGCCATGGTGGTTGTGGCATTACAGTGATTGCCCAAATCGATGGGAACAGTGCTCACAGTGAAACATGAAAAGCCGGCAATTCAGCAGCGGCATACACCGGTACCCGACAATTTAGAACAGAAAGAATAGAGAATCACACATAGATTAGATAGATAGAAACATGTCAGTCACACATATAAGAAGCACAGTGACAGTGTTGCTTACTGTACTTGTCATTTAGTGTAAAGGATTTATCAAAAAAAATAATAGTGTTTTCATGCACCGTCTCTTTAAAAAAGCCGGCCGGCAATTCAGCATCTGTACCCGACAATTTAGAATAGAAGGAATAGAGAATCACACATAGATTAGATAGATAGAAACATGTCAGCCACATATATATGAAGTACAGTGACAGTGTTGCTTACTGTACTTGTCATTTAGTGTAAAGGATTTATTAAAAAATATAATAGTGTTTTCGTGCACCGTCTCTTTAAAAAAGCCGGCCGGCAATTCAGCAGCGGTACCCGACAATTTATAACAGACAGAATAGAGCTTCACACATAGATTAGATAGATAGAAACATGTCAGTCACATATATATGAAGTACTGTGACAGTGTTGCTTACTGTACTTGTCATTTACTGCAAAGGATTTATTAAAAAAAATAATAGTGTTTTCATGCACCGTCTCTTTAAAAAAGCCGGCCGGCAATTCAGCATCTGTACCCGACAATTTATAACAGACAGAATAGAGCTTCACACATAGATTAGATAGATAGAAACATGTCAGTCACATATATAATAAGTACAGTGACAGTGTTGGTTACTGTACTTGTCATTTAGTATTAAAATAAAGGATTTATTATTAAAAAAAATTGGCGTGGGGTTCCCCGTAATTTTAGTCTCTAGCGGAGGTTAAGCAGACAGCTGGGGCAGATGTTTGAAGCCTGGGAAGGGGGTAATACCCACGGAGCTTCCCAGACTACTAATATCAGCCCCCAGCTGAATACCTACCCTTTACTAGCTATTAAAATGGGGGACCCCCCAAAAAAATGACGTGGGGTCCCCCCTAATTTAATAGCTAGCAAAGGCTAGGCAGACAGCTGGGGGCTGATATTAATAGCCCAGGAAGGGAACCATGAATATTGGCCCCCTCCCAGGCTAGAAACACCAGCCGTCAGCCGCCCCAGAAATGGCGCATCCATAGGATGCGCCAATTCTGGCACTTAGCCTCGCTCTTCCACGCTGCCCTGGTGCGGTGGCAGGGGGTAATAGGGTTGGGGTTGATGTCAGCTTATAATGCCAGCTGACATCAAGCCCAGGCTAGTAATGGAGAGGCGTCTATAAGACACCCCCATTACTAACCCCATAGTCAAAGTTAAAAGAAAACACAAACACCCAGAATAAAGTCCTTTAATTGAAATAAAGACACATTCCTTTATTGTTCTAAATTAAACCATACTTACCGTTACGCCCATTCCAGCTGAAGCCAACGATCTCCTGCAATAAAAGAAAAATAATAAAGCAACCTCATCCTTACCTTTCCATGGTTCCCACGACAGCTTCAGCTCTGCTACATCGAGATAACAGGCTGGACCGCAGCAGAACGCTGCCATCCAGCCTGTCATCCCGCAGACACTGAGAAGCGCAGGCATGCTCAGCTGACTATGGTTATACTTCACTTTCTGACTCCGGAGGGTGTGGACATGCCTGTCTGCCTCTCTGCTAGATTGTGGAGACAATACGGCGCCGGACTACTGGCAGCCCATTGCAGCAGCAGAAGCTTCTACTTTATTTCAGTTACAGTTTTGTTACAGTTATTTTATTTTATTATTTTATTACCTTCTCTGGATTGCAACGTTCCTGTATACTCGTCTGTTGGGGATGGAAGATACAACACTTCCCACACTATCAACTGCTGCTGGGCACACAGCACGAGATCTGCACCTGGATCTTTTTCCACCACTTACAAGTCTCCTGCAGGTACAGACACTCTGGGGCACGCAATACGGACCATCTCAGCTAATGCTACTGAAGGATGCATGCTGCTACCCACAGCTTGTGACAGGGATACAGCCATATGTGAGCGGTGGAGGTCACTGCATACGATTTGCCATGGAGAGGACTGGTGTAACGGGTGGAAACAATGACGGGATGGTGGACACTAGGTCTGTTGCTAAACGAGCAGTGTATTCTAGGGATCGTCTTCTGGAACTGCGCAGGATAAAGTCTTCTCCAGCAGTGGCAATACTGAATGTTCCACGGGAAATAAGGAGACCTTTCAGAGGCTGCAGAGCAGGCAAGAAGATCAAGTCCTGGAGGAGAAGGTTTAAACCAGTGGTCCCATCCATTATCATGGGTAACGTACGATCGCTGGGAAATAAGTCGGATGAACTGCTGGCTCTGAGGAAGACCCAGGAGGAGTTTAGGGAATGCAGTCTCATGTGCTTTACAGAAACCTGGCTGCATGAGGAGGTCCCAGATTCATGTGTCTCGGTACCAGGGTTTCAAATGGTTCGGGCTGATAGAGAGAGAGTTAGATGCGGCAAGAAAAAAGGTGGAGGAGTGATACTCTACATTAACAACAGATGGTGCAATCAGGGGCATGTAACTGTTAAGGAGAAACATTGCTGTCCAAATATTGAACTGTTAGCAGTGGGCCTCAGGCCTTACTATCTGCCTAGAGAATTCACTCTTGTTATTGTAGTTGTGATGTATATACCACCATGTGTACCACCATGTGCGAACCCAGAGGCTGCTGGGGATGTGTTGTCAGGGGTGATGGCCCGGCTTCAGACTAAACACCCAAACTCTCTAAGTGTAATTTCTGGGGATTTCAATCGAGTAAAGATCTCATCTGCAATACCAAAGTTCTATCAATTTGTCAAATGTCCTACACGGGACAACAACACACTGGATCTCCTCTTTGCTAATGTTAAGAATGCTTATTCATCGGCTGCATTACCCCCCCTGGGGAAATCTGACCACAACCTCATACTATTGTCTCCTGCTTACCAACCAGACGTCCGCAAACAACCAGTGACAATTAAAAAGAAAAGGAAGTGGTGTCCAGCAGCAGAGGAGGCGTTACAAGACTGCTTTGATTGTACAGACTGGGAGGTGTTGTGTACCATGAAAGAGAATTGTGATGTTAATGAGATTACTGGCAGAGTTACTGATTACATCAACTTCTGTATGGACATTGTAGTACCTGTTCAAGAGATTCGGTGTTATGCAAACAATAAGCCATGGATTACAAAAGAGTTGAAACATTTACTAAACATGAAAAAACTGGCTTTTAAAAGGAAGGACAAGGAGGCATTGAAAATTATACAGCGAGACCTAAAGGGGAAAATTAAGATTGCCCGTGAGGCATTCAGAGTTAAATTAGAAAATCAATTTGCACAAAAAAGCTCCAGAGAGGTGTGGGCTGGAATGAAGCTAGTGACTGGGTTTAAGGCAAGGTCGGAGCAGGGGGGTGGTGGACTTAGAATGGCTAATGAAATGAATGAGTTCTTCAATAGATTCAGCAATAAACGTGCGGTAGCAGCAGGGAAGGGGGAGGAGGCCGGGGAACAACTAGCTAAATTAACAGGGGGTGAAATAGATCATTTCTCGGTCTCCAAAAATGACGTGAGGGACCAGTTTAGTAAGCTGGCCATTGGCAAAGCAGCAGGGCCTGACGGTCTCAGTCCACGTGTCCTCAGAGTGTGTGCAAATGAGTTGTGTACTGTCTTCCAGCATCTCTTTAACCAGAGCTTACAATCAAAGAGAGTAACAGTGCTATGGAAGACTTCCTGCCTGGTGCCGGTTCCCAAGACTACCTTCCCGGCTTCCCCGGGGGACTATAGACCGGTGGCCTTAACATCGCATGCGATGAAGTCCTTGGAGAGAATAGTACTTGCTCACTTGTGTCCGAGGGTGATGGCGCATACTGATGCTCTTCAGTTTGCGTACCGGCAGGGACTGGGGGTGGACGATGCTGTAGCGTCTCTGCTACAAACAGTACATTCCTTTTTGAACAATGATGGAACCACAGTGCGTGCTTTGTTCTTTGATTTCTCTAGTGCGTTCAACACATTACAGCCACTCTTACTGCGTGGAAAGTTGATTAAAATGGCGGTGGATGAGGGACTTGTGAATTGGATAATTGACTACCTGTCGGATAGGCCACAGTTTTTTAGGTGGGGGACGGCTACATCAGATAGTGTACTGAGCAGTGTCGGAGCCCCGCAGGGAACAGTGCTGTCGCCATTCCTCTTTACATTGTACACAGCTGACTTTCAGTATAAATCAGACCGTTGTCACCTCCAGAAGTACTCGGATGACTCTGTGATAGTTGGCGGTATTGGGAAGGACCAGGATGAAGAGGAATATAGAAGGGTGGTTGCGGACTTTGTAGTATGGTGCCAGGCTAACCATCTAGAACTAAATGTTAAGAAAACCAGGGAGTTGGTGATGAGCTATGGAAGGTGCAAGAAGGTATGCCTACCTGTTACCATTGACGGTCAGGATGTGGAGATGGTGGACAGTTTCAAATATTTGGGGGTTTACCTGGATAGCAAGCTAGACTGGAAGTGCCACATGGAGAAGGTCTACAAGAAGGGGATGAGTAGATTGTACTTACTAAGGAAGTTAAGGTCTTTTAATGTGTGTGGCAAAATGCTTGAGGTGTTCTACCAATCCATTGTGGCTAGTGCCACCTTTGCGGCAATAATTTGCTGGGGTAACAGTGTGCGTGTTGCTGACGCCAACAAGCTCAACAAACTTATAAAGAAGGCTAGCGCGACGGTGGGCCTACAGCTTGGGACTTTTGAAGAGGTGGTAGAGGATAGGATTAAGAAGAAGTGCAGAGCTATAATGGGCAACAACACACACCCGCTTTATGAACTGTTTGCGAAACAGAAGAGCACATTCAGCAATCGCCTAATACAACTAAGGTGTAAAAAGGAAAAATACAGGAGATCGTTTGTTCCAACAGCTATGGGGGTGTTTACCAAGTGTCTGAAAAGCAATGTCTAAAGCATTCCAAATGTTATGTTATCATATGTGTCATGTTCGAGATCTGTATTCTGCTGCTGTGATACCGCAATTTCCTCCGGGATAAATAAAGTATATCTTATCTTTATCTTAGTAGAAGGCAGCCTGTTTGACGCTGGAAACAAAACAAGTAAATTGCAAGAAATACAGAACGAGCAAACAGTTTTCACGGAAACCAAATGGTCTTTATTACTCAGGCCCAGAGCAATGGAGGAGAGTTCTTGAAATAAAGAAGGGAGGCTGATAGGTAATTAATATTGAATATTGGTGCTCCAAGCCCTTTTGGAAATAAAAGTCTCTTTCATGTGGTAATTAGAACGAAGACTAATCACTGTGAAGATCAGTGGCAACTGTAGACTCTTCTAGTCCACGGTCTTTCATAGTTATCATATTCGTAAGGAATCTAGTCATGAGTTGGGTTTCATAGAAGTTCAATGATATCTGGAATGTCACAAGGGGAAAATTAATGAAAGTCAAAACTAAATTCTTAGAATGGCTTTGATTTTGGAAATCTTTGAGAATCTTGGTTTATTTGGTATATTTTTTTAAGTTTTTTAACACTTTAGGTTGCATTTATTTGCAGTTTCTTTCCACTGCCCAAAGTATTTATATCCTTCTGCTGGTCTTCCTAACCTAGTTTTCCAGGGAGACAGCTCAAGTGATATCCAGTATTGCTACACTATACTGCCAAAACGTTTGAGGACACCAGGCAATCTCATCTCTATGATTATGTTGAGTATAGTATTCCAAAAATGTATAGTCAGTCCCCCTTTTTGGCCTCTACTTTTCTGGTTTTAAATATGTTTGTGAAAATTTGCCCATTTGTGAGGCTGGGATCTCATGTTGGAGGAAGAGATCTGGCTGAGAATCAGAGTTTCCACTCAAAGGTGATGGATGGAGTTGAGGTCTTCCAAACTTATCACCCCATGTCTTTATGGGGCTCACTATGGTAACATGGATACCGTCATGCAGTGATGAATAAAAAAGAGTCTTTCCCAAAACTAAAGTGAAAGTGACAATGTAAAGTGACTATGTAAAATTCTTCACTAGAAATAGAAGATAAAACCCTGAAAAACAGCACCGCGTCATTACCCTCCTCCAACAAATTTTACAGCAAGTTCTATCGATTCTGAGTGGAATCATTCTCCTGTCACCTGTCAAACCTTGATTCGTCCATCAGATCAGATAGTGAAAGATGATTCATCATTCTTGAAAATATTTCCACTGCTCCAGCGACAACGTGCTTTACACGACTCCAGCTCCTGCTTGGCATTGTGTATGGTGTCAACTTAGACTTGTGTGCAGCTGCTCCACTGTGGAAACCCATTTCAAGAAGTTCCCGACTCACAGTTTTTGCACTTATGTCACTTCCAGAGACAGTTGGGAAATAGCTAGTCATCTCCTGGAAGAAAGCTATTTGTAAAATTTCCAAGGACCATTGACCTTCCTTCGCTTTCTTGATAAGAAGACATTTTTTCGAAACCGATGGTTCCATCAGAAGAAATAACATTCGCTCCCCTTCCTTTCTTCTAGACATCTGCAGTTATCATTACTAACATTGGGTTTTCATTTATACATACAGTATGTGATGATGTTGCACCTGGAAGTTTTGCATTAAAATTTTCACTGACTTGATGCTTTTTCAGACTATAAAAATATACAGTGTTAATAAATACTAATGCACAGCTTTATAGTCCAGGCTCAACCCAGTTTATTCCCTGTTTTATTTAGTGCATTAATGGTTACTCTAGCAATTAAAGAAAGAATGAGGAGTTTATGAGATGGCCGTCAGCTCGTTCATCTCTTTGACACTTTTTCTGAAGTGCTTTATTGTCCAGCTAGCCGAGTGAATAAAAAAATATGTATTCATAGAAGAAGAAATATCGTCTGACTTGAAAAGTGCAGAATATTCTATTAATGGAAGAATCAGTAATTTATGAATGTAACATGGGTCACTGTGCAATTTGGAATGTGAGTACATAATGAAACAGCCAAAGGCGTTAAAGGGTGTGTACACTTTTGCAGTTATATTTTATACTCTGTTGCTAAAATGAATCAACTTTGTAAATACCCTTGATTGAAAATCTTTTCAGCATTTCAGGAACAGTAAGCAGCTCTTTGCAAACCTATATGTCGCCATGGCCATAGAATGTGAAACACAGTTTAACCAATTGGTTACAAGCTTCCTAATCTAGGGTAGTGGACTATAAGTTTTGAGACAGACAAATTGTGGTTTCTACAAAGTTTGCTGCTTCTGTATTTTTAGATTTTTTAGTCTAATATTTCTATGGTTACTCAAGTACAATTATCAGCATTTCAGAAGTTTTTGACAAATACATCAAGTCATCAATGATTCAATATTTACACTGTTGACTCATTCTTTAAAACTTTTGCAATTCTATTTGGTTTGCTGGATATCAGTTTTTGGGCCAAGTCCTGAATGATGACCCATTTTTGTCTCACTATTTATGTGCTTTTGTCTACCCGCTTTTTTGAGGATTGACAACAGGGTTTAAATAGGATTGAGATCTGGGGAGTTTCTTGGCCATAGACTCAAAATGTTACATTTTTTGCTCACCGAGCCACTTAGTTATCACTTTTGCCCTGAGGCATGGTCTCCATCATGTTGGAGAAAGCATTGTTCATCACCACATTGCTCCTGGATTATTGGGAGAAGTTGCTATTGGAAGCTGCTTAGATCCCATTCTTTATTCATGGCAGTGTTCTTAGGCAAAATTGTGAGTAAGCCCCCTCCATGGATGAAAGGAAACCCCACACATGAATGGTCTCAGGATGCTTTACTTTTGGCAGGCACACGACTATGGTAGCATTCACCTATTCTCAGGACAATTTTTATTAGAGATGTCTCCAAAAGTCTAATGGGGGCTTCATCAGTGAAAATAACTTTACCCCCATCCTCTGCAGTCTAATCCCTGTACTCCTTGCTGAATCTATGTTTGTTCTTGATTTTTTGGAGAGAAATTGCTTTTTTGTTGCCCTTCTTAACACCAAGCCAGCCTTTAAAAATCTTGACTTCACTATGCGTGAAGATGCACTGACACCTGCCTGCTTCCATTTCTGAGCAAGCTCTGCACTGGTGTTGAACCAATAATGTAGCTGAAACCTCTCAAGGAGATGGTCCTGGTATTTGCTGGAGTTTCTTGGTTACCTTGTAGACTTCTTTACAACAGTTGAACCTCTCTCTTTGAAAGTTTATTGACCACATAAATTGTTGATTTAGGATCAGTTTTACAAGCAGCAATGTCCTTGCCTGTAAAGCCCTTTTGATGCAAAACAATGATGACTGCACATATTTCCTTGAAGTTAACCTTGGGTAACAGAAGACAATGAGTTCAAGCACCAGCATGCTCTTATAATTCAATCAACATAAGAGAGTGATATCAGCTGCCTTGTCCTCATTTACACTTTCTCCTGAGAAGATCACTGAAATTATGTAAACAGGTCATTTTGTGGCATAGATGAAATTCAGTGGAAATGGGGCTTTTGTAATTCAGTTAACTTTCATGGAATGACATTATTAGAGACGACCAAATAAATTTGAGTGGAATTGAATTAAATTCGAATTTTCCAAAAATCCACATTTGTCAAAATTCAGATTTTTAGCAATTCGCTTCTATGCAGATTCAGTTAAATGGTGTCTGCTGGCTGCCATTTTTCTGAATAATAAAGGGCTGTCAAAAGTTTAAAAAAAAATAAAAATTCTTACACTCACATCACAGCTCACCTCTCCGGCTCCTCCACTCTTCCCTATCACTCACCTGGTCCTCATCACATCTCCTGATCTTCTAATCGCCGCTATTCGCACTGAAATCCCTGGGCCTCTCACAGTGAGCCAGGACTTCCAGGTCTTTCACTTGTTTGTGCAAAACCCTACTGGGCCTCATCAGACCTGGAAGTCCCAACTCATTGTGAGGGATCTGGGGAATTTAGCGCGAACAGCAGGAATAAGAAAATGGGATGAGGACTAGATAGTTAACAAATATGAGCGGAAAGGCCGTAGTGGTATAAAGATTTATTTTATTTTTTACATATTACGTGTTAGAACCTTGCTGTTAGGTTTTTTTTCCTTTGCTGGTCACATGACCTTGTTGGCCTATTTAATCCTGCTCCGCCCTTCTGGCTTTGCTGGACTTCATTGTATATCTACTTTCTAGCTAGCCTGTGCTCTGTATCTAACTCTGTTAGTTTGCTTGGTCTACGGACCTCTAGGTTCTATCTATTTTGTTTGTTCGTCTGTCTGCTGCTATTTCTGTTAGGAGGTGTCCCATATTCCTCCCAGTCCTTAGTACTTGTAGGGATTCCCTCCCCAAATCTATAGGTCTCCGTACAGACTAGATTAGGACTTTAGCAGGTCTGATCGCAGGATCAGGTTCCCTGTTACATCGTAGGGATTCAGCTGAGTCTTATAGTAGGGACAGATCTCCTCTCTTTCCTTAGCTTTGGTAGCAGAACATAACAGTAAGTCCAGCCTGTAAATTCTCTAAGGAAAGATTTTTTTTTGTTCCATCATGGTGTCGGTTCAGGATTTGGCTAAACACCTGCAGGGACTCTCTCTGGAAGTGGCCGAGCTCCGTCAGCACGTGAGTAACTGTCCTGGAGCATATTTCTTGGAGCCTAAGGTATGTTTGCCGGATTTATTTTTTGGTGAACATCGAGAATTTTTTTCATTTAAAAATGCTTGCTTATTGTATTTTCGTTTGAGACCCAAGTCCTCTGGGGATGAATCCCAGCGCGTAGGGTTCATAATGTCACTTTTGCGCAAAGAGCCTCAGGAGTGGGCCTTTTCTTTGCAACCTAGTGATACATGCTTCAGATCAGTGGATAGTTTTTTTTCTGCTTTAGGACTATTATATGATGATCCTGACCGTGTGGCATCAGCTGAGACTGAGTTGAGACGTTTAAAACAAGGATCAGGTAATATGGAAAAATATTGTACACATTTTCGTCGTTGGTCCACTCAAACAGGGTGGAACGATTCTGCTCTGAAAAGTCTATTTCTTGCTGGGCTCAGTGAAAAGGTTAAAGACCTGCTAATTGCTTATCCTACACCTGAGGATTTGCAACAGGCTATGCAATTAGCTATACGGGTGGACAGAAGACTGCGTGCTAGGGTTAATGAGAGCAAATCCTCTGCTATGTCAGTTTCTGGTTATGATAATGTGTGTACTAACAGTGGTGAACCGATGGAGATTGGATCGGTGGCACCTCGCTCTCAAGAAAAACACCGTCGTTTTTCAGAAGGCTTGTGTTTCTATTGTGGAAAATCTGGTCATTTGATTAAAGGCTGTGAGCTTCGTATGAAGAAAGAAAAAAAAAATGGTCAGTCACGCCCGTATTGCCTGTTTAAATTCCAAGGGTATATTTTTAGCTGCTTCCACGATTGCTCAGGAAAAATTAATGGAATTTCGGGTGTTTGTTGATTGCGGGTCTACACTGAATGTTATTGATGGGGGATTCGTGGAAAAACTCAATTTAAAACCTGAACCTTTATCATCCCCCATTGCTGTGGTTTCTGTGGATGGTTCCCCTTTGAAGAATATTACTCTCAAGGTCAGTGAATTTCCTCTCACTATTAATGGTGTTCACCATGAGAAATTGGATTTGGTAGTGTTGAATAACTTGCCTTCTCCAGTAATATTGGGTTTGCCCTGGTTAAAATTTCACAATCCTGTACTGGATTGGTCTACCAGTGAAATTAAATCCTGGAGCCATAAATGTTATGACAAGTGTTGTAACGGGCGTATTGCAGCTTTGGATAGGGGAGAATTGCCTGTTCCTATTCAGGATTTTTGGAGAGTTTTTTCTGAGAAAGAATCGCAGGTTTTGCCTCCCCATAGAGACTATGATTGTTCTATTGAATTTGTCCCTGGAGCGACTCTTCCTAAAAGTCGTTTATTTAACCTTACTATTCCTGAGAGGAAGGCTTTGGAGGAATACATACAGACAAGTTTGGCCGCCGGTCACATTAGGCCCTCTAAGTCTCCTGTGGCGGTTGGATTTTTTTTTGTAAAAAAAAAGGACGGCGGTTTACGTCCTTGTCTGGATTTTCGTGAGATTAACAAAATTACGGTACGCAATCCTTACCCACTGCCATTGATTCCTGATCTGTTTAACCAGTTATTGGGGGCCAAGTGGTTCTCTAAAATTGACCTTAAGGGGGCATACAATCTGTTGCGCATGAAGGAGGGTGATGAATGGAAGACTGCTTTTAACACTCCTGTGGGTCATTTTGAGAATCTGGTTATGCCTTTTGGTCTTACTAATGCTCCTGCATTTTTTCAGAATCTGATTAATGACATCCTTAGACCTTTGATCGGTAAAAATGTGGTTGTGTATTTGGATGACATTTTGATTTATTCGCCAGATCTGGAGTCTCATTGGCGGAGCGTGCGTGAGGTATTACAGTTATTAATGGACAATTCGCTTTTTGCTAAGCTGGAGAAATGTGAGTTCGCTGTACAGAGAATTAGTTTTTTGGGCTACATTATCTCCAGCAAAGGTTTTGAGATGGATCCGGTTAAGGTTCAGGCTGTGCAGGAATGGCCTAGGCCTATTGGTTTGAAATCAATACAGAGGTTTTTGGGTTTCACCAATTACTATAGAAAATTCATAAAAAATTTTTCTAGTATTGTCAAACCTCTGACTGATCTCACCAGGAAAGGTGCTGATGCGGTTCAGTGGTCTTCTGAGGCCATTGAAGCTTTTGTGTATCTCAAGGAGAGGTTCACCTCTGCTCCCATCCTTATGCAGCCTGATGTTACTAGGCCGTTTTTGGTTGAGGTTGATGCTTCCTCTGTGGGGGTTGGCGCAGTATTGTCTCAGGATAACGGGGATGGATTACATCCCTGTGCATTTTTTTCAAAAAAATTTTCGGAGACTGAATTGAATTACGATATTGGTAATCGGGAATTATTGGCTATTAAACTCGCATTTGAACACTGGCGCCACTTCTTGGAAGGTGCGGAATTTCCCGTTCAGGTTCTTACGGATCATAAAAATCTGATATATCTTGACGCTGCCAAGCGCCTGAATGCCCGTCAGGCTAGGTGGGCACTGTTTTTCTCGCGGTTTAATTTCTCCGTTACTTACATCCCTGGTACTAAGAATGTTAAGGCGGATGCCTTGTCTCGCAGTTTTTCTCCCATAGTCGGTGCTGAGAAAGAGGAAAACATTTTACAAGAAGGTGTTGTGATAGCTGCTTTAGACTCCGTTTTGGAAGATGAGATTCTTAAAGCTCAGGAGAATGCCCCATCTAACACTCCTCATGGGAGGTTGTTTGTGCCTGGGACCTTTAGGAGAGATTTGTTTGTTGAGTGTCACGAATCTCGGTTGGCAGGTCATCCCGGAATCTCTGAGACCAAGAGACTGGTGGGTCGCAGTTTTTGGTGGCCTGGATGGCAGAAGGAAGTCATTAAGTGGGTGCGCCAATGTACTATATGTGCTAGATCTAAGTCCTCACATACTCCTGCTGCGGGGTTGCTTTGTCCTTTGGAGGTCCCCAGTGCTCCTTGGACACATTTGGCTATGGACTTTATAACTGACCTTCCCCCCTCTGAGGGTTTTACTGTCATCTGGGTGGTCGTGGACCGTTTTAGCAAGATGTGTCACTTGGTTCCCTTCGTCAAACTGCCCTGCGCTAAAACTCTCGCTAAGGCCTTTGTCAAGGAAATTGTCAGACTTCATGGCGTTCCTACTGACATTGTTTCTGATAGGGGTCCTCAGTTCGTGGCTCGTTTTTGGCGTGCCTTTTGTGACAGGTTGGGAATTCATTTGTCGTTTTCGTCCGGATATCATCCTGAATCTAATGGCCAGACAGAAAGGAAAAACCAGGATGTTGAGCAGTTCTTGCGTTGTTTTGTGGCAGACAATCAAGAGGGGTGGTCTGAGTTTCTGCCACTTGCCGAATTTGCTCTGAACAATCATACATCTTCTTCTGCTGGTTGTTCGCCTTTTTTTTGTTGTTCTGGGAGACATCCGTCGTTTGGGTCGTTCTCCAAGTTGGGATCTGCCGTGCCTGAGGAGGAGAATTTTTCCGGTGATTTGGAAAGAGTTTGGACGGATGTGCGTGGTAATCTTCAGGAGGCCAACAGAAAATCTAAAGACTACTTCGATAGGAAACGACAGGAGGTTTTGTTCGCTGTTGGTGACATGGTTTGGTTGTCCTCTAGGAATCTGCGGTTGAGGATTCCTTCTAAGAAATTGGGTCCCAAGTTTGTAGGGCCCTTTAAGGTGCTTCAGGTTGTCAACCAATCTGCTGTTAGGTTGGAGGTTCCTACCTCCTGGAGAATTAATCCGGTCTTTCATGTCTCTCTGTTAAAAAAAGCTGTTGTGTCGGATGGTGACGCCTCTGCCTCTGTTCCTCCGGTGGTGGAGGACGGGGAATATGAAATTTCTCGCATCCTTGACTCTAGACGGTATAGAGGTAGTTTGCAGTATCTTGTGGCCTGGAAAGGTTTCGGACCCGAGGATAACTCTTGGGTGAGGTCAGATGATGTTTCCGCGTCCAGACTTATCAGAGCGTTTCACAGGAGATTTCCTGATAAGCCTGGTCCTAGGGGATCCGGAGGATCCTCTTAGAAGGGGGGGTACTGTTAGAACCTTGCTGTTAGGTTTTTTTTCCTTTGCTGGTCACATGACCTTGTTGGCCTATTTAATCCTGCTCCGCCCTTCTGGCTTTGCTGGACTTCATTGTATATCTACTTTCTAGCTAGCCTGTGCTCTGTATCTAACTCTGTTAGTTTGCTTGGTCTACGGACCTCTAGGTTCTATCTATTTTGTTTGTTCGTCTGTCTGCTGCTATTTCTGTTAGGAGGTGTCCCATATTCCTCCCAGTCCTTAGTACTTGTAGGGATTCCCTCCCCAAATCTATAGGTCTCCGTACAGACTAGATTAGGACTTTAGCAGGTCTGATCGCAGGATCAGGTTCCCTGTTACATCGTAGGGATTCAGCTGAGTCTTATAGTAGGGACAGATCTCCTCTCTTTCCTTAGCTTTGGTAGCAGAACATAACATTACGTTTATTATGCTCTGGGGTCTGAAGAGACCTCAGAGAATAATAGAGAACATTACATTCATGAACAATAACCTTTCTGTGAATCGAATTTCCCAGAAAAAAAATGCGTGAATAGGCTAATCCGAATTTTGTTTGCTCCACTCATCTCTAGACTTCATCTGATCATCGCATATTGTCTCTATAAAAACTGAAGAAGCAAACTTTATGAAAACGAAAATTTGTGCCTGTCTCAAATATTCTTCCAGACATGGCACCGTACCTGTCCACTGATATAACCTGTGGATAGCTGTGGCATTGTTTTTCTTATCCAATAACACCCCTGTAAGGGATTTTTCAGGAATACTCATTGATGTTCACTCCTTAGGACTCTCCTGAAATATCCAAGATGCTCCTGGAAAAAGGAGAGACCTCTTGGAGTTTGAGTATTTGACAAACCTCCAGAATGCCATTGAATACCCCAGAAACCTCCAGAAAAGAAGAATTTCTGGAAAATTTGAATATCTGACACCAGTCTGCTCTGTCAGAGCACTAGCATTCAGTTGCACTTTCTAGGAGACAATGAACATGGACTGGAGGGCACTTGGCCTTAAAGAGGGTGCATAGTCACCAGTAAAAAGTTTTGTCCTGAATAAGAACTTCTGAGCAGATGGAGCACCATGACCCATTCAGTGTTTTTCGAGACACTTAGCTACATCCAGATATCTCCCTATGGCACTGCTGCTTCATCCCATTCAACGCCCCTTGGGCGTTGGATTTCCACCAATCAACAGATTTATGATATATTCTGAAACCTTTTTTGGAATGCTATAAGAACCAAAGTTTCAGTTCGCTGTACTAATGTAAAGTATGGCAATAAATCTAAAAGATTGTTATTATAAATTCAAGGTGCTCAATTCTTGATTCTAGAAAATAGTTTCCTGTAAGTTGAGCTAACATTTCATCAATGTGTATGGACACCTTAAAGGATAATTATCCACTCCCCCTAGAAAGTCAAAAAAATGTAATTAAATGTTTATATTTTAGCTGAAAATCTTTTGGGCAACACAGCTTATTTTTAAAATTTTGGACAACTTGGCTTCCACAGCCTCTAAATATCATAGTACATGACCGGTTGAAGAATTTGTCAGGTAGCTCCTTATTTTATATGTAACCTTTTCTCTTCTCTCCTGAACAATCTTCTGAGCTGAACTTTGATTTGATTATTGTTCAGGATTAGAGAGATAATAGTTACAGAACCGGAGCCATCAGAACAAGGTCACTATTGGATTTCACTGGTAATTCTACTATGTATAGTGATACATAGAGGCTGTAGAAGCCAAACTTTTATAACACCTTAGTTCAAAAAATATGTTTACACCAAAAATACATGAAATTAAGTATAAAAACAGTCCATATCCTTCATGGCTATTCTATCAATCTGTTTTCCTTTCAAAACTCTTCAATATTTCTTTGTCTTGTTTAGTGTATGAGCTGTAAACGTGCTTAATTAAAAGGAAAATTCAGTTAATTAATTTACTCAATCCTGTAAGAAAAATATTTCACTGATAAAGCGAAGATGTTAATAAAAGTCATACCTCACGCCGTCTTCTCTGTCGGAGAAACATAATCACCTATTAGCGAAGGACCTTTCGCCACCGAGGGTATGATTGGGTAAAATGAAAAATATGCTGGTGTACAAACAACTCTGACAAACACAAAAGCGTGTTGACCTCGTGTCAAAGGTGATTATGAGAGCACATTTTGTAAAGTCTTATTTACGGACCCCGGTGAGCAATTTCCAGCTGCGTCGAATGAATTAGCTCTCCGCGTTGTAAATAGAGTCACCGGAGAGCAAAGCTTTTATGGAGCTGCTCAGGGCTGAGCAATAAAACAGAGCAGCATATGTGGGTTCTGATTCTTTCTCTCCTTAATATTTTCGGAAACGAGGTCCTTAATATAAAACGTACCGCCACTGCGCGCACAGCTGCACTTAACATCTGGCATTCCTGATGCTCGGAGATAAAGTAAAAGTCAGCTAATCTTCACTGTAGGTTAACATTATTCCTTATTACAGGGCGGTAAGATTGAGAGTACATCATTCTCAGCTCTAGGGGACCTTGAGTTGTAAAAGAAGAAAATTAAAATGTATTCATGTGGAATAAGTGTTCCCCCCTCTTCACTTCTCTTTGTCTCCTTTACTGCTCTCTCCTTATTCAGCCTTTTGAGATTTCATGCTTGCTGCATACAATATGCCCAAACCACAGGCCATTTTGCTCCGAAATGCCACAGTCAGAAGTGGATTCTGAAATATATGGTGTTTTTTAAGCCGTAAACTTGAAGGATGAAATAACTGATGTTTGTGAAGAGAATTGGAAAAAAAATGAAAAAGAAGGACTAAAGTCAAAGTTGAGAGAGAGTCATTGGTGACAGCGCCAAGTATAATTGTTGTTGTGTGGGTCATACTGGTGAAATGTTGGGTGGGTTGGAGTTGCCGTAACAAAATACCACCTATATAGATAGATGAGAACTGGGGGGTCCCATTGATTGCCAGAATCGCCATTTTCCTGGCCACAAGACGCAGTCACTCCATTCCAGCCAATAACGCTGAGGAAAAATGTCTTTGCCAGACACTAGGACAAAGTGGCAACACATGTGTGACATGCTGCTCCACCTCAATGGGCATTTTCAAGTTGTCCCTTGAGCAGCTCACAACTCTATAATCTCCTTACTTCCTGTTTTTTGTGGGGGACCTCTCCTCTTTGAGTGACAGTTCTGGTGAGTAGCAGAGATTTAGTGTTAGCAGAACTTGTAAAGAACTTTATTGTTCTACTGTTAGACACTTAGCTATCAGTGATTTGTTCTATAGTGTGCACAGCTATCCCTATATTTGCATATAGTGATAACAGTGCATTTAAACAAGCACACAGATTAGGAAAGTGAGAGCCTTGATTAAGAAACTTCCTCTGTGAGCAGCCGATGATGAGGGCTGGTGATTTTGGAAGATCTATATTAGTAGCTTGTCAGGAGCTGAGAGGGATGTGAAGTGGGAAGGTGGTGAGCAGCTAACTGCTGTACAGATATTAATGAGCTGGAGACAGGTGACTGGGATCTTAAGGCTATGTGCCCACGATGCAGAAATGCTCCGGATTTTTCCTGAGCGTTTCTGCATCTCCCTGGCAGAAAAAACACATGCGGATTTTACATGTGGATTGTACATGCGGATTGTACATGCATTTTTCCTGCCAGGGACATGCGGATGTGAAGCGTTCTTCACATGCATTTCCGCATGCGGGTTGACAAGCGCTTTCCAAGCGATTTTAGCATCACTTGGAAAGTGCTTGTCAACTTGGTCACACAATATAAATCCATGCAACCGGCATGGATTTATATAGTGTGACCCCAAAGAATGGTTAAAAAAAAAAAAAATAAATCTATACTTACCTTTTGATGGCCTCCACAGTCTTGCTTTGCTCCGTCCTGGCTGCCGGCAGATCGTGGTACACTGAAGGACCTGCCGTCACATGACTATGACATCAGTGCAGGTCCTTCAGTCCATCGCTAGCTGGAGGATGAGCGCAGCGGGGGCCGTCAGAAGGTAAATATAACATTTATTTTTTATTTTATTATTTTTTTCACAGGTTTTATGGTACCCGGGTCCGGAGGAGAGTCTCCTGTCCTCCACACCCGGGTACTATCCGCACATTGGAACGCATGGATTCCGCATCTACATATGCAGTGATGCGTAATCCATGCGTTCCAATTCAAGTCAATGGCAGCGAAAATGCAGTGCTTCCGCAAAATAATTGGTAGTGCTGCGTTTTTTTCCGCAATGATAATCCGCAGCGGAAATTTCCACAGCATGTGCACAGAACATGCGGATTATCATTGGGGAACATGGCTGGCCTTCTACCTTGCGTTTTTTAAGCGTTTCTTCAGCGTTTTTGCCGCTGCGAAAACGCTTAAAAAACGCATCATGGGCACACAGCCTAAGAGTTAACTCTTCTCATGAAATGTAACTACTGCCCACACTCTACCAAGTACTATTGGCTGAACTCTTTGGAAACCAGCTGCTCACTTTGTAAGATAAAAGCTGGCACAGTAGGAGAATGAAAGCAGATAGAAATATCAAGTCAGTTGCAAACTTGCCTTATTTTCATGATGTCTAACTAAATAACACATTTTAATATCATAAGAATACCTCTTTAACTTATTGTCACAGAAGTTTTATGGCCAGGAGAGAATGTGGACATAAGTTTCACATTCTAGCAATGTGTGGAGGTCTACACTGATATACCAGTTAATGCCTAACAAGCTGTAATATCCTTTAACCCCTTCATGACTTTAGTCGTGTCCCTGACTTTCATGCGGGCTCATACGCCGAGCCTGCATCCCCACTTGTGATGGCTGATTTAATCAGCCATAAAGTGCCTTTAACAGCCAAAGATGAAGTGAAGATCCATCCACTGCTATTAACCTGTTAAATTCCGCTGTCAATCTCTGACAGCAGCATTTAACACGAGTTCCATCTGCCCATGTGACATGATCACAAGGCGTCGATGGGTTGCCATGACAGCCGGGGTCTGCTCATGACCCCCATGCCTGTCTTTACGATCCTCCTATGAAAGCCAGCCCATGACTGGTGTTCATAGGAGATTGTGATTTTCTCTATACACAGCAGTGCTGTATGTATACCACAGCGACTGGATGATCACACCTCCAAGTCCCCTAAGGGAACTATTAAATACAGTAAAAAAAAAATTAAAAAATATATAAAAACACAAGTTTTAATCACCCTCTTTAAAAAAAATCTATAAAAAATACACATAATTGGCATTGCTGCATTTATAAAAGTCCGATCTATCAAAACATAAAATAAATGAATCCAATCAATAAATGTCGTAACAAAAAAAATCGAAACGCCGGAATTATGTTTTTCTAGCTGCTGCAACATTGCAACAAAATCAATAATGTCGATCAAAACATCCTATCTATCCCAAAACGGTATCAGTAAAAATATCAGCTCAGGTTGCAAAAAACAAGCTTTCACACAGCCTTAAATCCCAAAAATATGAAATTGATAGGAGTCTTGGAAAATGGCAACAAAAGCAAAACTTTTTTCTTTTCAAATTTTCGAATCTTTTTTCGACACTTAAATGAAAAAAAAATCTATGCATGTTTGGCATTTGCATACTCGTACTGACCTGGAGAATCATATTGTGGAAAGTTTTACCACATAGTGAACATGGTAAATAAAAAACCCAAAAAACTATTGTGGAATTGCACTTTTTTTGCAATTTCAACGTACTTGGAATATTTTTACCGCTTTCCAGTGCATCACATGATAAAAAAACTGATGACATTCAAAAGTGCAACACATAGCGCAAAAAACAAGCCCTCATGTGGCTACGGGGGCTGTCATGGAGATATTAAGAAAATATTAACAATTTCTCCCAAAGCCCTCATTCCCCTCCCCTATAGTATTTGTCACAAGAGAAGAGCTGACAATCTAAAGAGTGATCTCTCTAAAAATTATCACCCACAACAGAAGTAGCTTAAACAAATGCTGGCACAAGAGAGGTGCTACCAACCCACTTAAAATGCGAGTTTATTTCCCCCTGGCAGAGGCAGGGGATAATTAGACACAGACCTGCGTGTCAAAGGGAATTCAACAGAGGTCTCCAGACGCTTGGGCACCGACACGAAATATGGAATATCTCCAGTTCCATAATTCTGATGGTAATGGGACCTATGTTTTTAGCAGCAGGGTCAGCCTGGGAACAGTGTGGATGTTTTCCCATCCCCTCCAGGGAGCTGTGGCGCAAAAGTACCAGAATAACGGATTGCAGCTATGCCATATGTAGTCTCTACGGAAAGGTAAATTCCTAATAAAAAATATGCTATCACTTTCGGGCTTCTGCGATCCACCAGTGAGGAGTTATCAAAGAAGATAGAATTTTTAATAAAAACATGAAGGGTGGATGTCAGCACAAGGGGTGTGTGGGCAGGTCCCCTCTTCGGCATAAAAGATCCAACTGAAGATTGATCAATATTCATTGCCAAGGGGGTATAGAGACTATAAGCAACGGATCCTGTTCGATGACAGTCAAATGAATAAGTGGGGCGCCTCCCCTCCAGCTATACGGAATTGTCTCTGCGATCTGTCTAGTACGTAAGTCTTCTTTAATCCTGTTTATTTTGTGTAACTGTATATTTCGTACTGTAATTGTCCTCTTTTGTAAAATCTTGTATATTTTTCATAACACTGCCGCCCTTTTGGATTAAATATAAAATTTAATAGTCCTGTTTCTTTTGCTCTGTAATTGTTCTCTCCCCCGAAGCCATATACGCTACCAGAACGCAGGCGTCCAACCGGGCCTGTATTATATTTCAAACTCGGCTGATGGTGGCAGCGAATAAAATAATTGGGCTATCGTTAAGCTGGCAGTAACTGTACAGGGCATATATTCATATTCCATGCGTTGGAATCAGGGGGTGTGACGCCATACGCTTTCTGCTCGTTTGTCGATAGCTCCATAGTTGGGTTCGTGGGCTCGCATATCCCTGATGAAATCCGGACAGAGTGACGGCAACGGTGAGATATTATGTGATCTCCCTGGTGTCGTCTCTGTGAAACCCTGACAGGGGCGGAAAAGTAAAAAAAGTTATGGCTCTTGGAAGAAGGGGAGGAAAAAGCTAAAACAAAAAAACAAAGTCTCCTGGGGGTGAAGGAATTAAAGGGAACTGCCACTACCATCATGGAAATGTATTAGAGCAGCAGGAGCTGAACAAATTGACACCAGCCTAACCAAAGAACTGTGATGGGCCTCCAGGGTTGCTGAGCGTATATGGAAAAGGTCCCACTCCACTGAGCACTTCATTGCATTCAAACAGTCCCTCACTACCTTCAAGTCCACACTCACTACAGCAAAACAAACATAGTTCTTATCTCTCATATCCTCCCTATCTCACAACCCCAAACAACTATTTAACACCTTCAATTCTCTCCTCCCCCCCCATTGTCTCCTCCCTTTCCTCTCATCTCAGTCAAAGACTTTGACTCATTCTTCAAGCAGAAGATTGACACCATAAGACAAAGTTTTGCCTAAAGTCCCCCCAGCCCCTCCTCACACCTACTCAATCCTCTTCCTCCTCCAAAACCAGCTTCTCCACCATTACGGAAGATCAACTTTCCTCTTTTCTCTCCAAATCACACCTCACCACCTGTGAACTTGACCCAATCCCGTCCCACCTTATCCCCAACCTCACCACCATCTTCATCCCAACCCTAACCCACCTTTTTAACCTGTCACTATCAACTGATGTCTTCCCCTCATGCTTAAAATATGCCTCAATCACACCCATCCTCAAAAAGCTCTCCCTTGACCCATCTTCTCTGACTAGCTATCGCCCCATATCACTTCTCCCCTATGCTTCAAAACTATTGGAACAACATGTTCATTTTGAACTATCCTCCCACCTCCAATCTGGCTTCCGACTGCACCATTCTACTGAGACTGCCCTGACTAAAGTCACCAATGACCTACTAACTGCCAAATCCAACACTACTCTCTCCTCCTCCTCCTAGACCTGTCATCTGCCTTCGACACAGTGGGCCATTCCCTCTTAAAACAGACTCTCTCAACTCTTGGCATCACAGACTTGGCCCTAACTTGGATCTCCTCCTACCTAACAGACCAGACATTCAGTGTCCCCCACTCACACACCACCTCCTCATCTCGCCCCCTATCTGTTGGTGTCCCCCAAGGTTCAGTCCTAGGACCCCTCCTCTTCTCCATCTACACCTTTGGCTTGGGACAGCTCATTGAGTCTCACGGCTTTCAGTATCACCTCTATGCTGATGACACACAGATCTACCTCTCCAGACTCGACATCTCCTCCCTACTAACCAAAATCCTGCAATGTCTGTGACGCGCCCCCTGGGCCATATTCTTTAGTGGGAATATCCGGAGCCAGATCAGATGGGGGTTGTAGTCTTCCGAGTGGCTGTGACCCGGTCCGTGCCCAGGGTGTCAAACTCAGTTGTATGTGGCAGTCCTACAGATGTTATTAAGTTCTTTATTGTCGACTACACCACCCGTTGTATTGCGGTCACTATGGCCGCCGCTGCAGCAGGGTCCGCTGAGGCTGATGGTATAGGTGCAGCTTGTGATGGTATAACCCCCAACGGGTGGGGTATAGCCTCAGGGGGTCAGGTGCAGAGGATGGGGGTTGTGGTGGTGCAGCATAGGTGTTAAAGGAAGACAGAGTCGGGTTATGCAGTTAAGGGTGTTTACTCACTGCTGATGTTCCGGTCACTCTAGCTTCAAGTGACCACCCGAGCCGTGCTGCATCCACCAGGTCCTGGATCCAGCCAACCCCCAAGCGAGTCCGGAGCGTGACCCTGAGCTCTCCTTCTGTCCTTTCTCTGGCCGTCCCCACTATTGATCCACCCAGGTCCAGCTCCCTCGGGCCTTCTGTTGGGAGACCCTTGGCCTTGGGTTCCCTGACCCTCCACGTGGTATGCCTTCGTGGTGGATATGGTGGGTGGCCGTGGCAGACGCTGCCCACGGCCTCCGGTCTCTGGCTGGGGTGTGTTTTTGCCCCCACCAGCTTGGGTTCCGGTACCCTGATGCCGACTCTTCACCCGTGGATTGGATTTGGGGTCTTAGAGTCCTCTCTTCTGCTTCCCCCTCTGGGTCTCTCTTTCTTTCTCCTCTCTCTCTCTTGGGCTGCTCTGCTCCTCTGCTTCTTACTCTGACAGACTGACCCTGTTCTTTGATGGTGCCCACCTTATATACACCCTCTATGTGTGAGCTCAGGTGACCAGCACCCAATGAGCTCCTATCTTTACCCAGGCTGCTCCCCCTATCTGCCCCTACACTACTTGGGATGTACCACCCCCCTCCCACTCCAGCCAGGAACAGACTCGGTCGTACCTGCACATTTCTAAGTGGGAGTACCGTCGGCCTGTTCCTCGGAAATGGGATGTGTGTAGTGCATGCAGCCTACCGAGCTCAGGTCCACACTCCATCCTTACCCGGGAGTGGAATATCACACCTCTGGGTTGAGGTGCAATACCCCTGTAGCAGCCGAATCCTCAGGGTGCTACATTCCCCCCTGGTAAATCACAGCACGTCCTCGGGCTGTAAGACATAACACCAAAACATACAAATTTTTGCATAAACATATAAAACATATAAAACAATATATATATATATATATCAATATAAAACATTCTCGTCGCCTCTGGCTCCTCCTCCGGTCACTGTGCAACGTGTGACCGGGTAAAGTGCGACAGTTTTTTTTCTTGAAAAATGGTTTTCCTTCAAAAACCGGTAGGGGGCGCTTTAGGACGCGCAACTATATACAGGGGATATGGCCGCTCTCAGTCCTCGGCCAGGTATTAGGGAGGAATGACCGCTCTCAGTCCTCGGTCAGTGGGATTAAGGGAAAAACGGGTAACAGTTCACACTTGCTGGTCCCAACGGGGACTATATTAGCAACAGTAACAATTTCAGTTCACAGTGCCCCGACGGGCAACTATATACAGCTTCTACTTCGCTGTACTTAACGACGGCGTCCTCCTGCTCTTGCTTTATGGTTACCTTTAACTCTAGTTTCAGACCCGTCCGGGTCCTCTTGTTCTTCCTCCTCACACCGCAGCTCTTCCTCCGTCAGGCGATGCACATGGAGGGCGTAGGGACCTTTGGCACACTTGTGCCGGGTGAAGGTGACCTCGTCCCCGATGTAAAGGTCACGACCTCTGTGTCCCTCCGGTAGGTGGGACTCAACGTCTCTCCTGGTTACGAAGACGTCGCCTACGGTGTGGTGGTCTCGGATGAAGCCCCACCCATGCTGCAGGTTAAACTTTATCACAGTCCCGGTGGTGCGGGGACTATGCGCTGCACGGGGGTCTCTCCTGGCCCGGCTCTTCTGCTCCGCGCTCCTTATTTGAGCTCGCTGTTCCCGGACCCGCCTCTCTCTCCGCTCCCTCTCGAAGTCCTCGAGCTGTTGGCGGCAGCACTCAGCACGCTCCGCTGCAGCTGCCCGAGTCTCCTGAGTGAACCCCATAAGATCTTCTCCGGTGGGGTCCCACTCAAACTGCGCTTCCGCTAGCGGGGGCGAGATCCTCTTCACGGGCTTTGGAGCCGGGATCAGGGGTTCATCCAGGGGTCTCTCTCTCCGGAGTCGGGGATGGTGGAACTCCGGTGGCCATATAAATGGCTGCCCATCCGGGCACGTATGCTGGGCGTACAGGTCCTCTCCCAGATGCGGCACTCTTGGTCTTATGGGCGCGGTGGTGTTAGCGCCCGGGTTGCCCGGGCCTTGCGGCCAGGCCTGGGGTATCTGGAAGGTAAAGGGCACCGTAAGGACGGCGGCGCCCTGGGCTACTTGGCCCTGCGACCAGGCCGGGGTCTCCGCGGAGGTAGGGGGCGCTGTTGGTATTGCGGCGCCCGGGGGTACTAGGCCTTGCGACCAGGCTGGTGGTACTTCCTGCTTGGTCACGCTCGGGGTCGAGGCGTGTGACGTCACAGGGGTCGCAGCTCCCGTTTGAGGCCTAGTCTGCGGCGGTGACGTTGCAGCGACGGGCACGGCAGGATAGACTTCGGGCTCTGCGACGGGGAGCTGGGGCAGGTACGCGGTTTCCCGGTTTGGGGTATAGACGTCCCCTTTACCTGCCTCCACTCGTTCGGCTCCCTTCTCGGCGCCGTCTCCGGCCTTCAATCCTCCCGCGCCATCCTCAGAGGCGGTCTGTTTCCTCGTCTCGGGTGGCGTGCTCCGCTGACAGGTCTCGGTCTGCTGGGCCATCTCACGGCTCCACTCCGCCAACGTCTCTCGCTGCACCCGGGCCATCCTCCTTGCGAGGCCCTCCAGAGCGGTCTGTGCACACTCCCGGTCTCGGGGGAGCTGTGCTAGGACCTCCACTAGGCCTAGTGGGGTCGTTACTTCCAGCAGGCTCCTGACCAACGGGTCGGTGCTGCTCTGCTCTCCTTCTGTTGTCTCCAGCAGGCTCCTGGCCAGCGGGCCGGTGCTGCTCTGCTCTCTCTCCTCGGTTTCTAGCAGGCTCCTGGCCAACGGGCCGGTGCTGCTCTGCTTTCTCGCCATCTCCGGGTAAGCTCCTCCGATACTCTTCTCCAGGCTTCTTGCCTCCGGGTGCGCTCGCTCTAGACTGCTCCAAGCGGCACCCATCTTTGTTCTCTCCTTTCGTCTCCTCCCACCTCGAGGGCGGTCCCGGGGCCACTTGGTGACTGTCAGCTCCAGGGGCAGTTCTTTCACGCTGACAGACACCTCTAGCATCACAGTCTCTGTTGGTGGGGGCGGTTTCCACTTTTGGCGCCATTTTCGGTCCTGGCCCACGATGGGAGGTGGCCTCCTGCCACCCTCTGGCACGCCCATAATGGCGTCCGCTCTTCCAAGGCGGGAAACCTTTGGAAATGGCGGGAATCGCTTCCCAGTGGCGGGAAACTCTGCAGATGGCGGGAAAACGCTGTTAATGGCGGACAACCGGCTGGAATCGACTGGTGATGGGGTCCGATGGCGGGGACCCTCCGGAACCGGCAGGAGACTTCTTTTTGAGGTAAACTTGCACTTTTCTTCAGGCACGCAGTACCCGGTTGTTGTGGGCACGTAATCCTGCCGACTACGCCAAAGTTGACGCGCCCCCTGGGCCATATTCTTTAGTGGGAATATCCGGAGCCGGATCAGATGGGGGTTGTAGTCTTCCGAGTGGCTGTGACCCGGTCCGTGCCCAGGGTGTCAAACTCAGTTGTATGTGGCAGTCCTACAGATGTTATTAAGTTCTTTATTGTCGACTACGCCACCCGTTGTATTGCGGTCACTATGGCCGCCGCTGCAGCAGGGTCCGCTGAGGCTGATGGTATAGGTGCAGCTTGTGATGGTATAACCCCCAACGGGTGGGGTATAGCCTCAGGGGGTCAGGTGCAGAGGATGGGGGTTGTGGTGGTGCAGCATAGGTGTTAAAGGAAGACAGAGTCGGGTTATGCAGTTAAGGGTGTTTACTCACTGCTGATGTTCCGGTCACTCTAGCTTCAAGTGACCACCCGAGCCGTGCTGCATCCACCAGGTCCTGGATCCAGCCAACCCCCAAGCGAGTCCGGAGCGTGACCCTGAGCTCTCCTTCTGTCCTTTCTCTGGCCGTCCCCACTATTGATCCACCCAGGTCCAGCTCCCTCGGGCCTTCTGTTGGGAGACCCTTGGCCTTGGGTTCCCTGACCCTCCACGTGGTATGCCTTCGTGGTGGATATGGTGGGTGGCCGTGGCAGACGCTGCCCACGGCCTCCGGTCTCTGGCTGGGGTGTGTTTTTGCCCCCACCAGCTTGGGTTCCGGTACCCTGATGCCGACTCTTCACCCGTGGATTGGATTTGGGGTCTTAGAGTCCTCTCTTCTGCTTCCCCCTCTGGGTCTCTCTTTCTTTCTCCTCTCTCTCTCTCTTGGGCTGCTCTGCTCCTCTGCTTCTTACTCTGACAGACTGACCCTGTTCTTTGATGGTGCCCACCTTATATACACCCTCTATGTGTGAGCTCAGGTGACCAGCACCCAATGAGCTCCTATCTTTACCCAGGCTGCTCCCCCTATCTGCCCCTACACTACTTGGGATGTACCACCCCCCTCCCACTCCAGCCAGGAACAGACTCGGTCGTACCTGCACATTTCTAAGTGGGAGTACCGTCGGCCTGTTCCTCGGAAATGGGATGTGTGTAGTGCATGCAGCCTACCGAGCTCAGGTCCACACTCCATCCTTACCCGGGAGTGGAATATCACACCTCTGGGTTGAGGTGCAATACCCCTGTAGCAGCCGAATCCTCAGGGTGCTACATCTGTCCACTATTTCATCCTTCTTCTCTGCTAGATTTCTAAAACTTAACATGGACAAAACAGAATTCATCATCTTTCAACCATCTCATTCACCCCCCCCCACCCAACCTATCTATCAACATCAATGGCTGCACACTCTCCCCACTCCCACAAGCTCGCTGCCTTGGGGTAACCCTGGACTCTGATCTCTCCTTCAAACCACATATCCAAGCCCTTTCCACTTCCTGCCGACTCCAACTCAAAAATATCTCCCGGATCCGCAAATTCCTCAACCACGAATCTACAAAAATACTAGTGCACACCCTCATCATCTCCCGCCTCGACTACTGCAACCTCCTGCTCTGTGGCCTCCCTTCCAACACCCTTACACCCCACCAATCTATCCTAAACTCTGCTGCCTGACTAATCCACCTGTCCCCCCGCTATTCCCTGGCCTCTCCTCTCTGTCAATCCCTTCACTGGCTCCCCATTGTCCAGAGACTCCAGTTTAAAACCCTAACCATGGCATACAAAGCCATCCACAACCGGTCTCCTTCATATATCTGTGACCTAGTCTCCCGGTACATACCTACATGCAACCTCTGATCTTCACAAGATTTCCTTCTCTACTCCCCTCTTATCTCCTCTTCCCACAATCACAAGATTTCTCCCGTGAAACCCCCCTACTCTGGAACTCTCTATCCCAACACATCAGACTCTCGCCTACTGTAGAAACCTTCAAAAGGAACCTGAAGACCCACCTCTTTCGACAAGCATACAACCTGTAGTAACCGTCGCTCCTCCATACCGCTGCACGACCAGCTCTGCCCTCACCTTTTGTTTCCTCACCCATCCCTTGTAGATTGTGAGCCCTCGCGGGCAGGGTCCTCACTCCTCCAGTACCAGTTGCCATCACGTTTTGTTCAAGATTATTGTAATTGTTCTTGTATGTATACCCCCTTTTTCAGATTTAAAGCGCCATGGAATAAATGGCGCTATAAAAATAAATAACAATAATATAATTTTGTTGGAAAATAAATAGTGGAACTTACACATTGAAATACCTGCTCATTCAATGTTAAGAAGTCTATTGGGCGGTACTAATCATGCATATACAGTGAAGTCTACCAATTATTGAGTCAGATGGCCAAGACTAGACTAGACTCCTAATCAAAGAGTGAGCAGCGATTTTAGTTAATAATTTACAAGTTCTACTGAATCTTTTTGAGTCTTCACTGTCTGAGCAAAACTAGGACCACCCACTGGACCCCTAAGCACAGAATGAAAAGAGATTTAAATCAATAATTTACAAGTTCTATTGATATTTGTTTTTCACAAAACTATATATATACAGTATATATCAAACGACTCAGTTTCTGCTGCTCTATAAAATGCATCGGACAGATTGGACTTGTATTCAACATAACAGGTTCCATTAAAATTTTCAAAACATGCATTAAAAAATTTTTCAGTAAAATCAAATGTCATTTACTTTTCCCATCTGAAGCTTATCCAAAAATTGTACACAATAAAAAATTCTTAAAATAATCAAGGCAAATGCTAATCTATAATATCAGTAGTATCTAACTCTCAGAACTATACCACAGCAATCAATGTAATTTACAGTCATAATTAGACATAATTGGCTTTCGACACTGTTTAATCTGATGATGACAAAACATTTATAAATATATGTGACAGCCGACGACTCCGATCTATTCTTTATCAAGTGCTTAACAATTGACAATTAAAATGTGTATAGCTCCTTGATAATGTTGTGAAGGACGAAATTATCCCAAATTTATTTCCTCCGATGACAAATGCTCTTTTTGAACATACGTCTTGGTTTGCTTCCCAGTGTTGAAAACTTTGTGTCTCCAAAACCTATAAATAACTTTCATTAGTCTCTAAAATGCCTTTAGTGTCAGGTAAGTCTCAGAATAAGCATCTGAAGTGGGAGTAGAGTGTCTCTGAAATTAAATGAATCTGCGGTGAAGTGTAAGGAAGGACTCAGCGGTCTACATGACGTCAACTCAACAACAATATTTCTGGAGACCTTGGGCCATTGTTCCACTGTTCAAAAATGTCTTCTTTTAATGAAAAAAAAAGAATAATTAGGCTCATAGTAAATGTGGCGAAAAAAAGTCCAAAAAACAGTAATTAAACATAAATAAGGAGTATCATAGCAAACTGAAGATTTGGCTTTCATCCTGGGTCTTGTTCAGACCAACTCATGGTTTCGTTTGAGTCTTAAAGATGAAGGTCAGGATGAACCTTGAGATAGTGGGGCCAATTATCATCTTCAATTGTTAGACACATCTGGTGAGATAGATTCACAAAACCGCAGTTCAGGGTGGATGCGTGGACCCCGGGACATCGACGCTGATGGCTGAAGGGCATGTAGAACAGCGAGGACTTGGACACACTGGAAGACCACAGGTCCAGGGGGGCAGAAGAAGAAAAACAAGGCAAGATAAGACAGTATACAGAGGAAGACAGAGGGACCACGGGCATATTTGGAAGGATGAATGCATAGTATACACAGAGTACAACAGTTTGATAACTTACTACAATTGTTGGGTTAATCCAGGAGATGGCTAGCACAGGGCTAGAAGTCAAGTCAGTGGGTATGTAGGATCACAGAAGAATTGCAAGATGAATGCACAACATGAAAAGATGGTGGAGCACTCCAAAAAGCAACTGAACTATAGTCTCAATACTAGGACACAGGTGTATGGCCGAACTGGGCCTTACGAAACCTAGGGACATGATGTCACTGAGACAACTTGCAAAACCTGACGTGAAGCACAGCAAAAGGCAGCAACCATTGGGGAAGGACGCAAAGCACAGGTGCTTAACATCCATATTTGCTGATTTTCTGTATCATTGCATTATGTGTACAACAATGCCTCTTCGGGACCCAAGAACACCATCTACTTAATTCAATTACTTGTATTTAGCCTAAAAAGCACATTTGGAATTTTTAGTCGTTTCAACAAATTTTGTAGAGACAATAGTAAAAGAGTAACTTATCAGAGAAATAAGCTTCTTATTCCACTTATTAGCCCTTTCTTCTTTTCACCCACATATCTCCTGAACTCATCATTCAGTCTGAACAAAAGCTCAAATCCATACTGCTCAAGATAACATGGATTAGATTACAACTGCCTATTGAAGTCTATAGAGAAGGGAGGAAAAGAGGGAAAATAGCATAAAGTGACACAATGCTTTCTCATAAATGTACATCTCACCCTAAAGTTGGATTCACAGTTACATTGCGCAGTACTGCTAATGTTCATCTTACCTTAGAGCTGAATTCACAGCTACATTGCGCAGTACTGCTAATGTTCATCTCACCCTAGAGTTGGATTCATAGCTACATTGCGCAGTACTGCTAATGTTCATCTCACCCTAGAGTTGGATTCACAGCTACATTGCGCAGGACGGCTAATGTTCATCTTACCTTAGAGCTGAATTCAAAGCTACATTGCGCAGTACTGCTAATGTTCATCCCTCCCTAGAGCTGGATTCATAGTGATGTGGAAACCTGTATGGAAAGCTTGAGGATAAACTCAAAAGGTTTCACACATTTGCCAGTTTTGATCAAATCAAAGAGTCAATTGATCGGAGACAAGGGCACACAACCAGTGTCAGTGTACGGGCTTTTCTGACTCTCAGATGCTCAGTCACAAGTCTTTATTACAACCAGAGACATGAAAAGGGGAATGGCTTTAGATTACCTAAGGGAGAAAATATTTTAATTGGGGAAAGTATTTTAATTTGGAATAACAAAGTCGTTCTTGAATACTAGCTGTATCCAGTTTTCCTATACCTTCTGTAACTAAGAAAACTTAACACAAAGACACCTCTATATCAGATACAACGCCCTGTGTTATTGCGTTTATGAATAAGACTTATAAGGCTAATTTAAAAAATATTACATTATCAAAGATATATTAATTGTCTAAATAATAATCAAAGCAAAGTATAAATATTTACCGTAACAACAGCTACATTGCACAGGACTGCTAATGTTCATCTCACCCTAGAGTTGGATTTACAGCTACATTGCACAGGACTGCTAATGTTCATCTCACCCTAGAGTTGGATTTACAGCTACATTGCGCAGTACTGCTAATGTTCATCTCACCCTAGAGTTGGATTTACAGCTACATTACGCAGTACTGCTCATGTTCATCTCACTGTAGAGTTGGATTTACAGCTACATTATGCAGTACTGCTCATGTTCATCTCACCGTAGAGCTGGATTCACAGCTACATTGTGCAGTACTGCTGTACAAAATTCACTATGCTGCTGCAGTTTCTGAACATTTGCTACATAGGGACAGAAAAACAAGAATTTCTCATGTCAGTATATGGGAGCAGTCATAGCAGTCAGGCTACTCTCACTAGCTCAGAGAGAACTGAAAATTAGAGATAGGACGTACAGAAGAGCGAAAGTGGTGAAAAACACAGGAGGGTCATATAATGGCCTCATGAATACATATTACAGCTTATTCTGGAAAGTCAGCTGTAATGAGATAGTACAAGATTAGAAATACATAGCTGCCTTCTTTCAGAATTAGCACCATATCTGTCCTCAGGTTACAACTGGTATTGCAGCTTAGCTTTAATGCAGTGAATACAGCTGAGCTGAAATGGCAGGTAGGACGCTGTTGAAAGACTGTCTTTTCTAATTCTTTACAACCTTTCAAGTAACATCTTTGAAGTGTAGCAGATGAACGAGTTCATGTAAGTCAATATTAACATTGAAGTAACTTCCTATTAATCAAGAGAATATTGCTTTTAATTGAAATTCATTTTCGTCATCCTTCCTCTATTTATAGTTGAACTTTTCTAAAATCTCTCGGGAATAAGTTTCCAGACATTATTTCAAAGCTCTTATTTGTGGAGCTATTTTTCAAGGATTAAAGGGAACAAGAAAAAAAAAAGAGCGACTGTGACAGATTAACACCTACCTTCGACATGAAAGGTGCCAATTCCTGCATCTACTTTCCTGGTTACTGGCAAGTGTTGCAGATCGCTCAACTACGCTAAGTACTATGTTCAAGGCAAACTCCTGATGGGTCACACTTTACATATATTCCTGAGCAAACGCAGGAGTGATGAATTTCTGTTTCTTTGTTCAGGATTTGCAGTAAACAGAAATCTAAAGTTGATACTTGAATTTTTGGCACTGATGTGCCAGCAGATCCTCACGAGGAGCCCCCATATGTCACAGGAACATCTGCAGGGGCAAATCCGCACAACATCCTGATGGGGTAAAATGAAGAAAAAAAATGCGCTATACTCACGGGTAACACTAGCCTAGTCCTCTCACGCTCTTTGGACAAACCACCTTTCTGGGTGGGTTGTCCAAAGACGACGATGTCTAAGCCCATATGACCTGTGGGCAGCACAGAGGCTCGATGGTTAGCCACAAATTGGCTAAAGATAAAATCCAGCATGGTGGCTCAGTGAAAAGGGTTAGTTTTTCAACGCTGAGGTTCTGAGTTTAACATCTACAAGGAGTCTTGTATGTTCTCCCTGTGTTTGCGTGGGTTTCCTCCGGGTTCTCCGGTTTCCTCCCAAACTCCAAAGACATCCTGATAGGGATATTAAATTGTGAGCCCCAATGGGGACAGTGCTGATGAGGATGTCTGACTCTATTACTATGTGTGCGAGCATTATTGCTGTGTCAGTTCACGAACTCCAGTCTCTTTTATGAACCCCAACATTGGAGTACTACAACTCCCAGCATATCCATGTAGTGTAAAATATACACTGCAACACTGAGGTACCACATGTCCCAGCATAGCACAAAAGGTAATAAATGCAAACTGCAACATTGAGATACTAAAAGTCCCAGCATAGCCTGTGAACAATATGCACAGTTTAACCCTTTGAGGACCAAGGGACATATCTGTCCCACAGTTTTAAGCCGAAACAAAATCAATTCCGGTCTTCAAAGGGTTAAAGGGAATCTGTCACCAGGTTTTTGCTATGTATTCTGTGAGCAGTATGGTGTAAGGAATAAGACCCTGATTCCAGCGATGTGTCACTTACTTGGCTGCTTAATGCAGTCTTGATAAAATCACAGTTTTCTCTGCTGAAGATCTAGCAGCTCTCTGAATGCTGAGCTCTGTATTACCCCGCCCACACACACCTGATTGGCTGCTTTGTGTACATTGTGTATAGTCAGAAAGCTGCCAATTAGTGGTGGGGGTGGAGTTATACAGAGCTCATGACTATAGAGCACTACATGGCAGTAGGTTTACAAGTCCTCTAGTCATAAAATCACTGTTTTAGCAGTAGGAAATTATCAAAACTACAGCAAGCAGACCAGTAAGAGACACATCACTGGAATCAGGGTCTCAGTTTCTACATGCTGCTCTCAGATTAAGTGGCAGAAACCTTATGACAGAATCCCTTTAAGCAGGGTTCACCAATCCTGGGACTTAAGGGAGGGCTGGTCACAGGGGCAAGCTGTACAAGAGGTAAAGATCCTTTAATTTGGCAGCGCTGGTACGTTTATCTACTTCTACTTTTCCTCAGTTACTGCTTCTCTGTTGATGCTGCAACATTGAGTCAGATAGGAGGAGGAGATGCTACAGTAAGTGACTATTAACATGGCTCCCAACGTTGAAAAACAGAAACAAACTGTGGCCATAGAAATTCCTATATTACAATAAGCCATTTACCTAACCTCATCCAGTCCTGTAAATGAGCTCACTCAGAAATATTGCTCGAAAGAAGCCCATTGGTTTTCAACACAGTACGGTAAAGCTTTTATGCCCCCCACAGTATGATGTCCCTCACACAAGTGTGGCGCCCCTGCGGGTTCAGTCACGAACAGGATAAACCGACCCGTTGCAACGGGTCCTGTGTGCCACAAAGACTGTGTATAATTGTATAAACTGCAGCCTTTACTGTAGCACATATGGAGTTAATGATATGTGGGGTGTCCCATCGAGGGCGGAGCCTCTGAAACAGTGCCAAAATAGGCCTCTCCCACCTGCATAGACTGTACCAGAGTTGTCTGTCACTCAGGCTGAAAGGTGCCAGCCTTCTCCTTTGCATCAGACTGAGGGAGGAGATTGTCGCCTCCCCCTGCAGAGGGCTGTGTGATCCCATCCATCCAGCTGTTGCAGCCCTGTGTTGTGTGATCCCATCCAGCTGCTGCAGCCCTGTGCTGTGTGATCCCAGCTGCTGCAGCTCTGTGAATACAATACAAGTGTGAGAAGCTGTGCAGCAAGAGTGCGGCTGTACAGTGACCAGCAGAGCAGACTCGGTGACCAGCTGTGCAAGGAGCGACGACATAAGTATCCGGAGTGGTGAGTCCTACCCCGGCAAGGGTGAACTAGGGGGGAAGAATGATGCCCACCTTAGGAGAAGCTCCAACAGCGGGTGCTGCCACAGCCCTCATGATGCCACTGTCTATGCCATACATTCCAGGAGCGGCCTGGTTGCCACAATACTCAGGAGAGAGGGGGTGGTATGGCTTGATGTGCAGAAGGCGAGCGCGGAGGACATGCCCTGGCTTCTGGTGTCGCTGACCCTGGCCGCCCACAAGCAGCTTCTGCTCTGGCTGCAGTTAAGTACCCCGGAGACAGAGTCACCTATACCCATCACCATGGAGAACGGGGGTGGTACACCCTACATGTCAGGAGGGTGGAAGTGGAGGAGGACGCACCCCTGCCATCTCAGGCTGATGACCCGGCTGGGCCATACAGTGGTGAAACACTTCCACCGGAGGGGACCCCACTACTGAACTGTTTACTGAACTGTACTGTAAATTGTTACCTGGAAGGGTAAAGCAGGAATGCTGCGTATTTGAAAAGTTTTGTTTATTTGTTTAGTGTACCCGGTCAAGGTACAAAGAACTGTCAGGCTGAGGACTGTGAGCAGCCAAAAACTTTTAAACTGTACATAGTTTGCACTTCTTAAAGTGCTTCTTATTGGTTTTATGCAGAACGCAGAACAAAAACCCGTTTGGCGTGGCCGAAGACGTGGTCCAACAGCTGGATCACCTATGCCCTACAGCCACGCCCAGGGCCTATGTTGAGAGTTTTCGGACGGGTCCGTCAAATTGCACCTTCTTCAGTGAGATGGACATCCAGTTACAGATATCACTGTAGTTTGCTGAAAACTGTTTCATATGGAAAAATGTTTTAGTGATGTGAAGAAAGTTTTATTGAAGAAAGTTTTATAATGTCTTGATAAAGAAACCAGTAATGTTAAAGAAAATTTGCCTCCCATATAGGGAAGAAACGTTTTGATAATTCTTTTATGTGAATGCATTCTAAAATTTTTGTATGTCTAAAATACCTTGTTTTTACTCTGTTCCAGCCCGCGGACATGCTGTGTTTAACCAGGGGGGTACGTAGCGCCCCTGCGGGTTCAGTCACCACAGAGGTACTGCATCTCACCCAGAGGTGTGGTACCCCACTCTCAGGTAAGGGAGTACTACCCGGGACCCACACACCCACATCCACTTCAGTAGGGAAGGGCGAGATTGCTCCTAAGGGAGAGCACAGTCCCTGGTCCCTAGCTGGAGGGTGGAACCATGTAGTGGGTGTGGGTGGAGGAAGTAGTTCAGGGGAGCACAGGCAAAAGGAGTATTAGAAGAAAGAGAACCATCTAGAAGCAGCCAGTCCTGCTCAGGAGAGCAGTGTAGGAGGTCCAGGCTCCTGGCTCCAGTGCTTGGAGCAGGAGTCGAGAGGAGAGAGAGAGGAGTCGGGCCTAGTCTGAGAGGCCCAGGAGGAGAGAGTGAGTGAGGACGGGAGCAGAGGGAAGGCTCCAGAGACAGAGGGGATCCCAGGGGCATGATGAGTGCAGGAAGCCACCCGTGCGCCCGAATCTACACGGACGTGGAGGGATTAGGCCGCAGAAGGGGACCGGCCTTTAACTAGTGGAGAACAACCGGGCTCAGCTAGATAACTGGAGGCTGCTGTACTTGCAAGGTGCAGCTGCCAACCACCACAATTACATCGCCGAAAAGGTGGCCGCATAGGGTCCAGGGGACTGCACGTCGCCCAACAAGATCCAAGGCTATCGGCTTGGGACACTGATTGTGAGGCGCAGGGCAGAAGGGAGAGAGCCAGCGCAGGAAGACGACCGAGAAAGGAGCATAGAACGGGGTCCCATTTAAGTACTCCTGAGAGTACTTGAGAGTTTGCTGAACCCCTTCCCTGGTGAACACAGGACGGACGTAACCTCCATTGTAACCTGGAGTCTTGAACAACTGTGAGTAAAACCTGAAGACTGCACCCCACTGTGTCCTGGAATTATTGCTGCGCCATCACCAGCTCTGCTCTACACAGCACCAGCAACATCTATCTCATAGCATCACTATATCCTGCCCTGGAGCTAAGCTCTGCCTGTGGAGAGCTGAACCAACTCTGCTGCGTCACCATCAGCTCCAGAGGATCTGCACCTCAGCGGCGGCCCCATATAGCTTTACAGACATTTGAGACACTGTCCCCATTGGGGCTCACAATCTAGATTCACTATCAGTATGTCTTTGGAGTGTGGGAGGAAACTAGAGACCCCAGAGGAAACCCACGCAAACACGGGGAGAACATACAAACTCCTTGCAGATGTAGTCCTTGGTGGGATTTGAGCCTAGGACCCCAGCGCTGCAAGACTGCTGTACTAACCACTGAGCCACCATGCTGCCCTAATTTCAGCGATATCCGAATCCTAGAGACACGGATACAATTGAATAGAATGATGGATCAGGGAGGCAAAGTGTATGTGATCCACCATTCAGCTGACGTCAGGTGCACCTATGAGTCTGGGATTCCATGCACTGCAGACACGATGACGTCACTACACCACATCTGTAGTGTGGAGCCTCAGTTCTCAGTGTACAGACCAGTGCATGTCTATGGTAAACTGCTTTAGTATGTAATTTCCATCTACACTGTGTTCCAAATTATTATGCAAATAATATTTTCTCAGATTTTCCCAAATTACCTATATGAATTGCAGTCATTGTAATTTTCCAGTCAAATAACTATTAGAGTACAATTGAAAGGTTTTTGTACAAACTGCCTATGATAACAGTATATTTTTAAAAAAATAAAAAACTCAAACTGCACTCAAAATGCATGTTCCAAATTATTATGCACAGCAGAGTTTTCAACCTTTTCATTTTAATAAAGAACAAAAAAATGGTCATTTTTGAAATTATAAGCATTAGCAGGTTATTACACACTGAAATCAAACAGTTTTCAACTCAAAACTTTATTCTAGGTGATGTTACATTTGCACATAGGACCCCTTGTTCGAAAGGAGCTTCTGAACGCTCTCGTCCATTGAATTTGTCAGGTTTTGGATGGTTTCTGCTTCCAATTGTTTTGCATGAGGACAGAATACCCTCCCAGAGCTGTTGCTTAGATGTGAACTGCCTCGCGCCATCATAGACACTCCTTTTGATGATGCTCCAGAGGTTCTCAATGGGGTTGAGGTCAGGGGAGCATGGGTGCCACACCATAAGTTTGTCCCCTTTTATGCCCATAGCAGCCAGAGATGCAGATGTGTTATGTGCAGCATGAGACGGGTCATTATCATGCATGAAAATGATCTTGCTGCGGAATGCACGGTTCTTCTTCTTGAACCATGGCGGGAAGTGCTGTTTGAGAAACTCAACATACATTATGGAGTTCATCTTTACCCCTTCAGGGATCCTAAAAGGGCCGACAATCTCTCTCCCCATGATTCCAGCCCAAAACATTACTCCACCTCCTCCTTGTTAGCGTCGTAGCCGTGTTTGCATGGGGTGTCCATCAACCAGCTACCCTCCACTCCATCCATCTGGACCATCGAGATCATTTCATGCATGATAATGCCCCGTCTCATGCTGCACATAACACATCTGCATCTCTGGCTGCTATGGGCATAAAAGGGGACAAACTTATAGTGTGGCACCCATGCTCCCCTGACCTCAACCCCATTGAGAACCTCTGGAGCATCATCAAAAGGAGTGTCTATGATGGCGGGAGGCAGTTCACATCTAAGCAACAGCTCTGGGAGGGTATTCTTTCCTCATGCAAAACAATTGGAAGCAGAAACCATCCAAAACCTGACAAATTCAATGGACGAGAGAGTTCAGAAGCTCCTTTCGAACAAGGGGTCCTATGTGCAAATGTAACATCACCTAGAATAAAGTTTTGAGTTGAAAACTGTTTGATTTCAGTGTGTAATAACCTGCTAATGCTTATAATTTCAAAAATGACCATTTTTTTGTTCTTTATTAAAATGAAAAGGTTGAAAACTCTGCTGTGCATAATAATTTGGAACATGCATTTTGAGTGCAGTTTGAGTTTTTTATTTTTTTAAAAATATACTGTTATCATAGGCAGTTTGTACAAAAACCTTTCAATTGTACTCTAATAGTTATTTGACTGGAAAATTACAATGACTGCAATTCATATAGGTAATTTGGGAAAATCTGAGAAAATATTATTTGCATAATAATTTGGAACACAGTGTATATATCTCTTTTGTGGGCTGATGTTAGGAAGGGTACAGCCATATTGCGGGTAGATTTGTGCTTTTCTTGTGATTTTTAAATGCTTTTAATTATATTGTGTGTGGTTCTTTGTGTACGAATAAAGTATTGATTTATTGCTTTTGGTGATCCCTGGTGTATGGTGTGTTTCTTTCTCCTTTCTTTTTAATTAAGTAGTGCTTTTTTACAGTATGTCAGTAATTTTGGGGGCCATCATACTTAGTGGAAGGCTGCTGGGGTCCAATCATAACAAATTAGTGGCTGGTGGAGACCAATCACACTGAATGAAGGAATGGTGGGGGCCATTATACTAAATTGGAGGGCTGTGGTGGCCGTAATACTATGTGAGGGGCTATGGGGAAGGGTAAAGCCCCCCATATTGAGTTGGAGACTGTGAAGTCCCTCGTGGAGAGTGATGTTCTGTGGTGGCGTTATGGGGACCATTATACTGTGGGGGCTATTATATTGTGTGAAGGGCTGTGGGAGCCATTATACTGAATTGGGATTCTGTGAGGCCATCATGTTGGGTAGGGGTCTGTGGAGGTCCTCATAGTGAGTAGGGGCATCTTACTGACATGAACTACACTGTATGTATGAGAGGAATTCACCGTGGGGATGCCACACTCAGTGAGTGTGGGTGGGGGCATTTTTGGGAGCATCATACTCTATCTAAAAGGGCATAAAAGAGGTACTGCTCTTATGAACATTAAGGGGCTTCAATAAAGTGAAAGGGGTTGGATACTTAATAAACATATTCAGAAAAAGCATTAATCTTTAAATAAATTAGAAGTACCTTCATATAGAAAATCCAGAGAAAATCAAGCTGCCCAACTTTCTTCTTTGTAGACAATGGATGCAACAATGTGAGCGTCCATGTGAGGGCAGATGATGGAAATCATGCCCATATACCACAGGACCGCTCCCTTGGCTGTTCTACTTCTGTGCCGGCACTGAACATTGCCACCAACTTTACTTTTCTCAACACGATATCACAGTTTTTTGCCTTTCTGATTTTTCTTTTGGCTACAAAATAGCCAACCCTAGAGAAGAGTAAATTTATTTGAGTGGAATTGAATGCTCGAATATTACAAAAAATTCTCCAAGTTATGGTTTTTTTTTGTAATTCGCTCAACACGAATACAGCAATATGACAGCCATCTGCGGCCGCTATTTTACTAACAGCAAAAAGTTTAAAAAAATAATGATACTTGATTCACTGCTCCTCTCTCTTGATGCCCACGCTTCTTGCTGTCTGGCCCTCCGTGCAACTTCCTTTCATGTTTACCAGGCACATCTTCTCTGGCCCGATTCTCTCTGGACTGGGTATACAGCTCAAGCAGGCCTCTGATGTCACTGTTTGGTTTGCTATCGTGACACACAACATTTGCCCCTATAGGCGCTGACCAGGCCTTGGATAATGTCCTGGTCAAGGGTAGAGCTGGCTGAAGAAGACATGCGCAACCATGTAACATGAAAATAATGGGTGTGGAGGACTGGATGATGGGCTGTGGTGACGTTGGAAGTGGTGAGCGGTGAAGTATTATATTATGTTTTACATCCTACGTTTATTACGCTCCTAGTTCTGGCGAGTTCCCAGAGTATAATAAGGACCTTTCAATTTGGAGCAAATAACTGTGATGTAAATCGATTTTCCGTGTAGAATTTGAATGGATTGACAAACTCGAATATTGGCAAATTCGATTAGCTTTGCCTAGGAAAACTCAGTGGCTTAGCCATGTGCTCATGGCCTTAAAGGATCTGTACCAAGATTAGAAGTCCATAGGATAGGGGATAACTTTCCAATCGCTGTGTGTCTGACTGTTGGGAGCACTGCTAGTCTCAAAAACAGACCTCTGAACAGAGAGGAGGTCAAGGATGTGCATCTTCACCCCGTTCATTCTTAAGGGGACTGACGGCTATTTCATTGGTAATGAATGGAGCGGATGTGCACATGCTCAACCTCTGCCGAGGTCCTCTAGGAGAAGAGCCCTGTTTTCAGGATTGTGAAACTATCCTCTATTGTATGAATTGGTGGTAACTTCTAATCTTCTTGATACATACAGTCATGGCCGAAAGTGTTGGCACCTGTGAAATTTTTCCAGAAATCAAGTATTTCTCCCAGAACATTATTGCAATTACACATGTTTTGCTATACACATTGTGATGATACAACCTAAAATCTTAATAAGCCACACATTTAGATTTGTTCATCCAAGAGAAATACTCTATTATCTTTGTGTATTTGTATCTGGTCAATAAGAACAGACCAGTATTTGTATTACCCTGAATATTGAATTCTATTCCTTTGGAAACAATCATGTTTACTATGCTAATGACAAATTGTACTAAAAGTCAGCTAGAGGTTTATTTACAATAGCCCCTGTGATAAACTATGGAAATAGATTAGCTCAAACAATGATAGGTGAGCCCTGCACCTTTACCTCTTAACTGTGACTAATGACCCTTGACCTGTGGATGTGTACTTAAAAAGGACATGTGCTTCTGTAGCAGATAGACTTTAAACAGGGATGTCTGTAGTGCTGCAAGCAAAATCAAGGAGCATCAGAAAGACTTTACAAGGAGAATGAGAGACATCCTTCAGGACAGCAGACAGCATTACCAAAGAGACACAGATTTGTATTCTAAATGATTCTAGTCTAAGGGTATCGGCCCTGACTGGAAAGATACGGATCTGCTCCATTAACCATCAGAGAGACCATGGATATGTTGTTTGGGGTTGCTAGGAGGGACCCACCGGTCACCTGCAACCCACGGAGACATTTGGAAAAGCCAGATTGGGACCCACCAGTCATCTGGTCCCATAGAAACTCTCGGAGAGGTCAGGTTGGGACCCTCAGGTCTCCTGGCCTTGGACCTCGATGAACTCCTAGCTTCCTAAGTTTGCCGCTACATTCTCTCTGTGGGGGCCTGCCAGAATCGGGGGATGACTGGTTGAGGTAGCTGGCCCTGGAAGTCTCCAAAGTCACAGCTGTTCTATTCCAGGCGGGTGGAGATGGAAGGGTAAGACGGTGTAATGTTGTACCATCTTGGGTGTTTTCTGCGACTGTTCTGTGTGTTTATTGTCTGCTTTGTGGTTCAATAAAGTATTGCCACGCTGTTTTACCCTCATTCTGTGTTGACTAAGTAGCGTTACGCCTACGGCGGAAAACCCCGGGTCTTCACATTTTGGTGGCAGCGGTGGGATACTACTCAGTCCAGCAGAGCTGGGGGAGTTGCAGGGGATTGGTGTTAGCACACACCGTTCAAAGGCCTCCACAACCAGGGAGGCATATAGACAGACCCAGCATTCCATAGGTGAGGCATACACAGCAGGTTTTGGATGCTACCGTGTCCAACCCCACCAGCCCGGCCTTGGGAGGAAGACCCGAGAGGATATACAGCAGCAACAAAACACGGAAACTATTGGAGCTGTGCCAGCTTCAACAGATTGAATACCAGGCCACCGACACTCATTGGATTTAATTCAGGAACCACAGGATGCAGAGGATGGCATGTGTGGACACAATGAATATCAGTCTGTTTTCTTCAATTACGTTTGGAGTTTATTTGCAAGGAAGACATGAAATATGCTCTGAGGAAACTGGATGATACAAAGTTTTGTTCTCATGAAGGTGAGACCTCTTACATTCGTGTCTGTGCTTAAAGACATGCTGATGGACTGTCTCCAATCAGTAGAGAAGGATGATTGGGATCCTGTCATGTCTGGCTAATTAAGATTTGGGGAGTAATTTGATGATACAGCCTAAAATCTTAATAAGCCACACATTTAGATTTGTTCATCCAAGAGAAATACTCTATTATCTTTGTGTATTTGTGTCTGGTCAATAAGAACAGACCAGTATTTGCATAACCCTGAATGTTGAATCCTATTCCTTTGGAAACAATCTTGTTTATTATGCTAAGGACAAATTGTACTAAAAGTCAGCTAGAGGTTTATTTACAATAGCCCCTGTGATGCCAACTATGGAAATAGATTAGCTCAAAAAATGACAGGTGAGCCCTGCACCTTTACCTCTTACCTGTGACTAATTACCCTTGACCTGTGGATGTGTACTTAAAAAGGACATGTGCTTCTGTAGCAGAGAGACTTTAAACAGGGATGTCTCTAGTACTGCAAGCAAAATCAAGGAGCATCAGAAAGACTTTACAAGGAGATTGAGAGACATCCTTCAGGACAGCAGATGGATTGCATGGCATTACCCAAAGAGACATAGATGTGTATTCTACATGATTCTAGTATAAGGGTATCGGCCCTGATTGGTAAGATACGGATCTGCTCCATTAACCATAAGAGAGACCATGGATATGTTGTTTGGGGTTGCCAGGATGGACCCACCGATCGCTTGCAACCCACAGAGACATTCGGAGTAGCCAGATTGGGACCCACCTGTCATCTGGCCCTATGGAAACTCTCGGAGAGGCCAGGTTGGGACCCTCAGGTCTCCTGGCCTTGCACCTCGATAGACTCCTAGCTTCCTAAGCTTGCCACTACCCTCTCTCTGTGGGGGCCCGCGGGGGATGACTGGTTGAGGTAGCTGGCCCTGGAAGTCTCCAAAGTCACAGCTGTTCTATTCCAGGCGGGTGGAGAAGGAAGGGTGAGACGGTGTAATGTTGTATAGTCTTGGGTATCTGCTGGGACTGTTCTGTGTGTTTATTATCCGCTTTTTGGTTCAGTAAAGTATTGCCACATTGTTTTACCCTCACCCTGTGTTGTCTGAGTAGCGTTACGCCCACCGAAGACCCGGGTCTTCACACACATGTTTATTTCCTTTGTGTGTATTGGAGCAACACAAAAAAACAGAAAAAAAAGCAAATTGGTCATAATTTCACACAAAACCCCAAAAATGGGCAGGACAAAATTGTTGGCCCCTTTACAATATAGTGGATAAAAGAACACTCATCTGTGGCAAATAACAGTTGTGGGAAATATAAAAATCACACCTGAATCCAGATAAAAAGGGGAAAAATTTACTCAATCTTGGCATTGTGTGTCTGTATGTGCTACACTAAGCATGAAGAACAGAAAGAGAAGAGAACTGTCTGAGGACTTAAGAACGAAAATTGTTGAAAAATATCAACAATCTCAAGGTTACAAGTCCATCTCCAGAGATATTGATGTTCCTTTGTCCACGGTGCGCAGCATAATCAAGAAGTTTACAACCTATGGCACTTGTAGCTAATCTCCCTGGACGTAGACAGCAGAGACAATTTGATGAAAGTTTGCAACACAGGATAGTCCGGAAGGTGGATAAGCATCCCCAAACAAGTTCCAAAGAAATTCAAGCTGTCCTGCAGGCTCAGAGTGCATCAGTGTCAGCGCAAACTATCCATCGACATTTGAATGAAATTAAACGCTATGACAGGAGACCCAGGAGGACCACACTGTGTCACGGGTGTGTCAGAAGTGACAGACAGTCACCCTGCGGTTGGCTGAAGAAGATCTCTTGTTTGGCATTACAGACAACTTCTTGAAGCTGTCCCTCTAGGACTCAGTGGCTACCTTCCTCTGGCTATAACACCCTGGCCTGGGTGTATAAATACCTGCTGTGTGCCAGAGGGAGATGCCGGTGATATTTATTACTCCTTGTGAAGGCTTGAGCAAGAGCAGTACTTCTTCCTTTCTGGTTCTAGAGGATGTGTACGCATTTGTCTGGAGTCGACTAAAGCTAAGCGATTTTCCCCTGTTTGTTCCCCCTTGTCGTCTTTAGTGTTCAGTGGGGATCAGGGGTGGATTAAGAGTAGCCAGGGCCCCGGGCAATTTAGAAGGCGTGTTACCCCCCCCTCCCCCCGCTGACAGAAATAGCGGTGAGCGTATCGCGGCGCGCACATTTTTCCCTTATGTACAGAACTATATATAACATAGCGCCATACATAATAGGGCAGGGTGGGAGATTAATTTTCAGAAGGGGACACATGAGAGACTGTGACTGTTGTCGAGGCCGAACAATAGGCTGAAATTAATTCTGCTCAATATTAACATTAATTATAATTATTTTTAATTTTATTTGCATCACTTAATATTGAGCAGAATTAATATGCTGACATAACCTATATACAGTACGAGCCCCCACATAGTCCCCTCAATCAACAAGCAAAGCAATCAACCTATGGGGCCTTCATACATGTAAACCATAAAAAAAATAAAAAAAAAAAATAAAAAAAATTCTCTTTATTTTAAAAACGCAATTCATAAAGACATTAGTGATGAGCGAACGTGCTCAGATAACTTGTTATCCCTGCACGCTCGAGTGTTATCCGAGTATCTTGTAGTGCTCGGATAATATATTCGAGTCCCTGCGGCTGCATGTTTTGTTTTTGTCTGTTAGACAGACACAACACTTAACAAACAGGCAATCCCTGCATGTATTGTATCTGTCTAACAGCAGATACAACACAATATGTATAGACCCTATTGGGCCTGAACAGTTGTGTACTTAGTTTAATGGCATCTTCATCCGACACTTTTTCTCCTCTTTTGGTCATAGGGATTCGTCAGGGAATTCCTTCAATCAGGACAAGAAAAGGAGACTATAAGCCGAACTGCAATGAGGATAACAGCTCACAGGTCCTGGCAATATTATTATTATTTATTATTATAGCGCCATTTATTCCATGGCGCTTTACATGTGATAGGGATATGCATAGCAAAAACATTTACATAATCTTAACAAAACGAGTCAGCGACTGGTACAGGAGGAGCGAGGACCCTGCCCATGAGGGCTCACAGTCTACAAGGGATGGGTGAGGATACAGTAGGTGAGGGTAGAGGAGGTCATGCAGTAATGTGGTGGAGCGGTGGTTACTGCAGGTTGTAGGCTTGTCGGAAGAGATAGGTCTTCAGGTTTCTTTTGAAGGCTTCCATGGTAGGCGAGGGGGGATGCACGGGAGAAATCTTGTATGCGATTGTGGGAAGAGGAGATAAGAGGGGAGTAGAGAAGGAGATCTTGTGAGGATCGGAGGTTGCGTGCTGGTAAGTACCGGGAGACTAGGTCACAAATGTATGGAGGAGATAGGTTGTGGATGGCTTTGTATGCCATGGTTAGGGTTTTGAACTGCAGTCTCTGGGCAATGGGGAGCCAGTGAAGGGATTGACAGAGGGGAGAGGCCGGGAAATAGCGGGGGGGACAGTTAGATTAGTCGAGCAGCAGAGTTTAGGATAGAGTGGAGGGGCGCAAGAGTGTTGGAAGGGAGGCCACAGAGCAGGAGGTTGCAGTAGTCAAGGCGGGAGAAGATGAGGGCATGCACTAGTGTTTTTGCAGAGTCTTTGCTGAGGAATGCACGGATCTGGGAGATGTTTTTGAGTTGGAGTCGGCAGGAAGTGGAAATGGCTTGGATGTGTGGTTTGAAGGACAGATCAGAGTCCAGGGTTACCCCAAGGCAGCGAGCTTGTGGGACTGGGGAGAGTGAACAGCCATTGATGTTGATGGATAGGTCAGATGGGGGATATGAATGAGAGGGTGGAAAGATGATGAACTCTGTTTTATCCATGTTGAGTTTTAGAAATCTGGCAGAGAAGAAGGATGAGATGGCGGACAGACATTGTGGGATTTTGGTTAGTAGGGAGGAGATATCGGATCCAGAGAGGTAGATCTGTGTGTCATCAGCATAGAGGTGATACTGAAAGCCGTGAGACTCTATGAGCTGTCCCATGCCAAAGGTGTAGATGGAGAAGAGCAGAGGTCCTAGAACTGAACCTTGGGGGACTCCGACAGATAGGGGCGAGAAGAGGAGGTGGTGCGTAAGTGGGAGACGCTAAATGTCCTGTCTGTTAATTATGAGGAGATCCAAGTTAGGGCCAAGTCCGTGATGCCAAGAGATGAGAGAATCGGTAGTAAGAGGGAATGGTCCACTGTGTTGAAGGCAGATGACAGGTCCAGAAGGAGGAGGATGGAGTAGTGTCGCTTGGATTTGGCGGTTAGTAGGTCGCTGGTGACTTTGGTCAGGGCAGTTTCAGTCGAGTGATGCGGTCGGAAGCCAGATTGTAGGCGGTCGAAGAGGGAACAGGAGAGGTGGGAGGACAGTTCAAGGTGGACATGTTGTTCTAGTAGTTTTGAGGCAAAGGGGAGAAGTGATATTGGGCGGTAGCTAGTCAGAGAGGATGCGTCAAGGGAGGGCTTTTTGAGGATGGGTGTGATTGCGGCATGTTTGAAACATGAGGGGAAGACGCCGGTTGTTAGTGACAGGTTGAAGACATGGGATGAAGACTGTGGTAAGGTTAGGGATGAGGTGGGATGGGATTGGGTCAAGTTCGCAGGTGGGGAGGTGTGATTTGGAGAGTAAAGAGGAGACTTGACCTTCTGTAATGGTGGAAAAGTGGGGTTTGGAGGAGGAAGGTTGAGTAGATAAGAGGAGGGGTTGTGCGGACTTTAAGCAAAAGCTTTGTCTGATGGTGTCAATCTTCTGCTTGAAGAATGAGGCAAAGTCTTCAGCTGAGATGAGAGAAGAGGTAGGAGGTGCTGGAGGACGAAGGAGAGAATTGAAAGTGTTAAATAGCTGTTTAGGGTTGTGAGACAGGGAGGACATGAGAGATGAGAAGTAGGTTTGTTTTGCTGTAGTGAGTGCGGACTTGAAAATAGTGAGGGACTGTTTGAATGCGATGAAGTGCTCGATGGAGTGAGACCTTTTCCATCTCCGCTCTGCAACCCTGGAGGCCCGTCACAGTTCTTTAGTAAGTTTCGTGTGCCAGGGTTGCCTGTTGATTGTGCGAGATTTGTTATGTGTGAGAGGGGTGATCGAGTCGAGAGCTGCAGCTATTGTGGTGTTATATGAAGCGGCAGCAACATCTGCATTGTGTAAGGAATTTATGTCTGTAAGAGGGAGGAGGGATTCAGAGAGTGAGTGTAGGTCAAGGTGTTTGAGGTTTCTGCGAGCGTGTGTAAGTTTGTGGAGTGGGGATTGTGCACCTGGAGAGGAGAGGGTAGAGAATGTGAGGAGGTTATGGTCAGAGAGAGGGAGAGGTGAGTTAGAGAGGTTAGATAGGGAACAGAGGCGGGTGAAGATGAGGTCCAGTGTGTGGCCATCTTTATGAGTAGCTGCAGAAGACCATTGAGCAAGGCCAAAGGAGGAAGTGAGGGATAGGAACTTAGAGACAGACGAGTGGGAAGTGTCAATGGGGATATTGAAGTCGCCCATTATGATAGTGGGGATGTCAGCGGAAAGGAAGTGAAGCAGCCAGGTGGTGAAGTGGTCTAAGAAAGTGGTGGCTAGCCCTGGGGGTCGGTAAATGACAGCCAGTTGGAGGTCAGAGGGGGAATAGATGCGCACACAGTGCACCTCAAAAGAGGGGAGTGTAACGGAGGGTGGCAGTGATATTTGGGTGAAAGTGCAGGTATCTGACAGGAGAAAACCTATGCCTCCACCATGTTTGCCTTTGGGGCAGGGGGTGTGGGAAAGGTGGAATCCGCCATATGAAAGTGCAGCTGGGGAGGCTGTGTCACATGGGGTGAGCCAGGTTTCGGTGATGGCGAGGAAGGAAAGTTTGTTAGTAATGAAAAGGTTGTGGATGTAGGAAAGTTTGTTGCAGACGAAGCGAGCGTTCCATAGAGCTCCTGTTAGTGCAACTGAGGAAGTGGAGATTAGTTGGATGGGTATGAGGTTAGAAGGGTTGCAACAGTTTGTGGAAGGTCGTGGATAGGAGGTAGAAGTAACTGTGGGGATATGGCGAGGAGGACCAGGATTTGGAGAGATATCTCCAGCAGTGAGGAGGAGCAGAGAAAGTGTTAGCAGGTAGGAGCAAGAGAGAGCATGAGATGGCTGTCTGTGTTTGGAGATCCAGGATTGAATGTTGAGGAATAATTCGGAGGAGGAGGTGAGATGAATGGTGAGGATGGAGGGAGAGATGAAGAGTTTCTTACTAGGTGGAGGGATTTGAGGAGTTACTAGAGAGTGGAGGACTATAGAGGAAAAAGTGAGAGCTAACAGAAACATAGTTAAAAGAGAGTAAGTGGTCAAAGTGCTGGTTACCCGACTCCTGCCCTGACTAACTGGCTCTGAAATAACTGCCACTTATCTCCGAAGCCACTTTGCACAAGAAGACGCGTGCACAACCCAGCACGTGTGCACCCCTTAAGGAGCTTCTAAATATATAGGGCACACTAAACCATCAGGTGAGGGGCATTGTGGGAGCTGCTTGTGGCTAAATTAGCAGCTGCTCATCTCACCAGGAGATGGCTGGGTGATCAAAGACAGGGCTAGGACTCTGTAGGCTCTGCAGTTTGGCACCTCTAAACATCAGATAAAATCTACAGTGGGGAAAGGACAGACATATGTGAGTATTGAGTGGAATGGGACAGATAAAGCAGAAATATCAAGCAGAGAATTCTACCAGTGAGTTGAATCAGGAGAGCAGAGCATTAGATGGCGGCATATACAGTAAGCAGAGGAATTGTGCAGAGAATAGCATGTACCAGTGAGTTGAATCAGGAGAGTAGAGCATTAGATGGCAGCATATACAGCAAGCAGAGGAATTGTGCAGGAGCAGAGCATGTACCAGTGAGTTGAATCAGGGGAGCAGAGCATAGCCCCCACATAGCCCCTACATACAATATGAGTCCCCACACAACCCCCTCATATACAGTAGGAGCCCACACAAAGCCCTCTACATACAGTATGAGCCCCCCATAGCCCTGTACATACAGTAGGAGCCCACACACAGCCCCTTACATACAGTATGAGCCCCCCATAGCCCTGTACATACAGTATGAGTCCACTCACAGCCTCCTACATACAGTATGAGTCCACACACAGCCCCCTACATACAATATGAGCCCCCACACAGCCCCCCATATACAGTATGAACCCACACACAGCCCCCTTCATGTAGTATGAGCCCCTACATAGCTACCTAGATACGGTAAGAGCTCTCACACAGCCCCATAGATACAGTATGATCGCCCACATAACTCCCTTTATACAGTATAAATCCATACAAAGTCCCCTACATACAATGACACCACACAGTCCCCCAATATACAGTATGAGCCCCCAACATAGCCCCCTACATACTGTATTAGCTCCCTACATACAATGACACCACACGGTCCCCAATATACAGTATGAGCTTCCACATAGCCTCCTATAAACAGTATGAGCTTCCACATACAGTATGAGTCCACACACAGCACCCAATATACTGTATGAGCCCTCACATAGCCCCCAATATGCAGTATGAGTCCCTACATAGCTTTAGTAAGAACCCTCACACAGCACCATAGATACAGTATGAGTGCCCACATATCTCCCTTTATATAGTATGAATACACACAAAGATCCCTACATACAATGACACCACACAGTCCCCCAATATACAGTATGAGCCCCCAACATACAGTATGAGCCCCCTACATACAACATGAACCCCCACACAGCCATATACATACAGTATGAGTCCTCACATAGCTCCCAATATATAGTATGAGCCCCCACATAGCTCCTTGCAGCCCCCAAACCCACAGGATAACATTAATCTGTAGCCCCCAAGATAATATACTATGCCCTCCATTGGTCACATACCCTGCAGCCCGCCCCCCATGATCCCATACCCTGCAGCCCTCCCTTGGTCACATACCCTGCAGCCCCCCCATGTTCACATACCCTGCAGCCCGCCCCCCATGGTCACATTCCATGCAGCCCTCCCTTGGTCACATACCGTGCAGCCCCCCCCATGGTTACATATCCTGCTGCCCCCCATGGTCACATACCCTGCAGCCCGCCCCCCATGGTCCCACGCCCTGCAGCCCTCCCTTAGTCACATACCCTGCAGCCCCCCCCATTGGTCACATTCCCTGCAGCCCTCCCTTGGTCACATACCATGCAGCCCCCCCCCATGGTCACATACCCTGCTGCCCCCCATGGTAACATACCCTGCAGCCCTCCCCTCATGGTCACATATCCTGCGGCCACCCCATAGTCACATATCCTGCGGTCCCCCCATGGTCACATACCCTGCAGCCCTCCCACCATGGTCACATACCCTGTAGCCCTCCCATGGTCACATACCCTGCTGCCCCCCATGGTCACATACCTTGTGCTCCCCCCCATGGTCATATACCCTGCAACCCCCCCATGGTCACATACCCTGCAACCCCCCCATGGTCACATTCCCTGCAGCCCCCCCATGGTCACATACCTTGCGCCTCCCCCCATGGTCACATACCCTGCAGCCCACTGGGTGACATGCCCAAGTCACTCTCTCACAGAACAGGAAGCAGTTATTTGCTTCTTACCATCACCAGGAGCTTCCAGCAGGAGGGAACAGGAAGAAAGGTAGCAGAAGACGAGCAGGGGGCATAGCCAGCACCGAGCACCACAGGAGCTACAGTGCAAGAGCCGACAGCCAGGAATACCAGGGGCTCCGCGCGTGAGTACACCAGACGTGGGTACGCAGAGTGCGCTGCATGTTCGCGTCTGCTGCATTGTCCTGTGGGCGGCGCACATAACATTATAATGAGGGCAGTCTGGCCGTAGGCTCCCTTAGAGCTCCGGGCCCCAGGGGGTAGCCCAGATTGTCCTCATTATAATTCGCCTATGGTGGGGATCGACTAGCGCTCATCCCCTCCCTTCCCTAGCCAGGGCCAATGCCAGGGGAAGACAGGGCGATTGGTGAAGAACCAATATAGGGACGTTAGTGGAGACAGGGTGATATTAGATCAGCCTAGGAGCTCTCCACTCCCCCCATTCCCTACAGTCTGGGATCCCTTTCCCTCTTCCCTTTGTGTTGCACTAAGTCTTTCCCACACCTTGCATGACATACTGCTGACTCAGAGACTTAAAAAAAGCTAGACTGCAGTTTGCCAAAATGTATGTGGGTAAGCCAAAATCCTTCTGGGAAAGCTTCTTGTGGACAGATGAAACCAAGATAGAGCTGTTTAGTAAAGCACATAATTTTACTATTTACCAAAAATGGAATGAGGCCTACAAAGAACACAACACAATAACTTAAAATTGAGCTTAAAATTGCTGTTGGGAGAAGACGCCTTCAGATATGAGAGATCTGAAGCAATTTGCAAAAGAAGAGTGGTCCAAAGTTCCAGTTGAGAGGTGTAAGAAGCTTGTTGTTGGTTATCGGAAGCAATTGATTGCAGTTATTTATTCCAAAGGGTGTGCAAACAAATAATAATTTGAGGTTGCCAACAATTTTTCTGGACCATTTTTGTGATTTTGTAAGAAATTATGTTCAATTTGCCTTTTTTTCCTCTGTTTTTTTTTTTGTGTAATTGCAATAATTTTCTGGGAGAAATACTTCTTTTTCTGGAACAATTGCAAGGTTGCCAACAATTTTGGCCATGACTGTAAGAATTCAACTATAGTGTTCTAGGCCCATGTCTAGTTTGTCCAAACCCATTTTTTGCATTTCTTGCCTATAATGCCACATGCTCCAAACAGATTTTATCTACCAGTAGGGGATGACACGAAGAGTACAGGATACAAGAATAATTAGGATTCAGGACAGGACAGAGTTTAAGCTGTAATAAAATCATATCTCAACATTTATGAAAAAAGGAAAAAACTATGAAAAAGAAGAAAAAAAATGGAATACCCCCAACTGTCCTGAAATCTAATACAGATCCCGCTAACAAATCTTGACTGCCAATGAAACCAATTGGATGTCGTAAATGTGGAGGGAACAGATGCATCATTTCCTATTAGAGAATTTATTAACTTCAACGGCATTTGGACGGTGTGTGACAGAGTGTGGCTGGATTGCAGTATTTTGCTAGCACAGAAAGACTTGAGGGAGAGATTGACTGGAAAGGAAAGAGATACAAAGACAACGATGAGATAACTCTTTAGTTCCCGAAACAAAAATTCTTCAAAAATAATAACAACTGAACATAAATGCAGGGGAAAGGCTGGTACAGGCTGACAAAAATCGGTCCAGTAGGAGACATAGATGTGAATCATTACACCAAAGTATCTACTGCATTATTACAATTCGTAATATTATATTATTACTGGAGGAAAATCTAGGCATGAAGAAAAAGTATTGATGAGTCTTTGTGTTGACACTCAGCTAGGGAAGACTAGGGAGTAGTGATGAGTGAGTATGTTCTGTTAACCCTTTGGCCGAGTATGCTCGGGCGAGCACCGAGTATTTACAGCTGCTCGGCGTTATGTTTGAATCACTCCCGTGTGCATGATTTGCAACTGTTTGACAGCTTTAATACATGTGAGGAATGTGTAATAAATAGACATTCCTCACATGTAATAAAGCTGTCAAACAGTCGCAAATCATGCACACGGGAGTGATTCAAACATAACGCCGAGCAGCTGTAACTACTCGGTGCTCGTCCGAGCATACTCGGCCAAAGGGTTAACAGAACATACTCACTCACCACTACTAGGGAACACTTGACCATTTCTTCACTATATCAACCCTTCCCATAAGCTGATCTATGGGCTGAAACTTTTCAAGTGATGTCTTGATGTGTGGATTCTTCATATCCATACCAACTGATGTCAATGGACCCGAGACAAAGTCTAAAGATGTTCTGAACCAGAGACTTTTATAATTAAGGACTTTGAGGGCAGGAGTTTTGAAACCACTTTGGAGGACTGTGGGGCAGGAAGGTGTTTATATTTAGACAAAATTGTGAAACGAAACATCAAAGCCTAAAAACAAAGATAAAAAGGCAAATGATGATGATAGCCAAAAGTACTTTATAGGGTGATCCATGGTCAAAGTTCTTGGTAGGAAGATCCAAAAAGTCCAAGGCTGTATTAACACTTTCTGCTCCCCTAGGCACCAAGTCTGGATACATCCCATATTAGCGCAACTTTCCATCTGGATTCCATTCTGGATTTATGTCACCAGTCATATCAATAAAGACTTTACTATTGTATTTAAATCCACGGCAACAACTAGACTACGAAGAATGCTGGTTTGAACCTAACAGTATATTCACACATGGCAGATGAGCTGTTTCTGCAGCAAGTTGTTGGATTTCTGCAAGCCTCATTAAAAGGAACCAGAGCAAAGAACTAAAACGCGCATACGCCGGCTTTACCTATGGGTCATCGGCGCTCTTTAGCCTTTCCTCGTGCATGCGCACTACAGTACTTTGCTCTGCCCTCAGTAGGACAGAGAGTAGTGCGCCTGTGCAGGAACCCGATGGGGACAATGTGTGGATGACGTAGGACGTGTCATCCACATGAAACCGGGAAGGAGGACAGCGTTCGCAAGAAGAGAGGAGGCGCTGGATCAACAACTGAGACGGTCATAGGACCGGACTGCGCCATCTGTGAGTATCATAAAGGCTATAATAATAGTATGAGTGAGTATAATAAAAGCTCTTTTTTCTACCTTGCCGAACGGATTGGGGACCTATATACAGCATTATAGAATGCTGTAACAGAGGGCTGAAAGATGCTGCCCATACTTTATATGGGGAAACCTGTAACAAATGTTGCCTTGTGAATATAGTGTTTCCTACTAGTTTGGTGCACTATAAACATGAAGTTGTCCCAGTATAGCAGAAGTACCATTATCTAGTACCCGAAGAATAATGCTTATATTTCCTCAATAATATTTTCTCAACATGCACCAAAATGTGAAAAGTTGGTTATATTACAAAACTGAATTATTACTACCATACAGTGCTGTTATAATACTGTACCTATAAGAAAATGCTTTCATCATTTCCATAAAATTCTCTCAGGGGAACACAAAGTCACGCACTGATGTCATGCATTGGTGTCAGTTAATGTATAGCAGTGTTCAGCTACACCAGACACATTAGAAAAATGTCGGCCGCACTCTAATATACATTAAATACACTGAGATATACATTCTAATGTGTATGGGGGCAACAGTCAACTTATTGTTGTGGGAAATGTCTATTGGGCATGATTGCAGACTGACGATCACATTATTTTCCGTAAGCCGCTGGCAGAGATGTGCGTCTGCAGGTTTATCATAGAGAACACCGGAGCACTCAGCTGAACGAACGCTCCTGCGTATGGGAGAGATGGCCGGATGGCTGCCTGCTGAACGATCAGCCAAAGCATTGTTTGACTGACAGCTATTTAATGTGTATGGGGTCTTTAGGCTGCTTTTGCAACGTTTTTTGTTCTTAAAAAGAAGTGTCATTATAATGCTTGTGAATAAAAAATATCTACGCTGTGCCCCTGAATGAATTCCCCCCACTGTGCTCACTGCACAAAATATGACCCCCACATGGTACCTCTTATGGCACATGGCATCCATACTGTCCTCTCCTTTCCAAATTGGACCACGTCTTCACATTTTTCCCTCACACTGTGTACCCTCTATACTTTCCAGTCTCTATACTGTGCCCCTTTCTCATACGCCAACCCCTCTGCATACTGTCCCCTCACTGTGTCCTCACACTGTCTCCACAAGCTGTCCCCTCTCTATAATGTCCCCTAAACTACCCAGTCTCTATACTCTGCCCCCTCATATTTTATCCACGATAATATTCCTACACACTTTTCTCCCCCATACTGTCACCTCACACATTTCTCCCCCATACTGTGCTCTCACATATTTCTCCACCATACTGTCCCCTCACATTATTCCTCCCATAGTGTCCCCTCACACTGTCCCTCATAGTGTCCCCGCACACTTTCCCCACATACTGTCCCCTCACACTCCACCCCCATGCTATCATTTTCACACTTTTCTCCCCCATACTGTCTGATCACATTTCAACCCCTTCACACTCTTTCCTCAAACTCTTTCTTCTTAATAATGTCCCCTCACACCTTTCTCCCTCATTACTGTCCCCTCATAAGTTCCCCTTCTTCCCTCCCAATAACACTCCATTTTTCAGCTCCATTGGAGTAATTACCTCCTCCTCGGTGGTACAGAAGTAATGTCAGCAGCATAATCAGCTGGCCCACCTACCACTCCCTCCAAATATACACCTGAGCACCTGGCTGTAGAAGTAGGCAAAAGAACTGTAACACTAGCCCAAAGAGACGGAGTAGTATAGTTATTTTCCTGCAGAGTGGGATCACAAGGAAGATGACGAAAATGTCAGCAGCCCAAATTAAAGTAGCACTGATTAAACTGTTGAGTCATAACACTGTATATGGGTCTGCTCTGCAACTAAGCTCAGGTACCCTGCTGTATGCAACACATTCTAGCCCAGGACTTTACACCAGCTGCTTCCAGATTTTACAACAAATATCTGTTGGTAGCAGCATCTGTATATGAATGAAAAAACAAGCAAATTAATAACCTTGCTTATAGGATGCCGCCCCCTTCTAACTGTCGCCCTAGGTACGTGCCCTCAAGTGCATTATTACAATTACAGCCCTGAACCTGTCTAAGGATAAGGTGATTATAACCAACACTTATAAATGAATGATCCAAACTTGCACTATCAGGAGACAAGATGCCAAGGGTGACCTTCACACTTGTGGCCAGCATGCCACCACTTGTAGGTGAGGTTTTCCTCTGGTTAGCATCCTGTTCTACATCACAGTGCTGTTGGTGGTCCTTACACTCAGGTTCCCACTTCATTCTAGACCTCTTTTCTTCCTCTGCCTGATACTGAACGTGCACACTTCTTCTTCAAGGACTTGTGTGCACCAAAGTAGTACTTCTCCTGCAGCCTTGGTACCATGAATCATGTTTCTAGGCCATCCAGACATCAGTTGATGCTATCCATGACTAACCTAAGGCTAGAGACGTGGTGGGTCCCCTTGGGAAAGTCCATGAATCCTTGTTGAGGTTAATGGTGAAGTCTCATAAACCCTTAATCTGACCATACACATTAGATGGCCATTAGATGGCTGTCAGCTGAAAGATCATTCGGCCGACAGCCACCTCAGCCGACTTCTCCGAAAACAGGAGCACTCATTCGGCCAGGCGCCCCTGTGTTCTCTATTAGAAACCTGCCAACTGGCACGTCGACAGGTGGCTTATCTCAGGGAGAACAATGTAATTAGCAGTCCACAATTTGACATGCGTGATCAACATCTCTCCTGACCAGAAGTCAGCCAGTGCCCCCACACACATTAGACAGTCGGCTGACCCCATCAATATTGGTGGGTTTGGCCAACATAAGTCCACTCCGCTCCTTGGTTGAGCCCAATTACCAATCTGTAGCTACTCAGTGAGTCTACATCATCTCCATAAAGGTTCGCGAACATGACACAAGCCAACATGAGAAGATCAAAAAAAGTAAAATCAGTCTAATGTCTCATAAAAAATCAGCATTACATAGTATAAAGTAGTTGGGTAATTCAAACTTTAAAATTCCTTCTATGAGTAAATAATTTTTGGGAACTGTCCAGAAAATAATAAAATAAGTTATTTTTGCAGTAGATGAGACAATCACTAGATATCTAAGAATAGCAGAGTCCAGTCTTAACATTACCAACCATAATATATCAAGGCTGATGATGTCAGCCTAAAGAAAAGAAACAGAATTTAGAGAAGTTCCATACTTATTTGCTCTTGACTTTCTCTCAAATGTTCATCATGAGACTCTTTCAAGTTTTTGTGTTAATTCCATTTATGGTTCATCATCAGATCTTTCACCCCATAAACAAATTAAAATGCAAATGTGGGCACTACTCTATTCTCGAGCCATTTTCCTTCTTAAGTAGATGAGGTGTATGACTCAACGTAGGAATTTTTCTGCTACCCGAACAATAATGTAGTCATTAGTCAAGAATCTAAAAACAAATCTCCCTGTTGTCACCTCTGACTTTTCTATTCATTTATACACTATTCACACATAAACTTTAGATGAGTCAACAACTTTCATAAATGGTTTCTGTTATTTCAGCAAACTTGAGATAAATCAATAGAACAAGGGGATATAAGAATCTTTGTAATATAATTTATCTTAGACAAAAGCTTCTTTCTCCACTTCTTTCTCCACTTCTTCTCATCCCTCTGTCCCCTAATTTCATTCACTTCGAAAAACTGCATCTTGCTCAATAGTCGACAAACTGTCTATTTGGGGAGAAAAATTGGAAGGATGAGTGAGAGAGACAGGGAGAAAGCGGAAGCTTCAGCTTTATAGTAAGTGTTTATCTCATGCCACCCCTGGATTCACAGCTACACTGCACAGTACTGCTGTATAATGTTTATCGTGCTGCTGCTTCTGAATATATATATAATATAACCGGGATGCGTGTCTCTGTCTGAAGCCTTTATAGACTGCGCATGCGTGACGCGCAGTCTGGCTCCTGACAGAAGCAGGCATCCGGCTGTTACAGGTAAGAGGAGTGTATGGCGCCGGAGATCGCAGTATGCGTAGACACTGAATGCATACCGCAATCTCCGGCACCATACTTACATACTTACCTGACCGGGAGGAGCGTTGCCGTGGCGCCTCTCTTCACCGGAGACCAGGGCAGGAGTGAGGCATCGGATCGGTGCATGCGCATAGCGCTGTCTGGCGCCATTTTACTGAAGACACATTTGCAGTGTGTCTTCAGCAAAATGGCACCAGACAGCGCCAAGCTCCAGCACCGCACTCCTCCCCCGGCCTCCGGCAGAACAGGACACAGCTCCGCTGGAGCACAGGGAAGAAAGGTGAGTATAAGTGTTTATTTTTTTGTATGTGTGTACAGCGTGAAAGGAATGAGGGGCCACACATACCAGGATTGGGGGGTGAGGGGACCATGCAAACCAGGATTGGGGGGTGAGGGGACCATGCATACCAAGATTGAGGGGTGAGGGGACCATGCATACCAGGATTGGGGGGTGAAGGGTGCCATACATACCAGGATTGGGGGGTGAGGGGACCATGCATACCAGGATTGGGGGGTGAGGGGTACCACGCATTCCAGGATTGGGGGATGAGGGAGCCACACATACCAGGATTGGGGGTGAGGTGACCACGCATACCAGGATTGGGGGGTAAGGGGTACCATACATATCAGGATTGGGGGATGAGGGGTACCATACATACCAGGATTGGGGGGTAAGGGGTACCACACATACCAGGATTAGGGGATGAGGGGTACCATACATACCAGGATTGGGGGTGAGGGGTACCACACGTACCAGGATTGGGGGGTGAGGGGACCATGCATACCAGGATGAGGGGTACCATGCATACCAGGATTGGGGGGTGAGGGGACCATGCATACCAGGATTGGGGGGTGAGGGGACCATGCATACCAGGATTGGGGGGTGAGGGGACCATGCATACCAGGATTTGGGGGTGAGGTGACCACGAATACCAGGATTGGGGGGTAAGGGGTACCATACATACCAGGATTGGGGGGTGAGGGGTGCCATGCATACCAGAATAGGGATGAGAGGTACCATACATACCAGGATAGGAATGCGGGGCACCATGCATACCAGGATGAGGGGTACCATGGATACCAGGATAAGGATGAGGGGTGCCATGCATACCGGGATTGGGGATGAGGGGTGCCATGCATACCGGGATTGGGGATGAGGGGTGTCATGCATACCAGGATTGGGGGTGAGGGGTGCCATGCATACCAGGATTGGGGGTAAGGGGTGCCATGCATACTGGGATTGGGGTTCAGGGATGCCATGCATACCATGATTGGGGATGAGGGGTGCCATGAATATCAGGATTGGGGATTTTACTGAAGACACATTTGCAGTGTGTCTTCAGCAAAATGGCGCCAGACAGCGCGGTGCTCCGGCGCCGCACTCCTCCCCCGACCTCCGGCAGAACAGGACACAGCTCCGCTGGAGCACAGGGAAGAAAGGTGAGTATAAGTGTTTATTTTTTTGTATGTGCGTACAGCGTGAAAGGGATGAGAGGGCCACACATACCAGGATTGGGGGGTGAGGGGACCATGCAAACCAGGATTGGGGGGTAAGGGGACCATGCATACCAAGATTGAAGGGTGAGGGGACCATGCATATCAGGATTGGGGGGTGAGGGGTGCCATACATACCAGAATTGGGGGGTGAGGAGTACCACGCATTCCAGGATTGGGGGATGAGGGAGCCACACATACCAGAATTGGGGGGTGAGGTGACCATGCATATCAGGATTGGGGGGTAAGGAGTACCATGCATATCAGGATTGGGGGTGAGGGGTACCATACATACCAGGATTGGGGGGTAAGGGGTACCACACATACCAGGATTGGGGGATGAGGGGTACCACACATACCGGGATTGGGGGTGAGGGGTACCACACATACCAGGATTGGGGGGGTGAGGGGACCATACATACCAGGATGAGGGGTACCATGCATACCAGGATTGGGGGGTGAGGGGACCATGCATACCAGGATTGGGGGGGTGAGGGGACCATGCATACCAGGATTTGGGGATGAGGGGACCATGCATACCAGGATTGGGGGGTGAGGGGTGCCCTGCATACCAGAATAGGGATGAGGGGTAACATACATACCAGGTTTCGAAATGCGGGGCACCATGCATACCAGGATGAGGGGTACCATGCATACCGGGATTAGGGATGAGGGGTGCCATGCATACCAGGATTGGGGGTGAGGGGTGCCATGCATACCAGGATTGGGGGTGAGGGGTGCCATGCATACTGGGATTGGGGGTCAGGGATGCCATGCATACCATGATTGGGGATGAGGGGTGCCATGAATATCAGGATTGGGGATGAAGCGGCCTTGCATACAAGGATTGGGGATGAGGGGTGCCATACATACCAGGATTGGGGATGAAGCGGCCATGCATACAAGGATTGGGGATGAGGGGTGCCATACATACCAGGATAGGGATGAGGGGTGCCATGCATACGAGGATAGGAATGAAGGGTACCATGCATACCAGGATAGGGATGTGGGGGGGACATGCATACCAGGATTCGGATGAGGGGTACCATGTATACCAGGATAGGGATGAGGGGCACCATGCATACCAGGTTGAGGGATGGGGTGCCATGCATGCCAGGATAGGGATGAGGGGTACCATGTATACCAGGATAGGGGTGAGGGGTTCCATGCATACCAGGATTGGGGGCGAGGGGTGCCATGCATTCCAGGGTTGGGTGTGAAGGGTGCCATGCATACCAGGATTGGAGATGAGGGGTACCATACATACCAGTACAGGGATGAGGAGTGTCCTGCATACCAAGATGGGGGTGAGGGGCCCATGCATACTAGGATAAGGCTGAGGGGGCCATGCATACCAGGATTGGGGGTGAGAGGTGCCATGCATACCATGATTGGGGGTGAGAGGTGCCATGCATACCAGGATTGGGGGTGAGGGGTGCCATCCATACCAGGATGAGGGGTATCATTCATACCAGGATAGGGATGAGGGATGGGGTACCATGCATACCAGGATTGGGGGTGAGGGGTGCCATGCATACCAGGATTGGGGGCGAGGGGTGCCATGCATAACAGGATTGGGGGTGAGGGGTGCCATGCATATCAGGATTGGGAGTGAGGGGTGCCATGCATACCAGGATTGAGGGTGAAGGGGGCCATGCATACCAGGATTGGTGATGAGGGGTACCATGCATACCAGGATGAGGGATTGGGTGCCATGCATACCAGGATATGGTCCAAATTAAATAAAAAAGCGGTCTATAGGGCGCTAAAAGGATGAACACTAGAGGTGAAAAAAAATTTTAGGGCTAAAAAAATAAATATAATGAGCCCTTTCCACAACGCGTTTCGATAGTGAACTATCCTCCTCAGGTGGAAGGTGGAATTTTTTCACCTCTAGTGTTCATTCCTTTAGCGCCCTATAGACCGCTTTTTTATTTAATTTGGACCACTTTCAGTCCCCATTTGGGGGTAAGCGGCAGGAGCAGCTTCTAGTTAATCATTCTTGAATCCCCCACCATAAAATTCCCCTTTGGCTGCTCAACTCAGGACCTGCGGTTGGGGGCTGCACTCTCCTAGCTTTCAGGACCTGTGGTGATGCACATCTGATCCTGAGTCACGTGATCTATGGGCGGACACGTGGCCTGCAATTTTGGAACCTGGAAGCGGTGAGCACAAGCGGCGGTCTGCAGCACACGGCACGTGGTGTGCCAAGCTACCTGTACCTTGCGGTGAGACGTGCCTGCTCCTTTCATCCTCACACTAACACCGGAGTTGTGCAGGAGTGCACAACTCCCATAAGTGAGTGGCCTTTTGGCTGTTTCCATCACATCTACCTATCAGGTCCTTCACATAGCGCGCTTTTTCTCCTTTTCTCTTCCATGCATACGAGGATAGGGATGAGGGGTACCATGCATACCAGGATGAGGGGTACCATTCATACCAGGATAGGGATGAGGGATGGGGTGCCATGCATACCAGGATTGGGGGTGAGGGGTGCCATGCATACCAGGATTGGGGGTGAAGGGTGCCATGCATACCAGGATTGGGGGTGAGGGGTGCCATGCATACCAAGATAGGGATGAGGGGTGCCATGCATACCAGGATAGGGATGAGGGATGGGGTGCCATGCATACCAGGATTGGGGGTGAGGGGTGCCATGCATACCAGGATTGGGGGTGAAGGGTGCCATGCATACCAGGATTGGGGGTGAGGGGTGCCATGCATACCAAGATAGGGATGAGGGGTGCCATGCATACCAGGATAGGGATGAGGGGTGCCATGCATACCAGGATAGGGATGAGGGGTGCCATGCATACCAGGATAGGGATAAGGGGTGCCATGCATACCAGGATAGGGATGAGGGGTGCCATGCATAACAGGATAGGGATGAGGGGTGCCATGCATACCAGGATAGGATGGTGTGGACAGGATGGGGGCAGCAAAAATATCAGGATAGGGGCAGCACAAATACCAAGAGGGGGCAGCACATAACAGCATGGGAGACCATATACCAATAAAAATGCTTGCCACCCGGGCATAGAACGGATTCAATAGCTAGTTCTATATAAGGAGAGGAGAGAAGAAATCATTAATGTCTGTGTGTGCTGTATTTAAGAGACTTAGTGTTCACCCACCAGCTCAGAGATAACTGAAAATAAGAAATAGAGTATGGAGAGGGGAAAACTGGTGAAAAATGCAGGATACAAGTCATATAATGACTAAAGATAGTGTATTTCCTCATATTCATACTAATGACTATTCTCAAAAGTCACATGATTGCAGCAGTAGTAGTTTATCCAACCTATATGTATAACATTGAAATTGCAATGAGAAGAAGGAAAAGTCAAATAACTATTGAGATCACAGGATCAGCAGGATTGTTAATGAAAAAATAGAAACTGCTGCCAATAGTCACCCAAGAGCCATTTTCAGCATGAAGAGACAAATCAAGGGGAAATTTACTCTCCCTTAGTTTGTACAAAAAAGGCACAAATAACGCAACATAGTTGGTTACCAAAGGGTTTCAGAAATGTTTTAGGAACAAACGCAATGTTTGCCGTTTTGCACAAAAAAACTCTAAAAAAAAGATGACCGCTTTTCAATAATTTCTTTTATTAATTGTGAAACCAGTCTTGTGGTCGATATCATAGACTGAAATATCTGTAATAAAAGGTAAATAGGGTGTACTAGTCGCAAATTAAAAAAGAGGACCGTGGAATGTATGTATCATATATATATTTAATATCAATAGTAATAATGTTACACATTGAGGAGCAGTCAGACATTTTTTGGAACAACATGGAGGTAATTTGGATAGTTTTAGTTTTTTCGGGTTGGAAAATGTTACTAAGATGAATTGGTGCGGTAGTTGGCAAAGGAAGCTTTTTATGAGGGAAGCTTTCTGGATCATTTCGCTTGATACAAAACAACCAAAGGGAATGAACTATAGAAGTGATACCATGATCATTAATTGAGCATGCTCTAATAACTATTGATGCTGTATTTTTCCCTTTATCTCCTTTGTATTTATATCTATGTGTATTTTCATGTATCTATAATTCATTTGATTTTCTGTTTGTCTTTGCTGTGAGTGTTCCTGGCTTATAATCATTTTATGTTCATAGGTTCTTGAGATTAATTAATTAGTATGCTCATGATGGATGTGGTTTTGCTTTTAAAAGGTTGCTCTGACACCTCAGTATTCATGCTCTATGACTAAGGGCGCAGTGGGCGCCAAAAATGCGTCAAAGCGGGTTTTATTACCATTACCATCCCCATGTGAACTTTTCATTCGATTTTTATGAAATAAAGCTTGAAGATTTTTATTTGGATCTGCCTAATCCTTTTTTTTTTCGCGTAATGGTAGTTCATGTTGATGTGGAAGCCACTAGCAGAAGCAGCACCACCTGCACCAACCATCTGGTCAGTAGTACTACCAAATGCAGATCACAATTAGCCTCCCTTGCCTCTGCCAAGAGCGTTAGTGGAAAGAAGGCAGAGAGAGTTATAGAATATATGGCACATTACTTGCCTCGGTCACAGTAGGATTATGTTATCTCTGACAGTGACACCGTCAGTTCTAGTCAGTGTTGCCCAAAGAATGGTATGTCTGATAACAAATGACTCAGAGTGATAATTTTTGGACCTTTCTTTTATTTTAAAAAAGATAGAATCTCTGTCAGTACACTCATTAAATGGGCTGTTGGTTACTATCAGTTACCATTAGTTTCTATAGTGAGATCACTTTGACAATACTAAAGGCTGTTTTTGTGTTACTGAGCATGAAAGGCGTTGGATAAACCCCAAGGAGACCTCAGAGTGTCATACAATTTTTTTAGGGAAATTAGGGACTTTGCAGTATTGTGATTAGCTCCAAATCAAACTTTGGTCAAAAATTGAAAAATTGGAATTTTAAAGGATTCGATCATCACTAAATATTTACCATGATGCCTTTTGAGGAAATCCTATCCCTAGGACTTAATACATTCCATCTTAGTAAGGCTAGGACCATACAGAGACTTTTAAACGCCCAAAAGGTAAGGTAAAATTACTGTATCACTATTCATGGGTTGCATGATTCCTTACAGAATCTAATATTGATGACCTATCCTTAATAACGGTTGTCATCAGATCAGTGGGGGTCTGCCACCCATCGCTCCACCGATGAAATGTTATAGGTCTGGCAGCCGCTGGATATAAATATTGAATTGAGCAGAACTCTGTTCAATGTGTAGCTGCCACTTCTGGGCACTGCAGAGCAGATCCTGGTCTCTTGAGTAGGAAGTTAGGTGCAATTCTCAACCTCTCAGAGCTCTGTTGATGGAAAAATAAAGTTAAGGGTTTCAGAAAATGGCGCCAAAAACAAAAAAATTTTAAAGCAGTAAAATATTAAACAAAACTATATAAGTTTGGTATTGCCACAATCATAAAGACCTGAAAATCATATGCAAAAGGAAACTTAAAAAACAATAGCATAATTGATTTTTTTTTTTGCCATTTCACCCCACCTGGAATTTTTTCCCTGCTTTTCTGTAGATGTTAAAATAAATGGGGTCATTCAAAATTACAAGCCCTACCCCAAAAAACAAACCCTTACATTGCAACTTGATAGCAAAAATGTAGAAAAATTTAGAAAGTTATTGCTCTTAGGGGAGGAAAAAACAAAAGCGCAAAAACTAAAAGGTTTAAATGTGAAAGAAATCAATCGTAAGTAGTTTTAGAGCTTGATTTGGAATTATCCAGCTGATGTATTCATGTTAAAACATACACCTTCCGTATGCCTTCTTCTACTCATGTATGCCCAAAAATTATTTCATGGGTGCACTCTCGATTGATCCAAAAATTCTTTCATAAGTCCAAGAGTTGTAGCCAGGCTTTCTTCATTCAGTTTGCTCTAGCCAATTATCACTGGTCATTGCAGAGGACGCATGCCCTCTAGTTACACTCTTGGTCAGCCCAGCTCTTCATTAATTCCTCTATGACACTTCCCCACGCAGTTTGGGCCTCACTTGGTTTCAAGTTTGAAGTTCAAGTTTTATTTTGTTATTTATATGAGAAAGTAAATGACCCCATTGGAAAATACCATCAACCAAACCACCTGTCAGGTAGACGGAAATAGACAGGATTCTTCATTTGCATCTTAAAAGACCATAGAAATCTCTGCAGGGCTGAGAATCTGAAGTTGATTGTGGAGGTTTCATTAAAATGAATATTTAATATTTGTGCTGAAAAATTTCTTTAGAGAAGCCTGACAGGGAAAAAAATTGCTCTCGGAAATAGAATTTCTTGGCTGCAGCTCTGTATCTCTGACCATTCCCGAGTAATTACGCTGCACAGTCTTTTAGTTGTGAGCTATAAAACGTTCTCCTGGCTCCACTAAGCTGTGGATACTAATTGAACGATGTCAACCAACTCCTTTTTTTATTTTTTTTTCCAGGTTACAAAACTACTACCTCAGCTGAAACAAATTGTTTTTCTGTTCATCAATGCAAAAAATGTCTGACTGTTTCTCTTGGCAGATGCAATGCCAATTAAACTGGCAAGAACGGTAATAGCACTTTTCTGATAGAACGATCCTACGTATTAGTCATTATTTTTTCCTTTATATTGTTATGCATCCATGGTCAGGTAACAGCTTTCCTCTCCTTATAATTTTATACTAGTTTTATGTTGGGCTTGGGTAGATTTTTTTTTTAAAAGCCTTAGGATTTTATTTACTTAAACTTTGATTTTTATTTTTGGATTTTTATTCCTTTCTTTATCTTTTCTTACAAAACTTTGTGCTTTTTTTCAATTGAATGGCTCCAAAGGGAGTTTCACATTAGGTCAAGACAGCGGCTTAGATAGAACAAGAATTCTTCATATTGGCTTCTTTGCAGTACAATTTATATTGTGAATTCCTGCGACAAAGCTTTTAAGTTATCCAGTTGTTGCCTTAAAAAAAGAAAGTATGGACTTGCATATTGGGAATGTGTTATCAAAAAATGACCTATTTTTTTATTCATATTTTTGTGTTCCATGTAATTAAAAACAAAAATGTTGATTATTTTTCATACTACAATCTGTACTAAATCAAAAAGAAATAATCTTGCAATTTTCACATTTGTTACTAAGAATAATTTAGACTCATAAATCCGGTCCTTTCGGTAAGAGTTTTCAGCAGGCTCCTTATCATCAGAGGCTGGATTACCAAAAAGGTATCAGCTCTATACACAGCTGATAACACAGGATCCACAAATCACAATGTCACCGCTGCCTAATGTCCAGAAAATTGCAGAAAATGTATAATATATCAAAGGATATCATCAGGTACACACAAATATCTCTCACTCTAGTACTGTGCAAAAGTTTCAAGCAGGTGCGAAAAAAATGCTGTAAAGTAAGAATGCTTTTAAAAAAAGGGAAGCGTTAATGGTTTATTTTTATGAATTAACAAAATGCAAAGTGAATGAACAAAAGAGAAATGTAAATTGCATTTGGTGACCATCCCTTGCTTTCAAAACAGGATTAATTCTTCTACACTTATACGCAACGTTTATGTAACAGCGGTGACTCGCACACATTCTGAGCACTGTGCTACTCACTTCATTCGCCGCTCTGCCCATCCCCATGTCAGGCTGCCTCACTGGGTTACCTCATGCTGCTCTCCAAGCTCTGCTGAATCTTCCTGCTGTCTTCACCTGGCTATTGGGAGGCTCGGCCAGATCCTGCAGGAATTTAACCCTGCTGTGTCCTGCAGGGTTTGGCTTTCCTAGCCTATCCCCTGTCAGCAGGGAATATATTAGGCAGCTCCTCCCTCTATTCCCTGCTTGAACTTAGGTTCCTGGTTCCTGTCTGTCTCCAGCAATCAGTTTAAGTGCTATTTTGTCTTGTCACTTCTGTTACCAACCCACCTCATTTACCTAACCTGTCTGACCTCTCCACTCCTGACCCCGGCTTTGTATTTTGAACTTGTGCTGCTTGCCGTGACCTCAGACCATCTGACTACGCCTCTGTCTTTGCCCTCCTCTGCTCTGCATTCCTGCTTTGATCTATTGGTCAGTTGCTGTAGGTCCGGGGACTGCCCTGAAGTGGCACCTGGTGACTACCTGTGGCCCAAGCCTATCTACACCATTAGAGGTTCTAGTGAAAACCAAGTAGCCACTTAGTCATGCCCCTCCAGGGTAAGCCAGGCCCGTGGAGCAGTGGTCCACATCCACCGCAGTTACAATTTGAAGGAACATCTTAGAGAATTGACCACAAATCTTCTGAGTATGAGGCTTGTGCAAATCCTTCTATCTATTCATGTGATCCCAGTCAGACTGGCCGATAAGAGATCAGAGGTCTGTGTGGGCCGGATCATCACTTCCAGGGCCCCTTGTTCTTAATAACATTGGCTGGATATTTGGGGTCTTTATTCTGCTTCAAAATAAATTTGGAGCGAATTAGATGCCCCCCGATGGTATTACATGATGGATAATCCAGATCAAATCCCCAACTTCATTTGCGGAAATGCAGTCCCAAACTTATAAGGACCCTCCACCGCAGTACAGTGTTCCTGCAGACACATTATTGTGCTGCTCTCCCTTCATTCAGTGAACAAACTTCCTTCTGTTGCAGCCAAAAATTTCCATTTTTGAATCTGTCTAGAGCACCTGCTGTAATTTTTCTGCACCCCAGTTACTATATTTTCATGCATAGTTGAGTCACTTGGCCTTGTTTTCATGTAGAAGGTCTGGTTATTAGCCACATTTCTCCCATGAAGACCACTTCTGGCCAGAATTCTCTGAAAAAATGAAAGACTGTAGCTGGTCCCACTGGTTGCTGCCAGTTTTGGGGTGATGGCACTGCTAGACATCTTTTGATTTTGAAGGGAAGTAAGCCTGATGTGATGTGTCACTAAGTTGGCTGACTGCTGCTTGTACGCTCCTCAACATTGCCCATTTCTTGGTGCTTCTTCAAAAAAGCTTGAATAGCATATCTTAAAGAGGACCTGTCACTTGTTTAAAAAAATGAATACCTTGTAAATACTTTGTGAGACTCATAAAGCTCTCCTGATTCTTCCACTGTTTTCCTTTTTGTGCTGCATCACTCCATTGCAGAGATATTTAAATGTGTTACTATTGGAGCGCAGTATGTGAAATCTCTGCACGCAGACCAACTGGGTGTTTCTTCAGAGTTTTCTCTGGGTTCATGCACTTTCAGCCCTCTTTCCTAAATGCTGCCAATCACAGCACAGCAGCTGATCTAACAGTCTATCAGTCTCACATGCTGTTGAGCTGTGATTTGCCAAATTTGGGTGAGAGGGGTAAAAATGAACACTGTCTGAGAAGACTCTGAAGAAACACTAAGTTTGACTGCAAGCAGAATTTTTATATTGCGCTCCAAAGACAATACATTTGAAATATATCTCTGTAATGAAGTATCACAGTGCAAATAGGAAAACAGCGGCAGAATCTTAGGAATTTTTAAAAGGCATTTAACTAAATTTTTTGCACAAGTGACGGGTCCTCTTTAAAATCCCAGTCTGCTTTGAAATCATTGCCTGGGAAACACCTTGCTGATGCAGTATAACTACCTTGTGTCTTGTTGCTGTGCTCAGGCTTTCCATGGTATATGAACTGTGAAATGAAACTGTCTTCCACAACCTCACCTTTGTAGCAGAGTTTGACTGTTACTCAGCCAGCTTTAACCCTCTTACACAGTTGTTTCTGTTTTTCTATTAATGACTGTATTTCAATCTACGTAGGAAAATGATGATCATTATCACCTGCTTGATATTATTGGTTACGCATACACCTGACTAAATGCCTAAAAAATTCTTGACTTTCTGCAAGTGTACCTAGAAAAATTGATGATATGTTATAGGGAAAGGGCGGTCCAAAAAAAAATTAATTTGATTTAGATTTTTCTCTTGTCCATTCACTTTGCATTTTGTTAACTAATAACACTTATATTTTTTTTTAAGCATTCTAACTTGAAGCATTTTCCACACTTCCCTAAAATTTTTGCACAGTACAGTACATAACTGTTGTAAATGAAAATATAAATTGTGTTATTGGTAAGAATTAATTGAAGTGGTGGAAACCAGTGATGGGAGGTATTGGAAAGGATTAATGTCATAGTTGGTTTGAGTCCTTTAGATCAATATTTTTAGTTTAGGCTCTACTTTAGCCTATGCAAGGGCCATAGCAGGGAGTGCAAAGTACATATGCACTTACAGGAAAAAGATATTCCAGGGTCTTCTAAGACTGAGGAGACCAGTTTAGACAAAGATACTAAAAACACTAATGCGATGTCATGTGTTTTAATGCTATAAATGTTGGCATTAGACCAGAGGTGTCAAACTCATTTCCACCAAAGACCACATCACCATTATGGTGGCCTTCAAAGGGCCTCTTGTAATTGTAAGGGTTCATGCAGATGTTCATGCAACACGGTTTGAGCCCAGACTACAATGCACGGACTGGCTGCGGGTCTCCCATCTTTCATTAATTTGCCTTCCGTCTACATCAATTTTTCACTTATTTGACATTTTGGGATTATTTGTATATATGAGTAGAACTGTCAGAGCTGTCCCTGGGTAGTACGGCATTGAGAGAGCTATAGAGTAGGACTATAAGAGAGCTGTGTTGGAGCGCCAGGTTCGATATGGACTGCTCCATGTGTTTTTGTGGTCCCCTTTGTTAATCACTGGCTGAGTCTGCTCAGATTCAAAGATGGCCCTTGCTCCTTGTACTTGCATCTCCCTCTCTGTTTAGTGCTCTCTGCGTTGATGTAGAACATAGGTAGAACTTAGCAGAGGGTGCCATTGGGACGGGTACCATCTTGGAATTTGAGCTTCGACACACACCTCCTTTCAGAAACTCACTGACGATGGGGCGGTGGACACACTGGGAAAGTGGAGAGCAGTCTTTCTGTGTCCTGACTTTGCAGGCTGCATAAAATGACGTGGCAAGCCTTTGAGTTTGACAACCTTGAGTAAGACAAAGAACAGTTGAGTCGAAATTAAACAGCAAGAGGGGAAATCTGGGTCCCTCCATAGCTGGGAGACTCCCCCAGACAATATTATACATGTTTATTGTCCTCTTTATCTTTTCATACCTTGTTTGGTTGTGTTTTTTTTTTAATATATTCCATTGTGTGTATTTTTCATTATCATGTATTTTTCCTTTTAGCCATTGTGCGCGAATCCATGAAGTCTTGCATCTTTGAAAAATAAATGACTAAATAGGAAAAAATTTCTTAAGAACACATCTTAACCTTTGGAAAACAGTACTTAAGACATAGGAACAATGTCTAGAAAAAAATCTATAATCGTTATTGTATAGAAATTATCAAGGTAAAATTACAAGTCTAACATGATCAGAAGACGTCATAGACAGCAGGGGAAGACAACGAAGATGCAAGAAGCTAATGCTAAATATCCAGAATCAAACAATATAAATCCATCATAAGATAGACCCAGTAAATAATCAGACAAAATATTGTATATATGAATTGTCCAAATGGTATCCTGGTTATAGTCTGAAAAATGGATATAAAGTATGCAAATATAAAAAGATGCAGAGAATGCAACAATATAAAGAAACAGCTAATAGTAAGATGAAAACATATACCCATAAGTGTCCTCCCTGCTGTCTATGTATTTTTGTATAACTGTTTACCAACATGCATTGCCATATTCTATATCTTATCCAATGTGTTTTTGATACTTTGTATTCATGTGAAGGTGGCTTATGTGAAACCAATGTGGACACTTCGCACCAGCACATGAAGGGTTTCCTTTGTTTGGACCCAGGTTAACTAATTAGTATCAACCAATCACTGTGAATCTTTATCTATATATATTATGTTTGTGCTCATACCCTTGTACCACCTGAGGAAGATAGTTTACTATCGAAACGCGTTGTGGAAAGGGTCCATTAAATTTATTTTTTAGCCCTAAAAATTTTTTCACTTCTAGTGTTCATTCGTTTAGCGCCCTATAGACCGCTTTTTTATTCAATTTGGACCACTTTCAATCCCCCTTTGGGGGTTAGCGGCAGGAGCAGCTTTCAGTTAATCATTCTTAAATCCCCCCACTATTAAATTCCCCTTTGGCTGCTCAACTCAGGACCTGCGGTTGGGGGCTGCACTCTCCTAGCTTTCAGGACCTGTGGTGATGCACATCTGATCCTGAGTCACGTGATCTGTGGGCGGACACGTGGCCTGCAATTTTGGAACCTGGAAGCGGTGAGCACGAGCGGCGGTCTGCAGCACACGGCACGTGGTGTGCCAAGCTACCTGTACCTTGCGGTGAGACGTGCCTGCTCCTTCCATTTTCACACTAACACCGGAGTTGTGCAGGGGTGCACAACTCCAATAGGTGAGTGGCCTTTTGGCTGTTTCTGTCACATCTATCTATCAGGTCTTTCACATAGCGCGCTTTTTCTCCCTTTCTCTTCCACTCCCTGCTGTCTATGACACTTTCTGACAATGTTGCACTCATGCTTTTGTGGCACCCCAGGGGTCCGTTTGCCACAGTGGCATTGCCTCTCTCACAGGGGGTGATGCCATGCCTAGAAGCAAGGAGGGGTCCCCTGATCAAGTATACCAGCATACAACACTTTCCTGGCTCCAGACCAGAAAGGGGAGCTCCTCCCCTTTAAATTGGAACCTGGAGGCGGGGTTAGAAAAAGTTATTTGAAGGAGAGTTGGAGACAGGAGAGCGATGAGGAAGGACCTGGGGAACGGAGCTGTTAACAAGCTCGCCCCAGAGAGAAGCGCAAGGGAATCGGACACAGGAGTCCGTGGTTGTGCGGGCACTGAAGGCCCGGCAGCTAAATCCGGAGGGCAGGAGACTGCAGGTCTACAGGCCCCACCAGACGCCCAGCGACTCAGCAGCATTCTAGGGCCCAGTGCCGCCACGAAGGAGCGACAATTGAAGAAGGCCCCGAGCTGCTTGCTATGGGGTGAGGAATAGACATTTTGCTCAAGAACGAGGGCCGGAGCATAGGAGCAGGGCCAATCAGAATAGAGCAGAGGGAAGGCCTACAACTCCACCTGGCGAGGTGGATCCCCAAACTGCTTCTAGTCCGCCCGGAACTCCACAACCAGCTAGTACCAGTGCCCCGGTCTGCTCTGACAAACTGCAAGTAAAGATAGAGGAAACCACCATTAATTTGTTGTCTGGTCATTATCAGTCCCTCAGCCCCACATTACACTGCACCAACAACATCTACCTCCACAATTCATCATATACTGCTCTGGAGATTAGCTCTGCCTGTGGAGAGCTGAACCAACTTTGCTGCGTCACCATCAGCTCCAGTGGACCTGCACTGCAGCAACAGCCCCCACTGCCACCGTGACATCCCCAGCACCGACTGGCCCGGCACATCCCCAGCACCGACCAGCCCGGCACCGAGTACCCCATGGCCCCAGGGGGCGCGTCACTTTTATTTTGAATATACAATCTATGTATACAATCGAGATTATATATTTTTTTTTACATATCGTTCTCATTTTTATGGGCTTACTACTAATTCTTCGTTTTTGTCTTTGGTTATACTTTTCAGTTTACCCCTTACTCTGTCCATATCTACTTACATCACCTGCAGTTTCTGTCACTCAGCTATATATTGTCTGCATTTTTAGAGGGGTAGTTATCCTGTTGAACACTTTTGAAGACAGAAGACAAAGGGTAGTAGCAAATACTGTATTTTAAAATGGACCAAAGTTGAAGGAGTTATCCAGGACATTGGATATTTTTTCGTATGGAGTTAAGAACTTACTGACAGGTAGTTGCTAACAACCGGCCTGTTGTACTGGACGACGATCTCTACTGGCGCAAAGAATGCTCCTGCTGGCAATTTTGCGGCTTACGGTGAAGTCACGTCAAAAGAGGAGCCTCATCTCTTCCGCTTTGCTCTGTTAATGGGGCATGCTGATTGACAAATGGCTCTTTGCTGCCTAACTGTTGGGAGCTGTCTGTCAATCAGCAGAACATCAGCAGTGATACCCATCGGCAGAGCAAAGAGGAAGAAATGAAGCTGCTCTGTTGAGGTGAAATGAAGAAGGGAAATCGCCTCTTGAGCTAGAACAGATAATCATCGGCCAGAACCGGCAAGTAGTTAGTGTTATGTTCTGCTACCAAAGCTAAGGAAAGAGAGGAGATCTGTCCCTACTATAGGACTCAGCTGAATCCCTACGATGTAACAGGGAACCTGATCCTGCGATCAGACCTGCTAAAGTCCTAATCTAGTCTGTACGGAGACCTATAGATGTGGGGAGGGAATCCCTACAAGTACTAAGGACTGGGAGGAATATGGGACACCTCCTAACAGAAATAGTAGCAGACAGACGAACAAACAAAATAGATAGAACATAGAGGTCCGTAGACCAAGCAAACTAACAGAGTTAGATACAGAGCACAGGCTAGCTAGAAAGTAGATATACAATGAAGTCCAGCAAAGCCAGAAGGGCGGAGCAGGATTAAATAGGCCAACAAGGTCATGTGACCAGCAAAGGAAAAAAAACCTAACAGCAAGGTTCTAACAGTACCTCCCCTTCTAAGAGGATCCTCCGGATCCCCTAGGACCAGGCTTATCAGGAAATCTCCTGTGAAATGCTCTGATAAGTCTGGACGCGGAAACATCATCTGACCTCACCCAAGAGTTATCCTCGGGTCCGAAACCTTTCCAGGCCACAAGATACTGCAAACTACCTCTATACCGTCTAGAGTCAAGGATGCGAGAAATTTCATATTCCCCGTCCTCCACCACCGGAGGAACAGAGGCAGAGGCGTCACCATCCGACACAACAGCTTTTTTTAACAGAGAGACATGAAAGACCGGATTAATTCTCCAGGAGGTAGGAACCTCCAACCTAACAGCAGATTGTTTGACAACCTGAAGCACCTTAAAGGGCCCTACAAACTTGGGACCCAATTTCTTAGAAGGAATCCTCAACCGCAGATTCCTAGAGGACAACCAAACCATGTCACCAACAGCGAACAAAACCTCCTGTCGTTTCCTATCAAAGTAGTCTTTAGATTTTCTGTTGGCCTCCTGAAGATTACCACGCACATCCGTCCAAACTCTTTCCAAATCACCGGAAAAATTCTCCTCCTCAGGCACGGCAGATCCCAACTTGGAGAACGACCCAAACGACGGATGTCTCCCAGAACAACAAAAAAAAGGCGAACAACCAGCAGAAGAAGATGTATGATTGTTCAGAGCAAATTCGGCAAGTGGCAGAAACTCAGACCACCCCTCTTGATTGTCTGCCACAAAACAACGCAAGAACTGCTCAACATCCTGGTTTTTCCTTTCTGTCTGGCCATTAGATTCAGGATGATATCCGGACGAAAACGACAAATGAATTCCCAACCTGTCACAAAAGGCACGCCAAAAACGAGCCACGAACTGAGGACCCCTATCAGAAACAATGTCAGTAGGAACGCCATGAAGTCTGACAATTTCCTTGACAAAGGCCTTAGCGAGAGTTTTAGCGCAGGGCAGTTTGACGAAGGGAACCAAGTGACACATCTTACTAAAACGGTCCACGACCACCCAGATGACAGTAAAACCCTCAGAGGGGGGAAGGTCAGTTATAAAGTCCATAGCCAAATGTGTCCAAGGAGCACTGGGGACCTCCAAAGGACAAAGCAACCCCGCAGCAGGAGTATGTGAGGACTTAGATCTAGCACATATAGTACATTGGCGCACCCACTTAATGACTTCCTTCTGCCATCCAGGCCACCAAAAACTGCGACCCACCAGTCTCTTGGTCTCAGAGATTCCGGGATGACCTGCCAACCGAGATTCGTGACACTCAACAAACAAATCTCTCCTAAAGGTCCCAGGCACAAACAACCTCCCATGAGGAGTGTTAGATGGGGCATTCTCCTGAGCTTTAAGAATCTCATCTTCCAAAACGGAGTCTAAAGCAGCTATCACAACACCTTCTTGTAAAATGTTTTCCTCTTTCTCAGCACCGACTATGGGAGAAAAACTGCGAGACAAGGCATCCGCCTTAACATTCTTAGTACCAGGGATGTAAGTAACGGAGAAATTAAACCGCGAGAAAAACAGTGCCCACCTAGCCTGACGGGCATTCAGGCGCTTGGCAGCATCAAGATATATCAGATTTTTATGATCCGTAAGAACCTGAACGGGAAATTCCGCACCTTCCAAGAAGTGGCGCCAGTGTTCAAATGCGAGTTTAATAGCCAATAATTCCCGATTACCAATATCGTAATTCAATTCAGTCTCTGAAAATTTTTTTGAAAAAAAGGCACAGGGATGTAATCCATCCCCGTTATCCTGAGACAATACTGCGCCAACCCCCACAGAGGAAGCATCAACCTCAACCAAAAACGGCCTAGTAACATCAGGCTGCATAAGGATGGGAGCAGAGGTGAACCTCTCTTTGAGATACACAAAAGCTTCAATGGCCTCAGAAGACCACTGAACCGCATCAGCACCTTTCCTGGTGAGATCAGTCAGAGGTTTGACAATACTAGAAAAATTTTTTATGAATTTTCTATAGTAATTGGCGAAACCCAAAAACCTCTGTATCGATTTCAAACCAATAGGCCTAGGCCATTCCTGCACAGCCTGAACCTTAACCGGATCCATCTCAAAACCTTTGCTGGAGATAATGTAGCCCAAAAAACTAATTCTCTGTACAGCGAACTCACATTTCTCCAGCTTAGCAAAAAGCGAATTGTCCATTAATAACTGTAATACCTCACGCACGCTCCGCCAATGAGACTCCAGATCTGGCGAATAAATCAAAATGTCATCCAAATACACAACCACATTTTTACCGATCAAAGGTCTAAGGATGTCATTAATCAGATTCTGAAAAAATGCAGGAGCATTAGTAAGACCAAAAGGCATAACCAGATTCTCAAAATGACCCACAGGAGTGTTAAAAGCAGTCTTCCATTCATCACCCTCCTTCATGCGCAACAGATTGTATGCCCCCTTAAGGTCAATTTTAGAGAACCACTTGGCCCCCAATAACTGGTTAAACAGATCAGGAATCAATGGCAGTGGGTAAGGATTGCGTACCGTAATTTTGTTAATCTCACGAAAATCCAGACAAGGACGTAAACCGCCGTCCTTTTTTTTTACAAAAAAAAATCCAACCGCCACAGGAGACTTAGAGGGCCTAATGTGACCGGCGGCCAAGCTTGTCTGTATGTATTCCTCCAAAGCCTTCCTCTCAGGAATAGTAAGGTTAAATAAACGACTCTTAGGAAGAGTCGCTCCAGGGACAAATTCAATAGAACAATCATAGTCTCTATGGGGAGGCAAAACCTGCGATTCTTTCTCAGAAAAAACTCTCCAAAAATCCTGAATAGGAACAGGCAATTCTCCCCTATCCAAAGCTGCAATACGCCCGTTACAACACTTGTCATAACATTTATGGCTCCAGGATTTAATTTCACTGGTAGACCAATCCAGTACAGGATTGTGAAATTTTAACCAGGGCAAACCCAATATTACTGGAGAAGGCAAGTTATTCAACACTACCAAATCCAATTTCTCATGGTGAACACCATTAATAGTGAGAGGAAATTCACTGACCTTGAGAGTAATATTCTTCAAAGGGGAACCATCCACAGAAACCACAGCAATGGGGGATGATAAAGGTTCAGGTTTTAAATTGAGTTTTTCCACGAATCCCCCATCAATTACATTCAGTGTAGACCCGCAATCAACAAACACCCGAAATTCCATTAATTTTTCCTGAGCAATCGTGGAAGCAGCTAAAAATATACCCTTGGAATTTAAACAGGCAATACGGGCGTGACTGACCATTTTTTTTTCTTTCTTCATACGAAGCTCACAGCCTTTAATCAAATGACCAGATTTTCCGCAATAGAAACACAAGCCTTCCGAAAAACGACGGTCTTTTTCTTGAGAGCGAGGTGCCACCGATCCAATCTCCATCGGTTCACCACTGTTAGTACACACATTATCATAACCAGAAACTGACATAGCAGAGGATTTGCTCTCATTAACCCTAGCACGCAGTCTTCTATCCACCCGTATAGCTAATTGCATAGCCTGTTGCAAATCCTCAGGTGTAGGATAAGCAATTAGCAGGTCTTTAACCCTTTCACTGAGCCCAGCAAGAAATAGACTTTTCAGAGCAGAATCGTTCCACCCTGTTTGAGTGGACCAACGACGAAAATGTGTACAATATTTTTCCACATTACCTGATCCTTGTTTTAAACGTCTCAACTCAGTCTCAGCTGATGCGACACGGTCAGGATCATCATATAATAGTCCCAAAGCAGAAAAAAAACTATCCACTGATCTGAAGCATGAATCACTAGGTTGCAAAGAAAAGGCCCACTCCTGAGGCTCTTTGCGCAAAAGTGACATTATGAACCCTACGCGCTGGGATTCATCCCCAGAGGACTTAGGTCTCAAACGAAAATACAATAAGCAAGCATTTTTAAATGAAAAAAATTCTCGGTGTTCACCAAAAAATAAATCCGGCAAACATACCTTAGGCTCCAAGAAATGTGCTCCAGGACAGTTACTCACGTGCTGACGGAGCTCGGCCACCTCCAGAGAGAGTCCCTGCAGGCGATGAGCCAAATCCTGAACCGACACCATGATGGAACAGAAAAATCTTTCCTTAGAGAATTTGCTGGCTGGACTTACTGTTATGTTCTGCTACCAAAGCTAAGGAAAGAGAGGAGATCTGTCCCTACTATAGGACTCAGCTGAATCCCTACGATGTAACAGGGAACCTGATCCTGCGATCAGACCTGCTAAAGTCCTAATCTAGTCTGTACGGAGACCTATAGATGTGGGGAGGGAATCCCTACAAGTACTAAGGACTGGGAGGAATATGGGACACCTCCTAACAGAAATAGTAGCAGACAGACGAACAAACAAAATAGATAGAACATAGAGGTCCGTAGACCAAGCAAACTAACAGAGTTAGATACAGAGCACAGGCTAGCTAGAAAGTAGATATACAATGAAGTCCAGCAAAGCCAGAAGGGCGGAGCAGGATTAAATAGGCCAACAAGGTCATGTGACCAGCAAAGGAAAAAAAACCTAACAGCAAGGTTCTAACAGTTAGCAACTACCAGCTGGTAAGTTCTTAGCCCCATATGAAAAAATAATCAAAGGTTACTAGGGATAACCCCTTTAAAGACGTTGTAACGCTGGTGGGTGTGGACCTACTGCATAACAAGCTGGGCTTACTTTGAAGGGGTGTAGCTAAATGACTTCCGAGTATTCGCTAGAGCCTCTGCTGTTGAGGATAGGCTTTCACACAGGTAGTAACCAGGTACACCTCCAGAAAGTGTCTGCAGGTCTGCAGCTGACGGGAGGGTTAGAGGTGTGGGTACGAGTTACAGAGGGGCGAGACAGAGGCATAGTCAAATGGTCCGAGGTCAGGGCAGGCAGCACAGGATCAGTAAAAGTAGCCAAGATCAGGAGCCGAGAGGTCAGACAGAATGGATAAACAAGCCGAGTCGTTAATGGAAAGCGGAATATGGAGGAATGCATAAACAGGTGTGACCAGGATAGGAACCAACATTTGGGTGAGGAGTGGTAGCAGGAGCTGCCTAATAAAGGTTCTGCTTGCACGGGATAGGCCTGCAAGCTAATCACCGCAAGACACAGCAGGGTTAAATTCCTGCTTAGACCGGCCATACCACCCTAAGACTAAATGAATGTCACATGCAGCTATGCTGAAAGAAGCAAACTCAACAGGATGGCATGACGTGGGGAGAAACTGCACAGTGAGTAGAGGGGCGATGAGGAGGCATGCGAGTTACCACCATGACAGACATTCTACGGTACTGACTGTGCTCAGTTTTCCTCAACTCTTTTATTGATAACATTGTGGAAAAATAAAAGTTAAAGGATGTACATACTTTTGGAGGCACCTTTGTTGTATACTTGTATTCATCTTAGAGGCAAGACCCGGAAGGCATACCTAAAGATCAAAGAGATACAACGAAAGTTTCAACCAAGAGTGGGAATGTTGAAAGACAAGCTAACTGAACCAGAATAGATCAAGGAAAGATGGAAAGAGTACATGGTGCACGTCTACATGAATGACTCAGTGATACTGGAAGAAACTGAGACTGGAAATGATAGAGCGCCAAACATCCTAAAAGATGAAGTTTTTGCTGCGATAAAGCTTCTGTCAAACAACAAAGTGTCTGAATGTAACAATATTAAAATAGAGCTAATAAAGTCTTGTGAAGCAGCAGTTGATGTCATCACACGCTTGTGTCACCAGATATGGATAACTGGTAAATGGCCCAAAGACTGGACAAGATTGTTGTTTATTCTTATTCCAATGAAGGGAGATGCTACTGACTGGGGAAACTATCGGACTATTGCTCTCATACTTCATGCCAGCAAAATACTATTGAAGATCCTATAAAGACGACTACAGCCTTACTTTGACAAAACAAGCAGGGCACAGAAAAGGCACAAGTGATGTGATTGCTAACATTAGATGGTGTAGGGATTTGTACTCACTGAGTCGCATTGGAGGTAGGCACAGGTTCACACAGCGATGCAGTCCACGGGTTCAAGCAAACTGGTGGTTTATTTAGTGTCTATACACCAGTGAGGAAACAAAAGTAACAGCCTTTTCCTGGCACAAAAAGGAATAACAGAGCAAACCTCAAAATAACAAGTCCCTGCAGCACGGCCTCAGACGTTTAAACAAAGTGCTTTTCTCTGCCTCCTGCAGAGTCTAAGAAGCCCATGCAAGGTCTGCTCACCTTGCCCAATACACACAGACAGACTGAGACAGGAGAAGCTGTCTTAAATCAGCCTTCCAAGACCTGAACTGGAAAATAAATAAATGTAAATGAGCAGCTGTTCCCCCCCCAGCTCTTTCAGCTGCTTGTAAAACCCGGCCCTGTAATCCGAGCCCATTAAATTCCTCTCAGCACTATGTGTGCTGGAGCCTGCTTCTCCAGGTCCTACATCACCGAAGCTTGGCACTTCGGGGACACATATGTGGCACCCCAGGTCTGGTCGCCACAGTGGCAGCAATGTCATGTCTGAGAGCAGGTGGGAGGTTCCCTGGTTGGGGACAATTAGCATGCAGCACCTCCTGCCTCAGTCCAGGGAGGGGAGAAATCTTCCCTTTATAAACTGGATCTGGGGCGGGGTTAGAGAGACCAGTGAGAGACCAGTTAGAGACAAGTTGCAGATAGGGACAGGTCAGCAGCAGGCTGAGGAGTCCCTGTAGGCAGAGGAGGAACACAAGGCCAGGAGGGGAGCTAACAGAGCTCATCCTGGCTAGAGACTTACAGAGCCGGACACTGGAGTCCGAGGCTGTGAGGGTTATAAGCCCAGCAGCAGAAAACCACCACACAGGGGACTTCAAGTCCTCTGGCCCAAGGAAGCCCGGAGGCTCAGCCACACGAGAGGGACCGCTGCTGCCCTGGAGGGGTGAGAAGTACGGAAGGCCCGAGTCACCAGTCATATGGGTGAGAACAACACGGTACACTCAGAGACGTGGGCTACCACTACACTACAGCGGGATAGCCAAGAAAGAGTGAAGTCAGCAAGGTAGGCCTACAAACTCCCCCTGACCAGCGGGATTTCCCAGTTGCTCTCAGACTGACCAGGCCTCCATTGTTAACCTGTATTCCGGACGGGTCTCTTAATACCACCAACAGTAAAGACCCTGAATTGCATGACAGACTCCGTGTGGTTACTGCTGCTCCCGCGCACCGTCACCACCAACATCCCTATTTACTGCCCTGAGGCTGTACTTCTCCCATGGGGAGTTATACTACCCTCAGCTGCACCCACAACACCAGCCTCAGCGGTCTGCCCTGCAGCGGCGGTTCACTCTGACCGCAATCCACGGGTGGTGTAGTCGGACATTCAGCATATAGACTGCCATTTGGTTTGACCGCCCTGGGCTCGGACCGGATCGCCGCCACGGAGACTACAACCCCCAGCATCCACAACAGGTCTGGTTCCGGGTATCCCCGCACATACACGACCCAGGGGGCGCGTCAACTTTTGGCGTAGTCGGCAGGATTTCGTGCCCGCCACCAACGGGTACTGCGTGCCTGAAGAAAGACTGTAAAACTTACCTTGGTGGAGTTTCCCGCCATCCGCAGCCGTTTCCCGCCATCCACAGCCATTTTCCCGCCATCGGGCGCCATCTTTGGGACGCCGCGCGGGAAGAAGAGGGGCGTGGACGATGAAAGCGCGCGAGAACTGGAGCCCCGCCTTACACACGGACGCTGCGCAAGGTCCTGAAGGGAGCCGAGCGGACGCTGACGTCACCAGGACACGACGCAAGGTCCTCAACCCCGACGGTCGCCTGCGGAGCTGCGGCCTACAGAAGAAAAGCAACGGAAGGTAGGCCACGGTTGACTAGAGGGGAAGAAGATGTCGGAAGCGGAGGGAACTGCCACCGCCAGCGCGGCTGCTGCCACAGTAATGCCGTTCACGATGCCTTATATCCCCAGAGTGGCCTGGTTGCCCAAGTACTCAGGGGAGTCGCATACCCTGAGCGACTTTAAAGAGAGACTGTATAGCCTATTCAAAGTGTACCCCCTGAAGGAGGAACAAAAAATGAGCATACTGATAGGCCAGTTAACCGGCGCGGCCCAACGAGAAGTAAAGTCCTGGTCAGTCAGGGACAAGGGGACCGTGAAGGAGATTTTAGCCTGTCTAAAGGACACTTTTGATACCCGCACCTCAGCCGAGATCAAAATGAGATTTTATGGGTGCAAGCAGCGGGCCCAAGACAGTATAAGAGACTATGCTTTGAATTTGCAAGAGGCCCTGAGGGTCATTAAGCAGGCAGACCCTGACAGTGTGCGGAATGCAGATAAACTGCTGACTGAACAATTCATTGAGGGTCTGCTGTCCAGCACCCACCGAACCCAGTTACGCCTAATGGCCCTGCAGAACCCTGAGCTAGACTTTGCGCAGTTTAAGGACAGAGCCATCCGGGTACTCAGAGAACCCGCACCCGGTGGCGTTGCGGCCTCCAGGCACCCTGCTATCACTTATTACCAGGCGTTGGCGCCCCAGTCTATAGAACCTGCTGGAGCCAATGCATAGACTACGAATAGTGCCCCGTCTACAGACCTGCACCATCAGGTCCAAGAACTGACCAAAAGCGTTGCCGCACTAACCAGGACTGTGCAGTCATTACAGGTATCCTCTCCAGGAAATATCCAGCTGGCTACCAGTCCGGAGGACGTCCCGTGGCGCCGACAGAAGAGGATCCCACCGTACAGAGGGAAGCCAATGGACCTCTACGACAAGGATGGACAACCCATCTGCCGCCGCTGCAGCCAGCCAGGACATATTGCTGTAATTTAAACGGGCCCAACCTGGGGCAGAGGGCCAACCCCCCAGGCGTAAGATCATCAGGCCCATCAAACTGGCATGACAAGTATGTGGGGGGACGACCGGTCTTGCCTGTGGTACTGGATGGCATTCCCATGAGTGCACTGTTGGACACCGGGTTACAGGTAACCACCATCCCCTATGTACTTTTCAAGCGGTACTGGAATGACACGGATATTACCCGCTACTCAGATAATGACTTGAGCATCATCGCCAGCAATGGTCAGCCAGTGCCGCAGGTGGGGTTCAAGGAGGTGACCATCAAAATTGGTAAAGTTGAACTGCCGGCGCAAGAACTGATTATTGTGGACATTGACCGTCGTGAAAGTGACCCTAAAATAACCTTGGGTTCTAACGTTATTGAAAATTGTCTTTCAGAGATGATTGTTATATTACAGCAGGTTGCGGTGAACGCCAGCTCCAGCCAGCAGCATGTCTTCCAAAAAGAGATCAGAGCCCTGATGAAGCGGCAACAGGTAGAACTGTCTGGTGATGAGATTGGTAGCGTTAGGATGAGTGACCCGTTCTCTATCGCCATGCCCCCAAAAAGTGAAATGATGATCTGGTGCCCGACTGCAATCGGGTTAAGAGGTAGAGACTACCAAGCTATGGTAGAACCCGTTTACTCAGACAGTAGGCCCACCATTTTGACAGCACGGGGGGTGGTTGATGTCCGCCATGGGAGGGTACCCGTCCGCATCCTAAATATTGGGGAAAGAGAAGTACACTTGCCCCGGTATGCCACTCTAGCCAAATTGTTCACCATTAACCAAAACTCTGTAAAAGCCGTGGAACCCTTGCCTCCATCTCCCCCAGAGGAAGGTAACGGCTCCAAAAAACAAATGGAGGACTGGTGCCGAAGCTGCACGTGGGCACTGACTCCACTCCCCCACACCAGAAACAGGGAGTCTACCGGGTGGTTCAGGAGTACGAAAGAGTCTTTAGCAAACACCCGCTAGACTTTGGGCAAGTAAAGGGGGTAGAACACCAAATCCTCACAGGAGACCATCCACCCATAAAAGAGAGATACCGACCTGTACCCCCTGCACACTATCAGAATGCCAAGGGTATGTTGCGAGCAATGAAGGAGGCTGGGGTGATCAGGGATAGCTGTAGCCCCTGGGCAGCTCCTCTGGTTCTTGTAAGAAAGAAGGATGGCACGATGAGGATGTGTGTAGAATATAGAAAGGTCAACAGAATAACACACAAAGATGCGTACCCGTTACCTAGGATAGAGGAGTCTTTGGCTGCATTAAAATCTGCTAACTTCTTCTCTACTTTGGATCTCACTAGCGGGTACTGGCAGGTTCCTGTAGCAGAGTCAGACAAGAAGACCGCCTTCACCACCCCGATGGGTCTCAGTGAATTCTGTATGCCGCTCGGACTCTGTAACACACCAGGGACCTTCCAGAGGCTGATGGATCGCTGTCTGGGGCACAGAAATTTCGAGACGGTCCTACTCTACCTGGACGATGTCATTGTGTATTCCAAGACCTATGTGGACCATCTAAAGCACCTGGCAGAGGTGTTCGATGCCATGGCAGGCTTCGGCCTAAAGGTGAAACCCTCCAAGTGTCATCTACTGAAGCCAAAAGTACAGTACCTGGGACACGTGGTGAGAGCTGACGGAGTAGCCCCAGACACTGACAAGATCATGGTGATTAAGGACTGGCCAAGACCCTCCAGCATAAAGGAAGTGCGGCAGTTCCTCGAGTTGGTAGGCTACTACCGAAGATTCATCTCCGGGTTCACCAAAATGGCAGCCCCTATGCAGGACCTCCTGTTAGGTCAGTCAAAGACTAAAAGTCAGAAGCCGCCCTTTAAGTGGGACAAGCTGGAGGAAGAGTCTTTCCGCCAGCTGAAGATGGCCCTCACGGGGGATGAGATCCTGGCCTACCCTGATTACGGCCAGCCTTTTATCCTCCACACCGACGCCAGTAACGTGGTGCTAGGAGCCGTACTGTTCCAGATCCAGCAGGGCAGAGAACGGGTAATTGCTTATGCTAGCAGAAAACTGAGACCCACAGAGAGAAACCTTGAGAATTATAGCTCCTTCAAGCTAGAGTACCTGGCAGTGGTGTGGGCAGTCACCGAACGCGTCAAGCATTACCTGGCTTCTTCTAAGTTCACTGTGTACACGGACAACAACACATTGACACACCTGGACACTGCAAGACTTGGTGCCCTAGAGCAGAGATGGATGGCCCGGCTGTCCAATTATGAATTTACTATCAAATACCGGACTGGACGCGCAAATGCCAACGCAGATGCATTGTCCAGAATGCCTCACTTGCAGGACGGGGGAGAGGATCCAGAAGAACTGGAAGAAATTGAACTCCCTGCATTCCATCGTCATGGGATCACCCTGTGTTCCCACTGCGTAAAGGAGAGGTGCTCTGCTACCGCTACGTTCAATCCCTTACCCCACCATGGCTGGGCAGAGACCCAAGATAGTGACCCCGCAGTCCACCTGGTAAAAGAGATGCTGACCCAGGCTGATGCCCACCTTGATCCAGATGCTCCAGAAGAGGCCAAACAGCTGTGGAAGGAGAGGAGCAAGCTGTTTCTCTATGAGGGGAGGCTGTGCCGCAGAACCGTCAACTCTCAAACACATGAGCTGATTTTGCAGGTAGTGGTCCCAAGGCGGGATGCGGCTATGGTCCTAGAAGCATACCATGACGGCGCAGGGCACTTTGGATGGAAGAAGCTGGAGTTCCTGCTGCGTGAGCGGTTCTTCTGGATAGGCATGAGAGGGGCTATAGAGAGATGGCGCAGAGACTGTGGCCCGTACAACCTAAGGAGGAAGGACCGTGGCAGCCAGAAGACTCCCCTGTGGCCCATCATCACAAAGCAGCCCCTTGAGCTGGTGGCCCTGGACCACGTAAAGCTGGCTCCGAGCAGAACGGGATACGTCTACGGCCTCACAATTGTAGATCACTACTCCCGGTTCCTAGTGGTGGTCCCTGTCAAAGACTTAACAGCTCAGACGGCCGCCAGAGCCTTTCAGCAGCATTTCTGTCGCCCACATGGGTATCCAGAGCAAGTGTTGACTGATCAAGGTCCAGCATTCGAGGCTGAAGTGTTCCAGGAATTCTGCAACCTGTATGGCTGCAAGAAGATAAGGACAACGCCTTACCACCCCCAAACCAACAGGATGTGTGAGAAAATGAACCAGGTAGTAATAGACCTGCTCAAGACGTTGCCCCTGGAGGAACGCAGCCTGTGGCCTGAGAAACTGCCGGATCTGGTGGACTTGTATAACCATATCCCAGTGGGTTCTACCAACTGCACCCCAGCTTACCTAATGAGAGCAAGATCTGGTAAGCTGCCAATTGACCTGGAGATGGAAGTCCTGACACCCGAGGACACCTCACCAGAAGCAGACTGGGATACAGAACGACAGCAGCAGTACCGGAAAGTACAGGAGAGTGTGGAGTGAAGTCTGTCTCAAGCAAGAGAGAGGCAAGAGAGGAATTACAACCAGCATGCTCCTGCTGCTCCCCTGGCACCTGGAGAGCAGGTCTTGAAGAGGAAGAGACGGCTCCACAAGTTGGATGACCAGTGGGAGAAAGACCCGTACACCGTACTGCCCTCAAGACATGAAAACCCAAAGGTTTGTGTTATCAGTAAGGATGGAGGAGAGACCACAGCCACTGTCTCCAGAGACCACCTGAAGAAGTGTCCTGAGCAGCTGCAAAGCACTGATGAAGACCAAAATAGCCCTCAACCCGCAGAGGAAAGGGAAGAAATGGTCAGTACAGTGCTCGGAGAATTTCCCCAGTCCTGGACACAAATCAACAACGCTATAGTGGTACCCGTCCTTACCTTTCTCCAGCCAGCCCCTGAAGGGCTTTCAGAAGAGCAAGTAGTGTTGGAAGAGCAAGTGGCCCCAGAGGCAGAAGAGTACATACCAGCAGCTCAGGAGAATCAACCCTCTGCTAGTAGTGAACCTGCCGTGCCCGTGGTAAGCCAAAGAGTACGCAGAAAGCTGCCCAACCTACCCGGAACATCTGCAAACACCTCCAGTGCAGACACAAGCACACCCATTACACAAGGGGTAGAGAGAGGGGACCTGAGTAGAGTACCACCAGATAGCATGTTACGTAGGTCCACCAGGAGCACTAGGGGCCAAATACCCGCTCGCTGGAGAATCTAATATGTCATATATACCTGTATATTACAACTGTTGAAGCGTTTATTGTTTGTTGCCTGAATACTAATTATGTTTCTCTAGTTACCCGACAGGGTTTATGGACTAACAGGTTATGGACAATGAATAGCCGGAACTGTACCTTGTACATAGTTGCACCTGGTAAGGTGCCCTCTTTTGAAGACGACCACAGAACACAAAACCAGTGGAGGTGGCTGAAGACGTGGTCCAACTCCAGATCATCAAAGCCCTGTAGCCACCCCAGGGCCTACGTGGAGGGTTTGGGATGGGTCCCTAAAAGTGCATCATGGGTGACAAGGACACCTGGTTACGGGAGTGCCGTGACCTAAAAAGACTAAACTTCTTGTATATATATTACTGTATTGTTATTACCTGTTGTGTTTTTGCAAAATGTGTTTAGTCCCGGAGAACTAAATTTCACTAGGGGGAATGTGGCACCCCAGGTCTGGTCGCCACAGTGGCAGCAATGTCATGTCTGAGAGTAGGTGGGAGGTTCCCTGGTTGGGGACAATTAGCATGCAGCACCTCCTGCCTTAGTCCAGGGAGGGGAGAAACCTGCCCTTTATAAACTGGATCTGGGGCGGGGTTAGAGAGACCAGTGAGAGACCAGTTAGAGACAAGTTGCAGATAGGGACAGGTCAGCAGCAGGCTGAGGAGTCCCTGTAGGCAGAGGAGGAACACAAGGCCAGCAGGAGAGCTAAAGAGCTCATCCTGGCTAGAGACTTACAGAGCCGGACACAGGAGTCCGAGGCTGTGAGGGTTATAAGCCCAGCAGCAGAAAACCACCACACAGGGGACTTCAAGTTCTCTGGCCCAAGGAACCCCAGAGGCTCAGCCACACGAGAGGGACCGCTACTGCCCTGGAGGGGTGAGAAGTAAGGAAGACCCGAGTCGCCAGTCATACGGGTGAGAACAACACGGTACACTCAGAGACGTGGGCTACCACTACACTACAGCGGGATAGCCAAGAAAGAGTGAAGTCAGCAAGGTAGGCCTACAAACTCCCCCTGATCAGCGGGATTTCCCAGTTGCTCTCAGACTGACCAGGCCTCCATTGTTAACCTGTATTCCGGACGGGTCCCTTTATACCACCAACAGTAAAGACCCTGAATTGCATGACAGACTCCGTGTGGTTACTGCTGCTCCCGCGCACCATCACCACCAACATCCCTATTTACTGCCCTGAGACTATACTTCTCCCGTGGGGAGTTATACTACCCTCAGCTGCACCCACAACACCAGCCTCAGCGGTCTGCCCTGCAGCGGCGGTTCACTCTGACCGCAATCCACGGGTGGTGTAGTCGGACATTCAGCATATAGACTGCCATTTTGTTTGACTGCCCTGGGCACAGACCGGATCGTCGCCACGGAGACTACAACCCCCAGCATCCACAACAGGTCCGGTTCCGGGTATCCCCGCACACACATGGCCCAGGGGGCGCGTCACATACCTCCCATCCACTACCTGTCCGGCAGCCACCTTACATATCTCCCCCCTCTGCCCAAAGCCAGAGGGCTTGGCATCATCTGTCACCATACAATAAACCCTTAACAAGGCAACAGCATTACCATGTTGTTTCCCAGGCCTATGCTTCACCCGAAAACTAAAATATAGGTAGGCCGCTGCATACTTTTTGTGGGGTGCTAAGATCCGGTCCATGGCTGTCTAGAAGGTGGCCGGAGCTCCCTGCAACCCAAACGGCATCCTGACGTATTGATAACATCCGTCTGGCGTCGAGAAGGCTGTCTTCTTCTTGGCCTCTTTGGACAGGGGAATTTGCCAATATCCAGGTTAAGCATCCGCCTCACTTCTTTTGAGATCACCTCTCTGCGGGCCTCGGGGATCCGGTATGGTTTTAGATTGACGCGAACATGAGGCTCTGTGAGAACCTCATGCTCTGTGACCTGAGTGAGTCCTGTCAACTCCGAAAACAGGTCTTTATTTCAATGTAGCAACTCTTTGCACTGTTGCTTTTGGGCACCTGACAGTGACTCTGCCACCTTGACCTCTTTCACATCGGCCTCAGCCACTAAACAGGGAGCTTCCACGGGCTCTCTATCTTGCCGTGGCTTAATTAAGTTAACATGGTAAATTTGGTAGGGCTTCCTCTTCCACGGTTGGTGGATTTTATAGTTGACTTGCCCCGCTTTCTCTACCACCTCATAGGGGCCCTGCCACTTGGCCATGAACTTGCTCTCCACTGTGGGCACTAGCACAAGCACTCGATCTCCTCCATCTTCCCAGGAACCTGTCGATGAGGGAGTGTGGCCCTTATCAGGGTCACCAAACTTCCTGAGTCCAATAGTCCAGAGACTTGTACCTTGTTTACCGACACTGAGCATGCCTGAGGGTCCTCGCCATGTTGAGGAACCGCGCTGCAGGTGGGGTAGGCAAAATAGGAGCAACGCCGGCCCATGTTGCAGTCCATTGGCTCAGAGTTTATGGGACACCGGGCGTCAATATGGCCAGGGGTATGACATCTCCAACACACTATATTATGGGGTGGGACCTTGGGCAGCAACTCAGACCCCTCCTGAACTCTAGGATGTCCCCCAGGTGTGGCGCTAGCTCCCTTCTTTTGGGTGTCTGCCGCCTTTTGGGAACCTAAGTATTGAGAGGCTACGACCCCTTGTTTTCCCAACGGACTCTCAACCGCCTGGTATCTTTCCACCAACCCCACCAAGTCATTGGCATTATGGGGATCTCCCTGGGCAACCCAGGATTTCACTGAGTTCGGGAGAGAGTGTATAAACCTGTCTATATCGACCTTCTCCACCATCTGTGCTGGGGAGGAAGATTCAGGTTGCAACCACTTTTGGACCAGGTGTAGGAGGTCGAACATCTGGGACCGGGGAGGTCTGTCACTGCAATAGGCCCAGTGGTGCACCCGTTGCGCCCTGACAGAGTCACTCCCAAGCGTGCCAAAATCTCAGTTTTCAACTTAGCGTACTCTTTCGCGTCCTGCAAGGCCAAGTCATAATAGGCCTTCTGCGGCTCACCTGTCAAATATGGCGCCAGTACCTCCGCCCACTGCTCTGAAGGCAATTTCTCCTGCTCTACCACCCTCTCAAAGATCGTCAGGAACGCCTCAACGTCATCAGCCGGGGTCATCTTTTATAATGCTCTTCTTACCGTCTTCCTGACGTGTGAGTCATCACCGGGATCTGAGGATGTGGCGGTCATCCTGCCACGGATCTGCTCTGCCAAGATTTCCTTTTGTCTTTGCTGCTGTTGGATCTGCTGCATCAGAAGTAATTTGTTTCCTGCTGCTGCTCCCGTTGCTGCTGCTGTATGTTCTGCTGGCTCTGCTGCATGCTCTGTTGCCTCTACAGGTACTGCTGCTGGAACTGCGCCTGCTGAGCCTGCTGTTGCTGAAGTGGCTGCTGGTGCTGCGCTTGTTGTGCCTGCTGTGCCTGCAACAGATGTTTAAGCAGGTCCTCCATTTTGTCCGGTGACACTTGCTGGCTTATGGCCGACTTCATCCAGGACATATACGTCTTCTTGTAGTAGTCACACTGCCGCTTGGGATCTGTGCCCTGTGGTGTTGTTATGCAGACGAAAGGAACTCCAGAAGGCCACACAGAGATGCTGGATGGTAGGTTTAAACAGCCATACTTTTATTCTCCTGCTTCCGTTCCCTCCTCCTGCCTTGTCCCCTCCTCCCCATTACATCATCGTTACTAGGCAGAAACTGAAACAAGGATAACAGCCAACCAATCACAGATGTAGTAACAACATCACATCTCTCACCTTCTCACAAAACAAAACAACAATAGAACTGGATAACGGTTCAAAAATTCACATTAGTACAAAGGGTTTTTTTTTTTGTTTTTTTTTCTTTTTTTTCTTTTTACTGCAGAACATAGTCCAAGAGGTGGGCTGGCGGTCTTCGATTTGCCCTCGCTGGATAGCGGTGAGACATCTCAGTCCCAGATGAACTTTCCGAGTCCTCTGAGGTATCCTCCCTTGGAACTGCTGAGCCCTGGGGACCCGGCAGGACGTCATCGCCATCTGCCTCGTCTGTTTCTTGGATATAGTCACAAAGTTTTTTAAAATGTGACACGTTCCTTGTGACCTGGCGACCGTGATCTTGAGCAGTGACCATGGTGCCTTTGACTTGTGTGACCTGAAAGGGTTCAGGATAGTATCGTGATGCAAACTTGTCACTAGGTCTTAGTCTTTTTACAAGGACCCAATCTCCCACCAAAACTTCCGGCGGCTTGCAACGATGACTGCTCTTATCTGCATACCTCTTCATCTTCTGTTTGGATATGGCATCCTTAGTAGCAATTGGTGTTTGAACAGGACTCAGCGGAACGCTCGGGAGTTTGACACGCATAGGCCTGTTGAGCAGCGCAGTGGCGGGTGGTACCCCGGTAGTAGAATGGGGTGTAGCTCTGTACTGTCTAAGAAATCTGTGTAGCTCTTGCTGTAAATCCTTGTGCTCCATGGTAGCGATCCTCAAAGTTTTGTTGATTGATTGCATGAACCGTTCCACTTCACCATTGGCCTGAGGCCAGTAAGGAGTTATTTTCCTGTGAGTGAAACCCAGATAGGTTGCGAATGATCGAAAGTCTGTGCTATTAAAAGGTGGTCCATTGTCGGATTTCACTGTTTCCGGTATGCCATATGCCGAGAAGATCTTGTCTAATTTTGGTACAACAGCCCTGGCAGAGGTTGTCGAAACATGTTCAATGACTGGGAACCTCGAATAGTCATCCATGACAACCAGCAGATAGGAGTGATCCGGTAAAACACAGAAGTCAACACTAACAGCAGTCCATGGGCCCTCTGGCAGGGGTGTCAGTTGTAAGGGTGCGCGTCTATGGTCAATTGTAGTTGCTTGGCAAGGTATGCAAGTTTCAATAAGTGCCTCTACTTTTTTGTCTAGTCCTGGAAACCAGACTTTCTCTCTCAGTAATTGCTTTGTTTTCACCTCCCCTTGATGAGCCTCGTGGGCCAGATCCAGTACTCTGCTTTGAAGCTTCTGGGGTATCACCAGCCGATTGTTACGCAACAGTAGATTTGAATCAGACACGGAGAGAGCATATCGTGCATTAAAGAAAGCTGTCAAGTAGGTTGTTTGATCTGGTGTTTGGAGGCGGGCTTCAGCAAGACAATTGCTCCAATTTTTAGATCGAACAGTCTCTATAACTAACTGAAGTTGGTGATCGGAATCCACCGTTTGTTGTATTTCCTCCATAGTCATGGCTTTTGGCACAGAATGTGCAACAATAAAGTTGATATGTTCCTCTGCAAGGATAGTTGCTGGGATGTCGTCCTTGGTAGTTTGTGGTGTTGGGTGTCCCGAGAAGTAGTCTGCCGGATTACCAGCTCCTGCCTCGTATCTCAACCGAAACTGGTAGTTCTGTAGGCGGAGCAACCAGCGTTCAAGTCGTGGGGGAGGCTTTGAAGAATGTTTGTTGAAAAGCGGAATGAGCGGTTTGTTGTCACTTATCACTGTGAATTTATGTCCCATAAGGTACAGATGAAAATGAAGGCATCCCCATACAACCGCAAGAGCTTCCCTTTCAGTTTGTGAATAGCGTTGTTCTGTCTCTGTTAAGGCTTTGCTTGCATAGGAAATGGTAGAGACGTTGCCTGCTTTGGACACTTGTGTGAGAATTGCACCCAGGCCCACCGGACTTGCGTCCACGATCAGCTCGGTGGACTTTAGAGGGTCAAAATAGGCCATGACGGTGTCGCCAGTTAGACTGGACTTCATGGAGTCGAATGCTGCTTGGTGTTCAGTAGTCCATGTCCAAGGAGTGTCTTTTTTCGTGAGTAGTCGCAGGGGTTCGGAGACCGTGGCCAGATCAGGTATAAATCGTCCACAGTACGTGACTAGTCCTAGAAAACTGCGAACCTCTGACACATTTTGAGGTTGGCTAGCTGACTTTATGGCAGAAATTTTCTGAGGATCTACTTAAACTCCTTGCTCAGAAAAGATATATCCAAAGAAGCTTAATGACTTTTGGTTAAACTCACATTTTGACGGATTGACAGTTAGATTGCAGGCTTGCAGTCTCTGAAACACTTGCTCTAAGTGACTGTCATGCTCCTCTTGGGTTGTACCATATATAAGAATGTCATCACTGACGTTTAGGACTCCTGCTATTCCAGATAGAACCTGACTGATAACGTTCTGAAATATTTCTGCCGCAGATGAGATACCAAAGTTCAACCTCTTGAATCGTCGTAAACCCACGTGGGTACTAAAAGTTGTAATGTATCTGGAATCTGGATGCAACTCAAGTTGATGATAACCTGATTTTAAATCAATTTTAGAGAATACTTTTGCACCATTCAGGTCTGCGAGAATGTCATCAATAGTGGGCGTGATGTGCCTTTCTCTTTGAATAGCCAGATTGGCATGCCGCATATCCACACATAGCCGGATTTTACCAGGCTGCTTTGGTTTTGGTGCAACAACAATGGGCGATACCCAAGGGGTCGGGCCTTCAACTCGTTCAACAACATCAGACGCTTCCAGATCTTGCAGTTCTTGCTCCACAAGTTTGCGGACATGAAATGGGATGCGCCTGTGAGGTTGAACAGACGGCTGTATTGACTGGTCAATATGCAATTTTATCTGAACGTCTTTTAGCTTACCGAGACCTTTAAAGAGATTGGGGTACCTCTGCATGATGTGTTGGGCCGAAGGACCCGTGACGCTATTGACCAGGTTGACCAGACCCAGAGATATAGCAGTACTGCAGCTGAGAAGCGTGTCTGCGGAGCACTCTATTACATATACAGTGTCGGTGATGGACTTCCCGTCAGCTGCAAGTTCTGACTGAAATTTGCCGCACAGGGGTAGTGCCGATGCTGAACCATAAGGAAAAATCTTTAGGCTAGTGCTTTGTAGAGCAGGTCTGTTCGGGAGTCGGCTATAGACTGCACGGCTGATGACGTTTACTGACGCCCCCGTGTCTACTAGGGCTTCCACCGGACTGCCATTTATCAGGATAAGTCGCCTTGGACTGGTAAGTGCGTGCAGTGTTTGAGATCCCTCTGCAGTTACTGAGAATAGATAAGTACTGTGAGGCTCGTCAGTAAGCTGCAGCGTTTGGACTTTTTGTGACCTGGGTTGTACTGTGGGATGAGGGGATTGTGGTTTGGATCTACACACTTTTGCAAGATGGTTTTGTTTTCCACAATTATGGCAGGTCCCCCCTTTTGCTGGGCAGATATTCTGGTGAGGATACGACCCTCCGCAGTTGTAGCAAGTTGCCCCCTGCGTACGAGGCACAGGCGGGTCTCTGTGTTAGCTTTGCTATACAAGATGGTGCTTCCGCCTCGCACTCAATGTTCTCTATGAGTTTAGCTTGTTTTTCGGCGGTATCATTTACACGTGCTGTTTCAAGCAATTTTGCTAAAGTCATGGTGGGATCTCTGAGTGCTTGTCTCCGTAATTTAGAGGAGATGCAGCCTTGTAAAATCTGCATTTGGATCTCTTTGTCGACATCTGCAAATTCACAGTAAGCTGCAAGGTGCCGTAGTCGGACATGATATTCATCAATATTTTCTGTTGCTGACTGCTTTAATTGTCTAAACTTGAAGATTTCAAATGCCGCATATCTGTGTGGGGAGAAGTATTTGCTTAATGCTGCCTTGCTGAGCTCATAGTCTTTGTCTTCTCCAGTATTAGGCAGAGTAGTGAAGATATCATAGACTTGTTCCCCTGCATAATGTAATAGCATGGCTTTCTTCCTGGTATCATCTGATATGTTCATGGCTTGTAGGAATATATCAAAACGCTTCAGCCATTTCTCCCAACATGCTGCTAGGTTAGCTGGGGACTGATGTGCATCAAAAGCAGGGAAGGCAGGTAAACAGGCCATTGTTGTAGAGCTGAAATACCTTTAGTTGATGAATGCTTCCTCGTCGCCAGTTGTGGTGTTGTTATGCAGACGAAGGGAACTCCAGAAGGCCACACAGAGATGTTGGATGGTAGGTTTAAACAGCCATACTTTTATTCTCCTGCTTCCGTTCCCTTCTCTCTCTGTTACCCGCGCGCTACCCTCCTTCCGCCTTGTCCCCTCCTCCCCATTACATCATCGTTACTAGGCAGAAACTGAAACAAGGATAACAGCCAACCAATCACAGATGTAGTAACAACATCACATGCCCGTGCTTCTAGCACCAATTGTAGGTGTTTGTACTCACTGAGCTGCGCTGGAGGTAGGCACAGGTTCACACAGTGATGCAGTCCGCGGGTTCAAACAAACTCATGGTTTATTTAGTGTCCATACACCAGAGAGGAAACAAAAGTAACAGCCTTTTCCTGGCACAAAAAGGAATAACAGAGCAAACCTCAAAATAACAAGTCCCTGCAGCACGGCCTCAGACGTTTACACAAAGTGCTTTTCTCTGCCTCCTGTAGAGTCTAAGCAGCACATGCAAGGTCTGCTCACCTTGACCAACACACACAGACGGACTGAGACAGGCGCAGCTGTCTTAAATCAGCCTTCCAAGACCTGGACTGGAGGTAAGTGAGCAGCTGTTCCCCCCCAGCTCTTTCATCTGCTCGTAAAACGCGGCCCTCTAATCTGAGCCCATTAAATTCCTCTCAGCACTATGTGTGCTGGAGCCTGCTTCTCCGGGTCCTACATCACCAAAGCTTGGCACTTCGGGGACACATACCTCCTGTTCACGACCTGTCCGGCAGCCACCTTAGGCTGTGTGCCCACGATGCGTTTTTTAAGCGTTTCTGCAGCGGCAAAAACGCTGCAGAAACGCTTAAAAAATGCATGGTAGAAGGCCTGCCATGTCCCCCAATGATAATCCTCATGTGCTGTGCACATGCTGCTGAAATTTCCGCTGCGGATTATCATTGCGGAAAAAAATGCAGCACTACCAATTATTTTGCGGAAGTGCTGCGTTTTTGCCGCCATTGACTTGCATTAGAACGCTCCAATTCCGCAAGACTGCATCTGTACTTGCGTAATTGGTGCATTCTAATGTGCGGTTGGTACCCAGGTGTACAGGAGAGTAGAGTCTCATCGACACCACATTAAAAAAGTTGTAAAAAAAAGAATAAAATAAAAAATAAATGTATACTTACCTTCGGGCGGCCCGCGCTGCGCTCCTCCTTGCTTCCCGGCACTTCGCGATGGAATGAAGGACCTATGCTGACATCAGAGTCATGTGACGGGTCACGCGACGCTGACGTCGGCAGGTCCTTCACTCTACCGCTGCCGGCAGCCGGGACCGAGCGAAACAAGCCAGCGCGGGCCATCCGATGGTAAGTATATATATTTTTTTTTTACATTTTCTCAGGTCACACTATACAAATCCATGCCGTTTGCATGGATTTATATAGTGTGACCGAGTTGTCAAGCACTTTCTAAGTGATGCTAAAATCGCTTGGAAAGCGCTTGTCAACCCGCATGCGGAAATGCAAGTGAAGAACGCTTCACATCCGCATGTCCCTGGCAGGAAAAACGCATGTACAATCCGCATGTACAATCCGCATGTACAATCCACATGTACAATCCGCATGTACAATCCGCATGTACAATCCACATGTACAATCCACATGTACAATCCACATGCATTTTTTTCTGCCAGGGAGATGCAGAAACGCTCAGGAAAAAATCCTGAGCATTTCTGCTTCGTGGGCACATAGCCTTACAATAGATTTACAATGGATAATGGAAAAGGCCATAGAAAACAAGGAGATTAGTGATGAGCGAGCACTAAAATGCTCGGGTACTCGTTGTTCGGGTCAAGCACATTGAAACGCTTGTGTGCTCGTCCGAGTAACGAGCCCAATGTAAGTCTATGGGAAACTCGAGCATTTTTCCGGTGCCCCCCGGCGGTCTGCAGAGGGCCTAAAAATTGCCCAAATCTATGGGAACAGTGCTCAAATGACATGGGAACAGCATGGGCAAGATCCCTGGAAGCATTTCTGACTCCCAAGTCACTGCTCTCAACAATTTTGTCAGAGGTATAACGCCACCTTTACGGACTCACAATAAAACATACAAAAACGAAACCAAAATGGATTTTCCTGGGAAAATTGTTGAGGAACATCCTTTCCAGGATAATGACTTGTATTTTCGGCAAAATAAATAACCAAAAACAAAAATGCTCCTCCACACCTTGGACTATGTTCACACGTAGCTTTTTTGCACTTTTCCATTGCTTTCAGCGGTGAAAAATGCATTAACTGGGAAATGTCATTTTAAAATTTTACTGCCTTATCTTGCAATGTGGTGTGTGAGAAATCATCAGACACATCCTGTCATCCTGTTTCATTTATGAAGGAGGGACTCTGAAAGTCACAGAGACTATTTTTATAGGGCCATCGAGCGGGCCCTTACTATTCTTAAAGGGCCAGCAGTCGGCTATGCTTTGTTCTTCCTATTATTAATGAGTGTGTCTGCTATGCAGTGACTGCAAGGGCTGCCAAAAACTTGGACGCACCCCAATACCCTTTTGAAGAGACATAGAGGAGGGCCTCAGTAAAAAAAAATGTCCCATTATAGAGGAGTGGGTCTCCTATAGTGATAATGCCCATGCAGTGACTGCAAGGGCTGCCAACATTTTTTAAAAAAACAGTAACAATTTAAAGATACATAGAGGTAGGCCACAGTAGCGACATGTTCCCATTAGAAAGGAGCAGGTCTTCATTACAGTTATAGGGTATGCAGTGAGTTCAACGGCTGCCAAAATTTAGGAAAAACCCCAATAACAATTTAAAGACACATAGAGCTGGGCCACAGTAACGACATATTCCCATTAGAAAGGAGTGGGTCTCCCATACTGTTCTTGCGTATGTAGTGACTGCAACAGCTGCCAAAAATTTGGAGAACTCCAATGCCTCTTGCAAGAGACGTAAAGGTCGGAGGGCCTCCTGAAAACGATGTTCCCATTATTAGGAAGTGGGTCTCCCATATTGTTTGCCTATGCAGTGAAGCAATGGCTGCCAAAAATTTGGAGGAACTCCAATGCCCTATTGGAAATTGGAAGAGACGTAGTGGTCGGAGGGCCTCCTGAAAACAATGTTCCCATTATTAGGAAGTTGGTCTCTCATACTGTTTGCCTATGCAGTGAATGCAATGGCTGTCAAAAATTTGGAGGAACTCCAATGTCCCCTGCAAGAGACGTAGAGGTTGGAGGGCCTCCTGAAAACAATGTTCCCAATATTAGGAAGTGGGTCTCCCATAGTGTTTGCCTATGCAGTGAATGCAATGGCTGCCAAAAATTTGGAGGAACTCCAATGCCCCTTGCAAGAAATGTAGATATGGTAGATATGGTGGTGATATGGTGGTGGAGGATGAGGATGAGGAGAAGGAGGAGGACAAGAGCAAGTAGACAAAATCAGGAAACGTATACCCATGTCTGGGTATGAAGACAGAGGTGCATGGGAATAGAGTTAGACCTCCCATAAAAAAGACACTGTATTTGAGTTTATGTTACGCTGCTATCATTCGGTGGTGTTGAGAAGTCTGACCCAATCCAGCCCTTGTTCATTTCTATAAGAGTCAGCCTGTCAGCATTTTCAGTTGACAGGCGGATGCGCCTATTGGTTATAATTCCACCAGCGGCACTAAAATCCCGCTCTGACAAAATGCTAGCGGCAGGGCAAGCCAGGACCTCCAAGGCGTAGAGAGCCAGTTCATGCCACGTGTCCAGCTTGGATACCCAATAATTATAAGGCGCAGAGGAATCATGGATGATGTTGGTACTGTCAGAAAGGTACTCCCTCACCATCTTCCGAAACGTTTTCCTCCTTGGGAGAGTACCCCCCGCCTCAGGTCCTGTGAGATGGGAGGGTCTGAGAAAACTGTCCGAGAACTTTGACAGTGTTCCCATGCTTCTGCTGGATTTCATTTGTGTCTCTCTCGCATGTACTTCTTGGTTGCCAACGAACTGTGACCTCTGCCTCCAGCATTTTCAGATGGGAATTTTTTTAATAGTTCCGCATCAAAGGCATTCTGGTACTGCCCCATTTTATTAGGCCTGTCCGGCGAGGGAATAAGAGACAGAAAGTTCTTCTTGTAGCGTGGGTCTAGATGTGTCACCAACCAGTAATGACTATCACCCAAATTTTGGACAATGTGAGGGTCATGGGAAAAGCAGCGTAACATAAACTCAGCCATGTGTGCCAGACTGCTAACAGGCAAGACTTCCGTGTCCTCACCAAGAGGATGACTGACCATGCTCTCCTCCTCATCCTCCTCCTCCTCCCTGTCCTCAGGCCATCCACGCTGAACAGACGGTATGACAGTTTTGAAGGTAGTACCATCTATAGCGCAGGAAACTAGCTCCTGTTCTTCCTCCTCCTCCTCTTCCTCATTGTCACCGAATACACGTTGGGATGAGATGAGGCTGGGCTGTGTTGAATTACCCTGCAATGCATCCTCTTTAATTGCGAGCAGAGAGCATTTCAACAGACAGAGAAGCGGAATGGTGATGCTAATTATGGCGTCATCGCTGCTCACCATCTTGGTGAAGTCCTCAAAGTTTTGGAGGATGGTACAGATGTCTGACGTCCATTTCCACTCCTGAGGTCTTATGTGTGAATTCTGACCTGAATACCGACGGCCTTGTTGATGCTGGTAGTCAACAACTGCCCTCTTCTGCTCAAAAATCCTTCCTAACATCTGCAATGTAGAGTTCCAACGCGTGGGGACATCGCACACCTGTCGGTGAGCTGGAAGCTGCAAACGCTGCTGAAGCGCGGCAAGGGCGGCGGAAGCTGTAGCTGGCTTTCTAAAATTGGCACACACACGGCGTACTTTGACAAGCAGATCTGACAGATCCGGGTAGGTTTTGAGAAACCGCTGAACCACGAGGTTAAGCACATGGGCCAGGCATGGTACGTGTGTGAGCTCGCCTCGCCTCAGAGCCACCACCAGGTTGTGACCATTGTCGCACAAGACCATCCCTGGCTATAGGGTCAGCGGTGTCAGCCACAGATCTGCCTGCTCTTTCAGAGCTGTCCACAACTCTTCAGCATTCTGTGGTTTGTCACCTAAGCATATTAGCTTCAGCACAGCCTGTTGTCGCTTGGCCAAGGCAGTGCTGCAGTGCTTCCAGCTTCTGGCTGATGTGGTCATTTCAGAGATGGAGGCTTAAGAGGAGGAGGAAGCTGAGGAGGAGGAGGTGCAGGTGCCAGGGCCCCCAATCCTCAGCGTCGGGAGGACGTGTTCCATCCCAAGGTCCTACTGGGTCCCGGCTTCCACTATATTAACCCCGTGTGCCGTCAGCAAGATGTACCGTTCCTGCCCACAAGCACTTGTCCACGTGTCCGTGGTTAGGTGGAATTTCCCAGTAACAGCATTGTTGAGGGCACGGCTAATGTTGTGAGACAAGTGTTCGTGTAATGCGGGGACGGCACAATGAGAGAAATAGTGGTGGCTGGGGACCGAGTACCAAGGGACAGCTACCGCCATCAGGTTGCAGAAAGCTTCCGTCTCCACGAGCCTTAAAGGCAACATTTGGAAGGCAAGCGTTCGCGAAATCAGTGAATTTAGTAGTGTGGCCTGTGGGGCATTGGCTGCATATTTGCGCTTGCATTCCAAGGACTGGAGTAGGGACAACGGAAGGCTGCGCTGGGACAAGGAGGTGAACGTGCTTGCTGATGGTGCTAGTTGAGAGTATGCAATAACACGTGCAGGGTGGGAGGCATCTTGGCATGTGCCATGGACAAAGGATTGGCATGCATGCACAACAGCGGAAGAATCAGTGGTGTCACCCGCAGACACTGTTTCTGGACCCTGGGGTTCGGCCCACTTATTCGGGTGCTTTGCTGCCATGTGCCTGATTATGCTGGTGGTGGTCAGGCTGCTAGTTTTGCTAACTCTGCTGATGCTGGCCTGGCAGGTGGTGCAAATGGCCTTTTTGGGGTTATCTGCAGAGTCTTTAAAAAACAACCAAACTAGGGAAGACCTAACAGTTGTACTGGCAACTTCCATCATGCTGGCGTTACGGGAAACGCCTTCTGTCTGTGGCCACCACACTGCTTCTTCCTGCCTGTTGTGGTGCTATGCCTCCCTCCCCCTGTGTGCTGCTGTCCTCACTCTGCATGTCCCTCTGCCAGGTTGGATCAGTTACTGTATCATCCACCACCTCGTCTTCTACTTCCGCACTCTGGTCCTCCTCCTGACTTTCTGGCAATTGTGTCTCATCATCATCATCCACCTCTTGCGACAATAATTTCACTTTCCCACCATTGACTTCATGAGACCGTGGCTGCTCAAATATTTGGGCATCGCTACACGCATTCTCCTCTTGACTGGCTTGAAGCTGGCTAAGCGAGAGGCCTGAATCTACAAATGGAAAAGTGAACAGCTCTTCTGAGTGTCCAAGTGAGGGATCAGTTGTCTCCGGTCACTTGGCATGGTGGGAGGAAGGAGGATCAGGGTGAGGAATATGCGGTCCAGACTCATGGCTACTGAGACTTGACCGTGTGGAAGACAGGGTGGTGGTGGTGGTGGCAAAATGACTGGAAGCATTATTTGCTATCTAACCAACAACCTTTTGACACTGCTCTGTGTTCAATAGTGGTGTTGTGCGATCCCCTAGTAATTGGGACGGGAAGGTCGAGCGACAAGATTTGGGTGTTTGTTGTGGCACAATTTCAGCTTGCCCACGGCCACGACCTCAGCCTCTACATGCACCATCACCATCACGTCCACTTCCCCGTCCCTTGCCACGCACCTTGCCCATTGGAGGAAAATATATTCCACGTTCACTATAAATGGCTGATTTTGGAACGCAGTTATATGTGATACGTCTGACAGAGAACCAGGCCTGTAGTTTACTAATACTATTCTTCACAGAGACCTAGTGTGAATAGCTTGACCGACACACTGCAACAAAATGAAGATGGAAGCCAGAAATGGCTGATTTTGGAACGCAGTTATATGTGATATGTCTGATAGAGAACCACGGTTTTAAATAGCAGGCCTGTAGTTTACTAATACTATTCTTCACAGAGACCAATTGTGAATAGCTTGACCAACACACTGCAACAAAATGAAAATGGAAGCCAGAAATGGCTGATTTTGGAACACAGTTATATGTGATATGTCTGACAGAGAACCATGGTTTTAAATACCAGGCCTGTAGTTTACTAATACTATTCTTCACAGAGACCTAGTGTGAATAGCTTGACCGACACACTGCAACGAAATGGAAATGGAGGCCAAATTTTCCACCTTCAGTTCAAATTTCTGGATTTTTATCGTAATATGCGAAAGATCTGGCTGTATTCTGCAGTGCTAATGGAGCAGAAAAATGGTGCCAGGGCTAATTTTTTTTATCTTAATCCTGGTTATTTGCTTAAAAAGCAATCCAGAGTACACCATTTCTCTGCTCCATTTGCTTGTTAGCACTGCAGAATACAGCCAGATCTTTTCCATATTACGATAAAAATCCAGAAATCCAGAAATTTTAAGTGAACGTGGAAAATATTAACCTCCATTTCCATTTTGTTGCAGTGTGTTGGTGAAGCTATTCACACTAGGTCTCTGTGAAGAATAGTATTAGTAAACTACAGGCCTGCTACTTAAAACCATGGTTCTCTGCCAGACGTATCACATATAACTGCGTTTCAAAATCAGCCATTTCTGGCTTTCATTTTGTTGCAGTGTGTCAGTCAAGCTATTCACACTAGGTCTCTGTGAAGAATAGTATTAGTAAACTACAGGCCTGCTATTTAAAACCGTGGTTCTCTGTCAGACGTATCGCATATAACTGTGTTCCAATATCAGTCATTTCTGGCTTCCTCTTTCATTTTGTTGCAGTGTATCGGAGAAGCTATTCACACTAGGTATCTGTGAAGAATAGTATTAGTAAACTACAGGCCTGCTATTTAAAACCATGGTTCTCTGTCAGACGTATCACATATAACTGTGTTCCAAAATCAGCCATTTCTGGCTTCCATTTTCATTTCTTTGCAGTGTGTTGGTCAATACCTAAAGAAGGAGCCTGTATGCTCTGAAAGCTTGCATATATAGTTTTTTTTCTGGTTAGCCAATAAAGGTATCACTTCGAGAATATTTTTGTCATTTTTGGGCATAAAACTATTTACATCGATTTTTCTGGCTAACACGGTACCACAATATAACTTTGTATTGTACATTATAGTAAATAGAAAATGTCAAGCCTGGCCACAAGGAACCATCTGCTCAATCTTTGAAGCTTGGACTCACTAAGCCAAGGTGTTACGAATAACACACTCTGTATTCTCAGGGAACCCCCTCCCCTCTTGGTTTTTAGTTGCTATAATTGAGAAAATAGAGGTTATGCCCCTCGTGTATTCTCAGTCATGTGGATGGTAGACTTAAACCAAGGTTATTTGGCCAATGTCACAATTTTCCTTCTACCCTTTGATTTAGTGTCATTTTAGGCTTTTTTGGTTCTTTTTTATTTTTGTTGTGCTGTGGGAATACCTAGCTCCATTACTATTTATCTTACTTATTTGGTTCTGGATTTTTTCCAAACATGAAATTTTAAAGCTAAGCTTGTTCTATAAACTTCCAAAAAACAGAAATAAATAAGGCAATATGCAATGATAAGACATGAATAGATAGTACACGAAAGGGAGAATGACTGCCCCATAGATGACCGTAGCAACCACATATCAGTCCTACAGTCACCACCGGGAGAGCGATCTCTATAAACACATTTATAGCGGTGAGTTCGGTTTTGACATAATATTGGCAGCTCCGGTTGACAGATATCACAGAAGTCCCATACCAATTACCTACTGTAAAACAGGTCCATGCATAGAGGGGATGATTAATTAAAATGGTCACAAATAGAGAGTAAATCGATATCAGCGAGGGTACATTCTACCCAGGAGACGGAGACAAGACATCCACACTTAACACTCTGATATAAGAGCCTAATAAAAGCTACTACAGAATCCTCACCAATTGTTTATACAACTATCGACCCATCAGGGGAGGCTGATAATTGTCTTCATGATATTTATAGATTCCTGGATGATGAGCGTATAATACATAGGAAATTATAGATAAAATTCTACTTGACGAATAAAATTAGAAGGTTCTTTATAAGGGCAGCGTCCGCGGCAGGAGGTGTACTACAAGGAAAGTATATCTCACCCAGAAAAGCTTGGGAATCCAGGAAAGCTTGGTGAGATAAGGATTCCAGGAAAGCTTGGTGAGATAGGGGATCCAGGAAAGCTTGGTGAGATAAGGAATTCAGGAAAGCTTGGTGTAATAGGAAATCCAGGAAAGCTTGGTGAGATAGGGAATCCAGGAAAGCTTGGTGTGATAGGAAATCCAGGAAAGCTTGGTGAGATAGGGAATCAAGGAAAGCTTGGTGAGATAGGGAATCCAGAAAAGCTTGGTGAGATAGGGAATCCAGAAAAGCTTGGTGAGATGGGGAATCCAGAAAAGCTTGGTGAGATAGGGAATCCAGAAAAGCTTGGTGAGATAAGGATTCCTGGAAAGCTTGGTGAGATAGGGAATCCAGAAAATCTTGGTGAAATAAGAAATCCAGGAAAGCTTGGTGAGATAGGAAATCAGGGAAAGCTTGGTGAGATAAGAAATTCATGAAAGCTTGGTGTGATAGGAAATCCAGAAAAGCTTGGTGAGATAGGGGATCCAGAAAAGCTTGGTGAGATAAGGATTCCAGGAAAGCTTGGTGAGATAAGAAATCCAGGAAAGCTTGGTGAGATAGGGAATCCAGGAAAGCTTGGTGAGATAGGGAATCCAGGAAAGATTGGTGAGATAGGGAATCCAGGAAAGTTTGGTGAGATAAGAAATTCAGGAAAGCTTGGTGAGATAGGGAATCCAGGAAAGCTTGGTGAGATAGGAAATCCAGGAAAGCTTGGTGAGTTAAGGAATCCAGGAAAGCTTGGTGAGATAAGAAATCCAGGAAAGCTTGGTGAGATAGGGAATCCAGGAAAGCTTGGTGAAGTAGGAAATCCAGAAAAGCTTGGTGAGATAGGGAATCCAGGAAAGCTTGGTGAGATAAGAAATCCAGGAAAGCTTGGTGAGATAAGGAATCCAGGAAAGCTTGGTAAGATAAGGAATCCAGGAAAGCTTGGTAAGATAAGGAATTCAGGAAAGCTTGGTGAGATAGGGAATCCAGGAAAGCTTGGTGTGATAGGAAATCCAGGAAAGCTTGGTGAGGTAGGAAATCCAGAAAAGCTTGGTGAGATAGGGAATCCAGGAAAGCTTGGTGAGATAAGAAATCCAGGAAAGCTTGGTAAGATAAGGAATTCAGGAAAGCTTGGTGAGATAGGGAATCCAGGAAAGCTTGGTGAGATAAGAAATCCAGGAAAGCTTGGTAAGATAAGGAATCCAGGAAAGCTTGGTAAGATAAGGAATTCAGGAAAGCTTGGTGAGATAGGGAATCCAGGAAAGCTTGGTGAGATAGAGAAAACAAGCACATAACAACACACACAACTTTGCTATGCCAAAACACACACAATTCTTCTTCACAAAAACACACAACTCTTCTTCACAAAAACACACACAACTGTGCTAAAACAAAACACCAGAATCCAGGAAAGATTGGTGAGATATGAAATCCAGGAAAGCTAGGTGAGATAGAGAATCCAGGAAAACTTTGTGAGATATAGAATCCAGGATTGCTTTGTAAGCAGGGACGAAAATATGCTTGATGCAGGGGCTACAATTGCATTATAGCACAGGAGACTAAGAGGCCCTAAAGGTCCCTTTGACCCATAGAAAAAAAACTATCATCAGCTGTTCCCAATGTCAGAGGTGGCCAGAACTGCTCAGTTATGGAGCTGCTCCGTCTACTGATAGTGGCAGGGTACTACTCATCCACCTCCTATTGATTTAAATAGGGTTCGAATGTGCAGTAACCGGCTGCGGCCACTACAGTTAATAGAGCAGCTCCACAACTGAGCAGTTACGGCCGCTGCCGACACCCGGAACAACTGATTGGTGGAGGTGCCTGGTGTCGCATCCCACCAATAAGATATTGATGACCTATCCTAAGGATAGGCAAATAATGTTAAAGTCCCAGACAAGACCTGTGATCGTTAAAGGCCCTGTTGGAGATTTTGCATTGGATCCAACAAGCTTCAAGTTACATCACTGTTCATAAGGTAAAGAATCCAGATAAATTGCATATCTTCTACCTGTCACAAAGATCAGAGGTAATGTATGTCCCGACTTCAGCTGCATCTGTCTCCTCAAAACACAGATAAAGCTGAATATAATGGTGAAAACCGAAAAAAGGAGGAGGACGTGCTAGGACAAATGTAAATACAAATGATGTACCTCATTTTTCGGACTATAACACACACTTTTACCTCCCAAATTTAGGATTGTTCTTGTCTGTGCTTGGCATAGCAAAGTTGTGTGTATGTTTTGGTGTTGCAGATTTGTGTGTGTGTGTTTTTGGTGTAGCAGAGCTGTGTGTGGTTTTGGTGTAGCAGAGTTGTGTGTGTTTTGGTGTAGCAGTATTGTGTGTCTGTCTGTGTTTTGGTGCAGTAGAGTTGCGTGTGTATTGGTGTTGTACAGTTGTGTGTCTGATTATGTAGCAGAGCTCAGGGGGCCATCACACTGTGTGTCACCGCAGGCCTGTATGCCACAAATAGTTAAAGGCTGTGTCTGAGAGCAGGGGGGAGGTTCTCTGGTCAGGGACCATTAGCATGCAGCACCTCCTGTCCCAGGCCAGTAGGGGGAGCAGGGTGCCCCTATAAAAGCTGGAACTGGGGGCAGGGTTAGAGAGTTCTGGACGACCTGTCTCTGGAATGAGAGGTGTCCCAGAGAAAGGAGAGTCAGTTCAGCTGTAGCTGAGGAGGTCATGTGGCAGCAGAGGAGCCACGAGCCAGGGATGGAAGGCAAGGTGAGCCTGTCCTGGCCGAGAGAGAAACTGATCTACCTGACTTGGTGTCCGAGGCTGCTAGGATTCCAAGTCCTACAGCAAATAACCAGCCCGCAGGGGACTGTATGTCCCTTGGCCTAAGAAGCCCGGAGGTTCCGCCACAGCAGAAGGGACCAGCAAAGCTGCACCAAGCCAAGAGTAGAAAGGGACCCAAGTTGCAAGCCATACGGGCGAGAAGACACGGTGAGCTCAGGAACGTGGGCTGTTACACCACAAGGAGGGAAATAGCCAGAAAGAGCGCAGAGAGTATGGTAGGCCTTCACCCTCACCCTGACCAGGGCCAGCTTCCCACTTTTTCTCAGACATCCAGGCTCCCTCCTAGCCGGGACTGTTTTTGGATCATCTCACCTGTTCTAATAAAGACCCTGAACTGTTTAAGAGGCCTCCGTCTCCTGGCTATTGCGGTCGGAATCATCCCCTCCACCAGCCATCTATATACTGCCCTGGGGCCACACTCCTCCCATGGGGAATTATACTACTTAGTGCTGCACACCTACATCTGCCCCAGCGGTCTGCACTGCAGTGGCGGTTAACCCTGACCGCAATCCACGGGTGGCGTAGTCGGACATTTAAAACCCTACAAATAGACTGCCACAACGTTTGGTCTGACCACCCTGAGCCACGGACCGGGTTGCCACTACTACTCCCATTATTGCCCTGTTGCCCGGATCCGGGTGCCCCACGGCCCAGGGGGCAAGTCAGCTTTGGCGTAATCGGCAGGATTGTGACCAACCCACCACAAACGGGTATTGCGCGGCTGAAGAGATTATTTGCTTACCTTGACAAGGCAGTTTCCCGCCATCCAGAGCCATTTCCCGCCATCTTCAGTCGGTTCCCGCCATCTTCAGCCGTTTTACCGCCATCTTCAGCCGTTTTCCCGCCATCAGACGCCATCTTCAGGACGCCGCGCGGGAAGAAGAGGGGCGTGGACGTCAAAAAAGCGAGACTTGAAGCCCCGCCCTACGCACCGACGCTGTGCAAGGTCCTGGAAGGAGAGAGAGCGACGCTGACGTCACCAGGACGCGACGCAAGGTCCTCGCACGGAGCAGCACCAGCGGAGCCGCAGCCTATGGAAGAGGATCAGCGGAAGGTAGGCCACGGTTAACTAGGGGGGAGGAAGATGACGGATCCGGAGGGACCTTCTACCACCAGTGTGGCTGCAGCAGCGGTGATGCCCTTCTCCATGCCCTACATCCCCGGAGCAGCCTGGCTGCCCCAATACTCAGGGGAATCCCATACATTGACTGACTTTAAGGAAAGACTGCACAGTTTATTTAAAGTTTATCCCCTGACAGAGGAAGAGAAAGTGAGCATTCTGAAGGGGCAGCTCACCGGTGCAGCCCAGCGGGAAGTGAAATCATGGTCAGATGAGGAGAAAAGGACTGTAAAGGACATTCTGGCCAGGTTACGGAGCACCTTTGATACCCGTACCTCAGCAGAAATAAAAATGCGGTTCTATGACTGTAAGCAGCGAGCCCAGGATAGTATCAGAGACTATGCCTTGAACCTGCAAGAAGCCCTGAGATCTATCAAACAAGCTGACCCTGGTAGCGTTCAGAGCACCGATAAGCTGTTAACTGACCAGTTCATAGAAGGTCTGCTGTCCAGCGCCCACAGAACCCAGCTGCGCCTCATGGCCCTACAGAACCCCGATTTGACTTTTGCGCAGTTCAAGGATAGGGCCATCCGGGTGCTCCGAGAACCCCCACCAAGTGGCGCTGTAGCTTCCCGGTGCCCTGCCATTACTTACCACCAGGGAGCGGCGCCCTACCCTGCAGACCTTGTGGGGGCTGATGCTCAGGTCTCAAGCCCATCCCCACCTGCAGACCTGCACCATCAGGTCCAGGAATTAACCAGAAGTGTTGCTGCATTGACCAGGACCGTACAGTCGTTACAGGTGGACCCGTCAGGACCCATCAAGCTGGCTTCCAGTCCGGAGGATGTCCCGTGGCGTCAACAGAGGAGGATCCCATCGTTCAGAGGGGGGCCCGCCGACCGTTACACTGAGGATGGACAGGCGATTTGCCGCCGTTTCAGCCAGCCAGGACACATAGCAAGGTACTGTACTTTAAATGGGTCCGACCTGGGGCAGAGGGCCAACCCCCAGGCATAAGGTCATCATACCCGTCTAATTGGCGTGATAAGTACGTGGGGGGACGCCCAGTCTTACCCGTAGTGCTGGACAGTATCCCCATGAGTGCAGTGGTGGACACCGGGTCTCAAGTGACTACCATCCCCTACGTACTTTTCAAGCGGTACTGGAATGACGCGGATATAACCCGTTATCCAGACGATGACTTAAGCATCATTGCCAGCAATGGTCAACCTGTGCCGCAAGTGGGGTTCAGAGAGATGACCATCAAGATTGGTAAGGTTGAACTGCCGGCACAGGGAGGGATCATTGTGGACATTGATCGCCGTGAGAGTCACCCTAAAATAACTGTGGGTACTAACGTGATTGAAAACTGTCTTTCAGAAGTAATTATGATTTTGCAGCAGGTGGCGATGAATGCTAGCTCCAGCCAACAGAGGGTCCTCCAGAAAGAGATAAGAGCCCTGATGAGACGGCAACAGGTAGAACTGTCTGGTGGTGAGATCGGTAGCGTGAGGATGAGCGACCCGTTCCCCATTGCCATGCCTCCCAAAAGTGAAATGATGATCTGGTGTCGGACTGCAATCGGGTTAAGAGGGAGAGACTACAAAGCCATGGTAGAACCCGTGTACTCAGACAGCAGGCCCACCATTTTGACAGCCAGGGGGGTGGTTGATGTCCACCATGGAAGGGTGCCCGTCCGGATCTTAAACATCAGGGAAAGGGAAGTATACTTGCCTTGGTACGCTACACTAGCTAAATTGTTTGCCGTCCAACACAATGCTATCAGGGTCGTGGAACCCTTGCCTCCATCTTCCCCAGTGGAGAGTAATGGCTCACAGAAACACAAGGAGGACTGGTGCCAGGAACTCCATGTGGGTGCTGACTCCGCTCCCCAGCACCAAAAACAAGGAGTCTACCAGGTGGTTCAGGAGTACGAGAGAATCTTTAGTAAGCACCCGCTAGACTTCGGCAGAGTAAGAGGGATAGAACAGCACATCCCCACGGGGAGCCACCCACCAATAAAAGAGAGACACAGGCCTGTACCCCCTGCACATTATCAGAACGCAAAGGGCATGCTGAGAGAAATGAAAGAAGCTGGGATCATTAGAGATAGCTGTAGCCCCTGGGCAGCCCCCTTGGTTCTGGTAAAAAAGAAAGACGGTACCATGAGAATGTGCGTGGACTATAGAAAGGTCAATCGCATCACTCATAAAGACGCGTATCCGCTACCTAGGATAGAGGAGTCTTTAGCAGCTCTAAAATCAGCTAACTTCTTCTCTACTTTGGACCTTGCTAGCGGGTACTGGCAGGTTCCTGTGGCAGAGGCTGACAAGGAGAAGACCGCCTTCACCACCCCGATGGGACTGAATGAGTTCAACTGTATGCCCTTCGGGCTCTGCAACGCACCAGGGACCTTCCAGAGGCTGATGGAATGCTGTCTAGGGCACCGAAACGTCGAGACGGTCCTCCTTTACCTGGACGACGTGATCGTCTATTCGAAGACTTACGAGGATCATCTAAAGCACCTGGCCGAGGTGTTCGAAGCCCTGGCAGGCTATGGCCTGAAGGTGAAACCCTCAAAGTGTCACCTGTTGAAACCGAAGGTCCAGTACCTAGGACACGTGGTGAGTGCAGAGGGAGTAGCCCCCGACCCCGACAAAAGTGACAGCCATCAAGAGCTGGCCAAGCCCATCTAACATCAAAGAAGTGAGGCAATTCCTCGGGTTGGTAGGCTACTACCGAAGGTTCATCCCCAGGTTCACTAAGATGGCAGCCCCTATGCAGGACCTCCTGATAGGACAGTCTAAGTCCAGAAGCCAAAAGCCACCCTTCAAGTGGGACAATCCGGAAGACGAGTCCTTCCGCCAGTTGAAGATGGCCCTCACAGGGGATGAGATCCTGGCCTACCCCGATTATGGCCAGCCTTTTATCCTCCACACAGACGACAGTAATGTGGGGCTGGGAGCCGTACTGTCACAGAACCAACAGGGCAGAGAAAGGGTGATCGTGTACGACAGCCGAAAGATGAGGCCCACCGAAAGAAACCCGGAGAATTACAGCTCCTTTAAGCTGGAGTTCTTGGCAGTGGTGTGGGCCATAACAGAGCATTTCAAGCATTACCTGGCCTCTGCGAAGTTCACTGTGTACATGGACAACAATCCGTTAACGCATCTGGACTATGCGAGACTTGGTGCCCTAGAGTAGCGGTGGATGGCCGGGCTAGCAAATTATGACTTCACCATCAAGTACCGGGCAGGCCGAGCCAATGCTAATGCAGATGCCCTATCGAGAATGCCCCACTTGCCCGATGAGGGAGAAGACCCAGAAGAGCTGGAGGAGGTAGAACTCCCTGTGTTTCACCGGTATGGAGCCACTCAATACTCCCACCGCGTGAAGGAGGAAGACTTAACAACCATCATGATCAATCCCTTACCTCACCACAGATGGGCCGAGACCCAAGATAGTGACCCTGCAATCCGCATGGTGAAAGACCTGCTGACCAGAGAAGAAGCCCGTCTAGATCCGGATGCTCCAGAGGAAGCCAAGCAGCTATGGAAAGAGAAGAGCAGGCTGTTCCTCTACGAAGGTAAGCTGTGCAGGAGACTCGTCAACCACCGGACGCACGAGCTGACCTGGCAAGTCGTGGTCCCAAGGCGAGATGCAGCTATGGTCCTGGAGGCTTACCATGACAGAGCGGGGCACTTCGGCTGGAAGAAACTGGAGTTCCTGCTAAGAGGACTGTTCTTCTGGATCAGCATGAGAGGGGCTGTAGAGAAGTGGTGCCGAGACTGTGGCCCTTGTAATCTACGGAGGAAGGACCGCACCAGCCAGAAGACACCCTTGAGGCCCATCGTCACCAAGCAGCCTCTTGAGCTGGTAGCTCTGGACCACGTCAAATTGGCTCCAAGCCGGTCAGGATACTTTTATGCCCTGACAATCGTGGACCACTATTCCTGTTTTCTAGTGGTGGTCCCGGTAAAAGACTTGACAGCCCAAACGGCGGCCAGAGCCTTCCAGCAAAACTTCTGCCGCCCACACGGGTATCCGGAACAGGTCCTGACAGACCAAGGTCCAGCGTTCAAGGCTGAAATCTTCCAAGAGTTCTGCAACCTCTATGGCTGTAAGAAGATTCAGACAACGCCTTACCACCCACAAACCAACGGGATGTGTGAGAAAATAAACAATATAGTCATTGATCTCCTGAAGACGTTGCCCCTGGAGGAACGCAGCCTGTGGCCAGAAAAATTGCCGGACCTGATAGACTTATACAACCATATCCCGGTGAATGCTACAAACTGCACCCCGGCTTACCTGATGCGAGCCAGACCAGGTAAGCTGCCCATAGACCTGGAGATGGGAGTCCTAACGCCCGAGGACACCTCCCCAGATGCGGACTGGGATACGGAAAGGCGACTGTAGTACAAGAAGGTACAGGAGAGTGTGGAGAAGAGCCTGGCCCAGGCGAGAGAAAAGCAAGAGAGGCTCTTCAACCAACACGCCCCTGCTGGTCCCCTGGAACCTGGTGAGCAGGTCCTGAAGCGAAAGAGAAGGCTACACAAGCTGGATGACCAGTGGGAAAGGGAACCCTACACCGTACTGCAATCAGATCACGACAACCTGAAGGTGTGCGTGATCACTAAGGATGGAGGAGAAATCACTAGCACCGTCTCCAGAGACCACCTAAAAAGGTGCCCCGAGCAACTACAGGGTGCAGAGGAGGATCAAAGTGACCTTGAACCCGCAAAGGACAAGGAAGAAATGATCAGCACCGTTCTCGGAGAGTTCCCCCGGACCTGGACTCGGATAAACGATGCCATAGTGGTACCCGTCCTGCATTTCCTGCAACTAATTCAGCAACAACCTACACCAGAGCAGGAAAGTGAAGAAAAACAAGCAGCTCCAGAGGCAGAAGAGCCTGTACCAGCAGCCCAGGAGAGTCAACCCTCTGCTGACAGTGAGCCTGCCATGCCTGCGGTAAGCCAGAGGACCCGCAGACAGCTGCCTGCCCTGCCTGTAAGTCATGCCAGTGACTGCACCCCGAGCGCTAGTGAGCAAAGCCAGGTTAGACCAGCACCAGACAGTGGGTTACGTAGGTCAACCCGAAGCACTAAGGGGCAAATACCAGCTCGCTGGAAGATCTAATTGGATAATGTATATATTTAATGTGTTATGTTGTACCCTGGTTATTAATTATGTTTTTCTAGTTTTTCTAGCTCATGGACTGACAGGTTATGGACGGTGAATAACCGGAACTACCATGTAGATAGTTGTACTTGGTGCCTCTTGAGAAGACGGCCACGGAAGAAAAACCTGTTTGGCGTGGCCCCGTGTGGTCCAAAGTAGGTAGTTTCGCCTTGCAGCCACGCCCAGGGCCAACCTTTGGGGTTTGCTTTGGACAGGTCCCCACATCGCTCAAAGACTTCGCCTTGTTGGGTGAAATGGACACCTGGTCACGGAAGCGCCGTGGCCTTAAGGACAAAATGCACTTGTATATATGTTATGTTGTTGTTTATAACCTGTATTTGTGTTTCCTGTTAGTCCCGAGTACTAAACTTTACTAGGTGGGAATGTGTCACCCCAGGCCTGGATGCCACAAATAGTTAAAGGCTGTGTCTGAGAGCAGGGGGGAGGTTCTCTGGTCAGGGACCATTAGCATGCAGCACCTCCTGTGCCAGGCCAGTAGGGGGAGCAGGCTGCCCCTATAAAAGCTGGAACTGGGGGCAGGGTTAGAGAGTTCTGGACGACCTGTCTCTGGAGTGAGAGGTGTCCCAGAGAAGGGAGAGTCAGTTCAGCTGTAGCTGAGGAGGTCGTGTGGCAGCAGAGGAGCCACGAGCCAGGGACGGAAGGCAAGGTGAGCCTGTCCTGGCTGAGAGAGAAACTGATCTACCGGACTTGGTGTCCGAGGCTGCTAGGATTCCAAGTCCTACAGCAAATAACCAGCCCGCAGGGGACTGCATGTCCCTTGGCCTAAGAAGCCCGGAGGTTCCGCCACAGCAGAAGGGACCAGCAAAGCTGCACCAAGCCAAGAGTAGAAAGGGACCCAAGTTGCAAGCCATACGGGTGAGAAGACATGGTGAGCTCAGGAACGTGGGCTGTTACACCACAAGGAGGGAAATAGCCAGAAAGAGCGCAGAGAGTACGGTAGGCCTTCACCCTCACCCTGACCAGGGCCAGCTTCCCACTTGTTCTCAGACATCCAGGCCCCCTCCTAGCCAGGACTGTTTTTGGATCGTCTCACCTGTTCTAATAAAGACCCCGAACTGTTTAAGAGGCCTCCGTCTCCTGGCTATTGCGGTCGGAATCATCCCCTCCACCAGCCATCTATATACTGCCCTGGGGCCACACTCCTCCCATGGGGAATTATACTACTTAGTGCTGCACACCTACATCTGCCCCAGCGGTCTGCACTGCAGCGGCGGTTAACCCTGACCGCAATCCACGGGTGGCGTAGTCGGAAATTTAAAACCCTACAAATAGACTGCCGCTGGTCTGACCACCCTGAGCCACGGACCGGGTTGCCACTACTACCCCCATTATTGCCCTGTTGCCCGGTTCCGGATGCCCCACGGCCCAGGGGGCGAGTCAAATGTGTGGGGGAATGTATTATGGGGGCCTTATACAAAATGTGGGGGCATCATACTGTGTGTTAGGAAAATGTACCGTGGGGGGCAAAATACTGTTTGGCTGGAACTTTTAGGGCAATGAATTGGGTACAATACTATGAGAACTCTAATAAATTTCAATAGGAGAATATTTCATTGTGGGTGCATATAAAGGACTGAGCAAGTTATAGTACTGTCTAGGAGTAAATTATCCTGCAGCTCCCTCTGCCCCAGTACTGACTTTAGAAAGTCTTTACGTGAATCATCTGGGATCATGTTTTAAAGACATAAAGTCTGCAGCTAGTGTAGACAGAGTCTGAGACAAGCGGGCTGCTTAGTAATATAATAAATGTGCACAGTGACTGCACCAGCAGAATAGTGAGTGCAGCTCTGGAGTATAATACAGGATGTAACTCAGGATCAGTACAGGATCAGTAATGTAATGTATGTACACAGTGACTGCACCAGCAGAATAGTGAGTGCAGCTCTGGAGTATAATACAGGATGTAACTCAGGATCAGTACAGGATCAGTAATGTAATGTATGTACACAGTGACTGCACCAGCAGAATAGTGAGTGCAGCTCTGGAGGATAATACAGGATGTAACTCAGGATCAGTACAGGATCAGTAATGTAATGTATGTACACAGTGACTCCACCAGCAGAATAGTGAGTGCAGCTCTTGAGTACAATAAAGAATGTAATTCAATATGACATAAAATATATATTTTAATGTATGCATACAATGACATTTTAACCTTTTTATATAGATTCTCTCTATATGTAAAATAAATGGCTTCGAAAGGTGTGAAAGGCCGATTGACACAGAAATCAATTCCAGCCATAAGGCGACAGAAATCTCTTCCTTTTAATATTTTATTAAAGTGGTAAAGTTGAAACACAGACCCGGCCGGGGCCTCCCACTGGAAGCCCAAATTAGTTTTAAGTTAAAAATATTAGATCAGAATGTAATTTCATCGGCCTCAATTATATATTTCAAGTGAGAGGTCAGCGCGGGATGAAATGCGACAAGAGAAGCGATGGCTTTATAATCACATCACTGGCTGCTCTTAAATGTTATATTAGGTATTGAATACAGTCAGGACCGATATTAAAATACATGTTCATATTAAATTCTGAAATATAATTATACACCAAAGGCAATCTGTGCTGCATTTTGATTTTTTCCCACCCGGTGGCAATGATTCAGACTCTGCAGGTTCAAAGACAGAACTTATAGGATTGTAATATTGGTACTGGGAAGATTAAAGGGGGAATTGGAGCTGAAAGTAAGTGATTTCTACTTGACATTGGGTTTGATAATTGTTACAGTTGTGTATATTATATTGTAATTGGAAGACTGGAATGGTGCGGAGTCTGTAACTGGTAGTGAGAACAGCGATTATACAGTAAAATGCAGCAGAGCTGAGCTTTCAGCACAGTGTGTGTGCGGCTTTTGCATGGAAATACTAAGCATATTGTGGAATAAAAAAGAAAAGGGCAAATGCAGCGCTGCTACATAACACCATATTGCCAGCCACTATTTGTCTCACTACCTCAAGATTTTTAACCATTGTGCCCTCCTTAGTGCCAGCCTCTCTACATGCCCCCCATACAATATCATTCACAGTGTGCCCTCCATACAGTGACATTCACAGTGCACCCTCCATACAGTGTCATTCACAGTGTGCCCTCCATACAGTGTCATTCACAGTGTGCACTCCATACAGTGACATTCACAGTGCACCCTCCATACAGTGTCATTCACAGTGTGCCCTCTATACAGTGTCATTCACAGTGTGCTCTCCATACAGTGTCATTCACAGTGCACCCTCCATACAATATCATTCACAGTGTGCCCTCCATACAGTGTCATTCACAGTGCACCCTCCATACAGTGTCATTCACAGTGTGCCCTCCATACAGTGTCATTAACAGTGTGCCCTCCATACAGTGTCATTCACAGTGTGCCCTCCATACAGTGTCATTAACAGTGTGCCCCCCACACAGTATCATTCACAGCGTGCCCTCCATACAGTGTCATTCACAGTGCGCCCTCCATACAGTGTCATTCACAGTGTGCCCTCCATACAGTGTCATTCACAGTGCGCCCTCCATACAGTGTCATTCACAGTGCGCCCTCCATACAGTGTCATTCACAGTGTGCACTCCATACAGTGTCATTCACAGTGCGCCCTCCATACAATGTCATTCACAGTGTGCCCCCCATACAGTGTCATTCACAGTGTGCCCTCCATACAGTGTCAATCACAGCGTGCCCCCCATACAGTGTCATTCACAGTGTGCCCTCCATACAGTATCATTCACAGTGCGCCCTCCATACAGTGTCATTCACAGTGCGCCCTCCATACAGTGTCATTCACAGTGTGCCCTCCTTACAGTGTCATTCACAGTGTGCCCCCCATACAGTGTCATTCACAGTCTGCCCCCCATACAGTGTCATTCAGTGTGCCCTCTATACAGTATAAATCACAGTGTGCCCTCCATACAGTGTCATTCACAGTGTGCCCTCCATACAGTGTCATTCACAGTGCGCCCTCCATACAGTGTCATTCACAGTGTGTCCTCTATACAGTGTCATTCACAGTGTGCCCTCCATACAGTGTTATTCAGTGTGCCCTCCTTACAGTGTCATTCACAGTGTGCCCCCCATACAGTGTCATTCACAGTCTGCCCCCCATACAGTGTCATTCAGTGTGCCCTCTATACAGTATCATTCACAGTGTGCTCTCCATACAGTGTCATTCACAGTGTGCTCTCCATACAGTGTCATTCAGTGTGCCCTCCATACAGTATCATTCACAGTGTGCTCTCCATACAGTGTCATTCAGTGTGCCCTCCATACAGTATCACTCACAGTGCGCTCTCCATACAGTGTCATTCACATTGCGCCCTCCATACAGTATCATTCACAGTGCGCCCTCCATACAGTATCATTCACAGTGTGCCCTCCATACAGTGTCAATCACAGTGCGCCCTCTATACAGTATCATTCACAGTGTGCCCTCCATACAGTGTCATTCACACTTTGCTCTCCATACAGTATGATTCACAGTGTGCTATCCATACAGTGTCATTCACAGTGCGCCCTCCATACAGTATCATTCACAGTGTGCTCTCCATACAGTGTCATTCAGTGTTCCCTCCATACAGTATCATTCACAGTGCGCCCTCCATACAGTGTCATTCACAGTGCGCCCTCCATACAGTGTTATTCAGTGTGCCCTCCTTACAGTGTCATTCACAGTGTGCCCCCCATACAGTGTCATTCACAGTCTGCCCCCCATACAGTGTCATTCAGTGTGCCCTCTATACAGTATAAATCACAGTGTGCCCTCCATACAGTGTCATTCACAGTGTGCCCTCCATACAGTGTCATTCACAGTGCGCCCTCCATACAGTGTCATTCACAGTGTGTCCTCTATACAGTGTCATTCACAGTGTGCCCTCCATACAGTGTCATTCACAGTGCGCCCTCCATACAGTGACATTCACAGTGTGCCCTCCATACAGTGTCATTCACAGTGTGCCCTCCATACAGTGACATTCACAGTGTGCCCTCCATACAGTGTCATTCACAGTGCGCCCTTCATACAGTGTCATTCACAGTGTGCTCTCCATACAGTGACATTCACAGTGCGCCCTCCATACAGTATCATTCACAGTGCGCCCTCCATACAGTGTCATTCACAGTGTGCCCTCCATACAGTATCATTCACAGTGCGCCCTCCATACAGTATCATTCACAGTGCGCCCCCCATACAGTATCATTCACAGTGCGCCCTCCATACAGTGTCATTCACAGTGCGCACTCCATACAGTGACATTCACAGTGTGCCCTCCATACAGTGTCATTCACAGTGTGCCCTCCATACAGTGTCATTCACAGTATTCCCTCCATACAGTGACATTCAAAGTGTGCTCTCCATACAGTGTCATTCACAGTGTGCCCCCCATACAGTGTCATTCACAGTGTGCCCTCCATACAGTGTCATTCACAGCGTGCCCCCCATACAGTATCATTCACAGTGTGCTCTCCACACAGTATCATTCACAGTGTGCTCTCCATACAGTGTCATTCACAGTGTGCCCCCCATACAGTGTCATTCACAGTGTGCCCTCCATACAGTGTTATTCAGTGTGTCCTCCTTACAGTGTCATTCACAGTGTGCTCCCCATACAGTGTCATTCACAGTCTGCCCCCCATACAGTATCATTCAGTGTGCCCTCTATACAGTATCATTCACAGTGTGCCCTCCATACAGTGTCATTCACAGTGTGCCCTCCATACAGTATCATTCACAGTGTGCTCTCCATACAGTGTCATTCACAGTGTGCCCTCCATAGAGTGTCATTCAGTGTGCCCTCCATACAGTGTCATTCACAGTGTGCCCTCCATACAGTGTCATTCACAGTGTGCCCTCCATACAGTGTCATTCAGTGTGCCCTCCATACAGTATCATTCACAGTGTGCCCTCCATACAGTGTTATTCAGTGTGCCCTCCATACAGTATCATTCACATTGTGCTCTCCATACAGTGTCATTCACAGTGTGCCCTCCATACAGTATCATTCACAGTGTGCCCTCCATACAGTGTCATTCAGTGTGCCCTCCATACAGTATCACTCACAGTGTGTTCTCCATACAGTGTCATTCACAGTGCGCCCTCCATACAGTATCATTCACAGTGTGCCCTCCATACAGTATCATTCACAGTGTGCCCTCCATACAGTGTCAATCACAGTGCGCCCTCTATACAGTATCATTCACAGGGTGCCCTCCATACAGTGTCATTCACAGTTTGCTCTCCATACAGTATGATTCACAGTGTGCTCTCCATACAGTATTATTCACAGTGTGCCCTCCATACAGTGTCATTCACAGTGCGCCCTCCATACAGTATCATTCACAGTGTGCTCTCCATACAGTGTCATTCAGTGTTCCCTCCATACAGTATCATTCACAGTGCGCCCTCCATACAGTGTCATTCACAGTGCGCCCTCCATACAGTGTCATTCACAGTGTGCTCTCCATACAGTGTCATTCACAGTGTGCCCTCCATACAGTGTCATTCACAGTGCGCCCTCCATACAGTGACATTCACAGTGTGCCCTCCATACAGTGTCATTCACAGTGTGCCCTCCATACAGTGTCATTCACAGTGTGCCCTCCATACAGTGACATTCACAGTGCGCCCTCCATACAGTGACATTCACAGTGTGCCCTCCATACAGTGACATTCACAGTGTGCCCTCCATACAGTGACATTCACAGTGTGCCCTCCATACAGTGTCATTTACAGTGTGCCCTCCATACAGTGACATTCACAGTGTGCCCTCCATACAGTGACATTCACAGTGTGCCCTCCATACAGTGACATTCACAGTGCGCCCTCCATACAGTGACATTCACAGTGTGCCCTCCATACAGTGACATTCACAGTGTGCCCTCCATACAGTGACATTCACAGTGTGCCCTCCATACAGTGTCATTCACAGTGCGCCCTCCATACAGTGACATTCACAGTGTGCCCTCCATACATGTGTCATTCACAGTGTGCGCTCCATACAGTGACATTTACAGTGCGCCCTCCATACAGTATCATTCACAGTGCGCTCTCCATACAGTGTCATTCACAGTGTGCCCTCCATACAGTATCATTCACAGTGTGCCCTCCATACAGTGTCATTCACAGTGTGCCCCCCATACAGTATCATTCACAGTGTGCCCTCCATACAGTGTCATTCACAGTGTGCCCTCCATACAGTGACATTCACAGTGCGCCCTCCATACAGTGTCATTCACAGTGCGCCCTCCATACAGTGACATTCACAGTGCGCCCTCCATACAGTGTCAATCACAGTGTGCTCTCCATAAAGTGACATTCACTGTGTGCCCTCCATACAGTGTCATTCTCAGTGTGCCCTCCATTACAGTGTCATTCACAGTGTGCTCTCCATACAGTATCATTCACAGTGCGTCCTCCATACAGTGTTATTCACAGTGCGCCCTCCATACAGTATCATTCATAGTGTGCCCTCCATACAGTGTCATTCACAGTGTGCCCTCCATACAGTATCATTCACAGTGTGCTCAATATACAGTAACATTCACAGGGTGTCCTCCATACAGTGTCATTCACAGTGTGCCCTCCATACAATGTCAGTTACAGTGTGCCCTCTATACATTGTCAGTCACAGTGTGCCCTCCATACATTGACATTCAGAGTGTGCTCTCCATACAGTGTCTTTCACATTGTGCTCTCCATATAGTGACATTCACAGTGCGCCCTCCATACAATGTCATTCACAGTGTGCTCTGCATAGTGACATTCACAGCGTGCCCTCCATACAGTGTCATTCACAGTGCGCCCTCCATACAATATCAGTCACAGTGTGCCCTTTATACAGTGTCATTCACAGCGTGCCCTCCATACAGTGTCATTCACAGTGCGCCCTCCATATAGTGTCATTCACAGTGCGCCCTCCATACAGTGTCATTCACAGTGCGCCCTCCATACAGTGTCATTCACAGTGTGCTCTCCATACAGTGTCATTCAGAGTGTGCTCTCCATACAGTGTCTTTCCCATTGTGCTCTCCATATAGTGACATTCACATTGGGCCCTCCATACAGTGTCATTCACAGTGTGCTCTGCATAGTGACATTCACAGCGTGCCCTCCATACAGTGTCATTCACAGTGCGCCCTCCATACAATATCAGTCACAGTGTGCCCTTTATACAGTGTCATTCACAGTGTGCCCTCCATACAGTGTCATTCACAGTGTGCTCTCCATACAGTATCATTCACAGTGTGCCCTCCATACAATGTCAGTCACAGTGTGTCCTCTATATAGTGTCAGTCACAGTGTGCCCTTTATACAGTGTCATTCACAGTGTGCCCCCCATACAGTATCATTCACAGTGTGCCCTCCATACAGTGTCATTCACAGTGTGCCCTCCATATAATGTCAGTCACAGTGTGTCCTCTATACAGTGTCAGTCACAGCGTGCTCTCCATACAGTGTCATTCACAGTGTGCCCTCCATACAGTGTCAGTCACAGTGTGTCCTCTATACAGTGTCAGTCACAGCGTGCTCTCCATACAGTGAAAATCACAGCGTGCTTTCCATACAGTGTCATTCACAGTGTGCCCTCCATACAGTGTCAGTCACAGTGTGTCCTCTATACAATGTCAGTCACAGTGTGCCCTCTATACAGTGTCAGTCACAGTGTGCCCTCCATACAATGTCAGTCACAGTGTGCCCTCTATACAATGTCAGTCACAGTGTGCCCTCCATACAATGTCAGTCACAGTGTGTCCTCTATACAGTGTCAGTCACAGCGTGCTCTCCATACAGTGACAATCACTGCGTGCCTTCCATACAGTGTCAGTCACAGTGTGCCCTCTATACAATGTCAGTCACAGTGTGCCCTCTATACAGTGTCATTCACAGTGTGCCCTCCATACAGTGTCAGTCACAGTGTACCCTCTATACAGTGTCAGAGTGTGCCCCCCATACAGTGTAAACCACAGTATTCCCTCATATAGAACCAGCCACAGTGATCCCATAAAGCCAGCATCATAGTGCTCCTCCATACATTCCAGGTTTTTATGTGCCTGGTGAAGACACGGGGTCTTCCGTGGGCAGAACACTACTCAGACAACAAAGGGTGAGGGTAAAATAGTGTGGCAATATTTTATTGAACCACGAAACAGACAATAAAAAGATAGAATAGTCCCAGCAAATACCCAAGATGGGGTAAAATTACACAGTCTCACACTTCCCCTTTCCCCCATACAGTGTAATTCACAGTGCGCCCTCCATACAATGTCAGTCACAGTGTGCTCTGCATAGTGACATTCACAGTGTGCCCTCCATACAGTGTCATTCACAGCGTGCCCTCCATACAGTGTAATTCATAGTGTGCCCTCCACACAATGTAAGTCACAGTGTGCCCTCTATACAATGTCAGTCACAGTGTGCCCTCCATACAGTGTCATTCACAGTGTGCCCTCCATACAATGTCAGTCACAGTGTGCCCTCTATACAGTGTCATTTACAGTGTGCCCTCCATACAATGTCATTCACAGTGTGCTCTGCATAGTGACATTCACAGCGTGCCCTCCATAGAGTGTCATTCACACTGTGCTCTCCATACAGTGACATTCACAGTGCGCCCTCCATACAGTATCATTCACAGTGCGCCCTCCATACAGTGTCATTCACAGTGTGCCCTCCATACAGTATCATTCACAGTGTGCCCTCCATACAGTGTCATTCACAGCGTGCCCCCCACACAGTATTATTCACAGCGTGCCCTCCATACAGTGTCATTCACAGTGTGCCCTCCATACAGTGTCATTCACAGTGCGCCCTCCATACAGTATCATTCACGGAGTGCTCTCCATACAGTGTCATTCACAGTGTGCCCTCCATACAGTGTCATTCACAGTGTGCCCTCCATACAGTGTCATTCACAGTGCGCCCTCCATACAGTATCATTCACGGAGTGCTCTCCATACAGTGTCATTCACAGTGTGCCCTCCATACAGTATCATTCACAGTGTGCCCTCCATAGAGCGTCATTCACAGTGCGCCCTTCATACAGTGTCATTCTCAGTGTGCCCTCCATACAGTGTCATTCACAGTGTGCCCTCCATACAGTGTCATTCACAGTGTGCCCTCTATACAGTGTCATTCACAGTGTGCCCTCCATACAGTGTCATTCACAGTGTGCCCCTCATACAGTGTCGTTCAAAGTGTGCCCTCCATACAGTGTCATTCACAGTGTGCCCCCCATACAGCATCATTCACAGTGTGCCCTCCATACAGTGACATTCACAGTGCGCCCTCCATACAGTGTCATTCACAGTGCGCCCTCCATACAGTGACATTCACAGTGTGCCCTCCATACAGTGTCATTCACAGTGTGCACTCCATACAGTGTCATTCTCAGTGTGCTCTCCATAAAGTGACATTCACTGTGTGCCCTCCATACAGTGTCATTCTCAGTGTGCTCTCCATTACAGTGTCATTCACAGTGTGCACTCCATACAGTGTCATTCTCAGTGTGCTCTCCATAAAGTGACATTCACTGTGTGCCCTCCATACAGTGTCATTCTCAGTGTGCTCTCCATTACAGTGTCATTCACAGTGTGCTCTCCATACAGTATCATTCACAGTGCGTCCTCCATACAGTGTCATTCACAGTGCGCCCTCCATACAGTATCATTCACAGTGTGCCCTCCATACAGTGTCATTCTCAGTGTGCTCTCCATATTAACAATCACAGCGTGCCCTCCATACAGTGTCATTCACAGTGTGCTCAATATACAGTAACATTCACAGGGTGTCCTCCATACAGTGTCATTCACAGTGTACCCTCCATACAATGTCAGTTACAGTGTGTCCTCTCTACAGTGTCAGTCACAGTGTGCCCTCCATACATTGACATTCAGAGTGTGCTCTCCATACAGTGTCTTTCACATTGTGCTCTCCATATAGTGACATTCACAGCGTGCCCTCCATACAGTGTCATTCACAGTGCGCCCTCCATACAATATCAGTCACAGTGTGCCCTTTATACAGTGTCATTCACAGCGTGTCCTCCATACAGTGTCATTCACAGTGCGCCCTCCATACAGTGTCATTCACAGTGCGCCCTCCATACAGTTTTATTCACAGTGTGCTCTCCATACAGTGTCATTCACAGTGTGCTCTCCATATAGTGACATTCACAGTGCGCCCTCCATACAGTGTCATTCACAGTGTGCTCTGCATAGTGACATTCACAGCGTGCCCTCCATACAGTGTCATTCACAGTGCGCCCTCCAAACAATATCAGTCACAGTGTGCCCTTTATACAGTGTCATTCACAGTGTGCCCTCCATACAGTGTCATTCACAGTGTGCTCTCCATACAGTATCATTCACAGTGTGCCCTCCATACAATGTCAGTCACAGTGTGTCCTCTATACAGTGTCAGTCACAGTGTGCCCTTTATACAGTGTCATTCACAGTGTGCCCCCCATACAGTATCATTCACAGTGTGCCTTCCATACAGTGTCATTCACAGTGTGCCCTCCATACAATGTCAGTCACAGTGTGTCCTCTATACAGTGTCAGTCACAGTGTGCTCTCCATACAGTGTCATTCACAGTGTGCCCTCCATACAGTGTCAGTCACAGTGTGTCCTCTATACAGTGTCAGTCACAGCGTGCTCTCCATACAGTGACAATCACAGCGTGCCCTCCATACAGTGTCAGTCACAGTGTGCCCTCTATACAATGTCAGTCACAGTGTGCCCTCTATACAATGTCAGTCACAGTTTGCCCTATATACAATGTCATTCACAGTGTGCCCTCCATACAATGTCAGTCACAGTGTGTCCTCTATACAGTGTCAGTCACAGTGTGCCCTCCATACAGTGTCATTCACAGCGTGCCCCCCACACAGTATCATTCACAGTGTGCCCTCCATGTACTGTCATTCACAGTGTGCCCTCCATACAGTGTCATTCACAGTGCGCCCTCCATACAGTATCATTCACGGAGTGCTCTCCATACAGTGTCATTCACAGTGTGCCCTCCATACAGTGTAATTCTCAGCGTGTCCCCCACACAGTAGCATTCACAGCGTGCCCTCCATACAGTGTCATTCACAGTGTGCCCTCCATACAGTGTCATTCACAGTGTGCCCTCCATACAGTGTTATTCACAGTGTGCCCTCTATACAGTGTCTTTCACAGTGTGCCCTCCATACAGTGTCATTCACAGTGTGCCCTCCATACAGTGTTATTCACAGTGTGCCCTCCATACAGTGTCATTCACAGTGTGCCCTCCATACAGTGTCATTCACAGTGCGCCCTCCATACAGTGTCATTCACAGTGTGCTCTCCATACAGTGTCATTCTCAGTGTGCCCTCCATAAAGTGTCATTCACAGTGTGCCCTCCATACAGTGTTATTCACAGTGTGCCCTCTATACAGTGTCATTCACAGTGTGCCCTCCATACAGTGTCATTCACAGTGTGCCCCTCATACAGTGTCATTCACAGTGTGCCCTCCATACAGTGTCATTCACAGTGTGCCCTCCATACAGTGTCATTCACAGTGTGCCCCCCATACAGTGTCATTCACAGTGTGCCCTCCATACAGTGTCATTCACAGTGTGCCCTCCATACAGTGTCATTCACAGTGCGCCCTCCATACAGTATCATTCACGGAGTGCTCTCCATACAGTGTCATTCACAGTGTGCCCTCCATACAGTATCATTCACAGTGTGCCCTCCATAGAGTGTCATTCACAGTGCGCCCTCCATACAGTGTCATTCTCAGTGTGCCCTCCATACAGTGTCATTCACAGTGTGCCCTCCATACAGTGTCATTCACAGTGTGCCCTCTATACAGTGTCATTCACAGTGTGCCCTCCATACAGTGTCATTCACAGTGTGCCCCTCATACAGTGTCGTTCAAAGTGTGCCCTCCATACAGTGTCATTCACAGTGTGCCCCCCATACAGCATCATTCACAGTGTGCCCTCCATACAGTGACATTCACAGTGCGCCCTCCATACAGTGTCATTCACAGTGCGCCCTCCATACAGTGACATTCACAGTGCGCCCTCCATACAGTGTCATTCACAGTGTGCACTCCATACAGTGTCATTCTCAGTGTGCTCTCCATAAAGTGACATTCACTGTGTGCCCTCCATACAGTGTCATTCTCAGTGTGCTCTCCATTACAGTGTCATTCACAGTGTGCTCTCCATACAGTATCATTCACAGTGCGTCCTCCATACAGTGTCATTCACAGTGCGCCCTCCATACAGTATCATTCACAGTGTGCCCTCCATACAGTGTCATTCTCAGTGTGCTCTCCATATTAACAATCACAGCGTGCCCTCCATACAGTGTCATTCACAGTGTGCTCAATATACAGTAACATTCACAGGGTGTCCTCCATACAGTGTCATTCACAGTGTACCCTCCATACAATGTCAGTTACAGTGTGTCCTCTCTACAGTGTCAGTCACAGTGTGCCCTCCATACATTGACATTCAGAGTGTGCTCTCCATACAGTGTCTTTCACATTGTGCTCTCCATATAGTGACATTCACAGCGTGCCCTCCATACAGTGTCATTCACAGTGCGCCCTCCATACAATATCAGTCACAGTGTGCCCTTTATACAGTGTCATTCACAGCGTGTCCTCCATACAGTGTCATTCACAGTGCGCCCTCCATACAGTGTCATTCACAGTGCGCCCTCCATACAGTTTTATTCACAGTGTGCTCTCCATACAGTGTCATTCACAGTGTGCTCTCCATATAGTGACATTCACAGTGCGCCCTCCATACAGTGTCATTCACAGTGTGCTCTGCATAGTGACATTCACAGCGTGCCCTCCATACAGTGTCATTCACAGTGCGCCCTCCAAACAATATCAGTCACAGTGTGCCCTTTATACAGTGTCATTCACAGTGTGCCCTCCATACAGTGTCATTCACAGTGTGCTCTCCATACAGTATCATTCACAGTGTGCCCTCCATACAATGTCAGTCACAGTGTGTCCTCTATACAGTGTCAGTCACAGTGTGCCCTTTATACAGTGTCATTCACAGTGTGCCCCCCATACAGTATCATTCACAGTGTGCCTTCCATACAGTGTCATTCACAGTGTGCCCTCCATACAATGTCAGTCACAGTGTGTCCTCTATACAGTGTCAGTCACAGTGTGCTCTCCATACAGTGTCATTCACAGTGTGCCCTCCATACAGTGTCAGTCACAGTGTGTCCTCTATACAGTGTCAGTCACAGCGTGCTCTCCATACAGTGACAATCACAGCGTGCCCTCCATACAGTGTCAGTCACAGTGTGCCCTCTATACAATGTCAGTCACAGTGTGCCCTCTATACAATGTCAGTCACAGTTTGCCCTATATACAATGTCATTCACAGTGTGCCCTCCATACAATGTCAGTCACAGTGTGTCCTCTATACAGTGTCAGTCACAGTGTGCCCTCCATACAGTGTCATTCACAGCGTGCCCCCCACACAGTATCATTCACAGTGTGCCCTCCATGTACTGTCATTCACAGTGTGCCCTCCATACAGTGTCATTCACAGTGCGCCCTCCATACAGTATCATTCACGGAGTGCTCTCCATACAGTGTCATTCACAGTGTGCCCTCCATACAGTGTAATTCTCAGCGTGCCCCCCACACAGTAGCATTCACAGCGTGCCCTCCATACAGTGTCATTCACAGTGTGCCCTCCATACAGTGTCATTCACAGTGTGCCCTCCATACAGTGTTATTCACAGTGTGCCCTCTATACAGTGTCTTTCACAGTGTGCCCTCCATACAGTGTCATTCACAGTGTGCCCTCCATACAGTGTTATTCACAGTGTGCCCTCCATACAGTGTCATTCACAGTGTGCCCTCCATACAGTGTCATTCACAGTGCGCCCTCCATACAGTGTCATTCACAGTGTGCCCTCCATACAGTGTCATTCACAGTGTGCCCTCCATACAGTGTTATTCACAGTGTGCCCTCTATACAGTGTCTTTCACAGTGTGCCCTCCATACAGTGTCATTCACAGTGTGCCCTCCATACAGTGTTATTCACAGTGTGCCCTCCATACAGTGTCATTCACAGTGTGCCCTCCATACAGTGTTATTCACAGTGTGCCCTCCATACAGTGTCATTCACAGTGTGCCCTCCATACAGTGTCATTCACAGTGCGCCCTCCATACAGTGTCATTCACAGTGTGCTCTCCATACAGTGTCATTCTCAGTGTGCCCTCCATACAGTGTTATTCACAGTGTGCCCTCTATACAGTGTCATTCACAGTGTGCCCTCCATACAGTGTCATTCACAGTGTGCCCCTCATACAGTGTCATTCACAGTGTGCCCTCCATACAGTGTCATTCACAGTGTGCCCTCCATACAGTGTCATTCACAGTGTGCCCCCCATACAGTGTCATTCACAGTGTGCCCTCCATACAGTGTCATTCACAGTGTGCCCCCCATACAGTATCATTCACAGTGTGCCCCCCGTACAGTGTCATTCACAGTGTGCCCTCCATACAGTGTCATTCACAGTGTACCCTCCATACAGTGTCATTCACAGTGCGCCCTCCATACAGTATCATTCACAGTGTGCCCCCCATACAGTATCGTTCACAGTGTGCCCTCCATACATTATCATTCACAGTGTGACCCCCATACAGTGTCATTCACAGTGCGCCCTCCATACAGTGTCATTCACAGCATGCCCCCCATACAGTATCATTCACAGTGTGCCCCCCATACAGTATCATTCACAGTGCACCCTCCATACAGTGACATTCACAGTGTGATCTCCATACAGTGTCATTCACAGCGTGCCCTCCATACAGTGTCATTCACAGTGTGCCCTCCATACAGTGTCATTCACAGCGCGCCCCCCATACATTATCATTCACAGTGAGCACTCCATACAGTGTCATTCACAGTGTGCCCTCCAAACAGTGTCATTCACAGTGTGCCCCCCATACAGTATTATTCACAGTGCGCCCCCCATACAGTATCATTCACAGTGAGCTCTCCATACATTGTCATTCACAGAGTGCCCTCCATACAGTATCATTCACAGTGTGCACTCCATACAGTGTCATTCACAGTGTGCACTCCATATAGTGTCATTCACAGTGTGCCCTCCTTACAGTGTCATTCACAGTGTGCCCTCTATACAGTGTCATTCACAGTGTGCCCTCCATACAGTGTCATTCACAGTGTGCCCTCCATACAATATCATTCACAGTGTGCCCTCTATACAGTGTCATTCACAGTGTGCCCTCCATACAGTGTCATTCACAGTGTGCTCTCCATACAGTGTCATTCACAGTGTGCGCTCCATACAGTGTCATTCACAGTGTGCCCTCCATACAGTGTCATTCAGTGTGCTCTCCATACAGTATTATTCACAGTGTGCCCTCCATACAGTGTCATTCACAGTGTGCTCTCCATACAGTGTCATTCACAGTGCGCCCTCCATACAATGTCATTCACAGTGTGCTCTGCATAGTGACATTCACAGCGTGCCCTCCATACAGTGTCATTCACAGTGCGCCCTCCATACAATATCAGTCACAGTGTGCCGTTTATACAGTGTCATTCACAGCGTGCCCTCCATACAGTGTCATTCACAGTGCGCCCTCCATACATTGTCATTCACAGTGCGCCCTCCATACAGTGTCATTCACAGTGCGCCCTCCATACAGTGTCATTCACAGTGTGCTCTCCATACAGTATCATTCACAGTGTGCTCTCCATAAATTGTCTTTCACATTGTGCTCTCCATATAGTGACATTCACAATGCGCCCTCCATACAGTGTCATTCACAGTGTGCTCTGCATAGTGACATTCACAGCGTGCCCTCCATAAAGTGTCATTCACAGTGCGCCCTCCATACAATATCAGTCACAGTGTGCCCTTTATACAGTGTCATTCACAGTGTGCCCTCCATACAGTGTCATTCACAGTGTGCCCTCCATACAGTGTCATTCACAGTGTGCTCTCCATACAGTATCATTCACAGTGTGCCCTCCATACAATGTCAGTCACAGTGTGTCCTCTATACAGTGTCAGTCACAGTGTGCCCTTTATACAGTGTCATTTACAGTGTGCCCCATATACAGTATCATTCACAGTGTGCCCTCCATACAGTGTCATTCACAGTGTGCCCTCCATACAATGTCAGTCACAGTGTGTCCTCTATACAGTGTCAGTCACAGTGTGCTTTCCATACAGTGTCATTCACAGTGTGCCCTCCATACAGTATCATTCACAGTGTGCCCTCCATACAATGTCAGTCACAGTGTGTCCTCTATACAGTGTCAGTCACAGTGTGCTCTCCATACAGTGTCATTCACAGTGTGCTCTCCATACAGTATCATTCACAGTGTGCCCTCCATACAATGTCAGTCACAGTGTGTCCTCTATACAGTGTCAGTCACAGTGTGCCCTTTATACAGTGTCATTTACAGTGTGCCCCATATACAGTAACATTCACAGTGTGCCCTCCATACAGTGTCATTCACAGTGTGCCCTCCATACAATGTCAGTCACAGTGTGTCCTCTATACAGTGTCAGTCACAGTGTGCTCTCCATACAGTATCATTCACAGTGTGCCCTCCATACAATATCAGTCACAGTGTGCCCTTTATACAGTGTCATTCACAGTGTGCCCTCCATACAGTATCATTCACAGTGTGCTCTCCATACAGTATCATTCACAGTGTGCCCTCCATACAATGTCAGTCACAGTGTGTCCTCTATACAGTGTCAGTCACAGTGTGCTCTCCATACAGTGTCATTCACAGTGTGCCCTCCATACAATGTCAGCCACAGTGTGTCCTCTATACAGTGTCAGAGTGTGCCCTCCATACAGTGTCAGTCACAGTGTGCCCTCCATACAATGTCAGTCACAGTGTGCCCTCTATACAATGTCAGTCACAGTGTGTCCTCTATACAGTGTCAGTCACAGTGTGCTCTCCATACAGTATCATTCACAGTGTGCCCTCCATACAATATCAGTCACAGTGTGCCCTTTATACAGTGTCATTCACAGTGTGCCCTCCATACAGTGTCATTCACAGTGTGCCCTCCATACAGTGTCATTCACAGTGTGCTCTCCATACAGTATCATTCACAGTGTGCCCTCCATACAATGTCAGTCACAGTGTGTCCTCTATACAGTGTCAGTCACAGTGTGCCCTTTATACAGTGTCATTTACAGTGTGCCCCATATACAGTATCATTCACAGTGTGCTCTCCATACAGTGTCATTCACAGTGTGCCCTCCATACAATGTCAGTCACAGTGTGTCCTCTATACAGTGTCAGTCACAGTGTGCTCTCCATACAGTGTCATTCACAGTGTGCCCTCCATACAATGTCAGTCACAGTGTGTCCTCTATACAGTGTCAGAGTGTGCCCTCCATACAGTGTCAGTCACAGTGTGCCCTCCATACAATGTCAGTCACAGTGTGCCCTCTATACAATGTCAGTCACAGTGTGTCCTCTATACAGTGTCAGTCACAGTGTGCTCTCCATACAGTATCATTCACAGTGTGCCCTCCATACAATATCAGTCACAGTGTGCCCTTTATACAGTGTCATTCACAGTGTGCCCTCCATACAGTGTCATTCACAGTGTGCCCTCCATACAGTGTCATTCACAGTGTGCTCTCCATACAGTATCATTCACAGTGTGCCCTCCATACAATGTCAGTCACAGTGTGTCCTCTATACAGTGTCAGTCACAGTGTGCCCTTTATACAGTGTCATTTACAGTGTGCCCCATATACAGTATCATTCACAGTGTGCTCTCCATACAGTGTCATTCACAGTGTGCCCTCCATACAATGTCAGTCACAGTGTGTCCTCTATACAGTGTCAGTCACAGTGTGCTCTCCATACAGTGTCATTCACAGTGTGCCCTCCATACAATGTCAGTCACAGTGTGTCCTCTATACAGTGTCAGAGTGTGCCCTCCATACAGTGTCATTCACAGTGTGCCCTCCATATAATGTCAGTCACAGTGTGTCCTCTATACAGTGTCAGTCACAGTGTGCTCTCCATACAGTGTCATTCACAGTGTGCCCTCCATACAATGTCAGTCACAGTGTGTCCTCTATACAGTGTCAGTCACAGAGTGCCCTCCATACAGTGTCATTCACAGTGTGCCCTCCATACAATGTCAGTCACAGTGTGTCCTCTATACAGTGTCAGTCACAGTGTGCCCTCCATACAGTGTCATTCACAGTGTGCCCTCCATACAGTGTCAATCACAGTGTGTCCTCTATACAGTGTCAGTCACAGCGTGCTCTCCATACAGTGACAATCACAGCGTGCCCTCCATACAGTGTCAGTCACAGTGTGCCCTCTATACAATGTCAGTCACAGTGTGCCCTCTATACAATGTCATTCACAGTGTGCCCTCCATACTGTTAGAACCTTGCTCTTAGGTTTTATCTATTGCTGGTCACATGACCTTGTTGGCCTATTTAGTCCTGCTCCGCCCTTCTGGCTTTGCTGGACTTCATTGTATTACTACTCTTTAGCTAGCCGGTGCTCAGTATCTAACTCTGTTAGTTTGCTTGGTCTTCGGACCTCTGTGTTCTATATTATTTGTTTGTTCGTCTGTCTGCTACTATTTCTGTTAGGAGGTGTCCATTTTGCTTCCAGTCCCTAGAACTTGTAGGGATTCCTTCCCCACATCTATAGGTCTCCGTACAGACTAGCTGAGGACTTTAGCAGGTCTGATCGCAGGATCAGGTCCCCTGTTACATCGTAGGGATCATGCTGAGTTCTATCGTAGGGACAGATCTCCTCTCTTTCCTTAGCTCTGGTAGCAGAACATAACACATACAATGTCAGTCACAGTGTGTCCTCTATACAGTGTCAGTCACAGCGTGCTCTCCATACAGTGACAATCACAGCGTGCCTTCCATACAGTGTCAGTCACAGTGTGCCCTCTATACAATGTCAGTCACAGTGTGCCCTCTATACAGTGTCATTTACAGTGTGCCCTCCATACAGTGTCAGTCACAGTGTACCCTCTATACAGTGTCAGAGTCTGCCCCCCATACAGTGTAAACCACAGTATTCCCTCATATAGAACCAGCCACAGTGATCCCATAAAGCCAGCATCATAGTGCTCCTCCATACATTCCAGGTTTTTATGTGCCTGGTGAAGACACGGGGTCTTCCGTGGGCAGAACACTACTCAGACAACACAGGGTGAGGGTAAAATAGTGTGGCAATATTTTATTGAACCACGAAACAGACAATAAAAAGATAGAATAGTCCCAGCAAATACCCAAGATGGGGTAAAATTACAGTCTCACACTTCCCCTTTCCCCCATACAGTGTCATTCACAGTGTGCTCTCCATACAGTGACATTCCAGTGTGCCCTACATACAGTGTCATTCACAGTGCGCCCTTCATACAATGTCATTCACAGTGTGCTCTGCATAGTGACATTCACAGTGTGCCCTCCATACAGTGTCATTCACAGCGTGCCCTCCATACAGTGTCATTCATAGTGTGCCCTCCACACAATGTAAGTCACAGTGTGCCCTCTATACAATGTCAGTCACAGTGTGCCCTCCATACAGTGTCATTCACAGTGTGCCCTCCATACAATGTCAGTCACAGTGTGCCCTCTATACAATGTCAGTCACAGTGTGCCCTCTATACAGTGTCATTTACAGTGTGCCCACCATACAATGTCATTCACAGTGTGCTCTGCATAGTGACATTCACAGCATGCCCTCCATAGAGTGTCATTCACACTGTGCTCTCCATACAGTGACATTCACTGCATCCCCTCCATACAGTGTCATTCTCAGTGTGCCGTCCATACAGTGTCATTCACAGTGTGCTCTCCATACAGTGTCATTCACACTGTGCCCTCCATACAATGTCAGTCACAGTGTGCCCTCTATACAATGTCAGTCACAGTGTGTCCTCTATACAGTGTCATTCACAGTGTGCCCTCCATACAGTGACATTCACAGTGTGCCCTCCATACAGTGTCATTCACAGTGTGCTCTCCATACAGTGTCATTCACAGTATGCCCTCCATACAGTGTCATTCACAGTGTTCTCTCCATACTATGTCATTCTCAGTGTGCTCTCCATACAGTGTCATTCACAGTGTGCCCTGCATACAGTGTCATTCACAGTGTGCCCTCCATACAGTGTTGTCAAGCAAAATGTAATTTTGTCCTAGTTTTAAAAATGAGAGATGTCTTAAAATCATTTGGAAGAGGCTACATAGAACTTCTCTACTTCCCCCAAAGCCAGAAATTTTTATGATCGCCATAAAGCCTCAGCCCAAAGCAAGCATTCTGGTTTAAACTGGAAATTCCCTCTAAGATCCTATTGTCTAACTGGACAAAGTTTTAATGTCGATTTTAATAACGCACATGACTGTCACAAACACAGGGACCACATTTTTGAGATGCTCACCTTTTTCCAATTGTGATGGTGTGGTTTTCGTGGCTGGAAGACGACCAGGAACCTGGGAAATGGGTTCTGAGCTTCTGAGCGTCATAGAGATATCATATTTGATATCCATCTTCATGAATATTGGTGATGGCAAACATGATGTCTCCATCTTGGATGTGGGACCCCCCCATACCAAGATATGAAATCTGAAGGATTTTTATGTCTTATGCAGCTGGGTGGGTTCACAAAACCGAGCCCCCGTGTGAGGTAAACACCACGGGTGTCTCCTAATGTTTTGCCCCTTACTAAAAACAAGAACGGCCATTTTTAATTCATTCTTGCCCGGGAGGTCAGACGCATGCACCCTTCGCTGCGTGGAAGAATTACATTTAATTTCCGGGGAGCCGTCCCCCCCACAGAATCTGAGACCATCACCTCGTGGCACAGGTTTTGCTATCACTTATCCCTTTTATTTTAATAACTGTTTTATGCATATATGTAAATTGTCTCTTTTATAATATCTTGTATATCTTTTGTAAACACTGCCCACTTTTGGGAGTAAATCATTATTATTTACCAGCTTCGTTCTTCTTGTCCTATGTCGAGCAAACACGTTCCTGTCCCGCTAATTCACGTTACCTAACGGGTACCCGATCCACCTGTTAAGCGATCGGTGGTGGCAGTATACCAGTATTTATGTGATATTGTGGTTTGAGGGTGGCTGGACGGAGGTATATATACGTTCCTGGTAGGAACTGGTGGTATATATACGTCCTGTCCCATCACGTGCCACAATAGTCGACATAAATTAGAGCAGCTGCGCCCGTGCTTATCCTCAGTCAATACCGTGTTTGACCAGCAGGATAAGGGGGCGCCAGAAGGCTGCAAGGTCTGACCAAGTGTGTTTTCCTGACAAATTGGTGGCAAGCGGTGGGATCATAGGACATTAGTGATCTGGTTTGAGCAATCATTCCTCTCACTAAAAACTTGCACGGTTCTTACCTGGACCCTGCACAAAAGTTTTGAAGATCGAACTCAGTGTTTATTAGATCTGAGACAATACTGTATGTGTAGCAGTTACCCCTACCCTTCTTCGGTTTTTCTTTTCTATTTTTATTTTGGTGATCATGGTCGTACTTGGGGAGTTCTGGTACAGCCAGCAGAAAAAGGACACTCTTATTGGAATATGTATAACCAAAGGCATTGACCCCCTCGGCAAAAACAAAAAACAAATGGCTGCTGCACTGGCGCAACTAGAGACCGAGCAAGCCCTTCTCCAGACCTCAGCAGGGCCAGGGGTCAGCCGAGATATGGACAGTACTGCTGCAGGGGTCCCACCTGTAGACGCACGCCGCGTCAGCGACCAGGGCAGCGTGGACCCCTCTCTGCAGATGGCTCTACAGCAACTTCCTACAGAGGATCATGAAGGACGGCTGAAAGTAATTCAGCAGCACCAGGAGGCCGAGAGAGCCCAGCGAGAGGCCGAGAGAGCCGAGAGAGCCGAGCGAGCCCAGCGAGAGGCCGAGAGAGCCCAGCGAGAGGCCAAGCGAGAGGCCCAAGCCCAGGGGGCCCATGAACTGCAGATGGCCCAACTCGGGATCCCAGCATCCACCTCACGGAGCAGTGAGACCAACAATGCGACCCTGTTTAAGCCCCGTCCAGAGCATTTTCCTGTGATGGAAAAGGACGGCGACCTCGACACCTTTCTGAGGGGTTTTGAAAAGACTTGCAGACAGTACCAGCTGCCTGAGGAACAGTGGGCGCAATACTTAACTGCAGGGCTGCGAGGCAAAGCTCTGGATGTGTTTGTGGCTCTTCCTCAGAGCCTCGATGGGAACTATGATGCCATTAAGCATGCCCTAATCCAGAGGTTCCAACTGACTCCTGAGGTGTACCGTAAAAAGTTCCTGAACCTCCAACGTGGACCGCACGACAGTTACAGCGATGTGGTGCATGGGCTCCGAACCAACTTTGAGCAGTGGATCCAAGGACTGTCAGCGACCACCTTTGAGCAGCTAAAGGATCTGATGGTGAAAGACCAGTTCCTGCATCTGTGTCCGACTGAGGTACGGCAGTTCGCGATGGATCGGGAGCCACCAGATGCCAATAAAGCAGCGCAGATCGCAGACACCTACGAGGCCAACCGGAGACCGGAGGTGCGGAAGCCGGTCGTCACCAGCTGGAAAGGGGGTAAGCCATCAACCACCATCCCTGCCCCTGCCAGCCGACCTTCCGGAGGCCTTTTTCCCGTTACCAAGGCCCGGCCTGCATCTGATGCCCGCAGGAGCTATTTCTGCAACCAGACTGGTCATCTCAGCGCCACTTGCCCAGAGAAGAAGAGGAAGAACCCCCCATCCAAGGCCCCAGGGCCTAATGCATCAGTTCTTTTGGTGGGTGGGCTGGTTGGGAGGGCCTGTGAAAACTTGCAGTCTGTCAGGGTGGGGGACACTGTCACTGTAGGCATCAAGGACACTGGGGCCGAACGAACCCTCATCCGACCCGAACTGGTGTCCGCTGAAGCGCTTATTCCGGGAAAGACCCTGACTGTCACCGGGATTGGGGGCGTCCGATGCCCCTTGCCCATGGCCCGGGTTTTTACTGACTGGGGTGCGGGGAGTGGGGTGAAGGAAGTGGGAGTATCTGAAAATCTACCTGCAAATGTTTTGTTGGGAACTGATTTGGGGAGGATGTTTGCTTATTATGCCTCTGACCCCCCTCCTCGATCTTATACGGTTGGTAAGGTTAATGCTGATACTGTGAATGTCAATGCTTAACCTGCTGATAATGATGATGATGATGATGATGATGATGATAATGATGATGATGTATTGGAAGGTACAGGAGAACTCAGCCATGTCACGCTGCGGGGTGATATTGCTGAGGATCCCCTAGCAGGAACAAGTGTCAGTGCTAAGGGTAATGGGGAGAGGCACAGGGACCATGAAGCAGGTGGTGCTGTGCCAGCGACCAGTGTCACAACAGATGGTGACCTGGCTGATGGTAGCTGCCCATACGTAGCACTGTGCCTGAGGTAATGGGGGAGGATGGGGAAGTAGTACTCATAGCCGCACAGGCTGATGGGACGGTGTTATTCCCCGGGGAGACGGCCTATATAGCCGCTGTTACCCGCAGTCAGAGTGCCCAGAACGCAAGTAACGCCCTGCCTTCTGGACCCTCCTCGGACAGAGGAATAACAGAATCAGGTATGGACCCAGAGCCGGTCCCAGAGGGTCCCAGTGAGGACGTGGCCTTAACCTCCCTTCTGGCTTCCTCCAGCCAGGAGTTTCAGGCATCTCTGCACTCAGATGCTAGCCTAGGGACGTTAAGGAACCTCGCTGAGAAGCCCACCTCCGAGTCTGATAAGGAGAGGGTATTCTGGGACCAAGGAAGGTTGTAGCGGGAGACAGTTCCCTGTACACCCCAACAGGAGTGGCTGAGGGAAAGACAGCTGGTCGTCCCCTACCAATTCAGGGATGAGTAGTTGCGGATCGCCCATGAAATTCCACTCGCTGGACACTTGGGGGTCAGCAAAACCAAGGCCCGGCTGTCTCACCACTTTTATTGGCCCAAAATGAGGACGGATGTGGTGAACTACTGTCGCTCCTGTACCACATGTCAAAGAGTGGGAAAGTCAGGGCCGGCTCCCAAAGCCCCCCTGATCTATTTGCCAGTGATAGAGGAGCCTTTCCAGAGGATTGCTGTGGACATTGTGGGACCACTGGCCATACCCAGCAGCTCTGGAAAACGTTTCATCCTTACCGTGGTAGACTATGCTACCCGGTATCCGGAGGCAGTAGCCCTGTCCTCAATTAGGGCGGACAAGGTGGCGGACGCCCTCTTGGCCATCTTTTCGCTAGTAGGCTTTCTCAGGGAGACGCTTACCGACCAGGGGACCCAGTTCATGTCACGCTTAATGGAGGCCCTATGTAAGAAAATCCAGGTGCAGCATCTGGTATCGAGCGCGTATCACCCCCAAACCAATGGTTTGTGTGAGCGATTCAACGGTAGCCTCAAACAGATGTTAAAAATGCTGGTTGAGACCCAGGGACGCGACTGGGAGCGTTACCTCCCACACCTGCTATTTGCTTACAGAGAGGTTCCACAGGCCTCGACGGGGTTCTCCCCCTTTGAGCTCCTGTATGGCAGGCATGTCCGAGGACCCTTTGGGTTGATAAGGGAATTCTGGGAAGAAGAGCCGAGCTCCCCAGGAGTGTCCATTGTGGAGTATGTCATGCGCTTCCATGACAAGATGCAGACCTTGACGCAGTTGGTGCATGACAACATGGCGCAAGCCCAGGCTGACCAGAAGCATTGGTACGACCAGAACGCCCGAGAGCGGATCTATCAGGTGGGTCAGAAGGTGTGGGTGCTGGTCCCCGTACCAAAGGACAAGCTTCAGGCGGCCTGGGAAGGCCCGTACATCATTCACCAACAGCTCAACCCGGTCACCTACGTGATCACTCTTAACCACGCGCAGGGTAGGCGGAAGGCTTTTCACTTTAATATGATGAAGGCTCATCAGGAACGTGGAGCCTGCGTCCTACCGGTCTGCAGCCTGCCCGAGGATGGGGAGGATGACCCCCTCTTGGACATGCTGGCCTAAGCAAAGGCCAGCGGGTCCCTAGAGGATGCAGAGATAAGCGCCTTGCTATCCGCAGACCAGAGGTCTCAGATGCGAGCAGTGCTGAAACCCTTCCAAGCAGTGTTCACCAACCTGCCTGGCAGGACTGAAGTGGCGTTCCATGAAGTGGACACCGGGAATCATGCCCCACTCCGGCGGACCACCTATCGAATCTCCGACGAGGTGCAGCATGTCATGCGCCAGCAAGTCGAGGAGATGCTGAAGTTGGGGGTGATTAAGCGGTCCAAGAGCGCGTGGGCCTCACCTGTAGTCCTGGTGCCAAAGAAGGACCGGACCACTCGGTTCTGTGTGGACTACAGGGGGCTCAACGCTATCACAGCCTCTGACGCACAACCAATGCCACGCATTGAGTTGCTGCTGGAGCCGTTAGCCAGTGTGAGCTATCTCTCCATTATGGATCTGAGTCGGGGATATTGGCAGATTCCCTTGAGCCCCAAGGCCCAGGAGAAGTCCGCCTTTATCAACCCCTTTGGATTGTATGAATCCACGGTCATGCCTTTTGGCATGAAAAATGCCCCTGCCACGTTCCAGTGAATGGTCAACCACCTGCCCAGGGACTGGAGAGGTACGCAGTGGCGTACCTGGATGATATTGCTGTCTTCAGTTCCACCTGGGAGGATCACCTCGAGCATCTGCAGCATGTGCTTGGGCGCATTCACCAGGCGGGCTTGACTATTAAGCCAGGAAAGTGCCAGATGGGCATGAACAAGGTCCACTACCTGGGACACCGGGTAGGTGGGGGTACTCTAAAGCCGGAGCCTGGGAAGGTGGACGCTATCATGTCCTGGCCCACCCCCAGGACCAAGAAGCAGGTGCAGTCCTTCTTGGGCACCGCAGGGTACTATAGACGCTTCGTACAAGACAATAGTAGCCTTGCGAAGCCCTTGACAGACATCACCAGGAGGAGCCTACCCCATTCAGTCAAATGGACAGATGAATGCGAGGTGGCCTTTCGGGCTTTGAAGACTGCCCTGAGCAGATCTCCTGTGCTAAAGGTGGTCGACGGCACACGGCCACTCTTCGTACAGACCGACGCCAGTGAGTTTGGCCTCGGTGCTGTACTCAGCCAGGTCGACTCGGGGAACCAAGAACACCCCATGTTGTACTTAAGTCGGAAACTGCTGCCGAGGGAAGTGGCCTATTGCACCATAGAGAAGGAGTGCCTGGCCATTGTATGGGCCCTCAACCGTTTACAGCCTTACTTGTACTGGCCCCCCTTCACTGTCGTGACTGACCACAACCCCCTGAGTTGGCTGCACACCAGGTCCGGTGCCAATGGAAGGTTGTTACGCTGGAGCCTCACCCTCCAGCAGTACGACTTTACTGTTCAACACCGCAAAGGCAGCGAGCATGGCAATGCCGATGGGTTGTCCTGGCGAGGGGAGCCTCCAGAGATACGCCTGGAGGAGTACCAGAAGGTCCTACCTCCATAGCACAGTCTAAAAAGGGGGAGGTGTCAGGCAAAATGTATTTTTGTCCTAGTTTTAAAAATGAGAGATGTCTTAAAATCTCCACCCCCTGCTCATTTGGAAGAGGCTACATAGAACTTCTCTACTTCCCCCAAAGCCAGGAATTTTTATCATCGCCATAAAGCCTCAGCCCAGAGCAAGCATTCTGGTTTAAACTGGAAATTCCCTCCAAGATCCTATTGTCTAACTGTACAAAGTTTTAATGTCGATTTTAATAACACACATAACTGTCACAAACACAGGGACCACATTTTTGAGATGTTCACCTTTTTCCAATTGTGATGGTGTGGTTTTCATGGCTGGAAGACGACCAGGAACCTGGGAAATGTGTTCTGAGCTTCTGAGCGTCATAGAGATATCATATTTGATATCCATCTTCATGAATATTGGTGACGGCAAACATGATGTCTCCATTTTGGATGTGGGACCCCCCCCCATACCAAGATATGAAATCTGAAGGACTTTTATGTCTTATGCAGCTGGGTGGGTTCACAAAACCGAGCCCCCGTGTGAGGTAAACAACATGGGTGTCTCCTAATGTTTTGGCCCCTTACTAAAAACCAGAACGGCCATTTTTAATTCATTCTTGCCCGGGACGTCAGACGCATGCACCCCTCGCTGCGTGGAAGAATTACATTTAATTTCCGGGGAGCCGTCCCCCCCACAGAATCTGAGACCATCACCTGGTGGCACAGGTTTTGCTATCGCTTATTCCTTTTATTTTAATAACTGTTTTATGCATATATGTAAATTGTCTCTTTTATAATATCTTGTATATCTTTTGTAAACACTGCCCACTTTCGGGAGTAAATCATTATTATTTACCAGCTTCGTTCTTCTTGCCCTATGTCGAGCAAACACGTTACTCACCCGCTAATTCACGTTACCTAACGGGTACCCAATCCACCTGTTAAGCGATCGGTGGTGGCAGTATACCAGTATTTATGTGATATTGTGGTTTGAGGGTGGCTGGACGGAGGTATATATACGTTCCTGGTAGGAACTGGTGGTATATATACGTTCTGTCACATCACGTGCCACAATAGTCGACATAAATTAGAGCAGCTGCGCCCGTGCTTATCCTCAGTCAATACCGTGTTTGACCAGCAGGATAAGGGGGCGCCAGAAGGCTGCAAGGTCTGACCAAGTGTGTTTTCCTGACAAGTGTCATTCACAGTATGCCCTCTATACAGTGTCATTCACAGTGTGCTCTCCATACAGTGACATTCACAGTGTGCCCTCCATACAGTGTCATTCACAGTGTGCCCTCTATACAGTGTCAGTCACAGTGTGCCCTTCATACAGTGACATTCACAGTGTGCTCTCCATACAGTGTCATTCACAGTATGCCCACCATACAATGTCATTCACAGTATGCCCACCATACAATGTCATTCACAGTTTGCTCTCCATACAATGTCATTCACAGTGTGCTCTCGATACTGTGACATTCACAGTGTGCCCTCCATACAGTGACATTCACAGTGTGCCCTCCATACAATGTCAGTCACAGTGTGCCCTCTATACAGTGTCATTCACTGTGTGCCCTCCTTACAGTGACATTCACAGCGTGCCCTCCATACAGTGTCATTCACAGTGTGCCCTCCATACAATGTCAGTCACAGTGTGCCCTCCATACAGTGTCATTCACAGTGTGCCCTCCATACAGTGTCAATCACAGTGTGCCCTCTATACAGTGTCATTCACAGTGTGCCCTCCATACAATGTCAGTCACAGTGTGCCCTCTATACAGTGTCAGTCACATTGTGCCCCCCATACAGTGACATTCACAGCATGCCCTCCATACAGTTTCATTTACAATGTGCCCTCCATACAGTGTCAGTCACAGTGTATCCTCTATACAGTGTCAGAGTCTGCCCCTCATACAGTGTCAACCACAGTGTACCCTCATATAGAACCAACCAGCCACAGTGATCCCATAAAGCCAGCATCATAGTGCTCCTCCATACATTCCAGGATTTTATGTGCCTGGTGAAGACACGGGGTCTTCCGTAGGCAGAACACTACTCAGACAACACAGGGTGAGGGTAAAATAGTGTGGCAATATTTTATTGAACCACTAAACAGACTATAAAAAGATAGAATAGTCCCAGCAAATACCCAAGATGGGGTAAAATTACACAGTCTCACACTTCCCCTTTCCCCCATTCAGTGTCATTCACAGTGTGCCCTCCATACAATGTCAGTCACACTGTGCCCTTTATACAGTGTCATTCACAGTGTGCCCTCCATACAGTGACATTCACAGTGTGCCCTCCATACAGTGTCATTCACAGTGTGCCCTCCATACAATGTCAGTCACAGTGTGCCCTCTATACAGTGTCAGTCACAGTGTGCCCTCCATACAGTGACATTCACAGCGTGCCCTCCATACAGTGTCATTCACAGTGTGCCCTCCATACAATGTCAGTCACAGTGTGCCCTCTATACAATGTCAGTCACAATGTGCCCTCTATACCGTGTCATTCACAGTGTGCCCTCTATACAGTGTCATTCACAGTGTGCCCTCCATACAATGTCAGTCACAGTGTGCCCTCCATACAGTGTCATTCACAGTGTGCCCTCCATACAATGTCAGTCACAGTGTGCCCTCTATACAGTATCAGTCACAGTGTGCCCTCCATACAGTGTCATTCACAGTGTGCCCTCTATACAATGTCAGTCACAGTGTGCCCTTTATACAGTGTCATTTACAGCGTGCCCTCCATACAGTGTCAGTCACAGTGTACCCTCTATACAGTGTCAGAATGTGCCCCCCATACAGTGTCAACCACAGTGTATCCTCATATAGAACCAGCCACAGTGATCCCATAAAGCCAGCATCAATGTGCTCCTCCATACATTCTAGGCTTTCATGTGCCTGGTGAAGACATGGGGTCTTCTGTGGGCAGAACACTACTCAGACAACACAGGGTGAGGGTAAAACAGTGTGGCAATATTGGCGGGCCCCCACAGATAAGAGGTACCAGCAAGCTTAGAAAGCTGACAGTCAGTCAAGGTCCAAGGCCAGGAGACCAGAGGGTCCCACCCTGGCCACTCCGAGAGTTTCCATGGGGCCAGATAAATGGCTGGTACCAATCTGGCTTCTCCAAATGTCTCCATGGGTTCCAGGTGACCGGAGGGTCCCACCTAGCAACCCCAAGCAACATATCCATGGGGCCAGGTGACTTCATCGTCCCAACCTGGTTCCCCAAATGTATCTGTGGCGCCCCTGAGGGTTCTGTCGCCACAGAGGTACTGCATCTCACCCAGAGGTGTGGTATCTCACTCTCAGGTAAGGAAGGAGTACAGCTCAGGACCCTAACACCTGCATTCATTACACCACACTTCAGAGGGCAGGGCGAGATTGCTCCTGCGGGAGAGCACAGTCCCTGGTCCCTAGCTGGAGTGGGGGGGGGACTTAGTAGAGGGGAACCATGTAGTGGATGTGGGTGGAGGAAGTAGTTAAGGGGAGCACATAGAAGAAAGAGATAAGTAGAGACACCATCTTAGATCAGTGTGTTCAGTCAGAGGAGGAAAGTGACAGGAGCAAAGGCTGTGTACGAGCTCTGCTCCAGAGGCGGGCCTGGACAGTGAGGCCCAAGTTGGAAAGGAAGAAGAGAGGAGAGGGAGCAGGAAGGCTCCAGGAACCAGAAGAAGGGACCCTAGGGGTACGGGCCGTGCAGAAGGCCACCCGTATGCCCGCATCTACCAGGAGGTGGAGGGGTCAGGCTGCATACAGGGTACCGGATACCTCAACTAGCAAAAGATTGTACATCTTAACTAGAAACCTGAGGCTGCAGTATTTCATGTCCTGTAGCCAACATTCCATACCAGTCTCACCAGGAAGGTAGCTATATAGGACCCAGGGGATGGAACAGACGTCGCCCGCTAAGGCCCGCAGATACTGGACTGGGACACTTGGTATGAGGTTAAGGGGAGACAGCCAGAGAGAAGACACAGAAGGGGGTCCTGCTATGTACTCCAGAGCTATCTGAGGGTGGACTGAGCCCCTCACTGAGTAAACGCAGCACGACGTGGGCAGTTATACTGAGCTCTGTAACTTGGACTGCAATAACCGTGAGTAAAGACTCTGGGACTGCACCACCTTGTCTCTGTGTTTCTTGCTGCGCCATCACTCCCTGCACTACAACGCCCAGCACAACCTGCAACATCATCTACACTGCCCTGGAGCTAGCTCTTCCTGTGGAGAGCCACACCATCCCTGCTGCAGTAACATCAGCTTCAGAGGACTGCTCCGCAGCGGCGGCTCCCTTTAGCCGCATTCCACAGGTGGCGTCACGAACTCTATAAAAACTCTATAAATCCCCTATCCATAACCCCTTTTATTGACCGCCCTGGGTCACGGACCAGGTCACCGCCACTGTGACATTTCCCCCAGCATCTACCGGCCCGGCATCGGGTGCCTCACGGCCCAGGGGGGCGCGTCATATCCATGGGTTCTCTGATGGTCAATGGAGCAGATCTGTATCCTTCCAGTCAGAGCCGTATACACTTAGGCCGGAATTATGTAGAATCCAAATCTGTGTCTCTCTGTATCAAACAATGCTTCCAAGCTACTGTCCTGAAACGTCTTTCTGATTCTCTGATCTCCTTGAGTCTCCTTGCAGCAGGATAGAAAACCCTTTTTATATTTACATATGTGGCTAAGGTCATCAGTCACAGGTCGGGGAGGTGCAGAGCTCACTCAGGTCTCATTGTTTGTGCATTTAATCAATTTACATAGTTGGTATAGCAGGGAGGGCTCTTTAAATCAACATCTAGCTGGCTTTAGTACAATATGCAATTAGCATAGTAACAAACATTATTGTTTCCAAACCAAGAGAAATCCCATTCAGATTTATACATATAATGGTATGTCCTTCTTGACAAGCCAAAGAAAAACACATGGTTTCACAAGTCAACACAAACACAATAGTGTATTTCTCTTGGCTTAACAAAACTAGATGTCTGGCTGATTAAGATTAGAAACTGTTTCATCACATTGCTCCCCCATCTTAATCAGCCAGACATGATAGGATCCCAATCATCCTTCTCCACTTATTGGAGATAGTCCATTAGCATATCTTTAAGCACAGACACGAATGTAAGAGGTCTCATCTTCATGAGAACAAAACTTTGCATCATCCACTTTCCTCAAAACATATTCCATATCTTCCTTGCGAATAAACTCCACAAGTAATTGACGAGAACCGACTTGTATCCATGGTGTCCAAACATGCCGTCCTCAGCATCCTGTGGTTCCTGAATAAATCCGAAGAGTGTCGGTGGCCTAGTATTCAATTCGTTGAAGCTGGCACAGCTTCTGTAGTTGCCGCTTCTTGTTGCTGCTGTGTATCCTCTCTGGTCCTCCTTCCAAGGCCAGGCTGGTAGGGTTGGACATGGTATCATCCAAAACCCGCTGTGTATGTCTCACCTATAGTCTGCTGGGTTTGTCCCTATGCCTCCTTGGATGGTGTGTGCTAACACCTGTCCCCTTGCAGTTCCCCCAGATCCGCTTGGCTGAGAAGTATCCCACTGTTGCCACCAAAATGTGAAGACACAGGGTTTTCCGTGGGCAGAACACTACTCAGACAACACAGGGTGAGGGTAAAACAGTGTGGCAATATTTTATTGAACCACCAAATAGATGGAATAGTCCCAGAAAATACCCAAGATGGTGCAAAATTACACAGTCTCACCCCTCTGCTCCGCCCGCCAAGGATAGAACAACTGCGAGTTTGGGACTTCCAGGGCCAACTACTTCTACCAGTGGCACCCAGCTTTTGGAGGGCCACAGAGAGAAGGTATCAGCAAGCTTAGGAAGCTGACAGTCAATCGACGTACAAGGCCAGGAGACCAGATGGTCCCACCCTGGCCCCTCCGAGAGTTTCCATGGGGCCAGATGACCGGCTGGAACCAATCTGGATTCTACAAATGTCTCCATGGGTTCCTGGTGACCGGAGGGTCCCACCTGGCAACCCCAAACAACATATCCACGGGCCCAGGTAACGTCATCGTCCCAACCTGGTTCCTCCAAATGTATCCATGGGTTCTCTGATGGTCACTGGATCAGATATGTATCCTTCCAGTCAGAACCGTATACCCTTAGGCCGGAATCATGTAGAATCCAAATCTGTGTCTCTCTGGATCAAGCTATGCTTCCAAGCTCTACTGTGCTCAAAAGCCTTTCTGATTCTCTGACTCTCCTTGATTCTCCTTGCAGCAGGTTAGAAAGACCTTTTTATATTTAAATATTTGGCTAAGGTCATCAGTCACAGGTCGGGGGGGGCAAAAGTGCAGGGCTCACTCAGGTCTCATTGTTTGTGCATTTAATCAATTTACTTAGTTGGTATAGCATATAATGGTATGTCCTTCTTTACCAGCCAAACAAAAACACATACATTCACAAGTCATCACAAACACAATAGTGTATTTCTCTTGGCTTAACAAATCTAGACATCTGGCTGATTAAGAATAGAAGTTGTTTCGTCACATGCCTTGTTAACAAAGCCAATGACTTCATGATTGATTGTATGTGGTGCCAGCCACAACCTGGTCCTGCCTAATAGTTTCAACCACAATTCACATCAATACAGTGCTAGAATGTATGGCCACCCAACATACAATTCCATTGATAGTATGCCCATCCACAGTGAAAGCCAATGTGTTCCCCCTAGCGCCAGCCACTACGTACCCATAGGTTTAATCTTTCCCTCCATACAGTGCCAGATGCAGCTTTCCACATACAGTAACATCATCACTAGACACCTCCATAAAATGCCAGCCTCAATATGCTCTTCCAAACAGTGTCTGCCACACATGCTACCATTCAATGGCAGCCATAATTTGCCCAAGTCGTAGATTGAATGTGACCCCTGTAAACCACTGTACAAGTGAAAGCTGCCCATTGTCAGCAAGCACGCCCAACAGATACCAACCACAGCTCCATGTACTTAAAGGGGTTTATCTGGTTGGAAAAAAAAAACATTCCCCGGTTGCATTTTGTTTTTTTAAAAAAACTGCACTTTACTCTCCCTCAGCAACTCTAGCCTTGAGTCTTCACTAGTGATGAGTGAGCACTAAAATGCTCGGGTCGAGCAAATTGGAATACTCGGGTGCTCGACCCGAGCAACGAGCCCAATGTAAGTCTATGGGAAACGCGAGCATTTTTCAGGCGGCTCCCCCCGGCGGTCTGCAGAGGGCCTAAAAATTGCCCAAATCGATGGGAACAGTGCTCAAATGACATGGGAACAGCATGGGGAAGACCCCTGGAAGCATCTCTGACTCCCAGATCACTGCTGTCAACAACGTGGTCAGAGTATTATGCCACTTTTACGGACTCACAATAAAACATACAAAAACGAAACCAAAATGGATTTTCCTGGGAAATATGTTAAGGAACATCCTTTCCAGGGTAATGACTTGTATATAAGGCAAAATAAATAACCAAAAACAAAAATACTCCACCACACCTTGGGCTATGTTCACACATAGCGTTTTTGATGCGTTTTTGCACTTTTGCATTGCTTTCAACCAAGACAAATGCATTCACCAGGAAATCTCATTTTAACATTTTACAACCTTATCTGGCCATGTGGTGTGTGACACATCATCAGACACATGCATACAGTGCTGAAAAGACATGGGAACAGCATGGGGAAGACCACTGGAAGCATCTCTGACTCCCAAGTCACTGACTAAAAGTGTGCCCATCGTAAGTGATCTTTGGCGCATGCGAAGATGCCTCCCGCAATGCACCTGTCGTTGCAGACTTGCAACAATCACCGTCCACGTCCTTGTCCCACTGCAGCGTACAGTTGTCCCTATCCCATTCCAAGGAATGCAAGTGCAAGCATGCAGGCAACCACCCACCCACCCACAGGCTGCAATACTATACTGCCAAATTTTTTACAGCTGCTTGCACTTGAAATGTGGCCTTTTAGGCTCGTGGAGGCGGAAGCTTTTCATAACCTCAAGCCGGCGGCAGCCGGGTGTCCATACTCGGTCCCCAGCCGCCACTATATTTCCCGGTATCGCCTCCGCCTTCCACAAGCACGGGTCCCACAACATTATCCGTGCCCTCCCCAGTGCACTTACTGGGAAGGACCGCCTAACCACAAACACGTGGACAGGTGAATGTGGCCAGGGACGGTACGGAGCCAGTCCACAACTTTTTTTGTTAAGAGTTGTATTTAGCTCGGTGAAAGGACTGGCATAGAGGAAAACCGTATCTACCCTGCATGTCATTTCTCCCAGGAAGTCCTGTAATTGAGCTTGTTGCAGAAGCAATGGCAGCCCATCCAACATCAACTCGCACTTGTCGGTGGTGCTTTGACACACACACATCTTTCTTTGCGCATTTAATTTCTTGAATACAGAGTTGGACAATGGCCTGATCTGTAATGCGTTTTGAGAAATAACATGCATAAGCATGGCTGCTCCACATTAAAAAAGCAGCCATAGAGTGTCCGGGAACCTTCCCCCACACTTTTCTTAGCCAGGGCTGCTTTTCGGCAGGGTTGGACGGGCCCACCAGAGAACCGGAGACTCCTCCGGCGGGCCCTGGCTTCTCCTTCAGGAGAGTTCATAGTGCCGAGGTGAGGCCATTATGATGATAGAGGCCACCATCTGCTTAGTTTTCTGTTACTTGGAATGCAAGTGCAAGTATGCAGCCAGCCACCCACCCACCCACAGGCCGCAACACTAAACTGCCAGATTTCTGGGCAGCTCTTTACACTTGAAATATGGCCTTTTAAGTTCGTGGATGCGGAAGCTTTTCATAACCTCATGCCGGCGGTGGCCGGGTATCCATACTCGGTCCCCAGCCGCCACTATATTTCCCGGTATCGCCTCCGCCTTCCACAAGCACGGGTCCCACAACATTACCCGTGCCCTCCCCAGTGCACTTACTGGGAAGGACCGCCTAACCACAAACACGTGGACAGGTGAATGTGGCCAGGGACGGTACGGAGCCACAACTTTTTTTGCTGAGAGTTCTATTTAGCTCAGTGAAAGGACTGGCATAGAGGGAAACCGTATCAACCCTGCGTGTCATTTCTCCCAGGAAGTCCTCTAAAGCTGCTTGCACTTGAAATGTGGCCTGAACATTATTGCTGGTACTTTTCTGCGGGAATTTGCTTGCCTCCTACCAGCCTGGAATATTTCCAGCAAAATATGGTACGGCGCCATGGTATTAGCACTGCCCCCAGTACCAGTAGAGAAGCCATCCCCAATTTCCTTCTCAGGAATTTTATTTGGTAGACTGAGTGGCTGCCCAAATACATTTTCTCACAAAGGAGCTGAAGATAGAGTGGCAGTAGGTGCAAGTTTCTCCAGCCTGTTAGATATTAGAGGGTGAATGGCAGCACATTGGATCAGTGGTTAGCACTGAAGCCTTGCAGCGCTAGGATCCTGGGTTCAAATCCCAGCAAGGACAACATCTGCAAGGACTTTGTATGTTCTCCCCGTGTTTGCGTGTGTTTCCTCCTCAGTTTAAAAGCAGCCATAGAGTGTCCGGGAACCTTCCCACATATTTTTCTTAGCCAGGACTGCTTCTCAGCAGGGTTGGACGGTCCCACCAGAGAATCCTCTGGTGTGCCTTGGCTTCTACCTCAGGAGAGTTCATGATAGCGCTAACTTTGCAGCTGCTATGGGGCTCTTGAGCGGATGAGAAAGGTTAGCCCTCAGAATCAAATCCTCTGGTGGGCACAATGTTTTTCAATCTGAAACAGCTTCTCAGTGGGAGTTGTATTTCACCACAGCCATATTCTTTAGCTCGATGAAAGGACTGGCATAGAAGGAAACCGTATCTACCCCAGCTGTCATTTCTCCGTCACCAGGTTCCGCCCATTGTCACACACGACCATGCCTGGCTGTATGTTCAGCTGTGTTACAGCTTTCAACAATTCTGCAGCGCTGGGCGGTTTGTCAATTAAACTTTAAGCATGTTATTTTCAGAACAGCCTGTTGCCGCTTGGCCAAGGCAGTGCTGCAGTGCTGTCAGCTTGTGACTGATGTAGTCATTTTGGAGATGGAGGAGGAGGTGCATAAGCTGAACAATGTGATTACATTGAGGTTAAATTGGTGACACTGTTTTTTATACTAAAGAAAGATCCTATTGTTTTGTTTTTTTACGTTATTTTATAGGACAAATGCATTCACCGGGAAATGTCATTTTAACATTTTACAACCTTATCTGGCAATGTGGTGTGTGACACATCATCAGACACATCCTGTTTTATTTATGATGGAGGGACTCTGAAAGTCATAAAGCCTATTTTTATAGGGACATCAGACAGCCCTTACTATTCTTAAAAGGCCAGCAGTTGGCCCTAGCTATTGTTAGAGAGCCATCAGCCGGCTATGCTTTGTTGTTCCCATTATTAACAAGTGGGTCTCCTATACTGTTATTGCGTATCCAGTGACTGCAAAGGCTGCAAAAATTTGGACGCAACCCAATAGCCCTTTGAAGAGACATAGAGGAGGGTCTAAGTAAAAAAAATGTTCCCATTATAAAGGACCGGGTCTCCTATAGTGGTAATGCCCATGCGGTGACTACAAGGGCTGCCAAAATTTGGGAAAAACCCCGCTAAGAATTTAAAGACACATAGAGCAGGGCCACAGTAACAAGGTACGACATGTTCCCATTAGAAAGGAGAGGGTCTGCTATACAGTTATAGGGTATGCAGTGAGTCCAACAGCTGACCAATTTTAGGAAAAACCCCACTAAGAATTTAAAGACACACAGAGCTAGGCCACAGTAACAAGGTACGACATGTTCCCATTAGAAAGGAGAGAGTCTGCTATACCGTTATAGGGTATGCAGTGAGTCCAACGGCTGACCAATTTTAGGAAAAACCCCTCTAAGAATTTAAAGACACATAGAGCAGGGCCACAGTAACGACAAATTCCCATTAGAAAGGAGAGAGTCTCCCATAGTGTTGGCCTATGCAGTGAATGCAAGGGCTGCTAAAAATTTGGAGGCACTTCAATCACTCTTAGAAGAGACGTGGAGGAAGGCCTCATAAAAAAATGTTCCCATTAGAAAGGAGCGGGCCTCCTATACTTGTAATGCCCATGCACTAAGTGTATGGGCTGACAAACATTTACCCCTGGGGGGTATACATGAGCATACTGTTTAAAAAAAAATTTTACGGGCATCATAAACACCCTTTAAAAAAATTCTGTGGGTGTTGCATCACGGACCACGGTCACCCTGGTGATATGGTGGTGGAGGATGAGGAGAAGGAGGAGACAGAGCAAATAGCCAAATCAGGAAGCGTATACCCATGTGTGGGTGTGAAAAGGTGCATGGGAATACACCTCCCAAAAAAAGACACTGGATTTGAGTTTATGTTACGCTGCTATCATTCGGTGGTGTTGAGAAGTCTGGCCCAATCCAGCCCTTGTTCATTTTTATAAGAGTCAGTCTGTCAGCATTTTCAGTTGACAGGCGGATGCGCTTATAAGTTATAATTCCACCAGCGGCACTAAAACCCCGCTCTGATAAAACGCTGGCGGCAGGGCAGGGCAGGGCCTCCAAGGCATAGAGAGCAAGTTCATTCCACGTATCCAGCTTGGATACCCAATAATTATAAAGCACAGAGGAATCACGGAGGACGTTGGTACGGTCGGCAAGGTACTCCCACAGCATCTTCCCAAACTTTGCACTCCTTGTGAGAGTACCCCGCGCCTCAGGGCCTGTGCGATGGGAGGGTCTGAGAAAACTCTCACAGTACTTTGACAGTGTTCCCCTGCCTCTGCTGGATTGAAGTTGTGTCTCTCTCGCCTGTACTCCTTGGTTGTCCAACGAAGTGTGCCCTCTGCCGCCAGCGTTTTCAGATGGGAATTTTTTTAATAGTTCCGCAACAAGGGCCTTCTAGTACAGCCCCATTTTTGTAGACCTGTCCGCCTCAGGAATAAGAGATATAAAGTTCTCCTTGTAGCGTGGGTCTAGAAGTGTCACCAACCAGTAATGACTGTCACCCAAAATTTTGAGAACGCGAGGGTCATGGGAAAGGCAGCGTAACATAAACTCAGCCATGCGTGCCAGACTACTAACAGGCAAGACTTCCATGTCCTCACCAAGAGGATGACTGATCATGCTCTCCTCCTCCTCCTCTCTGTCCTCTGGCCATCCACGCTGAACAGACGGTATGACAGCTGTGCAGGTAGTACCGTCTATAGTGCATGAAACTAACTCCTGTCCTTCCTCCTCCTCTTCCTCATTGTCACCAAATCTGTGTGAGCCATGGATCTGCCTGCTCTTTCAGAGATGTCCACAACTCTTCAGAATTGTGCAGTATTTCACCTAAGCATATTAGCTTCAGCACAGCCTGTTGCCGCTTGGCCGAGGCAGTGCTGCAGTGCTTCCAGCCTGTGACTGATGTGGTCATTTCGGAGATGAAGGCTGAAGAGGAGGAGGAGGAGGCTGAGGAGAATGAGGTGCAGGAGCTGTAGAGCGTGGGGGCAACCCTGATTGACCTAGAGCCCGCAATCCTTGGCGTCTGGAGGACGTGTTCCGTCCCAAGGTCCGACTGGGTCCCGGCTTTCACTATGTTAACCCAGTGTGCCGTCAGCGAGATGTACCATCCCTGCCCACAAGAACTTATCCACGTGTCCGTGGTTAAGTGGACTTTACCGGTAACTGCGTTGTTGAGAGCACGGCTAATGTTTTGGGACACGTGCTTGTGTAATGCGGGGACGGCACACCGGGAGAAATAGTGGCGGCTGGGGACCGAACACCAAGGGATGGCCGCCGCCATCAGGTTGCGGAATGCTTCCATCTCCACGAACCTAAAAGGCAACATTTCGAGCGCAAGCAGTCGTGAAATGTGAGAATTTAGTAGTGTGGCCTGTGGGGCGTTGGCTGCATATTTGCGCTTGCGTTCCAAGGACTGGGGTATGGACAATTGAACGCTGCGCTGGGACAAGGACATGGACGTGCTTCCTGATGCTGCTACTTGAGAGTGTGCAATGACAGGTGCAGGGCAGGAGGCATCTTCACATGCACCATGGACAGGGGATTGGCTTGCATATGCAACAGCGGAAGACGCAATGGTGCCACCCGCAGACACTGTTCTTGGACCCTGGGGTTCGGCCCACAAAGTCGGGTACTTTGCTGCCATGTGCCTGATCATGCTGGTGGTGGTCAGGCTGGTCGTTTTGCCACCCCTGCTGATGCTGGCCTGGCAGGTGGTGCAGATGGCCTTTTTGGGGTTATCAGCAGAGTCTTTAAAACACAACCAGACTCGGAAAGACCTAACAGTTGTACTGGCAACTTCCTTCGTGTTGGTGTTACGGGGAACGGTTGCCTGCCTTCTGTCTGCGGCCACCACACTGCTTCTTCCTGCCTGTTGGGGTGCTCTGCCTTCCTCCCCCTGTGTGCTGCTGTCCTCGCTCTGCATGTCCTCCTGCCAGGTTGGGTCAGTTACTATATCATCCACCACCTCATCTTCCACTTCCCACCCTGGTCCTCCTCCTGACTTTCTGGCAATTGTGTCTCATCATCGTCCACCTCTTGTGACACTTTCCCACCGTCGCCTTCGTGTGACCGTGGCTGCTCAAATATTTGGGCATCACTACACGTGATCTCCTCTTGCCCCGCTTCAAGTGGACCGGGCGAGAGGCCCGAATCTATAAATGGAAAAGTGAACAGCTCTTCAGAGTGTCCAAGTGTGGGATCAGTTGTCTCTGGGTACTCGGCATGGTGGGAGGAAGGAAGATCAGGGTGAGGAATATGCGGTCCAGACTCACGGCTACTGAGACTTGACTGTGTGGAAGACAGGGTGGTGGTGGTGGTGGTGGCTAAGTGACTGGAAGCATTATCCGCTATCCAACCAGCAACCTTTTGACACTGCTGTGGGTTCATTAGTGGTATGCTGCGGTCCCCTAGAAATTGGGACTGGAAGGTCAGGCGAGAAGATGTGGGTGTTTGTTGTGGCACAATTTCAGCTTGCCCATGGCCTTGTCCTCGGCCTCTGCATGTGACGCACCCCTGGGCCTGTGTCGCGCAGCGTTGCGCATGCGGGAGCTTACCCGGAGCCGGATCTGTTGAGGGTAGTAGTCTCGTGGCGGTGACCCGGTCCGTGCCCAGGGAGTCAGACTAAGTGGCGCTTTATTAGCGGTAGATGTTGGACGACTACGCCACCCGTTGAATGCAGCTATGGAGCTGCCGCTGCAGGGCAGACCGCTGAGGCCGGTGGTAGGATTGTGCAGCGTGATAGTATAACCCCCAACGGGAGGGGTATGGCCTCAGGGCAGCCGACGTGGACGATGGGGGTAGCAGGAACCACTCGGAGACGGTACGGTGTAGTTCAGGGTCTTTACTGGTGACAAAGATAGACCCTCCCGGAGTACTGGCTAGCGATTGGGGCCTGGTCAGTCCTTGAGCAGATGGGATCTCCCCTGGCCAGGCGGAGTTGTAGGCCTCCCAAACTAACTGTACTCTTCTGGCTACCTTGCTAGAGGCGGGTAAAAGTAGCCCACGTCCCTGAGTATGCCGTGTGGTGCTCACCCGTATGGCCGGTGACTCGGGGCCTTCTAGTAGCTTCCGCTCCACGACGGCGGTGCTGGTCCCATGCGTGTGACCGTGCCTTCGGGTTTCTTGGCCAGAGGACCTGGAATCCCCTGCCTGACGGATTCTGCTGCTCGGTAGGAGTTAGTCCCCACAGCCTCGGACTCCGGGTCCGGTAAGAAATCTTCTCAGTCAGGGCGAGCTCTGCAGCTGCCAGCCCCTGACTCCTTGTAACACTGCTCCCACAGAGCTCCTGATGTTCTGTTCCTATATTTGCTTCTTTTCTCTGTCTCTACTTCTTCTCTACTTCTGGCATGGCCCAGGAGCTGGGCCCAGCCGGAGCCACAGCTCCCTGTCAGCCCTCCTGGCTGCACTCTCCCTCTGAACTCTCTAACCCTGCCTCAGCCCCAGGTTTATATAGGGGAAGTCCTTCCCCTCCCAGGACTGGGCAGGAGGTGTGGCATGCATAGGATTCCTGACCAAGAGACCTCCCACCTGCTCTCAGACATAACATTGCATTACTGTGGAAACCAGACCCCTGGGGTGCCACATTCCCCCCTAGTGAAATTTAGTACTCCGGGACTAAACATATTTTTAGAAAAACATAACAAGGTATAAACAATAATAATACAATAAGAAAAACACATAAAGATGGTTACGGTGTGTCCGCAACCGGGTGCAGTTTTGAAGAAAAGCAAGGTGTCCATTTCACCAAAACAGGGAGACGTAACCAGGTAGGGGTCTGTCCTGCCCCGAGTCCTTAACAGTCTTTAGTCCGTCCTGGGTTACGCTCCAACTATACACAAAGGATTCCCGGTAAATCCACCAAGGACTCCTATAAATAACTAGAAACACATAATTATTTACAGGATATGGCCGCTCTCAGTCCTCGGCCAGGTAGAGGGAAAGAACGACCGCTCTCAGTCCTCGGTCAGTGGGGATAAGGAATGGCTGCTCACAGTCCTCAGCCTGGTTTAAGATAGGGGCACATGGGGAACAATTCACTAATCCCAATGGGGACCATATTTTAATTAGCAGCAGTCCTTGTACCCTTACGGGTAACTATTTACAGCTCTTTATTCACGCTACTTCCCTTCAGTAGCTATGTCCTCTTTGTGCTCCCTCCTGAGGGTAGTCCTCAGACCCGTCCGGGTCCTCTTGGCTTTCCTCGTATTGGTAGTACTGCAGCTCCTCCTCGGTTAGCTGGGTTAGTATCTCTGCGACAGTCCTCCTCCCAGGTGGCCAGGACTTTACCTCCCTTTGGGCTGCCCCGGTTAATTGGGCCACCAGGATGCTCACTTTTTGCTCCTCTGTGAGGGGATACACCTGGAAGAGGCTATCCAGCTTTTCTCTAAAGTCATGCAGGGTATGTGACTCCCCTGAGTACTGGGGTAGCCAGGCTGCCCCCGGGATATAGGGCATGGTGAAAGGCATGACCGCAACGGCGGTGGCGCTGGCGGGGGTTGAAGCGGTGAAGCTCTCCTCCGTATCCGACATCCTTCTCCCCCCTAGTGGACCGTGGCCTACCTTGCGATGATCCTCTTCCGTAGGCCGCGGCTCCGCAGTGGATCGTCAGGGTTGAGGACCTTCCGTCGCGCTCCTGTGACGTCGGCGTCTGCTGGGCTCCTTCCAGGACCTTACGCAACGTCCGGACGTGAGGCGGGGCTTCAGTTCTCGCGCGCTTTCGGAGTCCACGCCCCTCTTCTTCCCGCGCGGCGTCTTCAAGATGGCGTCCAATGGCGGGAAAACTCCACGGATGGCGGGAAGAAGGCAGAAGATGGCGCCGGATGGCGGGAAAACTTCGCGGATGGCGGGAAGAAGACAGAAGATGGCGCCGGATGGCGGGAATCTTCACCACTGGTAAGTTTGAACAGTCTTTTTCAGGCACGCAGTACCCGGTGGTTGCGGGCACGAAATCCTGCCGACTACGCCAAATAGTTGACGCACCCCTGGGCCTGTGTCGCGCAGCGTTGCGCACGCGGGAGCTTACCCGGAGCCGGATCTGTTGAGGGTAGTAGTCTCGTGGCGGTGACCCGGTCCGTGCCCAGGGAGTCAGATTAAGTGGCGCTGTATTAGCGGTAGATGTTGGACGACTACGCCACCCGTTGAATGCAGCTATGGAGCTGCCGCTGCAGGGCAGACCGCTGAGGCCGGTGGTAGGATTGTGCAGCGTGATAGTATAACCCCCAACGGGAGGGGTATGGCCTCAGGGCAGCCGACGTGGACGATGGGGGTAGCAGGAACCACTCGGAGACGGTACGGTGTAGTTCAGGGTCTTTACTGGTGACAAAGATAGACCCTCCCGGAGTACTGGCTAGCGATTGGGGCCTGGTCAGTCCTTGAGCAGATGGGATCTCCCCTGGCCAGGCGGAGTTGTAGGCCTCCCAAACTAACTGTACTCTTCTGGCTACCTTGCTAGAGGCGGGTAAAAGTAGCCCACGTCCCTGAGTGTGCCGTGTGGTGCTCACCCGTATGGCCGGTGACTCGGGGCCTTCTAGTAGCTTCCGCTCCACGACGGTGGTGCTGGTCCCATGCGTGTGACCGTGCCTTCGGGTTTCTTGGCCAGAGGACCTGGAATCCCCTGCCTGACGGATTCTGCTGCTGGGTAGGAGTTAGTCCCCACAGCCTCGGACTCCGGGTCCGGTAAGAAATCTTCTCAGTCAGGGCGAGCTCTGCAGCTGCCAGCCCCTGACTCCTTGTAACACTGCTCCCACAGAGCTCCTGATGTTCTGTTCCTATATTTGCTTCTTTTCTCTGTCTCTACTTCTTCTCTACTTCTGGCATGGCCCAGGAGCTGGGCCCAGCCGGAGCCACAGCTCCCTGTCAGCCCTCCTGGCTGCACTCTCCCTCTGAACTCTCTAACCCTGCCTCAGCCCCAGGTTTATATAGGGGAAGTCCTTCCCCTCCCAGGACTGGGCAGGAGGTGTGGCATGCATAGGATTCCTGACCAAGAGACCTCCCACCTGCTCTCAGACATAACATTGCATTACTGTGGAAACCAGACCCCTGGGGTGCCACACATGCACCATTACCATCACGTCCAGTTCCCCGTCCCTTGCCACGTGCCTTGCCCATTTTAAATGGAGGACAGTATCTTCCACGCTCACTACAAATGACTGAGTTTGGAGCGAACTTATATGTGATCCGTGTGATTTAGAAAACAGTTTTAAACACCTGGCCTGTAGGTAAGTAGTTTGAACAGCAAACTGCGGTGAATTGCTTCACTGACACACTAAAGGAAATTTTTAATGGAGGCCAGAAATGGCAGTATTTTCTGACAACGTATATGTGATCCGTGTGGTGGAGGAAACAGAGTTTTAAATAGCTGGATTTCTAGCGCTGTAATATGGAAAGGACCTGGCTGTATTCTGCAGTGCCAACAAGCAAATGGCGCAGAAAAAACGGTGTTCTCTGGATTGCTTTTTAAGCAAATAATGAGGATTAAGATCCAAAGAAAAGTATTCCTGGCACCTGAGACCTGGGCCTTTGTATAGTAATATCTAACCGCAGCAGAAGGCAGAACTGGAGCCTCTTGTGCTATATGCACTGCAGTGTGCTATATACACTGCCTGCCTATATACACTGCCTGCCTGATATCTCTGCAGATGGATTAGACCTCAGAAGGACTGTTTGTTAATATGGATATGTGTAATGTACGGTTTTTCTCCCTACACTACCTAATACACAATCAAATCTCTCCCTGACGCAGCAGCACCTCTCCCTACTCTGCCTGATCCGGAGTGACTGTGACGAGCATGGCGGCGCCAGGTCTGATATAGACCTGATGACGCTGTGTGGCCAGCCAATCACTGTAATGCCCACAAACAACATGGCTACGGCATTACAGTGCATGGCAGGCAATCCCTGCATGTTCATTGGTTCTCTAAAGAGCGCCAAACATGCAGGGAGGGGACCCGAGTTCCCACCCGAGCAACCCGGAAACACTCGGCGAGCGCCGAGCATTTCGAGCAGTAGCGAGCATGCTCGCTCATCACTAGTCTTCACCACTGTTCATGGTTCACACAGAAGGGCCGATTCATCAAAGTGTTTACGCCAATTTTCTGGCGTAAAACACTTTGAAAAGTCTCAAAATTTTTGCACACGGCAAAATTGTGCAAAAAGTTTGCAACTTTTCAAACTGTTTTACTCTATTCTCGGACAGCTCCACCAAACTTAGCAGAGCATGGGCATATCGAGGCGTGGTGGCACCTGCCCTCCAAATTTATTAAGAACTACACCTCTTTACCCCAGAATTGTTACTCTAGTTCCTGACTGGAGCAACATTTCTGGTGAGGAGCACGCCACTGAGAAGATGCGCCAAAAACATTAAGTGGTGTGCACCTGAATTCGGCACATATTACCCCACCATGCCCCTTCATTAAGAGTGGCGTGTACCATGCCATTCTTAATGAATCTGGCACAGAGTGTCAGAAGTAAAAAAATTAAAGGAAACTTGTCCAGAAAATGACCGATTGTTTAAATCAGATTTTTGTTATATATGTATTTTTAAAAACATTTTTGAATTATTTTTATTTTTTTATATCACTATCTGTATAAAAAAAAAATAGTAATCTCCTGCAATTTTCACACTGGCCAATGGAGCTATTTTACACACATACAGTTATATGAAAAAGTTTGGGCACCCCTATTAATCTTAAGCTTATTGTTTTATAAAAATTGGTGTTTTTGAAACAGCTATTTCAGTTTGATATATGTAATAACTGTTGGACACAGTAATGTTTCTGCCTTGAAATGAGGTTTATTGTACTAACAGAAAATGTGCAATCTGCATTCAAACAAAATTTGACAGGTGCATAAGTATGGGCACCTCACCAGAAAAGTGACATTAATATTTAGTAGATCCTCCTTTTGCCTCTAGTCGCTTCCTGTAGCTTTTAATGAGTTCCTGGATCCTGGATGAAGGTATTTTTGACCATTCCTCTTTACAAAACAATTCCAGTTCAGTTAAGTTTGATGGTCGCCGAGCATGGACAGCCCTCTTCAAATGATCCCACAGATGTTCAATGATATTCAGGTCTGGGGACTGGGATGGCCATTCCAGAACATTGTAATTGTTCCTCTGCATGAATGCCTGAGTAGATTTGGAGCAGTGTTTTGGATCATTGTCTTGCTGAAAGATCCATCCCCTGGGTAGCTTCAACTTTACCACTGATTCTTGAACATTATTGTCAAGAATCTGCTGATACTGAGTGGAATCCATGCGTCCCTCAACTTTAACAAGATTCCCGGTGCCGGCATTGGCCACACAGCCCTAAAGCATGATGGAACCTCCATCAAATTTTACTGTGGGTAGCAAGTGTTTTTCTTGGAATGCTGTGTTTTATTGTGGCCATGCATAACGCCTTTTTGTATGACCAAACAACTCAATCTTGGTTTCATCAGTCCACAGGACCTTCTTCCAAAAAGAAATTGGCTTCTCCAAATGTGCTTTTGCATACCTCAGCCGACTCTGTTTGTGGCGTGCTTGCAGAAACGGCTTCTTTCGCATCACTCTCCCATACAGCTTCTCCTTGTGCAAAGTGCGTTGTATAGTTGACCGATGCACAGTGACACCATCTGCAGCAAGTTGATACTGCAGCTCTCTGGAGGTGGTCTGAGGATTGTCCTTGACTGATCTCACCATTCTTCTTCTCTGCCTTTCTGATGTTTTTCTTGGCCTGCCACTTCTGGCCTTAACAAGAACTGTCCCTGTGTTCTTCCATTTCCTTATTATGTTCCTCACAGTGGAAACTGACAGGTTAAATCTCTGAGACTGCTTTTTGTATCCTTCCCCTGAACAACTATGTTGAATAATCTTTGTTTTCAGAACATTTGAGAGTTGTTTTGAGGAGCCCATGATGCCACTCTTCAGAGGAGATTCAAACAGGAGAACAACTTGCAAGTGGCCACTTTAAGTAGCTTTTCTCATGATTGCATACACCTGGCTATGAAGTTCAAAGCTCAATGAGGTTACAAAACCAAAAAAAGTGCTTTAGTAAGTCAGTAAAAAGTAGGTAGGAGTATTTAAAACAAGAAAATGATAAGGGTGCCCATACTTATGCACCTGTCAAATTTTGTTTGAATGCAGATTGCACATTTTCTGTTAGTACAATAAACCTCATTTCAAGGCAGAAACATTACTGTGTCCAACAGTTATTACATATATCAAACTGAAATACCTGTTGCAAAAACACCAATTTTTATAAAACATTAAGCTTAAGATTAATAGGGGTGCCCAAACTTTTTCATATAACTGTACTTTCAGTCCTTTCAGGATGAGTTTTTTTTATAATCACTGACAGAATTACAATAACAGGTAACACCTCTATACACAGCTGACAACACAGCATCTACCAATCACAAGAGGACATGTCACAGCTGACCCTGCCCCTTCCTTTTGTAACAACCTTTGCACCCACTCATTAGATGCTTTAATACTAAAGACAGCGTCAGGGTTTGACCATTGTGTCTAATGTACATGTGTTGTTTCCTGAAACAGCAGAAAGTTATAGTCTAGAAAAGCCCCAGTGGCTGGTGTGAAAATTGCAACATGTCTAATTTTTATTTTAATTCAGATTTTGACATGCAAAAAAATTGCCATATTTTTTTTAAATATACATTCAACACAAAAACCTTATTTAAACAATAGGGCATCTAATGAGATATTATCTTTAAAGGTGGGGAAAATAGAAGAAAGTAAAGTATTTTAATTGGCTACTTCATATGATCATAGACAGCCATTTTTGTACGTCATCCTCCCATCATCCATTATCCTGTAGAAACCACTGGGTACCACGTAGCTTCACAACAGCTAAAGAGCCACTGCTCCATATGATTTTTTCACACTGGATCTATTATGGATGACCTAAGCCACTGTATACCTATAACGTACCCCACACTAGAGGTGTATGTCAGAAGCATGTACCTGCAAAGGCTCCAATAATGTGTGCACAGCGCGTTTTAGCCAAACTGTTTACCCATCAGTTACCAATTGGCTTAGTTAGAGTTTGCCAATTGCCATGGCCAATATACCTAGATATGCAGCTCCCATATTTCCCCTAAATAGTGAAACTTGCCAGAACACTGGACACATCCCCTGAGGGAGCCGGAATGGTATCAATTAAGTCTGTAGATTCCAGCCTGACATTTCGATATCCCACCGTGAAGTCTGCAGCCTCTTTCTTCCGATATCCTCCTTTCTCAACGACTCCATTACATACTGTTATTTTATAGATAATGCATTTCTATTGACTCATCATAAACAGCCCAGACCTAAACATTTAGTGGCTGACGCGAATGATCTTCTCTATTCATCCAGGCGACGCGTTTCACAGCTTTAGGTTTATTCAGTCTAGTGGACTGAAAAGCAGTGAAAGTAATGGCTCTATTTTCTGTAGGACTAAATTAAATGGGGGAGTTTGGGAGGTCATAAAGGTAGAACATAGGCAGCGAGTTAACAACCCATCTCCATACGACTTCAAAACTGAAGCCATTCTCTTCTTTCCCAGCAACTTCATAGGAAATGAGAGGAAACCTGAGCCGCCGAGCACTTGACAAATTCTTCCTGCAGGTATTGTAACTGAAAAGGTACTAATCAGTATGGAGGTTACTGGGAAAATGAATGCACAACAGTCACAAGCGGCTACACTCAGATCTCTACACTATATATATGAAATATTGGGTCCTGTGTGCTGGTACGTGCTGATAGTATGTCGCCTGATATCAGTTACTTTGTGTTCATGCAAATTCTTGATTCCTCCCCTAAGTGGATTATAAGGGATGTGACTGTTGCTTCTTGATGGACTCACTGCTGAAGGGCAAATAAAACCTTTTAAATGTTTTTTTTTTCTTATTTTACCTATTATTAAATGGGTGTAATTATAACAGTGCTTGAAAAAACAAGCAACTTTTCAATTTACTTCTTATTAAAAATGTCTCAAGACCAAAGGAATTATTTTATACTTTAGAGCTTGAAACCTAAGTTATTGTCCACCTCTGCAGTCTTTCAGAGGTGGCCGGTTTCTCTGTCAAGAATTGCGCTTACAAGTTCTTTTCTTTGGAGCCTGCAGGAGCTAGCTGGATTTCTGGATCTCACCTGTGCAGAATATTGTAGATATAATTTCATGCCAATCATATGTATCCTATTTGGCATGGGATTATAAACGCCTCATCCTTTGCCCAGCAGGGACAGGAAATCTGTCTCAGCGGGTTGTCAAGCATTCTCAAAGCCTCAAGGAGAAAGATGGCACTTAGGTTAGCAGGTGGTCAAGCCTCAAAAGGCTGTGAGTGACAGATCTTACACCTTGAGCCAGCTCAGCTCAGGACAAATACTTGCTTGCAATATAGTCATGCTAAAGCGAAGCTGCCAAAGAAACCTTCTAGAACATTCTAGAAACATAATTCCATAAGGAGTTATAGAGATACTATACGTCCCAGCAGTACATTGTCTATATTTCTGAGATCTCCAGAATGCCCAACTGGGTCTTGAACCGTTATAGCACCCTGGGGTAGGGAGATATGTAGAATTGCTAGTAGGAGCCTGGTAGCAAAACCGTTTTTGGTATCAACATGTAGCAGGGGCCCAGCTGGATTCGATGGCGCCAAAACTGCCTCTCTAGGACTATCCATTAAGGAGTTATAACTCATCTTATGTATTGGAGTTTTTAGCAGCTGGATGCAAGGGGAGAGGATTTAGGTCCAGCCCAGGTGGCAGGAGGGGAGTGACCCCCAAGGGGTCAAATGCTCATGTAAAGCATGGCCTATTGTTTTTTTTCCAGGGAGGTCACAAATAGTGTTCAGCGAATTTGTTCGGCATTTCAAATTCGGGTTCATGTTCGGGGTTTCGGCTTGTTCACGCAAAAAAATCGGCTCCGTCCAGGAACATCCCTGATTTGCCACGCTGTCACACAGATGTTATCTGTGTGACAGCGTGGCAAATCAGAGATGTTCGTGGGTGGAGCCGATTTTTTGGCGCGAACAAGCCGAAACCCCGAACATGAACCCGAATTTGAAATGCCGAACAAATTCTCTCAACACTAGTCACAATGACATATCGCTTGGGGAGAAGTCAAGGAATAGAGGGGAACACAAGCCTCCCATGTGGCAGTCCCTTCCCCACAAGCCAGGCCTTTCATCTGACTGGTAACGGACTCTTATCTTCTGCATAATTCGCGCTACCACTATTTGTATTAGCATAACTGACCTTTATATATGCATAGCCATTGTGTATATAGTAAAGAAAAAACCTGGGAGTCTGAACTGAAACGTAAATTGATGTGCATGCAAAATGTAAATGCATGTTCACACAAGGCCACTAGACAGAGAAAAACCAAAAACAAGAAAAATACCCAAATAACTGGAAGTAAATGGATAAATCGCACAGTGCAAAAATAATGATAAATAATAAAGGGTATTTAGTTAACATAATTTTGATCAAAATAATGTAAAAGCCATCCCACCACGTCACGGTAACCCTTATGGGACAGCATAGTGTGCTTTAGTTCATTTAAGGGTGTGGCCAACCTTTGTCTGAGCTGAAAGGTTCATTCTGCCTCTTAGGTCTATGCCTCTACTACGGGTTCAGTCTCTCTGCCCTTATCCATATGTATGTCACTTGACAAATGGTAAGGTTTTAATATTAGAGTTAGGACTGTCCCATAAGGGTTACCGTGACGTGGTGGGATGGCTTTTACATTATTTTGATCAAAATTATGTTAACTAAATACCCTTTATTATTTATCATTATTTTTGCACTGTGCGATTTGGAACAAATACCAGACAGGCATCGATGTCTGGACACCAGTTGCTCTTCATTGTACCATTAAAAAAAAGGTTTTTAAACATTTCAATCTCTCCTGTAAATCAAACCCATTTATCATTGACAGTGAAGGTGATGAATGAGTGGAACAGGCTGCCACAAGAGGCGGTGAGTTCTCCTTCAATGGAAGTCTTCACACAGAGGCCGGACAGACACCTGTCTGAGATGATTTAGTGAATCCTGCATTGATCAAGGGGTTGGACACGATGATCCTGGAGGTCCCATCCTACTCTAACATTCTATGATTCTATGATCATATGTAGTATTTGTTCATTTTCTTCATAATTGAATTTCCCATATGAGCCTGATCTCTCTTTTTCAGCCTCATAACCTTCCTGTGACGCTGGAAAGTCGAAGGTTTGAAAAACAATAAGATTTTTAAAAGCCACCCTTGGCATGCTAGTGTTTTCCTTTCTCTCGCTCTGCTACGTAATCCTTTTCATTTTAATCCTATTTATATTCATGTGTTTGGCTCCCAGCGATACGTCGCTCATTGGATGTAATGTTGATTTGTCAGAATGTTTAAGTCTCGCGGACATGTCTCTCATCGCCATTATCTGGATTACAGTAAAGTGAAATGCAACTCAGTGGGATGTAGGGGAAATGGGGATGTGAGCTGTCGAGCGGGGCGGAATAACGAGGATTGAGAGGCAGAATCTGCTTCGATGCTCATGATTTTTTACTTACAGAGAGGAGGAGGACTCGTGTCTTCTTCTCTATCCCATGTTGTTGAGCTTTTGCAGTCAGAACCCACGTTTCAATAAATGGACCAAGTGTTTGTATGAATGTTGACACCATGAAGGGGTCCACTCACAAGACCTCAGAAGTCAGAATAAGAAGTTCAGGATGTAAATGGCTTGTGGTCTCTATCTCCTTGAAGACCTAGAAGGTCTCCACCAATAAGCCATTCTACCTTTATACAGATATGTCCTTGCTTACCTTTCTTCTACACTCGACATATCCCAAAATGAGTGGCAGACCAGCCTTTTAATAGTTCCAGACCTCAATGAAGTTTAAAGTCAAAAGCACTTTGCTCCACAATGTACAGTATTTTTAGAATTTTATTACAGAGTTTAACAGCTGTACGGAGAAGGTTAGACACAGCCAGACTCCTCATAGAAAAGACAGAGATGGTTTATTACAAGCGCGGTGTATACAATATAGCAAATACTGACTGAACTTTCTTCCACTGAAAGCAGCAATCATTTGATCGCCAAGTGCTGATAAGGAAAAGGAGCTGCTGGATCCCTCTAGATCCATCTTTATAATGAGTCAGGAAGCTGAATTTTGTCTGTAACTGGTGCTAATATTCCAACCTCATGTACAGGGGAAATTTCCAGTAATAAAATTGTATTTATATATTGAAAAAAAAATGTTAACTAAGGATTCTTTTATGACCTCATGGAGGTTAATGTGTGAAAAAAGTGAAGAAAGTAATTAAACAAAATTAAAACCGAAAGCTCCATCAGTCGACATCACACTTACTAGCCCAGCCCCAATGAAAAGAAAAACACGTTCATTGCATAATAATAATTGCTTTAGAATGTGGAACGCATTTTACAATCTATGTTACTGGAAAGAGGAGTACAGTACGATTTGTTATTTTATAACACACTGAAGATGGGGCATAACAACCATGACTTGTTTCTGCAGAAATCACACACACGTGTCACATTTCAAAACTCTGCATTCTGCTGCTATTTTTGAGCCTTTTGCTTCCCCATTAATGTACCTACTGTGTGACCCAATGAAACCAACACTTCAAAAATGGAGTCATTGTTATAATTGCACCCCGTACCTCCCAAAAAAAATTGCTAAGCAAACAGCCCCCTGGAAACATTAGTGCCAAACAGATGGTGATAGTACATCACACAGAAACTGCCAACTTAAGTACCCCAAACTGAAGAAGTGTCATTTTGTTGTACAATGACAGTGATCTTCTCAGCTCCTTATTGCTTAGTGATTGTCAATCTCACAGTCATCGGTGACTGGTTAACATTGAAAGTGGTGTGAAGGTTACAAAGACCCAGTATTATAGTAGTTATATTCTTGTACATAGGGGCAGTATTATAGTAGTTATATTCTTGTACATAGGGGGCAGTATTATAGTAGTTATATTCTTGTACATAGGAGCAGTATTATAGTAGTTATATTCTTGTACATAGGGGCAGTACTATAGTAGTTATATTCTTGTACATAGGGGCAGTATTATAGTAGTTATATTCTTGTACATAGGCAGTATTATAGTAGTTATATTCTTGTACATAGGGGCAGTATTATAGTAGTTATATTCTTGTACACAGGAGCAGTATTATAGTAGTTATATTCTTGTACATAGGAGCAGTATTATAGTAGTTATATTCTTGTACATAGGAGCAGTATTATAGTAGTTATATTCTTGTACATAGGGGCAGTATTACAGTAGTTATATTCTTGTACATAGGGGGCAGTATTATAGTAGTTATATTCTTGTACATAGGAGCAGTATTTTAGTAGTTATATTCTTGTACATAGGGGCAGTATTACAGTAGTTATATTCTTGTACATAGGGGGCAGTATTATAGTAGTTATATTCTCGTACATAGGGGCAGTATTATAGTACATATATTCTTGTACATAGGAGCAGTATTATAGTACTTATATTCTTGTACATAGGGGCAGTATTATAGTAGTTATATTCTTGTACATAGGAGCAGTATTATAGTAGTTATATTCTTGTACATAGGAGCAGTATTATAGTAGTTATATTCTTGTACATAGGAGCAGTATTATAGTAGTTATATTCTTGTACTTAGGAGCAGTAATATAGTAGTTATATTCTTGTACATAGGGGCAGTATTATAGTAGTTATATTCTTGTACATAGGAGAAGTATTATAGTAGTTATATTCTTGTACATAGGGGGAAGTATTATATTAGTTATATTCTTGCACATAGGAGCAGTATTATAGTAGTTATATTCTTCTACATAGGAGAAGTATTATAGTAGTTATATTCTTGTACATAGGAGCAGTATTATAGTAGTTATATTCTTGTACATTGGGGCAGTATTATAGTAGTTATATTCTTGTACATAGGGGCAGTATTATAGTAATTATATTATTGTACATAGGGGCAGTATTATAGTAGTTATATTATTGTACATAGCAACAGTATTATAGTAGTTATATTCTTGTACATAGGGGCAGTATTATAGTAGTTATATTCTTGTACATAGGGGCAGTATTATAGTAGTTATATTCTTGCACATAGCTAGCAGTATTATAGTAATTATATTCTTGTACATTGGGGCAGTATTATAGTAGTTATATTCTTGTACATAGGGGCAGTATTATAGTAATTATATTATTGTACATAGGGGCAGTATTATAGTAGTTATATTCTTGTACATAGCAACAGTATTATAGTAGTTATATTCTTGTACATAGGGGCAGTATTATAGTAGTTATATTCTTGTACATGGGGGCAGTATTATAGTAGTTATATTCTTGCACATAGCTAGCAGTATTATAGTAATTATATTCTTGTACATTGGGGCAGTATTATAGTAGTTATATTCTTGTACATAGGGGCAGTATTATAGTAATTATATTATTGTACATAGGGGCAGTATTATGGTAGTTATATTCTTGTACATAGGGGCAGTAATATAGTACATATATTCTTGTACATAGGAGCAGTATTATAGTAGTTATATTCTTGTATATAGGGGCAGTATTATAGTAGTTATATTCTTGTTCATATGGGCAGTATTATAGTAGTTATATTCTTGTACATAGGGTCAGTATTATAGTAGTTATATTCTTGTACATAGCTAGCAGTATTATAGTAGTTATATTCTTGTACATAGGGGCAGTATTATAGTAGTTATATTCTTGTACATAGGGGCAGTATTATAGTACTTATATTCTTGCACATAGGAGCAGTATTATAGTAGTTATATTCTTGTACATAGCTAGCAGTATTATAGTAGTTATATTCTTGTACATAGCTAGCAGTATTATAGTAGTTATATTCTTGTACATAGGGGCAGTATTATAGTAGTTATATGCTTGTACATAGGGGCAATATTATAGTAGTTATATTCTTGTACATAGGGGCAGTATTATAGTAGTTATATTCTTGTACATAGGGGCAGTATTATAGTAGTTATATTCTTGAACATAGGGGCAGTATTATAGAAGTTCTATTCTTGTACATAGCTAGCAGTATTATAGTAATTATATTATTGTACATAGGGGCAGTATTATAGTAGTTATATTCTTGTACATAGGGGCAGTATTATAGTACATATATTCTTGTACATAGGAGCAGTATTATAGTACTTATATTCTTGTACAAAGGGGCAGTATTATAGTAGTTATATTCTTGTACATAGGAGCAGTATTATAGTAGTTATATTCTTGTACATAGGGTCAGTATTATAGTAGTTATATTCTTGTACATAGGGGCAGTAATATAGTAGTTATATTCTTGTACATAGGGGTAGTATTATAGTAGTTATATTCTTGTACATAGGGGCAGTAGTATAGTAGTTATATTCTTGTACATAGGAGCAGTATTATAGTAGTCATATTCTTGTAAATAGGAGCAGTATTATAGTAGATATATTCTTCTACATAGGGGCAGTATTATAGTAGTTATATTCTTCTACATAGGAGCAGTATTATAGTAGTTATATTCTTGTACATAGGAGCAGTATTATAGTAGTTATATTCTTGTACATAGGGAGCAGTATTATAGTAGTTATATTCTTGTATATAGGAGCAGTATTATAGTAGATATATTCTTCTACATAGGAGCAGTATTATAGTAGTTATATTCTTGTACATAGGGGCAGTATTATAGTAGTTATATACTTGTACATAGAGGCAGTATTATAGTAGTTATATTCATGTACATAGGGGCAGTATTATAGTAGTTATATTCTTGTACATAGGGAGCAGTATTATAGTAGTTATATTCTTGTACATAGGAGGCAGTATTATATTAGTTATATTCTTGTACATAGGAGCAGAATTATAGTAGTTATATTCTTGTACATAGGGGGCAGTATTATAGTAGTTATATTCTTGTACATAGGGGGCAATATTATAGTAGTTATATTCTTGTACATAGGAGCAGTATTATTGTAATTATATTCTTGTACATAGGAGCAGTATTATAGTAGTTATATTCTTGTACATAGGAGCAGTATTATAGTAGTTATATTCTTGTACATAGGGGGCAGTATTATAGTAGTTATATTCTTGTACATAAGAGCAGTATTATAGTAGTTATATTCTTGTAGATAGGGGCAGTATTATAGTAGTTATATTCTTTTACATAGGAGCAGTATTATAGTAGTTATATTCTTCTACATAGGAGCAGTATTAGATTTTATTTTATACAGGGGTAAATCAAAAGCTTCAATTCTTTGTTTTCTCTTGTTTGCATTTCTATTACATAATGTTCCGTAACTATTGGGTCAGTAAGATCCTTTGTCTTTCAGCAGTGATAGAACATGTCTGATTCTGGAGATTGTATCCCTGTCATTTTAAGTGAGAAGATAAACAAGTTGATGGAAAGATAAATGATCATAGAGATTGGAAGTGCCAGTCAAAGGCCTGCAGCATGTCACCCGAGTGACTACGATAAAAATAATATGTGTACATCAACCACAGAGCTGTCACCGAAGGGCTGGAATGATACTAATTCATGAAAGCTGTGATATAACACATACTGAGACTGTGAGATCCATAAGTGCTAGTGAGAAGACAAATGGATAACCTGATCTATCCAGAGTGGGCACAGAGCTTCTTGCATGGTCCCTTCTGTGCCGGCCCGTGGGATTGGGGATTGTGAGTCCCTAATCTTATGTCTTCCAAATGTACTGAATTTACAGCACTGCTCAGGACTATCTATATATTAGGCTAGGTGCACACTTCATTTATGATCATGATGTTTATCCGTGACAGTCATAGCTTTGGTCAACCATAGAGACCCATTACCTCCAAATGATTCTCTTTTGGTCTCCATTTGCTCAATGGGGGCTCATGGTACCTTATGGCAGCAGTATTTTCATTTGGCTAAGTGCGCGGCACTTAGTCTCAGGTCTGACACAGCAGCTAATGCCCAAAATATATTGCTATACCCAGAGACTCAAGTTCAAGACTCTGACCTTGGCATACAAAGCCATCCACAACCTGTCTCCTCCATACATCTGTGACCTAGTCTCCTGGTACTTACCTGCACGCAACCTCCAATCCTCACAAGATCTCCTCCTCTACTCCCCTCTAATCTCCTCTTCCCACAATCGCATACAAGATTTCTCCCGTGCATCCCCCCTACTCTGGAACTCTCTACCCCAACATATCAGACTCTCGCCTACCGTGGAAACCTTAAAAAGGAACCTGAAGACCCACCTCTTCCGACAAGCCTACAACCTGCAGTAACCACCGCTCCACCATACCGCTGCACGACCAGCTCTATCCTCACCTACTGTATCCTCACCCATCCCTTGTAGACTGTGAGCCCTCGCGGGCAGGGTCCTCGCTCCTCCTGTACCAGTCGCTGACTCATTTTGTTCAAGATTATTGTAAGTGTATTTGCTATGTATACCCCTTTTTCACATGTAAAGCGCCATGTAATAAATGGTGCTATAATAATAAATAATAATATACAAGACCCTTATTTAATGCCATAACCCCTACATTTATTGTGCCAACTACAAAGTCCCTGACACATTTTCTCTACATGGAAAAATAGAAAAAAATCCAAACCTTTTCACTGTACTGTATAACTTGTTTTCTGCCATCCTTTCCAATCTCTAATCTGCTGGTGGTTCCCATGTGTCATACGTGTGACTTTCTGTCATGCAAAGTGACAACCTTCCCCCCAGAAGTCATTGAATATGTGCCCTGAAGTAGAATGTTGTGTTTGAGTGAACAGTACGGCATCAAATATACCCCACATGATGACAATATGGAAACTATTAGTAACTACTAGAATTGCATCATATCATTGTTTCATGAAGGCCACCATCACCATATACCAGTAGGTGCAAGGTTAGACAAGCTGAGCAGCCGTGCCAAACAGTCTTCTGAGTGCCATAGTATTAAATTAATTCACCTGTGAAGAGAGTAACATTATGTGGAGACCATGCTCCCTGAGAGGCGTGTGAAATATTAAGTGCTAAGTGAACAGATAGTTCTTGAAGTTGTTGTGTTGGAAACAGAAGAAATGGACAAAGGATAAACAAGGGCTAGGTGCTGATGGCTAGTCAACTTGGTTAGAGTATTTCCAAAAGAGCAGGCCTTGTTTGAAGTTCCGGGTATACGGCAGGTCTTGTGGGGTGTTCCCAGTATATGGCAGGTCTTGTGGGGTGTTCCCAGTATATGGCTGGTCTTGTGGGGTGTTCCCAGTATATGGCAGGTCTTGTGGGGTGTTCCCAGTATATAGCAGGTCTTGTGGGATGTTCCCAGTACATGGCAGGTCTTGTGGGATGTTCCTAGTATACGGCAGGTCTTGAGGGGTGTTCCTGGTATACGGCAGATCTTGAGGGGTGTTCCCAGTATATGGCAGGTCTTGTGGGGTGTTCCCAGTATATGGCAGGTCTTGTGGGATGTTCCCAGTATATGGCAAGTCTTGTGGGGTGGTCCCAGTATACGGCAGGTCTTGTGGGATGTTCCTGGTATACAGCAGGTCTTGAGGGGTGTTCCTGGTATACGGCAGGTCTTGAGGGGTGCTCCCTGTATATGGCAGATCTTGAGGGGTGTTCAGATATACAGCAGGTCTTGAGGAGTGTTCCTGGTATACGGCAGGTCTTGTGGAGAGTTCCCGGTATACGGCAGATATTGTGGATTATCCCTGGTATACAGCAGGTTTTGTGAGTTTTTCCCAGTATATGGCAGGTCTTGAGGGGTGTTCCTGGTAAACGGCAGGTCTTGAGGGGTGTTCCCAGTATATAGCAGGTCTTGTGCTGTGTTCACAGTATATTGCAGGTCTTGTGGGGTGTTCCCAATATACTGCAAGTTTTGTGGGGTGTTTCCAGTATACAGGTGGTCTTGTAGAGAGTTCCTGGTATACGACAGGTCTTGAAGGGTGTTCCTGGTATATGGCAAGTCTTGTGGGGTGTTCCCGGTATATGGCAGGTCTTGTGGGGTGTTCCCAGTATACGGCAGGTCTTATGCTGTGTTTCCAGTATATGGCAGGTCTAGTGGGGTGTTCCTAGTATACAGCAGGTCTTATGCTGTGTTTCCAGTATATGGCAGGTCTAGTGGGGTGTTCCCAGTATACAGCAGGTCTTATGCTGTGTTTCCAGCATATGGCAGGTATAGTGGGGTGTTCCCAGTATACAGCAGGTCTTATGTTGTGTTTCCAGTATATGGCTGGTCTAGTGGGGTGTTCCCAGTATACAGCAGGTCTTATGTTGTGTTTCCAGTATATGGCTGGTCTAGTGGGGTGTTCCCAGTATACAGCAGGTCTTATGTTGTGTTTCCAGTATATGGCAGGTCTTGTGGGGTGTTCCAAGTGTCTAGCAGGTCTTGTGGGGTGTTCCTGATATGCAATGATTACTATTTTCCAGGAACGGGCCAAGATAGGGCAACCAATGAACCAATAATAGGATCAACTCCATCCAAAACTCATTGATGAGCATAAAGCGTGAAGGTTAGCCTTTCTTGTCTGATCCAAAATAAAATAAAGTATACCACAAATTACTGGAAACGTAATGATGGAGACCTTCAAAGCTTTTGCCTTGATGGATCAGAGCTTTTTTTGGTTGCAGAAAGGGGATCTTACCTTGTTGAACCCAGGGTCTTTAGCTGGAAATAAAATGGTCATGCACCAAAATAATAACACATTGGTGGCCAATTATTTCAACATTTTAGTCCTTTAATGGAGATATATTGATGATGATGTTGCTCTGCCCTTCCTTACATTGGCAGGTTATTTGTTTAGTGTAGGGCAGCATTATTTGTACAGTTTGGCAGCATTATTTACGTTTGCTGGCATATACTTGTACATCTATATGTATAAGAGCAGTATACTGTATATTCATATTCATAGTCAAATAGGACAATCCTACCCCAGAACGTGAGGCTTGTCTGTTTGTTACCAGCAAGTCTTCCCCACACCTCAGGCTTTTCCCATTGACATTACTCTTTACTGAAACACCTGAATCCATTTTTTTTTTTCATTTTGGTCAATTTTCTGTGCTCTGACAGAACCGCAGAAAGCTTATTACTCCCTGACAGTAAACAGAAAACAGTCATTTCATTCTCAAGTGCCGATGTGATACAGAAGAGATGCAATTTGCTGTATGCGCTGCGGCTTGTACGTCAACGATGGCGGCATGACAAGTTTAATTCCAGCACGCTTGCTCCTAATACATGTGACTTTCCATTTCTGTCTGCTGCATTGTAATCAATTGTTATAATGTGACAATTTAATCTCGATACAAAAAGAAGAAGAGGGAATTATTGTTTGCGATGGTTCAAACTGTGGCTGTCGCGGCATGCTGAGACTTGTGGTTTTATAACAACTGAAAAATATTGGAAAATATACTTAAAGGAGTTGTCACCTGAAAATGAGTTATCATGTAATGGCAGAATGTTTTTTGTATCCCTGTTACAAAATGGAGCGGCATTACAAAATGGAGTGGCAGGTGGGATGCCAGGCGCCACTCCATTCATTCCATTCCGCCCCTAGAAAATGAATGGAGCAGGGGTCGACCATGCTCACTGCCACTCCCTTCTATTGGGAACAAAAAGTGTCCACTTCTGCCCATTGGAGCAGGTTCCCAACCGATCACAAATGTATCACCTATCTTGTAGGTAGCTGATCACTTCTTTTCACTAATCAACCCCTTTAAGTCCAATGTAGCCCGTCATAATATTAGAGATGAGCGAATAAATTAGAGTGGAATTAAATTTCATGGATGCGGATTTTTAGTAATTCGATTCCATGTGGATTGAGCAAAATGGTAGCCACTGGCTGCCATTTTTCTGAAGGGCCATCAAAAGAATAAAAAATACTTACATTACTCACATCTCCTGCCCCTCCACTACTCACAGTCACCCGTTCAGTCCTCGTCACCTCTTCTGATCCTTTCATACTGAGCCGGCTATGTGACTGCAAACTTCTGAATCCTCACAAAGCGTGCACCGCATTCACTAGCATTGAGGCCGTGCACGTCTAGTTGGCGTGTGGCCGGACGTATGCAAATCACACGCTTGAGGTCATGTGACCGGCGGTGCACACGTTGTAAGGATTCAGAAATCTGCAGTAAATTGAAGTGACTGCAGATTTTTAGGAAAAGACCAGTTAAAGGGATTCTCCATTGTCCCGTGGCTGCAATTTATTTAAAAGAAAAAAAAAAAAACTGTGCTTTACACACCCTCTCCAGGTACAGCACTGAGTCTCCGCCATTGCTCCTGGCATCTGTTACTGTCTGCAGCGCTCGACAATCTTGTAGACAATCAGTGGCTCTCTGAGGCTCTTGCTGTCAACTCGAGCAGAGCAGATGAGCTCACTGACTGGCTGCAACGCTGTTGACGTGATGTCAATAACATACACCAGGAGCAGCGGCAGAGACTTGGCGCTGGACCCAGGGAGGGTGAGTAATGCAAAGTTAGTATTTTTTTTTATACAAACTGCACCCGGGGGATATTGGAGAAGCCCCTCTAAGTATAATGTAAAGAAGTTGTACCAGTGGAACTACCCCTGTCTATAGGTCCTAATGCACATTAAAGAATTGGAACAAAAATACTCCAGGGTGCACTGCTGAAATCCTATGTTATGTGATGCTCAAAGTTCATTATCAGAGCTGTCACCATGAAAAATGGAGAGAGAAGGGAGTGGATAAGTCAGAGTCAACATGAAGGCCGAGTGACCAAAGACGATTCCACATGGTCTCCAAAATGACTAACAAAACTTGGCTTAGATTTAATTAATTCCAGCTTCTCCTACAACTTTTCATCCACATGTATAAACTTTTTTTTTTAAAACCTTAAACAATATTGAAAAACTTTCCCTTTAGTCAGGATCTCTCCATGGTGCTGAAACAGTGCAGAAGCTTTCCAGAAACCGCTGAATCCTGCTTCCAGATGGAGCAGACGGAGCTGGTAATAGAGCACAATTCATTGTGATATCTCCATGACTTCTCTGTGGTTTTCCATATTCCTGAGGGCGAGCCAACTGCATTATATAAATCCAAAAGAAACAAATGAATATTCGCTATATCTCTATGTAAAAAGCCATTTGCCTCATCAAAAAAAAAGTATTATAATAGGTGTCCTGTAATTTCATTTAAAAAAAATGTGACTCTAAGTGATAGTTAACTATGTGGACTAACCACTGGGATTTTCGATTTTTGAATTTTAGTTTCTGAAAAATGGAGAAAAACATAATTTTAGCAATTTAGTCCAAATGCACTTTTTTAGTTAAAAGGTGTATAGAATTTTGCAACCAGTTTTTATATCATTCCAACGCAATGAAGCACTTATCTTAGTTTTCCTAGTTTGCACCCAAGTGCACTACTTCATGTAGCAAGTCTACGGCAGTCACACATTTTAGCTGTTTCTGTGACTTCCATAGATTTCAGTGATGATACGTTCTGCTCCGTTCATTCTTACCAGGATACAAGGTCCCATATCCACCCCAGCAGTGTGGTAAAACCTTGAAAGGCTATATACAAACCATATTGGGAGTTTACATTGCAATTTTAATTTTCACCCCAAACCCATTTGCTCATCTTTAGTTGGTATACTGTATACTTTTTTATTTTTTATTTTATTTTTGGTGAATTTTTTAAGCTCCTTATTTTACGATCCACGTTAAAAAAAAAAAAAAAATCTAGGGTCCGATTCATAATTCAATATTTTTTTTAAGTAAGTTTTGTGGAATTTCTTGACGTTTCTTGGTTCCAAATTTCTCAAAAAAGGAGCGAGCACGTGGTTCATGAAATTTTTTGCAAAATCCAAAGTGCTCTCCCTTTTCCCTCTTTTAACCTATTTTGCGACTTATTAGAGCTAAAAAGCCACATGTTCTGCTAAACTTATGCAAAAAAATTGCGCCAAAATAGCTAACATACATAATTAATCCAGGACAGGACAGAAGTACATTGGCACCAAAATTTATGTTTTTTTCTTTAAAAAATTGCAAACGATGAGTTATCCAAAAATATCTGAAAACCTCTAGAACCTACCCACAATGGCGAAATAAATAAAAAAAAACACATAGAAAATTAGACTTTAAAAAAGGTATGAATTCAAAGATGACTAAGGAGCAAATGAAAAACAGGTGAAAAACACCAGAAACAAAATAGAAAACATACAAAAAATGCAATAATGAATTGGACCCCTAGTTGTTTTTTTTTTCAGTTTTTAAAATGGCCAATAGAGCAAACACTATAAGCCTCCATTACTTGTTCTCTGTAGCCTACATGTCAGTTTTATTCATTGCACAATGTGCACATCCTATACAAGGAGTACAATAAGGAATTGTGTGTGTCACCAATATGGCCACCCTCAAGAAAGTTTAAAAATAAATAAAGGCAGATTTAAAAAAAAAGTTCAAACACCTTATTTACCATCTATATCAAATTACTAAAATAATATTTAGTTTTATTAGAAGTTTTTAGGGCAGAAACTGAGTAGAAACTCTCCAAATCTTCCTCCAAATCTGAAAACTCCTAAAAACTTCTCCTAAAGTTTCCACTCAGTTTCTCCTTCGAAAACTCAGCAAAAAGCCTCCATCTGCACATGTGCCACCTAGAGCGCAGATAACCCAGTACACCGGGCATGGGTCGGATCCTTCTAGTTGTCCCATGGGGGTTGGTGGCCATACCCGGTGCCTGGCACTCCAGTGCGGTGAAAATAGGCCCACATCTGTGCGTGTGCGGGGCTTAACATGGGTAGTTGTGGTGTTTGGTGGCGTTCCCCGCGGTGTTAGTGCGGAGGGAGACAGAAGAGTCAGGAGACAGCAGCCAAAAAGATTCACAGCCATAGATGGTCTAACTTGTTCACATGACAAAGTTCCAGAGACAGGCACAAAGCGACGGATGCAGGGAAATGGCACCTTTGAGGCGTGATGATGACCAACGAGTGCAGTAAGCGCCTACCCTGCTGTCCAGGCTGGCACAATGGAGTACCCCCATCCTACGGGGGATCGATCCCCAGTAAACCTCAATATATCCCTGATCCTCTAACCTTCATGGTGTTGCAGGCTCTCAGCCCCTACATTATGCTGCTCTCAGATTAAAAAGCAAAAACCTGCTGACAGATTCCATTTAAAACAAATGTGCGCTACTCTATGCTGTACAGCTGTATACATTTGATATAGGCTGCCATTTAAAAAGTGTATTAAAAAGTGCAATCCAGCCTAAAACTTGAACATTACAATATAAACCTAAACTCCGCTCAGATTACACCCTTATGCACTCAAAATACTAAACACAACATATTATAGGTGTACAGAATCAGTCTATAACATCGGGAATTAAGAATATAAAAAAATGTAAAAAATCTCATATCATGGATCCCCTTTCCCCCTCACTCCCTATGGCAGTAAAGTAAGCATAATCCCAGGTATCAGGCATTCATTTCAATAACACTAGCATGATATGTTTATTATTTTACCAAAATTCAGTAAAAAAGTTGTAAAAAAAATGTTGCATTTCATCTGGCTAATGCCCAATATTTATGGGAGCGACCAGCAACTTGAATCAGACACTCGCTGCGTTTTTGCAGCCGTAATGAGGGTGAAGATACCAGGTGAAGGGTGCTCCCACGATAGCACATGAAATCAAATTATCAAAAATGTACCAGAAGAATAAAATAAAACAATAATTTATTTAAAAATACAACGCGTTTCGTCTGTATCCAGCCTTCCTCAGGTGATGACAGCCGAGGAAGGCTCAATACAGGCGAAACGCTTTGTGTTTTTAATATATTTTATTTATTATATTTTATTTCTTCTGGTACTTTTTTGGTAATTTGATTACATCTGCTATCGTGGGCGCACCCTTCACCTGGTATGTTCACCCTCTTTACGCACTGCTGGAACTCCCTTGGAGGAATTTCCATCAGCGCACCATTAGATTAATTTTATGCATTTTTTGGAGTTGTACCCAAATATACACAACTTCATCAGGTGAGCAAATTCCTTGTTTTTGATTTTAATCTCTCTTTTTTTAAACTCCCTACTCTTAGAAAGCACCATCTTCTTTCCTTTTTCCCATAAGGGAATTCCACTATTGGTATGTTTTTCCAGCCGTGTAAGTTTTACTCTGAAATTATGTGAAGTTTTAGAGAAAGCATTAAAAATGGCAGCTGGGGACTATGTCACTAGGATGACTAGTCCAACAGGCCAGCCCCCCGTGGCTTCTCCCCACCCCACTCTGACGCGCCCCCTGGGCCTGTGCTGTGCAGGGGGATACCCGGAGCCAGATCGCTGGGGGTTGTAGTTCTCCGTGGCGGTGACCCGGTCCGTGCCCAGGGCGGTCAAACCAGTGGCAGTCTTAAGTAATAACAATGGCCGACTATGCCACCCGTGGATTGCGGTCAGTGGGGACCGCCGCTGCGCTGCCGACCGCTGAGGCTGATGTTGTTTGCGCAGCCGAGTATGGGATAACTCCCCACGGGAGAAGTATTGCCTCAGGGCAGCTAGTGTGGATGATGAGAGTGATGGTGTGAGCGTCCGAGTAGTAATGGTGCTGGTGCGGCGATGAAACACAGAGACGTGTGGTGCAGTTCAGGGTCTTTACTGATGGTATAAAGCAGACCCTCCCGGGAGTACTGGTTAGCAGTAGGGGCCTGGTCAGTCTGTGAGCAAGCAGGATCTCCCCTGGCCAGGTGGAGTTGTAGGCCTCCCCGACTATCTGCACTCTTTCCTGGCTACCTTGCTCTATGCGGGTAGAAGTAGCCCACGTCCCTGAGTATACCGTGTGGTGCTCACCCGTATGGCCGGTGACTTGGGGCCTTCCGTTAGCCTCCGCTTCACGATGGCGGTGCTGGTCCCTTGCTTGTGACCGTGCCTCCGGGCTTCTAAGGCCAGAGGACATGGAATCCCCTGCCGGTTGGATTCTGCTGCTGGACCTGGATGTCCCCACAGCCTCGGACTCCGTGTCCGGGTTTAGTGTCTTCAGCCAAGGCGAGCTTTCTAGCTTCCAGCCTCTGGCACTTACTCCTGCTCCTACATAGCTCCTGTTGTAACTCTCCCTGTGTCTGGAACTTCACTCCAGGCTCTGACTAACTTAATCCCGCCCCAGACCCAGCTTATAAGGGCAGATTCCTCCCCTCCCAGGTCTGGGTGGGCCGTGTTGCATGCTTAGCGCTCCTGACCAGAGAAACCTCCCACTTGCTCTCAGACAGAATATTTCTATTACTGTGGTAACCAGACCCCTGGGGTGCCACATTCCCCCCTAGTAAATTTTAGTACTCCGGGACTAAACACATTTTTTTTTAAAGAAACATAAATACAGGGTATAACAATAACACAATAACATATTTACAAGAAGCTTTAGTTCTTTAAAGGTCACGGCGTGTCCGCAACCGGGTGTCCATATCACCCAAGGTGAAGTTTGTGAAACAACAGGGTGTCCATGTCACCCAAGGTGAAGTTTTAAGCGAAGTAGGGGACCTGTCCAAAGCAAACCCCTTGCGTTGGCCCTGGGCGTGGCTGCAAGGCTGGAGCTAGCTACTTTGGGCCGCAAGTAGGCCACGCCAGACAGGTTTTCTTTTCCGCGGCCGTCTTCGCAAGAGGCACAATGTGCAACTATCTACAAGATTGTTCCGGTTATCCAGCGTCCATAACCTGTTAGTCCATAGAAATCTGCAGGGTAACTGAGAAACATAATTAATAACAGGCAACAAACATAAACCATAAACATTTTCAAGAAACACTTAAATTTACAGTGCATTAGTTTACATTTTCCAGCGAGCGGGCATCTGACCTCTAGTGACTCTAGTGGACCTACGGAGCTCACTAACTGGTCCTGCACTACAGGGTGTAGGAGGTGTTATGGGCAAGCTGGGCAGCTGTCGGCGCACTCTTCGGCTCACTAGGGGCACGGCAGGCTCACTACTAGCAGAGGGTTGATTCTCCTGTGCTGCTGGTGTGGACTCTTCTGCCTCCTGGGCCGGCTGCTCTTCCAGCTCTACCTGGTCTTCTGTAGGCACTTGAGGGGCTGGCTGGAGAAAGGTGAGGACGGGCACCACGATAGCGTTGTTTACTTGTGTCCAGGATCGGGGAAAGTCTCCGAGTACGGTGCTGATCATTTCCTCCTTTTCCTCTACGGGTTGAGGGTCTTCCTGAACTTCATCCGTGCTTTGCAACTTCTCGGGGCACTTTTTCAGGTGGTCTTTGGAGACAGTGGCTGTGGTCTCTCCTCCATCCTTGCTGATGACGTACACCTTTGGATTATTGTGGCTTGAGGGCAGTACGGTGTACGGGTCCTTTTCCCACTGGTCGTCCAACTTATGGAGCCGCCTTTTTCTTTTCAAGACCTGCTCTCCAGGTACCAGGGGAACAGCGGGAGCATGTTGGTTATAAGTCCTCTCCTGCCTTTCTCTTGATTGACAGAGACTTCGCTCGACGCTCTCCTGTACTTTCCGGTACTGCTGCTGCCGTTCTGTATCCCAGTCTGCCTCTGGCGAGGTGTCCTCAGGTGTCAGGACTCCCATATCCAGGTCAACAGGCAGCTTACCAGGTCTTGCTCGCATTAGGTAAGCCGGGGTACAGTTGGTGGAACCTACCGGGATGTGGTTATACAGGTCCACCAGATCGGGCAGTTTCTCAGGCCACAGACTGCGTTCTTCCAGGGGCAATGTTTTTAGCAGATCTATCACCACCTGGTTCATCTTCTCGCAGAGTCCATTGGTTTGGGGGTGATAGGGCGTTGTTCTTATCTTCTTGCAGCCATACAGGTTGCAGAACTCCTGGAAGACCTCCGCTGCGAAGGCTGGTCCTTGGTCCATCAGCACTTGGTCCGGGTACCCGTGAGGGCGGCAGAAGTGCACCTGGAAGGCTCTGGCTGCTGTCTGAGCCGTCAGGTCTTTGACAGGGACCACCACCAGGAACCGGGAGTAGTGATCCACGATGGTTAGGGCGTAGACATACCCGCTTCTGCTTGGAGCCAGTTTAACATGGTCCAGAGCGACCAGTTCCAGCGGCTGCCTGGTGATGATGGGCTGCAGGGGAGTCCTCTGGCTGGCACGGTCCCTTCTTCTTAGATTGCACGGGTTACAGTCTCTACACCACCTCTCAATGGCTCCTCTCATGCCTATCCAGTAGAACCGTTCACGCAGCAGGAACTCCAGCTTCTTCCATCCGAAGTGCCCAGCCCCATTGTGGTAGGCCTCCAGCACCATAGCTGCGTCCCGTCTCGGTACCACAACCTGCCAGATCAGTTCATGTGTCCGGGAATTGACCATTCTGCGGCATAACTTCTCCTTGTAGAGAAACAGTCTGCTCTTCTCCGTCCACAGTTGCTTGGTCTCTTCCGGAGCGTCTGGGTCCAGGTGGGCGTCAGCCTGGGTCAGCATCTCCTTCACCAGACGGACTGCGGGGTCACTGTCTTGCGTCTCCGCCCAGTTGTAGTGGGGTAAGGGGTTGAATGTAGCGGATCGCTGGCCCCTCACACGGTGGGAATACTAGGTAATCCCATGACGGTGAAACGCAGGGAGTTCGATCTCTTCCAATTCTTCTGGATCCTCCCCTTCGTCCGGTAGGTTTGGCATCCTGGACAGGGCGTCCGCGTTGGTATTAGAGCGTCCTGCCCGGTATTTGATTGTGAACTCAAAATTGGACAGGAGGGCCATCCATCTCTGCTCCAGGGCACCCAGTCTTGCAGTGTCCAGGTGTGTCAACGGGTTGTTGTCCGTGTACACGGTGAACCTGGAAGAGGCAAGGTAATGCTTGAAACGTTCGGTTACTGCCCACACCACTGCCAGGAACTCTAGCTTGAGCGAGCTGTAATTCTCAGGGTTTCTTTCTGTGGGTCGCAGTTTTCGGCTGGCGTAAGCAATTACCCGTTCTCTCCCCTGCTGGATCTGGGACAGTACGGCCCCTAGCCCGATGTTGCTTGCGTCCGTGTGGAGGATAAAGGGCTGGCTGTAATCAGGGTACGCCAGGATTTCATCCCCCGTGAGGGCCATCTTCAGCTGGCGGAAGGACTCCTCTTCCAGCTTTTCCCATTTGAAGGGTGGCTTCTGGTTTTTGGCCTTCCTGGACTGGCCTATCAGGAGGTCCTGCATAGGAGCTGCCTTCTTGGTAAAACCGGGAATGAATCTTCGGTAGTAGCCTACCAACCCAAGGAACTGCCGCACTTCCTTTATGCTGGATGGTCTTGGCCAGTCCTTAATCACGGTGATCTTGTCAGGGTCGGGGGCCACTCCGTCAGCACTCACCACGTGTCCCAGGTACTGTACCTTTGGCTTCAGTAGAGGACACTTCGAGGGTTTTACCTTTAGGCCATAGTTTGCCAGGGCTTCAAACACTTCTGCCAGGTGTTCCAGATGGTCCTCATAGGTCTTGGAATAGACGATGACATCGTCCAGGTATAATAGGACCGTCTCGAAGTTCCGGTGTCCCAGACAGCACTCCATCAACTGTTGGAAGGTTCCTGGTGCATTGCAGAGCCCGAACGGCATACAGTTAAATTCGCTGAGTCCCATTGGGGTGGTGAATGCGGTCTTCTCCCGGTCCGCCTCTGCTACAGGAACCTGCCAGTACCCGCTAGTGAGATCCAAAGTAGAGAAGAAGTTAGCAGATTTTAATGCAGCTAAGGACTCTTCTATCCTTGGTAACGGGTACGTATCTTTGTGTGTGATACGGTTGACCTTCCTGTAGTCTACACACATTCTCATGGTGTTGTCTTTCTTTTTCACTAAGACTAGTGGAGCTGCCCAGGGGCTACAGCTGTCCCTAATTACCCCAGCCTCCTTCATGTCTTTTAGCATCCCCTTGGCGTGCTGATAGTGTGCAGGGGGTACGGGTTGGTATCTCTCCTTTATGGGAGGACGGTCTCCCGTGGGGATGTGATGTTCTACCCCCTTTACTCGCCCGAAGTCTAGCGGGTATTTACTAAACACTCTCTCGTACTCTTGAACCACCCGATAGACTCCCTGTTTTTGGTGTGAGGGAGTGGAGTCAGTACCCAAATGCAGTTGCTGACACCAGTCCTCCATTGGTCTCTTAGAGCCGTTACCTTCCTCTGGTTGAGATGGAGGCAAGGGTTCCACGGCCTGTACAGAATTCTGGTTGATTGTGAACAATTTGGCTAGCGTGGCATACCGGGGCAGGTATACTTCTCTGTCCCCGATATTTATGATGCGGACGGGCACCCTCCCATGGCGTACATCAACCACCCCCCGTGCTGTCAAAATGGTGGGCCTACTGTCTGAGTAGACGGGTTCTACCATTGCTTGGTAGTCTCTACCTCTTAGACCAATAGCTGCCCGGCACCAAATCATCATCTCACTTTTCGGGGGCATGGCAATAGGGAACGGGTCACACATTCTCACGCTACCTATCTCACCACCAGATAGTTCCACCTGTTGCCGCTTCATCAGTGCCCGGATCTCTTTTTGGAGCACACGCTGCTGGCTGGAACTGGCGTTCTTGGCAACCTGCTGCAAAATAAGAATCACCTCTGCAAGACAGTTTTCAATTACGTTAGTACCTAGGGTTATTTTTGGGTGACTCTCCCGACGGTCAATGTCCACGATGATCAGTCCTTGTGCCGGCAGTTCAACTTTACCGACCTTGATAGTCACTTCCTTAAATCCTATCTGTGGCACGGGCTGACCATTGTTGGCGATAATGCTCAGGTCGTCATCTGGGTAGCGAGTTATGTCTGAGTCATTCCAGTACTGCTTGAAGAGCACGTACGGGATGGTGGTGACCTGTGACCCGGTGTCCAGTAGGGCACTCATAGGAAAGCTGTCCAGTACCACAGGCAAGGCCGGACGTCCCCCTACGTATTTGTCACGCCAGTTCGATGGGCCTGATGATCTTATGCCTGGGGGTTGGCCCTCTACCCCAGGTTGTGCCCGTTTAAATGACAGTACCTTGTCATATGTCCGGGTTGATTGCAGCGACGGCAGATGGGTCGTCAGTCCTCGTTGCATCTGTCGCTGGGTCTTCCTCTGGCCGGTGGGGTCCTCCTCAGTCGGCGCCACGGGACGTCCTCCGGTCCGGATGCCAGCTGGATTTTTCCTGGAGAAGAGACCTGTAGAGACTGCACAGTTCTGGTTAGCGTGGCAACGCTCTTAGTCAGCTCTTGGACCTGATGGTGCAGGTCTGTAGCCGGGTCATTGTTCAAAGCCTGCGCATCAGCTCCCACAGGCCCTGCAGACAAGGGCGCCGCGTCCTGATGATAAGTGATAGCAGGGCGCCTGTGGGTCACAGCGCCACCTGGTGCCGGTTCTCAGAGCACCCGGATGGCTCTGTCCTTGATCTGTGCAAAGTCCAGGTCAGGGTCCTGTAAGGCCATTGCCCTTTACTGGGTTCGGTGGGCATTGCACAGTAGACCCTCAATAAATTGTTTGGTCAACAGCTTGTCTTCATTTCCCACGCTGTCAGGGTCTGCCTGCTTAATGGCTCTCAGGGCCTCTTGTAGGTTTAGGGCATAGTCTCTTATACTTTCATGTGCCCGCTGTTTGCACCCGTAAAATCTGAGCTTTATTTCGGCTGAGGTGCGGGTATCAAATGTGTCTTTCAGCCGGGCTAGTATCTCTCTGACAGTCCTCTTCTTCCCAGGTGACCAGGACTTTACCTCCCTTTGGGCTGCCCCGATTAACTGGGCCACCAGAATGCTCACTTTTTGCTCTTCTGTGAGGGGGTATACTTGGAAGAGGCTATCAAGTCTTTCCCTAAAGTCACTTAGGGTATGTGACTCCCCTGAGTACTGGGGTAGCCAGGTTGCCCCCGGGATATAGGGCATGGTGAATGGCATGACCGTGGCCTACCTTGCGATGCTCTTCTTCCATAGGCCGCGGCTCCGCAGTCAATCGTCGGGGTCGAGGACCTGGCGTCGCGCTACGATGACGTCAGCGTCGCTCTTCCTCCCTTCCAGGACCTTACGCAGCGTCGGAGCGTGGGGCGGAGCTTCGGATCTCGCGCGCTTTCGGCGTCCACGCCCCTCTTCTTCCCGTGCGGCGTCCCGAAGATGGCGTCCGAAGGCGGGAAGCAGCTGCGGATGGCGGGAAGACGGCAGAAGACAGCGGGAAACGGTCCAAGATGGCGTCCGATGGCGGGAAACGACTCCGGACGGCGGGAAACTTCACCACAGGTAAGTATAAAAGTCTTTTTTCAGGCACGCAGTACCCGGTGGTTGCGGGCACGAAATCCTGCCAACTACGCCAAAGTTGACGCGCCCCCTGGGCCTGTGCTGTGCAGGGGGATACCCGGAGCCGGATCGCTGGGGGTTGTAGTTCTCCGTGGCGGTGACCCGGTCCGTGCCCAGGGCGGTCAAACCAGTGGCAGTCTTAAGTAATAACAATGTCCGACTACGCCACCTGTGGATTGCGGTCAGTGGGGACCGCCGCTGCGCTGCCGACCGCTGAGGCTGATGTTGTTTGCGCAGCCGAGTATGGGATAACTCCCCACGGGAGAAGTATTGCCTCAGGGCAGCTAGTATGGATGATGAGAGTGATGGTGTGAGCGTCCCAGTAGTAATGGTGCTGGTGCGGCGATGAAACACAGAGACGTGTGGTGCAGTTCAGGGTCTTTACTGATGGTATAAAGCAGACCCTCCCGGGAGTACTGGTTAGCAGTAGGGGCCTGGTCAGTCTGTGAGCAAGCAGGATCTCCCCTGGCCAGGTGGAGTTGTAGGCCTCCCCGACTATCTGCACTCTTTCCTGGCTACCTTGCTCTATGCGGGTAGAAGTAGCCCATGTCCCTGAGTATACCGTGTGGTGCTCACCCGTATGGCCGGTGACTTGGGGCCTTCCTTTAGCCTCCGCTTCACGATGGCGGTGCTGGTCCCTTGCTTGTGACCGTGCCTCCGGGCTTCTAAGGCCAGAGGACATGGAATCCCCTGCCGGTTGGATTCTGCTGCTGGACCTGGATGTCCCCACAGCCTCGGACTCCGTGTCTGGGTTTAGTGTCTTCAGCAAAGGCGAGCTTTCTAGCTTCCAGCCTCTGGCACTCACTCCTGCTCCTACAGAACTCCTGTTGTAACTCTCCCTGTGTCTGGAACTTCACTCCAGGCTCTGACTAACTTAATCCCGCCCCAGACCCAGCTTATAAGGGCAGATTCCTCCCCTCCCAGGTCTGGGTGGGCCGTGTTGCATGCTTAGGGATCCTGACCAGAGAAACCTCCCACTTGCTCTCAGACATAATATTTCTATTACTGTGGTAACCAGACCCCTGGGGTGCCACAACTCCACCAGACAGTCTTGTCTATATAAACACATAAGAAGAAGAGACCGCTTATTCTAGGGAAGCTGTGAGAAGTCCTCCTAGTTGCATTATAGAGAGAAACCTCGGCCCACCGGTAATGGAAATGATTTTTAATTTATGATAGCAGTCCACAGCAATTAAACGTTTCGGTCTATATGACCTTCATCAGTGTACTGCAGGTGAAGATAAACAAAACATATAACATATATATTTAACAAAACAAAATAAGAATTGGTCACAGTGTCTCAAAATAAAATCAATAATGCAGATGAGAACCTAGAGAACCTTCCCGCTTGCTGGGAGTAGGGCAAAGAGTAGGAGGGCGCAGTGTCCCAGGACCGGGATTCCTATGAGGTGAAGGGCACATAGTGGTTCAGAGCAGGATAAGTGAAGAGTGCAGCTGCTGTATAGGAGTGTCTATATAGGAGGAGCACACCTTGAACGTTAAGGAGAATCGGATAGGGAAGCTGGCGTGACCACGGCATCCACCGCTGGTAGCTGGCGTGGTAGTGTCAAAATCACATGTCCGGACTCAAATAGTGGGTAGGCGGGACCTAGAGTGTCCGGCGTCTAATGTGGGAGGCTATAGACGCCAGTGAGGGCGTGCTGATCTGGTGACGTCACTGGAAGTGACGCGGAGTGGCTGGGAGGAGTGAGTGCCCGCGGCTGATTGGACCAAGTGCGCGCATGCGCACGTGCGTGCGTGTCACCCGGCGGAAGAGTGTGTTCCAGGAGACAGGAAGTAGCGTTCCAAGGGCAGTAAAGTGCGTTCCACTGCTGGAGTGTGCTAAACTGTGCAGGAGGGATCAGAGGAGGACACCAATTAGGAGCGGGGGCAATCCATATACAATATTCTGGAACATAAGGAAACGCATATTAGAAAATTATGCATCCCACAGAGGTCTTAGTGTTATTATAAATACTTGTACAGCAATCACACAGACGGAAATAGATTATTTGCAAAATGATATCAAGAAGTCCATGATTTCCCAGAGTCCTGTTAGACAATATCGTTATAGGTTAGTGTAATGACCGGAGGTCCAAGAGAGTTCCAGTGAGTCACGAACTGAGACTGAGACAGAAATAAACAACACTTTCTTTACTAAAACAGGGATAAGACTAAAATTCAGTATTGCATGACTCAGCCTCAGGTTCTACCTGGGACACTGTCCCTATTAAATACACACAATCAGCAAAAGCTGAAATCAATGTGCCAATCTCAAGGTTTCCAGCTTATGTAAATTATTCTAGGGATCTGGAACAATTTTACCTAAACACAGTGTCAGTCTAGTGAGGGCGGTCTATGGGGACCCCCTGAGATGGCACACTGAGTACAATCCTATCACTATTAACAATAACAATGCATGAAACTATACCAATTGCTCTTATACCCCTATTACAAGGATACCCGGGTATCTTAAAGTTATGGTACGGTTAACCTCAGATGTAGTCTATCACAGGCCTGTGAATCGCGGTGGCTGCAGCTAGTCCCAGAAAACTTTGGCGCCAAAACAAAAACAACGTTCACAAAATCAGCACAGGTTCCTTGTCTTGTCGGCCGATGCCGAGCCCACACGCAGGGGACTTTAGTCCTGTAGCCTCAAGTTAAGGTCTGGGAAGATCTCTTCACAAGACTTGTCAGTATCCTCTCAATAGGAATGGCACCGGACCCCTTCTTTCCTCTCGCAGTCACTCACTCTTTTCCAGACCACCGACCATGTGCTCCGTCACAGAAATGGATTCCTAAGACTCTTCCTTTCTCACTCAACACTTGGCTCCTTCAGCACAAAGTCTCTAGTCCACTCAGCATGGACTTCCACAAAACTCCACAGAGCCACACAGCTTTCCCCAGCTCAGCACTTGTTCTTAAGCAGGGACAGGGGTTAAAAAACTCCACAGGGAAGTGTGTAGAGACAGAGTCTTGTTGCAGCTCAGTTCTCCCAGACTTCCTGTCTCGCCTCTCACACAGCAGACACTCTCAGAACGCACAGGGTCTCCAGCTCTGCCCCTGCTCTGAGCTCAGCCCGGCAAAAGTCACAGGGTCCTAATGCTCTGCTGCTGCTATCACAGTTCACACTCTCACATGCCGCCCCACTAGAGGTTGGCGTCCTCGACACACCTCCCCACTCAAAGTCGTCTTGTGCATAGCGCTGTGGAGGTATACCCGCCGTAGCTCGAGTAGTTCTCTTGGGACCCACCCCAACAGGCTCGGCTCCCGAGGGGGGCAGAAATCTCTTCAACAGGAGCCAATGAGGCTGCTCCCTCCTGAGATGTGGCGCCCTGTGCCACATCATACGGATCAGGTAACTGTCTTGATTCCCCGTTCTCTGAAGGACATACCACATTCTCCATACTCTCTCGACATGGGGACAAATTGATCGCAGGGGGCAAGTAAGCAGGCGTGGAGGCAGACCCACCATCAAATTCAAGAGCATTAGGGATGCCCACCCTGTGGTTCCGTGGAAACGGGGACGGCATCTTTAAACCAGCACCGTTGTAGCATGTTACGATGAAGATTACAGGTTGGTCCCCCTGTCCCCACCGGCTCGACCTTGTAGACTGGAATCTCAGGGCTCACCCGTTTTTTTACCAGGTACGGAGTCGCCTACCACCGTTCACTCAGCTTTTCCAACCATCGTTTGATTCTCACCAACACTCTATCCCCCGGGGAGAAAGGCTCGGTTTGCACGGGACGCGTGTCCCTATGGGTTACCTGACTGAGTCGATCACCCACCACCTGATACACCATCCTCAATCGTCGTCGGTGTTCCCGAACCCATTCTGATGCGGTCCGAGGGGGATCGGAGGAGGGATCTGGCATGCTCAAATCCTCAATGTCCTGCCCTGGCCTCCCGAACATCAACATGTGTGGTGAGTAACCAGTAGTGCTGTGCACTCTATTATTGTAAGCCCACATCAATTCGGGGAGATACTCAGGCCAGCGTACCTGTTGTTTACCCTCTAACGTCCTCAACATCTGCAACAGAGTCCGATTAAAGCGCTCACAAGCTCCGTTACCTTGGGGATGGTAAGGTGTCGTTCTCGACTGTGCGACACCATACAGCTGGTACAGCTCCTTCATCAATGTCCCCTGAAAACATGCCCCCTGATCTGAGTGTATTCTTTGCGGACACCCAAACACCTGGATGAAATGTCGACACACGGCTTCAGCCGCCGACTCGGCCGTCTGATCTCTTGTCGGCACTGCTACAGCATACTTGGTGAAGTGGTCTGTCATTACCAAGCAATAGGAATACCCAGGCGTTGAGTATCCTATCAAGACATAGTCAATCATGAGCAGCTCTAAAGGAGCGGAAGTCTTAATAGATTGCATGGGCGCCCGCTACTCAGGGCTCTTACTGAGCCCACAGACCCGACACTGCCTCTGTCACCATCTCCCCCAATTCAGGACAATAGAGGACTCGCTGTAGCCACTGGAGTGTCTTTTCACTCCCAAAGTGGGCCCCCTTCTCATGCGCCTCGTGAGCGACCACTGGACCCATCCCCATAGGGATTACTAGCTGGTACCGGTGCTGCAGCTCAGATGGCAGGTACACTTTACGGTACAAGAGGCCCCGTTCCACACACAACTTATCCCACTGTCGCAGTAGTTTCATTCCTTCCACGGACAGCTTGGCCTTTTCCTCTGCACGCGGCCAGACTGCTTTTTGTACCCAATTGCGCACTAGTGCAATGTCAGGGCAATCGTTCTGGTCCTTTGCCCAATCCGAGGGTGTTTTTCCCAGAACACACGGCATCCCTGACGCCACCCCACTTGAATGTACCACACTTCTGGAGATAGGTACCTGCCCCAAGTCAGGGGTTTCAGTGTCCTCAAGCTGGTCATCAACATTTTCCCCCGAGGGCCCAAGGGGCACCCTTGAGAGTGCATCCGCATTTCCGTTTTCCCGCCCAGAGCGAAACTTAATTCGATAGTTAAACTTAGCAAGGCGAGCGACCCACCGCTGCTCCAACGCTCCCAGCTTTGCGTTTTCTAGGTGAGCCAGAGGGTTATTATCAGTCATGACTAGTACCTCAGCTCCTGTCAGATACTCGGCAAAGCGTTCTGTCATCGCCCACACCAGGGCCAGTAGCTCTAGGCGAAACGAGCTGTAGTTAGCTGGGTTGCGCTCAGTGTCTCTTAAAGACCTGCTGCCATAGGCGATTACTCGCTCCTGACCATCCTGCCCTTGTGCTAGTACCGCCCCCAGCCCATGCAGACTGCCATCGGTGTATAACAGGAAAGGGGAATCAAAGCGGGCATACGCTAACAACGAAGCACTCATTAGGGCGGCCTTCACCTCCTCAAATGCCTTTTGCTGCTGGTGTCCCCAAGGGATGGGGCGATTTTGGGGGCCTTGTGCCGTCCCTCTTAAGAGCTCATTCAGGGGACTCACTACTTGTGAAAACTTAGGTACAAATCGCCGATAGTACCCCGCTAAACCTAAGAAGGCCTGAACCTCTCGCAGGGTACGGGGGGGTGGCCACTCCTGCATAACCATGACCTTACTGGTCGCGGGCAGAACCCCGTCCGGAGTCACTACGAGACCTAAATAGTCAATCTGACTCTGTAACATTGGCACTTCTTTGGTTTTATTTTTAGGCCATAACAACTGAGCCGCCGGAGAACTTGACGTAACTTCTCAAGATGGTCTTCAAATGAGGTCCCGAACACCACAATATCATCGAGGTATATCAGGACTGACTCAAAATTCAGATCGCCTAAGCAATGTTCCATCAGGTGTTGAAAAGTTCCCGGGGCGTTAGTGAGCCCGAAGGGCATCCGGTTGAATTCATAGAGGCCCATTGGTAGGACAAACGACGTCTTGGCCCGATCTTTTTCGACCATTGGTACCTGCCAATAGCCACTTGCTAAATCCAACGTCGAGAAATATTTGGCCCGACCCAATGCCGACAGAGACTCTTCTATGCGAGGTAATGGATATGCGTCCCTCACCGTGTGAGCATTCAATTTGCGATAGTCCACACAAAACCGAAGGGTCCCATCCTTCTTCCGCACCAAGACCACAGGGGCCGCCCAGGGGCTCTGGCTCTCTCGGATCACTTGGTTGTCAAGCATACTGGCCACCATGCGCTTCACCTCTTGATAGAGCGTGGGGGGGATTTGACGATAACGTTCCCTAATAGGAGTATCCCCCGTAGGAATCTCATGCTCAATCGTCCGGGAACAACCGAAATCCTCAGCATGTCGCGAAAAGGTCTCTTGATGTTCCCACAAGACCTTCTCCAGTTGCTCCAATTGCACGGGGGTCAGTTCCTCCCAATCCAATCCCATCTGGTCCATGATCACACGACCATTCCATTCTTCGGTAGGAGATTCGGTCCGGCCTACTTCGATCGCGAACGTCCAGCAAGACTGTCCGCTGGGCGAAGTTCGAACACTGTCTTGTCAGGCACCTCCCCTGCTGGCACGAACAGTTCAGCCAGAATGGTCCCAGCAGGAATTGTAACAGCCTCATCTAAAACGTTGATACATCTGACTGGCACCCGTCCATTCTTCACAATCGCCAGAGACCGGGCCACAGGCGCCTTGGCAAACGAGGACTTCTCTGGGGCTGGCTCGATGAGTACTTCAAGCCCATTCAGTCTCTGCGCAGCCCCCACCGGTAGCATTAAGAGTTCTTCATGCCGCGGCACTAGTGAGATCGTGGTCCGCGATGGCACTCGGACCAGGCCCACCCGACCCCCAGGGACCGCACTCTTCAGGAGATCACAACTCAGCACTAGACGGTGTAACATTCTCTGGGTGGGTTGATGGTGGGTATCACGCGCCCAGTATCGGGGTCCCTGACTGGCATACATCTGATGATTTAAATCTCACAGAACGTTCATTCCGAGCATCACCTCCATCCCTCTTCTAGGAGGGTGGTCCACCAGCACTATCCCTTTCTGACCCAGCTCTTGACCAAACATTTTCAGTTGCATCCACACGATCCCCTTCGCCATCAGTTGGCCATTGTTAGCGGCTGTAAGCCTTATCACTCGGCCGTCCTCGGGAACCACGAGTTTACTAAAGTGCCTTTCGTACACCTCTAAGGGCATTATGGTACATTCGGATCCTGTGTCAACCAAGCATCTCATCTTCCGGCCTTCAAACTCTACTTCCAGCACTAGACTGCATGCGAACAAATCTTGTTCTTCCCGTCGAGGGCTTTGTGGGGGGTGGGCCGCTGCTGCTCGCCCTCTCATGGCAGCGGCTGGGAGTTTAACGCCGGCGAAGGAGGCTCCGGGGCTGCAGACATCCGGCAGTACCGGGAGATGTGTCCCCGACGCTCACACCTCCAGCAGGTGACCGCTCCTCGTGGACGAGAACTTGGATCATTCGAAGAGGGCGACCTGGCAGACTGTGGAACCACCATTCCAGAGGACGGGGCGGGTGGCCCTTCCGTAGGAGTAGGGACTGGCCCAGCTCTGAGTTTAGACACCTCCAGCTTTAGCTCCTTCAGTTCGGCACGCAGAGCCTGTACGTTTACCAGTCCTCCCCCTCATGAAACTGGCACCGGACCTCTCTCCAGCTGTGCACTGTCAACTGCTCCCTCGGCCACCAGAGTAGACTCCTCCTCCCTTTCCACCGCGGCCCGATAAATCTGCCAGAAGAATAATTCCGGGGTAGCTCGGGACATCTCCATCAGTTTGTCTCGAAGGAGTCTATTGGCTAACCCCGTTATGAATTGATCCCGGAGCAAGCGGTCTACCTCTCGGAATGCCCCCATGGCCCCTGGGTCTAGTCGCTGCACCTCATTCAACGTTTCCTGTAAAGTGTTCGAGTACTGCATCAAAGTCTCACATTCCCTTTGGGGCCGATTGAAAAACAAGGAACGAAGCTGGGCCACACGAGCCCGGCCTCCTGAACCCCCTTCTAACAGCTCCAAGATTTTCTCTAACGTGCTCCTCTCTGACTCTGGACGTACCATCACCATCCGCCTAGCGTCGCCCTCTAGTGCACTTAATGCCAACATTGCTCGTAATGCGGGGGCCAGATTACACATCCGCAGAACACTCCTGACCCTCTCAGCCCAATCCTGCAACGGCATGTTACGCCCGTCGTATTTCGGCATGTGCTGGAGTAAAGCTCCTACCGGCACATATCCTCCCACAGTCGCCGCGGCTGCCAGGGGTTCCGCTACCAGCGGGGGGGCTGCTGGTGTGGCAGAGTCATTTCTTCCCTCGCCTCCGTCCATGACAAGCACTGGATCCTGCCAACTACGCCAAAAATGTAATGACCGGAGGTCCGAGAGAGATCCAGTGAGTCACAAACTGAAACAGAGACAGAAATAAAGCACACTTTCTTTACTTAAACAGGGATAAGACTAAAATTCAGTATTGCATGAATCAGTCTCAGGTTCTGCCTGGGACACTGTCCCTACTAAATACACACAATCAGCAAAAGCTGAAATCAATAGAAGCGGAATCAAGGGAAGCGTGTAGAGACAGCGTCTTGTTGCAGCTCCGTTCTCCCAGACTTCCTGTCTCGCCTCTCACACAGCAGACACTCTCAGAACGCACAGGGTCTCCAGCTCTGCCCCTGCTCTGAGCTCAGCCCGGCAAAAGTCACAGGGTCCTAATGCTCTCCTGCTGCTATCACAGTTCACACTCTCACATTAGTACTAGATGGCAATCCTGGCGGCCCCTAGAGGCTCACATGAATGCATGTAAATCATAATCTCTGTTGAGTCCCCTTGGGGACAAGGATTGCAATTCACGGATCCAGTACGCTTCTCTCTGCTTCAATAAGCGGATGCGGTCGCCACCGTGGTGTAGTGGCTGGACCTGTTCGATCACTTGGAAGCATAATTGGGCATAGAATCATAGAATGGTAGAGTTGGAAGGGACCTCCTGGGTCATTTGGTCCAACCCCCTGCTCAAAGCAGGATTCACTAGATCATCTCAGACAGATGTCTGTCCAGCCTCTGTTTGAAGACGTCCATTGAAGGGGAACTCACCACCTCTCGTGGCAGCCTGTTCCACTCATTAATCACCCTAACTGTCAAAAAGTTTTTTCTAATATCTAATCTGTGTCTCCTCCCATTTAGTTTCATCCCATTGCTTCTAGTCTTTCCTTTTGCAAATGAGAATAAAGATGATCCTTCTACAATGTGACAGCCCTTGACATATTTGTAGACAGCTATTAAGTCTCCTCTCAGTCTTCTTTTTTGCAAGCTAAACATTCCCAAATCCTGCAACCGTTCGTCATAGGACATGGTTTGCAGACCAGTCACCATTCTGGTCGCTCTTCTCTGAACTTGCTTCAGTTGTGTCCTGCTGTGATGAAGTGTTAGGGGATTGGTAAAAGTAAATTTTTGCAACTAATTGTAGATTTGTGCTTAGAAATCCTATCTTTGATGGGTTGTGTCGTCTCCCCTACATAAATTAAGCCACATGGACATTTGATGAGATACACAACGTAGTTCGTGTCACATGTGAAATAATCCTTAATGGCGTATTTTCTGCCTGTTTGGGGGTGATGGATGATATCGCTTATAAGGATGTTGTGACATTGATGACATTGAAGGCATGGGAAGGTACCCTTTTTAGGTGTTTGCAGAAATCTTTGGTGGGGCCCTGGTTTAGTGGACCCTATGTCAGCATAGACAAGTGAATCTTTGAGATTCGGTGCTCTTTCGAAGCACGGTAAAAATGGTTGATGGAAAGCGGTTATAGTAGGGTAACTTGTTAGTGTTATGCACACGCCCGGGCTAAGCGGCGTGTGCGTGGGATTGGTAGTGATTCCACTGGACCGTGCCGGAGAGTGAATGCCTGGAGGGGCGTGACTAAGTATTCACCCGATCCGACCAGGGTCGCACGACGGCATACGACGCCAGTGCACCAAGGAGGAACCGAGCAGAGGGACCAGGTGCTACTCCAGGACAGACCCCGGACACGGCTGTTGACCCACACAGGGGAATACAGGAACAGGCTGGTAGGCTGGCACACAGACTGGTATGCAGGCAGGCGGGTATGCAGGCAGGGGGGTAAAGGCAAGCACAGCTAGAGTGCAGACAGGGAGGCACTAGCAGGTAGGAACACAGGCGGGATAGGACCCAGTACACACCGGGACACAGGAACAATACAGGCAGAGGGTTACAGGCAAGCACAGCTAGAGTGCCGACAAGGCTGAGCAGGGAGGACAGGGCTCTGTTCACACGGAACAGACAGGAAGGGAAAGACAGAGCCAGATACTCACACAGTACTTGCAGAGACAATAAGCAGGAGTTAGGTACGAGTTCAGACTCTGCAGAAAAAGGAAGGGAACGGACGTAGAGGCAAAACAGGTAAAGGACAGGAGAGAGTTCAGACTGGAACTGAGTGTACGGAGGAGACCGACACTGCAGAGGGATACAGGAGCGGGTCTGGGAATACGGCCCCCAGAGAGGCGGAACGAACAGGCAATGAGCGTGTTCAGACAGGACAGACCAGACGCAGGAGCGGGTCTAGGAAATCGGCCACTAGAAGGCGAGAGGAACAGGCTAGGAGCGTGTTCAGACAGGACAGACAAGAGAACACAGAAAGGAGTCAGTTCAGACACGGGAGCTGAAACCGCAAAGCAGGAGACATACAGGACTAAGTTCAGACACGGGAGCTGATACCGCAAAGCAAGAGACATACAGGACTCAGTTCAGACACGGGAACTGATACAAAAAAGCAGGAGACAAGAGACGGGACCTGGCACCTTCAGAGTGCAAGCACACACTGAAGGAAACACTATGCTCAGGCAGGGATAGAAGGGAGCTGCTGAGCTATATACCAAGTGACAGACAGCAATAGGCTGAGGACGCACAAGGGGTGTGACCCACAGCAGGTACAAAAGGCAGGAAGTGATCGGGCGCCGCCCTTAAGCAGCAGAAACAGACACAAACAGACAGCATGGAGGGAAGCCAGAGAGACATTCTGGACAGGAGATCAAGTGCGCCCTCTTGCACAGTGGGAGATGGACCACCATGCAAGGACGCCGCCAGGTATGTTACAGTACCTCCCCCCTTACGCCCCCTCTTCTTCAGGCCTGCCAGAATCTTCCGCAGGGAATTCGAGGGCCAGTCGTTCACTGGGTTGGAGGGGGACAGAGACTTAAGGGTAATCTCTGCTTCGAGGTACATCTTGTCAAGCTCACAGGAAGAAATAGACGGGTTATCACGTACATAATGAGGAAAAGTCACTGTCTCTTTGTTATCTGGTGGTATCCCGGAGGATTCAGGAAACAACTGGAGGTCCTCCGCCGGGTCAGAAGAGTGCAGAGGCTCAGAGAAAACAACTGCTTCAGAGTACACTAGGTCGGACTCACTGGAGGAAGCAGGCGAGGTATCGGGTACCGAGTATAGGAAAGTCTCTGTCCATTCACCACCAGGTGGCACCCCGAAGGGTTCTGGAGACAGCTGGCGGTCCTCCGCCTGGTCAGAGGGGTGTAGAGACTCACGGGTAACCTCTGCTTCAGAGTACACTAGGTCGGACTCACTGGACGAAGCAAGCGAGGTATCAGATCCAGGATATAGGAAAGTCTCTGTCCATTCACCACCAGGTGGCACCCCGAAGGATTCTGAACACAACTGGAGGTCCTCCGCCTGGTCGGAGGGGTGTAGAGACTCAGGAGTAACCTCTGCTTCGGAGTACACTAAGTTGGACTCACTGGACGAAGCGAGCGAGGTATCAGGTACAGAGTATAGGAGAGTCTCTGTCCTTTCGCTACCAGGTAGCACCCCGAAGGGTTCAGGAGACAACTGGAGATCCTCCGCCTGGTCGGAGGGGTGTAGAGACTCGGAGGTAACTACCACTTTGGGGTACCCATTGTCAGGCTCACAGGACGAAGCGGACAAAGTATTGAGTACCGGGTGTAGAGAAGTCTCTCTCCATTTGTCATCGAGTGGTATCCCGGAGGGTTCAGGAGGCAACAGGGGATCCTCCGCCAGGTAGTAGAGGTGCACAGACTCTGAGGTAACCACAGCTTTGGAGCATCCTTGGACATGCACACCGGTTAAAGAGAAAGAAGCATCTGATGCCGGGTGCAGGAAGTTCTCCTGTGTGGAGTCTGGATGGGCAGAAGTCTCTTCGGCCAGGAGAACTGGTGCACTACCCACGCACATTACCCATTGGGGTTTCTCCGGGATACAGGGAGATGAAGCTTCAGTAGGGACTTCAAGGTTGGGGTCAGGAGGTCTCAGGGAGGACAGACCCTGGCGTGACGGCTTGCCTCTAAGTCTAGCACGTCTGGACTGCCTCTTGAGGTTGAGAGAAGTATTCCGGAAAGCGTAGTCACCCTGTGAGGATTCTGGGTGGGCAGTAGTCTCATTGGGCTGGAGGACTATTGCGCTACCCACACACATTACCCGTCGGGGCTGCTCCGGGATATTGGGAAGTGAAGCTTCAGCAGGGGCTTCAGAGTTAGGGTCCTCGAAGACCATACGAAAGGCCACCAGGAAGGCCTGCAGGTCAAGGATGACAGGATCCCATGCTTCCCATAGGGGGGTGACCCATTTCAAGGCATCACCCGCTAGGTAGTCAATCATAAAGGCCACTTTAGCCCAATCGGAAGGAAAATAGAGAGGGTAGGCCTTAAAGTGTAGCATGCATTGCTCCACAAATGCACGACACTGTCTTGGATCCCCATAGTAACGTGGCGGATCCGCAGGAACGAGAGCTGATAGATCCATCTGGACGGGTGCGTAATTCGCCTGGAACTCAGCTAAAGGGGGAAAAAAATTTATTTATTTATTTTAATGCATGTATTCGCTGGAAAAACTTCTCAAAGAGCGAAGGCCGTGGGGCTCAACGGGAACCATGGCCTGAGCATGCTGTTATGCACACGCCCGGGCTAAGCGGCGTGTGCGTGGGATTGGTAGTGATTCCACTGGACCGTGCCGGAGAGTGAATGCCTGGAGGGGCGTGACTAAGTATTCACCCGATCCGACCAGGGTCGCACGACGGCATACGACGCCAGTGCACCAAGGAGGAACCGAGCAGAGGGACCAGGTGCTACTCCAGGACAGACCCCGGACACGGCTGTTGACCCACACAGGGGAATACAGGAACAGGCTGGTAGGCTGGCACACAGACTGGTATGCAGGCAGGCGGGTATGCAGGCAGGGGGGTAAAGGCAAGCACAGCTAGAGTGCAGACAGGGAGGCACTAGCAGGTAGGAACACAGGCGGGATAGGACCCAGTACACACCGGGACACAGGAACAATACAGGCAGAGGGTTACAGGCAAGCACAGCTAGAGTGCCGACAAGGCTGAGCAGGGAGGACACGGCTCTGTTCACACGGAACAGACAGGAAGGGAAAGACAGAGCCAGATACTCACACAGTACTTGCAGAGACAATAAGCAGGAGTTAGGTACGAGTTCAGACTCTGCAGAAAAAGGAAGGGAACGGACGTAGAGGCAAAACAGGTAAAGGACAGGAGAGAGTTCAGACTGGAACTGAGTGTACGGAGGAGACCGACACTGCAGAGGGATACAGGAGCGGGTCTGGGAATACGGCCCCCAGAGAGGCGGAACGAACAGGCAATGAGCGTGTTCAGACAGGACAGACCAGACGCAGGAGCGGGTCTAGGAAATCGGCCACTAGAAGGCGAGAGGAACAGGCTAGGAGCGTGTTCAGACAGGACAGACAAGAGAACACAGAAAGGAGTCAGTTCAGACACGGGAGCTGAAACCGCAAAGCAGGAGACATACAGGACTCAGTTCAGACACGGGAGCTGATACCGCAAAGCAGGAGACATACAGGACTAAGTTCAGACACGGGAGCTGATACCGCAAAGCAAGAGACATACAGGACTCAGTTCAGACACGGGAACTGATACAAAAAAGCAGGAGACAAGAGACGGGACCTGGCACCTTCAGAGTGCAAGCACACACTGAAGGAAACACTATGCTCAGGCAGGGATAGAAGGGAGCTGCTGAGCTATATACCAAGTGACAGACAGCAATAGGCTGAGGACGCACAAGGGGTGTGACCCACAGCAGGTACAAAAGGCAGGAAGTGATCGGGCGCCGCCCTTAAGCAGCAGAAACAGACACAAACAGACAGCATGGAGGGAAGCCAGAGAGACATTCTGGACAGGAGATCAAGTGCGCCCTCTTGCACAGTGGGAGATGGACCACCATGCAAGGACGCCGCCAGGTATGTTACAGTTAGTAGGATATTCCAATGTTTGCGTATTGTCCTATGTAGAATGTAGGCCAGGGGATAGAATGTATGGACAAACAAGATGCGGTTAGACGTGTCTGTTCGTGGTTGTCTGTGGTTCTCATGGTGGTCATGTAAAAGCTCGCAAGGGTACCCTCTTTCCTCAAATTTCAGGGTCATCTCTTGTAATCGTTGGCTGCGGAGTGGTTCTCTTGTGACTCTGCGCCTGACTCTCTGGAATTGGGATTTAGGAATAGCACGCTTCATAGGAATAGGGTGATTGCTTGAAAAATGTAATAAAGTATTACAATCAGTAGGTTTCCTAAAGGTTTCCTAAAAGTAACGCTTCTGTGGCGCCTCTGAGGGTTCGGTCGCCACAGAGGTATTGCATCTCACCCAGAGGTGTGGTATCTCACTCTCAGGTAAGGAAGGAGTATGGCTCAGGACCCTAACACTGCATTCACTACACCACATTTCGGGGGGACAGGGCGACAATGCTCCTAAGGGAGAGCACAACTGTCCCTGATCCCTGGCTGGAGTGGGGAGGGACCACCTAGGTCAGGGGAACCATGTAGTGGGTGGGTGGAGAACGCAGATCCTGGGTGCACTGAATAGAGAAGTATAAAAGTGGGACACCATCTTAGAACAATCAGTTCAGTCAGAGGAAAAGTGACAGAGCAGGGGCTCTGTATGGGCTCTGCTCCGGAGGTGGGCCTAGCCTGTGAGGCCCAGGCCTGAGAGGAGAGGGAGCAGGAAAGGCTCCAGGAACGAGGAGAGAAGGGACCCTAGGGGTACGGTCCGTGCAGCAAGCCATCCGTACGCCCGCCGCTACTAGAAGAGTAGGGGGGTCAGGCCAGAATAGGGAACCGGATCCCAAACTAGTGGAGAGAGAAACTACGCTCAGCTAGAAACCGGAGGCTGTGGCATTACAAGTGTCATCAGCCACCTGCACCAGACGTTAGGAAGGCAGCCACATAGGACCCAGGGGACGGAACACACGTCGCCCGCCAAGGCCCGAGGACGCCGGACAGAAGCGTTGCTAGGTGTGAGGTACGGACAGGCCAGAGGAAGGTACACAGAATGGGGTCCTGATAAGAGCTCTGGAAATACCTGAGGGTGGACTGAGCCCCTCACTGAGTACGCACAGCACGACGTGGGAAGTTGCTTGGACATCTGTAACTTGGAAATTGACAACCGTGAGTAAAGACCCTGGGACTGCACTATCTTGTCTCCGTGTTTCTTACCACGCCAGCACTAACTGTACTGGGACGCCCTGCACAACCACCATCATTCACACGCGCTGCCCTACACTCTTCCTGTGGGGAGTCATACTACACTTGCTGCACATACCACCAGCTTCAGGGGACCGCTCCGCAGCGGCAGTTACCGATAACCGCAATCCACAGGTGGTGTAGTCGGACATTAACAACATTTCAACACATAGACTACCCCTCTGGTTTGACCACCCTGGGCATGGACCGGGTCACCGCCACGGTGACTACAACCCTCGACATCTACAGAAGGCCCGGCTCCGGGTATTTCCCCCACGGCCCAGGGGGCGCGTCACTTCCATAAAATGGAATGCTCTTGAAAAAGGTGGCTGGAGTATACGACCTGTGACTCAAAGGCAGCCATATAGCAATTTGCATATGGGGGGCCACATTAGATCCCATGGCGGTCCCTTTGATTTGAAGAAAGAATGTGTCCTGAAATAAAAAATAGTTCTTTGTGAGGACCAGGGTCAATACTTCTACCGAAAGGTCAATGACTGATGGATCCGAATGTGAGTCTCTAAGCATTTGCTCCACCATACTGATACCCTGGTTGTGAGGAATAGAGGTGCAGAGACTCGTAACATCAAAAGAGACTAAAATAGATTCAAGGGAAACCTGTTTTAGCTCTGCTATGGTGTCAAGAAAGGCTCCCGTGTCAAGTAGATAAGAGGGACTCTTCTGGGTAAGTTGTGTTAGAATCTTTTCTAAAAAAAATAGAAAGAGGTGACAACAGTGAGTCTGTGGAGGCAACTATCGGGCGACCTGGGGGCTTAGTCAAACTTTTATGGATTTTAGGTAATACGTAGAACACCGGGACAATCGGGTGTTTATTGGTTAAGTACTCACATGTTTTAATGTCAATCACCCTAGCCGCCAGCAAGCGTTGTAAAACAGAGGCTATGAGGGTATGTGTCTGTGACGTGGGGTCCTTGGGAAGTCCCCGGTATGCGGACTGGTCACTAAGTTGTCTCTGAATCTCTGAGAGATAATCACACCCGCATGTGCAAATGTGCTCATGCGGATATTATGCGTTTCAATGCAAGTCAATGGCGGCAATTACGCTGCGTGTCCGCAAAATTAATGGACACGCTGCGTATTTTTCCGCAATGATAATCCGCAGCAGAAATTTCCTCAGCATGTGCACAGCACATGCAGATTATCATTGAGGACCATGAGGCAAGTATTACCAAACGTTTTTTAAGCGTTTTCGCTGCGGAAATTCCGCTGCAAAAATGCTTGAAAAACGCATAGTGGGCACGCAGCCTTACATTGACGATGTCTTTTCCATAAAGGGGGCCCTCAGGAAACCCTTGATGAGTTCCTCAGCATTCTCAATTCATCATGGCCTGGTCTGGGCTTCACCATGAACCATCATCTTAGACAGGTCAGTTTCCTAGACACTCTGGTCATCAAAGACAATTCAGGTCTTCTAACTACCAATCTCTTTAGGAAACCTACTGATCATAATACTTTATTACATTTTTCAAGCAATCACCCTATTCCTATGAAGCGTGCTATTCCTAAATCCCAGTTCCAGAGAGTCAGGCACATAGTCATGAGAGAACCACTCCACAGCCAACGATTACAAGAGATGACCCTGAAATTTGAGGAACGAGGGTACCCTCGCGAGCTGTTACATGACCACCATGAGTCCAGACATGTGATTTTGACACTACCATGCCAGCTACCAGCGGTGGATGCCGCGGTCACGCCAGCTTCCCTGTCCGATTCTCCTCTGCGTTCAAGGTATGCTCCTCCTATATAGACACTCCTATACAGCAGCTGCACTCTTCACTTATCCTGCTCTGAACCACTATGTGTCCTTCACCTCATAGGAATCCCGGTCCCGGGACACTGCGCCCTCCTACTCTTTGCCCTACTCCCAGCAAGTGGGAAGGTTCTCTAGGTTCTAATCTGCATTATTGATTTTATTTTGAGACACTGTGACCAATTCTTATTTTGTTTTGTTAAATATATATGTTATATGTTTTGTTTATCTTCACCTGCAGTACACTGATGAAGGTCATATAGACCGAAACGTTTAATTGCTGTGGACTGCTATCATAAATTAAAAATCATTTCCATTGCCGGTGTGCCGAGGTTTCTCTCTATATCTACACGGCTTTGGACCCTACTCGTGCACCTTGATCCAGTAGTGCTGCGTCTTCTACTACTATTATCTACTCCTAGTTGCATTGTCCACGTCTGATTTTTCAAACTTTCATTTTCTCTAAAATGCCCCAGCGAAACAAACCTGTCTGCAATGACAAAGCCTATCTCTGACTCACAGGGACAAGCTCCCTGTGAACAGACATTTAATTTTAGTCCTTATAATAAGGCCACATCAGTATTCTGGCCACAATACTAGAACTTGCAGTTGTTCTGATGAACCAAACTTTAATTCCCACAGACCCCTAGTGATAATCCAAAATACATCCATTGGGGGCTCTAATATTGTGGCCACTAAAACGTGGCTGTATTATTGCACTCTGAATCTAACCTAAAGGGACCCATACACTGGTGCTGCCGATGTCTAAAAGCAGTTTGTTGCCATCTTCCCATTGAAAAACACATGGATGCTTGGCCAATGCAAGCCTGCATATCTAGAGGTAAGTCAGGAGGAACAGTGATCTGCTCTATAAGCTTTCGACCAACCATTACCTAAGAATATGTAAACAAAATGTATTTTTCAAGAGTATTCCACCTGAAATCCACCTGAAAAAGCGCTTAAAAATGCTAAAAATACTTAACATATGCGCTGGATTGTCAAAACCTCTGGCTGTGTAAATGCTCAGTCTTTTTGAATTTCATTTAACCTCTTCAGGCTTCGAAACGAAAGCCATGATCAGACTATTCTTCAGGCGACTACCGTTTGGAAGTAGTTCATTAGTGTATGCATAAAGAAAAAAAAGAAAGAAAAAAGACGCCGAAAGCAAATAAAAATTACCAAAAATCCAACAAAAAAGATGCTTTTCACTCTCCAAATTGGTAACACATGCAAGCCGGAGAATCAAGCCCTTGTGTATGGAGTGGATCAGGAGTTAAAGCATTTGGCACAATGCATGTTCAGCTAGCATCTGTGTGAAGACTATGGCGAACGTAAGGTGTAAGGGCCCACATACACATTAGACTAATGTTGGTTGAACCACCCGATATCGACAGGTTCGGCCAACATTCTAATGTGTATGGGATTGCTGACCGACTTCTGGTCGTTGGAGATGTCGTTCGCGAATGTCCAATTTTGGATTGTTGATCACATTGTTCTCCCTGAGATAAGTGGCAGACCGATGTGTTAGTCGGCGTCTTTCTCATAGAGTTTACAGGACCTCTCGATCAAACGATGTCTATAATATCCCATACACATTAGGTTTGAAAGATCCCATCAAAATTGGTTGACTCTGTTAACAAATATCTATTGTCTATGGTCAACCACGGTGATTCATTTCTGCCTAGTCTACAACCCACACAAGAGGTGAACTCTTCTGTAAAGAACTGATTATATAACAACTCCCATGGAAATAATTTAATTTAACAAGATGTTATAAAGACATTGTCTCCAAAGTCTTAGGAGACGGAAATCTCGTAGAGATGTCACACAGCTGATCATAAGACTAATCAAAAAATCATTCTGGTGGAAACTTTAACATGGTCACAAGGCTGCAATAAAGAAATTAATGGCTCGTGTCTCGTTGGGGTCTCATGGAGTTTGGAACCAGGGGATTCGTAAAATGACTCTGAAACAGATAGCGGAGTAATTATTTACCGTGAACTATACATAACTGGTGGGGAGCAAGGCTGGATATGCTCAGGGACATGTAATTGCTAACTTCTACCCATAATTGATCTGAAAATAAAAGTAAATAATGAAAATGTGGAGGCAGAGTTTCATGCTCTGGATTCTCTCACATGGGGCTATTAAAATTCCATTATCTTTCCTTCCTCTATTCATTTTTTTTGCCTGTAGTCATATTATGGACATTATTCAGTAAGGGAGAACTGATCTACAGAGGAGTCCAATGTCTACTATTCCATACAAGGATGAAAGAAGCTGTGGCAATCTAATGGAAGAAAGATTCAGTAAAGAATATTCTGCTAATGACTCAAATATTTGGAGTGAATAATTTAAGGGGTTTTTCAAAGTTTTTGAACATATTAAAAAATTTTGAAAAATGTGAAGTTGCAAAATTTGCTGTTTTAATCCATTCAGATATTGGCTTTATTGGAATGTTCAGAAATGTTTTTTACCTTCAGATATAGAGGTAATCTACAGGTAAATATAATGTGTATCTGGTTTACTAGAGCAACGGCTACAACGGCTACAGGGAGAAAATGAAAGAAGTGAGCCAAACAAGTTCATTCAGCGGGAGTACTGACGGTAGCCGCAAACCGTTGGGAGAGCTCTGGCACGAGTTCCATGACCTGTGTTTTAGCTAGGGGCTCAGTGAGTGCGAGCAGGAAGTTCCCAAGGCACTGCCCACCATATTTGATCCTCTGGAAGCATCATCCATCACTTCTGTCATTTCATTGATAGAAAAGCTGGCACAGCAAGGCTTACGCATCACTACCGGGAACTCAGTGCCTACAGACATCGCAAGATCCAATGTACCAAAGGTAAACGTTGCAACCGCCCAGCACCAAGAGAAAATGTTGGAAGACCTCTTAGATGGCTAGCAGGCAAAGGTACCTGAGGAGAAGAAGTCCATGGAAAACAATACTCTTCAATGAATGTCTGGTTCATTTGCAGGCACTTCCAATAAAGATGTGACTTTTCGACAGGTCCTCAGCTCCGACATCAGGAATGTCTATCCAAACACCTACATAGCCTTTATCCCAAAGAGATGTTTTGATTGAAAAAATCTGGGGACCCCATAAGTGGTACGTAGTTGCAGTGTCATGTCTCGTGGCTTGACTTAAATGCTGCCTTGTTAGACGAGAAGGCCTGGTTCCAGTTCTGGCAGTCCGTGTTCCAGATAGGCTGGAAAAGCCACCATGATTGTGTGAGAGGTACTGTGTACCTATATTTACTCCTCAATAGGCCGAAGATAGGCCTGACAACTGCATGATCTAGATCGGCTGAACAGTTATTTAATTATTAATTTTTGTTGCGCCGTATGGAGCTGTATTCTAGTGTGGACTGTTTGCACCTTAAAGGACTGTAAAGTGCCTTATTGATGATAAACAGTTTGACTAATTGAATATTTCTTAAAGGGAATATGACGCACCCCCTGGGCCGTGGGGTACTCGGTGCCGGGCCGGTCGTTGCTAGGGGAGATGTCACAGTGGCGGTGACCCGATCCGTGACCCAGGGCTGTCAATTAAAGGGGTTTTAAAGAAAAGGATTATAGTTTTTATGTTTAATGTTCGTGACGCCACCTGTGGTATGCGGCTATATGGAGCCGCCGCTGCGGAGCAGGTCCTCTGGAGCTGTTGGTAATGCTGCAGAGTTGGTTCAGCTCTCCACAGGTAGAGCTAAGCTCCAGGGCGTTGCTGTGGTGATTATAGATGAGGTAGCTGTTGTTGTGCAGTGTGGTGCAGGGGATGATGGCGCAGCAATAATTCACAGAAACAGTGGGGTGCAGTCTTCAGGGTTTACTCACGATTATCACGTTGCTCCTGGTTACAACTGCAGATTATAACCACCCACGTCGTCCTGCGTTCACCACGGGAGGGGTTCAGCAATTCCTCAGGTAATTAAAGAGCACTTAACGGCACCCCTTTCTGTGTGCCTTTCTCAGTCTTCCTACGCTGGCTCTCACCCTCCTGCCCTGCGCCTCGCAATCAGTGTCCCAAGCCGGTAACCTCAGATCTTGGAGGGCAACCTGGAGTTCCCTGGATCCTGTGTGGCTACCTTTTTGGCGATTAATTGCAGCTGTGGCAACTACACCCTGGAAATGTAGAAGCCTCCGGTTTCTAGCTGAATATTGCAATTCTCACTAGTTAGGGGCTGGTCCCCTCTGCGGCTTGATCCCTCCACGTCCTGGTAGATTTGGGCGTACGGGTGGCCTCCAGCACTTCCCGTACCCCTAGGATCCCCTATTTCCTTCTTGGAGCCTTCCTTCCAGTTCCTCAGTCAGTCTCACCTCCTGAGCCTCTCTCACTCAGGCCCGCTCCTCCTGAGCAGAGCTCCTGTGGAGCTCCTGCTCCCACTACTTCTCCTCTCACTGTCTTCTCTGACTGGACTGCACTGAACTGAACTGAACTGAACTCCCAATATGGCTTCCATTTTTATTCTACTCCTGAAGTGCTCCCCTAAACTACTTCCTCCACCCACACCCACTACATGGTTCCCCCTCTCTTGGTTCCCCCCACTCCAGCCAGGGACAGGGCTCACCAGTGAGCAAGGTGTGTCTTGCCCTGCCTGCTGGTCTGGAGTGGTGTAGTGTTGGATGCAGGTGTTTGGGTCCATCCATAGACTCCATCCTTACCTGAGAGTGGGATACCACACCTCTGGGTGAGATGCAGTACCTCTGTGGTGACCGAACCCGCAGGGGCGCCACAAATACGTTTCTTGAAGAACTGCTATGGACTTATGTAATAGTATATTTTACTGACTATAAAAAGTATAAAAACATTTGCACTGTTTTTGAAGCAAAACTGGTGGGTTTTTTTTTTAGGGGGCCCTGAATTATATAAGGAAACCGTTTTGGGGTTAATAAAATGTGAGAAAATAATGGGCTGCCCTATGCTACTAGGGGCGTGGTGTTAATGGGGTTAATAAGAGGGGAGAGGCGCCAACGGCCATTTGGCCACTTATCTGAGTGAAGAGGAGCCTGACCACCCTTCCCTAAGTTTATAGTTTAATTTTCTAAGTAAATATATTTCTAAAGGTGCTATTGACATGAAATTCTCACCAGACATTGATAACAACAAATTATGATCCTGCCACAATAACCCCAACACAGTATAATTCCTCACACAGTATGATGTTCTTAAAATGCCCCTCCATACAGTATGATTCCCCCCTCATTGCTAGCATGATGGCCCCACAGTTCTCTCCTATATACAGGCAGTATGAGGCGCCCACCGACTCCCACACAGAATGAGGGACCCTACACAATAAATTGGTCCCGCAGCCCTCCACACAGTAAGAGGATCTTCACAGTCCCATAATCATCAGTATGAGGCTCCCCACAGAAATGCCATCATCGCGTCTGCTGTGCTAAGTCACTCTCAGAGTCAGACGCCCAGGATGACTGGTGCAGCAGGGAGCTATCGGCTCCCTCCTCCACCAATCCATTCAATGGTATTTGCACTCCATGGATGCAGATATCATTGACGTTGCGACAAAAAATGGTGGGAGTTGGGGGGGATTATGCTACTCAGCAGCAGGGGCCCCCAGCTCACAGGTCCACTAGCAGCCACGTAGTCTGCAGCTATGGACGGTACGCCCCTGTCCTCATATATTATAGAGCCAGGTATGTTTGACTCTGAAACACTGCAGCAGCGTTTTAGAGAAAAATAAACTTTAAAAGCCGCCGGGGACCGAGCTGCACGGGAGATTAGTCGGATAGGTGGGTCCCTGGCAGCTCCTCCTTGCCTGTTCCCCTTGAGTAACAGGTTCCTCCCTGCATGTGTATATAGGGAAAGACCTGTCAGTCACTGGCAGAGGGTGGGGAGAAGAAACCTGGGATCCGCCTGTCCGACTAATCTCCCGAGCAGCTCGGTCCCCAGCAGATTTTAAAATGTGTTTTTCTCTGAAGTGCCGCAGCATTTCAGAGTCAATCATACCTGGCCGAAATCATGCAGCCAGTGTCTGATACATACTGCAGGTGGATAAGACTGTACCTCTGTCTTAAAGGGAATCTGTCAGCAATTTTTTTGCTGTGGAATCTGAGAGCAGCATGATGTAGGGGGAGAGAGCCTCAATCTAGTAATGTATCACTTGTTAGCTGTGTGCTGTAGTTTTAATACAAGCAGTATTTTATAAGCAGGAGATTATCACTACAGGACTAGGTCTCATGTGCTCAGCAGTCCAGTTAATCTGCGTAACCCCGCCTCCACCACTTCTAATTATTGCAATCAGTGGTGTGGGCGGGGTTATACACAGCTCAGCATTCCAAGCTCCACTAGATCTGCAGCAGAGAAAACTGTGATTCTATCAAAACTACATCAAGTAACCCAGCATGTTCACTATCTCAGCACCTACATTATACTGCTTTCAATCTTAATCAGATATGTGACCACCAAGCTTCCTCTACCGCCATCTGCTGTCCTGAACCTGTTGCTTAAAAGTAAAGTTTATAACTTTTTTACACCACTGTTGCCTCTCCTCTTTCTGCTCTACATTTCCATCATAGGGTGTGCCACTGACCACCCAGCCACGAGGGAACATTAATGCCGGCATCACCCCATATATTGATAATTATGTGCCCATGTTCACGGGAGGGTCACCACCAATGACACTTGGGGTCCAACCCATGCTCAATGCCCAGCACAACCAATGTCTCCTTATGGGTCTCCTATGTATTTTGAGAGACTCTGTAGGAAAGAGTTGGATCTTTCTACTTAAGGATTGTCCTCAGATACATATACCTTTATATATACCCACAAACCAACCTCTAACCCATCAATATATGGTAAAATAAACAAAAATAACAGAATGAGAACTATATGAAGACTACGGCCAGGAAACTTACTACCATGTACTAAGAAAATCCAATTCCAAGGTTTAGCTTGACCTCTATTGGCCGCTAGGGCCAAAGGTCCACTTTAAATAACCTTAATTGAAAGTTTCTCTGATTTTGCTGGATGCATTTAAAGCTGCAAATGAATACATGGGCTGAACATGACAAGATATGCAGCGCTAATGGGATGCAATGTGCTATTTTTCAGAAAGTTGTTCCTTCAACGCTTGTCGAATGTCAAATTTAAGAGGAAAAGTGAAATAATCCACAGGAAGCTTTCTGTTCAATGTGCTGAACCATAAGGGTAGAAGGGTATTAAAAGTCATTGGAAAGCTTTTTACAGGATTATTATAGACTGGAGGATGGCATTGTCTGTGCTGTTAATAGAGGTCCCACTGTGATAAGATGATGAGCATTACCGCTCTGCTAAAATGATATTTCCTATCTTTTCACAGAGATTGAAAAGAAAAAAATACCAAAAGAACCATGTTACTTTCAGGCCAATACCTAAGAGTATTTATAAAGGGAGGAAAAACAAGCTCCAGAGATGATATCTCCGAAACTCCACACTGGATATATTCTTCTACTATCTAAAGTTCAGTCTCACGCTGCGTTAGACTGGATTTACAAGAAAATATTACATACTAGAGCTAAAACTGTCAACCCATCCACTGGACTAATGACCCAAAGTAATGGTATCATGGAGCACGGCAGATAAATGAGCTGTTTAGACCTGAAGTCGGGTTGGAACTTGTGTGACATGCAGAAGTAGTGCTGTTGCAGAGTGTGACATGCAGAAGTAATGCTGTTGCAGAGTGTGACATGCAGAAGTAGTGCTGTTGCAGAGTGTGACATGCAGAAGTAGTGCTGTTGCAGAGTGTGACATGCAGAAGTAGTGATGTTGCTTTAAAAGCATTCAGCAACTATTAGAAGTAACATAAGCACAGGAGAAAGGAAGTGTTGTGCTCCAGAAGCATTCAGCAACTGGTGGGTTAACACAGTCACAGGAGACAGGGAGTGGTTTTAGCAGAGCCCCAGGGGGATTGTGGGGAAGTTGTTTACTGACTGGCTGGAGCTGAAGAGAAAGGTGGTGTGTGTGTTCTGTATCTCACAAAAGTGCCCCTGCAAGTGAAAAGGATTCAAGTCAGGAGTGAAGCTAAGCACAGGTCAGGTAGAGTTCCTGAACTAGCAGTGCAGAGAATTGTCAGGCAGAAAGATAAGGACTGGAAGAAATGGTGTCACAGGGATCATGTCCCTCAGCAAACCCTCCCCCCCTTCTCCATCTCACTGTGCTGTAAAGAATGCTGTGTTCATTGATGTGCCTTTGCATTAGAACTGTGCTGTCCTGTACTACTGGGAAGACTGTGAAATGCTGTGCTGCTAAGGAAACTGTACAGTTTGTCACTGGAGCCTGTTGCTGATAAGACTTAACTTGCACTGGCTGTGTGGATTCTTATTAAATGCTACTGTTCTACCGTTTATGAGGACTCTTTTAAGTGTGTCTGGTCAGCAAGTGAAACAACCTACCTGTCTGTGCCTGAGGGTCAATACCCCTGTGTGCCTGAGAGAAGCTGCAGCACATGGTCTATGGTCGCCCTGAGTAACAGTTCCCCCAGGATTCCAAAGAATTCATGTAACCTGTCTCACCCTTATCTGAACCTAGCGGCGAGCATGTAACATTGGTGGCCCGTATGGGGAGTCCTGAGTGGGAATTAGCGTGTAGAGGGAGAAGAGGAAAAGTGTTTGGAAAAACACAGCAGCACAGCACCTCAACTCAACTCTGCTATACCAGTTAAAGGGGACCAGCCCTAAAGAAAACTCACTAGCACAATGGATGTGGAAATACAAATGGACAGAATTAGCGAGCTGCTTCTTCAATTAATCTGTGAGAACAGTAGCAGAACATATAAAGATGTCAGAAGAACAGATTTCTAAACCACACAACCAAAGGTAACTGTTAGCTGCCATTAATACAAAAATGGATGAGCTGGGGGAGATAGAAGCTGAAGACGTCATGGGGACATTCCTCCAGGAACTAACACAGTTTCTAACCAGGTTAAAGTTGGAGGATGAAGGGGCGGCACCAATTACCAAAAGTGGGAATCTCCGTCCACAGACTTAACAACAGGAATTGAAAGAATAATTCAAAGTCCTAACAACAGCCCTGCAGGAATCGACCAATACCTCTGAACGGGTGACAGACTCAGACAGGACCTTTAACCTGCTCGCGTTAGATAAATCAGGGAGACAGTCCTCTCTAACACCACAAATCACCATAAGGAAAGAATTCAAGATCCTGCGACAGATTGGACAGTGTGAATAGAAAGAGAGACTGTCTTATAGGAACTTGTTGCACCAGATCGATGCATTCTTGCAGAAAGGCTACCAGCCAGATGAGATCGTTGAGGGGGTGGTGAAAGCGATGAGCCCAGGGCTGAACCTCTGTAGTATGCTAGAAATGAAGAGTCAATTGACCTTGCAACAGCTGAATATGATTTTAAAAGGGCACTATAAAGAAGAGAGTGCTTCAGAATTGTTCCACCGACTCATTAACCTCTCACAGAAAAATAATGAATTACCCCAAAGTTTCTTGTTCAGAGTAATTGAACAGAAGGATAGAAAGTTTGCATTCAGAGATGTAGAAGCGGAAGAGAAGTTTGATGCTGGACTAGTTCAGAAGAAGTTCTTGAGATCATTGGTAACGGGTTTAATCAGCAAAGACATCAAGTTGCAGCTGAAACAGTACCTAGAAGATCCTGGCATTCTGGACGAAGTCCTAATTGAAAAAATGAATGAGGCAGATATTAGGATTCCTCTCCTACTATCGTACTTATGTTCGGAACTTCTCCAGGATTGCCGCCCCACTATACCTCCTCTTGGGGGGGACGGCAGAGACATCAACACCCACGGAGAAAAAGAAGAATGCGGGTAGGACAGGGCTTAAAAGAAACAACGCCGTTTCGTCCCATTCTCTGGACAGCAGACCACCAGGAGGTATTGGAAGAACTGGTAGACTACCTGGTAAAACCACCCATCTTGGGATACCCTGATTTCAATTTAACATTTGTTCTTCATTGTGACTCTTCTCAAGTTGGACTGGGAGCTGCCCTGTATCAGCATCAAGATGGAAAATTGAGAATCATCAGTTACGGTTCTAAAACGTTGACAGACGCCGAGAAGAATTACCATCTACATTCTGGAAAATTGGAGTTTCTGGCATTGAAATGGGCTATCTGTGAATGATTTAGAGATTATCTCTACTACAGCAAAGAGTTTGAGGTATACACTGACAACAACCCTTTGACCTATGTCCTTACTACAGCCAAACTGAATGCAACGGGTCAGAGATGGGTCGCTGAACTAGTTGACTTCAATTTCAGCATCATGTACAGACCAGGAAAATGCAATGTTGATGCTGACAGATTGTCAAGAATGCCACTAGAGCCTGAGGAGTTCATGCCAGAATGCTCGGAGGAAGTCAGTCTGGAAGCAATTGAGAGCACTACCCAAGCAGTACAAGCTTATCAGGAGGAAGACACACCATTGTGGTGTCCGTTGACGGTGGAAACCACTATAAAAGCAAGAGAACAAGATCACCCCCGGTCTATTCAACAACTACCAAACGGGAAAATCTGTAGAGCACAACGGGAAGATTAGATAATTGGTAGAATACTACTTTATGTGGACCAAAATCGGTTTCCAAGTAAACGAGAGAGAGACAATGAGTCACCAGTAGTGATGAATGAGCATACTCGCAAGTACTCGGTACTCGCCCGAGCATCTCAGTACTCGAGATGCTTGGAGCTCGCCGAGTACTTGCGAAATGCTCGGGTGGATGCTCGGGTCCCCTCCCTGCATGTTTGGTGCTCTTTAGAGCGCCAATCAACATGTAGGGATTGCCTGCCACTCATTGTAATGCCGCAGCCATGGTGGTTGTGGCATTACAGTGATTAGCTGGCCGCACAGCATCATCAGGTCTATATCAGACCTGGCGCCGCCATGATCGCAACAGTCACTCCGGAATCAGGTAATGTAGGGAGAGGTGCTGCTGAGCTAGGGAAAGATTTGGTTGTGTATTAGGTAGTGTAGGGAGAAAACAAGTACATTACACATATCCATCTTAACAAACAGTCCTTCTGAGGACTAATCCATCTGCAGAGATATCAGACAGGCAGTGTATATAGGCAGGCAGGCAGTGTATATAGCAGACTGCAGTGCATATAGCACAAGAGGCTCCATTCCAGTTCTGCCTTCTGCTGCTGTTAGATATTTCTAGACAAAGACCCAGGTCTCAGGGGCCAGGAATAATTTTTTTGGGATCTTAATCCTCATTATTTGCTTAAAAAGCAATCCAGACAACACCGTTTTTCTGTGCCATTTGCTTGTTGGCACTGCAGAATACAGCCAGGTCCTTTCCATATTACAGCGCTAAAAAGCCAGCTATTTAAAACCGTGTTTTCTCCGTCACACGGATCACATATACGTTGTCAGAAAATACTGCCATTTTTGGCCTCCATTCAAATTTTTTTTCACTGTGTCAGCGAAGTTTTTGACACTGGTTTGCTGTTCAAATAGTTACCTACAGGCCAGGTATTTAAAACTGTGTTTTCTCCGTCACACGGATCACATATATCTTTTCAGAAAATACTGCCATTTCTGACCTCCATTAAAAATTTGTTTTAGTGTGTTAGTGAAGCAATTGACACCAGATTGCTGTTTAAAATAGTTACCTACAGGCCAGGTATTTAAAACTGTGTTTTCTCCGTCACACGGATCACAAGTACGTTTTCAGAAAATACTGCCATTTTTGGCCTCCATTCAAATTTTTTTTCACTGTGTCAGTAAAGTTTTTGACTCCTTCCTCCCACCATGCCGAGTGCCCGGAGACAAATGGTCACACGAAGGCGACGGTGGGAAAGTGTCACAAGAGGTGGACAATGATGAGACACAATTGCCAGAAAGTCAGGAGGAGAACCAGGGTGCAGAAGTGGAAGACGAGGTGGTGGATGATGCAGCATTCAGTTGTCCATACCCCAGTCAGTGGAATGCAAGCGCAAATATGCAGCCAACGCCCCACAGGCCACACTACTAAATTCTCACATTTCACGACTGCTTGCGCTCAAAATGTTGCCTTTTAGTACTCGGTCCCCAGCCACCACTATTTCTCCCGGTGTGCCTTCCCCACATTACACAAGCACGTGTCCCAAAACATTAGCCGTGCCCTCAACAACGCAGTTACTGGGAAAGTCCACCTAACCACGGACACGTGGACAAGTGCTTGTGGGCAGGGACGGTACATCTCACTGACGACACACTGGGTTAACATAGTGGAAGCCGGGACCCAGTCTGATCTTGGGACGGAACACGTCCTACCAACGCCAAGGATTGCGGGCCCTAGGTCAATCAGGGTTGCCCCCACGGTCTACAGCTCCTGCACCTCATCCTCCTCAGCCTCCTCCTCCTCTTCAGCCTCCATCTCCGAAATGACCACATCAGTCACAAGCTGGAAGCATTGCCTCGGCCAAGCGGCAACAGGCTGTGCTGAAGCTAATATGCTTAGGTGACAAACCACACAATGCTGAAGAGTTGTGGACAGCTCTGATAGAGCAGGCAGATGTGTGGCTCACACCACTGAACCTACAGCCAGGCATGGTCGTGTGTGACGATGGCCGGAACCTGGTGGCGGCTCTGAGGCGAGGCGAGCTCACACGCATACCATGCCAGGCCCATGTGCTTAACCTCATGGGTCAGCGGTTTCTCAAATCCTACCCAGAGCTGCCGGATCTGCTTTTTAAAGTACGCCGCCTGTGTGCCCATTTTAGAAAGTCACCGACAGCTTCCGCCGCCCTTGCTGTGTTTCAGCATCATTTTCAGCTTCCAGCTCACAGACTGATGTGTGATGCCCCCACGCATTGGAACGCTACACTGCAGATGTTGGGAAGGATTTGTGAGCAGAAGAGGGCAGTTGTTAAGTACCAGGAATCAACAAGGCCGTCGGTATTTAGTTCAGACTCCACACATAAGACCTCAGGAGTGGAAAAGGATGTCAGACATATGTACCATCCTCCAAAACTTTGAGGACTCCACCAAGATGGTGAGCAGCAATGACGCCATAATTAGCGTCACCATCCCGCTTCTCTGTCTTCTGAAACGCTCTCTGCTCACAATCAAAGAGGATACATTGCAGGCGGAGCACGATGAGATGGAGCAAGGAACCATACAAGGTGATTACACATAGCCCAGCCTCATCTCATCCCAACGTGGATTGGGTGACAATGAGGAAGAGGAGGAGGAAGAACAGGAGCTAGTTTCATGCGCTATAGACGGTACTGCCTGCACAGCTGTCATACCGTTTGTTCAGCGTGGATGGCCAGAGGACAGAGAGGAGGAGGAGAGCATGGTCAGTCATCCTCTTGGTGAGGACACGGAAGTCTTGCCTGTTAGTAGTCTGGCACGCATGGCTGAGTTTATGTTACGCTGCCTTTCCCATGACCCTCGCGTTCTCAAAATTCTGGGTGACAGTCATTACTGGTTGGTGACACTTCTAGACCCACGCTACAAGGAGAACTTTGTATCTCTTATTTCTGAGGCGGACAGGTCTACAAAAATGGGGCTGTACCAGAAGGCCCTTGTTGCAGAACTATTAAAAAAATTTGCATCTGAAAACGCTGGGGCAGAGGTCACACTTCATTGGAAAACCAAGGAGTACAGGCGAGAGAGACACAACTTCAATCCAGCAGAGGCAGGGGGAACACTGTCAAAGTTCTGGGAGAATTTTCTCAGCCCCTCCCATCGCACAGGCCTGAGGCGCGGGGTACTCTTACAAGGAGTACAAAGTTTGGGAAGATGCTGAGGGAGTATCTTGCCGACCGTACCAATGTCCTCCGTGATTCCTCTCTGCCTTATAATTATTGGGTATCCAAGCTGGATATGTGGAATGGACTGGCTCTCTATGCCTTGGAGGTCCTGGCCTGCACTGCCGCCAGCGTTTTATCAGAGCGGGTTTTTAGTGCCGCTGGTGGAATTATAACTGATAAGCGCATCTACCTGTCAACTGAAAATGCTGACAGGCTGACTCTTATATAAATGAACAAGGCCTGGATTGGGCCAGACTTCTCAACACCACCGAATGATAGCAGCGCAACATAAACTCAAATCCAGTGTCTTTTCTTGGGAGGTGTATTCCCATGCACCTTTTCGCACCCAGACAGCCTTCTCCTCATCCTCCACCACCATATCACCAGGGTGACCGTGGTCCGTCATGCAACACTCACATAATTTTTTTAAAGGGTGTTTATGATGCCCGTAAAAAATATATTTTATACAGTATGTTCATGTATACCCCCCAGGGGTAAATGTTTGTCAGCCCATACACTTAGTGCATGGGCATTACAAGTATAGGAGGCCTGCTCCTTTCTAATGGGAACATTTTTTTACGAGGCCCTCCTCCATGTCTTTTCCAAGAGGCATTGGAGTGCCTCCAAATTTTTGGCAACCCTTGCATTCACTGCATAGGCGAACACAATGGGAGACCCTCTTCCTAATAATGGGAACATTGTTTTCAGGAGGCCCTCTGACCTCCACGTCTCTTCCAAGGGGCATTGGAGTGCCTCCAAATTTTTGGCAACCCTTGCATTCACTGCATAGGCAAACACAATGGGAGACCCATTTCCTAATAATGGGAACATTGTTTTCAGGAGGCCCTCTGACCTCCACATCTCTTCCAAGGGGCATTGGAGTGCTTCCAAATTTTTGGCAACCCTTGCATTCACTGCATAGGCAAACACAATGGGAGACCCACTTCCTAATAATGGGAACATTGTTTTCAGGAGGCCCTCTGACCTCCATGTCTTTTCCAAGGGGCATTGGAGTGCCTACAAATTTTTGGCAACCCTTGCATTCACTGCATAGGCAAACACGATGGGAGACCCACTTCCTAATAATGGGAACATTGTTTTCAGGAGGCCCTCTGACCTCCACATCTCTTCCAAGGGGCATTGGAGTGCCTCCAAATTTTTGGCAACCCTTGCATTCACTGCATAGGCAAGCATAATGGGAGACCCACTTCCTAATAATGGGAACATTGTTTTCAGGAGGCCCTCTGACCTCCACGTCTTTTCCAAGGGGCATTGGAGTGCCTACAATTTTTTGGCAACCCTTACATTCATTGCATAGGCAAACACAATGGGAGACCCACTTCCTAATAATGGGAACATTGTTTTCAGGAGGCCCTCTGACCTCCACGTCTCTTCCAAGTGGCATTGGATTGCCTCCAAATTTTTGGCAACCCTTGTATTCACTGCATAGGCAAACACAATGGGAGACCCACTTCCTAATAATGGGAACATTGTTTTCAGGAGGCCCTCTGACCTCCACATCTCTTCCAAGGTGCATTGGAGTACCTCCAAATTTTTGGCAACCCTTGCATTCACTGCATAAGCAAACATAATGGGAGACCTACTTCCTAATAATGGGAACATTGTTTTCAGGAGGCCCTCCTCTAAGTCTTTTCAAAGGGGTATTGGGGTGCATACAAGTTTTGGGCAGGCCTGCCACTCACTGCATACGCAATAACAGTATAGGAGACCCACTCTTTAGTAATGGGAACAATAAAACATAGCCGGCTGATGGCTCTCTAAGAATTGTGAGGGCCGACTGCTGGCCCTTTAAGAATAGTAAAGGGCATCTGATGGCCCTATAAAAATAGGATTTGTGACTTTCAGAGTCCCTCCTTCATAAATGAAACACGATCTGTCTGATGATATCTCACACACCACATGGCCAGATAAGGTTGTAAAATGTTAAAATGACATTTCCCGGTGAATGCATTTGTCGTGGTTGAAAGCAATGCAAAAGTGAAAAAACGCATCAAAAATGCTACGTGTGAACATAGCCCAAGGTGTGGAGGAGCATTTTTGTTTTTGGTTATTTATTTTGCTTTATATACAAGTCATTACCCTGGAAATTATGTTCCTTAACATATTTCCCAGGAAAATCCATTTTGGTTTTGTTTTGGTATGTTTTATTGTGAGTCCGTAAAAGTGGCATAATACCTCTGACAACGTTGTTGACAGAAGTGACCTGGGAGTCAGAAATGCTTCCAGGGGTCTTCCTCATGCTGTCCCCATGTCATTTGAGCACTGTTCCCATTGATTTGGGCAATTTTTAGGCCCTCTGCAGACCGCCGGAGGGAGCCACCTGAAAAATGCTTGAGTTTCCCATAGACTTACATTGGGCTCATTGTTCGGGTAGAGCACCCGAGTATTCCAATGTGCTCGACCCGAGAATCAAGCACTCGAGCATTTTAGTGCTCGCTCATCACTAGTCACCAGCAGTATCTGTTTTAAATAAAGAATGGACGAAGCTCTACCTCAGTGAAGACGGTAACCTGTATCGCAAAGGAGGACAAAACCGGCAGTTGGTACTACCCAGAGTAATCCGTAGGTTGGTCTTCAAAGAAATCCATGAAAACATGAGACACCTGGGAGCGGAAAGGACAACCAACTTGATCCGTGAACGTTTCTTATGGCCGTACATGCAGAGAGATATTGAGAGGTACATGACCAGAGAGTGTGGGTGTCTGAAAGATAAGCGTCCCAACACATCAACCCGGGCACCTATGGGCAACATCCAAACTACGTATCCGTTTGAGATGGTCTCAATAGACTTTCTACATCTCGAGACGTGCAAGGGTGTTTACGAATACATCTTGGTAGTGATGGACCATTTCACTCGATTTGCTCAAACATATGCCACCACCAATAAATCAGGTCGAACAGCGGCAGATAAGATTTTCAATGATTTTGCTTTGAGGTTTGGGTTCCCTACGAGGTTTCACCATGACCAAGGAAGAGAATTTGAGAACCAATTCTTTGCCAAGCTAGAAAAGTACTGTAGAATTCAGAGATCCCACACAACGCCCTATCACTCAGAGGTTAATGGACAAGTGGAACGTTTTAACATTATTGTCTATGTTGCGCACTTTAACAGCTGATGAGAAGAAAGACTGGAAGACTGGAAGAGTTCCCTGTCAAAAATGGTACATGCCTATAACTGTACAAAGAGCGATGCAACGGGTTACTCACCCTTTTTCCTATTGTGTGGACAATCGCCAAGACTGCAAATCAACATCATGTTCGATACTCCAGTGTCAGAGACTTACAGAAAGTATCTGGAGTACGTTCAGAAATGGAAGGAACGGATGGCAGAGGCAAACAACATAGCATCCAAAGTGGTTACGCAAGGACAGAGCAAGAGTAAGGAGTACTATGATCGAAAATGTTATGGAGCAGAATTGGCACTGGGAAGCTAATCAAGAACGTACTTGAGAAAGGCAGTCCAGGAAAACTTTGTTCGTACTGGGAAGAAAAGGTGTATGTGGTCGTAAGGAGGAAAGCTGATGATAGCCCAGTGTATGAAATCCGATTGAAAACGGGAGACAAGAAAACCAGATTAGTCCATCAGAATTTACTACTACCCTGTGATTATCTCCCACCACAACAAGACTTCCCAGAAGTAGACTGACATCGTCCGAGATCGACAAAGGGACCACCTCAGACTGAAGCTCCCGAGGTGGATAGTGAGCTTGAAAGTTCCGATGGAGAAGAACACACCGTTGTATTTCTCGGACCAGCAAGGAGAGGGATGTACCATCCTCAGGAGAGTGAACTAAGTCCTGAGGCTCCAGAGTTCATACCAAGGAGTACAGAAGAAGTCCAATTCAGATCTGATGATGATCGAACACTGGTCCCTGAAGAGATCGATCGACACTCAGGAGGAGCAGAATTACCAGACCGTGCGGAAACAGGTGACTCAGGAGAAGTACAGGAACTTACAGTGGCAGCTCCAAGAGCATCTGAGGAAGCACTGGAAATGACTGTGGCGGAAGAAACTTCTGTGATCGAAGAACCCGTGGTCTCTGAGGAACAACACACCAGGAGGCTGTCAACTCGAGAAGTGAGGAGGCCCGTGATGCTGACGTATGAGACACTTGGTGAACCAAGTCAAATGCTAAGGACTGTGGGCTGGAAACAGGTATCTCTGCCTGCGGACCAGGTAAACCCACTTGAGTGGTATTCACCACCGAGAGGCAGTATGGAAGATGTTGCCTGGTGAAAAGACTTGTTTTCATGCTTTGATTTTCCTTAAAAGACTTTGTAGAAACAAAGAACTGTTAAAGCCTAGTGAGAGAGAGCTGGTTGAAAAACCGCAGCTGAAGAGATGCTGATTGTTTTAATTGTGTTAATTGTTTATTTCTTACAGGCATCCTATAAGAAAAAGGTTGTAAGATTAGGTTGTTATCAATGTTTATGAGCATTATACCAATTTCACAATGCCAATTTGTATATAAAGCTATCCAACTTTCACCACTGTCTCAGAATTGGTCAGATTGACCAATTAAGATGAATGTCGAGGATGACATTCAAAAAGGAGGGAAGAGTGTGACATGCAGAAGTAGTGTTGTTGCAGAGTGTGACAAGCAGAATTAGTGCTGTTGCTTTAAAAGCATTCAGCAACTATTAGAAGCAACACAAGCACAGGAAACAGGAAGTGTTGTGCTCCAGAAGCATCCAGCAACTAGAGGGGTTAACACAGTCACAGGAGTAGGGGAGGGTTTTAGCAGAGCCCCAGATGAATTGTGGGGAAGTTGTTTACTTTCTGACTGGAGCCAAAGAGAAAGGTGGTGTGTGTGCTCTGTATCTCACAGAAGTGCCCCTGCAAGTGAAAAGGATTCAAGTCAGGAGTGAAGCTAAGCACAAGTCAGGTAACATAGTAACATAGCAACTATATAAGGACTGGAAGAAATTGTGTCACTGGGATCATCTCCCTCAGCAAACCCTCCCCCCCCTCCATCTTACTATGCTGTAAAGAATGCTGTGTTCATTAATGTGCCTTTGCATTAGAACTGTGCTGTCATGTACTACTGGGAAGACTGTGAAATGCTGTGCTGCTAAGAAAACTGTATTGTTTGTCACTGGAGCCTGTTGCTGATAAGACTTAACTTGCACTGGCTGTGCGGCTTCTTATTAAATGCTACTGTTCTACCGTTTATGAGGACTCTTGTCAAGTGTGTCTGGTCAGCAAGTGAAACAACCTATGTGTCTGTGCCTGAGGGTCAATACCCCTGTGTGACTGAGAGAAGCTGCAGCACATGGTCTATGGTCACCCTGAGTAACAGTTCCCCCAGGATTTCAAAGAATTTATGTAACCTGTCTCGCCCCTATCTGAACCTAGCGACATGCATGTAACACTTGCAATCCCAAAATGGTTGCAAAATGTGTCTACATTATCCATGTGCTTTTGCCCAAACCTTCATTGGTCGGCAATAACGGCAATACACAGCACAGAAAACAAATACCAGTCTTTGGTGGTACTCACGTCCTTGCAATCAACAGTTTGCGTCCTGCCCATTGCACTCATGCCACCACCCTTGTTGGTTCTTTCCACACTCCATGGTCCTTTACAAACCTTGGTCCTTTCTCTGACCCGAAGCCCCTCACTTGGACCAGCATCTCCTCCCCTACTCAGGCTGCTCTCAACCACTTGGTCAACTGAGTTACAGCAGCTATTTGTACAAAAAAACTCCTCTATATATACATTATATATGCCTTTCCCTACTCTGGAAGGGTTCGGAGCTGCACTCCGGCATCTGCATGTTTGAACAACTGACCTCTGACCCAGAAGTCACATCACAATGTCTCACTAAGCGTAAAATCAGCTCTGCCAATAGACACATCATCATTGCCACTCATCTCCTGACGTGGAAGCAAGGGGTTGGGGAGAAACACTTTAAGGAGGTCCATTCAGGAAACAGGTGCATCAAAGTAGCAGAGGATCTTCTGGTGGGCTCAGTTTCTTTGTCCCACTAACCCAGCTTATCAAGTTGCTGATAGTAGGAGTCACATTGCTGCACTCTGCCATCTCCGGAAGTCTTTTAGACAATTGATGAAGCAGTGGAGCATGCTGCAAAGTACCATCCTTGGAATCGTTGGGGATCCCATTAAGCAAGATATCATCTATCCTGTAGATGCCAAAGTTGTGAATAATCCCTTTAAATAACACATGCCCTGTACACACTTTACTCCATGAGGTTAAAGTCCATTAAAGGGTTGCTCCAGTGCCACTCACTTCTACATCTGGAGGTGAGCGGCACTGATGATAACCCAATGACAGATGTCGTCCAGGATGTGTTTATAACCAGTAGGTATCATGAACCTAAGAGACACCTCTTGATGGGTGGTCATCTTCCAATGGTGAAGTGATCAGCACCAAAGACACCCTGTAAGGAATCATAGAATCATAGAATCATAGAATCATAGAATGGTAGAGTTGGAAGGGACCTCCTGGGTCATCTGGTCCAACCCCCTGCTCAAAGCAGGATTCACTAGATCATCTCAGACAGATGTCTGTCCAGCCTCTGTTTGAAGACGTCCATTGAAGGGGAACTCACCACCTCTCGTGGCAGCCTGTTCCACTCATTAATCACCCTAACTGTCAAAAAGTTTTTTCTAATATCTAATCTGTGTCTCCTCCCATTTAGTTTCATCCCATTGCTTCTAGTCTTTCCTTGTGCAAATGAGAATAAAGATGATCCTTCTACAATGTGACAGCCCTTGACATATTTGTAGACAGCTATTAAGTCTCCTCTCAGTCTTCTTTTTTGCAAGCTAAACATTCCCAAATCCTGCAACCGTTCCTCATAGGACATGGTTTGCAGACCAGTCACCATTCTGGTCGCTCTTCTCTGAACTTGCTCCAGTTTGTGTATGTCTTTTTTAAAATGTGGTGCGCAAAACTGTACACAGTATTACAGATGAGGTCTGACCAAAGAGGAGTACAGACCGATAATGACTTCACGTGATCTAGACTGTATGCTTCTGTTAATACATCCCAGAATTGTATTTGCCTTTTTTGCTGCTGCATCACACTGTTGACTCATGTTCAGTCTATGATCTATTAGTATACCTAAGTCTTTTTCACATGTACTGTTGCTTAGCTCTATTCCTCTCATTCTGTATATGCTTTTTTCATTTTTATTGCCCAGATGTAGTACTTTGCATTTTTCCCTGTTAAAAACCATTCTGTTGGTTGCTGCCCACTGCTCCAGTTTATTTAGGTCTTTTTGAATCCTCTCTCTCTCTTCTCTAGTATTAGCTATCCCTCCTAGCTTTGTGTCATCAGCAAATTTAATCAGTTTACCCTCAATTCCTTCATCTAAATCATTGATAAAGATGTTGAACAATACAGGTCCCAGGACGGAGCCCTGTGGTACCCCACTTGAGACATTCATCCAGCTGGATGTGAAGCCATTTACAACCACCCTTTGAGTCTGATCACTAAGCCAGTTATGAATCCACCTAACAGTTGCCTGGTCCATTGCATACTTGGTCATTTTTTCAATAAGGATGGTGTGAGATACTTTGTCAAATGCTTTGCTGAAGTCAAGATATACTATATCTACAGCATTTCCCTGATCCACCCAGTCAGTGATTCTGTCATAGAAGGAAATTAAGTTAGTCTGACATGACTTGTTAGTTACAAACCCATGCTGACTCTGGTTAATCACTTCATTCTTATCCATGTACTTACATACATGTTGTTTAATAATTTGTTCAAAGATCTTTCCTGGTATAGAAGTCAGACTCACCGGCCTATAGTTCCCTGGGTCCACCTTCTTCCCCTTTTTGAAGATAGGAACAACATTTGCTCTTCTCCAGTCTTCTGGGACTTCTCCTGTTCTCCAAGAATTTTCAAAGATTATGGAGAGTGGTTCTAAAATTTCTTCTACGATCTCCTTCAGTACTCTGGGGTGTAATTCATCTGGACCTGGAGACTTGAACTCATTTATGTTAGCTAAATATTCCCTCACAATCTTTCTGTTTACAGATAACTTGGATTCCTCTATTCCTTTAAAAGGACAGTGAAGATCAGTTGATGTTATATTTTCTTTCTGAGAGAAAACAGATGCAAAATAGGAATTAAAAAGTTCGGCCTTTTCAACATCCTCTCTTACCATTTCTCCATTTTCATCCTGTAAAAATCCTATAGCATCTTTGACTTTTCTTTTACTTTTGACATACCCCCAAAATCCTTTTTTATTGCTTTTGACATCTCTTGCAAGCCTTAATTCATTGTCAGCTTTAGCTAACCTGATACGCGCCCTACAGGATCTGCAGACTGCATTATAATCTTCTTTATATATGCCTCCCTCTTTCCATTTAATAAACATTTCTTTCTTTCTTTTTAGTGTGGCACCCCAGGGGTCTGGTTTCCACAGTAATGCAATGTTATGTCTGAGAGCAGGTGGGAGGTCTCTTGGTCAGGAATCCTATGCATGCCACACCTCCTGCCCAGTCCTGGGAGGGGAAGAACTTCCCCTGTATAAATCTGGGGCTGAGGCAGGGTTAGAGAGTTGAGAGGGAGAGTTCAGCCTCGAGGGCTGACAGGGAGCTGTGGCTCCGGCTGGGCCCAGCTCCTGGGCCATGCCAGAAGTAGAGAAGAGAAGCAGCATAGGAAGAAACAACAGGAGCTCTGTGGGAGCAGTGTTACAAAGAGTCAGGGGCTGGCAGCTGCAGAGCTCGCCCTGACTGAGAAGATTTCTTACCGAACCCGGAGTCCGAGGCTGTGGGGACTAACTCCTACCCATCAGCAGAATCCGTCAGGCAGGGGATTTCAGGTCCTCTGGCCAAGAAACCCGAAGGCATGGTCACACGCATGGGACCAGCACCGCCGTCGTGGAGCGGAAGCTACTAGAAGGCCCCGAGTCACCGGCCATACGGGTGAGCACCACACGGTACACTCAGGGACGTGGGCTACTTATACTCGCTTCTAGCAGGGTAGCCAGAAGAGTATCGTTAGTTTGGGAGGCCTACAACTCCGCCTGGCCAGGGGAGATCCCATCTGCTCAAGGACTGACCAGGCCCCAACCGCTAGCCAGTACTCCGGGAGGGTCTATCTTTGTCACCAGTAAAGACCCTGAACTACACCGCATCGTCTCTGAGTGGTTCCTGCTACCCCCATCATCCACGTCGGCTGCCCTGAGGCCATACCCCTCCCGTTGGGGGTTATACCATCCACGCTGCACCATCCTTCCACCGGCCTCAGCGGTCTGCCCTGCAGCGGCAGCTCCATAGCTGCATTCAACGGGTGGCGTAGTCGTCCAACATCTACCGCTAATACAGCGCCACTTAGTCTGACTCCCTGGGCACGGACCGGATCACCGCCACGAGACTACAACCCTCAAGAGATCCGGCTCCGGGTAAGCTCCCGCATGCGCAACGCAGCGCGACACAGGCCCAGGGGCGCGTCATTAGCATGTGTTTAAGTTCTGTGTTCATCCATCCTGGTTTCCTTAAATGCTTCCCATTCTTCCTACTTTTCGGGATTGTTAACGATTGTGCTTTGAGAATCTCATTTTTAAAAATTTCCCATCCTTCCTGGACATTTTTGTCCTTAAGGACATCCAGCCATTGGATCCCTCCTATTCTCTTTCTGAGTCTCTTAAAATCTGCCTTTCTAAAATCTAACCTTGAAGTTTGAGTCTTCACATGTCTTCCTCCTCTAGTTATCCAAAATTCTATAATAGCATGATCGCTGCCTCCTAGGGTCCCTGCCACCTTTACCTCCTCAACCATTTCCTCCCTGTTTATAAGGATTAGATCCAAAGTAGCAGATCCCCTTGTTTTCTCCCTTACCTTTTGGAAGATAAAGTTGTCAGCAAGAGAGGATAAGAATTTGCTTGACCTGTTAGTTTTACTTGAGAGAGATTCCCAACAAATGTCTGGATAGTTGAAATCTCCCATGACCACTACGTCATATTTTTTGGAGAACTTGGTCATTTGATACATAAAGAGTTCATCCATATCTTCAGCTTGCCCAGGTGGCCTGTAGTAAATGCCTACAATGGTGTCCTTTCCGTTGTTCTCTCCTTGTATTCTTACCCAAACAGTTTCCACAGAACTCCCAGTCTCTGAAGCTTCAATCTCTGTGCAGATATACGCTTTTCTAACATACAATGCAACACCTCCTCCTCGTTTATCAAGTCTGTTTCTTGCAAATAAGTTGTATCCTTTTAGCCTTTTATTCCAATCATGTGTATCGTCCCACCAAGTTTCAGTGATTCCAATGACATCATATTCCTTTTCCTGCATTAGTAGTTCCAATTCTCCTTGTTTGTTGCCCATGCTTTGTGCATTTGTATAAAAACATTTTAGTTTGTGATTGGTTTCTCTTCCTCCCATATTTTTATTATTTAGATTTTTTTGTCTTTGTTCTTCTTTTCCACTTCCAGTAGCAGAGATCTCAATAGTATTTGTCAGCTGTATGGCTTTTTCTGGCCTTTTGCTTCCCTTCCCACATTGTTCTAGTTTAAAGCTCTTCTGATGAGTGTAGCAAGGCGACTTCCAAATACATGTTTTCCAGTCTTCGTAAGGTGCACCCCATCTCTAGCAAGTAGTCCATCGTATAGGTAATTCATTCCGTGATCCAGAAATCCAAATCCTTGTTGACGGCACCATCGACGTAGCCAGTTGTTCACCTGTAGAATCTTATTCCACCTCATTGTTCCATGGCCATCCACTGGGAGGATGGATGAGAAGACCACCTGCGCTCCCAATTCTTTCACTTTCTTGCCTAAGTCTTCAAAGTCACTGCAGATGGTTTCCAGGTCCTTTCTTGCGGTGTCATTTGTCCCCACATGTATTAGCAGTAGAGATGAGCGTTGTTCTACTCGAACTGTTCGCCAATCTCAAATTCGAGCTGTTTTGGGCGGTGTTCGAGCCGTTCGGCGAACACGAACAATTTGAGAAAAATTCGGCTGTTCGAGGTTATGTTCGATAACTGTTCGTGCACCAAAATCATAACTGGATTTTTTCTCAGTAATGATGAAAATTAATGTTAATACGCAGTTTGAGTGTACAGCGGGGTGGGGGGAGGGGCAGGGGATGGATCTCTGCAGGAACAATGAAGATCTCCATTTTTTTTTCTCTTTCCCGCATTTACAGTGGGGAGGTGCAATCTGTCAGCCTATCAGCAACGCACACACGGAGCGAAGTGCTTTTTTTCACACAAGCAAGGGCATGTGTCATTGGCAGTGTATGTCACATGTCCTTGCCCTATAAGACCAAGCCATTTTCCCCGTCGCCACCATTTTCTCACTGCTGCAGCTGCGTGTTAGACGGCACCGCTGTTGCTGTGTGCGCTATACCTTGTTAATTTCAAGCCAATTTTCGCACAAATCTATAGATAGCTTGGGAGTAGGGAATAGTTGTGATTGCAGTCCTTTTAAGGACTAGGTTACAGCATTTCCTACGACTTTTATCAGGCAGGTCTGTGCTCTTAAATAGATAGATTGTGGGAGTAAAGACTAATTGTAATTGCAGTCCTTTTCAGGACTAGGTTACATCAGTTCCTATCAGTTTTTGCCAGGCAGGTCTGTGCCAGTGCTGTGCAAGTTTTTTTCACAGCATTTGGCTGAATCTAGCAAAGCTAATCCTTTTTGGCCTATTGCAGAGTGTGTTAGTCAGTGGAGTAGCCTATCTGTGTTGCAAGATATACCACCTGTGTATAGAATACCAATTTTTTTACTGCACCTAGTGAAGTAAAGTCTTTTGGGCATAGCATCATTCTATTAGTCCATCTATACTGACCTCCATCAGGTTGCAAATTGAATATAATTTTTTTCTGCATCTAGCTCTGAAAAAATATTGGGCTTCTAGCTGTGTGTGGGACTTGTTGTATTAGTCCATCTATACTGACCTCCATCAGGTTGCAAACTGCATATATTTTTTTCTTCATCTACCTCTGAAAAAATATTGGGCTTCTAGCTGTGTGTGGGACTTGTTGTATTAGTCCATCTATACTGACCTCCATCAGGTTGCAAACTGCATATATTTTTTTCTTCATCTACCTCTGAAAAAATATTGGGCTTCTAGCTGTGTGTGGGACTTGTTCTATTAATCCATCTATACAGACCTCCATCAGGTTGCAAACTGAATATATTTTTTTCTGCATCTACCTCTGAAAAAATATTGGGCTTCTAGCTGTGTGTGGGACTTGTTGTATTAGTCCATCTATACTGACCTCCATCAGGTTGCAAACTGAATATATTTTTTTCTGCATCTACCTCTGAAAAAATATTGGGCTTCTAGCTGTGTGTGGGGCTTGTTGTATTAGTCCATCTATACAGACCTCCATCAGGTTGCAAACTGAATATATTTTTTTCTGCATCTACCTCTGAAAAAATATTGGGCTTCTAGCTGTGTGTGGGACTTGTTGTATTAGTCCATCTATACTGACCTCCATCAGGTTGCAAACTGAATATATTTTTTTCTGCATCTACCTCTGAAAAAATATTGGGCTTCTAGCTGTGTGTGGGACTTGTTCTATTAATCCATCTATACAGACCTCCATCAGGTTGCAAACTGAATATATTTTTTTCTGCATCTACCTCTGAAAAAATATTGGGCTTCTAGCTGTGTGTGGGACTTGTTGTATTAGTCCATCTATACTGACCTCCATCAGGTTGCAAACTGAATATATTTTTTTCTGCATCTACCTCTGAAAAAATATTGGGCTTCTAGCTGTGTGTGGGACTTGTTCTATTAATCCATCTATACAGACCTCCATCAGGTTGCAAACTGAATATATTTTTTTCTGCATCTACCTCTGAAAAAATATTGGGCTTCTAGCTGTGTGTGGGACTTGTTGTATTAGTCCATCTATACTGACCTCCATCAGGTTGCAAACTGAATATATTTTTTTCTGCATCTACCTCTGAAAAAATATTGGGCTTCTAGCTGTGTGTGGGACTTGTTCTATTAATCCATCTATACAGACCTCCATCAGGTTACAAACTGAATATATTTTTTTCTGCATCTACCTCTGAAAAAATATTGGGCTTCTAGCTGTGTGTGGGACTTGTTGTATTAGTCCATCTATACTGACCTCCATCAGGTTGCAAACTGAATATATTTTTTTCTGCATCTACCTCTGAAAAAATATTGGGCTTCTAGCTGTGTGTGGGACTTGTTCTATTAATCCATCTATACAGACCTCCATCAGGTTGCAAACTGAATATATTTTTTTCTGCATCTACCTCTGAAAAAATATTTGGCCTTCTAGCAGTGTGTGGGACTTTCTCTATTAGTCCATCTATACTGACCTCCATCAGGTTGCAAATTAAAAATAATTTTTATCTGCATCTAGCTCTGAAAAAATATTTGGCCTTCTAGCAGTGTGTGGGACTTTCTCTATTAGTCTATCTATACTGACCTCCATCAGGTTGCAAATTGAATATAATTTTTTTCTGCATCCAACCCAGCCAATAGTTTTGGCCTAATACCACAGTTTGGCCACTCAGCTCTGCTCGGTTCCCATCCATTGTTTTTTTGTGCAAACAACTCCAGAGTTGTTAATTAGTTAACCACCAAAATGAGTGGAAAAAGGCCTGCTGCTGGTGGAAAGGGGAATAGGCGTGTTGGGAAGGGGAAAAAAGGTTGTGTCCGTGGGGTAGGTGTTAAAGCAACAGTAACATCTGCAGAAGAAAGACCATCTTCCAGCCAAACTAAAATGTCTACTTCTTTTAGCGGACAATGTGATAAGATCCCTTTCTTACAGCCACGCCAATCGCTACAAATTCCAGATGAGGCACAAAAACAGCAGGTGCTTCAACGGATATCAAGTGCTCCTTTAAGTGGGCTCTCCTCCACATCAACTTCAACATCACAAATACTCCAGTACTCAAAGGTGTCACCCCAATCGCACTTGCTTCCTCACAGCTCCCAAATCTCCAGCTGCCCGTCTGAGTATGAGGTAGAACAGATCGTTGAGTCTGCAGAGCTGTTTACTCATACTATAGCCTGGGAATCAGAGGTCGACTCCAGCGCTTCTGTGAATCCAGACGAGGAAATGATCTGCACTGATGCCCAGAATCTTTATGAGTCGGATCCAGGACCAGACGCAGAAGGTTCTGACCATAATGTAGACCCTCATTCCCAAACTGTAACTCCTGTTGGTGGAGACAATGAGGAAGACGATGATAAGACTCAAATACCTGATTGGAGCAACAACTTTAGTTTTTTGTCAGGGCAGGAACAGGTTGGCTCTGAGGACGACGGGTGTGATAACGCACAGGGTGATGATGATGAGGTTGGAGATCCCACTTACTGTCAACCCACAGTCAGCCAAGAGATGAGGTCAGCAGAGGAGGTGGAGGAAGATGCTAGTGACGACGAGGTCAGGTTGCGCCTTCCTGGACAGAGACGTAGTACTGGAAGCACGTCAACAACTGCATCCTCAAACACAACTCTGCCTCTCACCACAAGTTGTGGTGGCTCTTCAGGTCGCATGGGTGCTAAGCCTTGCATAGCCTGGGCATTTTTTCAGATCGATAAAGATGACCCAACTCGTGTTATCTGTAACATTTGTCAGCAAAAGCTAAGTAGAGGCCAAAAAATACATAGTTTGAGTACTTCATGCATGAACCGGCACATGGACATGAAGCATAAGTTGCAGTGGGAAGCTCAGTGTGCTACAATGCGGCCTAGCCGGCCGGGCCAACCACCGTCTGCCATATCTTGTGCATCCGCGGCCTCTTCATCCTCTGTGACTGGGGGGACAGCAGTCACACCTGTTTTGGGGCGCAGACCTGCCACCTCTTTACCCGCAACAGCCAGCGTGATTGGCAGGTCATCATTTTCTTTGGAGGTGGTAACACCAGCTGGTGTTGAGCGCTGTCCGACATCGATAGCACCACCTTTGGATCAAGGCAACCTAACATGTACGCCTGCATCTTCCTCACAGACCGGCAGTTTGCCGGGGACACCCTTATCAACCCCGTCTAAGCACAATAGCCAGCCCTCGGTCCCTCAGATGTGGACAAGTAAAAGACCATTTCCTCCTAGCCATGAGAAAGCTAAGAGGTTGAATTTCACCATCTGCAAGTTCTTGGCTACAGAAATGCTGCCTTTCCGCCTGGTGGACACAGAGGATTTTCGAGACCTTATGTCCGTCGCAGTGCCCCAGTACCAGATGCCCAGTCGGCACTACTTCTCAAAGAAAGGTGTGCCTGCGCTCCACCAGCATGTCGCACACAACATCACCGCTTCTTTGAGAAACTCTGTGTGTGACAGGGTGCATTTCACCACAGACACTTGGACGAGTAGGCATGGACAGGGGCGTTACATGTCGCTGACTAGGCACTGGGTAACTATGGTGACAGCAGGACAAGGGGCTGCTGTCCAAGTCTTGCCGTCCCCACGAGTTGTGCGTCAATCCTCTTTATGTCAAAGTTCCTCCACTGCTTCTGCCTCCTCAACCTCCTCTCGGTCTTCCACCTGCACCCAAAGCCTGTCTGGTCATGCCACAAGCTTTCTAACTGCGCAGAAGGGATCCTGCACACCTCCTTACTATGCTGGCAGTAGGGCTCAACGTCATCAGGCGGTTTTTACATTGAAATGTCTGGGAAATGTGAGTCACACAGCTGAGGAGTTGTGGTCAGCTCTGGAGAACCAATTTCATGAATGGTTGTCTCCACTGGACCTGAAACCAGGGAAGGCCGTGTGCGACAATGCTGCAAACCTGGGTGCGGCCCTTCGCCGGGGCAATGTCACACACGTGCCTTGTATGGCTCACGTGTTGAACCTGGTTGTCCAGCAATTTTTAGCCCACTATCCCAGACTAGATGGCCTTCTGCAGAGGGCACGGTCGCTGTGTGCTCACTTCCGCCGTTCGCATCCCGCAGCTCAGCGACTTACATCTCTACAGAAGTCGTTGGGCCTGCCACTTCACCGGCTAAAATGCGATGTGCCTACCCGGTGGAATTCAACACTGCACATGTTGCAGCGACTGTGGCAGCACCGACAAGCCCTGGTGCAATACGTTCTGACGTATAGCCTGGGCCAACGAGATCCAGAGGTGGGGCAAATCACGCTGGAGGAGTGGTCTCAGATCAGGGACCTATGCACCCTTCTGCACAGTTTTGAAATGGCGACGAAGATGTTTAGTGCTGACGATGCCATTATCAGCATGACTATTCCGGTGATTTACATGCTGGAGCACATGTTAAACAGAATTCGGAGTCAGGTGGTGGCACAAGAGGAGGTGGAGGAAGTAGAGGAGGAGGAGTTGTATGCGGAAGGGCTAACATCTGCAAGGTCCAGACAGTCGGCAGCACCAAGGCGGCAGGCATGTGAGGGTGGGGGAGATGGTTTTACCAGGGCGCATGGTAGCAGCCAAACTAGTGAGGAAGGTGCAGGAGCCCAGGAAGAAGTGGAGGACGAACTGATGGAAGACTCATCAGATGAGGGAGACCTTGATCACATTTCTGTTGTGCGAGGTTGGGGGGAGAGGACAGAGGAAGGAAGCATGATTGTTACCTCGCCACCAACACAACAGGGACTTGGTGCTCCTGGATGCGCAACACACATGAGTGCCTTCTTGCTGCACTACCTGCAACATGACCCTCGAATTGTGAGAATTAGAAATAATCCTGACTACTGGGTTGCCACACTGTTAGATCCCCGGTACAAAAGTAAATTTGCAGAAATTATTCCTGCCATAGAAAGGGATGCACGCATGCAGGAGTATCAGCAGAGACTGTTGCAGAATCTTACATGTGCTTTTCCACAAAATACCAGTGGTGCACGTAGTGAATCTCACAGTTCCAACTTGCCAACCGTGGGACCGTCAAGTGTTCAGCACTCAAACTGTAACAGAACCACAGTATCTGCTGGTAACATCAATTTTGCGGAATCATTTCACCACTTTTTTAGCCCATCCTTTGCAAGGCCACAGGAGACAAGAAGTCTGACACATAGTCAACGCCTAGAGACGATGGTACAGGAGTATCTCCAAGTAAACATTGAAGCCACGACTGTGTCACTGGACCCTTGCTCTTTTTGGGCTTCCAATCTGGATAAATGGCCGGAGCTAGCCACTTACGCCTTGGAGATCTTGTCATGCCCCGCAGCCAGCGTTCTGTCTGAACGTGTGTTCAGCGCTGCTGGTGGTGTGCTGACAGATAAGCGCACGCGGCTCTCCACTGATAATGTAGACAGACTCACGTTCATAAAGATGAACAAATCATGGATCCGAAACGACTTTTCTACCCCTGTGTCATCCTGGGGAGAGTAAAAGCTTGATGATTGGTTAAAATCACCCTACCAACCGTTTTAAGCTTTCAAATTACTAATCATGTTTATCTGTATCTTGGCTGGAAAATAATTTGGGCTTTGTAGCAGTGTGCAGCACTGATTCTATTAGGCCATCTATAATAAGCTCCACCAGATTTAAAATTACTAATCATGTTTATCTGTATCTTGACTGGAAAATAATTTGGGCTTTGTAGCAGTGTGCAGCACTGATCCTATTAGGCCATCTATACTAAAGCTTCACCAGATTTAAAATTAATAATAATTTTTAGCTGCATCTAGCCCGGAAAATAATTTTGGGGCACCGAGAAGCGCAAGACACATAAGTGCCTTCTTGCTGCACTACCTGCAGCATGACCCTCATATTGTCAGAATTCGAAGTAATCATGACTACTGGGTTGCCACACTCTTAGATCCCCCAAACTTTTCGATCAACCTTTTCATTTTAATAAAGACCAAAAAAATGGTCATTTTTGAAATTATAAGCATTAGCAGGTTGTTAGAAACTGAAATCAAACAGTTTTCAACTCAAAACTTTATTCTAGGTGATGTTACATTTTCACATAGGACCCCTTGTGCGAAAGGAGCTTCTGAACTCTCTCGTCCATTGAATTTGTCAGGTTTTGGATGGTTTCTGCTTAAATTGTTTTGCATGAGGACAGAATACCCTCCCAGAGCTGTTGCTTAGATGTGAACTGCCTCCCGCCATCATAGACACTCCTTTTAATGATGCTCCAAAGGTTCTGAATGGGGTAGAGGTCAGGGGAGCATGGGGGTCACACCATAAGTTTGTCCCCTTTTATGCCCATATCAGCCAGAGATGCAGATGTTTTATGTGCAGCATGAGATGGTGCATTATCATGCAGAAAAATGATCTTGCTGTGAAATACACGGTTCTTCTTCTTGAACCATGGCAGGAAGTGCTGTTTGAGAAAATCCACATACATTATGGAGTTCATCTTTAGCGCCTTCAGGGATCCTAAAGGGGCCGACAATCTCTCTCCCCTTGATTCCAGCCCAAAACATTACTCCACCTCCTCCTTGTTGGCGCTGTAGCCGTGTTTGCGTGGGGTGTCCATCAACCAGCCATCCTCCACTCCATCCATCTGGACCATCGAGCGCTGCACGGCACTCATCCGTGAACAAAACAGTTTTGAAATCAGTCTTCATGTAATGTTTGGCCCACTGGAGCCGTTTCTGCTTGTGTGAAGTGGATAGAGGAGGTCGACAGGATGGCGTATGCACAGCTGCAAACCTCTGAAGGACCCTGCATCTTGTTGTTCGGGGGACGTTGGAGGCACCAGCAGCTTCAAAAACTTGTCTGCTGCTATGACAAGGCTTTTTTGCCGCTGCTCTTTCAACCTGACGTAATTGCCTGTAGGAAAGAGTCCTCAATTTGCCCTTATCAGCACGCACACGTGTGTACTGTGAATCAGCTACATACTTCTTGATTGCCAAGACACTTCATCCTGATCATCGCACAATGTTGATTGTAGTCATGCCTTGACCTAAACACTCCACAATTTGTTGCTTCTCAGCAGCCAACACATCCTTTTTCTTTCCCATTTTGGCAGAAAATGTAGGCTGCTTAATAATGTGAGACAGCCTTCTTAAGTAGTCTTGCCTTTCATTGGACACACCTGCCAAACTAATTAGCACAGGTGTCTGCAATTGCTTACAGTGATATAAAGAGCCCTGACACACATCACCATCAATGAGTTTAACTGACAAACAAACAAATTCTTCCCTTATCACTCCTAAACAGTTTTTGCATAATAATTTGGAACACAGTGTACATGTGCTTTTCCACAAAACACCAGTGGTTCACGTAGTGAATCTTACAGTTCTAACTTGCCAACCGTGGTCTGTATGGAGTTGTTCAATAAAGGACCCAAAATTAAGATAACTGTAGCGCCGGCGTCCCTGCCCTCTGCTAGGCAGGGACGCTGTTCCCCTCACCTCTCTGCTCCGTGCTCGGCGTCCTCCTCCCGCTCTGCTGGCAGCGCACGCTCCTTCCCGGCCACTGTGCTTAGGGCGCGCGCGCTCTCCCTCCCTCTTAAAGGGGCCGCGCGCGCCGTCCTAAGGAGTCCCCGGCCAATGGCCGGAGGACTTCACCATATATAAGGCACCTCCTCCAAAATGGAGGTGCCCGAGCAATGTTGTTGCACTGTTCTCTACTCTGCTTCAGCCCTCAGGTTCCGTTGCCAGTTACCTGCCAGATACCTGCCAGATTCCTGCCAGCTCGCTGTCTTATTCCTGCCTGATATTCTGCTACCTGCCTGCTAGCCTGAGGTCCGACGGTCTGCCTTACAACTCCTGTCAGTCTGTCTAAGGACCAGCTTGCCCGCTCACCTGGGAGCGCACATCAGCTACCTGCCTGCTTGCCTGAGGTCCGACGGTCTGCCTTCCAACTCCTGTCAGTCTGTCTATGGACCAGCTTGCCCGCTCACCTGGGAGCGCACATCTGCTACCTGCCTGCTAGCCTACCTGGAGGCTCCGCCGTCACGTGCTGTGACCACCTGCCTGTCCAGTGACTCCTGCCCGCTCACCTGGGAGCGCTCATCTGCCGCCTGTCTGTTGGTCTTCCTGGAGGCTCCGCCGTCACATGCTGTGACCACCCGTTTATCCAGAGACTCTCGCCTGCTCACCTGGGAGCTCACGTCTACCATCAGCCGCCACAGGTCGCACCAACCCTTTACCCAGAGACTGCCCCGGTCACTTGCCGTGACCATCTGCCCGTTCATCCAGAGACTGCCCCGGTCACTTGCCGTGACCATCTGCCCGTTCATCCAGAGACTGCCCCGGTCACTTGCCGTGACCATCTGCCCGTTCATCCAGAGACTGCCCCGGTCACTTGCCGTGACCTCCTGCCCCTTCTTCCAGAGACTGTCCCGGTCACCTGCTGTGACTGCCTGCCTGGTCGCCACCCGCTCCCTTACAAGGACCGCCCCCTTGTATAGTAGCTCAGAGGTTCCGCCTCCCAGACCCGTTACAGTTTGCTCGGGCCATGGAACCCGGTGGCACCCAAGCTCCCTCACTCTCGGACCTGTCATGAATTGTCCCGTCAGAGGTCCCAACAGGAGTCCATCCTGGGTCACCTGCGGAATATCAATTCTCGCCTGGACACTCTGACTGCTCCGCCAGCAACCTCCGCCAGTGCCATGACTCGCAATCCGGCAGCTCCACTGCCCACTAATACCATGGTATCCTACCCCGGACCCCGGCTTTCTGCACCTCCTCGCTTCGGAGGCGACTCCGCCCAGGCTCGGGGCTTCATAAATCAGTGCACCCTGCACTTTGAACTCCTGTCCCACCAGTTTAACTCCGACCGGGCCAAAATTGCCTTCATCATGTCCCATCTCACCGGGGAGGCCCTGGCCTGGCTAAATCCTCTATGGGAGAGAGGAGACCCCCTGGTGTCCGACTTGCCTGCCTTTCTCACGGCTTTCCGGAAAGTCTTCGATGAACCCGGACGGAAGACCTCATCCGCATCATCACTGCTACGCCTCCGTCAGGGAAGTCTCACCGTGGGCTAATATGCCATACGGTTCCGTACCCTTGCCTCGGAGCTGGCCTGGGATAACGACGCTCTGGTATCCGTCTTCTGGGAGGGTCTGTCCGGCCGTATTAAAGATGAACTTGCCGGTCGGGACATTCCTACCACTCTCGATGACCTAATAACTCTTGCCACCCGGATTGACCTACGGTTCCAGGAGCGTGCCAAAGAGGTCACCCGTGAGAGGAGGTTTCCACGTCTAGCTCCTACTTTTCAGAAACCCGTCACTCCCTCCGTCTCTTCCCAGGTACACTCTCCTGAGCCTATGCAGGTCGACCAGACCAAGATGGTCAAAACCCGTCAGGACTTACGCCGTGCTGAGGGGAGCTGCTTCTACTGTGGCAGTAAGGAGCACCGGATCCGTGCCTGCCCGGAGAGGTCGGGAAACGCCTGTGTCTAGGTTCGCTCAGAGAGGTCGACCTAGACAAGAATAAATCCTCTCCATCTCTGCTGCTGTCAGTCTCAATCGTCTGCGGGGAGAACCGTTATTTCGAACTAGCCCAACTTGACTCTGGAGCAGCCGGGAATCTTATTTCACAGTCCCTGGTAGAGAAATACCGCATCCCCACCAAACCTCTGGCTGTACCCTTGTCTGTTGCTGCCGTGGATGGGGGTCTCTTACCACGCCCCATCCAACTCATCACCGAATCTATTACTCTGCAGGTGGGAATGCTGCATTCTGAGAGTATCTCCTTTCATGTTCTGCCTGGACTCTCTCACGCCCTCTTGCTAGGTCTACCTTGGCTCCAGAGACATGCACCCGTGCTTGACTGGCAGACCGGAGAAGTCCTTCGCTGGGGACAGGACTGCCATAAGACCTGTCTGGTTCCCGTCCATCCCGTCCGTCCTTCTCCTACCCCAGCTAATCTACCTGGACTTCCGATTCCTTATTGGTCTTATGCTGATGTCTTTAATAAAAAGGAGACAGAGACACTACCCCCTCATTGACCATACGACTGCCCTATCGACCTGTCACCCGGTACTACTCCTCCCCGTGGGCGTATTTATCCATTATCCGCTGCTGAGACCCGGTCGATGTCCGAATATATTGAGGAGAATCTGGCCAGGGGATTCATCCGGAAATCTACCTCCCCGGCGGGGACAGGCTTCTTTTTCGTCAAAAAGAAGGACGGCTCTCTCCGTCCCTGTATAGACTATAGAGGCCTTAACCAGATCACGGTGAAGAATAAGTACCCCCTTCCGCTCATTCCGGAGTTATTTGATCGTCTGAGGGGGGCTAGAGTCTTCACCAAACTGGACCTCCGTGGGGCGTACAACCTGGTTCGTATCCGTCAGGGGGATGAATGGAAGACGGCATTCAACACCCGGGACGGCCACTATGAATATCTGGTAATGCCCTTTGGTCTCTGTAACGCTCCTGCCGTCTTTCAAGAGTTGGTCAATGACATCTTCCGGGACCTTCTCTACTCCTGCGTAGTGGTGTACCTGGACGACATCTTGGTCTTCTCTCCGGATCTCCAGACGCACCGGAGGGACGTTCGTCAGGTCCTGCTCAGGCTCAGGCAGAATCACCTCTTCGCTAAATACGAGAAGTGCCTCTTTGAGCAGACCTCGCTTCCGTTTTTGGGCTACATTATTTCTCAGACCGGCCTACGAATGGATCCAGAGAAACTGTCTGCCATCGAGAAATGGCCTCGACCGGAGGGGTTGAAGGTCATTCAGCGGTTCCTGGGCTTCGCCAACTACTACCGCCTCTTCATACCACACTTCTCTTCCCGGACTGCCCCAATTTCCGCGCTCACCCGTAAGGGCACTAGTCCCAAAGAGTGGCCGCCCGAAGCAGAGGAGGCCTTTCTTTCCTTAAAACAGGCCTTCTCTTCCGCCCCGGTGCTGCATCGCCCGGACGGCAACAAGCAGTTCTTCCTGGAAGTTGACGCCTCCTCCTCTGGAGCCGGAGCGGTACTTACTCAAAAATCATCTTCCGGGAGGATGGTAACTTGCGGCTTCTTCTCTAAACTCTTCTCCTCCTCAGAGCGCAATTATTCCATAGGAGACCGAGAGTTATTGGCCATCAAGCTGGCATTGGAGGAGTGGCGTTACCTGCTCGAGGGGGCTCTTCACCCGGTAATAATTTACACTGACCACAAGAACTTGGCTTACCTCCAGCATGCCCAGAGACTTAACCCGCGCCAAGCCCGGTGGTCCTTGTTTTTTGCTCGCTTTGATTTTGTTCTTCATTTTCGCCCGGCTGACAAAAAAGTCAAGGCGGACGCCTTGTCTCGATCCTTTCTGGTGTCTGATCTCGAGGAAGATCCGAAACACATCATCGATCCCGCCAGAGTAATGCAGGTGGCTCCCGTGAGTCTAAATCGTCTCCCTCCCGGAAAGACGTTCGTATCAGTACCTGATCGGGAGAAGATCCTTCACTGGGGTCACTCATCTAAACTGGCTGGCCACGCCGGTCAGAAAAAGACCCTCCAGCTTATTACCCGGCACTACTGGTGGCCTACCCTGCACAAGGACGTAATAGACTTTGTTTCTGCCTGTGTGTCCTGCGCCCGCAACAAGGTTCCGAGACATCTGCCAGCCGGTCGCCTCCTTCCGCTTTCTGTACCTGCTGCCCCCTGGCAGCATATAGCAATGGACTTTATAACTGACCTCCCAGTCTCTGCCGGTTGTACGGTCATTTGGGTGGTCGCTGACCGCTTCTCCAAGATGGCTCATTTCGTTCCCCTGCCAGGCCTCCCGTCTGCACCCGAGCTAGCTAAAGACTTTATTCGTCACATCTTTCGTCTTCATGGCCTGCCCCTCCACATCGTGTCGGATCGTGGGGTACAGTTCACCTCACGCTTCTGGAGAGCCACTTGTAAACTGCTAGACGTCACCCTGGACTTCTCTTCCGCTTACCACCCACAGTACAATGGTCAAGTGGAGCGGATCAATCAGAACCTGACCAGTTACCTCCGGCACTTCGTTAATGCCCATCATTCAGACTGGGTGGATCTCCTACCATGGGCCGAGTTCTCTTATAACAATCACGAGAGCGAATCCTCCTCCAAATCCCTGTTTTTTGTAGTCTTCGGTCAGCATCCTCGGATTCCTTTTCCTGTCTCCACCTCTGTGGACAACCCGGCTGCGGAATCTCTCGTTAGCAAATTTTCCTCCATTTGGGAGAGTACCCGATCCGCACTCCTTCAGTCGTCCGAACGGATGAAAAGACACGCTGACAAAAAACGCCTGGATCCTCCACAATTTCGTCCTGGAGATAAAGTCTGGCTCTCATCTAAATATGTCCGACTCAAGATACCTTCTTACAAGTTAGGGCCTCGGTTCATCGGTCCTCTGGAGGTCGTCAGTCAGATCAACCCGGTGGCCTATAAATTGAAACTCCCGGCCAACTTACGGATCCCTAACTCCTTCCATGTATCTCTCCTCAAACCTTAACTCTTTTTCCAAGTCTACAGGTACGCCTCCTGCTCCGGTTTCTGCTGAGGACGAGTTTGAGGTAGAGAACATTCTTGCCACCAAAAGGGTAAGAGGAAAGACCTTTTTTCTAGTAGATTGGAAGGGGTTTGGTCCTGAGGAGAGAACGTGGGAGCCCCGGGAGAACATCCATGCCCCTCTTATCCTAGCTAAATTTCTGTCTGGCCTAAAAAAGGAGGGGCCTAAAGTGGGGGGTACTGTAGCGCCGGCGTCCCTGCCCTCTGCTAGGCAGGGACGCTGTTCCCCTCACCTCTCTGCTCCGTGCTCGGCGTCCTCCTCCCGCTCTGCTGGCAGCGCGCGCTCCTTCCCGGCCACTGTGCTTAGGGCGCGCGCGCGCGCTCTCCCTCCCTCTTAAAGGGGCCGCGCGCGCCGTCCTAAGGAGTCCCCGGCCAATGGCCGGAGGACTTCACCATATATAAGGCACCTCCTCCAAAATGGAGGTGCCCGAGCAATGTTGTTGCACTGTTCTCTACTCTGCTTCAGCCCTCAGGTCCTGTTGCCAGTTACCTGCCAGATTCCTGCCAGCTCGCTGTCTTATTCCTGCCTGATATTCTGCTACCTGCCTGCTAGCCTGAGGTCCGACGGTCTGCCTTACAACTCCTGTCAGTCTGTCTAAGGACCAGCTTGCCCGCTCACCTGGGAGCGCACATCAGCTACCTGCCTGCTTGCCTGAGGTCCGACGGTCTGCCTTCCAACTCCTGTCAGTCTGTCTATGGACCAGCTTGCCCGCTCACCTGGGAGCGCACATCTGCTACCTGCCTGCTAGCCTACCTGGAGGCTCCGCCGTCACGTGCTGTGACCACCTGCCTGTCCAGTGACTCCTGGCCGCTCACCTGGGAGCGCTCATCTGCTGCCTGTCCGCTAGCCTACCTGGAGGCTCTGCCGTCACGTGCTGTGACCACCCGCCTGTCCAGAGACTTCTGCCCGCTCACCTGGGAGCGCTCATCTGCCGCCTGTCTGTTGGTCTTCCTGGAGGCTCCGCCGTCACATGCTGTGACCACCCGTTTATCCAGAGACTCTCGCCTGCTCACCTGGGAGCTCACGTCTACCATCAGCCGCCACAGGTCGTACCCTCCCTTTACCCAGAGACTGCCCCGGTCACTTGCCGTGACCATCTGCCCGTTCATCCAGAGACTGCCCCGGTCACTTGCCGTGACCATCTGCCCGTTCATCCAGAGACTGCCCCGGTCACTTGCCGTGACCATCTGCCCGTTCATCCAGAGACTGCCCCGGTCACTTGCCGTGACCTCCTGCCCCTTCTTCCAGAGACTGTCCCGGTCACCTGCTGTGACTGCCTGCCTGGTCGCCACCCGCTCCCTTACAAGGACCGCCCCCTTGTATAGTAGCTCAGAGGTTCCGCCTCCCAGACCCGTTACAATAACATAGATGGGAGAGGTCTCTATGAATAGGAATTCCTAAGTATTTGATACCCTGTGAGGGCCAGGCAAAGGGAAAGTTGGACTGGATGGAATCCTATATGGATTTGGGGAGGGAGACATCGAGGGCCTCAGACTTCGCTGCATTGATTTTAAAATTTGACCATGTAACAAAGTGATCTATTTCAGCCATAACAGCATGGATGGATATATGTGATTGAGTGATATATACTAGGACATCATCAGCAAATAGAGAGCACTTGTACTCGGTGCCTCCCACCTCAATCCACCTAATATTGGGGTTATGGCGAATTGATGAGAGCAGGTGCTCCGTCACTAGGATGTATAAGAGAGGGGACAGAGAACATCCCTGCCTTGTCCCATTGGTGATTGTGAAAGGTGATGAAAATGTTCTGACGCGCCCCCTGGGCCTTGGGACACCCGGAGCCGGACCCTTTTTGGTGGATGCTGGTGGTTGTAGTCTCCGTGGCGGCAACCCGGTTCCGTGGCTCAGGGCGGTCAAACCAGTGGCGGAACTATTTATGTGGTTTTGATGTTTAAATGTCCGACTACGCCACCCGTGGATTGCGGTCAGAGTGAACCGCCGCTCCAGGGCAGACCGCTGAGGCTGGTGTTGTGGGTGCAGCAGAGCGTAGCATAACTCCCCACGGGAGGAGTATAGCCTCAGGGCAGTGTATGCGGAGGATGGGGGTGATGGTGCAGGGCAGCAGCAGTAATGACACGGAGTCAGTGATGCAGTCCAGGCCCTTTACTCACAGTTCTTAATATCCAAACCACTTCTGCAGGTAACGGCTGCCCACGTCGTACTGTGCTCACCAGGTGAGGGGCTCAGACAACTCCCAGATAACTTTGGAGCGCTTCACAGGACCCCCTTTGTGTGTCCTTTGTCTGGCCTTTCTTACCAACCCTTCTGTCCGGCTGCCTCGGGCCTCCTCTTGGTAAACTTGGCGCCAGTTTCCCTGACCCTATGTGGTGCCTTCCTAGCGGGTGTAGCGAGGGGCTGCGCCACATAAAATGTCACAGCCTCCTGTTTCTAGCTGAGGGTCGTTTCCTGCCTCCACTAGTTTCGGGGACCGGTCTCCCCCTTTGGCCTGACCCCTCCACGCAGGTGGATTCAGGCGTGCGGTGGCGACTCGCCCGTCCGCACCCCTGAGATCCCTTCGTTCCTCGTTCCTGGAGCCTTCTCCGCTCCTCTTCCTTCCTTCTCCCTCTTCCAGGCCTGGGCCTCTGTTACTAGGCCCGCCTCCGGAGCAGAGCTCATGCAGAGCCCCTGCTCCCTGCCACTTCTGCTCAGACTTCTCTGCACTGAACTAAGATGGTGCCCACCTTTTATACTCCCTTCTCAATGCACCCAGGAACTGCTTCCTCCCTGCTCCTGCACTACAGGGTTCCCCTTCCTCAGTGTTCCCTCCCCCCACTCCAGCCAGGGACAGTCGTGCCCATCTCAGGGGCATATTGGTCGCCCTGCCCCACGGCAATGTGGTGTAATGCATGCAGGTGTCGGGTCCTGATCCACACTACATCCTTACCTGAGAGTGAGATATCACACCTCTGGGTGAGGTGCAATACCTCTGTAGCAACCGAGCCCTCAGGGTGCTACAGTTCCATTTATCTTCAGCCTAGGTGACGTATTGCGATACAGGGCCGTGATTTTGGCTATAAAAGGGTCCCCTAGACCCCTACCCCAAGCTTTTTAAGAGAATCATATATGGCGTGCCAGGAGACTCTATGGAATGCTTTCTCAGCATCCAACGAGAGTATCTAATTACAAATTTTTAACTGCATCTAGCCCAGGAAATACTTTGTGCCTAGTAGCAGGGTCTGCTAGTCAGCGGATTATCCCGGCTGTTAAGCAAGCTACACCACCTGTAGTTTGGACACTTCATTTTTTCAAAGGAAATGCTTCGGGACCACGGGATACTCAGTGAAGAGCATCAGGAGGCACCCCAAGGCATAGGGGCTCGGACTGGCAGTAGGATGCCTTGCGGTGGACAGCCGAGCTCGATCCTTATAAAAGCTTTTTAACTGCAGCAGCTTTAGTGGACGCTACTGGAGCTGGAATTACGCGGCTGCTGGCATGAGACTTGCCCTCCAATAGATCCTTGTAAATGGATTTAAAGTGTATTTATTCAAATTAGAGAGACAATTTAAATTAAAAATCTTAGAGCTGCCTCCACCACAGGGGGGCTCGCTCGACCCACCAGCGGACAGGCACCAGTATTGGGAGAGGGGGGCTGGCCGTCAGGGTTCACTGCGGCTCTGGCACAAACCCGGCGACACGGAGGTGGCACGGGCAGGAGCGGACTGAACGTGTCGGCTTCTCACTTTTTGGATTTTAGAAGGGCATGACATGCCTATATCTGTGTCTCCCCCTCCTTTTACTCCTCCACCTCTTTTCTTTTCGCATGACTATATGTACTTGTCACTTTTCCATGTGTTAGTTGTGTCTTCTGAGCAGTTTGTCAGCTTTTGGACACCTTTGAAGGTGTTTTCTATGTGTTTCTATGTGTTTTCGTTTGCCTGCCATTGGTTTTAATGGTGTTTGAAGGTGTTCGACGAACAGTTCGACGAACAGTTCGGCGAACACACGGGTGTTCGACGAACCGAACCGAACTCGAACACTACGGGGGTGGCTCAACACTAATTAGCAGGAATGGGTAGTGATCTGTAGGTCTGAAGAGTCTTGATATCCTGTCAGACACATCTTTAATTTTTGCTCCTGGAAGACAGCACATTTCTCTTGAGGTTTTGTCTGGTCTGCAGATAGCGGCCTCTGTTCCTCTTAACAGGGAATCCCCCATGACCACCACTCTCCGTTTTTTCTTCACAACATTCTTCTTTCTCCATCCAGGAGGATTCTGAGGGCTTACAAGGTTATTCATTGCTGGCAAAGTCTTATTTTGCTGTATTTCTTCATGGTTCTCCTGCGTGAGAGCCTGGTACTGGTTCCTGAGCAGTATGGGTGCTGACTGCCTCTCGATCCTCCTGCTTCTGTGGGTCACATGCTTCCATTCCTCTGTTTCGTCAGGTGCAGTTCGAATTTCTTCTCTTTCTGAATCATGAAGAGATAATTCTGCTCTGTCTAAGAACTCTTCACCTTCCTTAATGATTTTCAAGGTAGTTAACCTCTCTTCTAGATTTCGCAACTTTTCCTCCAACAGGGACACAAGCTTGCATTTCTGGCATGTGAAGTTTGGCTTTTCCACTGGCAAGTCTGTGAACATGTAGCAGGATATGCAGCTCACCAAATGGCTCCTGGACTCTTCCATGTTCTTATTGTTAATGTTCTGAAAACAGTGAAAAAAGCTTAAAAAAAAAGCTTGAAAATGCGCGCGGTTTACCGATGTCCTCTTTTCAGCTCCAACAGCCAAAATCCAGTGTTCTTTGAGCTCGCAGAGACTGTTCACTTACCCCAAAATGCAGTGGGAATATGCAAATTATCTCCTCAGGACTCCTCCCCTGGTTTACTGATGTCCTCTTTTCAGCTCCAACAGCCAAAATCCAGTGTTCTTTGAGCTCGCAGAGACTCTTCACTTACCCCAAAATGCAGTGGGAATATGCAAATTATCTCCTCAGGACTCCTCCCCTGGTTTACCGATGTCCTCTTTTCAGCTCCAACAGTCAAAATCCAGTGTTCTTTGAGCTCGCAGAGACTCTTCACTTACCCCAAAATGCAGTGGGAATATGCAAATTATCTCCTCAGGACTCCTCCCCTGGTTTACCGATGTCCTCTTTTCAGCTCCAACAGCCAAAATCCAGTGTTCTTTGAGCTCGCAGAGACTCTTCACTTACCCCAAAATGCAGTGGGAATATGCAAATTATCTCCTCAGGACTCCTCCCCTGGTTTACCGATGTCCTCTTTTCAGCTCCAACAGCCAAAATCCAGTGTTCTTTGAGCTCGCAGAGACTCTTCACTTACCCCAAAATGCAGTGGGAAGATGCAAATTATCTCCTCAGGACTCCTCCCCTGGTTTACCGATGTCCTCTTTTCAGCTCCAACAGCCAAAATCCAGTGTTCTTTGAGCTCGCAGAGACTCTTCACTTACCCCAAAATGCAGTGGGAATATGCAAATTATCTCCTCAGGACTCCTCCCCTGGTTTACCGATGTCCTCTTTTCAGCTCCAACAGCCAAAATCCAGTGTTCTTTGAGCTCACAGAGACTCTTCACTTACCCCAAAATGCAGTGGGAATATGCAAATTATCTCCTCAGGACTCCTCCCCTGGTTTACCGATGTCCTCTTTTCAGCTCCAACAGCTAAAATCCAGTGTTCTTTGAGCTCGCAGAGACTCTTCACTTACCCCAAAATGCAGTGGGAATATGCAAATTATCTCCTCAGGACTCCTCCCCTGGTTTACCGATGTCCTCTTTTCAGCTCCAACAGCTAAAATCCAGTGTTCTTTGAGCTCGCAGAGACTCTTCACTTACCCCAAAATGCAGTGGGAATATGCAAATTATCTCCTCAGGACTCCTCCCCTGGTTTACCGATGTCCTCTTTTCAGCTCCAACAGCCAAAATCCAGTGTTCTTTGAGCTCACAGAGACGCTTCACTTACCCCAAAATGCAGTGGGAATATGCAAATTATCTCCTCAGGACTCCTCCCCTGGTTTACCGATGTCCTCTTTTCAGCTCCAACAGCCAAAATCCAGTGTTCTTTGAGCTCGCAGAGACTCTTCACTTACCCCAAAATGCAGTGGGAATATGCAAATTATCTCCTCAGGACTCCTCCCCTGGTTTACCGATGTCCTCTTTTCAGCTCCAACAGCCAAAATCCAGTGTTCTTTGAGCTCGCGGAGACTCTTCACTTACCCCAAAATGCAGTGGGAATATGCAAATTATCTCCTCAGGACTCCTCCCCTCCTCCAGGAGACTGCTCCATCAGAGTAAGACAGGATTCTCTTGTGGTCACAGTCTCTGACCCAATAACGGACCCCAAAGCTCCAGCAGATGACAATACCATTTACAGTTGACTTTGGGGCCAATCATTTACCACTAAGGTCTAGAATTGGATGATCTAGTAATAATAACCTATTAGATCTTATTGATAAAAACATCAAAGATTGTAATGTAATTTTAAGTGCATGTTCTGTACAGAAGGGGGACCCTATAATTATTTCTTCTGGTGTAGTCCCAGTCCAATGCTTAGTGAGGGTGGTTACTTGGGGTGGCAGTCAACCGATGTGAGGTCATGTTGGTATTACAAAGGGGCAATCCTTCTCCACTATACATCACTGCCATGTTTTCTCATGGGGATAGAGTAATCATCACAGCTCTTAGGTAATCAAGACTAATAGACTAACAAAATTGTAAAATGTCTGTGTAGCATCGGCGTCTCTGCCCCCTGCTAGGCAGAGACGCCGTTCCCCTCACCCCTCTGCTCCATCCTCCTTCCGCGCTGCTGGCAGCGCACGCTGCTTCCCAGGCACTGTGCTTAGGGTGCGCGCTCCCTCTCTCTTAAAGGGGCCGCGCGCGCCATCCTAAGGAGTCCCCGGCCAATTGCCGGAGGATCTCCCATATATAAGGCACCTCCTCCAAAATGGAGGTGCCCGAGCAAAGTTGTTTGCACTGTGTCTTCCTGTGCTTCAGCCCTCAGGTCCCACTGCTAGCCTGGCTTCTCGTCCTACCTGCCAGCCTGTTATCTGCCAGTTACCTGCCTTGGCTATTTGACGGCTCACCTGGGAGCGTCCACCAGTTACCTGCCTGTTACCGGCCTTGGCTATCTGACCGCTCACCTGGGAGCGTCCACCAGTTACCTGCCTGCTACCTGCCTTGTCTGTCAGACCGCTCACCTGGGAGCGTCCACCAGTTACCTGCCTGTCACCTGCCTCGTCTGTCAGACCGCTCACCTGGGAGCGTCCACCAGTTACCTGCCTGTTACCTGCTGTGTCCGTCAGCCCGCTCACCTGGGAGCGCCCGCCAGTTACCTGTCAGTTATCTGCCTCGTCTGTCTGCCCGCTCACCTGGGAGCACCTGCTTGCTTTCTGACAGCCTGCCTGGAGAACCTGCCTGTCTACCCAGAGACTGTCCCCGTCACTTGCCGTGACCACCTGCCTGCTTACCCAGAGACTGTCCCCGTCACTTGCTGTGACTACCTGCTTGCCTTCCCTGGGAGTCACCCGCTTCCTTACAAGGACTTCCCCTTTGTATTGCAGCTCAGAGGTTCCACCTCCCGGTCCCGTTACAGTTTGCTCGGGCCATGGAACCCAGTGGCACCCAAGCTCCCTCACTCTCGGACCTATGCCATGAACTATCCGGTCAGAGATCCCAACAGGAGTCCATCCTTAGTCACCTGCATAGTGTTAACTCCCGCCTGGACACACTGACTGCCTCATCGGGAGCTGCTTCCACTCGCACAACTACTACCTCGGCAGCATCGCTGCCCATCAATACCATGGCATCCCTTCCCGGTCCCCGCCTTTCCGCCCCGCCTCATTTTGGTGGAGACCCCGGCCTGGCACGGGGCTTCATTAACCAGTGCACCCTGCACTTCGAACTTTTGGCACACCAGTTCACCACCGACCGGGCCAAGGTGGCCTTCATCATGTCCCATCTCACTGGGGAGGCATTGGCCTGGCTAAATCCTCTATGGGAGAGAGGAGACCCCCTGGTGTCCAACTTGCCAGCCTTTCTCACGGCTTTCCGGAAAGTCTTCGACGAACCAGGACGAAAGACCTCTTCTGCCTCCTCTCTGCTACGCCTCCGCCAAGGGAGTCTCACCGTGGGCCAATATGCCATACGGTTCCATACCCTTGCTTCCGAGCTTGCCTGGGATAACGAGGCCCTTGTGTCCGTCTTCTGGGAGGGCCTATCCGGCCGAATTAAAGATGAACTTGCCGGTCGGGACATTCCAACCACCCTGGATGACTTGGTGACACTTGCCACCCTGATTGACATCCGCTTCCAGGAGCGTACCAAAGAGGTCATCCGTGAGAGGAAGTTTCCCCGCCTTGCTCCTACTTTCCAGAATCCCGTCTCTTCATCTGTAACTCCCCGGGCGCACTCGCCAGAGCCCATGCAGGTCGACCAGACCAAGATGGTCAAAACCCGTCAAGAGTCACGCCGTGCGGAGGGGAGCTGTTTCTACTGTGGCAGTAAGGAGCACCGGATCCGTTCCTGCCCGGAGAGGCCGGGAAACGCCTGAGTCTAGGATCGCTCAGAGAGGTCGTCCTAGACAAGAGTAAACCATCTCTGATGCTGTCGGTCTTTATCATCTGCGGGGAGAACCGTTACTTTGAACTAGCTCAACTTGATACTGGAGCTGCCGGAAATCTAATTTCTCAGTCCCTGGTAGAGAAATACCGCATTCCCACTAAACCTCTGGCTGAACCCTTATCTGTTGCCTCCGTGGATGGGGGCCTCTTACCGCAAACCATCCAACTCATCACCGAACCCATAACTCTGCAGGTGGGAATGCTGCACTCTGAGAGCATCTTCTTCCATGTTCTACCTGGACTCTCTCACACCCTTTTGTGAGGCCTACCTTGGCTCCAGAGACATGCACCCGTGCTGAATTGGCAGACCGGAGAAGTCCTACGCTGGGGGCAGGACTGCCATAAGACTTGTTTAGTTCCTGTTCGTCCTGCTCGTCCCTCTCCTTCTCCAGCCAATCTACCCGGCCTACCGGTCCCTTATTGATCTTATGCTGATGTTTTCAACAAGAAAGAAGCAGAGACATTACCCCCTCATAGACCATACGATTGCCCAATCGACCTGGTACCCGCCGCTACTCCACCCCGTGGGCGTATTTACCCGTTGTCTGCTGCCGAGACCTGGGCCATGTCTGAATATATCGAGGAAAATCTGGCCCGGGGATTTATCCAGAAATCTACCTCCCCGGCGGGAGCAGGCTTCTTCTTCGTTAAAAAAAAGGATGGTTCACTCCGTCCCTGTATTAACTATAGAGATCTTAACTAGATCACGGTGAAGAATAAATACCCCCTTCCGCTCATTCCTGAATTATTTGACCGTCTGAGGGGTGCCAGAATCTTCACCAAGCTGGATCTCCGTGTGGCGTATAACCTCGTCCGTATCCGTCGGGGGGATGAATGGAAGACGGCATTCAACACCCGGGACGGCCACTATGAATACCTCGTAATGCCCTTCGGCCTCTGTAATGCTCCCGCCGTCTTTCAAGAGTTGGTCAATGACATCTTCCGTGACCTTCTCTACTCCTGCGTGGTGGTGTACCTGGACGACATCTTGATCTTCTCTCTGGATCTTCCCACACACCGGAGGGGCGTTCGTCAAGTCCTGCTCAGGCTCAGGCAGAACCACCTCTACGCAAAATTTGAGAAGTGCCTCTTTGAGCAGACCTCGCTTCCATTTCTGGGCTACGTCATCTCCCAGACCGGCCTACGAATGGATCCTGAGAAACTTTCTGCCATCCTGAAGTGGCCCCGACCGGAGGGGTTGAAGGCTATTCAGCGGTTCCTGGGCTTCGCCAACTACTACCGCCTCTTCATTCCGCACTTCTCTTCCCGGACTGCCCCTATCTCCGCGCTCACCCTTAAGGGCGCTAGTCCCAAAGAATTGCCGCCTGAGGCTGAGGAGGCCTTCCTTTCTTTGAAACAAGCTTTCTCTTCCTCTTCTGTGCTACACCGTCCGGACTGCAACAAACAGTTCTTCTTAGAAGTAGATGCATCCTCCTCCGGAGCCGGAGCGGTACTCACCCAAAAGTCGTCATCCGGGAGAATGGTAACCTGCAGCTTCTTCTCCAAACTCCTCTCCTCGTCTGAGCGCAATTATTCTATAGGAGACCGAGAGTTGATAGACGTTAAGTTGGCACTGGAGGAGTGGCGTTACTTGCTCGAGGGGGCTCTTCATCCGGTAATAATTTATACGGAGCACAAAAACTTGGCTTACCTCCAGAGTGCCCAAAGACTTAACCCGCGCCAGGCCCGGTGGTCCTTGTTCTTCGCCCGCTTTGATTTCATTCTTCATTTCCGCCCGGCAGACAAAAATATCAAAGCCGATGCCTTGTCCCGATCCTTTCTGTCCTCCGATCTTGAGGAGGAGCCAAAGCACATCATCGACCCCGCCAAGGTATTGCAGGTGGCCCCCATGGATCTGAATCGTCTTCCACCCGGTAAGACGTTCGTGACAGTACCTGATCGTGAGAAGGTTCTGCACTGGGGACATTCGTCTAAGCTAGCCGGCCATGCTGGCCAAAAGAAGACCCTCCAGCTTATTACCCGGCATTACTGGTGGCCTACCCAAGGAGGTAATAGACTTTGTCTTGGCCTGTGCATCCTGCGCTCGCAACAAGGTTCCTAGACATCTGCCAGCCGGCCGCCTTCTGCCTCTTCCCGTACCTGCTGCCCCGTGGCAGCATATAGCCATGGACTTTATAACGGATCTCCCTGTCTCTGCTGGTTGTTCGGTCATTTGGGTGGTCGCTGACCGCTTCTCTAAGATGGCTCACTTCATTCCCCTGCCGGGTCTTCCGTCTGCATCTGAGTTGGCTAAGGACTTTATTCATCATATTTTCCGTCTCCATGGTCTTCCTCTCCACATCGTGTCCGATCGAGGGGTTCAGTTCACCTCTCGCTTCTGGAGAGCCACATGTAAAGTGCTGGGGGTCACCTTGGACTTCTCTTCTGCTTATCACCCACAGTCCAATGGTCAAGTTGAGCGGATCAACCAAATTTTAACCAGTTACCTCCGGCACTTTGTTAATGCCCACCATTCCGACTGGGTGGATCTTTTACCGTGGGCCGAATTCTCCTATAATAATCACGAGAGTGAATCCTCTTCCAAATCCCCGTTTTTTACAGTCTACAGTCAACATCCCCGGATCCCGTTTCCCGTCTCCACCTCCGTGGACAACCCGGCCGCGGAGTCTCTTGTTAGCAAATTCTCCTCCATTTGGGAGAGTACTAGATCCGCACTTCTTCAGTCCTCCGAGCGGATGAAGAAACAGGCTGACAAAAGACGTCTGGATCCGCCCCAATTCCATCCTGGAGATAAAGTCTGGCTCTCGTCCAAATATGTCCGGCTCAAGATTCCTTCCTACAAGTTAGGGCCCCGGTTCATCGGCCCACTGGAAGTTATCAAGCAAATCAACCCTGTGGTCTATAAATTGAAACTCCCGGCCAACTTACGGATCCCCAACTCCTTCCATGTATCTCTCCTCAAACCCGTGGTACTTAACTCTTTTTCCAAGTCTACAGGTACGCCTCCTGCTCCGGTCTCCGCTGAAGACGAGTTTAAGGTAGAGAACATTCTGGCCATCAAGAGGGTAAGAGGAAAGACCTTTTTTCTAGTGGATTGGAAGAGGTTTGGTCCTGAGGAGAGAACATGGGAGCCCCGGGAGAACATCCATGCCCCGCTCATCCTTGATAAATTTCTCTCTGGCCTAAGAAAGGGTGGGCCTAAAGGGGGGGTACTGTAGCATCGGCGTCTCTGCCCCCTGCTAGGCACAGACGCCGTTCCCATCACCTCTCTGCTCCGTGCTCGGCGTCCTCCTCCCGCGCTGCTGGCAGCGCGCGCTGCTTCCCAGGCACTGTGCTTAGGGCGCGTGCACGTGCGCTCCCTCTCTCTTAAAAGGGCCGCGCGCGCCGTCCTAAGGAGTCCCCGGCCAATTGCCGGAGGATCTCCCATATATAAGGCACCTCCTCCAAAATGGAGGTGCCCGAGCAAAGTTGTTTGCACTGTGTCTTCCTGTGCTTCAGCCCTCAGGTCCCGCTGCTAGCCTGACTTCTCGTCCTGCCTGCCAGCCTGTTATCCGCCAGTTACCTGCCTTGGCTATCTGACCGCTCACCTGGGAGCGTCCACCAGTTACTTGCCTGTTACCTGCCTTGGCTATCTGACCGCTCACCTGGGAGCGTCCACCAGTTACCTGCCTGTTACCTGCCTTGTCTGTCAGACCGCTCACCTGGGAGCGCCCGCCAGTTACCTGCCTGTTACCTGCTGTGTCCGTCAGCCCGCTCACCTGGGAGCGTCCACCAGTTACCTGCCTGTTACCTGCTGTGTCCGTCAGCCCGCTCACCTGGGAGCGCCCGCCAGTTACCTGTCAGTTATCTGCCTCGTCTGTCTGCCCGCTCACCTGGGAGCACCTGCTTGCTTTCTGACAGCCTGCCTGGAGAACCTGCCTGTCTACCCAGAGACTGTCCCCGTCACTTGCCGTGACCACCTGCCTGCTTACCCAGAGACTGTCCCTGTCACTTGCTGTGACTACCTGCTTGCCTTCCCTGGGAGTCACCCGCTTCCTTACAAGGACTTCCCCTTTGTATTGCAGCTCAGAGGTTCCACCTCCCGGTCCCGTTACAGTCTACATGGTTAAAATAACCAAGAATTAACAAAAAAATATTTTTGTTTTTTCATTTTCTTTTTTTTTTTTCATATTATTTTGGTAGAATTAGAAACATTATAAATTGCAGAGATTGGATACTTTTCATACTATCAATAAATAGATTAGATGGCCAAGAGATTTTTTATTGCTTTTGGAAGGAAAAAATAGATTAAAATTGTGGCAGAATGTCAGGTAGAATGTCACCGCTGTAAAATAATGTTCTATCTCGGAACAGGAATAATCGGAGAAAATTGAACAGATTCAGAATTGAATTGAGCTCCCTCTTCAATTTCATGGAGGTGGATACAATATCAAAGGAGCACAATTGCCTGGCCAATTGGAAAGGGTAATATGTCCCTGAAAGTTGTCCAATTATCACCCATACCAGGATTCTGCAACTGAGCAAAAAAAATATAGAAGAAAATAAAGTGTAATTTCCATCTAGGAGATGTTAAATAAAGGTAGTGAAGAACAGACTCTGACTCACAGATGGGACTATTTATCTGCATTTATTTCTGCTTTAAAATAGCTAAACTAGGGGCACAATTAAAGCCCATCTCAAGGGTTTTACATTTTTTTGATACAGCGGCGTACATGTGATAGGCAATTAGGAACCATTGTCCTTAAAGTATATCTGTTGTTTCGGGCGACTTGTCTGAAAAGCAGTTTTATGTGTGTAGATGGTGAATAATAGTATTTCTCATCATTTTAAGGCTAGCATCCTGCATTTCCCCAGTTTCCCCTATACAGAGTCTATTTCTAATTTTCAGTTGTCTCTGAGCCAGTGGGGGAGGACTAGCTGCTCTAATGTCTCCTATACATAGCCCACACAGACATGAGGGATTCCTGCTCTCCTGTTTCTAAATAGCACATGATGAGAAGCATCAACAGAATGGAGAGTTAATACAAAGCAGTACTGAGCAGTGTAGCTGTGAATCAAGTACTGGAGTAAGATAAAATATTTACTAAAAAGCATCAGCAGATCTGTCTCACTGCTTCCCTTACTCTGCTCCTCCCTTTTCCTCTACCCTCACATGCCAAAGGTTTTAATAGTCAGCTGTAATCTGATTCCTCAGTGAGCTGTTAACACAGATTTGGTGGCTCATAAGTGGAAAAAGTAGCATATTTATCTGATACGATATATAACAAAAATGTATTTTATTCATCTATACTTTTCATTTATACAACATTTTGTTGAAGTGATAGTGTACCATCCTCTTTTTTGCTGCGGGTCAAGAACCATTGCAAACTCCCATCCCATAAGAACTGTATTGTTATCAAGTGAGGGAGTTGGAGAAATAACTTCATAGAAATGGGATGAAGGGGGAAACAAACACCTTTATTTCTGTGGCAAAACCCATCACAGTAATATTTTTTTGTATGGTTCAAAATATCCAATGTTCTCATTGTTTAAACCCCACCACGATGGGGCTGCTTTCTTCTTTCTCTTATTTAACTGGGAAACACAATGAGATCCCATCCTGGCAGGTCATCATGGGCCACATGGATGATACCAGTATGGACCCCCTTCTTTAAATAAATGTATAGAAAGCACTGTCTCCGAGTTCCTTGGCCATGCTCTTAAGATGGTCAAGGAGAGCTGTATTCTTTTAGGTTAAGTTCGTCAGGAAAGTTCAGACACTGCAAAATCATTTTCACCTTTCTGCAATAAACCTAACATTTCTGCAATGTCTCTCTTTTACACTGGCTGCTCGATGTTGAGGCTAAATATTTTCCATTGGTGCCAAATCTAATAGTGTATACCCTGTAAGATTTATACCTTGTTTTGCCTGTGCATGCTATTACCTACAGTGGCGAAAATAAGTATTTGATACACTGCCGATTTTGCAAGTTTTCCCACCTACAAAGAATGGAGAGGTCTGTAATTTTTATCGTAAGTACACTTCACCTGTGAGAGACAGAATCTAAATAAAATCCAGAAAATCTCATTGTATGATTTTTACATAATTAATTTGCATTTTATTGCATGAAATAAGTATTTCATCATCTACCAACCAGCAAGAATTCTGGCCCTCACAGACCTGTTAGTTTTTCTTTAACAAGCCCTCCTACTCTGCACTCATTACCTGTATTAATTGCACCTGTTTGAACTTTTTACTTGTATAAAAAACACCTGTCCACACACTCAATCAATCACATTCCAACCTTTCCACCATGGTCAAGACCAAAGAGCTGTCTTTGGACACCAGGGACAAAATTGTAGAACTGCACAAGGCTGGGATGGGCTACAGGACAATAGGCAAGCAGCTTGGTGAGAAGGCAACAACTGTTGACACAATTATTAGAATATGGAAGAAACACAAGGTGACTGTCAATCTTCCTCGATCTGGGGCTCCATGCAAAATATCGCCTCAAGGGGCACGGATGCTTCTGAGAAAGGTCATGAATCAGCTAAAAACTACTTGGGAGGACCTGATCAATGACTTGAAGAGAGCTGGGGCCACAGTCTCAAATATTATCATTCGTAACACACTACGCCATCATAGATTAAAATCCTGCAGGGCACGCAAGGTCCCCCTGCTCATGCCAGCACATGTCCAGGTCAGTTTGAAGTTCACTAATGACCATCTGGATGATCCAGAGGAGGCATGGGGGGTGGTCATGTGGACAGATGAGACCAAAATAGAACTTTTTGGTATCAACTCTACTCGCTGTGTCTGAAGGAAGAACAAGGATGAGTACAACTCCAAGAACACCATCCCAACTGTGAAGCATGGTGGGGGAAACATCATACTTTGGGGGTGCTTTTCTGCAAAGGGGACAGGAAGACTGCACGGTATTGGAGGGAGGATGGATGGGGTCATGTATCACAAGATGTTGGCCAACAAAATCCTTCCCTCAGTAAGAGCATTGTAGATGTGTCGTGGCTGGATCTTTCAGCATTAGAGATGAGCGGTGTTCGACTTGAACTGTTCGCCAATCTCAAATTCGAGCTGTTTTGGGCGGTGTTCGAGTTGTTCGACGAACCCGAACGATTTGCAAAAAATTCGGCTGTTCGAGGTTATGTTCGATAACTGTTCGTGCACCAAAAGCGTGTCCTGCATGTCTGGCGCTATTTAGAGCACCAATCATGCAGGGATTGTCTGCCACTCACTGTAATGCCACAGCCATGGTGGTTGTGGCATTACAGTGATTGCCCAAATCGATGGGAACAGTGCCAACAGTGAAACATGAAAAGCCGGCAATTCAGCAGCGGCATACACCGGTACCCGACAATTTAGAACCGAAAGAATAGAGCTTCACACATAGATTAGATAGATATAAACATGTCAGCCACATATATACGAAGTACAGTGAAAGTGCTGCTTACTGTACTTGTCATTTAGCGTAAAGGATTTATCAAAAAAAATAATAGTGTTTTCATGCACCGTCTCTTTAAAAAAGCCGGCCGGCAATTCAGCAGCGGTACCCGACAATTTAGAATAGAAGGAATAGAGAATCACACATAGATTAGATAGATAGAAACATGTCAGTCACATATATAAGAAGTGCAGTGACAGTGTTGATTACTGTACTTGTCATTTAGTGTAAAGGATTTATTTAAAAAAATAATAGTGTTTTCATGCACTGTCTCTTTAAAAAAGCCGCCGGCAATTCAGCAGCGGTACCCGACAATTTATAACAGACAGAATAGAGCATCATACATAGATTAGATAGATAGAAACATGTCAGCCACATATATACGAAGTACAGTGACAGTGTTGCTTACTGTTCTTGTCATTTAGCGTAAAGGATTTATCAAAAAAAAAATAGTGTTTTCATGCACCGTCTCTTTAAAAAAGCCGGCCGGCAATTCAGCAGCGGTACCCGACAATTTATAACAGACAGAATAGAGCTTCACACATAGATTAGATAGATAGAAACATGTCAGTCACATATATATGAAGTACAGTGATAGTGTTGGTTACTGTACTTGTCATTTAGTATTAAAATAAAGGATTTATTATTAAAAAAATTGGCGTGGGGTTCCCCTTAATTTTAGGCTCTAGCGGAGGTTAAGCAGACAGCTGGGGCAGATGTTTGAAGCCTGGGAAGGGGGTAATACCCACGGAGCTTCCCAGGCTACTAATATCAGCCCCCAGCTGAATACATAGCCTTTACTAGCTATTAAAATGGGGGACCCCCCAAAAGAAATGACGTGGGGTCCCCCCTAATTTAATAGCTAGCAAAGGCTAGGCAGACAGCTGGGGGCTGATATTAATAGCCCAGGAAGGGAGCCATGAATATTGGCCCCCTCCCAGGCTAGAAACATCAGCCGTCAGCCGCCCCAGAAATGGCGCATTCATAGGATGCGCCAATTCTGGCACTTAGCCTCGCTCTTCCACGCTGCCCTGGTGCGGTGGCAGGGGGTAATAGGGTTGGGGTTGATGTCAGCTTATAATGCCAGCTGACATCAAGCCCAGGTTAGTAATGGAGAGGCGTCTATAAGACACCCCCATTACTAACCCCATAGTCAAAGTTAAAAAAAACACAAACACCCAGAATAAAGTCCTTTAATTGAAATAAAGACACAATCCTTTATTGTTCTAAATTAAACCATACTTACCGTCACGCCCATTCCAGCTGAAGCCAACGATCTCCTGCAATAAAAGAAAAATAATAAAGCAACCTCATCCTTACCTTTCCATGGTTCCCACGACAGCTTCAGCTCTGCTACATCGAGATGACAGGCTGGACCGCAGCAGAACGCTGCCATCCAGCCTCTCATCCCGCAGACACTGAGAAGCGCAGGCTTGCTTGCGCTGCTCAGCGTCTCTCTGTGACGACATCCAGATGAGCCGAGTTCATGAACTCGGCTCACCTCATGCACGTCACTGACAGCGTGGGAAAATTCTCAAGCTGAAGCGGTGAGTGCAGGAGAATTCTCCCACGCTGTCAGTGACGTGCAGGAGGTGAGCTGAGTTCATTGGACATGAGCTCACCTTATGCACGTCACTGACAGCGTGGGAGAATTCTCCTGCACTCAGCGCTTCAGCGTGAGAATTCTCCCGCTGAAGCGCTGAGTGCAGGAGAATTTTCCCACGCTGTCAGTGACGTGCATAAGGTGAGCTCATGTCCAATGAACTCAGCTCACCTCCTGCACGTCACTGACAGCGTGGGAGAATTCTCCTGCACTCAGCGCTTCAGTGTGAGAATTCTCCCACGCTGAAGCGCTGAGTGCAGGAGAATTTTCCCACGCTGTCAGTGACGTGCATGAGGTGAGCCGAGTTCATTGGACATTAACTCGGCTCATCTGGATGCCCTCACAGAGAGACACTGTGGAGCGCAAGCAAGCCTGCGCTTCTCAGTGTCTGCGGGATGACAGGCTGGATGGCAGCGTTCTGCTGCGGTCCAGCCTGTCATCTCGATGTAGCAGAGCTGAAGCTGTCATGGGAACCATGGAAAGGTAAGGATGATGTTGCTTTATTATTTTTCTTTTATTTCAGGAGATCGTTGGCTTCAGCTGGAATGGGCGTGATGGTAAGTATGGTTTAATTTAGAACAATAAAGAATTGTGTGTTTATTTCAATTAAAGGACTTTTTTCTGGGTGTTGTTTTTTTTTAAATACTTTACTAGAAATTCATGGTGGTCATGTCTAATATTGGCGTGACCCCATGAATTTCGGGCTTAGGGCCAGCTGATAATGCCAAGCTGGCCCTAACCCCTTTATTACCCAGTGAGCCACCGCATCAGGGCCCTGGATGAGTTGGGTACAGCGCCAGAAGATGGCGCTTCTATGAACGCGCCATTTTCCGAGGTGGCTGCGGACTGCAATTTGCAGCGGGGGTGGCCCAGAAAGCTTGGGCCTCCCTGCGCTGCGGATTCCAGCCCCCAGCTGCCTAGTTGTACCTGGCTGGACACAAAAACAGGGCGAAGGCCCACGTCAATTTTCTTTAAATTATTTCATGAAATAATTAAGAAAAAAAGGGCTTCCCTATATTGTTGTGTCCGGCCAGGTACAAATAGGCAGCTGGTGGTTGGGGGCAGCCCGTTCCTGCCTGCTGTACCTGGCTGGACACAAATATAGTGCGAAGCCCCACGTCAATTTTTTTTAAATTATTTCATAAATTTCCTGAAATAATTTAAAAAAATTGAAGTGGGGCTTCGCACTATATTTGTGTCCAGCCAGGTACAGCAGGCAGGAACGGGCTGCCCCCATCCACCAGCTGCCTATTTGTACCTGGCCGGACACAACAATATAGGGAAGCCATTTTTTTCTTAATTATTTCATGAATTTCATGAAATAATTAAAAAAAATTGAAGTGGGGCTTCGCACTATATTTGTGTCCAGCCAGGTACAGCAGGCAGGAACGGGCTGCCCCCATCCACCAGCTGCCTATTTGTACCTGGCCGGACACAACAATATAGGGAAGGCCTTTTTTTCTTAATTATTTCATGAATTTCATGAAATAATTAAAAAAAAAGTACGTGGGGCTTCGCCCTATTTTTGTGTCCAGCCAGGTACAACTAGGCAGCTGGGGGCTGGAATCTGCAGCGCAGGGAGGCCCAAGCTTTCTGGGCCCCCCCCCGCTACAAATTGCAGTCCGCAGCCACCCCGGAAAATGGCGCGTTCATAGAAGCGCCATCTTCTGGCGCTGTACCCAACTCATCCAGGGCCCTGGTGCGGTGGCTCACTGGGTAATAAAGGGGTTAGGGCCAGCTTGGTATTATCAGCTGGCCCCAAGCCCAAAATTCATGGGGTCACGCCAGTATTAGACATGACCGCCATGAATTTCTAGTAAAGTATTTAAAAAAAACACAACACCCAGAATAAAGTCCTTTAATTGAAATAAAGACACAATTCTTTATTGTTCTAAATTAAACCATACTTACCATCACACCCATTCCAGCTGAAGCCAACGATCTCCTGCAATAAAAGAAAAATAATAAACCAACCTCATCCTTACCTTTCCATGGTTCCCACGACAGCTTCAGCTCTGCTACATCGAGATGACTGGCTGGACCGCAGCAGAACGCTGCCATCCAGTCTGTCATCCCGCAGACACTGAGAAGCGCAGGCATGCTTGCGCTCCTCACTGTCTCGCTGTGACGGCATCCAGATGAACCGAGGTCATGTCCAATGAACTCGGCTCACCTCATGCACGTCACTGACAGCGTGGGAAAATTCTCACGCTGAAGTGCTGAGTGCAGGAGAATTCTCCCACGCTGTCAGTGATGTGCATGAGGTGAGCTCATGTCCAATGAACTCAGCTCACCTCCTGCACGTCACTGACAGCGTGGGAAAATTCTCCTGCAATCAGCGCTTCAGCGTGAGAATTTTCCCACGCTGTCAGTAGCGTGCATGAGGTGAGCCGAGTTCATTGGACATGAACTCGGCTCATCTGGATGTCGTCACAGAGAGACGCTGAGCAGCGCAAGCAAGCCTGCGCTTCTCAGTGTCTGCGGGATGACAGGCTGGATGGCAGCGTTCTGCTGCGGTCCAGCCTGTCATCTCGATGTAGCAGAGCTGAAGCTGTCGTGGGAACCATGGAAAGGTAAGGATGAGGTTGCTTTATTATTTTTCTTTTATTGCAGGAGATCGTTGGCTTCAGCTGGAATGGGCGTGATGGTAAGTATGGTTTAATTTAGAACAATAAAGGATTGTGTCTTTATTTCAATTAAAGGACTTTATTCTGGGTGTTTGTGTTTTTTTTAACTTTGACTATGGGGTTAGTAATGGGGGTGTCTTATAGACGCCTCTCCATTACTAACCTGGGCTTGATGTCAGCTGGCATTATAAGCTGACATCAACCCCAACCCTATTACCCCCTGCCACTGCACCAGGGCAGCGTGGAAGAGCGAGGCTAAGTGCCAGAATTGGCGCATCCTATGAATGCGCCATTTCTGGGGCGGCTGACGGCTGGTGTTTCTAGCCTGGGAGGGGGCCAATATTCATGGCTCCCTTCCTGGGCTATTAATATCAGCCCCCAGCTGTCTGCCTAGCCTTTGCTAGCTATTAAATTAGGGGGGACCCCACGTCATTTTTTTTGGGGGGTCCCCCATTTTAATAGCTAGTAAAGGCTATGTATTCAGCTGGGGGCTGATATTAGTAGCCTGGGAAGCTCCGTGGGTATTACCCCCTTCCCAGGCTTCAAACATCTGCCCCAGCCGTCTGCTTAACCTCCGCTAGAGCCTAAAATTAAGGGGAACCCCACGCCAATTTTTTTAATAATAAATCCTTTATTTTAATACTAAATGACAAGTACAGTAACCAACACTATCACTGTACTTCATATATATGTGACTGACATGTTTCTATCTATCTAATCTATGTGTGATGCTCTATCTTTCTGTTCTAAATTGTCGGGTACCGCTGCTGAATTGCCGGCCGGCTTTTTTAAAGAGACAGTGCATGAAAACACTATTATTTTTTTAAATAAATCCTTTACACTAAATGACAAGTACAGTAAGCAACACTATCACTGTACTTATTATATATGTGACTGACATGTTTCTATCTATCTAATCTATGTGTGAAGCTCTATTCTTTCTGTTCTAAATTGTCGGGTACAGATGCTGAATTGCCGGCCGGCTTTTTTAAAGAGACGGTGCATGAAAACACTAATATTTTTTTTAATAAATCCTTTACACTAAATGACAAGTGCAGTAACCAACACTGTCACTGTTCTTCTTATATGTGTGACTGACATGTTTCTATCTATCTAATCTATGTGTGATGCTCTATTCCTTCTTGTCTAAATTGTCGGGTACCGGTGTATGCCGCTGCTGAATTTGCCGGCCGGCTTTTTTAAAGAGAGTGTCTTCTGAGCAGTTTGTCAGCTTTTGGACACCTTTGCAGGTGTTTTCTATGTGTTTCTATGTGTTTTTGTTTGCCTGCCATTGGTTTTAACGGTGTTCGACGGTGTTCTAAGGTGTTCGACGAACAGTTCGACGAACAGTTCCTCGAACATCCCGGTGTTCGACGAACCGAACCGAACCCGAACACTACGGGGGTGGCTCAACACTATTCAGCATGACAATGATCCGAAACACACAGATAGGGCAGCTAAGGAGTGGCTCCGTAAGAAGCATTTCAAGGAGTGGCCTAGCCAGTCTCCAGACCTGAACGCAAAATAAAATCTTTGGAAGGAGCTGAAACTCAATGTTGCCCAGCGACAGCCCCGAAACCTGAAAGATCTGGAGAAGATCTGTATGGAGGAGGGGGCCAAAATCCCTGCTGCAGTGTGTGCAAACCTGGTCAAGAACTACAAGAAATGTCTGACCTCTGTAATTGCAAACAAAGCTTTCTGTACCAAATATTAAGTTCTGTTTTTCTATTTTATGAAATACTTATTTCATGCTATAAAATTCTAATTAATTATGTAAATATCATCATTTGTGCCCCATGTACTTTGTTTGGGCTGTGACGGCTCCCCAACTGAATCTATGTCTTGACCCTACTCTATGGTTATAGGACCGTCTGTTGATAGCAGTGAATACCTGTTTTTTTTTGTTTCAACACCCTGTTTCTGTGTGTATTCTCCAGGGAATCCACCGCTGGACAGCCAACATTCACTAAAGTCCAGGGGTCAACAGAGTACTAATATCCTAAACCAGATAGTGGGCCATTATAGCTATTTCTTGGATAACTAACATCTAAGTCCCTCACATTGCCCCTATTCTTCCTACTTTCTGAATTCTTAGAATTCTCAGAGTAAGGTACGTAACGATCGCAGTCACAGAAGAGGTCCCACCTATTTCAGCTACATGTGCGTCCGAGGACATTCATTCACCTGAAATGTGCTGGATTGCAGAGACCCACCGGCTCCCGGCACTGCATTACATGCCACCGTCCTATTAGAGGACAGCAGTAAGATCGGCGTACCCCTCATGGGCAGCGCATAGCAGTAACGTCATGTGGTGCCTGTGGCTGGGACGGCGAAGTCAGCTGCCGGCCTCTGCTCTGAAACATAGCAAAAAGGGAATGGTATTTACCATCCAAGATCGCAAGGAGAATGTACACACAGGATGCAGCCAACCTCCTTACTAGCCAGCAGCCAATTACCTGCCACTACTATTTGATTAGGCGGGCTGCCCAGCACCCTGATAGTGCATCACAGAGGTGCAAGCCCCTAATTTACAAGGTCACCACTAATGGACCTGGCCTACACCGGCCTCTGATCTAGACATGGAAGAGGACACCGCACATCTTTGGGGCGGGGGAAGGTAAGAAGAATCATTTATTTTTTTTAAGTGTGTTGGAGACAAGGGGCAGAACGGTGAACATTATTACTGGAAGGGGCCAAGGATGATGGACATTATTACTAGAAGGGGCCTAGGATGATGAAAATTATTACTGGAAGGGACCCAGGATGATGGACATTATTACTGGAAGGGGCCCAGGATGATGGACATTATTACTGGAAGGGGCTAAGGATGATAAAAATTATTACTGAAAGGGGCCCGGGATGATGGACATTATTACTGGAAGGGGCCCAGGATGATGGACATTATTACTGGAAGGGGCCCAGGATGATAGACATGATTACTGGAAGGGGCCCAGGATGATAGACATTATTACTGGAAGGGGCCCAGTATAGGGGACAACACACCAGGAAGGGGACCCATGATGGAGGACATTATTACAGGATGGGGCTCAGATTGGAGGACATTATTACAGAAAGGGGCCAGGATGGGGGACATTATTACATCGGGAAGGGGGTGAAAATGCATGTCTTTATAAGATCTAGAATGCTACAAGGGCCCATACATCTGTCCAACATACAGGTAGAGGCCCAGGTCCAAGTTTTGCACTGGGGCCCATCAGACTCTAGTTACTGCTTGAAGCCCATAGGTGAGTTATAAAAATCCTATAATAACCTCAATGACATTGAATTAACTGAATGTGTTTGAAAACTAGAGAATGATATCCGAGGACAATGATGTATGTAATATGTAATCCAGCTGGGAACCTACGAGCTCTGCCACATACAATAAGTCTGTTCAGAGGAAACTTTGTGCCTGAGAGAACTCCCATAGTCTTGTACTTCCGATAACACTTGCAGCGCCTCGTGTACCCGTCTTGTATCATTTGTTAAATTGTATCTCATAAAATTCAAATAAAAGCTTATACAACTGAAACCGAAAGATCACAAAATTACTAACAACTCCTGTTCGCTGTTCCATTTTTTATTTTGGATATTGCATTTTTCTTTCACTCATATTTATTTATCCAATCAATAGTAAAAAGTAAAAATATTGACCTCAACCAAAAAAGTTAATTATATATACAGTATATATAGTAAATATTACATTAAATAAAGCAGCATGCTGCAGTTCTCTTCAGTGTAGTGGCTCTATGAGTTGCAGTCGGTACTCACAGTAGTGCTGGTTATACAGAGTCCTAGGAATCTCTCCATTCTTTACCCTTTAGTTCATCCCAAAGGTGTTAGATGGGGATGAGGTCCGGTCTCTGGGCGGCCGTCATGCTCTTCTACCAAACTCCACCAACCATGTCTTTATGGAGCTTGCTTTGTGCACTGTCCAAAATGTCTTGTGCAGAAGAATTAATATTTCCCTAGACTTAAACAAAGGGGATGACTCCTTAAAAACAAGTCCATAATATTATCCCTCTTCCAAGAAACTTTACAGCTCGTACAATGCAGTCAGGCGGATAACGTTCTCCTGGAATCACCAAACCCAGACTCCTCTATCTCCTCCAGAGCCCAGTGGTGGCGTCTTTACACCACTCCATCCGACGCTCAGCATTGTGCTTGGTGATGTACGGCTGCATGCAGCTGCTTGGCCATGAAGCTCCCGATGGGGGCGCAGTGTTTATGCTAATGTTAATGCCAGAGGAGGTCTGAACTCTGCAGTTATGAAGTCAGCAGAGCGGTGGTGACTTTTCTGCTCTCTGCTCCTCAGCACTCGCTGATGCCACTCTTTAACTAACTATTTAGCTATTTTACATCAAGCGACAGCTGTCACACCACATAGTATAGCACAGCCAAACAGAAAGGATTATCAGCCCATATAAAAGTCGAGGCTCGGAATGCAGCAGACATTTTTGGGTGAATCTGGATAGTGAGAGAATGTCACAGCTCACAACTTAACCATAACAATAGGGAGAGAAAGCTATAAAGCACTGAATAAACATTACAGATAGGGTGTGACAGCACAGCAGTAAACAACAGCTACCATTCATTAATCCATAGCCATATTTCTTGAGGTCACTTGGACATTACTGAGGATGTGTTTTTGTTAATGAGCTTAAAAAGGCTTGGACAGAGTCCTAGGAAACCTCAGAGAGTTACATACATTTTTTCAGGGCAATTGGAGGCTCTGTAGTATTTGCGATTTGCATCAAATTGATCCACAGCAAATCAAATTTTTGTTAAAAATTTGTCGAAGTTGGCAAATCAAAATATTAAGAGTCACTCATCTTTACTACTGTTATATTTTTTGCATAGATCAGTAAAATGTGATTATATGAAAGATGCAATTAGAGACAGGTATCATCGGCCTTACCTGCCTTATAGTTCCCTTTCCCTGTCTGCAGCCTATGTGCCCTCCTTAACTCCTCAAAAATCCATCCAAAGCCAGCTTCACACATCATGTCAGTGTCTCCTGTATGTGTGGTGACAGTTTTCACACATACCGGAGACACTTAAACATGTAGACCATTCATATCAATGGGTCTGACTCTGCACTAGTGATGAGCGAGTGTGCTCTATTAACACCTTCGGCGAGCACGCTCGGGTGCTCGCCGAGTATTTTGGCATGCTCGGCATTTCTTTAATGTCGCCGCGCCTGCAAGTCACGGCTGTTTGACAGCTGTCACACAGGCAGAGATAACAGGCAATCTCTGCCTGTGTGACAGCTGTCAAACAGACGTGACAGCACGCCAAAATACTCGGCGAGCACCAGAGCGTGCTCACTGAAGGGGTTAATAGAACATGCTCGCTCATCACTAGTCTGCACACATTTCAGTGTGTTTCCACGGATTGTGTATCTGTGTGCAAAACACATTGACATGCCCGTATTTTTCGGGTGGCTAGCTTGATGAGCGTCTTATTACTGTACTGATGTGACCAATCACAAACGATCCGGATCATCGCGGGACATCAGCATTATGAATTATCAGCGGACAGGTGAGGATTACTTTGTTTATTTATTTATTTTTTGCTTAATAAATGGGTAAAAGAGGGTTATTGTGGGGGAGTGTTTTTTTGTATTAAAGGACTTTTCTCAACATATGTCTTTATTAATCTTGACTATGGGGTTAGTAATGGGGGTGTCTGATATATGCCTCTCTATTACTAACCCCTGGGCTTGATGTCAGCAGACATAAAACAGCTGACATCAACCCCAAAACTCTTATCCCGCTTGCCACGACACCACAGCAAGTGGTAAAAGCCGAGACTAAGTGCCAGATTTGGTGCATTTAATGGATGACCCATTTTTGGGGTGGCTGAGGGCTGATGTTCTTAGACTGTGAGGGGGCCAATATCCATGGCCCCTTCAAAGGCTATTAATATCAGCCCACAGCTGTCTGTTTAGCCTTTGCTGGTTAGTAATAATAGGAAGGACCCCACGTCATTTTTTGGGGGTGTCCCCCCTTTACTAACGAGTAAAGGCTAAGCAAACAGCTGTGAGCTGTTATTAATAGGCTGAGAACCTTTATGGTAATTGATCCCTTCCCAGAATATTAACCCAAGCCCCCAGCTGTTAGCTTTTCCTCAGCTGGTTAGGAAAATTTATTTAATACGCACGATACACAAACTGCGGCCACTGACTCCTACTCTCATCAGCCTCGCCTGATCACAGTGATGGCAGGTAGACCAGGCGACAATTATGAGAGTTGGATTCAGCACCTGGCGCCTGGGAACAGCGCTAATTGTACTGCTTTTCACAGGTACCGGTACGTTTCTCACTGATGCAGCACATGGATGCCACATGGATTTTGCACATGGACACACGAACAAGGATAGCTCCAGTACTTGTTTTTCCAGTACCAGAAATATCAGGATGTGTGAAGGGGGCCTATGATAAAGCAGTAAATAGATGAATGAAGGGTGGGGAGAGGAGGAGCATGCAGCTGCAGATTATCCTTTAGTGTTGAGGTGGAGAAAGGAGGATCAGCAAGGGTGAGATACCTGATTGGCTTCATACCAAGAGGAGATCACCCACTGAGCACATAGGAAGAGTAAACCATTTACTCAAATCAACAGAGAGAAGGAAAAAAAAAACTAATATGGTGGCATGGTCTAAGAAAACTATATAAAGGAGGGATGGTGAGCTTTTTTATGTCATGCTAGGTATCCCTTAAATTTTTCCCTTACCGGTATGTACTTTTTCATGCTTCTTGCACATTATTCAGTTTTGTTTTATTACATAGTTGTGCAGTTTCAGACGTGTTTTCAGAAAATGAGATTTCCGCAAGTCCCCAAGGAATTTCGACAGAAGGATTTAGGAGAAGACGTGACCTCAACCATTTTCATATTAATATTAAGAAGATCTTGCTACATATTGTATTCCTTCCGTTCTCGTTGGGTCTGGCCTCTGTAGGATTGCCAGGCAATTTTCTTTCTGTCTTTCCCGGAGAGCGTTCAATATATTTGTGCATCCTGTTGCATCCTCTAAAGCTATTTCCAGAACTTAATATGCAAGAGAGTCGATGCGGCTTTCCACAGCTATTTATCTTTGCACACAATGCAGCACAATATAAGATGGCGACAAACTTTCCTGAGTTATATTGGGAATGAAGATTTGACAAACTCATTTCGTAGACCATAGATCACATCTTCCATGTCTTCCCTCAACCTCCTTACCAAAAATACAAGAAGGTTTTTTAACATGAAGGGAACATAATTCTAATTTTATCTAGAATATTATTACAAATTCATGTATGGAAAAAAATCCCACCAACAATCATCGCCAACAATGAAGGTTGCCCAGTAATGATATATTGGTAATTGGTGCTCATGCTCAAGCGACCATTGGTGTGAACTAGAGATGAGATCATCCTTTGATATTCCAATTCACCAGCCTCACCAAATTAAAAATAAAAAATTGACTTGCCACAAATCGAAAGTATTCCAAAGTCTCTACTCACCCTGAAAAGATGTGTATAATTCTGAAGTCCCTATAAAGGACTAAAGGACTAAAGATGAGCAAATTGGGCAAAATATGAGTTCACCAATTTGCGTGGACTTTTCTAGGAAATTCGATTTGCAGCAAAGTTATTCTCCGAAAATTGAATGTGCCTTATTATGCTCTGAGGTCTCTCCAGACGCCAAATCATAACAAAATCTGATAAAAAATAAAATAAATTCTTATATTCACCTTTCCGCTCACCTCTCCTGGCTGCTCCTCGCCGTCTCCTGTCTGGTCCTCCTTGGATGCATTTTCTTATCACTACCACGAACGCTGAAATCTTCTTCACGCTGGGTCCAGACATCCGTCTTTAATGAGACCTGGAATGGTTCTACGCATGCGCTCATAAGGTCACAGCATACATTTTGATGTTGTGACCTTACGCACGCATGCGCAGAACTGTCCTGAGCCTTATCAGAGCCAGAAGTCCCGGTCTAGCATGAAGAGTCCCAGGGTTTCAATACTCGCAATGACAGTAAGAACATACAATGAGGACCAGACGGAAGCCAAAGAGGAGTGGAGGGGTCAGAGTGGTGAATATAAGAATTTATTTTATTTTAACCATTAGCTGGTCCTTTACAGTTCAACAAAATAGAAGCCAGTCATTTCAAGTAGAATTCAATTCTACTGGAAAAATTGTTCTCATCTCTACAGTTACTAGGGATGAGCCATCCTGAATTATAAATTTCGGGGTTCATACCAGACACCTAGTCCTTGAGAAGTCTGTGTTACTGTTCTGAGTTCCGATACTTAATAAAGCTTGTTGGAAAGCACTTCCGCAGACATTACAGCCATACCAAGTATTAGTATAGCTGTGATTGGCCAGCGCCACCCGTGACCCTGCCTGTATAACCGATGGATCACAGGTGGCGCCGCCATTGTGCTATTACTAGCATAGGGACAGCTCGAGTGAGGGGCAATATAAAATAAATAAATAAATAATAAAAAAAAACGACTTGGGGTCCCCTGTATTTTTAATAACCAGCCAAAGGAAAGCAGACAGCTGTGAGTTGCTTTTATTATGCTGGGAGTGGGCCAATATCCATGGCTCTTCCCAGCCTGTTACTATCAGCCCCCAGCTGTCTGCTTTGCCATTCCTGGTTATTAAAAATGGGGGGACCCAAAAAAATGATGTCGGATCCCTTCTATTTTTAATAATCAGCTAAGGCAAATCAGACAGCTGCAGCCTGATATTAATAGGCTGCAAAGGTACATGGATATTGGCCCCTTCTTAGCATAATAAGACCAGCTCATAGCTGTCTGCTTTCCCTTGGCTGGTTATTAAAAATAGGGGGGACTGCACGTCGATTTTTCATTCATTCATTCATTTATTTATTTACAAGTACAGTAAACTACACATGCAAGGCACTGCTCCACTCTTCCATTTGGACCTCCACCTCCTGGTTCAAGATTATTTTTTATTTTTTTTATTCTATGTTATTTTAAGAAATGGTAAGAGAGGATGTTGAGAAGGCCAAACTTTTTAATTCCTATTTTGCATCTGTTTTCTCTCAGAAAGAAAATGTAACATCAACTGATCTTCACTGTCCTTTTAAAGGAATAGAGGAATCCAAGTTATCTGTAAACAGAAAGATTGTGAGGGAATATTTAGCTAACATAAATGAGTTCAAGTCTCCAGGTCCAGATGAATTACACCCCAGAGTACTGAAGGAGATCGTAGAAGAAATTTTAGAACCACTCTCCATAATCTTTGAAAATTCTTGGAGAACAGGAGAAGTCCCAGAAGACTGGAGAAGAGCAAATGTTGTTCCTATCTTCAAAAAGGGGAAGAAGGTGGACCCAGGGAACTATAGGCCGGTGAGTCTGACTTCTATACCAGGAAAGATCTTTGAACAAATTATTAAACAACATGTATGTAAGTACATGGATAAGAATGAAGTGATTAACCAGAGTCAGCATGGGTTTGTAACTAACAAGTCATGTCAGACTAACTTAATTTCCTTCTATGACAGAATCACTGACTGGGTGGATCAGGGAAATGCTGTAGATATAGTATATCTTGACTTCAGCAAAGCATTTGACAAAGTATCTCACACCATCCTTATTGAAAAAATGACCAAGTATGCAATGGACCAGGCAACTGTTAGGTGGATTCATAACTGGCTTAGTGATCGGACTCAAAGGGTGGTTGTAAATGGCTTCACATCCAGCTGGATGAATGTCTCAAGTAAGGTACCACAGGGCTCCGTCCTGGGACCTGTATTGTTCAACATCTTTATCAATGATTTAGATGAAGGAATTGAGGGTAAACTGATTAAATTTGCTGATGACACAAAGCTAGGAGGGATAGCTAATACTAGAGAAGAGAGAGAGAGGATTCAAAAAGACCTAAATAAACTGGAGCAGTGGGCAGCAACCAACAGAATGGTTTTTAACAGGGAAAAATGCAAAGTACTACATCTGGGCAATAAAAATGAAAAAAGCATATACAGAATGGGAGGAAAAGAGCTAAGCAACAGTACATGTGAAAAAGACTTAGGTATACTAATAGATCATAGACTGAACATGAGTCAACAGTGTGATGCAGCAGCAAAAAAGGCAAATACAATTCTGGGATGTATTAACAGAAGCATACAGTCTAGATCACGTGAAGTCATTATCGGTCTTTACTCCTCTTTGGTCAGACCTCATCTGGAATACTGTGTACAGTTTTGGGCACCACATTTTAAAAAAGACATAGACAAACTGGAGCAAGTTCAGAGAAGAGCGACCAGAATGGTGACTGGTCTGCAAACCATGTCCTATGAGGAACGGTTGCAGGATTTGGGAATGTTTAGCTTGCTAAAAAGAAGACTGAGAGGAGACTTAATAGCTGTCTACAAATATGTCAAGGGCTGTCACATTGTAGAAGGATCATCTTTATTCTCATTTGCACAAGGAAAGACTAGAAGCAATGGGATGAAACTAAATGGGAGGAGACACAGATTAGATATTAGAAAAAACTTTTTGACAGTTAGGGTGATTAATGAGTGGAACAGGCTGCCACGAGAGGTGGTGAGTTCCCCTTCAATGGACGTCTTCAAACAGAGGCTGGACAGACATCTGTCTGAGATGATCTAGTGAATCCTGCTTTGAGCAGGGGGTTGGACCAGATGACCCAGGAGGTCCCTTCCAACTCTACCATTCTATGAAGTCATTTCCCTATCCACATTTATTAGCAGAGCAATTGTTCTGCTCTTACCCCCATTTTGCTACTTTTTGCAGCCCCCTAGCCCTTACTATGACCATTTTACAGACATTTACAGCATCAAAGTTCGAGTCCCCATTGACTTATATGAGGTTTAGGTCCGAGACCAAGTTAAGGTCAAGTTCTGGAACCCGAATCGAACTTTGGATTAAAGTTTATACAAATGTAGTGAGCTGGCCGGCTCTGGCTGTTCTGTGATAATTGATATAGAGCCTGTTACAGAAGTGATTACACAGGATGATGTTGCCACCTTGTGGCCAGAGGTTGCACCTGCGCAGGGTGTGATGACAGAGAAAAAGACTGAGCCTCCTGTGTCCCGCCCTAGAGAGTCACGTGACCAAAGTGGGAAGCAGGAAAAAGCGCACGAAGAGTCTGCTGTGGTCTGTAAAAAGAGCCAGGACGGTGTGCAGGCCCTCGTGTGTGGCGCAGAAGAGACTCTCAACGTGATTTCTTCTATCTGACACCATATCCTCGGAGCCTTCCCCAGCTTCTGCACTGTTGAAGGATTCAGCTGTTACACTCCCTGCTACTGGAGTGTGGACTACATAAGGCGACCCACCAGAGCTTCTATCCGGATCAGAGAGACTGTAAGCGGGACCTCTGGCGAGAGGCCGAAGTATCCCTTCCTTTCTTTCCGCGAATTCTGCTGTTCCTGTTTTTTTTTTCCGGCTGGGACGCCCTCCTGCAAAGACAGACAGGCCTGCGACGGGGGACACATCCTTCTGGAGTAAAGGACTGGTAACGTGTGAGTAGGGACAGTGAGGGTCAGCTTATCAGTACACGTTATTACTGTGCATATTTACGGTTGTCATTTATTGTTTTTCTTTGCTGTGTTAAAAATGTATACGAGTAAAGATACGGTTATCAAGATAGAGTCTGTGTGTGGGGATCTTGCTGGGCCAGATCATAGATACCAATGCGCGGCCTTGCCCGCGGTCACTTCATCTTGCGTAGTCGGCAGGATCTGTGACCAACAGGATTCCCACCCAGGCCATGTGTACAGTCAGAAACCCCCGCCGGTGTCTATTGTGAATCAGGTCAGGAAATTTGGCGGACGAAACTACCCTGTACCAGAGTGGGCGGAACAAGTCCGGATACTGGGGGAAATGTATAATATTGACCCTAAGACCTTGGCAGAAATGGCGGTACTGACGCTAGAGGGGGAGGCATGGACGACAGTCAGACTGGAGACGGTCAGGGGCCAGCATACAGTAGATGATTTGGTGCGGGTGCTGGAGAACACCTATGGGCCGACCACATACCAGGGAACACTGCGACACATGTTCTTTAGACAGACGCAGCTTGAATGGGAGGATATTCCCCAATATGCGAACTCCCTTCAGGTACTCCTTGAACAAACCTGTGGAAAAGGGGAGCAACTAGCTGGTATGGCTTCTCGTGACCTGGTACTGAGAGACCAATTTGTAATAGGACTGAGAGACCAGTATCTTAACCGCACGTTACAGGACTTGATCCGGATGATGCCGACTCTTACTTTTGCTGAAGTCAAACAGGAAGCCATAGAACGTTCAAGGGGACCTGTCATGGATGTGGGGATTCAAGGTGCTGCGTGCAGATCCATATCTGACATTAAAAATCCGAACAGTGACACGGAAGACCTGAAACAGATGGTAGCAAACTTACAGAGACAGATATTACAGTTAACATTAGACCGACAGGGAGACCAGCGAAGACAGCCTAGTCGTCCCGTGGGACAGTGTTGGTCATGCGGTGATCCTCGCCATAGGGCAAATCGTTGTCCTCAACACTTCCCTCCGCAACAACCTCCGTCGCACCAACGAACAAACCCTCAGTCACCCCAGCGAAGGGAATTTCGATCAGACCAGCGAATGGAACCCCAGCCATATCCACAAGCAGAGCTACCACGCCGGGCCTCACCACAATGGCCGCCATTAAACTAGACACCCCTGCAGCTGAGGCTTGCGCAGCAGGGGAGGCCAAGGAGAGGGGTGTGGAAAAACAGAGCCGATGGCGGAGTGCTCTTGCCGCGAATAGCCCGACACTTGAAGCTGTCCTGGAAGGAATTGCCGTACAGGGACTGATGGACACCAGGTCACAAGTGACCACGATCTCTGAACAGTTTTACGAAAATTACCTCAAACCAAGAACTGCTCGTGACCCAGACACCTCCATTAAGATTATTGCGGCTAATAATCTACCCATTCCAGTGACCGGAGTTGCTTGGATGGACACAAAGGCCTGCGGACAGGACTTAGGAAAACGAGGGATCGTCATCGTCAAGGAAGGTTTCGGCTCCGAGACCCCAGTGATAGTTGGAATGAACATCTTGAAAGACCTAGATCTTATGCTGTTGACAAGAAAAGGACCCAAATATTGGCAGAAAGTCACCAAACATAAGCCGACTCGTCTGGCGTTCCAGCGCGTGTAATCCGGACCGTTGGACTTCAACAGATGGCAGAGGAACAACTACCCCTAGCCGCCATTACGGTGCCACGCCGTACCCGGATTACTTTGCCCGCTGAAAAAGAGACAGTCATTTCCTTACCCCTTAATACCCACCGACAACTTGAGGGGGTTGAAGTGTTGATCGAGCCGAGGACCCCAAGTGGGGGTAAGCTAAACCCACTAGTTGCTCGCACTCTAGCCGTCGTGAGGAACGGGAGAGTCCCTGTCAGGCTAAACAACACCACAGACGTAGGTCTAGCCCTTGAAGCCGGCACTCAACTTGCCCGGGTATATGCTCTACCCACGGAAGTGAATCCCATTGGGCCCCTAGAATTCACCCCGTCTACAGAAGGCGACTGGACGGTAACCGTCTCAGCCATAAACGCTCAAGTAGACGATGAAGACATTGGGCGAAAACTACGGGAAAAAGTGCAGCTAGACACGTCTCAGTACACCAAACAAGAAGTGTCTCAAGTGGAGGAACTCCTGCGGGAACACCAAGACTCCTTTGCAAAGCATGACACAGACTTTGGGTGTACCACTAGTATTCAGCACGAGATACCCATGGGCGATACCCCCCCTATCCGCGAGAGGTACCGGCAGATACCACCTCAGCAATACCAGGAGTTGAAAAGCCTGTTAGAATCTATGCTACACGCCGGAGTGGTACGTGAAAGCCAGAGCCCGTGGGCTGCACCCGTGGTGATAGTCAAAAAGAAAGATGGTTCCCTAAGGTTCTGCGTGGACTACCGTAGGCTGAACGCTTGCACTATCCGGGACTCATATCCACTTCCTCGGATCGAAGAGTCACTGACCGCCCTGAAGAAGGCCAAATATTTTTCGTCCCTAGACCTGGCCAGTGGATATTGGCAGGTTCCAATGAGTGAGAAGGACAGGGAAAAGACCGCCTTCATCCTTCCCATGGGCTTGTATGAGTTCGACCTGATGCCATTCGGCTTGAATAACGCACCGGGGACCTTTCAGAGACTAATGGAACACTGTCTGGGAGAATTCAACTTTGAGTTTACGCTGATATACCTTGACGACATCGTGGTATATTCTGCCACCTTTGAGGATCATCTTCATAAGCTTGGCCAAGTGTTCCAGCGCTTGAGGAGACACGGCTTGAAGTTGAAGCCCAGCAAATGCCGTCTGTTCCAGCAGGAAATCGACTACTTGGGCCACCGGATCTCGGCCGAAGGTGTCCAGCCCTCTCCGGAGAAGATAGCAGCCGTTCAAGAGTGGCCGCAGCCAACTACCGTCAAAGAAGTCCGGGCTTTTCTGGGGCTGGCAGGCTACTACTGTCGGTTTGTCAAGGACTTTGCTCGGCTTGCTGAACCACTGCATGAGGTTCTCCGAGGGACCGCGAACAGCCCCAGAGGACGACGCATCAGTTGGGGGCCTGACCGAGAAAAATCCTTTCAGGCACTTAAGGCTGCTCTAACATCACCCCCTGTTCTGGCATATGCAGACTACACATTACCGTTTCAGTTGCACACCGACGCCAGCCTTCAAGGTCTAGGGGCGGTCCTCTCTCAAGTTCAAGATAATAAAGAACGCGTGATAGCCTATGCCAGTAGGTCTCTCCGTGACACCGAAAAGAATCCCGTCAACTACAGCTCCTTCCGCTTGGAACTCTTGGCTCTGACTTGGGCTATGACGGAGAAATTTGCCGGCTATCTGACAGGAGCGGAGGTGCTGGTCATGACGGACAACAATCCTCTTGCCCACCTAGAGAATGCCAAACTAGGGGCAATGGAACAGCGCTGGATGGCCAGGCTCTCTAGATTCCAGTACAAAATTAAATACAGAGCGGGGAACGAGAATCAGAATGCTGACAGCCTGTCTAGAGAGACATCATCCCCGCCAGTGGGGGACCGGGATGAAGAGTTGGAGGAAGATGAGATGCCTGACTTTGCCCGGCTCGCAAAGCAAATAGAAGATAGCCGCCAGTATGCGGTAGGAGGGATCGAAGCCGTAGTGGGATCTCCCCTGTCCCAGCAAGAATGGGCCAAGCTTCAAGATCGAGATCCCGAGCACGTCTTACTGAAACAGTATGTGAATAAACAAGAGAAACCACCCTCCGAAGTGAGAGCCCGACTATCGACCGGAGCCTTGGCTCTGCTTGCCCAGTGGGATTGGCTGATCATGAAAGATGGAGTCCTGTGTCGCAGGGCCCTTTTATCCCATATGCTGGAGGAGTGTTTACAGATTGTCGTCCCGGTGCAGTTGGCCCATGAGATGGTGGGCGAAGCTCACAGGAGGAACGGCCACTTCGGCATAGACAAGACCCTCCGGTGGACCCAGCAGTTCATTTTTTGTCCGGGGCTCCGTAAGTTGGTTGAAAACGTCTGTCAAGCATGCCGTACCTGTGAATTCCACAAGTCCGCGGAGCAGCGTGCCCCCGTCCAGACTATTAAGACGTCAAGGCCCCTCGAGCTGTTGATGGTGGACTATCTGTTGATCGGAACGGCGAATAGTGGCTACCAGTACTGTCTGGTGATGGTGGACCACTTCACGAAATTCGCTGTCGCTGTTGCTACCAAGGATCAGACTGCTGAATCAGCTGCACAGGCTATCTGTCAGCAATTCGTTCGGGTCTACGGGTGTCCAGAGCGGCTACACTCTGATCAGGGGGCTTGTTTCGAAGGATGAGTCATTGAAGAACTCCAACGGATGTATGGAATCAAGAAGTCCAGGACCACCCCTTACCATCCACAAGGGAATGGCGCGTGTGAACGCTTTAACCGGACCCTCTTACAACTGATCCGGACTTTGGCTGAAGACAAAAAGCCCGACTGGCCTCGATTCCTCCCGGAACTGCTGTGGGCCTATAATAATCAGGTCCATTCCGTCACCGGATACACCCCATACACCCTTCTCTTTGGCCGTCCAGGCAAAGACATCCATGAGTTGCAACTGTCTAGCTCCGAAGAAGATACCTGTGGTACCTATCCTTCCTGGCTACAAACACACCGCCAGAGAATGGAGACTGTTTACCGGCTAGTAGGCCGACAAATTCAGGATCAAGTGCACGCTGACCCACTTCCGGTACAAGAAGACCCACTGAATGTAGGTCAACTGGTCCTAGTCCGAATAAAGAAGCCGCAAGGGAAACTCCGGGCCAAGTGGGAGACCGAAGTCTATCGAGTAATTGGACAGCCGTACCCCGGCGGCCCCGTCTATCGAGTGCAGGGCGAAGATAGCGGCAGCATCCGAACTTTGCACCGTAATATGTTGCGCCCCTGCCGTTCCCAGCCTGACTCCCCTACTGTGATACCTAGAGAGATGGATATCACTAATACTGTCGGAGACACTGACCCCGGGGATGTAGAGATTGAATGCATGCCTACCCCTGTCCGTCCGACTGACGCACTTGAACCGATTACCTCCTCTACTGACATGTCGACTGGGAAAGAGAGTGGGGTGACTGATAGGAGAGAGGGGATCCAACCCGTTAGGCGGACAACGAGGACCACTGCAGGGGTACCTCCAGGACAGTCCTACAGAGACCAATATGTGTGGCCCTCTTCCCAGCCGCCCCCTGTCACATCCGCAGCCATCGCCGCCCTGGAGCCGGTCGTTGGCAGGGACTGCCAACCTTTGAGTGGGGGGGCATGTAGTGAGCTGGCCGGCTCTGGCTGTTCTGTGATAATTGATATAGAGCCTGTTACAGAAGTGATTATGTGACACCCCAGGGGTCTGGTTGCCACAGTGATAGAGATATTACGTCTGAGAGCAGGTGGGAGGTCTCTTGGTCAGGGATCCTATGCATGCCACACCTCCTGCCCAGTCCTGGGAGGGGAAGAACTTCCCCTAGATAAACCTAGGGCTGAGGCAGGGTTAGTGAGTAGAGAAGAAGTAGAGACAGAGAAAAGAAGCAAATATAGGAAGAAACAACAGGAGCTCTGTGGGAGCAGTATTACAAAGAGTCAGGGGCTGGCAGCTGCAGAGCTCGCCCTGACTGAGAAGATTTCTTACCGGACCCGGAGTCCGAGGCTGTGGGGACTAACTCCTACCCAGCAGCAGAATCCGTCAGGCAGGGGATTTCAGGTCCTCTGGCCAAGAAACCCGAAGGCACGGTCACACGCATGGGACCAGCACCGCCGTCGTGGAGCGGAAGCTACTAGAAGGCCCCGAGTCACCGGCCATACGGGTGAGCACCACACGGTACACTCAGGGACGTGGGCTACTTATACTCGCTTCTAACAAGGTAGCCAGAAGAGTACAGTCAGTTTGGGAGGCCTACAACTCCGCCTGGCCAGGGGAGATCCCATCTGCTCAAGGACTGACCAGGCCCCAATCGCTAGCCAGTACTCCGGGAGGGTCTATCTTTGTCACCAGTAAAGACCCTGAACTACACCGCATCGTCTCTGAGTGGTTCCTGCTACCCCCATCATCCACGTCGGCTGCCCTGAGGCCATACCCCTCCCGTTGGGGGTTATACCATCTACGCTGCACTATCCTACCACCGGCCTCAGCGGTCTGCCCTGCAGCGGCAGCTCCATAGCTGCATTCAACGGGTGGCGTAGTCGTCCTACATCTACTGCTAAAACATCGCCGCTCAGTTTGACTCCCTGGGCACGGACCGGGTCACCGCCACGAGACTACAACCCTCAAGAGATCCGGCTCCGGGTAAGCTCCCGCGTGCGCAACGCAGCGCGACACAGGCCCAGGGGCGCGTCAACTTTTGGCGTAGTCGGCAGGATCTCGTGCCCGCAACCACCGGGTACTGCGTGCCTGAAAAAGACTGTTCAAACTTACCTGTGGTGAAGATTCCCGCCATCCGGCGCCATCTTCCGCTTCCTTCCCGCCATCGGTGGAGTTTTCCCGCCATCCGGCGCCATCTTCAGCCTTCTTCCCGCCTTCCGTGGAGTTTTCCCGCCGTTGGACGCCATCTTGAAGACGCCGCGCGGGAAGAAGAGGGGCGTGGACTCCGAAAGCGCGCGAGAACTGAAGCCCCGCCTCACGTCCGGACGTTGCGTAAGGTCCTGGAAGGAGCCCAGCAGACGCTGACGTCACAGGAGCGCGACGGAAGGTCCTCAACCCTGACGATCCACTGCGGAGCCGCGGCCTACGGAAGAGGATCATCGCAAGGTAGGCCACGGTCCACTAGGGGGGAGAAGGATGTCGGATACGGAGGAGAGCTTCACCGCTCCAACCCCCGCCAGCGCCACCGCTGTTGCGGTCATGCCTTTCACCATGCCCTATATCCCGGGGGCAGCCTGGCTACCCCAGTACTCAGGGGAGTCACATACCCTGCAGGACTTTAGAGAAAAACTGGATAGCCTCTTCCAGGTGTACCCCCTCACAGAAGAGCAAAAAGTGAGCATCCTGGTGGCCCAATTAACCGGGGCAGCCCAAAGGGAGGTAAAGTCCTGGCCACCTGGGGGGAGGACTGTCGCAGGGATACTAACCCGGCTGAGGGACACCTTTGATACCCGCACCTCAGCCGAGATGAAGCTCAGATTCTACGGGTGCAAACAGCGGGCACATGAGAGTATAAGGGACTATGCATTAAACCTACAAGAAGCCCTGAGAGCCATTAAGCAGACCGACCCTGACGGCGTGGGAGATGAGGACAGGCTGTTAACTGAACAATTTATAGAGGGTTTATATTGCAATGCCCACCGAACCCAGTTGCGGGCAATGGCCTTACAGGACCCTCATCTGGGATTTGCACAGTTCAAGGACAGAGCCATCCGGGTGCTCCGAGAACCGGCACCAGGTGGCGTTGTGACCCACAGACGCCCCACTACCACTTACCACCAGGAGGTGGCGCCCTTGTCGGCAGGGCCTGTGGGAGCTGATGCGCAGGCTTTGAACAATGACTCGGCTCCAGACCTGCACCATCAGGTCCAAGAGCTAGCTAAAAGCGTTGCTGCGCTAACCCGAACTGTGCAGTCTTTACAGGTTTCCACTCCAGGGAAGATCCAGCTGGCATCCGGACCGGAGGACATCCCGTGGCGTCGACCAAGGAGGACCCCACCGGCCAGAGGAAGACCCAGCGACCGATACAACGAGGACGGACGACCCATCTGCCGCCGCTGCAATCAACCCGGACATATGGCAAGGTACTGTCCTTTAAACTGGCACAACCTAGGGTAGAGGGCCAACCCCTAGGAAAAAGATCATCAGGCCCATCGAACTGGCGCGACAAATATGTGGGAGGACGTCCAGTCTTACCCGTGGTACTGGATGGCATTCCTATGAGTGCCCTACTGGACACCGGGTCACAGGTCACCACCATCCCGTACGTGCTCTTCAAGCAGTACTGGAATGACTCGGATATCACCCGCTACCCTGACGACGATTTGAGTATCATCGCCAGCAATGGTCAGCCCGTGCCACAGATCGGATTTAAAGAGGTGACCATTAAAATTGGTAGAGTTGAACTGGCAGCACAGGGACTGATCATTGTAGACATTGACAAACACGAGAGTCACCCAAAGATAACTCTAGGAACTAATGTAATTGAAAATTGTCTTGCAGAGGTGATTTTCCTTTTACAGCAGGTTGCCAAGAACGCCAGCTCCGGCGAAAGCGAGTGCTCCAAAAAGAGATCCGGGCACTGATGCGACGGCAACAGGTGGAACTCTCCGGCGGTGAGATTGGTAGCGTGAGAATGTGTGACCCTTTCCCTATTGCCATGCCCCCAAAAAGTGAAATGATGATTTGGTGCCGGGCAGCTATTGGTCTGAGAGGTAGAGATTACCAGGCAATGGTAGAACCAGTTTACTCAGACAGTAGGCCCACCATCTTGACAGCACGGGGGGTGGTTAATGTACGCCATGGGAGGGTGCCCGTTCGCATAATCAATATCGGGAAGAGGGAAGTGTACCTGCCCCGGTATGCCACGCTAGCCAAATTATATACCATTAACCAAAATGCTATACAATCTGTGGAACCCTTGCCTCCATCTCACCCGGAGGAAGGTAACGGCTCTAAGAAAACAATGGAGGACTGGTGTCAGCAACTACATTTGGGTACTGACTCCACTCCCTCACACCAGAAACAGGGAGTCTATCGGGTGGTTCAAGAGTACGAGAGAGTGTTTAGTAAACACCCGTTAGACTTCGGGCGAGTTAAGGGGGTTGAACACCACATCCCCACGGGAGACCATCCTCCCATAAAAGAGAGGTATCGACCCGTACCCCCTGCACACTACCAACACGCCAAGGGGATGCTTAGAGACATGAAGGAGGCTGGGGTGATCAGGGATAGCTGTAGCCCCTGGGCAGCTCCACTAGTCTTAGTCAAAAAGAAAGACAACACCATGAGGATGTGTGTAGATTACCGGAAAATCAACCGTATCACACACAAGGATGCGTACCCCTTACCAAGGATAGAGGAGTCTTTGGCTGCTTTAAGATCTGCTAACTTCTTCTCTACCTTGGATCTCACTAGTGGGTACTGGCAGGTTCCTGTAGCAGAGGCGGACCGGGAGAAGACCGCATTCACCACCCCGATGGGACTTAGCGAGTTTACCTGTATGCCGTTCGGACTCTGCAACGCACCAGGAACCTTCCAACGATTAATGGAGTGCTGTCTGGGCCACAGAAACTTCGAGACGGTCCTGTTGTACCTGGACGATGTCATCGTATATTCTAAGACTTATGAGGACCACCTGAAACACCTGGCGGAAGTGTTCGAAGCTCTGGCAAGCTACGGCCTAAAGGTGAAACCCTCCAAGTGTCACCTCCTGAAACCAAAGGTGCAGTACCTGGGACACGTGGTGAGCGCTGACGGAGTGGCTCCCGACCCTGATAAGATCACCGCAATTAAGGAATGGCCAAGTCCCTCCAGTGTAAAGAAAGTGCGGCAGTTCCTCGGGTTGGTAGGCTACTACCGCAGGTTCATCCCCGGTTTCACCAAAAAGGCAGCTCCTATGCAAGACCTCCTGATAGGCTAGTCCCGGAAGGCCAAGAACCAGAAGCCGCCCTTCAGATGGGAGAAGTTGGAAGAAGAGTCCTTCCGCCAGCTGAAGATGGCCCTCACGGGGGATGAAATCCTGGCGTACCCGGATTACAGCCAGCCCTTTATCCTCTATACCGACGCAAGTAACATCGGGCTAGGAGCCGTGCTGTCCCAGATCCAGCAGGGGAAAGAGCGAGTAATCGCTTACGCCAGCCGAAAACTGCGACCCACCGAAAGAAACCCTGAGAATTACAGCTCATTTAAGCTAGAGTTCCTGGCATTGGTGTGGGCAGTCACCGAACGCTTTAAGCACTACCTCGCTTCTTCCCGGTTCGTCGTGTACACGGATAACAACCCGTTGACACACCTGGACACGGCAAGACTCGGTGCCCTAGAGCAGAGATGGATGGCCCGCCTGTCCAACTACGAGTTCACCATCAAATACCGGGCAGGACGCTCCAATACCAACGCGGACGCCCTGTCCAGGATGCCAAACCTACCGGACGTAGGAGAAGATCCAGAGGGACTGGAAGAAGTCGAACTCCCCGCGTTTCACCGTCATGGGACTATCCAATATTCCCATCGGGTAAGGAGCAAGCAAGGCGCTACGCTTAACCCCTTACCTCACTACAACTGGGCGGAAACGCAGGACAGTGACCCTGCCGTCCGGCTGGTGAAGGAGATGCTGACTCGGCCAGAGGCTCGCCTTGACCCAGACGCTCCGGAGGAAGCCAAGCAACTGTGGGCAGAAAAGAGTAGACTGTTCCTTTACAAGGGGAAGTTGTGCCGCAGAATGGTTAACTCCCGGACGCATGAACTAATCTGGCAAGTAGTGGTGCCACGAAGAGACGCAGCCATGGTGATGGAAGCATACCACGACGGGGCTGGACACTTCGGATGGAAGAAGCTGGAGTTCCTGCTGCGCGAGCGGTTCCACTGGGTAGGCATGAGGGGAACCATCGAGAGGTGGTGCAGAGACTGTGGCCCGTGCAACCTAAGAAGGAAGGACCGTGCCAGCCAGAAGACTCCCCTGCAGTCCATCGTCACCCGGCAGCCGTTGGAACTGGTAGCCTTGGATCATGTAAAACTGACCCCAAGCAGAAGTGGCTACGTCTACGCACTAACCATCGTGGATCACTACTCCCGGTTCTTGGTTGTCGTCCCCGTCAAGGACTTAACAGCTCGAACAGCAGCTAGAGCCTTCCAGCAGCATTTCTGCCGTCCACACGGGTACCCGGACCAAGTGTTGACAGACCAGGGACCTGCCTTTGAAGCGGAGGTCTTCCAAGAATTCTGCACTCTGTATGGCTGCCGGAAGATAAGGACGACACTCTATCATCCGCAAACTAATGGACTTTGTGAGAAAATGAACCAGGTGGTAATGGATCTTCTGAAAACGTTGCCCCTGGAAGAATGCGGTCTGTGGCCTGAGAAGCTGCCCGATCTGGTGGACCTATACAACCACATCCCGGTAGGTTCCACCAACTGTACCCCGGCTTACCTAATGAGGGCGAGACCTGGTAAGTTACCTGTTGACCTGGAAATGGGAGTCCTGACACCCGAGGACACTTCACCAGAAGCAGACTGGGACACAGAGAGGCAGCAGCAGTACCGGAGAGTACAGGAGAGCGTGGAGCGAAGTCTCTGTCAGGCTAGGGAAAGACAAGAGAAAACTTACAACCAGTATGCTCCCGCTGTTCCCCTGGTACCCGGAGAGCAGGTCTTGAAGAGAAAAAGACGGCTCCACAAGTTGGACGACCAGTGGGAGAAGGACCCGTACACCGTACTGCCCTCAAGCCACGACAACCCAAAGGTCTGTACCATCAGTAAAGACGGAGGTGAAACCACAACCATTGTATCCCGGGATCACCTGAAGAAGTGTCCCGAACAGCTACGGAACCCTGAAGAGGAACAAGAAGACCCTCGACCCGTAGAGGAAAGGGAAGACATGGTTAGTACTGTGCTCGGAGACTTCCCTCGGTCTTGGACTCAAGTCAATGGCGCAGTTGTGGTACCCGTACTCACCTTCCTCCAACCAGCATCCCAAGCACCTACGGAGCGACAGGTAGAGCTGGAAGAGCAGCCGGTCCAGGAGGCATAAAGACTCCACACAAGCAGAACAGGAGGATCAACCCTCTGCTTATAGTGAGCCTGCCGTACCCCTAGTGAGCCAAAGAGCCGGTAGACAGCTGCCCAGTTTACCCTTGACAGCTCCTACACCCTGTAGTTCAGGGCTAGACAGTCAGCTCCGTAGGTCCACTAGGGCCACTAGAGGCCAGTTACCCGCACGTTGGAGGATTTGAAATGTATAAGTTGTTTTATTTGTGGTTACCTGTTTTTCTTGTTGCTTGTGTATAATTATGTGTTTCTAGTTGTTTATAGGAGTCTTTGGTGGATTTACCGGGAATCCTGTGTACATAGTTGGAGCGTAACCCAGGACGGACTAAAGACTGTTAAGGACTCGGGGCAGAACAGAGCCCTACCTGGTTACGTCTCCCTGTTTTGGTGAAATGGACACCTTGCTTTCTTCAAAGACTGCACCCGGTTACGGACATGCCGTAACCACCTTTATGTGTTTCTTTATTGTATTGTTATTGTTATACCTTGTTATGTTTTTTCAAAAATATGTTTAGTCCCGGAGTACTAAATTTCACTAGGGGGGAATGTGACACCCCAGGGGTCTGGTTGCCACAGTGATAGAGATATTACGTCTGAGAGCAGGTGGGAGGTCTCTTGGTCAGGGATCCTATGCATGCCACACCTCCTGCCCAGTCCTGGGAGGGGAAGAACTTCCCCTAGATAAACCTAGGGCTGAGGCAGGGTTAGTGAGTAGAGAAGAAGTAGAGACAGAGAAAAGAAGCAAATATAGGAAGAAACAACAGGAGCTCTGTGGGAGCAGTGTTACAAAGAGTCAGGGGCTGGCAGCTGCAGAGCTCGCCCTGACTGAGAAGATTTCTTACCGGACCCGGAGTCCGAGGCTGTGGGGACTAACTCCTACCCAGCAGCAGAATCCGTCAGGCAGGGGATTTCAGGTCCTCTGGCCAAGAAACCCGAAGGCACGGTCACACGCATGGGACCAGCACCGCCGTCGTGGAGCGGAAGCTACTAGAAGGCCCCGAGTCACCGGCCATACGGGTGAGCACCACACGGTACACTCAGGGACGTGGGCTACTTATACTCGCTTCTAGCAAGGTAGCCAGAAGAGTACAGTCAGTTTGGGAGGCCTACAACTCCGCCTGGCCAGGGGAGATCCCATCTGCTCAAGGACTGACCAGGCCCCAATCGCTAGCCAGTACTCCGGGAGGGTCTATCTTTGTCACCAGTAAAGACCCTGAACTACAACGCATCGTCTCTGAGTGGTTCCTGCTACCCCCATCATCCACGTCGGCTGCCCTGAGGCCATACCCCTCCCGTTGGGGGTTATACCATCTACGCTGCACTATCCTACCACCGGCCTCAGCGGTCTGCCCTGCAGCGGCAGCTCCATAGCTGCATTCAACGGGTGGCGTAGTCGTCCTACATCTACTGCTAAAACATCGCCGCTCAGTTTGACTCCCTGGGCACGGACCGGGTCACCGCCACGAGACTACAACCCTCAAGAGATCCGGCTCCGGGTAAGCTCCCGCGTGCGCAACGCAGCGCGACACAGGCCCAGGGGCGCGTCAATTACACAGGATGATGTTGCCACCTTGTGGCCAGAGGTTGCACCTGCGCAGGGTGTGATGACAGAGAAAAAGACTGAGCCTCCTGTGTCCCGCCCTAGAGAGTCACGTGACCAAAGTGGGAAGCAGGAAAAAGCGCGCGAAGAGTCTGCTGTGGTCTGTAAAAAGAGCCAGGACGGTGTGCAGGCCCTCGTGTGTGGCGCAGGAGAGACTCTCAACGTGATTTCTTCTATCTGACACCATATCCTCGGAGCCTTCCCCAGCTTCTGCACTGTTGAAGGATTCAGCTGTTACACTCCCTGCTACTGGAGTGTGGACTACATAAGGCGACCCACCAGAGCTTCTATCCGGATCAGAGAGACTGTAAGCGGGACCTCTGGCGAGAGGCCGAAGTATCCCTTCCTTTCTTTCCGCGAATTCTGCTGTTCCTGTTTTTTTTTTCCGGCTGGGACGCCCTCCTGCAAAGACAGACAGGCCTGCGACGGGGGACACATCCTTCTGGAGTAAAGGACTGGTAACGTGTGAGTAGGGACAGTGAGGGTCAGCTTATCAGTACACGTTATTACTGTGCATATTTACGGTTGTCATTTATTGTTTTTTTCTTTGCTGTGTTAAAAATGTATACGAGTAAAGATACGGTTATCAAGATAGAGTCTGTGTGTGGGGATCTTGCTGGGCCAGATCATAGATACCAATGCGCGGCCTTGCCCGCGGTCACTTCACAAACCCAGGCTTCCACGGGTCCGTTCATCCCTACTTTTAACCCCTTTCAACACAAATGCATACTTAATAATGTCACTGTAAGCATCCTCAACCAATATGATTATGGGTAAACCAGGCTGCTGGTTTTAACACACTGCACTAACAGACTTTTTATGCTTTTGTTAAATTAAAGCAAAAAGTGTCCCATTTTTGTAATCAGACAGAAGAGTCTATCACTGCCTTAAAGTCCAGGAGAACACCTGAAATTTCCTGCACAGGGGCTTACCGGCAGAATTCACCTGCCTGGGTCTGTGTTCCAAGCCAAACCTGGTTGGACCAGTAGGAACTGTGAAGATTAGGTGCCATGAAGAGCTGACCACGGCTGATGTAGAATCAGGCTTCAATTCCTGGTCTGATTACCTTCTCCAACCCGGTGAGTTAGTGATGAAATATAACACTACACCAGCCTTTCATGTTCCCAGTCTGGGGTAAAGGTGCACAGCATTATCTTGATACCAGATCTGCCCAAACATAAAGGTGTCATTTGCACCTTGTTTTGTTGCGATGGCGCATTGCAGCAGTTCCAAACATTTGATGTAGACCATGAGAATCAACTATGAAATGCTATACACCAGAATTGTGTGCCTTGGCCAAGAAGGGGTCCAATTCTGCCCAAGGATCTCCTAAAGAAACCCACACATTTAATAGCCTGAAAATTCTAATTTTTACAAAAAACAACAATGAGAATAGAAAAATGTAATCATGGAAGAAATTGATTTTTTTTTGAATTTTCACAACAGTTAAAAAACACAAAAAAATCCTAATTTTTACAAACTATGATAATGATGGTCTAGAAAATAGTAATTACGAAATCAATGGATTTTTGTTTTCATTTTTTGTTTCATTTTTGTAAAGAATTTTAGCCTTCTTTGCCCAAACCTGCACAGACGCCTACCAAGGAAATTCACACCAGTCAAGGAAGAAAAAAAATCGAAATTTTTGCAAAAAAAAAATGGGGTAAAACACATAGTAATCATGGAAACGATAGAATTTATTTTTAAAACAATTTTGCCTTTTGTGCCCAGTCCTGAGCAGGGGAGAACTGGGGGAATTCACACCAGTCAATTCCCCAAAACTCATAATATTTAACAATAATTTCAACTTTTCTGCAATCCCTGTGCAGACGACCAATCTTGCATACTGCGTAATCCTTCAAAAATCCTAATTTTTGTAAAAAAATATAATCATGGTAAATTTGTAATCACAGAAGCAATGGCTTATTTAGAAAAAAAGCGGAGTTTGTTACTAGAGATGAGCGAATCTTTTGAAATTCGAAATCGCCATCTTCAACAATTTTTTTTCCCCCCCAAAAAAAGGAAGGTACAGCAGCAGGACAGGTGAGAGGCGGATCTAAAACTGATTAATAAAACATTTTATTACATTTTAACCTTTCCAACAAAAGGATCTAGTAAAATGGTACCTGGCTATCCTTTTTGCTGGATGTTGAATTTTAAGAAATTTGAATAAATTTGCAATTGGATTTGTGCAAATTGCCGATAAAGAAAAAAACGGAACGTCATTTTACAGATTGCAGAACATTGTATCAATGTATGGAGTTCCCATAGGAAAAAAAAAAAGGTTTGAAAGTAGTTCTACCTGAGTGTAGTATGTGAAAAACTATTAAACCAAATGAAAGGGAATATTCTCACCTAGTGGGGTTGCACTAGGCACATAACACTAAAAAAAACACTAATGTGAAATCCAATGGGTGCAACTAAACTGGTATGCTGTAAGAATTTACTCCAAGGGAAGTTGTGGCAGGGTATGATAGGATAGTAAAAGCCAGATATAAGGTGCTCCTCTAGAGAAGCCTCAGCCTCTTCTCTCTCAGTTTCTGACAGCAGTGTGCAGTTTTCTAGAAACACCAATCTTTTCTCCGCTTTTTCCCCTCTGTAACAATGGCGACATCTGCAACTGAGCCATGTGAAGATGTTTTTACAAAACTGCATACTGCTGTCAGAAACTGAGAGAGATGAGGCTGAGACTTCTATACAGGAGCACCTTTTATCTGTTTTTTTTCTATCTCAGAACATTGTATCACCTACAGAAGACTCAAGTGACCTCTGGACTGGCTGTGTGGGTTTCCCTATTATGCCCTGGTACAGCACAGCCGATCAGCAAGGACTATCATAGCCTGTATAAAAGCTGAAGCAGGGAATGCAGCAGCCATTTTTGGATTATCCTTGAGAGTATGTTAAAGCTCCCAACTTGGCAACAGAGATAGGGAGAGAAAGCCATAAAACACTGAATAAACATTACAGCTCAGCAGTGAAAAATTGCTACCATCCATATATGTTGAGGACACTGACATTATAAAGGCTGTGTTTGAGTTAGAAGTTTTGAAAACTGTTCAATACAGTTCTAGGAAACTTCAGAGTGTTAGCCTATGTTCATACATCTTGTTTTTTTCAGCGTTTTTTGATGCTTTTTTTTTTTCATGCAAATTTGCGACTTTGTTTTACAATACCAGCAATGTCTATGAGATCCCAGAAATGTCATGCCCACATCTTGTTTTTTTTGTTCAGGATTTTGTGCTTTGCATGTTTTTTTGCAAAATAGCATGTCACTTCTTTCAGCGTTTTTTCAGCGTTTTTCACCTATTGGAAGTAATGGGTAGTGAAAAAACACAGAAAAAACGCCTAGTGTGAACATAGCTATCAGGTTTTGCTGCGTCTTTAGTTAAAATAAGCAAGTACAACAGTATTGTAGTTTGTATTAGGAGAGTTTAATTAAATTAGTGATGTGTGTGATGTGTACAGTGTAAACATTGGCTGAGCTAGGTGTGAGATTGAACAATACCTGTGGCCCAGGGAGGTGTTAAATTGAACAATACCTGTACAACTGAATGGCAGACCATAGTGGGAAAGTAAATAGTGTCATACAAACTCAATTTACTGTCAGTGTCTTAGGTAAACTATTCCTGAACAATTCACATCCCCCCACTGTTACATTTGAAATTCTGGTTAATATGGTTTCTTTCATTGGTGACCTGTGTTCATGCTTCTGTGGTGTAAGCAAAGCTGAGCTTTGGGATCCTGAAAAACGCACCAAAACCAAACCAAAAACGCACCAAAAAATGCACCAAAACCTGTGTTTTTTATGCAGCTTCTTTCCTGTCAAGAGATCAGGTTTTGCTGCAGGAAAAAAAAGGCTGAAAAAAACACAATGTGTGAACATACATCCAACGAAGAAAAAATGCCAGGACCAAAATACATCCACATTGTTTAAAAAGATGCAAATTTTATAGAATAAAAGACAAAAACAAATATTATTATAAGAATCCAACAACAGGTGTAATGATGCACAGAAAGGTGAGTGAGCAGCAGAGATAGTGACTCGCCCCCTGGGCCGTGGGGTACCCGGAACCGGGCTTTAGTGCGATGATGGGGGTAGTAGTGGCAACCCGATCCCGTCGCTCAGGGTGGTCAGACCAAATGGTGTGGCAGTCTATTTATAGATTTGAATGTCCGACTACGCCACCCGTGGATTGCGGTCAGGGATGACCGACGCTGCTAGGCAGACCGCTGAGGCTGGTGTTGGTGTGCAGCAGAGGGATAGGATAACTCCCCACGGGAAGAGTATAGCCACAGGTCAGTGTATAGGGAGGATGGGAGTGATGGTGCAGGCGCAGCATAAAGAACACAGAGTCCAATGATGCAGTCCAGGGTTTTTACTCACAGTTGTTATCCATGTCACTGCCCAAGCCGTGCTGCGTCCACCAGGTGAGGGGCTCGGTCAACCCTGAGGCAATTCAGGAGTGTGGCACAGGACCCCCTTCTGTCCTTTCTCCGGCCTCTCGTGCCCCACCAGTGACCAAACTTCTGTCCAGCTGCCGCGGATCTATGCGGGCAAACGTGGGCCCCGTTTCCCGCTATCCTATATGGTGCCTTCCTAGCAGGTTTGGCAGGGGGTCGCACCAATAGATGATCACGACCTCCGGTTTTTGGCTGAGGGATGATTTACCTCCACCAACTTGGGAATCCGGTACCCTTCCACGACCTGACCCTTCACCCGATATCACGCGGGTTTGCAGCGGTTACCGCCCGTTCTGCTCTCTCTTAGGGTCCTTTCTGCCTCCGTGTTTCTGGAGCCTTTCTACTCCTCTGTCTCTCCTCTTTCCTTCCTTCTCCTTCTCTTCTCCTCTCTGGCCCCGGCCTCTTCTCTAGGCCTGCCTCGTGGAGCTGCGCTCAGGCTGAGCCACAGCTCCCTGTCAGCCCTCTCTGGCTGAGCTACTCCTCTGAACTGACCGAACTCCCTCCTAAGATGGCCCCCACCTTTTATCTGCTTCTCTGTGTCTGAGCTCAGGTGACCAGCACCCAATGAGCTCCTTCCCATGCTCCAGAAACCGTCCCCTTCTGCTCCTACATCACTGGGTTCTCTCCCCCCTCCCCACTCCTGCCAGGGACATAGTCAGTTGTGCCTGTAATTATATGGGAGCACCATCGAGCTGTCCCCCGGAAATGGGGTGAGTGTGTGTATGCAGCTAACTGAGCCCTAGTCCACACTCCATCCTTACCTGGGAGTGGAATATCACACCTCTGGTTGAGGTGCAATACCCCAGTAGCGGCCGAACCCTCGGGGCGCTACAATAGCCCAATACTATATATTCTCTAATTAATTCTGTAGGTATAAAGTGAAATGGTGCTCAATAAAGCTCTGATCATATAAATAATGCATCAAATATATACAGTACAGACCAAAAGTTTGGACACACCTTCTCATTTAAAGATTTTTCTGTATTTTCTTGACTTTGAAAATTGTACATTCACACTGAAGGCATCAAAACTATGAATTAAATAGTGTGGAAGTATATACTTAACAAAAAAGTGTGAAACAGCTGAAAATATGTCATATATTCTAGGTTCTTCGAAGTAGCCACCTTTTGCTTTGATGACTGCTTTGCACACTCTTGGCATTCTCTTGATGAGCTTCAAGAGGTAGTCACCGGAAATGGTTTTCACTTCACAGGTGTGCCCTGTCAGGTTTAATAAGTGGGATTTCTTGCCTTATAAATGGGGTTGGGACGATCAATTGTGTTGTGCAGAAGTCTGGTGGATACACAGCTGATAGTCCTACTGAATAGTAGTACAAGTGCTAAGCATCTCTGGGAACTCCTTCAAGATTGTTGGAAGACCATTGACTACCTCTTGAAGCTCATCAAGAGAATGCCAAGAGTGTGCAAAGCAGTCATCAAAGCAAAAGGTGGCTACTTTGAAGAACCTAGAATATAAGACATATTTTCAGTTGTTTCACACTTTTTTGTTAAGTATATAATTCCACATGTGTTAATTCATAGTTTTGATGCCTTCAGTGTGAATGTACAATTTTCAAAGTCATGAAAATACAGAAAAATCTTTAAATGAGAAGGTGTGTCCAAACTTTTGGTCTGTACTGTATATATATATATATATATATATACAGTACAGACCAAAAGTTTGGACACACCTTCTCATTTAAAGATTTTTCTGCATTTTCATGACTATGAAAATTGTACATTCACACTGAAGGCATCAAAACTATGAATTAACACATGTGGAATTATATACTTAACAAAAAAGTGTGAAACAAATGAAAATATGTCTTATATTCTAGGTTCTTCAAAGTAGCCACCTTTTGCTTTGATGACTGCTTTGCACACTCTTGGCATTCTCTTGATGAGCTTCAAGAGGTAGTCACCGGAAATGGTCTTCCAACAATCTTGAAGGAGTTCCCAGGGATGCTTAGCACTTGTTGGCCCTTTTGCCTTCACTCTGCGGTCCAGCTCACCCCAAACCATCTCGATTGGGCTCAGGTCTGGTGACTCTGGAGGCCAGGTCATCTGGCGTAGCACCCCATCACTCTCCCTCTTGCTCAAATAGCCCTTACACAGCCTGGAGGTGTGTTTGGGGTCATTGTCCTGTTGAAAAATAAATGATGATCCAACTAAATGCAAACCGGATGGAATAGCATGCCGTTGCAAGATGCTGTGATAGCCATGCTGGTTCAGTATGCCTTCAATTTTGAATAAATCCCCGACAGTGTCACCAGCAAAGCACCCCCACACCATGACACCTCCTCCTCCATGCTTCACGGTGGGAACCAGGCATGTAGAGTCCATCCGTTCACCTTTTCTGCGTCGCACAAAGACATGGTGGTTGGAACCAAAGATCTCAAATTTGGACTCATCAGACCAAAGCACAGATTTCCACTGGTCTAATGTCCATTCCTTGTGTTCTTTAGCCCAAACAAGTCTCTTCTGCTTGTTGCCTGTCCTTAGCAGTGGTTTCCTAGCAGCTATTTTACCATGAAGGCCTGCTGCACAAAGTCTCCTCTTAACAGTTGTTGTAGAGATGTGTCTGCTGCTAGAACTCTGTGTGGCATTGACCTGGTCTCTAATCTGAGCTGCTGTTAACCTGCGATTTCTGAGGCTGGTGACTTGGATAAACTTATCCTTAGAAGCAGATGTGACTCTTGGTCTTCCTTTCCTGTGTGAGCCAGTTTCTTTGTAGCGCTTGATGTTTTTTTGCAACTGCACTTGCGGACACTTTCAAAGTTTTCCCAATTTTTCGCACTGACTGACCTTCATTTCTTAAAGTAATGATGGCCACTCGTTTTTCTTTACTTAGCTGCTTTTTTCTTGCCATAATACAAATTCTAACAGTCTATTCAGTAGGACTATCAGCTGTGTATCCACCAGACTTCTGCACAACACAACTGATGGTCCCAACCCCATTTATAAGGCAAGAAATCCCACTTACTAAACCTGACAGGGCACACCTGTGAAGTGAAAACCATTTCCGGAGACTACCTCTTGAAGCTCATCAAGAGAATGCCAAGAGTGTGCAAAGCAGTCATCAAAGCAAAAGGTGGCTACTTTGAAGAACCTAGAATAAAAGATATATTTTCAGTTGTTTCACACTTTTTTGTTAAGTATATAATTCCACATGTGTTAATTCATAGTTTTGATGCCTTCAGTGTGAATGTACAATTTTCATAGTCTTGAAAATACAGAAAAATCTTTAAATGAGAAGGTGTGTCCAAACTTTTGGTCTGTACTGTATATATATATATATATATATATATATATATATATATACATATATATATATATATATATATATAAAGAAAAGACAATATATGTGTACACTCAAAGTGAGTATATAATCAACATAATCATGAATCAATATATTTGTGGATTAAACCTACATGCATAATTGGGTACTATCCCTCAACTTTAAGCATATAAACAATCCATGAATATAGAGTAATATAGTCACCGCTCACTCACCAACAACCCAATGCGCATTTCGCAATAGCTTCATCAGGGCTTCACCATCACCACTACTCCTTACAGATATTTGCGGGGAGCAAAACCCATCATTAACGCAAATGATGTGTGTCATCACCATGTGACAATGTGAGGTCAATCACTCGCCTCAGCGTGGGAGATGCCAAAGACCTGAGCAGAGGACCAAGGAACTGTGACGGAGGCAACGTAAGAATGCGTGAGGGTCATGGACAAGTAGATATATTCTAGCAAAATATTGGCCAATTTTGTCCCAATCAAATTACGAAAATTTGAGATCTATCTGAAATATTCAGGAAATTCATAACCAATTTGATTTTTACCTGCTAATAAATTTAGGAGGCACAAATTTAATAGGGCTATAAGTTCAAGTCCAGGGCACAAATCTCCATTCTTGGTGAATTTTCCCCCAATTTGCAGATGTCTTGGTGCTGGTGGGGTGCTGTTGTCTTTTTGTGACTGTTTGCTTTTGCATTACAGTCAGAGCTGATTTGCTCTTTTTCACCGATACCACTTTCTCAGGATGCACTGACTTAACTGTGTTTTTTTGTGATTTTGAGCGCTGTCCTAAGACGATGGGGTTCCCGTTGTGCGGAACACACCACGATAAATCTCCATTTCTTAAGCACATCTTTGGCATGCAGGCCTCTGTGCCTCGCAGCATCCCATTCATCTATCATCTGGAAAGTACATACAAAAGAAGGTTTTTCTAGACCTGAGTCAGTGGGGGTGAGACCTCATACATCTTTTATTAATATGCCTTCTCATGGCCCGATAGGAACATATGCAGTTAGAGTGGCAGCCGTACTCTGCTTCTCCACATGCGCCTGGCGCGGCAATTGAAAAAATGGACCAAAGGCTAAATAAACTCTTACTATGACAGCAAAGTACTTTAAAAAAGGCTCATCTGAAGAAGATGACTTCAACTCATTTGCCTTATGAGGGCACAGGAACGTCATTGGGGCCCCACTTAGGACACTCCATCCTCATGTGATAGCAAAGAACGTCTCTCTTTTTGGTGGATCTGGTCCATCCATGAGTCATTCAAATAGCCACCATATAATACTACATTTCAGCCATAATGGCCACTGCAGCGAAAATGTCTGACAATGAGTGTTTTTTCTTGATGATTTCAAATGATCGATGGAGGGTAGAGAAGTCGGACACGCAGCAGTCTGCTGATTCATGGGCCAGTTTCACCATATAAGCCAAATAAAAGATGAAATATTTTGTAAACCATCACGTCTGTTACTCACCTCTTCTGATTTTGGCGCCATCTCTTCTCCTGCGGCAACCTCAATGACGTCATCCATCCAGGTAATTTCAACCTTGGTCAGGTGGCAGACGGCAACTGAGTGTTCCGGTAGTTAATGTTCCCTTCACTACATTGCAGCATCATTACTAATACAACTCTGCTATTCCAGGTCATTGTGGTTCCAGAATTGCTACATCTAGAATCTCTTTAGAATTTTGCTTCATCCTATCTCCAGCTCTGCTACAATAAACCTTCATTTTAAACACAACTCTGCCACACCAGGCCCTCAACGCTGAGTCAACTCTGTTACATCTCATTGCCGGCTCTGCTGCATTGTGACTCCATTTCACAGTCAGCTCTGCTGCACCAGTTTTTTAATACTGAGTCAAATTTTCACCATCCACAAACCAGCTCTGCTACATTTCACTTGGATTGCCCAGTTTGCTATTCATCCAGTTACAACTGCTATTTTTCCAGCTCAACCATATTTGCAACTAACTCCTTCTGTACATGTTAAAAAATGCAGGCAGATATTTTTCAATCATGTTGTTACGAGTCCGGGTGGTGGAACCTCTGTGCTTCGGTGAAAGGAGGGACCAGAGGGGCATGACTAAGTGCCTACTCGGCCTGACCAAGGTCGCACAGCTGCTCAGTCGACTCCGTGAACCAGGGAGGGACCGAGCAGGGGGACCAGGTGCCACTCTGGGACCGACCTTGTGTGAGAGTAGGTGGCTCCCATGGGTCAGATGGCAGGAACTGACCGGTACAGTGGATGAGCATGGCAGGAAGGCTGACGGGTGGTCCAGGTAGATAAGCAGGCTGGTTCGGCAGATAGCCAGACAGGTGCTCTAGGTAGTCGAGATTGCGGGCACGACAGGTAACAGGTAGGTGCTCCAGGTAGGCTGGCTGGCGGGCACGACAGGTAACTGGCAGGTGCTCCAATTAGGCTGGCTGGTGGGCACTACTGGTAACAGACTGATGCTTCCAGGTAAGCAGGCTGGCAGGCACGACAGGTAATTGGCAGGTGCTTCCAGGTAAGCAGGCTGGTGGGCAGATCTATAGACAGGCTGGCGGGCTGGACTGTAGACAGACTGGCGAGTAGGACTGACAGGCAGCGGGACCTGAGGGCTCAAGCAAGTGTTAGCACACAGAACAACAACCTTGCACAGGCACCTCTATTTTGGAGGAGGTGCCTTATATAGGGACAGTTCTCCGGCCATTGTCTGGGATCACATGAAGAGACAGAAGGATCTGCACAAGCCTCATACACAGAAGATCTGGGGTCAGTTCTCCAAAATGTTTGGAACAACCTCCTGCCGAGATCCTTCAAAAACTGTGTGCAAGTAACAAATACCGAGAAAAAGTGATGAAGACAAAGCGCAGTCGCTAGTGATGAGCGAGCATGCTTGTTTAACCCTTTAACCAAGTGACGCACCCCTGGGCCTTCGTCGCGCGGCATCGCGCGCACGGGAGCTTACCCGGAGCCGGATCTGTTGAGGGTTGTAGTCTCGTGGCGGTGACCCGGTCCGTGCCCAGGGAGTCAAACTGAGCGGCGATGTATCAGCGGTAGATGTTGGACGACTACGCCACCCGTTGAGTACAGCTAAGGAGCTGCTGCTGCAGGGCAGACCGCTGAGGCCGGTGGTAGGATTGTGCAGCGTGATAGTATAACCCCCAACGGGAGGGGTATGGCCTCAGGGCAGCCGACGTGGATGATGGAGGTAGCAGGAACCACTCGGAGACGGTACGGTGTAGTTCAGGGTCTTTACTGGTGACAAAGATAGACCCTCCCGGAGTACTGGCTAGTGATTGGGGCCTGGTCAGTCCTTGAGCAGATGGGATCTCCCCTGGCCAGGCGGAGTTGTAGGCCTCCCAAACTAACGATACTCTTCTGGCTACCTTGCTAGAGGCGGGTATAAGTAGCCCACGTCCCTGAGTGTACCGTGTGGTGCTCACCCGTATGGCCGGTGACTCGGGGCCTTCTAGTAGCTTTCGCTCCACGACGGCGGTGCTGGTCCCACGCGTGTGACCGTGCCTTCGGGTTTCTGGGCCAGAGGACCTGCAATCCCCTGCCGGTCGGTTTCTGCTGCTGGATAGGAGTTAGTCCCCACAGCCTCGGACTCCGGGTCCGGTGATAACTTCTTAGTCAGGGCGAGCTCTGCAGCTGCCAGCCCCTGACTCCTTGTAGCACTGCTCCCACAGAGTTCCTGTTGTTTCTTCCTATGCTGCTTCTCTTCTCTACTTCTTCTCTACTCACTAACCCTGCCTCAGCCCTAGGTTTATATAGGGGAAGTTCTTCCCCTCCCAGGACTGGGCAGGAGGTGTGGCATGCATAGGATCCCTGACCAAGAGACCTCCCACCTGCTCTCAGACGTAATATCTCTATCACTGTGGCAACCAGACCCCTGGGGTGTCACATTCCCCCTAGTGAAATTTAGTACTCCGGGACTAAACATATTTTTAGAAAAACATAACAAGGTATAAACAATAATAATACAATAAGAAAAACACATAAAGATGGTTACGGCGTGTCCGCAACCGGGTGCAGTTTTGAAGAAAACAAAGGTGTCCATTTCACCAAAACAGGGAGACGTAACCAGGTAGGGGTCTGTCCTGCCCCGAGTCCTTAACAGTCTTTAGTCCATTCCTGGGTTACGCTCCAACCATGTACAAAGGATTCCCGGTAAATCCACCAAAGACTCCCATAAATTACTAGAAACACATAATTATTTACAGGATATGGCCGCTCTCAGTCCTCGGCCAGTGGGGATAAGGAATGGCTGCTCACAGTCCTCAGCCTGGTTTAAGATAGGGGCACATGGGGAACAATTCACTAATCCCAACGGGGACCATATTTTAATTAGCAGCAGTCCTTGTACCCTTACGGGTAACTATTTACAGCTCTTTATTCACGCTACTTCCCTTCAGTAGCTATGTCCTCTTTGTGCTCCCTCCTGAGGGTAGTCCTCACACCCGTCCGGGTCCTCTTGGCTTTCCTCGTATTGGTAGTACTGCAGCTCCTCCTCGGTTAGCTGGGTTAGTATCTCTGCGACAGTCCTCCTCCCAGGTGGCCAGGACTTTACCTTCCTTTGGGCTGCCCCGGTTAATTGGGCCACCAGGATGCTCACTTTTTGCTCCTCTGTGAGGGGGTACACCTGGAAGAGGCTATCCAGCTTTTCTCTAAAGTCATGCAGGGTATGTGACTCCCCTGAGTACTGGGGTAGCCAGGCTGCCCCCGGGATATAGGGCATGGTGAAAGGCATGACCGCAACAGCGGTGGCGCTGGCGGGGGTTGAAGCGGTGAAGCTCTCTTCCGTATCCGGCATCCTTCTCCCCCCTAGTGGACCGTGGCCTACCTTGCGATGATCCTCTTCCGTAGGCCGCGGCTCCGCAGTGAATCGTCAGGGTTGAGGACCTTCCGTCGCGCTCCTGTGACGTCGGCGTCTGCTGGGCTCCTTCCAGGACCTTACGCAACGTCCGGACGTGAGGCGGGGCTTCAGTTCTCGCGCGCTTTCGGAGTCCACGCCCCTCTTCTTCCCGCGCGGCGTCCTCAAGATGGCGTCCAATGGCGGGAAAACTCCACGTATGGCGGGAAGAAGGCTGAAGATGGCGCCGGATGGCGGGAAAACTCCACCGATGGCGGGAAGGAAGCGGAAGATGGCGCCGGATGGCGGGAATCTTCACCACAGGTAAGTTTGAACAGTCTTTTTCAGGCACGCAGTACCCGGTGGTTGCGGGCACGAAATCCTGCCGACTACGCCAAAAGTTGACGCACCCCTGGGCCTTCGTCGCGCGGCATCGCGCGCACGGGAGCTTACCCGGAGCCGGATCTGTTGAGGGTTGTAGTCTCGTGGCGGTGACCCGGTCCGTGTCCAGGGAGTCAAACTGAGCGGCGATGTATCAGCGGTAGATGTTGGACGACTACGCCACCCGTTGAGTACAGCTAAGGAGCTGCTGCTGCAGGGCAGACCGCTGAGGCCGGTGGTAGGATTGTGCAGCGTGATAGTATAACCCCCAACGGGAGGGGTATGGCCTCAGGGCAGCCGATGTGGATGATGGAGGTAGCAGGAACCACTCGGAGACGGTACGGTGTAGTTCAGGGTCTTTACTGGTGACAAAGATAGACCCTCCCGGAGTACTGGCTAGTGATTGGGGCCTGGTCAGTCCTTGAGCAGATGGGATCTCCCCTGGCCAGGCGGAGTTGTAGGCCTCCCAAACTAACGATACTCTTCTGGCTACCTTGCTAGAGGCGGGTATAAGTAGCCCACGTCCCTGAGTGTACCGTGTGGTGCTCACCCGTATGGCCGGTGACTCGGGGCCTTCTAGTAGCTTTCGCTCCACGACGGCGGTGCTGGTCCCACGCGTGTGACCGTGCCTTCGGGTTTCTGGGCCAGAGGACCTGCAATCCCCTGCCGGTCGGTTTCTGCTGCTGGATAGGAGTTAGTCCCCACAGCCTCGGACTCCGGGTCCGGTGATAACTTCTTAGTCAGGGCGAGCTCTGCAGCTGCCAGCCCCTGACTCCTTGTAGCACTGCTCCCACAGAGCTCCTGTTGTTTCTTCCTATGCTGCTTCTCTTCTCTACTTCTTCTCTACTCACTAACCCTGCCTCAGCTCTAGGTTTATATAGGGGAAGTTCTTCCCCTCCCAGGACTGGGCAGGAGGTGTGGCATGCATAGGATCCCTGACCAAGAGACCTCCCACCTGCTCTCAGACGTAATATCTCTATCACTGTGGCAACCAGACCCCTGGGGTGTCACACAAGCATGCTTGAGTGCTTACCGAGTATCTTCTGCGTTTTCGCATATTATGTTCGAGCCCCTGCGTTTGCCCGATTTACAGCTGAAACGCAGCCTCAACACATGTGAGGATTCCCTAACAAACAGGCAATCTCTGCATGTGTTGAGGCTGTCTTACTACTGTAAATCGGGCAAACGCAGGGACTCAAACATAATATACGAGCACGCGGAAAATACTTGGTAAGCACCCGAGCGTGCTCGGTTAAAGGATTAAACGAACACTCTCGCATCACTAGCGCTCACCAAATATTGATGGGATATAGCTTTCTCTCTTGTTCATTCATTTGCATTTTGTTAATTGGTAACCATAAACCATTAAACACTATTTTTGAAAGTTTTATTACTTTGCAGCATTTTTTCCCGCACCTGCCTAAAACTTTTGCACAGATCTATATGAGTGCTTTAACAATTGGTTGTCACCTAGCATCACCCATGCAGCAGTCCAACATTATTCTAAGTAAAATTTCATATAATAAATGGAAATAATCTTAATAAAAATGAACAGAAGCAACAGGGCTGAGTTTGTCCTTTGATACATTGCATAAATGTTATTTTGTTCATATTTTTTTTGTGGACCGTGCGAGTCCAAGAATGGCAAATTCAACTTTACTATAACATCGGCAATACTGTAATATATGATCTTACATTTATTTCTCATTTTTACTCGACCCGTGATCAGCGGCCACATAACTTCTTCCCATTGTCCTCCACGTTTCCTCTGTCTAATAGCGAGGTTTCAGTTGATGGCGCACCTTAGCAAGAAGCTGTTTTAATAATCACGGAAACTGCCCATAAGTAGCCCATTATCATCAAACCAAATTACTTTCTCATCTTCACACCAAAATCCCCGAATGACCTGACACACACATAAAATATCCATCTCTTCCCTTCTGATTAGAAATTCTCGCACACTATCACAGCCATTCGCACTTTGCCGCTGTTTGTTTATTATGGACGGTAATATCCATAGAAGATAATAGTAATGTCACTTGTGCCACCTCCTCGGCTGGTTTATATTGCAGGAGGTTCTCCGGTAAATTATAACTTCAGGGTAGAGATGAGCCATGTCGGTTGTCTATCCGCTATGCTTCCTCAAGCATTCAGCGATCAAAAAATAAAGACTAATTGACCGTAAATCGCGAAACGTTTGGCAAAATGTTACAATTGTTTGGATAACGTCAAAATACACTAAAGCTTAATATTCGACAAGGTATATAATGTCAAGGAGTGTCAGCCGCGTACGGCCCGGAGCGACGGAGGTAGTCGGTTTATCTTGTGTGTTTGCCAGGCATAAATAAACGTATGGATTTCGCGAAATTGAATATACACTGTGTTCCAAATTATTATGCAAATAATATTTTCTCAGATTTTCCCAAATTACCTATATGAATTGCAGTCATTGTAATTTTCCAGTCAAATAACTATTAGAGTACAATTGAAAGGTTTTTGGACAAACTGCCTATGATAACAGTATATTTTAAAAAAAATAAAAAACTCAAACTGCACTCAAAATGCATGTTCCAAATTATTATGCACAGCAGAGTTTTCAACCTTTTCATTTTAATAAAGAACAAAAAAATGGTCATTTTTGAAATTATAAGCATTAGCAGGTTATTACAAACTGAAATCAAACAGTTTTCAACTCAAAACTTTATTCTAGGTGATGTTACATTTGCACATAGGACCCCTTGTTCGAAAGGAGCTTCTGATCTCTCTCGTCCATTGAATTTGTCAGGTTTTGGATGGTTTCTGCTTAATTATTTTGCATGAGGACAGAATACCCTCCCAGAGCTGTTGCTTAGATGTGAACTGCCTCCCGCCATCATAGACACTCCTTTTGATGATGCTCCAGAGGTTCTGAATGGGGTTGAGGTCAGGGGAGCATGGGGGTCACACCATAAGTTTGTCCCCTTTTATGCCCATAGCGGCCAGAGATGCAGATGTGTTATGTGCAGCATGGGACACTCGGTGGTACGTGGACTGCGTCGTTGACGGCGGACAGGTGAGGGATACGGTTGTTTGTTATTTTACGTTTTTTTCAGGAGATCGAGGGCTTCGCAGAGGCGTGCAATAAAACAAGAAATTAAAAAACATGTGTTTTTATTTAATTAAAATACTTTATTCTGGCCGTATATTTATTGAAAAAGCGCCAACCATTTTACTACACGGTTAGTAATGGGGGCGTCTTATTGATGCCCTCCATTACTAACCTGGGCTTCACATCAGCCGCCGATACAAGGCTGACGTGAACCCCAACCCCATTACCCCACTTGCCACAGCTACACGGCAGTGGGAAGAGCGAGGCTAAGTGCCAGATTTGGCACATCTTATGGATGCGCCATTTCTGGGACTGCTGAGGGGTGATATTAATAGCCGCAGAGGGGGCTAGTATCTATGGCCCTTCCTTGGCTATTAATATAAGCCCGCAGCTGTCTAGTTTAGCCTTTACTGGTTAGATTTTATCGGGGGATCCCACGTCAATTTTTTTCTTGGGTCACCCTGTAATCTAGCCAGTAAAGGCTAAACAAACAGCTGTAGGCTGATTTTAATCGGCTTTCCCTCTGCTGGTTATAAAAATGACACGGGAGCCCACGCCATTTTTTTTTTAAATTTTAGGCTCAGTGGCCATAATTCAGACGTAGCACCGCTTTGAATGCAAATTTTTGCTGTGTCCAAAACGTTGCATTCTATTGAACACAGGTAAATCCACATGTGTTCACTGAACCATGCGGATTTACCGCATTCAATACATTCTAGTGGTCAAATTTCTGTTGCGGAGACTAGCGACTGCACAAGAGAATTTGACATGCTGCGGTCCTGGAAGATGCGCCGTATGTCAGTGTCCACAAGTGATTTGCGGCCTCTGATGCACGAATAGTGGACATGGGATTTCTAGAGATCCCATCCACTATAACGTAACATCTGGACGCTGAGGGTTTGACGCTGTATAAACACGCAGCGTCAAACCTGCAGTGGCTCCTGATCATGGCCACGTACCCAAACTCACTCGCAACGTATCAATTTCTGTAGCAGACACGCTAGTCTCCATTGAAGATTTTGACCAATTGAAGTGGATTCACTTGTACCGACAACAAAAGTGTGGCATTAGAACACCGCGTTTTGGATGCAACATAAATACGTTGTGTCTAAAGTGCTGCTGAGTGCTGATTGGGGGGACATAGCGGCTAACAAACCAGCTGTGAGATGCTATTTAATGGCCAGGGACCATGTTTGCCTAATGGCACCTTCCCAGGCTAAAATTAACAGCTCACAGCAGTCGCATAAATTACATGAATAGAAATGCTAATGAAGATTTGATGAATGGGACTAGCTGACACCCAGCTCTTTTGTTTGGTGATGTAAAGGTGTCAATCTGACCTTTTTATGACCAAACTTTAATTAAAGAAACACACAGACACAGTGTAAACACTTTATTTGAAATACAACAGACCCATTCTTTAGTCATTTAAATGAACCAATATACACACCACAGTTCTTATGGTAATCCAAGGGCTTAAGCAATGTCCCACCAATTAACTTTATTTAGCTCCAAAAAGCATTCATTGATGTACAAAAACGCTTCAAAAAAAGCTTCAAAAAATGCATGTAAATCCGCATGCATTTTTTTCTGCCAGGGAGAGGCAAAAATGCTCAGGAAATTTCTGCTTCAAATCCTGAACATGTGCACATACCCTAAGAGCCTCACGCCACTTAATAAATTTGGCGCATTTCCTCTGTGGCGTGCGTCTCTGTGCACCACAACAGAGATTCTACTACAGCAAAGGACTGGAGTAGGATTTCTGGTGTACAAAACGCCAGTGTTTTTATGAAATTGACAGGAGATGTGTTCATGCCCCGTCATTCCCCAGCACAGCCCCTACTACACATATTTTATCAGAGCTGATTCAAACTGGCATGAAAACTGAAAAAGTGGTTAATATTGTTACAGGTTGAGGCTAGCGAGGATCAACAACTGCAAATGAGACTTTTACAAACAGAAATTGCTTTGATCTATTCTTTAGTGTCTCTGAGTCCGAAAGAGTTAAAGTACGAAACTTTAAAGAGAACCTGTCGACACAATTTTGTAATACTAAGACATTGTTGTAATACAGAATAAATTGATACCTTTGGTGAAGAAATCCACATACAAAATCCAAAAAATATGTTCTAGTTTTGGCAAGGTTTTACCCTTTCAGGTTCTTAAATTCAGTTAATTTAATCTATTTTGTGCATATTGGATTTTTTTTGTTATTATGATTGTTAGCATAAAAGAGATGTGTTTTTATGATGCTACTTAAAGGGAATCTTTCACCCAAACCTGGTGACAGATTCCCTTTAAGACCAACAATGCACATTAGATGGCTGTCGGCAGAACTATGTTTCGGTCAATCGTTTGACTGACCGCTATCTAAAACTGCCTCTCCCACCAGCTAACATGTCGACCAGCAGCTTATTTTCGGGAAAACAATGCGAAATCAAAAATCAACATCTTCCTTGACCATCAGTCGGCCAGCGCCCCATACACTTTTGGCCAAACAAGTTGATATTGGATGTGTTCAACTTTAAGAGTGGTGGACTATGTCGCACTCCTATCCCTGAAAACACCACTTGTATTATGTGAATAAGGACTATGCTTCTTTTACATATATTGTGTCATGAGAAGTGTAAACTATGTCCTGCGGTTTTTAGTGTGTATTGTGATATATAATGTATAAGTATAGAGTAAGATATAGCTAGTGACTTTTACGGTAAGATAGACTTTGATAAAGCAATGTGAGTGCAATATACTTAATATACAGCCATCAGAATGACCCAAGAGAACATTTATCAATATAAAAGACAACTTTTATTATATAAGATAGAATTAAAAATGCGGGCGTTTATATCGGAGGAGAGGTATGACATCGTAGGTATAACAGAGACTTGGCTAGACGATAGCTACGACTGGGCGGTAAATTTATTAGATTATAGTTTATTTAGAAGGGACCGGAAACAGGGGAAGGGCGGAGGAGTCTGCTTATATGTAAAGTCACGTCTAAAGCCCAGACTAAGGGAAGATATAGGAGAGGGAGAAGAGGGGGTCGAGTCCATGTGGGTAGAGATAGAGGGAACTAAAAATAATAATAAAATATTACTGGGGGTCTGCTATAAGCCACCCAATATAACAGAGGAGAATGAGAATCTGCTATTAGGACAAATAGACAAAGTAGCAAAACATAATGAAGTGATAGTAATGGGGGATTTCAACTACACGGATATTGACTGGGAAACAGAAACCTGTAGATCGCAGAAAGGAAAAAGGTTCTTGACAAATATTAAGGATAATTATCTCTCCCAACTAGTGCAGGAACCAACGAGAGGGAAGGCCGTGTTGGACTTAATATTGACTAATAGGCCTGATAGAATAACTGAGGTACAGATAGGGGGGCACCTAGGTAATAGCGACCATAATATTATCAATTTCAAAATGCCCTTCAGTAGGGTTATCAATAAGGGAACAACTAAAACATTAAACTTTAGGAGGGCGAAGTTTGATCAGCTGAAAGAAAACCTTCAACTTATAGACTGGGACAAAGTTCTTAATCAAGGAAATACGAATAGTAAATGGGAAACCTTCAAAAGAATTCTGAATACTCAGTGCGAGAGGTATATACCGTATGGGAATAAAAGGGCCAGAAATAAGAGGAAACCAATATGGTTGAACAAGAACGCAAAAGGGGCGTTAAATAGCAAAAAAGAGACATTCAAGAGATTAAAACAGGAAAACAGCAAGGAGGCACTAATGTGTTACAAGGAAAAAACGAGAACCTGCAAAAAACAAATAAAAATAGCGAAGGAGGAAACAGAGAGACGTATTGCTAGGGAAAGTAGATCAAATCCCAAACTATTCTTTACGTATATAAATAGTAAAAGGATTAAATCGGATAATATTGGACCGATAAAAAGTGAGGAAGGCAAAATCATAGAGAAAGATGAGGATAAAGCTAATCTATTAAATAATTTTTTTTCGACAACTTTCACAAAGGAAATAGAACTAACAGGAGAAATGAGAAGTGACAAGCTTAATCCTCCACTAAGTATGACAAATCTAACCCAAGCTGGGGTACAGAAACGCCTCAGTAACATTAAAATAAACAAATCACCAGGACCTGATGGCATACACCCACGGGTACTAAGGGAACTAAGTAATGTGATAGACAGAACGTTATATCTTATATTTAAGGACTCTGTTGAGACTGGGTCTGTGCCACTTGATTGGCGACAGGCGAATGTAGTGCCAATATTCAAAAAGGGAGCGAAAAGTGACGCCGGAAACTATCGGCCGGTGAGTCTGACGTCCGTTGTGGGCAAAATTTTTGAAGGCTTTATTAATGAGGCAATCATGGAGCATCTTGATGCTAATAATCTTTTAATCCTGAACCAACATGGATTCATGAGGAATCGCTCCTGCCAAACAAACCTGATTGACTTCTACGAGGAGGTTAGCTCTCGAGTAGATCAGGGGGAACCAGTGGATGTCGTGTATCTCGACTTCTCAAAAGCGTTCGATAGCGTGCCACATAATAGGTTGGCATACAAAATGAGAATGATGGGGCTGGGGGAAAATGTCTGCAAGTGGGTAGCTAACTGGCTAAAGGATAGAAGGCAGAGGGTGGTTATAAATGGAATATACTCAGATTGGGTAAGCGTCACTAGTGGGGTACCACAGGGGTCTGTACTAGGCCCAATGTTATTTAATATCTTTATTAATGACATAGTCTACGGGATAAATAGTAAAATATCAATATTTGCAGATGACACAAAGTTATGTAAAACAATTAATACAAAAGAGGACAGTGCAGACCTACAGAGGGATTTGGATAAGCTGGGTAGGTGGAGCATTAAATGGCAAATGAGGTTTAATGAGGAGAAATGTAAGGTCATACATATGGGAAGGAAAAATGGAAGTCACCAGTACTCACTGAATGGGAAATCATTGGGGAATTCAGAGATGGAGAAGGACTTGGGCATCTTGATTGATAGCAAACTAAATTGGAGTGCCCAAAGTCAGGCGGCTGCTGTAAGGGCAAACAGGGTAATGGGATGTATCAGAAGAGGTATAGCTGTAAAGGATGAGAACATTGTTCTTCCACTGTACAAAGCACTGGTCAGACCACACTTGGAATACTGTGCTCAGTTATGGGCCCCAATATATAGAAAGGATATAAATGAGCTTGAAAAGGTACAAAGGAGGGCAACAAAATTAATAAAGGGAATGGAGGGACTGCAATACCCAGAGAGGTTGGCAAAACTAGGACTATTCAGCCTGGAAAAGAGAAGGTTGAGGGGGGACATAATAAATGTGTACAAATATATTAGGGGACAGTATAGAGATCTTGCCCGGGATTTGTTCAAAAGGAGGGTTATTACAGTAAAAAGAGGGCACTCACTAAGACTGGAAGAGAAAAGGTTTCAGCACCAGCATAGGAAGGGGTTCTTTACGGTAAGAGCAGTGAGAATATGGAATTCACTGAGTGAGGAGACGGTAATGTCAGATTCACTACACCAGTTCAAGCGGGGACTGGATGCATTTCTAGATACCAGGCAGATTTCAGCGTATACTCAAAAATAAAATAAAATAGTAGGTTGATACAGGGATTTATTCTGACTGCTGGTTTCAGAGTCGGGAGGGAATTTTTCCTCAGGTGAAGATTGGCTAAATCATTTGGGGTTTTTGCCCTCCTCTGGATCAACTTTAGCAATTACAAAATTAACAGGTCGAACTTGATGGACGCAAGTCTTTATTCGGCTTTACAAACTATGTTACTATGTTACTATGATAAATATTCTCTTGGGTCATTCTGATCGCTTTGTTCTTCTATGAGTTTTCTATGGTTGGCGATTTACCCTTATTAGCATCCTCAGGTGTGAGTCATTTTGTCTCATTTAATATATAATATGCACCAGTTGAGAAATATAGATATACTTAATATACAGCCATGTAATACATAGTGTGTGTGATAGGAGATCTGCCCAGCCACATGCTATAGGGGTAAACATAGTTAAAGTTTGGGATTTGCCCATAGTGGGAGGGGAAGACTCCAGTATATGGGGAATTCTTTCTGATAGGGAAGTACAATAACCTCGGTTCAGTTCAAGTGCAGTGGGCTAGTATCATCAAGAACCTATCATTCAGGGCAGTGGAAAGCCTTACTGGAATTCCTTGCGGACATTGCTGCAACATCCGGAGCACAGGACTTGGTACAGGTACTACGAAGAATGCCTTATCCTCTGACATACAGGTGACGATAGATGTGAAACCACATTAAGACAAGGTATCGGATGCATTGCGGAACTGGATGGGAAATCCCTGGGGTTAACGGAACCAGTTCAGGTAGGGATAGTCCATGAGGAACAAATAGTAATGCTGAAAATGTGCTGTACTAAGGAAAGGAGGAATAAGAAGTGTTGTGCCAGATACTGCGTGTCACAATCTGATGAACTTGAACTGTCCAGTAAACTTCTGCTTGTTGAAGTGAACTGCGTGTCCCCTGAGTTATGTGCGGCAGCTCTGGAAGATGGAGGCCTGGAGACAGCGGAGGCCTGCGGCCTACAAGTGAGTGTAATACACCCCACACTTGACAGCACATTGGGATTGGGACATAAATTTCCTGTAAAGTGCCAGGGCGTTAATGGACTCTGATTGAAGCTTGCGTGAATTAGCTGGTACAATTCAGGGTGAATATAGTGATGATTTTTCCTCTTATATTTATTTACAGTGCTACTCCTTTTATTATAGAGACAGTTTAAATTAAGTAAAAATAAATTTGAATACATGATTAGCACACAGGGTGTATTTTTTATGTATACAGTGAATACCCTTTAAGATCTGCGACATAGGTAACACCTCATATGACCCGCCGTATATCAGTAACATACTGTACCACAACACCTGCCATATACCGGAAACACCCCACAAGACCTGCCATATACAGGAACAACCTGCTCTGTATTGGGAACACTTCACAAGCCCTGCCATATTCTGGGAAAATCCCACAAAACCTGCCATATATCAGGAACACGCCATAAGACCTAGCATATATCGGGAACACTCCACAAAATCCGTCGTAAACCGGGAACACCTCACAAGACCCATTGTATAACAGAAACACCCGATAAGACCAGCCATGTACAAGGAACACCTAACAAGACTTGCCGTATACCAGGACATCCCACTAGACCTGAAGCATACCAGGAACACCCCACAAGACATGCTGAATACCAGGAATAACGCATAAGACCTGCCATATATCGGGAATACCTCACAAGACCCGCTGTACAACCTGAACACCCCATAAGACCCACCATATGCTAGGAACACGCCACAAAACCAGTCATATATTAGGAACACTCCACAAGACCTGCTGTATACCAGGAACACTACACTAGACCCCATAATACCTGCTGTATGCCAGGAACAACGCATAAAAACTGCCATACTGGGAACACAGCATAAGGACCTTACCAGACCGTATACTGGGAAAACGGGACAAGACCTGCCATAATCCTGGAACACCGTATAAGTCCCATTGTGTAGTGAAAACATTCCACAAAACCCTTCATATACCAGATACACCCAACAAGACCTGAAGTTTTGAAGATGCGCTGACCTCGTCATTTATCCATCACAGTTTGGCCCTGGTTGTGGTTACTCATATCCTTACATTTGCCCATTTTTCCTGCTTCCTATAAATCAACTTTATGAACAGACTGTCCACTAGCTGCCTCACATACCCCATCCCTTTCTGGCGCCATTGAATAATCAATTTTATCCACTGAGCCTGGTTATACTGTTATGGCTGATCAGTGCATATATTCCATATAACTATACCATACTAAATATAAAATCAAAAGAATCTTATTCTGATATGTCATGTCTCCGGACCTTCATCTTCATGTTCTTTACGTCTCCGGTTCTTCTTCTTCATTCCCTTCCTTGGTTATGTTTCATATAATTGAAGAGAAGCCAGGAATGGCTTTGTACTTAATGGTTCAGTCCTGAAGACAATGCCGCCAACTATCTGTGCAATCTCTTGTGTCGTGTTCTTGAGATATGGTGGTGTAAATCTCTGGCTGTTTAACTCATTTTCCATCCCGAGTTCTTATTTCATGGCCGGGAATCTTCCTGAAGCAGCAGAGTTTTATGTTTCATTTGATAGAAGTTAGGATTGTAACTACTGTAGTATATCTGCGGCAAGTGGCTTCTTCAGAGGTTAGCATAACACATTGCCGAGTAATTGGCCTCAAGCTTCGTTAAGCACATGACTATATTCCTCCATGAAGGTTTATATTGTATCTTACACTTAATAACACACACAGTTAGGATTCTCTCCGTAGAAGTTGTTAATCACATTGCTGAAAATGAGCAAAGTGTTATTTTTCAGGACGTCGAAGCGAAATGGCAATTGTTCTCGTTTTAGAACCTATTACGTTTGCAAAAATGGCGTTTTCTCCTATGATCAATGCAATTGAAAGTCTCAGCAACCTAAAACTGAGCGAACTAGAAATGAGGGAATTAAAGTGGTTGTATGAAAAACAGCGCTCGCCTTCTCCTCAGGTTGTCCATGATATAGCAGCTCAATTTCTTTTACTTGGAATTGAGCTGCAATACCAGATACAACCCAGGTATGGTACTCTTTCTGGTAAAGTATAGCTATGCTTTTTTTTTTTTACTGGCTGACTCTTAAGGGGTCTTTCCAAAAATTTAACAAAATGGCCCCTGTCACTTAATTCAAACGGCAGCCCATCCTACTCATGTGTCAGGATGAGCTGGACACTGAAGAAACACAGCTCCCGAGACCTATCTCTCAACTGACAGAGGAGCTGTACCATCAGAACCCATACAGGTGAACTGCCGAAGAAGAGCGGTGAAAGAAGGAATAAATATTTTCCTCGGCTGACTGAGCATGAAGGATTGAGACTGTAGAAAAAAATCCTTTATGCTGAGTTTTTTCTCTTGACATATCCCTTCTCCAGCAGCTCTGGTATGTGTGCTTACGATACAGCTGCTCTGTCAGTTGACACATAGGTTTCAGGAGCAGTTTTTCTTTAGATGGCAGCCGTCTTGACACGCAATCAGGACTGGCTGCCGTTTGAATTACGTGAAGGGGGCCATTTTACTAATCCTTGTTGAACCCCTTTAAATTTGTATAGAAACAGGGTTGGTCACAAAATTCACCCTCTGTTTCCTACATATGGTTTGTACAGAATGAAGCCTATAAGGCCTCATTCATTAGAACTGTCTCACAGTAAAACTGTTTCTCTTGCTTATAGCAACCAATCAGAGCTCAGCTTCCATTTTATTATAGCAACCAACATGTGCCCAACGTGGCAAATTGTGATAGTGGAAGCCAATGTACACACAGGATCATTCACGAAAACACATAAATGTTCTGCCGGGCAAATCCCGGACTTTTCCATTCTGACTGAGCTCTGCTCGCTTCAGTTAACTATTGAAACGCTGATGTCAAAATCTGACTGCTGGTTTAAATAGAGCAGTTGCTGGTTCTCACGCGCACCTGCTCCCATCGGCCCCCCGCAATGCAATAGTGGAGCACTGTTGGCTTACCATGGAAGCTCTGGGTCTGGTGAAGACCACCATTGCTGCCATCTTGGTACCCCTGTGAAGCTCAGTTACAGGTTGACCTCCATGAACGACGATGATTTACACTACATTCTGAACACTGTGGTATTACAATATATAGTACAAGCAATCGGACCATTTTCCTCAATTGAAAATCTTCTTACTACATAAAGAGCTTAATGTTGAGGTGAGTCCGAGAAAAACATCAGCTGACGTTGGAGCGATGACTCTGTTGTTGTAGAGGACGACGATGAAAGGGAACATTTTCCTATTGAATTTTTAAATAGCTTAACCCCATCAGGCATGACAAGTCATTGCCTTAGACTTAAGGTGGGCAGCATTATTATGTTGTTGAGAAATTTGAATACAAAACGAGGACTCTACAATGGTACACGATTAGTTGTAACATCATTGAATAGAAATGTTCTTGAGGCAGAAATTTTAACAGGATCAGCTGAAGGTGATAAGGCATACAGAGAGATTTCCACGCAGATACTTTGTTGTTTATTGTGTAAAAAGGCTGAAAGTAAATAGACATGGGTAATTTGAGTTAGTTTTTATTATGTAGAGCACACTTTTCTAGCTTCCGAAACTTATTTGTTTCAGAACTCGGGCTGCTAGTAAAATAATAAATGCATTAGGTATCAGCACGTCCATAAAAGTCCGGTCCATGAAAGAATAAAATTAATTAACATGTAAAAGTCGTACCGAGAAAAAAAAAAAAACTCTAAAATTTGTATCAATAAACCATGATAAAAACAAACCCTCTCACATCTCCATCCATGGAAAAATATAGACGTTACGGCTCTTGGAAAATGACGTAAACCAAATAGTTTTTTACAAACTTCTGAATTTTTTTCATAACTTAAATAAAAACAAACTATGCAAGTTTAATATCATTGTAATCATTCTGACCTGGAAAATCATGCCACCAGGTCACTTTTATCACATAATGAGCGCCATCAAGACAAACTCTCAAACTTTATGGTAAAATGAATGGTCTCATTCTAACTAGAACTTATGTCGCAAATATTCAAGCCATTCATACGGCTATGTGGACAGAAAAATTAAAACGATATGGTGCTTGGAAATAGGTGAGGGAAAAATGTAAATGTAAGAATGAAAATTGGCTGCAAAGGCGCAAAGGGTTAAAAGAGTTCCCCAGTGTGAAGATACAGGGGTTTCCCGTTGGCAGAATACTACTCAGACAACACAGGGTGAGGGTAAAACAGTGTGCCAATAGTTTATTGAACCACCTAACAGACAATAACATATAGAACAGTCCCAGCAAAATACCCAAGATGGTGCAAAATTACAGAGTTTCAACCTGACTCGCCAGGATTAGAGCAGCTGCAACTCCAAGGCTTCTAGGGCCGACGACCCCCACCAGTGGCACCCCGCTTTTGGCGGCACCCACAGAGATGAGGTAACGACAAGCTTAGAAAGCTGACAGTCCGTTGGGGCATGTGGCCAGGTGACCGGATGGTCCCAACCTGGTTTCTTCGAGCGTATGCATGGGGGCCTGGTGACCGGAGGGTCCCAACCTGGCTACCCCAAACATATCCATGGGATCAGGTGACTGGAGGGTCCCAACCTGGCTTCCCCAAACTTTTCCATGGGGCCAGGTGACCGGAGGGTCCCAACATGGCTTTCCCAAACATTTCCATGGGGCTAGGTGACTAGGGGGTCACAACATGGCTTCTCCGAGAGTATCCATGGGGGCCAGGTGACCGGAGGGTCCCAACCTGGCTACCCCAAACATATCCATGGAGCCAGGTGACCGGATGGTCCCAACCTGGCTTTTTCTATATCTATGGGCTCTGTAATAGTCAATGGAACAGATCTGTTTTCCTCCAGCCAGGGCAGTAGTCCTTTAAGCTGGCATCCTGTAGAATCCAAATCTGTGTCCCTCTTGATGGAGCCATGGTGTCCTGTAGAGCTGTCACGTAGAGTGCTCCTGGCTGTGGTTTTGTAAAATACACCCTGATACAGAGGCATATCTTCCTTATATAGTTCACAACTGTCCATCAAGACATCATCTACAGGTCACGTGGAAGGTGGCAGGGGCTCATCTCTCATTTTGTGAGCATTTAATCAATTAGCATAGTTTGTCCTCTATTGCTCTGCAGGTCAACAAGCCATATGGACTTATATAATGGTAAGCAACATATTTAGCAAACATCCATTGTTCAATGACCCTGCACCCCTGTCTTGCAAAGATAACAGTATAATAAACTGTAGGAGCTGATATAAGAGGCAAACGGCAGCCATTCAACAATTTACAAATATAAATTCAACCTACAAGAAGAGTCAACATTGAGACACATGAATAATAGTCCATGTGTCTTGACCTACTAAAAATAGACATCTGGATAATTAAGATTAAATTCTGTGTCATTACACCTAGGTTTAGAAAAACATGGCTACTTTCTGTAACAAACCGCACTATTTCTCAGGCCACCTTCACACATTCAGTATTTTGTCAGTATTTGGCCACAGTAGTTGTAAGCCAAATCCATGAGTTGGTGAAAAATGCAGAAGTAGTGCACATCTAATTACTTTTCCTCTGATTGTTTCACTCCTGATTTTGGCTTACAATTACTGATGTCAAATACTAACCAAATACTAAATGTGTGTAAGTCACCCTACCGTGGATTGTGTCTGGTATAACTCGGTCGCATTGAAGTGAATGGAGCTTAGATGCAATTCTAATCAAAACCTATGGATATTGAGTACAATTTACGCTAGTCACCATGATGTTTTCTTTTAGACTGAGAGGTCTGATTAAAAATTTTTTATTATTATTTTCATTTTATTTATATATTTTTTTAGGCTTACTTGGGGCAATCAACCGATCACTTATTTAATACAAAGCAATAGTTCTGTATCACAGTGTGATAAGACTTTGGAAGAGAAAAGATGGCCCACCTTGGGTGGGTATTTTTCCGGACTATAAGATGCACTATTTTTCCTTCAAAATTTTGGAGGAACGTGGGGGGTGCATCTTATAGTCCGGATGTCCGGCTGTGGAAGGTGGGGGATGTGGGGGGGAGTGGCAGCTGCTGAGGAGCATGTCCCATGGGCATGGGGAGTAGTGAATATTCATCATCTTTAACAGCGGGCACTTGTGATCGCCCAGCCGCTGCAGGAGCGGCTCACACTGTGCCTGCTATTAAGGCGAATGAATATTCACTGCTCCTCACACCCATAGTCCTGGTGTGGGGAGCAGTGAATCTTCCGGCAGCTGATCTGAGCGTGTGAGGGCGCATGGCAGTAATATCATGCGTTGCTCACATGGTGAGATCAGCTGCTGGCTGCAGAACAGGACGCAACACTGGAGCAAAGGGGAGGTGAGTAGAATCCTTCAATTCATTTTTTTATGTGTGCAGTGTGATGGGGGTGCACACATACCAGGATGGGGTTGGGGGTGCCATGCATACCAGGATGGGGGTGTCGTGCATACCAGGATGGGGGTGTCATGCATATGGGGATGGGAATGGGGGTGCCATGCATATCAGGATGGGGATGGGTACCATGCATATCAGGATTGGGGACCATGCATACCAGGATGGGGATGGGGATGGGGGTGCCATGCATACCAGGATTGTGGACCATGCATACCAGAAGAGGGATGGGGGTGCCATGCATATCAGGATGGAGATGGGGGTGCCATGCATACCAGGATTGGGGACCATGCATATCAGGATGGGGATGGGTGTGCCATGCATACCAGGATTGGGGACCATGCATACCAGTATGGGGATGGGGGTGCCATGCATGCCAGGATGGGGATGGGGATGCCATGCATACCAGGATGGGGATGGGGGTGCCATGCATACCAGGATGGGGATGGGGGTGCCATGCATACCAGGATGGGGGACACGTATAACAGGAAGGGGGGCCATATATACCAGTATATAACAGTGTCAGCAGCAAACCCCCTCACCCATAACAGTGAATCATGACCACATTTTTTTGCTCTATTTTCCTCTTCTAAAACCTACGTGCGTCTTATGGTCCGATATGTCTTAATGTCCGGAAAATACGGTAATTCGTCTCTATCTGCCTTAACAGTCCATCTGTCTAAAAAATGAATCAACACCTTGGACTTATTGGTGTTCAAGGTTTAAAGTTTCGAATTATTTGAGATTTTTTTAGGTTTTTTTTTTTTGCACCAGCCATGCCTCCACTTCCTTGAGCTATGACCCTGGATAGGATCTACTTTTTTCTGGTAATTTTCATTGGGGGTCCCTATGACCGGATCTCACCATATTAGCTTCCAGAGATGGTTAGCTACAGTTTAGGCTGTTAGATTAACAACACAGCCATGGTTTATATAGACATGTATTGCTCCAGTATGCATGGACCAAACCACATGAAAAACAGTCCGAGATGTTACAAAATAATCTATTCAAGTATTAATTATTCTTTTCTCACAATCTCATTTACATAAATTAACATATGACTCCTGCTCCGGCTTTTTTTCTGTGATTTATCAAGCTTTCATTATATCCCATTGAAATGCTAAGTGAATTCACACGGCTGTAACATTGTTTTCAATTTCTGTCGTTCTCTAATTTCACGCATCCATCATACGACTAATCTCCTGGACAATTTTATTTGTGAATTCAGTGGAAAGAGAGGAAAAAGACATCAACGATATACCGCCCTAAAAGAGTTTAATGAGGACCTGTCACTTGCTATAAATATATGATTTTTTTTCTTTTGCCTGGTGTAAATGCTGCCTGATCTCCTGAACCTGACAATGTTTTCCTTTTGTTCCTTTACCTATCCATTCTTAAGATATGGACCCTTCTAATCTGTATATAAATCTATTATTTTTAGCAAAGTGGGTGTGGTCCTCAAGAAGACAACCACAGAGAAAAGTTGATGACCACGCCCATTTGTCTAAAAAGAATAGATTTAAATACATGAAACTGAGGCCATATTTTAGGAACAAAGAAGAGCAGGAATAAAAGACAAAATTCAGGAGAACAATCACATTTACAGCAGGTAAAAAAATGACATATTTATGGCAAGTGACAAGTCCTCTTTAACCACTTCGCACCAGAGCCTGTTTTTGCCTTCGTGACCGGGCCAATTTTTTCAATTCTGACCACTGTCACTTTATGAGGTAATTACTCTGGAACGCTTCAACAGATCCCCCTGATTCTGAGAATGTTTTTTCATGACATATTGTACTTCATGATAGTGGTAAAATTTCTTCGATATCACTTGCGTTTATTTGTGAAAAAATCGGAAATTTGGCGAAAATTTTGAAAATTTTGCAATTTTCAAACTTTGAATTTTCATGCCCTTAAATCAGAGAGATATGTCACACAAAATAGTTAATAAATAACATTTCCCACATGTCTACTTTACATCAGCACAATTTTGGAACCAAAATTTGTTTTTGTTAGGTAGCTATAAGGGTTAAAAGTTGACCAGCGATTTCTCATTTTTACAACAAAATTTACAAAAACATTTTTTTAGGGACCACATCTTATTTGAAGTGACTTTGAGGGGCCTTTATGACAGAAAATACCCAAAAGTGACACCATTCTAAAAACTGCACCCCTCAAGGTGCTCAAAACCACATTCAAGAAGTTTATTAACCCTTCAGGTGCTTCACAGGAATTTTTGGAATGTGGAAGAAAACAATGAACATTTAACTTTTTTTCACAAAACTGCTACTTTAACCTCAAATTTTTAATTTTCACAAGGGCAGCCAGAAAAAATGGACACCAAAATGTGTTGTGCAATTTCTCCTGAGCACGCTGATACCCCATATGTAGTGCAAAGCCACTGTTTGGGCACACGGCATGGCTTGGAAGGTAAGGAGCGCCATTTGACTTTTGGTATGGAAATTTGACTGGAATCGATAGCGGACGCCATGTTGCATTTGGAGAGCCCCTGAGGTGCCTAAACAGTGGAAACCCCCAACAAGTGACCCCATTTTGGAAACTAGACCCCTCAAGGAACTTATCTAGATGTGTGGTGAGCACCTTGAACCCCCAGGGGCTTCACAGAATTTTATAATGTTGAAGTGTGAAAATAAAAAAACACATTTTTAACACAAAACTGCTACTTTAGCCTCAAATTTTTAATTTTCACAAGGGCAGCCAGAAAAAATGGACCCCAAAATGTGTTGTGCAATTTCTCCTGAGCACGCTGATACCCCATATGTGGTGCAAAGCCACTGTTTGGGCGCACGGCATGGCTTGGAAGGTAAGGAGCGCCATTTGACTTTTGGAATGGAAATTTGACTGGAATCGATAGCGGACGCCATGTTGCATTTGGAGAGCCCCTGAGGTGCCTAAACAGTGGAAACCCCCAACAAGTGACCCCATTTTGGAAACTAGACCCCTCAAGGAACTTATCTAGATGTGTGGTGAGCACCTTGAACCCCCAGGGGCTTCACATAATTTTATAATGCTGAAGTGTGAAAATAAAAAAACACATTTTTAACACAAAACTGCTACTTTAGCCTCAAATTTTTAATTTTCACAAGGGCAGCCAGAAAAAATGGACCCCAAAATGTGTTGTGCAATTTCTCCTGAGCACGCTGATACCCCATATGTGGTGCAAAACCACTGTTTGGGCGCACGGCATGGCTCGGAAGGTAAGGAGCGCCATTTGACTTTTGGAATGGAAATTTGACTGGAATCGATAGCGGACGCCATGTTGCATTTGGAGAGCCCCTGAGGTGCCTAAATAGTGGAAACCCCCAACAAGTGACCCCATTTTGGAAACTAGACCCCTCAAGGAACTTATCTAGATGTGTGGTGAGCACCTTGAACCCCCAGGGGCTTCACAGAATTTTATAATGTTGAAGTGTGAAAATAAAAAAAACATTTTTAACACAAAACTGCTACTTTAGCCTCAAATTTTTAATTTTCACAAGGGCAGCCAGAAAAAATGGACCCCAAAATGTGTTGTGCAATTTCTCCTGAGCACGCTGATACCCCATATGTGGTGCAAAACCACTGTTTGGGCGCACGGCATGGCTCGGAAGGTAAGGAGCGCCATTTGACTTTTGGAATGGAAATTTGGCTGGAATCGATAGCGGACGCCATGTTGCATTTGGAGAGCCCCTGAGGTGCCTAAACAGAGGAAACCCCCAACAAGTGACCCCATTTTGGAAATGACACCCCTCTGGGAATTCATCTATGGGTTTAGTGACCATTTTAACTCAATGGATGATTTCCAGAAACAAGCACGCAATGGAAGGTTTAGATTCTGGAGAACCCCCCCTGGAAATTAAGTGAGCTCTACTCGAATGTGTCATTCACTAAATGAACCAAATGTTTGAATGACAAATTGGGATACATTTTTACAGTTTAAAACCTGGTTCTGTGTGGAAGCAGTCAGTGACGCATAAGGCTGGCAATGATGGGCATTGTGGGCAATAGTAGCGGGTATCACGCCTCATTTCTCTCTTAGTACATACACGACATCTTTTCTGGGGGTTCCTTCTTGTTTCCGTTGCTGGAATAAGTGCAATAAAATGTCGCTCAGTGAGTCTTTTCACATCCTCAGATTCTAATGGATGAGCGGGGCTAACACTTTGAAAGACAAGATTTTCAATTACCTTTTCTTGATAATCAAGAAAAGGATCTGAATTTCCTGCTTTTTTGTACAACACAAAAGAATTGTATGTGGCCACCTGAAACAAATAAATAACCAACTTTTTATACCAGGTATAGGACTTTCTTGATACCTGGTATGGCTGTAGAACCTGGTCTGCAAGGTCCACACCCCCCATGTGTTTGTTGTAGTCAATGACTGACACAGGTTTTTGCTTCGGAGTGGTGGATCCTAGTTCTACAGTGGCCCTTGTGGCATCTGTGTGGATCGAGCTGAGGACAAAAATATCCCTCTTATCCCTATATTTCAGGGCAAGCAGCTCTCCGTTGCGTACAGCCCCTGACTGCCCCTTTTGGAACTTTAGTTGACCAATGGCTGTGGAAACCCCTGACTGTTTTTACGAATGGTCCCACAAGCCCCGATGTTGTGTTCAACCAGACTTTTAAATAGGGGTATGCTGGTGTAATAATTGTCCACATATAGATTGTAGCCTTATTGAAAAAATGGACTTATCAGCTCCCAAACAATTTTTCCAGATGTCCCCAGATAAGTAGGGCATCCTGGTGGGTTTAGTTGGCTATCTTTCCCCTCGTATATGCGAAAAGCGGATGTGTATCCGGTTGAACTTTCGCACATTTTATAGATCATTATTCCAAACCTTGCCCTTTTAGATGGGATAAATTGCTTGAGGTGCAGTCTTCCTGCACCTCTTCCTGAATTTTACAAGGGACTCATCTATAGAAATATTTTGTGTTGGGGTGTAGAGCTTTAAGAATTTTTCTGACAAATTTTCAATGATGGGTCTAATTTTATATAACCTGTCATGTTCTGGGGCATTTCTGGGCAGGCATTGACTATTGTCGTTAAAATGCCAAAACCGCATGAGCATTTCATAACGGGTCCTAGGCAGAACGACTGAAAACATAGGGGTGGCTTGAACAGGGTGGTTGGACCAGTAGGATCGAATGCTCGGTTTTTTAACAAGCCCCATGGCAAATGTAAGTCCTAAAAAAATTTTTATTTCCGGGACATTAGTTGGTGTCCATAAATTTGCCCTAGCATAGTAAGATCGGGGATTCTGGCTTATGAATTGGGATGCATATAAATTTGTTTGCACGACAATATGCTCTAGCAAGCTGTCTGTAAAAAACAAATTAAAAAAATGAATTGGTCCAAAATCTTCCACCTCCACATTTATACCAGGAGTGGCGTTGAAATCAGGGCTGAATGGAGCAGCCGAATCCGAAGCCTCCCATCTGGGAAATGCTAGATCATGTGGCAAAGCCCCTTGTACACTGGCGTGCGCCAATTCACTAGTAGCAGGGACAGCGCTTGTACTGGGCAGTGTTCCCTGATTTGGAGACGTTTCTCCAGTAGAGCTATTTGCCCCTATTGCTGTACTGGTCCTTGGGCTTGAGGATGGACCAGAATCACTGCTCATTTCTGAGCTCTCAGTGTCACCGCTACCAAAGCCCTCAAAATCCATATCTCCATCTGAGATTGCACTGTCATCACTATCAGAACACAGCAGGGCATACACCTCCTCTGCGGTATAAGTCTGACGGGCCATTTTATTTTTATATTTTTTGACTGGACTGAACGGACCGGACTGAACGGACGGGACCGGACTGGACTGACCGGACTGACAGGACTGACCGGACTGACAGGACTGACCAGACTGATAGGACTGACCGGACTGACAGGACTGACTGACTGACAGGACTGACTGACTGACTGACTGGATTGATCTGACAGGACAGACTGATCTGACAGGACAGACTGATCTGACAGGACTGACTGACTGACTGATCTGACAGGACTGACTGACTGGACTGACCGATCTGACAGGACTGACTGATCTGACAGGACTGACTGACTGACAGGACTGACTGATCTGACAGGACTGACTGACTGACAGGACTGACTGATCTGACAGGACTGACTGACTGGACTGACTGATCTGACAAGACTGACTGACTGACAGGACTGACTGACTGACTGATCTGACAGGACTGACTGATCTGACAGGACTGACGGACTGACTGATCTGACAGGACTGACAGGACTGACGGACTGACTGATCTGACAGGACTGACTGACTGACTGACTGATCTGACAGGACTGACTGATCTGACAGGACTGACGGACTGACTGATCTGACAGGACTGACTGATCTGACAGGACTGACGGACTAACTGATCTGACAGGACTGACTGACTGACAGGACTGACTGATCTGACAGGACTGACTGACTGACAGGACTGACTGACCTGACAGGACTGACTGACTGACTGATCTGACAGGACTGACTGACTGACAGGTCTGACAGGACTGACTGATCTGACAGGACTGACTGACTGACTGATCTGACAGGACTGACTGACTGACAGGTCTGACAGGACTGACTGATCTGACAGGACTGACTGACTGACTGATCTGACAGGACTGACAGATCTGACAGGACTGACTGATCTGACAGGACTGACTGATCTGACAGGACTGACTAACCCTAACTCTTACTTTCTTTTTTATTTTATTTTTTTCAATTTTACAGTGGCAATGCTGACAGCTCTTGTCACACTGTTTCTCCTCTGCTCTCTCACTGAGATCGGAGGAGAAACAGTGTTCTATCAGCCAGATCGCCCGGGAAAGTTTGTTGCTAAAACAAACTTCCCTGTTGATCTCTCTGATTGGCTGGTGTGACGCTGACATCATCGAGACCTGAGCCAATCAGGTCTCGATGATGTCAGAGGTCACAGCACCGGGATCCACGCCGCTCCTGAGGTATGTGGGGGGTCCCGATCGCCGACCACCGGCTGTCACTATCTTTTAAATGCTGCGATCGCTATGGATCGCGGCATCTAGAAGATAGGAACAGGTTAACATCATGGGGACCTGATCCAATCAGGTCCCCATGATGCCACATGTCAGAGCTATCGCTCTGAACCGGTACCGCAGCGCTAGCAGGACCCTGGGGGTCCTGAGCGCTGCGGGACCACCCACCGTTTTTAAACGTCGGCGCTGCACAGAGCCCAGCAAGCGCCGATGTTTATGTACAGTGGGCGGTCGGGAACCGGTTAAAGACCTTCAACAAATATGGAGTGTTGATTAGATATGGATTGATGGAGGTTCACAGTGAGATCCCAGAGTAAGTAAAACAAACCACGAAATACAAAATAAAGAATTAGGTACGTACTGTTAGAGAATATGCCGCCTACTTCCTAAAAAGAAACAGAAGATAGATGTAGAGTAAAGAACATAAACAGCAAAGAGATAAACCCTAGCTGGTCTTTCACTAACTGGCATAAATAGTGGCAATATTGCTGGACATCCAAATGAGACTAACACCAGCAGGAAATACCAGCAAGGAGAAAGTATATAAAACCGCATCCGAAAGGTGATAGGGCAGACAAATGTGTAAATGAAAACACCTGTTACCCAAAACAAACTGAAGCAAGGATAACAGAAACTACCCGGAGAAAAGGTGTATCTGCTGTGACTCGGCGACCCCAAAGAACAGGCTAAAGGGTTCGAACCCAGATGCATGACAGTGAGTCTATCTGCTCTTAAAGGGAACCTATCAGCATAGAATGACTGTTCAAACCAAGTACTAGTGACTGGTGCTTTATTGTGGGGCCAAATTTTTAAGTGCAACATCTCACCTGCTTGTTTTCCCTCTCTCTCCACACCACCCCTCTTATTTGATTGACAGCTATGGCTTCTTAGTGACACAGAAGGGAGAAGATAGATGGAAACAAAGCAAATGGGAACGTGCAATGAAATGTTTGGCCACAGCATGATGCACCAGTGTCTGTACTTGGTTTAATCAGACATTCTGTGCTGACAGAGTCCCTTTAAGAAGGTTTCAATGGAGAAGCTTTGCGCTGGCTACTCCAACTATTGGCTCTTACAGATGCCCTTGTCTTTACCCTTTAACTCTTGTATAGGGATGAGTACTTGCACAGGGTCCCTGGGTTGAGTGCTCAAAGTAGTCGCTGGCCGATGGAGGTGGCTGGCAGAAATGGTCAGGTCACCAGGTCAGAAGTAGGAGGGCAGACAAGAAACAAAATGAAAGACAGAAAAATAGTAACAAAACAGGCAGAGATCAGAAAGGAAATAATTTCAATAGGAACTGGAATAGAGAAGTCAACCAGGGCTAGTAAAAGTATAACTGGCAACTCCCAGCAGTAAGCTGAGAGGTTTAGTAGGGTGTGGTGCCATGCCATTTTTTGGTTGTGCGTTTTTGTTGACCTTTTTAATGCCTCTTTATGGGTCAATAACGTTTATTGACATTGTAGGAATAAAATATCAGCTATAAAGTGCTTGATAGCAAACATTATATACCAAAATATAGTATAACTGGCATGACGTTTTCAGGAATGGCAAAATAAGTACATAGGCAGTTATTCATCAACTATATGCTGCAAGTAAGAAAACACAAATGTAGAAATCCCAAAGACATTAAATCAGCTAGTGAAGAAAATCTCCAGATGAAGCAGAAAGTGAAACAAAAAGATAAATATAGTAAAGAGAAGACAAGAAAGAGTAGTGGTCAAACTCTGCAGCTCCGCCAAGACGTGAAGACCTTCTAATAGCTCAGAATTCGGGGGACGGTGAGCAAGATGGTGACTCCAGACCGGAGCTTCACTTCATACCAATCTGCACCTGATTCCACAGATGTTACGACTCCATGAACACAATGCTGCGGCTCTACTAATTAACAGGTGGTAATTAGAAATTCCACATACGTGGTGATTTGCGTGTAATAATGCCAGGCTTTCATATCACCTTTGTGATTAATTATTATTTACTATCACATTAACATTTCCCTGTTCAGAGCTGCACTCGTGGCGCTGCCGTCTTGGAGCGGTCGCTGGTGAATACTCTTTTATTTCCATACTGGCTCGTACTTAATTACATTTTTTACCCTTGATGATATCAGGTGGATATTTTTAGTTTATGTACAAGTGTCTATCACTGTATTGCGGATTCTATTTTAACCCCTTCTTGGTTCCCACGCTGTGCCGTACCGGTTTAGTGCTGCACAGAGCCAGATGTGTACCGCGCAGGCAGGCAGGAGCAGCTCGCTCTCCATGGTGGTGGCTGTCTGCCTAGAAAGAAGTATGTTTATAGCTAAAATTAATATAATAGGTCTGAAAACAGTAACGCTCATTAAAGGGGTTGTCCAGTATAGTTATGTTTTGGTAGATAGGTCATCAATATTATATGGGTGGGGGGTAGGTACCTCCAATGATAAGCTGATACCTGGAGTCAAGTCGTAGTTTCCTACTTGGGTACTCCCAGGATGTCTTGATGGCTGCAGTTCCATTGTACAGCGATGAAGCTTCATCTATATACAGCCAGTAATGTATGAATATATCGTATGGAAATCTGCGGTGATGAAATGCCGCCGTAAACTTTCCTCTCTGCGGCTTGTAATGAGGACAATGAATTTATGGCCGACATCCTGCCCTTGAACTTGGGGTCTATGCAAAACTCTGACAATGATATTGTGCTTCGAGAGTAGATCATGTTTACAGCGTGGTGACATCCCGCTGTGCCAGGAGGGAAAATCCCATCAATAACCTGGATATCGGGTGAAGCAATGCAGCGCAGGCTCAAGGAGCAGATGTAACTCGTGTTATTCATTGCCGCGATGTCTTATACTGCAGGAAGACTGGTATCAGTGCAGGCAGGAGCCAGGTGTACCCAATATTCACAACTTCTCGGAGGTTATAGCAGGGAAATAAGTGTCTAAGGAGTAACATTTCTCTTTGTGGAGAGTGACATGCCTGACATGCCAGTGTAAGGAGACTTGTAGGCTACGCAATGCGCCTCTGGGAAATTACCAGTGTAAGGAGACTTGTTGGCCCATGCAATGCTACTCTGGGAAATTACCAGTGTAAGGAGAATTGTAGGCCATGAAATGCTACTCTGGGAAATTAAATACGTAAATTACCTCTTCAGAGAGTAAGGGGACTGGGACTCTAGTGCCACCTATAAGAAAACGTAGTAGGCAGAGCACAAAGCGCGTTGCAAAACAATGTCACCATATGCCACATGTATTCAAAAATCACTTACGGCACCTCAGTCTCCTTTTATCACACTCCAAAACTAATCTATTCCCCATCATACTGTGTGTGAGGGCGATGGGGAAATCATACTGTGTGTGAGGGTGGTGGAGACATCATACTGTGTGCGAGGGCGGTGGGGACATCATATTTTGTGCGAGGGCGGTGGGGACATCATACTGTGTGCGAGGGCGGTCGGGACATCATACTGTGTGTGAGGGCCATCAGCACATCATACTGTGTGTGAGGGCCATCGGCAAATCATACTGTGTGTGAGAGCTGTAGGGACATCATACTGTGTGTAAGGGCCATCATACTGTGTAGGAGCATCATACTTTGTTGGGGTGCTGTGGGGGGCATTATACAGTGTTGGAGGTACTGTGGGAACATCATACTGTTTTGGGGGCTCTCTGGTAGCATCATAATTTATTGGGGTTACTGTGGGAGCATCATACTTGGTGGGGGAACTGTGGGGACATCATATTGTGCATGTTAGGGGTACCTTTGAGGAATTCAATGTGAGTATGGGATGCATTTTTTTTCAAAAAGGCTATCGTAATAGGTGGGGGGCTGCTATGAGGGTAAAATTACTGTGTCAAAATATATGCCCCTCTCCCTATCTTTAAAGATTGGGAAATGCGTTCCATGATATCCATGATCTTGATGGCTGCACATAAAAGTAGAAATAGATAGTCACTCAGTGGTGAAATATCACAAAGGTCTGCAGTCCAGTCAATGTCCAAATATCCGGTCAGGTTACATCCATTACTTTCTGGTAACCACTTTGAAATACATGGTTACTTTCTGATATGATTCTGTTTCTGCCATTCCTGTCCATCTGACTTCGCAATAAGACCTTTCTGCATAAGACGCCTACTGCTGCTGCAATGTGGTGTTTTCTAGCTGTTATAATGTATATCCTATTGCCTTCCTGTACGGATTGTTATTTGGCAGTAAATTACTTTGGTTGTTCATCGTCTTCAAGTAGTCGGTCCCCATAGGAGACTTCATTGGTTTTGCATCTTTGAATCCGATAGTTTCAATTACTTCTTGTGCTTTTCATTCAGCAGAAAACCGCAGTCTTCCTCTCTCACAATCTGAATTTCCAGGTAATGATTTATGTTTCCAAGATCTTTGGTCACAAAATTCCGGTTTAGGGGTCTGTCGAGTTCCTGTTTCATCACATTGTTTTTCAAAACAGACTAAAAGATTGTACCCAATACATGAGCACAAATATCCATCCATCAGTCTCTTCATGTAGAATTGGGGTCTGTCTTACTCCCCTGAAAGTCCCTATTTGTTAGCACGTCATTTATTTGGATACTGTAGCCTCTCGCTTTAGACCATAGACAATAAAGTTTCCATACTGTCCGGTCTTAATTTATCCTTGACTCTTGGTGGTTGTTCCATGTAAATGTCTTCTGATAAATCACCATTGTTATGGATTAGATGTTTTCTTGCTAGCGAAGAGGTGCTCATATATGCAGGAGAAGATAATGGCCCCTAGCCAGACTGGATGTCTCCAGTCCATACCAGGGACATTACATGGCACAATGCAATAGTTCCATGCCATATCTAGAATAATCCGACGTCAACTTAATCCACGGATATATCTGTGACCGGGGGTCATAATTGCTTCTGTGGTTCCAAGCGCCAGGATTTTCAACCTTGGGAAACCACAAAAATGTAATGTCAACTTTAATGATGGGTATATCATAGTCATGTTTTGTGTGTCTAGGATGGTGAAAGTATGCTTGTGATTATGTCATATTATTACACTAGGAGGTTTCTGTGTGAAAATGTAACACAAATTAGAATTATGTCCTGCACCAATTTTTCATTGTATACAATTAGCCGTTTTCCTCTCACCTGATCATGAGGACGGATGGGGATGGGACCAATTAAAACCTCACATCCAGGAAAAACTCATTGTCAGACCTATGAGACACAAAACAAATTGTAGACCTGTCCAAATTTCTGTGGCGATGCCTGAACAAGTTCCTTTCTTCTCTGATATTTATCTATTAGCTCGGTCCTTACAAATTATAATGTTCGGTCCGCCTCAGGCCTTGACTCTAGTCCAAGTTTTAGCAATTAATTTTCCAGAGCAGCATCATAAGAGACCGTGACTGTTGTGTAGGGATGAACCAACTGGCCAAACTTAATTGTGCTCATTATTATTATTTTCTATTAATTTTTATTGCTTGATAATGTCACAAAAGATGTGGGAAAGACTAGTGCAACACAAAGGGAAGAGGGAAAGGGAGCCCAGACGCTGGGGAAAGGGGGAAGTGGAGACCTCCTAGTCTGGTCTAGTGTCACCCTGTCTCAACTATCGATCCTATATTGGCTTTTCACCAATCACTGCACGCATGCCTCGCCCTGTCTTTCCCTGGCGTATGGTTAAGGCAAGGGAACGGAGGAGATGAGCACTAGTCGATCTCACTAAACACTATAGACAACAAGGGTAGACAAACATGGGGAAATTGCTTAGCTTTAGAAGACTCAGAAAAATGCGCACACGTCCTCAAGCTCCAGAGAGGACGAAGTACTGCTCTTGCTAAGCCTTCACAAGTAGATGAATATCGGTGGCACCTCCCTCTCAGACACACCAGGTATTTATACACCCTGGCCAGGGAGTTAATTAACCAGAGGGAGGTAGCCGCTGGGTCCTAGAGGCAGCCTCTAAGAAGATGTCTGTAATGCCAAACGTAGAGATCTTCTGCAACCATCTGCAGGTTGACTGTCTGTCACCTCTGACACACCGTTGACAGTACCGCCCCTCTACGAGTGGCCTCCAGACACTCCGGACCGGGTTAAGAGGTGGAGAATGAGGAGCGAACCAATTTGGGAGCGTTCACCTCTGATGCTGAAACCCACATCCTCTCCTCTGGACCATAGCCTTTCCAGTGCACCAAGTATTGTAGAGAACGACGTTGGAGATGAGAATCTACAATCCTCGAAATCTGGAACTCCAGATTACCATCAACCATTACTGCAAGAGGGGGTAGAGGTGAGGGCTCAAGAAGTTCCACATACTTTTTAAGTAAGAACCTATGGAAAACGTTGTGAACCTTAAGGGCCTGAGATCATTCAAGCTGAAATGATGCTGGGTTAATAACAGCAGTTATTTTATAGGGACCAATAAACCTAGGTCCTAGCTTCCAAGAAGGAACTTCAATCTTATATTCCTGGTAGACAACCACACAAAGTCATTCACATTCAGGTCCGGACCTGGCAAGCGTTTTCTGTCAGACATATGCTTATACCTGTCTCCCATGGTCTTTAAATTACTCAGAACACCCTGCCATACCGAGGAGAGTGACGAAGCAAACCGTTCCTCCTCAGGAACTCCTGAAGCTCCTCCCTCACTAAAGGTACCAAACTGTGAAGGATAACCGTATGCACTGAAGAAAGATTACCTGTCAGTGAATTCTTGACAATAATTATTAATGGCAAATTCTGCCAGCGGTAAGTAGGATGCCCAATATTCCTGATTTTCAGAGACAAAACACCTCTTCACCAATCGCCGCACGTGTGTCTCGCCCTGTCTCTCTGGAGTATGGCTAAGGCTAGAAAACGGAGTAGATGAGCACTAGTCGATCTCACTAAACACTATAGACAACAAGGGTAGACAAACAGGGGGAAATTTCTTAGCTTTAGACGACTCCAGACAAATGCGCACACGTCCTCAAGCTCCAGAGAGGACGAAGTACTGCTCTTGCTAAGCCTTCACAAGTAGTAATGAATATCGCCGGCACCTCCCTCTCAGACACAACAGGTATTTATACACCCAGGCCAGGGAGTTAATTAGCCAGAGGGAGGTAGCTGCTGGGTCCTAGAGGCAGCCTCCAAGAAGATGTCTGTAATGCCAAATGTAGAGATCTCCTGCAACCAACTGCAGGGCGACTGTCTGTCACCTCTGACACACCCGTGACAGATATTGAGCAGAGCTAAGTATGTCGACCAACAGCTACTGCTAATACAGGTTACGATAGGGCTTATTGTAACTTGTATTCTTATTTTTAGCACATAATCACTAGCATAGAATTTAGTTTTACTTTAATTTACATTTTATACATTTGATAAAAAGCAGTGAATTATACTGCTCCTGCTATTCAGCCCTTGTACCTTGATCAACAGCTCCCATCACCATATAATTCCCCCACAGTCCCCCCACACAGAATGATGTCCCCACACATTATGAGGTCCCTACAAATCCCCCCATGCAGTATGATGTCACCACAAAGCCCCCCGCACAGTATGATGTACCCACAAATCCCCCCCACACAATATTATGTCCCAACTTGTGATACCGCAATTTCCTCCGGGATAAATAAAGTATATCTTATCTTATCTTATCTTATCTTAACTCAGTTCTCCACAGAGTACGTCTCCCCACACAACCCCTCAAACATTATGATGTTCCCAAAAAGCCCACCACAAAGTATGATGTCTCCACAAAGCTCCCCACACTATATGATGTCCCCACAAAGCCTCTCACAGTGTGGTGTTCCCACAAAGCCTCGCACACTGTATAGTGTTCACACAAAGCCTCTTACACAGTATCATGTCCTTATAAAGCCCCCACACAGTATAATGTCCCCACAAAGCTCCCTACACAATATGATGTCCCCACAAAGCCTCGCACACAGTGTGATGGTCCCACAAAGCCTCTCACACAGTATAGTGTTCCCACAAAGCCTCTTTCACAGTATGATGTCCCCACAAAGCCCCCCCACAGTATGATGTCCCCGCAAAGTTCTTTACACAGTATGATAGCCCCAGTTTTTCCCAAAAGTCCTAACAATTTAAAAAAATATAACTACTCACCTAACTCTGTTCCCCCACTACTCCGGTCTCCACTGTGTACTTAGGAGCAGCAGTCGCAATTACTGTTTTTAGACGCACAGGCTCAATGGTGGATGAGGGAGATGATGGCTCATTGTTCCATCATTGTATTCACTGGCATTTACATTCGGTGAACACAATGATACCAGTGAAATACTAAAGTACTGGTGAAATTGAGACAATGGGCAGAAAGTGGTCGCGTGGTGCGGGATGCCACTGTTGCCAGCCCTTTGGCTGTTCTGGTCTGCGGGTCCATGGGCTGCACCATGCCCTTGTGTCACCCCAGGCCTGGATGCCACAAATTATTAAAGGCTGTGTCTGAGAGCAGGAGGGAGGTTCCCTGGTCAGGGACCATTAGCATGCAGCACCTCCTGTCCCAGGCCAGTAGGGGGAGCAGGCTGCCCCTATAAAAGCTGGAACTGGGGCAGGGTTAGGGAGACCAGAACCCACTTCTGAAGTGTCCAGAAGGGTTCTCAGAGAAAAGGGACAGGTCAGCAGCAGCTGAGGAGTCCGTGAGGCAGAGGAGAGACTGCAAGCCAGGGACAGAGGCGACGAGAGCCGGTCCTGGCTGAGAGAAGTACACAACCGGACATTGGGGTCCGAGGCTGCCAGGGTTGCAAGCCCAGCAGCAGAGAACCAACCCACGAGGGATTTCAGGTCCCTTGGCCTAAGAAGCCTGGAGGCTCCGCCATACAGAGGGACCAGTACAGCAGGAGAAAGCAAAAGGTACCTAAGGCCCGAGTCGCAAGCCATACAGGCAAAGTACACGGCCAGCTCAGGGATGTGGGCTATTACACCACGAAGAGGGGGATAGTCAGAAAGAGCATAGAGAGAACAGTAGGCCTACACACTCACCCTGACCAGTGGAGCTCGCCCGAATGCTCTCAGACACCCAGGCCCATTCCTAACCGGTACTCCTGTTGGGTCAGTAATAACATCTGCAATAAAGACCCTGGACTGTTTGAAGCGGACTCTGAACTCTTACTATTGCGGCCTGCACTATCACCCCCAGCATCCACCTACACTGCCCTGAGGCTACACTCATCCCGTGGGGAGTTATCCTACCCCTGTGCTGCACACTAACACCAGCCTCAGCGGTCTGCCTAGCAGCGGCGGTTATCCCTGACCGCAATCCACGGGTGGCGTAGTCAGACATTCAAAACACTGATAAATAGACTGCCACCATTTGGTCTGACCACACTGAGCCACGGGATCGGGTTACCACTACTACCCCTAGCATCGTACAGAAGCCTGGTTCCGGGTACCCCACGGCCCAGGGGGCGAGTCGCCCTACTGTATTTATCATTGCTCGGTATGAGTCCGGTAAACTGCATAGCTATATGGCTGCAACATGGCTGTCTTTTATATCCTGACCCACTGATCTCAGTTGTTCAGTTACTTCCAGCATTGCATTTACAGTAGTCCTCCTGCATATCCTTTTTTTATGGAGTATAATTCGGTACAGTTTCCTTAGCAGATATAACTTTCTATTTAATTGGATTTCTCGTGCAGCTTTTGCAGTGAATCCTAGATGCCTTTAGTTGTGTTCTCACTTCTTATATGGATCCGTTTCTCATCATCTTCTACTAATAAGATTAGAACGTCTCTTGCCGACCTGTGCTTTTTGTCCCTTTGTTGATTCTTAGTCTTAATCTAACTCCTTAATGACCTATTACGTAGGTTTTTATTACAGGCCCGGACCTGAGCGTGCTTCATGTGCAACAGACGCCGACAGTGTTACATAAATGACATCTACTTACAACAGCCGCGATCGACGCTTACTCTGATCGCAGTGGTTTAACCGCTTAAATGCTGCTGTTAGTCTCTGACGGTGGCATTTAAATGACGCCGTTGCTCCCATAGTTTCCCCTCATCGCGACGCTATCATGGGTAAGTTATCGGGGGGCATCCTTAAGGGTCCCGCAACTGCTATTTGTGTCTTCCTAGGAAAATCTCAGCTACAGGCTATGCTCCTTAGGGGAATTGCGAATTTCAACGCAAGTTCAATTTCCCTAAGGAGGCTAAAAATTAAAATTAAAAAAAAAAAAGGTTTTAAAAAGTATAAAAAAAGAATTTAAAAATGTATAACTTTCCCCCTACAAAGAAATTACAAAGTAAGCATATTTGTTTTCATCGTTCTCAAAAAAAAATCAACTTATCAAAGTATAAAATTATTTAAACCATACGATAAACGTCAACAAGTAAAAAGAAAAAATGGAAAGCTAGAATTGCCGTTTTTCGGTTACCACGCTTCAAAATAAAAGGCAATAGAAAGCAATGAAAATGTCATATGTAACCTAAAAATTGTATCAATAAAAACTGTAGCTTAGCATGTAAAAATCAAGCCCTTGTGGACTCAAAATAGAAAAGTTATGGGTCTGAAAAAATAGTGACGCAAACAAATTTATTTTATTTTTTTGTACAAAGTTTGGATTGCAGTAATTGAACTGACCTGGAGAATCATGTTCATGATCAGGCCACTTTTGCTATAGAAAAAAACACTGTAAAAATAAAACCCTCCAAACATAGCGGAATTTTGTTTTTTTAAGTCTCAATTTCACAGCACTTGGATTTTTTTTTACCATTTTTCAGTACATTATATGGTAAAGTGAATGGTCCCATTAGAAACTAAAACTCGTCATGCAAAAAGAAAGCCCTCATGCAGCTATGTCAATAGAAAAATAAATACGTTATGTCTCTTGGAAAAAAAGAAGAAAAAATGAAAAATTCGTACGTAATTAAGAGGTTAATTGTCATTATTCAGTTTTGTCACTGTAAATTTAAGCTCTGAGCTGCTGGCCATTTCCATTCTCTTCTTTGTAGGTATATACAGGAAATGAGAACCTCTGTAAGATTCCTTATTAGTGATGAGCGAGCATTAAAATGCTCGGGTGCTCGTTGCTCGGGTCGAGCACATTGGAATACTCGGGAGCTCGACCCACAGTAACGAGCCCAATGTAAGTCTATGGGAAACTTGAGCATTTTTCCGACGGCTCCCCCCGGCGGTCTGCAGAGGGCCTAAAAATTGCCCAAATCTATGGGAACAACATAGGGAAGACCTCTGGAAGCATTTCTGACTTCCAGGTCACTTCTGTCAACAACGTTGTCAGAGGTATTACGCCACCTTTACCGATTCACAATAAAACATACAAAAACCAAACCAAAATGGATTTTCCTGAGAAAAATGTTAAGGAACATCCTTTCCAGGGTAATGACTTGTATATAAAGCAAATAAATATACAAAAACAAAAATGCTCCTCCACATCTTGGGCTATGTTCAAATGTAGCGTTTTTGATGCGTTTTTGCACTTTTGTATTGCTTTCAACGGTGAAAAATACATTCACCGGTAAATGTCATTTTAACGTTTTACTACCTTATCTGGCCATGTGGTGTGTGAGAAATCATCAGACACATCGTGTTTCATTTATGAACGAGGAACTCTGAAAGTCATAAAGACTATTTTTATAGGGTTATTAGGCGGCCCTTACTATTCTTAAAGGGCCAGCAGTTGGCTATGCTTTGTTGTTCCCATTATTAAAGAGTGTGTCTCCTATACTGTTATTGCATATGCAGTAACTGCAAGGGCTGCCAAAAATTTGGACGCACTCCAATACCCCTTTGAAGAGACATAGATGAGGGCCTTAGTAAAAAAAAATTGCCCATTATAAAGCAGTGGGTTTCCTATAGTGGTAATGCCCATGCAGTGACTGCAAGGGCTGCCAAAATTTAGGAAAAACCCCAATACCAATTTAAAGACACAGAGCTGGGCCACAGTAAAAACATGTTCAAATTAGAAAGGAGCGGGTCTGTTATACAGTTATAGGGTATGCAGGGAGTCCAACGGCTGCCAAAATTTAGGAAAAACCCCAATACCAATTTAAAGACACAGAGCTGGGCTACAGTAACGACATGTTCCCATTAGAAAGGAGGGGGTCTCCCATACTGTTCTTACTTATGAAGTGACTGCAACGGCTGCCAAAAATTTGGAGGAACTGCAATGTCCCTTGCAAGAGATGTAGAGGTCGGAGGGCCTCCTGAAAACAATGTTCTCATTATTAGGAAGTGTGTCTCCCATACTGTTTGCCTATGCAGTGAATGCAACAGCTGCCAAGAATATAGAGGAACTCCAATGCCCATTGCTAGAGACGTAGAGGTCGGAGGGCCTCCTGAAAACAATGTTTCCATTGTTAGGAAGTGGGTCTCCCATACTGTTTGCCTATGCAGTGAATGCAACGGCTGTCAAAAATTTGGAGGAACTCGAATGCCCCTTGCAAGAGACGTAGGTATGGTGATATGGTAGATATGGTCGTGATATGGTGGTGGAGGATGAGGATGAGGAGAAGGAGGAGGACAAGAGCAAATGGACAAAAACAGGAAGCGCATACCCATGTCTAGGTGTGAAGACAGATGTGCATGGGAATAGAATTAGACCTCCCAAAAAAAAGACACTGTATTTGAGTTTATGTTACGCTGCTATCATTCGGTGGTGTTGAGAAGTCTGGCCCAATCCAGCCCTTGTTCATTTTTATAAGAGTCAGCCTATCAGCATTTTCAGTTGACAGGCAGATGCGCCTATCGGTTATAATTCCACAAGCGGCACTAAAAACTCACTCTAACAAAGCGCTAGCGGCAGGGCTGGTCAGGACCTCCAAGACGTAGAGAGCCAGTTCATGCCACCGTATCCAGCTTGGATACCGAATAATTTTAAGGCACAGAGGAATCACGGAGGATGTTGGTACGGTCGGCAAGGTACTCCCTCAGCATCTTCCGAAACTTTTCCCTCCTTGTGAGAATACCCCGCGCCTCAGGGCCTGTGCGATGGGAGGGTCTGAGAAAACTGTCCCAGGTTTCCCCTGCCTCTGCTGGATTCAAGTTGTGTCTCTCTCGCCTGTACTCCTTGGTTGTCCAACGAACTGTGACCTCTGCCATCAGCATTTTCAGATGGGAATTTGTTTAATAATTCCGCAACAAGGACCTTCTGGTACTGCCCCATTAGGCCTGTCCGGCAAGGGAATAAGAGACAGAAAGTTTTCCTAGTAGCATGGGTCTAGAAGTGTCACCAACCAGTAATGACTGTCACCCAAAATTTGGACAATGCGATGGTCTCGGGAAAGGCAGCGTAACATAAACTCAGCCAAGCGTGCCAGACTACTAACAGGCAAGACTTCCATGTCCTCACCAAGAGGACAACTGACCATGCTGTACTCCTAATCCTCCTCCTCCTCCCTGTAATCAGGCCATCCACGCTGAACAAACGGTATGACAGTTACCCAGGCAGTACCGTCTATAGCACAGGAAACTAGCTCCTGTTCTTCCTCCTCCTCCTACTCTTCCTCATTGTCACCCAGTCCACATTGGGATGAAATGAGGCTGGGATTTGTGGAGTCACCCTGTATGGTTCCTTGCTCCATCTCATCGTGCTCCGCCTGCAATACATCCTCTTTAATTGTGAGCAGAGAGCGTTTCAGAAGACAGAGAAGCGGGATGTTGACGCTAAATATGGCGTAATCATCATCTTGGTGGAGTCCTCAAAGTTTTGGAGGATGGTACATAGGTCTGACATCCATGCCCACTCCTGAGGTCTTATGTGTGGAGTCTGACCTGAATACCGACGGCCTTGTTGATGTTGGTAGTCAACAACTGCACTCTTCTGCTCACAAATCCTTCACAACATCTGCAGTGTAGAGTTCCAACGCGTGGGAACATCGCACACCAGTCTGTGAGCTGGAAGCTGCAAATGCTACTGAAGCACGGCAAGGGCGGCGGAAGCTGTAGCTGACTTTCTAAAATGGGCATACACGGCGTACTTTGACAAGCATATCCGGGTAGGTTTGGAGAAACTGCTGAACTACGACGTTAAGCACATGGGCCAGGCATGGTACGTGTGTGAGCTTGCCTCGCCTCAGAGCCGCCACCAGTTTCTGGCCATTGTCACACACAACCATGCCTGGCTGTATGGTCAGCAGTGTCAGCCACAGATCTGCCTGCTCTTTCAGAGCTGTCCACAACTCTTCAGCAATGTGCGGTTTGTCACCTAAGCATATTCATCTGTTGCTACTTGGTAGAGGCAGTGCTGCAGTGCTTCCAGCTTCTGACTGATGTGGTCAATTTGGAGATGGAGGCTGAAGAGGAGGTTCTGGAGCTTTAGAATGTGGGGGCAACCTTGATTGACCCAGGGCCCACAATCCTCGGCGTCGGGAGGATGTGTTCCATCCCAAGGTCCAACTGGGTCCTGTCTTCCACTATATTAACCCAGTGTGCCATCAGCGAGATGTACCGTCCCTGCCCACAAGCACTTGTCCACATGTCCTTTCCCTGTAACTGCGTTGTTGAGTGCATGGCTAATGTTGTGGGACACGTGCGCACACCAGGAGAAATAGTGGCGGCTGGGGACCGACTACCGAGGGGCTGGCCCCCACCATCAGGTTGCGGAAAGCTTCCGTCTCCACGAGACTAAAGTCAACATTTGGAGCGCAAGCATTCTCAAAATGTGTGAATTTAGTAGTGTGGCCTGTGGAGCGTTGGCTGCGTTTTTGCACTTGCATTCCAAGAACTGGGGTAGGGACAACTGAACGCTGCGTTGGGACAAGGACGTGGACGTGCATGCTGATGGTGCTAGTTGAGAATGTGCAATAACACGTGAAGGGCAGGAGGCATCTTCGCATGCGCTGTGGACAGGGGATTGGCGTGCATGCACAACAGCGAAAGAAGCAGTGGTGCTACCTGCAGACAATGGTTCTGGACCTTGGGGTTCGGCCCACTTAGTCGGGTGCTTTGCTGCCATGTGCCTGATCATGCTGGTGGTGGTCAGGCTGCTAGTTTTGCTACCCCTGCTGATGCTGGCCTGGCAGGTGGTGCAAATGGGCATTTTTGGTGTTATCTGCAGAATCTTTAAAAAACAACCAGACTTGGGAAGACCTAACAGTTGTACTGGCAACTTCCGTCGCGCTAGCGTTACGGTAAACACTTTCCCGCCTTGTGTCTGCGGCCACCACACTGCTTCTTCCTACCTGTTGTGGTGCTACGCCTTCCTCCCCATGAATGCTGCTGTCCTCGCTCTGTATGTCCCCCTGCCAGGTTGAGTCAGTTACTATATCATCCACCACCTCGTCTTCCACTTCTGCTCCCTGGTCCTCCTCCTCCTCCTGACTTTCTGGCAATTATGTCTCATCATCATCATCCACCTCCTGCGACAGTAATTGCACTTTCCCACCGTTGCCTTCGTGTGATGGTGGCTGCTCAAATATTTGGACATCGCTACATGCGTTCTCCTCTTGACTTGCTTGAAGCTGGCAGGGCGAGAGGCCCGAATCTACAAATGGAAAAGTGAACAGCTCTTCTGAGTGTTCAAGTGTGGGATCAGTTGTCTCCAGGCCCTTGGCATGATGGGAGGAAGGAGGATCAGAGTGAGGAATATGCGGTCCAGACTACCTATACTAACTAGAAATAAGCAAATCTCTCCCTAGCTCTGCAGCAGCTCTCCCTACACTGTCTGATTCCGGAGTGACTGTGACGAGCATGGCGGCGCCCGGTCTTATATAGACCTGATGACGCTGTGCGGCCAGCCAATCACTGTAATGCCCACAACCAACATGGCTGCGGCATTACAGTATGTGGCAGGCAATCCCTGCATGTTCATTGGCCCTCTAAAGATCGCCAAACATGCAGGGAGGGGACCCGAGCTCCCGCCGAGCAACCCCGGAAATACTCACCAAGCTTGTCGAGCACAGTGATGCTCGGGCGAGTACCGAGTAGTGGCGAGCACGTTCACTCATCACTATTCCTTATATATGTCCATACTTCCCAATTGTCCTGGATGTAATGCGACAGTCACAAATTGGGGGAAATGGCCCACTGACAGGGGGGATGTATCACAATGTACTAGTGCAATGTGACTGTAAAAAAAGAGCATTATGACTGTTTAATACAGTCTGTGGTTCACAATTAAAGCGGCCTACCATGTAACAGGATGTGGGTTTGGTGAGGACCAAACTATAATGTATCTCAAGGATAGGTTGATGCAAATTGTTAAATTAAAAAGTAAAGTCCCCCCCCCCGTCCAAAATATAAGATTTTGTTTCTCAGAAATACTTATTATTACATGTTAAAGGGTTTATCCAGGCTAGGAACAAAAGTCTTCAGGCTCTCTAAGTGACTGGAGACTGCTGAATTGTGACATTGTGCGGTGTGCATCCTGTCACGATTCCCCGGTATCGCTGGTGTGAGCGGGCAGTCACATGCTGCATGTGTGCGCTTTACATACTTAGACATATTTATTCATCACTTTCTAACTTTGTCTTTATGTGGCCAGGGGAGAATTAAATGGTAAAGGGGGGTGCCTAGGGGTGTGGTGAACAGCGTGGCATAACCCCAAACTAGTCCCCTAAATACAATCCCCAGATCCCGAAAATAAATACAATCCCCCAAAATAAATACAAACCCCACACCAGATCCCTAAAATAAATACAATCCCCACACCAGACCCCTAAAATAATTACAAACCCCAGAACAGATCCCTAAAATAAATACAAACCCCAGATCAGACCCTTAAAAAAATTACAAATCCCATACCAGACCCCTAAAATAATTACAAATCCCATACCAGACCCCTAAAATAATTACAAACCCCAGACCAGACCCCTAAAATAATTACAAACCCCAGACCAGACCCCTAAAATAATTACAAATCCCATACCAGACCCCTAAAATAATTGCAAACCCCAGACCAGACCCCTAAAATAATTACAAATCCCAGACCAAACCAAAACCAAAACAGTTTAAAAAAAGTTGTTGGAAGGTGAGGAGGAAAAATCAAACGCAAGGAGGCGCCCAAAGGCCCGCATAAACCTGGAGCCGGTCCTGACTAGAGGCAGACGGGACAGCTGTCATGGAGGCCGTCAGCACAACTTTCTACAGACTCTGAATTGATTATTAATCTGAAATTTTATATAAAGTTAACTTAAATCTCCCCCTCACACCACTCTGCCCCTCCCACCCCCTTTATTCTTTTCTGCCTGTTTGTCACAGTGGGTTTGCAATTGGTTCCAAGAACCAGGAAGCTCAGAATGAACAATTTCCTGCTTCCTAACTCCAAAGGATAGAAAAAAAATGCTGGCACAGCTAATCCAGACTCCTAGCAGTCCTTGTGAAGCTTCTCAGTGACACAAATTAATACCCATTTTATGGCCTTCACACAGTATGATGCCTCATTGCTTCTTCACACAGTATGTTGCCCCCACACATACATATATCCTGATTTTCCCTTTCACACACAGTACTTAGCCCCCCACAATCACCCCCACACAGCATGATGCCCTCACAATGCCGCTCACACAGATAGTATGTTTCTCGCTAAGTCCCCCCACACAATATGATGCCCTACAGTCCCCACACACATAGTATGATGTCCTCACAGTCCCTCCCACACACCCACACATTATAATGCTCACACAATCCCTACACACACAGTATGATGACCCCAACCACTGACAGCATGATTCTCCCACAGTCCCTACACACACACAGTTTGATGACAATAGTCCCCCCACGTAGACAGTATGATGAACCCACACACAGTATGATGTTCCCACAGTCCCCAGATACAGACAGTGTGATGGTCCCATTATCCCTCCACACACAGTATAATTCTCCCATAGTTCACATACGCACACAGTATGATTCCCCCACAGTCCTTCCCACACAGTGTGATGCACCCACACACAGTATGATGCCCCCACTGATACCCCCAGACATACATACATTATGATGCTACCTCAGGCACTACACACAGTATGATGCCAACAGTCCCCCTACACAGTATGATGCCCCCAACCACACACAGTATGATGCTCCTACAGGCCCTATGCACAGAGTATGATGCCAATAGTCCCCCCAAATAGACAGTATGATGCCCCCACACACAGTATGATGTTCCCACAGTCCTCCCATACAGACAGTATGTTGCCCCCCTCCACACAGTATGATGCCTCCATTATCCTCCCACACACAGTATAATGTTCCCATACGCACACAGTATGATGCCCCCACAGTCCCTCCCACACACAGTATGATGCCCCCACAGCCCCCCACACAAACACAATTTGATTTCCCAAAAATGCCCCCCACACGGTGTTATGCCTTAACTATGTTCCCCCACACACAAAAAAAAATAGTCACCTTGCCCAGTTCCCACATAGAGCAAAGCAAATGGCTGTGCTGTGCTGTGGAAATCCTGGTGTGACAAGTGTAATGCAGTGACAGCATAGCACCTCCTGTATGCAATATTCTCACCTTCAGTGATCTTCTGATCAATTCTCATGGAGTCTCTGTCTGCATTAACCCTTTGCACTTGCAGTGTTGCACACTGCATGCACGGTCTCGTACATTGAGCATATGGAACATGTAGAAAAAGTGATGGAAGCAGCCGTCCGTCCCCCTCCCCCATAGGGCAGTATACTATAACCCCTATGTAAATAAGTAATGCAGCATTAAATAATGAACGCCGCATACTCCAGACACATGGAAATAACTCAAATCTTTTTTCTCCACTGTTTGCTCCTTCTCTCCAATGAATTGACAACGTGAATAATTTTTCAAGTGTGTAGAAAGATAAAAAAAAAACGGTCCAAGCGATAAGTTGTATTACATTTTGGATGTGAACCAAAAAAGGAAAATATCATATATCCCCGTAACGGAGTCAGTTCTCTAGACAGTAAATGTGGGATTTTTGTAATACATCCTTGTTACTGTTTTCGCTTATTTTTAGCTCATTTTTAATGGGAAGTGTATAAGATAAATATTTACATTTTTGGAAACCATCAGCAAGCTGCTGTTGGCAGATCTTACCATGGCTTTTTATGGCTTATGTACTGTAATAAGAACTAGTCCTACACATTACCAAGTGTAAAAATAAATAAATAAACACTGATTCTTGGAAACCATCAGCAAGCTGCTGTTCAAAGATCTTAAGCCTTCCTGTGACTTGTGTACCGTAACAAAAAATGTAACCTAATGCATTAAAGGGGTTGTCCACTACTTTATATTACCCCCCCCCCCCCCAATGTATCCCCCCGGGGGCCCTAAGACTTTTTGTAAATGCCTTCCATTGCAGATACTGCCTGTGAGCGGGGCTATCGGTGGCTGCTCACAGACATCACGTGACCCCGCGCTGACGTCACGACAAGTGAGGCATGATTGAGCGCTGGGGTCCCCACCGTGGCTGCTGGGTTGTGGGCGGGGTTACCCCCGCGTCACACCCAGCAACCACCGCGTGCTTTCCCAAATGAATGGGGAGAGGCAGAGCGCTCGGTGGATGCCGGCTGTGATGGGGGGGTAACCTCACCCACAGCCTGGCATCCACCGTGGAACCAGGAAGAAAAAGACCCCCGGCTGCTGCCAGCACTTGTCGTGACATCAGCAGATGTCAGCGCCGGCTGCAGCTGGGGGTCACGTGATGCCTGTGAGTGGCCAGTGATAGCGCCTCTCCCAGGTAGTAAATGCAACACAAGGTATTTACAAAAACCCATAAGGGCCCCGGGGGGGGGGGGGGTAGTCTAAAGTAGTGGACAACCCCTTCAACTTGTAAATAACAGTGATCATCATCTAAATGGTATACGGTAATTAATGCATGATTTCCGAATCCTGGATTGGTTTTCTCTCTGCCCTTTTAAAAGAAAAGATCCATCAACAGCAATTTGCTTATGGTTTAAAAAAATCTATATTTTCCCCGTAATGTGACAACAAACAGATGAAAATTAATAAAAACAAGCTAAATTAAAAAAAAGACATGCTACAACATATATGGTAGGGTTTTTTGTGCCAAAGACCCCCATTTCACCCCCTCCTGTAAAGATTATGAAGGGCTTCATAGGAGACTGATTTTAACTATACACTGCAATACTGTGGTATTACAGTATATAGTATAAACAATCAGACAATTGCCGATTCAAGTAAAAAAATATATATATATATATATATATATATATATATATATATATATATATATATATATATATATATATAATATACTAGATGGTGGCCTGATTCTAACGCATCGGGTATTCTAGAAAATGTATGCGGCCAGCCGCGACCAATCAGCAGAGCGGTGTTTAAATTTGGCGCCAAGATCGCTGATTGGTCGCGGCCGGCGGCCAATCAGCAGAGCGGTGTTTAAGTTTGGCGCCAATATCGCTGATAGTTCGCTGATTGGTGCCGGCCGCGACCAGTATTAGTGAGGAACGGGGAGCGTCGAACCGTGTTAGTGAGGAACGGAGAGCGTGTTTAAATTTGGCGCCAAAATCAGCAAACTGTATTAGTGAGGACCAGGGAGCGGCGCTGCCCTCGCGGGTACTTCCGCTGCGAGTAGCCAGGAGATGACCGGCTAGCGCCAGTCATCTCCCGGCTGCTCGCAGCAGAAGTATCCTGACCGGCGGCGCCGCTCCCCGGTCCTCCCTTCACACTTGCCATCGGGAGATCAGCGGCCCTAGCCCCTGATCTCTCAACGGTAGCCGCATGGAGGTCAGCGGCGCCGCCGGTCGGGGTACTTATGCTGCGAGCAGCCGGGAGATGACCGGCTAGCGCCGGTCATCTCCCGGCTGCATCGCCGCTGACCTCCATGCGGCAGATGAGCCGCTAACGGCCACCATCTTGTTCTGAATTCCGCGTCGCTCATTGGCCGCGGCCGGACCAATCAGCGACGCGGGATTTCCTGGACAGACAGACGGGATAAGACGATTATATATATTAGATATATCTGATCTCATTGATCAGCAAGTTATCTCCTATTCTGCGATTAGTGAACAGCTTCATATTTGGGGAGTAACCATTAAATGATACTCCCCACCACATATTAAAATAAAATCCCACACATGCATCTATGTTGTATAAATATACACAGTTTACCAAAATTAACCGTAACCACCCCCATCCCAAAAAATCTAGAGCACAGCTGCGAGACTTTGCCAAATTAATACATAACCAGTTGATCTTTGCCACAAGTGTAACACAACCAGATTCACACAAACCAGTGGTCGACTGTCAGCCATCTCTCTATGCAATCGCACCCTGAAGTACATCACACCCCAGCAGGGCCGGAGTGGCCATCTGGCAAATGGTAGAAGGGCCTGTCTGGTTGTGGGCCTCCTTGTCTGCAACATTGTTATCAGAATCTGCATCCTCAAGACTAGTGTTGAGCGAATTTGCTCGGCATTTCAAATTCGTGTTCATGTAAGGGGTTCCGACGTATTCGCGACAAAAAAATCGGCTCCGCCCATGAACATCCCTAATTTGCCACGCTGTCACGCAGATGACACATGCTGTTAACAGTTGTGATGTTGCACAAAGTCGCTGGCTCCATCATTTACCCCAGCAGGCCGTGGGTGTCCCTTCTATCTGTGACCTGCCTGAGGCCAGCACCAAGCAGGGAACATCGGTGGTGCAATGACGTCACTGCATCACGCCACCAGCATCCATGGCGAGAATGAATGGAAGAGGAGACGGAGGATGTGGTGTCTGGATTAGGTGAGCATAGGGATTTTTTAATTATTGGGGTGAGGTGGACCATTACACTATATAGGGCGCTGTGAGTTGGACCATCATATTTTTTATTATAGAACCATTTATTCCATGGCGCTTTAAATGTGAAAAGTGGTATACATAATAAAAAAACAGTACAATAATCTTAAAAAATACAATTCACCGACTTGAGCAGGAGGAGCGAGGACCCTGCCCGCGAGGGCTCACAGTCTACAAGGAATGGGTGAGGATACAGTAGGTGAGGGCAGAGCTGGTCGTGCAGCGGTATGGTGGAGCGGTGGTTACTGCAGGTTGTAGGCTTGTCGGAAGAGGTGGGTCTTCAGGTTCCTTTTGATGGTTTCCACGGTAGCAGAGAGTCTGATATGTTGGGGTAGAGAGTTCCAGAGTAGGGGGGGATGCACGGGAGAAATCTTGTATGCGATTGTGGGAAGAGGAGATTAGAGGGAAGTAGAGAAAAAGATCCTGTGAGGATCGGAGGTTGTGTGCAGGTAAATACCGAGAGACTAGGTCACAGATGTATGGAGGAGACAGATTGTGGATTTCTTTGTATGCCAAGGTCAGGGTTTTGAACCAGAGGGAGACCACAGAGCAGGAGGTTGCAGTAGTCGAGGCGGGAGATGATGAGGGCGTGCACTAGTGTTTTTGCAGATTCGTGGTTGAGGAATGTGCGATCCTGGAGATATTTCTTAGTTGGAGTCGGCAGGAAGTGAAAAAGGCTTGGATATGTGGTTTGAAGGAGAGATCAGAGTCCAGGGTTACCCTGAGGCAGAGAGCTTACCGGACTGGGTAGAGTGAGCAGCCATTGACTTTGATAGGTCAGTTGGGGGGGTTGAGTGAGATGGGGAAAAGATTATGAATTCTGTTTTATCCGTGTTAAGTTTTAGAAATCTAGCAGAGAAGGATGAAATAGCAGACAGACATTGTGGGATTCTGGTTAGTAAGGATGAGATATCAGGTCCAGAGAGGTAAATCTGGGAGTCATCAGCATAGAGGTGATACTGAAAGCCGTGAGACTATCAGCTGTCCCAGCCCAATGATGGTACCCCCAACAGCCCCCCCCCCCCCACATAGTATGACGTTTCACCTCAAAGCCCCCTATATAATATGATGGTACCATAGTATATAAGGTGCTGTGGGTTGAACCACCATAATATATAGTTTACTGTTGGGGGGACCACCATACTACATAGGGGGCTGTTGGGAGGTGGTGGACAATATACTGTGTGGAGGTCTATGGGGAACATTATACTATGTTGGGGACTGTGGTGATCATCATACTGTATGGGATAGTTATGGGGGACAATATACTCTATGGGGGTTATGGGGTCCTCGTACAGGGGGCTGTGGTGGACATCACACTTTACATATGGGGCTATGGGGGGACCTTCATATGGTATTGGGGCTATAAGGGATCTTCATAGTGTATGGGGAATCAGGGGCGTACATTGAAATTATGGGGCCCCATAGCAGAAGTTATAATTGGGCCCCCCCAACACCTTCATATTTGGCGAGGTCAAAGAAGAGCATATCTCACAATTTTGCAGCCCTTACAAAGTCATTTTCCTCTGATTGAAGCCCCCTAGACTGCCCCATCATTGTCTCCATAAAATATGATGCCAACTATAGTGTACCCCCGAAACACAGTATGATACCCCCACAGTGAATTCTTCCACAGTTACTCTCCATACGCAAGGTATGATGACCCTATTGTACCCCCCTCCCCCGGCAAAGTATGGTGACCCCAACACAGCATGATGCACCAACTGTGACCGCCACACAGCTCTCCATACAGTATAATGGCCCCCACTCCCCTCCACTCAGTATGATGGCCCCAATACAATCATCCACACTGTACAATGGCCAGCACCCAGCCCTCCAAACAGCATACTGACCCCCACGAAGCCTTCTACACAGTGTTATGGACCCCACAAAAACCTTCACACTGCATAATTGCTTGTATACAATATAATGCCCCCCACATAGACCTGCTGCTGCAAAATTATAATTCCCTTCCCTACACAGTCCTTCAAACAGTATAATGGGCCGCGCGCAGCCCTCCATGCGGAATAATGGGCCCCGCGCAGCCCTCCATGCGGAATAAAGGGCCCCGCGCAGCCCTCCATGCGGAATAAAGGGCCCCGCGCAGCCCTCCATGCGGAATAATGGGCCCCGCGCAGCCCTCCATGGGGAATAATGGGCCCCGCGCAGCCCTCCATGGGGAATAACGGGCCCCGCGCAGCCCTCCATGGGGAATAACGGGCCCCGCGCAGCCCTCCATGGGGAATAACGGGCCCCGCGCAGCCCTCCATGGGGAATAACGGGCCCCGCGCAGCCCTCCATGGGGAATAATGGGCCCCGCGCAGCCCTCCATGGGGAATAATGGGCCCCGCGCAGCCCTCCATGGGGAATAATGGGCCCCGCGCAGCCCTCCATGGGGAATAATGGGCCCCGCGCAGCCCTCCATGGGGAATAATGGGCCCCACGCAGCCCTCCATGGGGAATAATGGGCCCCACGCAGCCCTCCATGGGGAATAATGGGCCCCACGCAGCCCTCCATGGGGAATAATGGGCCCCACGCAGCCCTCCATGGGGAATAATGGGCCCCACGCAGCCCTCCATGGGGAATAACGGGCCCCACGCAGCCCTCCATGGGGAATAACGGGCCCCACGCAGCCCTCCATGCGGCATAACGGGCCCCACGCAGCCCTCCATGCGGCATAACGGGCCCCACGCAGCCCTCCATGCGGCATAACGGGCCCCACGCAGCCCTCCATGCGGCATAACGGGCCCCACGCAGCCCTCCATGCGGCATAACGGGCCCCACGCAGCCCTCCATGCGGCATAACGGGCCCCACGCAGCCCTCCATGCGGCATAACGGGCCCCACGCAGCCCTCCATGCGGCATAACGGGCCCCACGCAGCCCTCCATGCGGCATAACGGGCCCCACGCAGCCCTCCATGCGGCATAACGGGCCCCACGCAGCCCTCCATGCGGCATAACGGGCCCCACGCAGCCCTCCATGCGGCATAACGGGCCCCACGCAGCCCTCCATGCGGCATAACGGGCCCCACGCAGCCCTCCATGCGGCATAACGGGCCCCACGCAGCCCTCCATGCGGCATAACGGGCCCCACGCAGCCCTCCATGCGGCATAACGGGCCCCACGCAGCCCTCCATGCGGCATAACGGGCCCCACGCAGCCCTCCATGCGGCATAACGGGCCCCACACAGCCCTCCATGCGGCATAACGGGCCCCACACAGCCCTCCATGCGGCATAACGGGCCCCACACAGCCCTCCATGCGGCATAACGGGCCCCACACAGCCCTCCATGCGGCATAACGGGCCCCACACAGCCCTCCATGCGGCATAACGGGCCCCACACAGCCCTCCATGCGGCATAACGGGCCCCACACAGCCCTCCATGCGGCATAACGGGCCCCACACAGCCCTCCATGCGGCATAACGGGCCCCACACAGCCCTCCATGCGGCATAACGGGCCCCACACAGCCCTCCATGCGGCATAACGGGCCCCACACAGCCCTCCATGCGGCATAACGGGCCCCACACAGCCCTCCATGCGGCATAACGGGCCCCACACAGCCCTCCATGCGGCATAACGGGCCCCACACAGCCCTCCATGCGGCATAACGGGCCCCACACAGCCCTCCATGCGGCATAACGGGCCCCACACAGCCCTCCATGCGGCATAACGGGCCCCACACAGCCCTCCATGCGGCATAACGGGCCCCACACAGCCCTCCATGCGGCATAACGGGCCCCACACAGCCCTCCATGCGGCATAACGGGCCCCACACAGCCCTCCATGCGGCATAACGGGCCCCACACAGCCCTCCATGCGGCATAACGGGCCCCACACAGCCCTCCATGCGGCATAACGGGCCCCACACAGCCCTCCATGCGGCATAACGGGCCCCACACAGCCCTCCATGCGGCATAACGGGCCCCACACAGCCCTCCATGCGGCATAACGGGCCCCACACAGCCCTCCATGCGGCATAACGGGCCCCACACAGCCCTCCATGCGGCATAACGGGCCCCACACAGCCCTCCATGCGGCATAACGGGCCCCACACAGCCCTCCATGCGGCATAACGGGCCCCACACAGCCCTCCATGCGGCATAACGGGCCCCACACAGCCCTCCATGCGGCATAACGGGCCCCACACAGCCCTCCATGCGGCATAACGGGCCCCACACAGCCCTCCATGCGGCATAACGGGCCCCACACAGCCCTCCATGCGGCATAACGGGCCCCACACAGCCCTCCATGCGGCATAACGGGCCCCACACAGCCCTCCATGCGGCATAACGGGCCCCACACAGCCCTCCATGCGGCATAACGGGCCCCACACAGCCCTCCATGCGGCATAACGGGCCCCACACAGCCCTCCATGCGGCATAACGGGCCCCACACAGCCCTCCATGCGGCATAACGGGCCCCACACAGCCCTCCATGCGGCATAACGGGCCCCACACAGCCCTCCATGCGGCATAACGGGCCCCACACAGCCCTCCATGCGGCATAACGGGCCCCACACAGCCCTCCATGCGGCATAACGGGCCCCACACAGCCCTCCATGCGGCATAACGGGCCCCACACAGCCCTCCATGCGGCATAACGGGCCCCACACAGCCCTCCATGCGGAATAACGGGCCCCACACAGCCCTCCATGCGGAATAACGGGCCCCACACAGCCCTCCATGCGGAATAATGGGCCCCACACAGCCCTCCATGCGGAGTAATGGGCCCCACACAGCCCTCCATGCGGAGTAATGGGCCCCACACAGCCCTCCATGCGGAGTAATGGGCCCCACACAGCCCTCCATGCGGAGTAATGGGCCCCACACAGCCCTCCATACGGAATAATGGGCCCCACACAGCCCTCCATACGGAATAATGGGCCCCACACAGCCCTCCATACAGAATAATGGGCCCCACACAGCCCTCCATACAGAATAATGGGCCCCACACAGCCCTCCATACAGAATAATGGGCCCCACACAGCCCTCCATACAGAATAATGGGCCCCACACAGCCCTCCATACAGAATAATGGGCCCCACACAGCCCTCCATACAGAATAATGGGCCCCACACAGCCCTCCATACAGAATAATGGGCCCCACACAGCCCTCCATACAGAATAATGGGCCCCACACAGCCCTCCATACAGAATAATGGGCCCCACACAGCCCTCCATACAGAATAATGGGCCCCACACAGCCCTCCATACAGAATAATGGGCCCCACACAGCCCTCCATACAGAATAATGGGCCCCACACAGCCCTCCATACAGAATAATGGGCCCCACACAGCCCTCCATACAGAATAATGGGCCCCACACAGCCCTCCATACAGAATAATGGGCCCCACACAGCCCTCCATACAGAATAATGGGCCCCACACAGCCCTCCATACAGAATAATGGGCCCCACACAGCCCTCCATACAGAATAATGGGCCCCACACAGCCCTCCATACAGAATAATGGGCCCCACACAGCCCTCCATACAGAATAATGGGCCCCACACAGCCCTCCATACAGAATAATGGGCCCCACACAGCCCTCCATACAGAATAATGGGCCCCACACAGCCCTCCATACAGAATAATGGGCCCCACACAGCCCTCCATACAGAATAATGGGCCCCACACAGCCCTCCATACAGAATAATGGGCCCCACACAGCCCTCCATACAGAATAATGGGCCCCACACAGCCCTCCATACAGAATAATGGGCCCCAAATAGCCCTCCATACAGAATAATGGGCCCCACATAGCCCTCCATACAGAATAATGGGCCCCACATAGCCCTCCATACAGAATAATGGGCCCCACATAGCCCTCCATACAGAATAATGGGCCCCACATAGCCCTCCATACAGAATAATGGGCCCCACATAGCCCTCCATACAGAATAATGGGCCCACATAGCCCTCCATACAGAATAATGGGCCCCACATAGCCTTCCATATAGAATAATGGGCCCCACATAGCCTTCCATATAGAATAATGGGCCCCACCTAGCCTTCCATATAGAATAATGGGCCCCACATAGCCCTCCATACAGAATAATGGGCCCCACATAGCCCTCCATACAGAATAATGGGCCCCACATAGCCCTCCATACAGAATAATGGGCCCCACATAGCCCTCCATACAGAATAATGGGCCCCACATGGCCCTCCATACAGAATAATGGGCCCCACATGGCCCTCCATACAGAATAATGGGCCCCACATAGCCCTCCATACAGAATAATGGGCCCAACATAGCCCTCCATACAGAATAATGGGCCCAACATAGCCCTCCATACAGAATAATGGGCCCCACATAGCCCTCCATACAGAATAATGGGCCCCACATAGCCCTCCATACAGAATAATGGGCCCAACATAGCCCTCCATACAGAATAATGGGCCCCACATGGCCCTCCATACAGAATAATGGGCCCCACATGGCCCTCCATACAGAATAATGGGCCCCACATGGCCCTCCATACAGAATAATGGGCCCCACATAGCCCTCCATACAGAATAATGGGCCCCACATAGCCCTCCATACAGAATAATGGGCCCACATAGCCCTCCATACAGAATAATGGGCCCCACATAGCCTTCCATATAGAATAATGGGCCCCACCTAGCCTTCCATATAGAATAATGGGCCCCACATAGCCCTCCATACAGAATAATGGGCCCCACATAGCCCTCCATACAGAATAATGGGCCCCACATAGCCCTCCATACAGAATAATGGGCCCCACATAGCCCTCCATACAGAATAATGGGCCCCACATGGCCCTCCATACAGAATAATGGGCCCCACATGGCCCTCCATACAGAATAATGGGCCCCACATAGCCCTCCATACAGAATAATGGGCCCCACATGGCCCTCCATACAGAATAATGGGCCCCACATGGCCCTCCATACAGAATAATGGGCCCCACATAGCCCTCCATACAGAATAATGGGCCCAACATAGCCCTCCATACAGAATAATGGGCCCAACATAGCCCTCCATACAGAATAATGGGCCCCACATAGCCCTCCATACAGAATAATGGGCCCCACATAGCCCTCCATACAGAATAATGGGCCCCACATAGCCCTCCATACAGAATAATGGGCCCCACATAGCCCTCCATACAGAATAATGGGCCCCACATAGCCCTCCATACAGAATAATGGGCCCCACATAGCCCTCCATACAGAATAATGGGCCCCACATAGCCCTCCATACAGAATAATGGGCCCCACATAGCCCTCCATACAGAATAATGGGCCCCACATAGCCCTCCATACAGAATAATGGGCCCCACATAGCCCTCCATACAGAATAATGGCCCTACGTAGTCCTCCATACAGAATAATGGCCCCACATAGTGCTCCATACAGAATAATGGGCCCCACATTGTCCTCCATACAGAAGAATGGGCCAGGACCTGAATGCCGATACAGTTGACTGTACGATGCAGGGGAGCCTGGTGCTGGAGCTGGCACAACGGTACTCCTGACTCATGGGCCCCATTGCGGCTGTGTGGTCTGCCATCATTGCCGGTAAGCCACTGTATCTGTCGGTCTGTCTTGTATCGATCTATCCTCCGCAATCACGGAACATGAAAATAACTATTAAAATCTCTGCAGGATGTCAGACAGTCACAACTAATCAGCAGGGTTCTCTTTGGAAAATCCACTCCCGGTGTGCCAGTGTAGCAGCCGTTGTCCCTTTAATTGTTGCAGGGGGGAGACCCCCTCACACTGATATCTGCCTGTGTCTATAATAAGAATGCCATCATGTAAGATCTGCACTTGATTCCATCCTCTTGTTGTTGATGATGATGGTCTTCAGCTCCTCGAGTGCTTACCATTTCCTGGCTGCTGCACCCACGCTGTCCGATTCTCTGCGGCACTTTCATGAAAAGATCATGGTGGTCTGGAACGAATGCAAAGGAAAAGGGAAAATGAATGACAACAATCCTCGAGAACGTCACTGCTGAGAACCTGCACAGTACATAAAAGGTGCCCCAGCGAGGTAGTCGTGGGCGAGCTGTGGGCCCTGCTCTCTCTGGCACCCTACAGACAATGTGTGTCCTCCCTCTGATGTGTGGCCGTGTATGTGGTGCTCTCCACTTACTTCAGACCATCCGATCGCGGCTGTCTCCAGGCATTTCTCTTCTGGGAAAAGAGCAGCAATAAATTCAGAGGACACAAGGTTTTTAACCATAACTGGTACTTTACTTGGGGAAGAGGAATATGTAAAATATTTACAGGCAGATATAATGGATAAGGCCCGACAGGTTATCATCTCCCTCACAGGTGCTGGCAACATCTTCAGCCTTGGGTCTCTCTTTAAGTGAAGCATCTCTGTGACTCTAATCTCTAGTCCAAGAGAATCTTCCTCACCAGCGACAGTATATCCGGATCCTAGATCTCCTCCACGTCTTAGCCTGGAGTCCTATCTTCCTCCTCTGCTGCCTGCAGACTGAAAGTGCCCTGGGTCCTCAATAACTCCGTTGAGTTTCTCCGGCCGGCTAACAGGACTCTTGCATAGGGAGATATTTACTCTGGTGATCCTACTGCCTGAGGGTACAGAGTTCCCGTCTACCCTAGCAGCCACTATATTAGGCTGTCCGCAAGGTTCACTGTACAAACTGACTTTTTCTGGAAACTCACCACCCTCTATGGGCTGTCCTTTTACTCAATTAACTCCTCACTATCACCCTACTAGCAGACTCTTACTAACAGCTTTATCCGACAGTGGCATCTTGTGGCTGGTTACAAGTACCGCAGCCCACAAGGAATTATGTTAAACTAAGCTCTAGCCATACTCAATGTCTGACCATGGCACCAAGTTCCCCCTCTACTCTACGGACTGGACCACTGCAGCTAATCCCTTAGCTTGGTCTAACAACAGTTCAGAGAGGTCTAACTACGGGAACATTTTTTTTTTAACTACTTCAGTGCCAAAAGGAAGGTTACATCCTTCCTCACTATTATATACACACATATATGGTCTGCATCTATGGTGGTGATATCAATCTTAGTACAGAGTTTTTGGTGAAACTAGTTGCCCAAGCTTGAAGTTAAAAGTCTGCAGTGACTATATGACTGTGGACTTCTGAATCCTCACAGAGCTCAAGTGCTGTGAGGATTCTCCGGCGCTGGCCCTGGGAGTTGGTGATCATGTGCAGTGGCGTAACTTGGACAGCATGGGCCCTAATGCAAAAGCTCTAATGGGGCCCCCAATTATTGCAAGCCGTTATTAGCATTGGTCTTTTCATATAGGCAAAAGGGACTTTTGAGGCCCCCTAGGCTCCAGGGCCCGGGTGTGATTGCAGCCCTCGCACCTACTGGAGTTATGCCCCTAATCATGTGACTGCAAGTATGAAATTTGCATACATGTGGTCACGTGCCAACTAGATGTGCACATCCTCACTCAATACAAGTGAAATTAGCAAAGCGGAATACAATTAGTCAGAATGGGGCCGGAGGTGTGAAAATCGCATACATCTGGTCACAGCATACAGCTTGGACCTCCAGTACATCACTCCTCAGGCCCTGTATACAGCCTCCATCTGCAGTACATTGCTCCTCAGCACCTAAATACAGCCTTCATCTGCAGTACATGCTAATCACAGCCTCCATCTGCAGTACGTCACTGCTTAGCACCTGTACACAGCCTGCATCTTCAGTACATTGCACCTTAGCCCCTATATACAGCCTCCACTTGCAGTAAATCACTCCTCAGACCCAGTATACGGCCTCCATTTGCAGTACATTGGTCCTCAGCACCTAAATACAGCCTCCATCTGCAGTACATCACTCCTCAGACCATCTGTACAGCCTCCATGTGCAGTACATCACTGCTTAGCACCTGTATACTGCCTACATCTTCAGTACATTGCACCTTAGCCCCTATATACAGCCTCCACTTGCAGTACATTGCTCCTCAGCCCATGTATACAGCCTATATTTGCAGTACATTGCACCTTAGCTCCTAAATACACAGCTTTCATCTGCAGTACATCGCTCCTCAGCCTATGTTTACAGCCTCCATCCGCAGTACATCACTCCTCAGCCCATGTTTACAGTCTCCATCTGCAGTACATCACTCCTCAGCCCATGTTTACAGTCTCCATCTGCAGTACATCGCTCCTCAGCCTATGTTTACAGCCTCGATCTGCAGTACATCACTCCTCAGCCCATGTTTACAGTCTCCATCTGCAGTACATCACTCCTCAGCCCATGTTTACAGTCTCCATCTGCAGTACATCACTCCTCAGCCCATGTTTACAGTCTCCATCTGCAGTACATCGCTCCTCAGCCTACGTTTACAGCCTCCATCTGCAGTACATCACTCCTAAGCCCATGTTTAGTCTCCATCAGCATTATATCGCTCCTCAGTCCACGTGTACAGCCTCCATGCGCAGTATATCGCTCCTCAGCCCATGTAAACAGCTTCCTATGCAGTACATGCTCCTTAGCCCCTGTATACAGCCTCTCTCTGTAATATATGCACCTCGGCCCCATTATACAGCCTCGTTCTGCAGTACGTCACTACTCAGTCTCTGTATACAGTCTCCATGTGCAGCTCATTTAATCTCTTCATCCCTCGCTCCTCTACGGCAGATAGGAAGAGGCATGTCATCAGATTTGCGTAGCGTGCGCACACACAACTCTCCCTTATGTGGCCAGAAATGTAAAGGTACAGCACTGGGGAGTCACATGACAGCTACGAGTTGTCACTAGGAGACCGGCTGGGGGTAATTTTACCCTCTACCCCCTGGCAAAGCCCATCACTGGTTGTTAATGGTCATCTGAGGAAAGTTCTGTCATTGAATTAACTCGGGAAAATCATCAAGATCCACTGCTGGCAGCTTCTATGTAATCACCAACCAATGACGTCCCAGACGTGCTCGATGGGAGACAAGTCCGGAGACGCTGCATCCATGGGAGCACGTTAGGCAATGCAGACTGCTCAGTGGCCCAGGCAACATACGGCCTGGTGTTGCTAAAACTAGGTGGCCACTGGTTCCTGGCAGCAGTATTGAGGGGTTGTGTGAGTGCAATAAGTGAGTGTTGTTTTTTTTAATTTTAGCACCACCAGAGACCTATTTTTAATATATTTATAAATAGTGGATAACCCCTTTAATTTTTTATCGCAGCTACTTTATGAAGCGGGCATTGTAGCCTGAGCATCCTTTCTTTCAGACTGCTCTTGCCATGTGAGACTGTTATTTGAATACTCCAGTAGACATTACGTGGCACTGTATAGCAGTATTATGTACATGGAAATTGCAAGAAAATCTACCGAAAGCCCCATTTTCTAGCAAACCAGCTCTGAATTTGGAATACTTCCTTTCGCCAATGGTGGCGCTTCACAGGAATTGAATACAGTCTACTGGGCTCCCCCCACCAATTACCGATGAATACTGGGGACCCTTCTAACAATAAGATTGCATAAAACTTCTAAAATCCCCAGGAACCGGCTTCATGTCGGAGCTCACAAATGCGTCCGCTGACAAGTAGACACATTTTATAGGATTGCAGATGAAGGTTGTAAACGTTATGGCCGCCCGTGAAATCCATACAGATTGAAGATGGCTGTCGTGATACTGACCAGATGTTTCAGAGTCCTATCCGAAGCTGTAAACTAGGCGAGGCTGCAGCGGAGAGGCACGAAACATTAACTCCTTATGGCGTAAGAAAATCTAGAACAAATCTCATTGTATAAAATCAACAATCCATAAGGCTGTTACACTGACTGTCCGCACTCTACGCACAGAAATGAGTACAAGTGACCAGAAAGGGTAAATACCAGTGCCTCTCACTAAATTAGAATATCATCAAAAAGCTAATTTCAGTTCTTCAATACAAAAAGTGAAACTCAAACAATTGTGCTCAAAAGTTTACATACCCCGGCAGAATTTGGGCTTTCTTGGCCTTGTTTCAGAGAAAATGAATGATAACAAAAAAGCTTTTTCTCCACTCATGGTTATTGGTTGGGTGAAGCCATTTATTGTCAAACTATTGTGTTTTCTCTTTTTAAATCTAAATGACAACCAAACACATCCAAATGACCCTGATCAAAAGTTCACATACCCCAGTTCTTAATACCGTGTATTGCCCCCTCTAACATCAATGACAGCTTGAAGTCTTTTGTGGTAGTTGTGGATGAGGTTCTTTATTTTCTCAGATGGTAAAGCTGCCCATTCTTCTTGGCAAAAAGCCTCCAGTTCCTGTAAATTCCTGGCCTGTCTAGCATGAACTGTGCTTGAGATCTCCCCAGAGTGGCTCAATGATATTGAGGTCAGGAGACTGAGACGGCCACTCCAGAACATTCACTTTGTTCTGCTGTAGCCAATGAGAGGTCGACTTGGCCTTGTGTTTTGGATCGTTGTCATGTTGGAACGTCCAAGTACATCCCATGCGCAGCTTCATCACTGATGAGTGCAAATGTGCCTCCAGTATTTGCGGATAACGTGCTGCATTCATCTTTCCTTAAACATTTACCAAGTTTCCTGTGTCTTTGTAGCTCACACATCCCCAAAACATCAGCGATCCACCTGTGTGCTTTACTGTAGGAATGATGTTCCTTTCATCATAGGTCTTGCTGACCTCTCTCCAAATGTAACATTTATGGTTGTGGCCAAAAAGTTAAATTTTGGTCTCATCACTCCAAATTACTTTGTTCCAGAAGTTTTGAGGCTTGTCTCTGTGCTGTTTGGCGTATTGTAGGCGAGATATTTTGTGACATTTGCGCAATAATGGATTTCTTCTGGCGACTCGACCATGCAGCCCATTTTTCTTCAAGTGCCTCCTTATTGTGCATCTTGAAACAGCCACACCGCTAGTTTTCAGAGAGCCCTGAATTTAAGCTGATGTTATTTGTAGGTTTTTCTTGGCATCCCGAACAATTTTCCTGGCAGTTGTGGCCGACATTTTTGTTGGTCTACCTGACCGTGGTTTGGTTTTGACAGAGCCCCTGATTTTCCATTTGTTAATCACTGTTTGAACGCTGCTGACTGGCATTATCAATTCCGTGGATTTTTTTTTATCTCTTTCCTGTGTTATACAGTTCAACTACCTTTTCCCGTAGATACGTTGACAATTCTTTTGCTTTCCCCATGACTCACAATCCAGAAACATCAGTGGCTGGATGAAAGATGCAAGAGTTTGTCTGGATCTCAGAAACTCACTCAGCTTTTATTCACACACTGATTACAAACAAACAGGTCACAGGTGAGGATGTTACCTTTAGTAGCCATTCAAACCCATTTGTGTCAAATTCTGTCCATGTTATCAGGCCATGGTATGTGAACTTTTGATCAGGGTCATTTGGATGTTTTTGGATGTCATTAAGATTTAAAAAGAGAAAACACAGTAGTTTGACAATAAATGGCTTCACCCAACCAATAACCATGAGTGGAGAAAAAGTAATCATTCATATTCTCTGAAACAAGGACAAGAAAGGAAAAATTCTGCCGGGATATGTAAACTTTTGAGCATAACTGTATTATATAAAGTCAGTACAGAGTGATCTATTTCAAGTGTTTATTTCTGTTAATGTTGATGATTATGGCTTACAGCCAATGAAAACACAAAAGTCATTATCTCAGTAAATTATAATAATTAACAAAAAACACCTACAAAACGCTTCCTAAGCGTTTAAAAAGGTCCCTTTGTCTGTTTCAGTAGGCAACCATGGGGAAGACTGCTGACTTGACAGATGTCCAGAAAGCAGTCATTGACACACTCCGCAAGGAGGGTAAGCCACAAAAGCTCATTGCTAAAGAAGCTGGCTGTTCACAGTGCTGTATCCAAGCATATTAATGGAAAGTTAAGTGGTAGAAAAAGGTTCACAAGCAACCGAGATAACCACAGCCTTGAAAGGATTGTTAAGAAAAGGCCATTCAAAAATTTGGGGGAGATTCACAAGGAGTGGACTGCTGCTGGAGTCACTGCTTCAAGAGCCACCACACACTGACGTATCCAGGACACGGGCTACAAGTGTCGCATTCCTTGTGTCAAGTCACTCATGACCAATAGAGAACGGCACAAGCGTCTTACCTGGGCCAAGGAGAAAAAGACCTGGACTGTTCTCAGTGATCCAAGGTGTTTTCAGATGAAAGTAAATTTTGCATTTAATTTGGAAATCAAGGTCCCAGAGTCTGGAGGAAGAGTGGAGAGGCCACAATCCAAGCTACTGGAGGTCTAGTGTGAAGTCTCCACAATCAGTGATGGTTTGGGGAGCCGTGTCATCTGCTGGTGGAGGTCCACAGTGTTTTATCAAGACCAAAGTCAGCGCAGCCGTCTACCAGGAGATTTTTAGAGTAAAGGTATTGTCAAGAGGAAGATGAGATACACCAGACCCAACAATGCAGACGAGCTGAAGGCTGCTATCAAAGCCACCTGGGCTTCCATAACACCTCAGCAGTGCCACAGGCTGATCACCTCCATGCCACATTGCCGCATTGATGCAGTAATTGATGCAAAAGGAGCCCGACCAAGTATTGAGGGCATTTACTGAACATACATTTCAGTAGGACAACATTTCGGATTTTAAAAATATTTTTCAGGCTGTTATAAAGTATTCTAATTTACTGAGATAATGACTTTTGTGTTTTCATTGGCTGTAAGCCATAATCATCAACATTAACAGAAATAATCACATGAAATAGATCACTCTGTGTGTAATGACTCTATATAATATAGGAGCTTCACTTTTTGTATTGAAGAACTGAAATAAATTTAATTATTCTAATTTAGTGAGAAGCACTTGTATGTTCAAAATATGACTAGAGCTTTTATTATTAGACCAGTGGTACAGCCACCTTTACAAAATACCATCAAAACCAGAAATATTGGGCAAAAACCCTTTTTTAACACATTGGGACTCATATCTGTAAGAGGCAGTATTATAGTAGTTATAATCTTGTATATAGGGAGCAGTATTATAGTAGTTATAATCTTGTATATAGGGAGCAGTATTATAGTAGTTATATTCTTGTACATAGGGGCAGTATTATAGTAGTTATATTCTTGTACATAGGGAGCAGTATTATAGTAGTTATATTCTTGTACATAGGGGCAGTATTATAGTAGTTATATTCTTGTACATAGGGGCAGTATTATAGTAGTTATATTCTTGTACATACGGAGCAGTATTATAGTAGTTATATTCTTGTACATAGGGGCAGTATTATAGTAGTTATATTCTTGTACATAGGGAGCAGTATTATAGTAGTTATATTCTTGTACATAGGGAGCAGTATTATAGTAGTTATATTCTTCTACATAGGGGCAGTATTATAGTAGTTATATTCTTGTACATAGGGAGCAGTATTATAGTAGTTATATTCTTGTACATAGGGGCAGTATTATAGTAGTTATATTCTTGTACATAGGAGCAGTATTATAGTAGTTATATTCTTGTACATAGGGGGCAGTATTATACTAGTTATATTCTTGTATATAGGAGCAGTATTATAGTAGTTATATTCTTGTACATAGGGGCAGTATTATAGTAGTTATATTCTTGTACATAGGGGCAGTATTATAGTAGTTATATTCTTGTACATAGGAGCAGCATTATAGTAGTTATATTCTTGTATATAGGGAGCAGTACTATAGTAGTTATATTCTTGTACATAGGTGGCAGTATTATAGTAGTTATATTCTTGTACATAGGAGCAGTATTATAGTGGCTATATTCTTGTACATAGGGGGCAGTATTATAGTAGTTATATTCTTGTACATAGGGGGCAGTATTATAGTAGTTATATTCTTGTACATAGGGAGCAGTATTATAGTAGTTATATTCTTGTACATAGGAGCAGCAGTATTATAGTAGTTATATTCATGTACATAGGAGCAGTATTATAGTAGTTATATTCTTGTACATAGGGAGCAGTATTATAGTAGTTATATTCATGTATATAGGGACAGTATTATAGTAGTTATATTCTTCTACATAGGGGCAGTATTATAGTAGTTATATTCTTGTACATAGGGAGCAGTATTATAGTAGTTATATTCTTGTACATAGGGGCAGTATTATAGTAGTTATATTCTTGTACATAGGGGCAGTATTATAGTAGTTATATTCTTGTACATAGGAGCAGCATTATAGTAGTTATATTCTTGTATATAGGGAGCAGTACTATAGTAGTTATATTCTTGTACATAGGTGGCAGTATTATAGTAGTTATATTCTTGTACATAGGAGCAGTATTATAGTGGCTATATTCTTGTACATAGGGGGCAGTATTATAGTAGTTATATTCTTGTACATAGGGAGCAGTATTATAGTAGTTATATTCTTGTACATAGGGAGCAGTATTATAGTAGTTATATTCTTGTACATAGGAGCAGCAGTATTATAGTAGTTATATTCTTGTACATAGGGGCAGTATTATAGTAGTTATATTCTTGTACATAGGGAGCAGTATTATAGTAGTTATATTCATGTATATAGGGACAGTATTATAGTAGTTATATTCTTCTACATAGGGGCAGTATTATAGTAGTTATATTCTTGTACATAGGGAGCAGTATTATAGTAGTTATATTCTTGTACATAGGGGCAGTATTATAGTAGTTATATTCTTGTACATAGGAGCAGTATTATAGTAGTTATATTCTTGTACATAGGGGGCAGTATTATACTAGTTATATTCTTGTATATAGGAGCAGTATTATAGTAGTTATATTCTTGTACATAGGGGCAGTATTATAGTAGTTATATTCTTGTACATAGGGGCAGTATTATAGTAGTTATATTCTTGTACATAGGAGCAGCATTATAGTAGTTATATTCTTGTATATAGGGAGCAGTACTATAGTAGTTATATTCTTGTACATAGGTGGCAGTATTATAGTAGTTATATTCTTGTACATAGGAGCAGTATTATAGTGGCTATATTCTTGTACATAGGGGGCAGTATTATAGTAGTTATATTCTTGTACATAGGGGGCAGTATTATAGTAGTTATATTCTTGTACATAGGGAGCAGTATTATAGTAGTTATATTCTTGTACATAGGAGCAGCAGTATTATAGTAGTTATATTCATGTACATAGGAGCAGTATTATAGTGGCTATATTCTTGTACATAGGGAGCAGTATTATAGTAGTTATATTCTTGTACATAGGGAGCAGTATTATAGTAGTTATAATCTTGTATATAGGGAGCAGTATTATAGTAGTTATATTCTTGTACATAGGGGCAGTATTATAGTAGTTATATTCTTGTACATAGGAGCAGTATTATAGTAGTTATATTCATGTATATAGGGACAGTATTATAGTAGTTATATTCTTGTACATAGGAGCAGTATTATAGTAGTTATATTCTTGTACATAGGGGGCAGTATTATACTAGCTATATTCTTGTATATAGGAGCAGTATTATAGTAGTTATATTCTTGTACATAGGAGCAGTATTATAGTAGTTATATTCTTGTATATAGGGAGCAGTATTATAGTAGTTATAATCTTGTATATAGGGAGCAGTATTATAGTAGTTATAATCTTGTATATAGGGAGCAGTATTATAGTAGTTATAATCTTGTATATAGGGAGCAGTATTATAGTAGTTATAATCTTGTATATAGGGAGCAGTATTATAGTAGTTATATTCTTGTACATAGGAGCAGTATTATAGTAGTTATATTCTTGTACATAGGGGGCAGTATTATACTAGTTATATTCTTGTATATAGGAGCAGTATTATAGTAGTTATATTCTTGTACATAGGAGCAGTATTATAGTAGTTATATTCTTGTATATAGGGAGCAGTACTATAGTAGTTATATTCTTGTACATAGGTGGCAGTATTATAGTAGTTATATTCTTGTACATAGGAGCAGTATTATAGTGGCTATATTCTTGTACATAGGGGCAGTATTATAGTAGTTATATTCTTGTACATAGGGGGCAGTAATATAGTAGTTATATTCTTGTACATAGGGAGCAGTATTATAGTAGTTATATTCTTGTACATAGGGAGCAGTATTATAGTAGTTATAATCTTGTATATAGGGAGCAGTATTATAGTAGTTATATTCTTGTACATAGGAGCAGTATTATAGTAGTTATATTCATGTATATAGGGACAGTATTATAGTAGCTATATTCTTGTACATAGGGGGCAGTATTCTAGTAATAATATTCTTGTACATAGGGGGCAGTATTATAGTAGTTATATTCTTGTACATAGGGGGCAGTATTATAGTAGTTATATTCTTGTATATAGGGGGCAGTATTATAGTAGTTATATTCTTGTACATATGAGACAGTATTATAGTAGATATATTCTTGTACATAGGGGCAGTATTATAGTAATAATATTCTTGTACATAGGGGGCAGTATTATAGTAGTTATATTCTTGTACATAGGGGGCAGTATTATAGTAGTTATATTCTTGTACATAGGGGGCAGTATTATAGTAGTTATATTCTTGTACATAGGGGGCAGTATTATAGTAGTTATATTCTTGTACATAGGGGGCAGTATTATAGTAGTTATATTCTTGTACATAGGGGGCAGTATTATAGTAGTTATATTCTTGTACATAGGGGGCAGTATTATAGTAATATTCTTGTATATAGGGGCAGTATTATAGTAGTTATATTCTTGTACATAGGGGCAGTATTATAGTAGTTATATTCTTGTACATAGGAGGCAGTATTATAGTAGTTATATTCTTGTACATAGGAGGCAGTATTATAGTAGATATATTCTTGTACATAGGAGGCAGTATTATAGTAGATATATTCTTGTACATAGGAGGCAGTATTATAGTAGATATATTCTTGTACATAGGAGCAGTATTATAGTAGTTATATTCTTGTACATGGGGGGCAGTATTATAGTAGTTATATTCTTGTACATAGGGGCAGTATTATAGTAGTTATATTCTTGTACATAGGGGGCAGTATTATAGTAGTTATATTCTTGTACATAGGGGCAGTATTATAGTAGTTATATTCTTGTACATAGGAGGCAGTATTATAGTAGTTACATTCTTGTACATAGGAGCAGTATTATAGTAGTTATATTCTTGTACATAGGGGCAGTATTATAGTAGTTATATTCTTGTACATAGGGGCAGTATTTTAGTAGTTATATTCTTGTACATAGTGGGCAGTAATATAGTAGTTATATTCTTGTACATAGGAGCAGTATTATAGTAGCTATATTCTTGTACATAGGGGCAGTATTATAGTAGTTATATTCTTGTACATAGGGGCAGTATTATAGTAGTTATATTCTTGTACATAGGGGGCAGTAATATAGTAGTTATATTCTTGTACATAGGGGGCAGTATAATAGTAGTTATATTCTTGTACATAGGAGCAGTATTATAGTAGTTATATTCTTGTAGATAGGAGAAGTGTTATACACTGCTCAAAAAAATAAAGGGAACACTTAAACAACAGAATATAACTCCAAGGAAATCAAACTTCTGTGAAATCAAACTGTCCACTTAGGAAGCAACACTGATTGACAATCAATTTCACATGCTGTTGTGCAAATGGAATAGACAATAGATGGAAATTATTGGCAATTATCAAGACACCCTCAAGAAAGGAGTGGTTCTGCTGGTGGGGACCACAGACCACATCTCAGTACCAATGCTTTCTGGCTGATGTTTTGGTCACTTTTGAATGTTGGTTGTGCTTTCACACTTGTGGTAGCATGAGACGGACTCTACAACCCACAGAAGTTGCTCAGGTAGTGCAGCTCATCCAGGATGGCACATCAATGCGAGCTGTGGCAAGAAGGTTTGCTGTGTCTGTCAGCGTAGTGTCCAGAGGCTGGAGGCGCTACCAGGAGACAGGCCAGTACACCAGGAGACGTGGAGGGGGCCGTAGGAGGGCAACAACCCAACAGCAGGACAGCTACCTCCAACTTTGTGCAAGGAGGAACAGGAGGAGCATGTGGCACCCTGCTACTACAGGTACCACAGGACCCAAAAGGGTGCATGGAAGGACTTCTCCACAAGAGGCCCTCACTACAAACAGACACCTCCACCCTTCCACCTCATACCACCAGAGGGAGCCCTGTTAGGGATATATAAACTGGAGGGTGGAGTTAGTCGGTCAGTTAGCAAGTCAGAGTGTGCTGACACTCAGAGCAGTAAAGACGCAGTACGTCTGCTGCTGTACCGAGGGCCTCCGAGTGTGGCCGAGGCAAGGAGAGAGGAGTTAAGGGGGCAGAGGAGCATCTGAAGCTCGCCCCAGGTCGCAAGCCGGACACCGGGTCCGCGCCTACAGGGTTCTCTACACCCAGTAGGGACAACCAGCATACCAGGAGGCTTCCAGACCCCTGGTCATCCTGAAGCTACCATCAATTACAGGACTAGGAACCATGAAGGCCCGGCGTCCAGGGATAGTGGATGCCAGAGAAAAGTCCTACTACCAAGCAGTCAGGTGAGAGAGCAAAACAACGTAGAAGCTAGGTCAAGTTCCAGGCCGGCCAGAAGCTTAGAGAGAGGAAGACACGGACCAGGAGGCCTACAACCCGCTCACTGGGGAGAGTTCTGAAGTGCACCCTTCCTATTAAGTACCCTGGACCCTACTTGCCGTTACACCAGTAAAGGTACTGAAGCGAATCCCCTGTGTGCGTGTCCGTCATTCCCCCTGACCCGACCACCTCTCACCTGCATCCCTTCCATCAACCCTGCCCCGGGGGCCCGCTCCACCTGTGGGGAGCAGAAACATCCCAGCTGCCATTCCATCACCCCCGGAGGTCTGCAGCAGCGCCGGTAACCATTACCGGAAATCACAGGTGGCGTCACGAGACAAACTGTTAACAAAAACCCCCTTTTTAAAGAGTGACCGCAGAGTACGGGCCCAGGAGCAGACTGCTGTGACATCCTACAAATAAGGTAAAGGCCCAGGTACCGAGTTCCCCCCCATATCAACCCTGGGCGAGTCAAGCACTGCCAGAGCCCTGCAAAATGACCTCCAGCAGGCCACAAATGTGCATGTGTCTGCACAAAAGGTTAGAAACCGACTCCATGAGGGTGGTATGAGGGCCCGACGTCCACAGATGGGGGTTGTGCTCACAGTCCAACACCGTGCAGGACGCTTGGCATTTGCCACAGAACACCAGGATCGGCAAAGTCGCCCCTGGCGCCCTGTGCTCTTCACAGATGAAAGCAGGTTCACACTGAGCACATGTGACAGACGTGACAGAGTCTGGAGAAGTCGTGGAGAGCGATCTGCTGCCTGCAACATCCTTCAGCATGGCCGGTTTGGCAGTGGGTCAGTAATGGTGTGGGGTGGCATTTCTTTGGAGGGCCGCGAAGCCCTCCATGTGCTCGCCAGAGGTAGCCTGACTGCCATTAGGTACCGAGATGAGATCCTCAGACCCCTTGTGAGACCATATGCTGGTGCTGCTGGCCCTGGGTTCCTCCTAATGCAGGACAATGCCAGACCTCATGTGGCTGGAGTGTGTCAGCAGTTCCTGCAATATGAAGGCATTGAAGCTGTGGACTGGCCCGCCCGTTCCCCAGACCTGAATCCGATTGAGCACATCAGGGACATCATGTCTCGCTCCATCCACCAACGTCACGTTGCACCACAGACTGTCCAGGAGTTGGCGGATGCTTTAGTCCAGGTCTGGGAGGAGATCCCACAGGAGACCATCCGCAACCTCATCAGGAGCATGCCCAGGCGTTGTAGGGAGGTCATACAGGCACGTGGAGGCCACACACAATACTGAGCCTCATTGTGACTTGTTTTAAGGACATTACATCAAAGTCGGATCAGCCTGTAGTGTGTTCTTCCACTTTAATTTTGGGGGTGACTCCAAATCCAGGCCTCCATTGGTTAATAAATGTGATTTCCATTGATGATTTTTGTGTGACTTTGTTGTCAGCACATTCAACTTTGTACAGAACAAAGTATTCAATGAGAATATTTCATTCATTCAGATCTAGGATGTGTTATTTGAGTGTTCCCTTTATTTTTTTGAGCAGTGTAGTAAATTAAATCGAGATGACAACTTTTGTCATAAAATACAGGAAGGGACCTTTACAAGTCAAATGATTCTCATCTTCTGATGAAAGCAGCGGAGGACACATTAATGCTTTAACATTATACAATGCTCCCACCTAGAGGACAAATAATGCAATACTGGTAAAAAAAAAAAAGTGAAATAAAAGTGGAGCACTCTGCTAAAAGAAAAGTGATACAACAAATACAGTAGAGCTTTTCTGCAGTACAATGCAGATGGTTCTGTAAAGTAATTGACCCCATCTCAGTCTTGTCCATTATTAAAGGTGGCTTGCAGCATACAGCATATTTTCCCGTCACTGTCCGATTACCTAATTAAATTTCACAGCCAGATTAAACACTAAGCGATGAAGAGCGGACGTTTAGTAGAAGAGTCGCAGGGTTCTGTTTTTACCATCTGTTCCTTACAAGTGTCCACTTTGATAGTGACCTGCAGCCACTCACTAGGAAAACTTTAAAGCATTTATCCCAGTTTTGATGGCGAATAAAAAAAAAAAAAAAAAAAAAAAAGGGAAAAGCTGTACTTTTGATGGTCGATCAAGAGTCGGTGCTTCAGCTTAGAGGGGAAGAGGCTTTGAATGGGCTTTTTCTGTGATGCTGGAGCTCCGTATAATGACTGCAGAGGACAGATGGACCAGTGCAGAACAGGAAAATCTACCGCCACACTCAGTACAGCAAGTTCCATTCTGTACAGAGTTTGTTTGTCAAGATGTCGGAATGATGAAGTGTCCTCCATCATTAGAATAAGATCAATCTAAAAAGTTTTCAACTTTTTTTTTTTTTTGGAGTAAATCCTAATCACCCCCAACTGAGAAGTTCTACAGTTTCTAATATATTCATCATTCTTTTTGAACCTTTTCTTTAAAAGTAAAAAAAAAAAAGTTTGGATTTTAGCCATTTCTATTTTGGGTTTAAATTCATTATGGTATATGCATTTTTTTTTTTTTTGGTTAGTCATTTTTCAGAGGTTCGCCCAACAATGTGGGCGCAGTTTTCATTATTCAGGATGTTCATGAATCGAGACTTTTCAAAATGACTAAATATTTTACGCATCCAGGATTTTAACGTAGAACAAAATCTGTGGGGTTTTTTTTGGGTGCAGCAGAAAAGCAACGCACAACATTTTTAAGCTTAGTGAGTGAAGAAATGATGCAACCTTTTTACTGTAAACAGGTGCAAAACAAAAAGGCATATTAGTTTTCCCTAAATTCAAACATACTGCGGCATTTTCATTAATTTGGTGCAAAATTCACCCACACAAAAAAAATTAATCCATTTTTTTTAAGGCCTTAATGTTTCATTTTCTCATCATCTGCTGGCTGACAGTGAATAGGAACATTAAAATCCAGAGTGTAAAAATGAGTAGACATAATGAGAATAGTGGAGGCTACAGAGCGATTGCATTCAGTGTAGATTATATTCTAACTGCTAAATACTTCAGCAAGACAAATCTCTCTTCTTCACAAATCTAGTTCAGGATTCACAGCTACACTGCTCAGTAATGCTGTACAATGTCCCCCATGCTGCTGCTGCTTCATAGACAGGAGAGCAGGAATCCCTCAGAGGGGAAAAATACAAGTCAGAAGCACCAAGGTTACTTACTGGTAGCTGGTTTTTCCAGAGCCCATGACAGTACACCCGAGAGGAGATCCACCCACGAAGAACAGGAAACTTACTGAAATAAAAGGGCATCACTTCTCCCCTGCATCAGTTGGATCACAGAACATGAGAAAACCTCCAAACATTATAAACATAACCAACACCAATTCACCCAAATTTAAAGTGAACACCAATAGTGTGAAAAAGGGGGGGGGGATATATACAGGTGCTGTCATGGGTTTTGGAAAATCTGGCTACTGGTAGGTAATCTTGGTGTTTTCCCTTCACCCATGATAGCACACCCGAGAGATTTATGGAGAAATTAAACACCTTAAGTAGAGATGACCGCTTGCAGTACCCTTTCACCAAAGGTTAAGTCAGCGGAGGATAGATCTAGTCTGTGGTGCCTAAAGAAAGTAGAGGGTGAGGATCAAGTTGAAACCTTACAAATCTGATCAATAGATACCTCCACTTTCACTGCCCAGAAAGCTGCCACAGCTCTGGTGAAGTGAGTTTTGATGCCCTCAGGAACTGGAGCACCACTAGCAGGGTGGGCTAAACTAATAGCTATGATCCACCCTGCTATAGTACTATTTAATACCTTATACCCCCCTTTCAGGTACCCTGAAAGGCTACAAATAAGGACCGGATTTTCCTCCACTGACTAGTTATAGACATGTACTCTATCAATGTTCTTCTAACACTGAGATGATGAAACTTTTCTTCTCCTGAATTTCTAGGGTTTTTACAGGAGGAGGGCAGGATAATCTGTTGACTTCTATGAAATTTTAAGGCTACCCTTGGGGATGAGGGCTGGATCAGATCGTAATACAATCCTATCCTCATACTTGCGTTTATTGAAAGGGCCTGAATATCACTCCCCCTATGGGTCGACGTTAGTGCTACAAATATTATTGCTTTTCAGTTAAGATCCTTAACAGATAAATCCTGTAAAGGATGGATCAAATGGATCTTTGGTTAATATTTCCAGTACTAAATTTAGGTCCTATGGGGCAACCCTTGGAATTGGGATGGCTCTGGATCTGTCACTGGGTTTTATAAACCACAATATCCATTTATTGGCTGTGAGATAATAATTGTATAATGCACCCAAGGCTGAAACTTAAACCTTGAGGGTATTGGTAGCTAACCCTAGCTTAAACCCCCTCTGGAGAAATTCTAGGATGGAGCTGATTGGAGCATTATTTCCCAAAGACTTTCCTGAAAACTCAAAAAATCTTTCCATGTTCTGCCATAAACCTTTGTTGTTATAGGTTTCCAACTCTTCAATAAAGTAGAAACTAAACCTGGAGAAAAACCGTTTGGCTGTGTGCCCACAATGCGTTTTCTAAGAGTTTCCGCAGCGGCAATTCCGCTGCAGAAAAGCTTAGTCGAAGTACTGCCATGTTCCCCAATGATAATCCACATGTGTTGTGCACATGCTGCGGAAATTTCCGCTGCGGATTATCATTGCGGAAAAAAACGCAGCACTACCAATTATTTTGCGGAACCGCTGCGTTTTCGCCGCCATTGATTTGCATTGGAACTCATGGAATCCGCATCACTGCATCTGTACATGCAGAATCCATGCGTTTCAATGTGCGGATGGTATCCGGGTTTGGAGAAGAGGAGACTCTCCTCCGGACCCGGGTACAATAGAACCTGTAAAAAAAAAATGAATAAAATAAATATTATACTTACCTTCTGATGGCCCCTCCGAGTCCTTGTCTCGGCTTGCCGGCAGCTCGCGGTAGACTAAAGGAAATAGTCTTTTATTGCTGCAGAGACGGGGGCTAATATCTTGTCCTTTTTCACTTTGGGTAAAAGTTTGAAGTTCAGAGTTTAGGATGAGGCCTAGGAATGACTATTTTTACTGGACTTAGTTTTGACATCTTCCAATTGTGTTGCACAGTGCTCCTTTGATTTCACCACTATCGGGAAGTCATCTAGGTAAGGAATAATAATGGTGTTCCGGACTCTAAGGTAGGCAGTCATCTCAGCTATTACCTTGGTGAAGATTCTTGGAGTCACAAACAGAATGGAAGAACTGTGAATTGATAATACCTTATTTCTTCTTGTATGTACAGTGGGAAAATAAGTATTTGATACACTGCTGATTTTGCAAGTTTTCCAACCTACAAAGAATGGAGAGGTCTGTAATTTTTATCGTAGCTATACTTCACCTGTGAGAGACAAAATCTTAAAAAAAAATCCAGAAAATCATTGTATTATTTTTACATAATTTGCATTTTATTGCATGAAATAAGTATTTGATACAATAGAAAAACAGAACTTAATATTTGGTACAGAAACCTTTGTTTGCAATTACAGAGGTCAGACATTTCCTATAGTTCTTGACCAGGTTTGCACACACTGCAGCAGGGATTTTGACCCACTCCTCCATACAGATCTTCTCCAGATTTTTCAGGTTTCGAGGCTCTCACTGGGCAACATTGAGTTTCAGCTCCCTCCTAAGATTTTCTATTGGGTTCAGGTCTGGAGACTGGCTAGGCCACTCCAGGACCTTTAAATACTTCTTACAGAGCCACTCAGTTGCACTGTCTGTGTATTTTGGGTCATCGTCATGCTGAATGACCCAGCCATGACTCGTCCTCAAAGATCTTTCTGAGGAAAGGAGGTTGTTGGCCAAAATCTCATGATACATGACCCCATGCATCCTCCCTTCAATACAGTGCAGTCATCCTGTCCCCTTTGCATAAAAGCACCCACAAAGTATGATGTTTCCCCCACCATGCTTCACGGTTGGGATGGTGTTCTTGAAGTTATTACTTATCCTTCTTCCTCCAAACACAGCGATTGGAGCAGATACCAAAAAGTTCTATTTTAGTCTCATATGACCACATGACCTTCTCCCATGCCTCCTCTGGATCATCCAGATGGTCATTGGTAAACTTCAAACGGGCATGGACATGTGTTGGCATGAGCAGGGGGACCTTGCGTGCCCTGCAGGATTTTAACCCATGACGGCGTAGTATGCTACTAATGCCAATGTTTGAGACTGTTACAAAAACAGGGAACGGAAAGGGAGAGTCAGCTCACCAGTATTCAGTCCATCAAGTTGTCTTCACAAAGTTCTCGCAGGGAGCAGCTCTGGTTCGGGTCAATATAGATGCACACGAAAAAGATATTCTCCAGCGATGGACAAAATAGAAATGATCTTTATTTAGTCCAATAAAAGCATGTAAATTCGAACTAGACAAGTTGTAACCACCATAAATTAATCCCAGTAACCATTATCACCAGTCAAATCGACGCGTTTCGACTCGAGTCTTAATCATGATCTGATTAAGAGTCGAAATGTGTTGACTTGATTGGTGATAATGGTTACAACTTGTCTAGTTCGAATTTACATGCTTTTATTGGACTAAATAAAGATCATTTCGATTTTATCCATCGCTGGAGAATATCTTTTTCATGTTTGAGACTGTGGTCCCAGCTCTCTTCAGGCCATTGACCAGGTCCTCCTGTGTAGTTCTGGGCTGATTTCTGACCTTTCTCAGAATCCTTACCCCACGAAGAGAGATCTTGCATGGAGTCCAAGACTGAAGAAGATTGACAGTCATCTTGTGTTTCTTCCATTTTCAAATAATTGTGCCTTCTCTCCAAGCTGCTTGTCCATTGTCCTGTAACACATGTCTGCAATTTTGTCCCTGGTGTCCTTAGACAGCTCTTTTGTCTTGGTTGGAGTGTGATTGAGTGTGTGGACAGGTGTCTTTAATACAAGTAAAAAGTTCAAACAGGTGCAATTAATACAGGTAATGAGTGCAGAGTAGGAAGGCTTCTTAAAGAAAGACTAACAGGTCTGTGAGAGCCAGAATCCTTGCTGATTGGTAGTTGATCAAATACTTATTTCATGCTATAAAATGAAATTTAATTATTTAAAAATCATACAATGTGATTTTCTAGATTTTAATATTCTGTCTCTCCCAGCTGAAGTGTACCTACGATAAAAATTACAGACCTCTCCATTCTTTGTAGGTGGGAAAACTTGCAAAATCGGCAGTTTATCAAATACTTATTTTCCCCACTGGGAAAGGAGACTCAAGAACAAGTTTTGGTGGTGTCGCCACATAACGCGGGACGTTCTGAGACGTTGCGCCTGCTCCAAATTAAATCTAAATACGTGCACAGTAGAGCCACGCTGATACATTGAGCATCAGGGCAGGTCTCTATTTTCAACATAACAGTCATGCATGGTAACAATATAATTGGCTCAGCTCATCTCGAAATATGTGCTGGCATTAGCATACATACATCTCATCGGCTAAAGGTAATTCTGTCTACACCCTGCTATACAGTCTAGGCGTGTCTCTCACTTAGGTTTCATTTCTCAATTATGTCTTCTCTAAGTCCGTTAGACAAAGATATTCCTAAGGGGGATTCATTATCACAAAACACACATACTGGCTCAAACTCAATCTTGGAAAGCAGGAGAGAATATCCAAAATAAAGTCAAGATAGATAAAATATAAATTCTGCTCCCAGTGGTTTAGATGAATCGGGATGCGATAGTATGCATCCTTTAAGTCTATGACCGCCATGAAGCAATTGTGAAAAAGTTTTATGGCCGTGCTTATTGACTCCATTTTGAAGATCTGGTATTTTATCCATCGGTTTAGGTTCTTCAAGTTGATGATGGTTCTGAACGAGCAGTCTATTTTTATATATAAAAAAAAAAAAGGGGGCGAGGATAAAATCCCCTTCCTTTTTCTTCTCCCGAAACCTTGTACAAGACCTGTTTCCCCATCAAGCCCAAGACCTCAGTCTCTAAAGCTAAATGTTCCTCTGATGGCCTCCTAGGGGCTGTCACTATGAAGGTCTGACGGGACAATTGACAAAAATCTATCCTTAGACTTATTTTTTATTATGTCCAGAATCCAGCTGTTAGAGGCGATGTTTTCCCAGGCCTGGATGAAGAGGGAAAGCCTTCCCGATACTTGTAGATTGGAGTCATTGAGAAGAAGATTATTTGGTTCCTGAAGAGGGACTTCTGAACATACAGTACAGACCAAAAGTTTGGACACGCCTTCTCATTTAAAGATTTTTCTGTATTTTCATGACTATGAAAATTGTACATTCACACTGAAGGCATCAAAACTATGAATTAACACATGTGGAATTATATACTTAACAAAAAAGTGTGAAACAACTGAAAATATGTCTTATATTCTGGGTTCTTCAAAGTAGCCACCTTTTGCTTTGATGACTGCTTTGCACACTCTTGGCATTCTCTTGATGAGCTTCAAGAGGTAGTCACCGGAAATGGTCTTCCAACTATCTTGAAGGAGTTCCCAGAGATGCTTAGCACTTGTTGGCCCTTTTGCCTTCACTCTGCGGTCCAGCTCACCCCAAACCATCTCGATTGGGTTCAGGTCTGGTGACTGTGGGGGCCAGGTCATCTGGCGTAGCACCCCATCACTCTCCTTCTTGGTCAAATAGCCCTTACACAGCCTGGAGGTGTGTTTGTGGTCATTGTCCTGTTGAAAAATAAATGATGGTCCAACTAAATGCAAACCGGATGGAATAGCATGCCGCTGCACGATGCTGTGGTAGCCATGCTGGTTCAGTATGCCTTCAATTTTGAATAAATCCCCAACAGTGTCACCAGCAAAGCACCCCCACACCATCACACCTCCTCCTCCATGCTTCACAGTGGGAACCAGGCATGTAGAGTCCATCCGTTCACCTTTTCTCCGTCGCACAAAGACACGGTGGTTGGAACCAAAGATCTCAAATTTGGACTCATCAGACCAAAGCACATATTTCCACTGGTCTAATGTCCATTCCTTGTGTTCTTTAGCCCAAACAAGTCTCTTCTGCTTGTTGCCTGTCCTTAGCAGTGGTTTCCTAGCAGCTATTTTACCATGAAGGCCTGCTACACAAAGTCTCCTCTTAACAGTTGTTGAAGAGATGTGTCGGCTACTAGAACTCTGTGTGGCATTGACCTGGTCTCTAATCTGAGCTGCTATTAACCTGCGATTTCTGAGGCTGGTGACTCAGGATAAACTTATCCTCAGAAGCAGAGGTGACTCTTGATCTTCCTTTCCTGGTGCGGTCCTCATGTGAGCCAGTTTCTTTGTAGCGCTTGATGGCTTTGCAACTGCACTTGGGGACACTTTCAAAGTTTTCCCAATTTTTCGGACTGACTGACCTTCATTTCTTAAAGTAATGATGGGCACTCGTTTTTCTTTACTTAGAATTTGTATTATGGCAAGAAAAAAGCAGCTAACAGTCTATTCAGTAAGACTATCAGCTGTGTATCCACCTGACTTCTGCACAACACAACTGATGGTCCCAACCCCATCTATAAGCCAAGAAATCCCACTTATTAAACCTGACAGGGCACACCTGTGAAGTGAAAACCATTTCCGGTGACTACTTCTTGAAGCTCATCAAGAGAATGCCAAGAGTGTGCAAAGCAGTCATCAAAGCAAAAGATGGCTACTTTGAAGAACCTAGAATATAAGACATATTTCCAGTTGTTTCACACTTTTTTGTTAAGTATATAATTCCACATGTGTTAATTCATAGTTTTGATGCCTTCAGTGTGAATGTACAATTTTCATAGTCATGAAAATACAGAAAAATCTTTAAATGAGAAGGTGTGTCCAAACTTTTGGTCTGTACTGTAAATCCGGTTTCTTTTCTATTCCTGGACTCCCATTTTCTTCTCTCACCAGGAGGACATCCTCTATTATATAATTTCCTCCGAAAGGACTTCTTCTATCTTGCTATGAAAAAAACGGGAAAGTCCTTCTCATCTCCAGCTTTTCTAAAATATCATCCAATTTCTTCCCAAATAAGAATTGGCCATCGCACAGGATAGGAGCACAGTTTCTTAGACTGGACGTCTCCTGGACAACCTTTAAGCCACAAGGCCTGTCTAGCCGCATTTGACAAGCCTGCAGACCTAGCCGCTAGTCTTACTAAATCTGCATATGTTTCTGCTAAAAATGCCGCAGCTCCTTGTAATAATGGCAAATTAACTAGAATTTTATCCCTTGGGGTTTTATCACTCAGCTGCTCCTCCACTTGTTGTAGCCAAATCATTAGGAAACGGGTGGTACAGGTTACGGAAATTGCCGATTTCAATACCCTTGCCATGGCTTCCCACGTGTGTCTCAGATACCCACCTGCTTTTTTATCTAGAGGGTCTCTTCGCATACCAGAATCTTCAAAGGGTAGAGACAATCTTTTTGAGGACTTTGATACTGCTCCGTCAATCCTAGGGCCTTTGTCCTAAAGCTCTGAATCTTTCTCCTCAAAAGGAAGATGAGGGTAAAAGCACTTTTTTTTTGTTTTTTTTTCCATTCCCTGTTAAGTGCCTGCATCTTACTATTAACAGGGAAGGTACATTTCTTCCTTTGCTCTAAACCCCCGAAACAGCACATCTAGGGTTTTAGTAATCTTCTCTTTTAAGCCCATCGTTGTCCTAACAGCTTTGACCAAGTTGTCCCCTTCTTCCACCGTGAAACATGGTCTGCCCCCTATGTTACCACCTGAGGAAGAAGATTCACTCTGATGTTCCCCTTTTGATAATGGGGAAACGTCAGATTCAGAAGAGTCTTCCCTAGATTTCCTCTTCCATTTTTTCAATAGGGATTTCAGGGAGCCTTTCACCTCTGCTCGGATGACAGATCTAAGGTTTGGGGTGAAGTCAGGGGTCTCCTCATAATTGTCTTCTGAATACAGGCTGAACAGAGACTTTTCTGCCAGTCATCTGTGACCCGGATTTTACATAGCGCACTTTCCCTATTCCTCTTGGTGCTAGCTATTTTAGGCCTTCCCTAGTGATTAAAAAAAAAAACAAGGGAGCCTATTACAATGGTGACATTCAAGTAAATCACTCATCACCCGCTGTCGCTTTAAGGGTAGCAGCTTAGGAAGCTGTTCTGGGATGCATGTTATTTCTTTGGACACCGAGAAGTCCAGAGACGCTCTGCTCCTCTGACTTGAACTACTGGCCCTTTTGCTGTCTCCACGCTGCTGGTGATGAGCCGGCTGCTGTTGCTGATCCTCCATGATACCTCAGGAACGAGAGCTGGAGCGTGAGCCCTCTGTTCCCAATTTATATGGAATCCACGGTGTCTCCTTCGGTTTCCCTTCTGGTCAGCTGCCTCCCCTGTGAGAGTCCACCAGGGCGCGCCATCTTCCAGCTCACCCAGTTCAGTGATGCCAGCATAGCGCGCCATCTTTCCCAGCACGCCCCCTCTGACGTCACGCGGGCACACCCAATCCCAGCGTGCCTTGCACCCATGATGTCAATGGAGCGCGCCGTCACTTCCTACTCACCCCCGCCACTTCCAGCATGCTCTCACAGACTGGGGTGGTGTGATGGCTGGAGACATGCGAGGCATCTTGTCCCCGCTGTCCGTACGTACAACTGAGATTCCACCATGGACCAAGGACCTGAAGGCCGAAGCTACAGGCATGCAGCCTGCTCTTCTGAACGTCGGAAAGAGTCTTCTTTTTTTATTCACCGCTTGCCTTCAGCAATAGGTTCCCATCAAGGACAGGAAACCAACTGATGCAGGGGAGAGGTACCGTCCTTTAATTTCAGTAGGTTTCCTGTCCTTGGTGGGTGGATCCCCTCTCACGTGTGCTGTCATGGGTGAAGGGAAAATATTATTCATGTACACACACAACGGCTCATTCAAGAATCACCAGAAATGACAGGTACGCTTTAAAAGTAATCATTTTTTATAATTCTCCAATGAAAAAATTGTTTTTAACAACTGCGAAATGTAAAATTATTATTAAATAAAGTCAGGAATTGAGTCAGGAAGGAATATGGAGCTATTAGCATCTGCCCCATTGGGTTTTTGCCTTTTTCTGGAGCAAGATGTTAGGATATAGGTTGAACTTCGACTTCTTTCAACCTATGACACATGCATGCAACTTCAATGTTTCCCTATGAAGGGGGAGAAAGCTACAAAGAAATCGCAATCTTTTACAAAATCTCCGAGTGCCAAGTGCCGATGGGGTTGATGAGTAAATGGACAATGTGCGGCAACGCTAAGGCATTTCAGTACATAGTGCAAGTTATCACACAGGCTCAAGTGTCCTAGGTGGAACACTAAACTTTAGTAAACCCATTCCAAACATAAAAGTGCACTTTATGATCGGAATTTTACATTTAGTATCGCCACGTTTGTAAGAGTATTTAACCCGTATATCAGGGGTGCACAACATTTTTTTAGTCCAACTTCCACAATGCCAAACTGAACCAATCCCAAGGGCCGCAAAAAATGTAAAGGGGTACTTACATGAATGTATCACCAGAAAGAAGTTTTGATTATTTGATGAGGATTTAGAAAGATTCTGCTGTTTCTGCGCCACAAAAAAAGTGTGAACATACGCTAGCTTACACTGTGTTTTTGGAGCAGAATCTCACCAAATCCTCCTCAATCTCAAAACTCTAAATTGAAGATTTTTAAGTGTTAACATAGTCATGAAACACATTTTGTATTGCTACATGTGTAAAATATCAGAACCACCATCAGCACATGAATGCAGCACCAGAACTACCGTCAGTACATGAATGCAGCAGCGCCAGAGCCACCATCAGAACATGAATGCAGCGCGAGAACCACCGTCCGTACATGAATGCAGCGCCAAAGCCACCATCAGTACATGAATAAATCATCAAGCTGAGGCCACGTTCACATGTTCAGTTTTTTGTCAGTATTTTACATCAGTACTTGTAAGCCAAAACCAGGAGTGGGTGAAAAATGCAGAAGTGGTGCTTATGTTTCTATTATACTTTTCCTCCGACTGCCCCACTCCTGGTTTTGGCTTACGAATACTGATGTACAATAGTGACCAAATACTGATTGTGTGAGTGTTGTCTTAGATCACTTGTCAGGTCAGACCCATGTACAATTGTATCGCATGAATCTACAACTCCCAGTATGTGTAACAATAGTGAGGAGATACTGGGAGTTGTTGTTAACAGTCATCAGACTGTGGACCATACAGGAAGCACAGTACAGATGAGCCCGTCAGTAACACAAACAGTTACATATACAGTTAGGTCCATATATATTTGGACAGAGACAACATTTTTCTAATTTTGGTTCGAGACATTACCACAATGAATTTTAAACAAAACAATTCAGATGCAGTTGAAGTTCAGACGTTCAGCTTTCATTTGAGGGTATCCACATTAAAATTGGATGAAGGGTTTAGGAGTTTCAGCTCCTTAACATGTGCCACCCTGTTTTTAAAGGGACCAAAAGTAATTGGACAATTGACTCCAAGGCTATTTCATTAACAGGTGTGGGCAATCCCTTCGTTATGTCATTCTCAATTAAGCAGATAAAAGGCCTGGAGTTGATTTGAGGTGTGGTGCTTGCATTTGGAAGGTTTTGCTGTGAAGTAAACATGCGGTCAAAGGAGCTCTCCATGCAGGTGAAACAAGCCATCCTTAAGCTGCAAAAACAGAAAAAACCCATCCGAGAAATTGATACAATATTAGGAGTGGCAAAATCTACAGTTTGGTACATCCTGAGAAAGAAAGAAAGCACTGGTGAACTCATCAATGCAAAAAGACCTGGGCGCCCACGGAAGACAACAGTGGTGGATGATCGCAGAATAATCTCCATGATGAAGAAAAACCCCTTCACAACAGCCAAGCAAGTGAACAACACTCTCCAGGAGGTAGGCGTATCAATATCCAAATCTACCATAAAGAGAAGACTGCATGAAAGTAAATGCAGAGGGTTCACTGCATGGTGCAAGCCACTCATAACCATCAAGAATAAAAAGGCTAGACTGGACTTTGCTAAAAAACATCTAAAAAAGCCAGCACAGTTCTGGAAGAACATTCTTTAGACGGATGAAACCATGATCAACCTCTACCAGAATGATGGAAAGAGAAAAATATGGCGAAGGCGTGGTACAGCTCATGATCCAAAGCACACCACATCATCTGTAAAACACGGCGGAGGCAGTGTGATGGCTTGGGCATGCATGGCTGCCAGTGGCACTGGGTCACTAGTGTTTATTGATGATGTGACACAGGACAGAAGCAGCCAAATGAATTCTGATGTATTCAGAGCCATACTGTGTGCTCAGATCCAGCCAAATGCAGCCAAACTGATTGGTCGTCGTTTCAATCTACAGATGGACAATGACCCAAAACATAAAGCCAAAGCAACCCAGGAGTTTATTAAAGCAAAGAAGTGGAATATTCTTGAATGGCCAAGTCAGTCACCTGATCTCAACCTAATTGAGCATGCATTTCACTTGTTAAAGACTAAACTTCAGACAGAAAGGCCCACAAACAAACAGCAACTGAAAACCACCGCAGTGAAGGCCTGGCAGAGCATCAAAAAGGAGGAAACACAGCGTCTGGTGATGCCCATGAGTTCAAGACTTCAAGCAGTCATTGCCAACAAAGGGTTTTCAACCAAGTACTAGAAATGAACATTTTATTTACAATTATTTAATCTGTCCAATTACTTTTGGTCCCTTTAAAAACAGGGTGGCACATGTTAAGGAGCTGAAACTCCTAAACCCTTCATCCAATTTTAATGTGGATACCCTCAAATGAAAGCTGAAAGTCTGAACTTCAACTGCATCTGAATTGTTTTGTTTAAAATTCATTGTGGTAATGTCTAGAACCAAAATTAGAAAAATGTAGTCTCTGTCCAAATATATATGGACCTAACTGTAGATATTCTCTGATTGAAGTTGTTCCCATCCCTTTTGTCTCCATGAAGTTCATACCCAGAGCTCGTCTCTGCAGACTTTCCTCTTCTCAGTCTTCAGCAGAACTTCTGACATGGTGCCCTTAAAAATAAGAGTATCATTTTACTGCCCCATAAATCTAAATATCTCCTATGCTGTGCCTCTATAATAAATTCCCCCCTTGCACCCTGCCCCTCGCCAGAAAATATCCCCCTCGCACACTGCCTCTCGCCAGAAAATATCCCCCTCGCACCCTGCCCCTCGTCAAAAAATATCCCCCTCGCACACTGCCCCTCGCCAAAAAATATCCCCCTCGCACCCTGCCCCTCGTCAAAAAATATCCCCCTCGCACACTGCCCCTCGCCAGAAAATATCCCCCTCGCCAAAAAATATTCCCCTTGCACCCTGCCCCTCACCAAAAAATATCCCCCTCGCACACTGCCCCTCGCCAAAAAATATCCCCCTAGCACCCTGCCCCTCGCCCAAAAATATCCCCCTCGCACACTGCCCCTCGCCAAAAAATATCCCCCTAGCACCCTGCCCCTCGCCCAAAAATATCCCCCTCGCACACTGCCCCTCGCCAAAATATCCCATGGCACATCAGCTCTCCCGTTGGTGACCGTAGAGGAACAAGTAAGGTGAAGACCAGGTGCGGAATCATCATTGCATAGAAATTCTTTATTTTTTTTAGATTTAAATATATAAGATCCCGATAATCTTACACGTACGTCTCTGAGGTATAAAAAGGGATTTAAATAACTTGGAAATTACTATAAACGTCCATCAAAATTTCAAAAGAAATAGACACGTCATGGCTTTATATCAAGAATAAAATAAAATCTGCTGGTGACACCGGCAGACCGTGGACCTGATGCATAAAAACGGAGGCTGGATTAATGTTAATATCACTTTACATTTAAAAAGTCAAAAAAATAAAATAAAAATAGCTCTGTTCCATCATAATATAGATATATACATCAAAAGTACAAAGTCTAGCAAGGCATTGCATCGATGCGATTAAACAAATAATAATAATAATAATAAAAAGTCCTATAGAAATGTGCATATGTCTTTATTGGAAGCTCAGACCCAGGAATTGCACTTCTTGATAAATAGTCGCAGTACCTGAAAAAATATATATATATTTATTGAAAAATTCAAATAACATTAAGAAGTGCGTTTGACCAAAGTATCAATGAGGAGACAACAAAAACACAAAAAAAAAAAATAATTAAAGTTTTTTTATTCACCTACTGGACTGGTGGGTGCGGCTCCTCCACAATTATTACTGTGTTCCCCGCCAGTCTCTGCATCCACATCTCAATCTCAAAACTCTAAAATGTTCCTGTGCTGAGATAATCTTATAAATGTGCCCCTGCTGTGTACTGTGTAATGGCTGTGTCTGACCATGTACAGAATATGGTCTGATCATACCACAGCTCCTGGGCAGGAAGCAAAAGAGTATACAGACAGGACGGCAGGGGATCGCAGCTGATTCTTTTGTGAGATAAAACATTTCCCTGCCTGTTTTTAAACAATGTTTTAGCTCACAAAAAGAATCAGCTGTGATCCCCTGCTGTAATGTCTGTATACTCTGTTGCTTCCTCCCCTGCCCAGGAGATGTGGTATGATCAGACCATGTTCCTGTACAGTCAGACACAGCCATTACACAGTACACAGCAGGGGAACATTTATAAGATTATCTCAGCACAGGGACATTTTATTTAAACACATCCAATTGAGCAAATTATTATTATTACAAGACCTATTAATTAAAATAAACTTTGTCAGTGGGAAAAATCCCTTTAAGTTTTTAAGTAGTGGGCAACACATTTTAACAGGTGATGACAATTTTAACCTATTTAAACAGAAAACCACCATTAGGGTGAGATCTAGAGCCCTAGATCTCTTAAGTACAGTGAGCTCCCCCTAGTGGTGGCTTTAGGCAGCCAGAATTATTAGCTGGATACTTGCACGTGTTACAGTAAAGGAGGAGATTAGGGGCCCAGGACGCGTATAAACTGACTTATGTTATAAAGATTAATCAACACAATTCCAGAGGAGTCCTGAAGGTCAGAAGACAAACACTAACATTTTGTGTGACGTTAGGTGAAGACATGGTTTGTTAATTGGTGCGGGGCCGCCTGGAGCGCGGATTACTAGACTGAGGTGCTGAAGACACAGACACGTTTCATGCTCTTACCTAAAGACAAAGTTATGTTTCCAGATCATTTTCTGTGTCACTTGTGGTCTCAGAGCTTCGTGCCAATATGTCAGCCATTAACGCCTCTTCTAATTTCTTTCTAACGTGCTGTACTCGCTCTTCTTGTTTTCTAGAATATTAAAAAAAAGGTTACAAGGAAAAATGCTGACTAATGGAGCGGCACCTCCATCTTCTATGTCACTCAACAGAAATTCAATGCAAGTACTTTTAAAATGATCCTAAAGTAAGCGTCCCCCTGTTAATTGTCAATATATAGGTACATTACTTATCCTTTATTATACTCCATAGCTGCACTCACTATTCTGCTGGTGCAGTCACTGTGTACATACATTACATTACTGATCCTGTACTGATCCTGAGTTACATCCTGTATTATACTCCAGAGCTGCACTCACTATTCTGCTGGTGCAGTCACTGTGTACATACATTACATTACTGATCCTGTACTGATCCTGAGTTACATACTGTATTATACTCCAGAGCTGCACTCACTATTCTGCTGGTGCAGTCACTGTGTACATACATTACATTACTGATCCTGTACTGATCCTGAGTTACATACTGTATTATACTCCAGAGCTGCACTCACTATTCTGCTGGTGCAGTCTCTGTGTACATACATTACATTACTGATCCTGAGTTACATCCTGTATTATACTCCAGAGCTGCACTCACTATTCTGCTGGTGCAGTCACTGTGTACATACATTACATTACTTATCCTGTACTGATCCTGAGTTACATCCTGTATTATACTCCAGAGCGGCACTCACTATTCTGCTGGTGCAGTCACTGTGTACATACATTACATTACTGATCCTGAGTTACATCCTGTATTATACTCCAGAGCTGCACTCACTATTCTGCTGGTGCAGTCACTGTGTACATACATTACATTACTGATCCTGAGTTACATACTGTATTATACTCCAGAGCGGCACTCACTATTCTGCTGGTGCAGTCACTGTGTACATACATTACATTACTGATCCTGTACTGATCCTGAGTTACATCCTGTATTATACTCCAGAGCTGCACTCACTATTCTGCTGGTGCAGTCACTGTGTACATACATTACATTACTGATCCTGTACTGATCCTGAGTTACATACTGTATTATACTCCAGAGCTGCACTCACTATTCTGCTGGTGCAGTCACTGTGCACATACATTACATTACTGATCCTGTACTGATCCTGAGTTACATCCTGTATTATACTCCAGAGCTGCACTCACTATTCTGCTGGTGCAGTCTCTGTGTACATACATTACATTACTGATCCTGAGTTACACCCTGTATTATACTCCAGAGCTGCACTCACTATTCTGCTGGTGCAGTCACTGTGTACATACATTACATTACTGATCCTGAGTTACATCCTGTATTATACTCCAGAGCTGCACTCACTATTCTGCTGGTGGAGTCACTGTGTACATATATTTTATATTATACAAGCCATGGGGCTAGAGAAGCAAACGCTACAGAGTCTGAATCAGTAGGAAGTGCCAAAGATATGATCTCATAGCCAGCAGAATTGTAAACACAGCTGTGGAGCAAAAACTCAGACTATGAAGGTACCAGTATTGCTAACACTATAATTCATCATACATGAACCTCGGCTCCTATGTTCTATCATCACTAAACCGCAGCCGTCAGACTGTATAACGATTAGCACAGAAGTGTGAGGATCTGTATCTCAGCTGTGCAGCACCTCGGGTACATGCAGAGAGCGCACAGACGGCTAAGATCCTCCATCAGTCACTCACAGTCTGAACTCCGGAGCTGTAACTCCAGGGACGACTCCGGAGGACTTGGCAGAACAGGAGGCACAAAACAGCACCTTGAAGCGAGATTTGCAGCGCTGGACGAGCTCCATTAACTTATTGATTAGGCGGCTGCCTGCATTAAATACTAATGAGCAGAGGCTCCACAAACTGCTTCGCGCCACAGTCCCGGCCGCAGTGAGGAGGCCAGCGATGCTGCATGGAGACCCGCAGGGGGCGCTATACCGCGAGCCTGAGGAGTAATTACACCACGAGACCTGCTGCCATTTTGGTGGGAAGGAGCAGGATTTTCTTCCTGTGCTTTCAGCCATTGTATTATGCAGTTTCTCCTCAGTAGATGTACGGGGGGCTTGCGTTTGGCAGAATGAAGAATAATGTTGGCGCTAATGTGGAGAACTTATAAATTAGTAATTCATGTGCAGAGCATCAACACCAACCGCCACCTGCAGCCTCCTAAACTCTCAAAGAGTCTTCCTCCAGCATTAAGGATACAGGATCTAATATATCAGAACATACTGGAAAGGGGGCATCCACCGGCCGGCCAACGAGGGAGGGCGCAACCGGCCAACGAGGTATCAAGCAATCGTCGTCCCCACTCAGTCTACGTGCCCACTCTGCTGCACTGAGAGATAAAGAAGGCAAATTGAGTGATCGAGCGGAATATGGTGGGGATGGGGGGGGGGGGGGGGATCGAGTGATCGGCAGGGATACAGGGCGGAGGGTTGAGCAATCAGTTAACCAGTTAACACATAGGGGACAGAGGGGAGGGAGTGAGGATCGAGAAATCGGCTGAGTACAGGGGGCATTAGGTTCAGCGATAGTGGAAGTGAGGGAGGATCGAGCAATCGACTGGAGAATGGCAGGGGCAGGACGATCGAGCAATCGACTGGAGAATGGCAGGGGCAGGACGATCGAGCAATCGACTGGAGAATGGCAGGGGCAGGACGATCGAACAATCGACTGGAGAATGGCAGGGGCAGGACGATCGAGCAATCGACTGGAGAATGGCAGGGGCAGGACGATCGAGCAATCGACTGGAGAATGGCAGGGGCAGGACGATCGAGCAATCGACTGGAGAATGGCAGGGGCAGGACGATCGAGCAATCGACTGGAGAATGGCAGGGGCAGGACGATCGAGCAATCGACTGGAGAATGGCAGGGGCAGGACGATCGAGCAATCGGCCAGGGTATGGGGGAGGGGGTGAGGGAGGATCGAGCAATCGGCCAGGGTATGGGGGAGGGGGTGAGGGAGGATCGAGCAATCGGCCAGGGTATGGGGGAGGGGGTGAGGGAGGATCGAGCAATCGGCCAGGGTATGGGGGAGGGGGTGAGGGAGGATCGAGCAATCGGCCAGGGTATGGGGGAGGGGGTGAGGGAGGATCGAGCAATCGGCCAGGGTATGGGGGGTGAGGGAGGATCGAGCAATCGGCCAGGGTATGGGGGAGGGGGTGAGGGAGGATCGAGCAATCGGCCAGGGTATGGGGGGTGAGGGAGGATCGAGCAATCGGCCAGGGTATGGGGGAGAGAGGGAGGATCGAGCAATCAGCAGGGGTATGGGGGGAAGGGTGTATGGGAGGGGTGGGGGGAGAGTGAGGCTCGAGCAATCAGCCAGGCTATGCGGGAGGTGAGGGAGGATCGAGCAATCAGCCGGAGCATGGGGGGGGGTGAAGGGTGTATGGGGGGAGAGTGAGGCTCGAGCAAGCAGTCAGGGTATGGGGTGGGGGGGTAGGGAGGATCGAGCAATCAGCCAGAGTATGGGGGGGGGGGGGGGGAGCGTGTATGGGGGGGTGGGGGGAGAGTGAGGCTCAAGCAATCAGCCAGGCTATGCGGGAGGTGAGGGAGGATCGAGCAATCAGCCGGAGCATGGGGGGGGGTGAAGGGTGTATGGGGGGAGAGTGAGGCTCGAGCAAGCAGTCAGGGTATGGGGTGGGGGGGTAGGGAGGATCGAGCAATCAGCCAGAGTATGGGGGGGGGGGGAAGCGTGTATGGGGGGGTGGGGGGAGAGTGAGGCTCGAGCAATCAGCCAGGCTATGCGGGAGGTGAGGGAGGATCGAGCAATCATCAGGAGCATGGGGGGGGGGGTGAAGGGTGTATGGGGGGGGGAGAGTGAGGCTCGAGCAAGCAGCCAGGGTATGGGGTGGTGGGGTAGGGAGGATCGAGCAATCAGCCAGGGTATGGGGGGGGGGGGTGAGGGAGGATCGAGTAATCAGCCAGAGAATGGGGGAGGTTAGGGAAGATCAAGTGATCAGCCAGGGTTATGGGGGGAGGGAGGATGGAGAAACGTTGCTGCACGCTGCGATGGACAGTAGCGAGGGCCGCCGTATTGCTGCAGGCATTGTGCACGTGTCCTTTTGCTTAGACTAGGACACTGGTGGTAGAGTCTCCACGCCCGATGTCAGATCAGGTAGAATACACTGCAGATCTGCAGACTATCGCAGTTTAGGGGGGCACAGTACGTATCACTAACCCCCATTACAAGGAGCAGAAGTTTGTTCTTCATAAATCCGTCGCTCCTCGCTGTGTGGATTCCTCGGCCTGACATGGGAAATCTATATTTATTTCGCGCAGTAATCGCTCTTATTTAGAGGACACCGGGGAGATTTTCTCCCTCGACCCAAAAGCATTTTTACAGCCTTTTTATTGCCCTCTCAGCTTATCCGACATGAAGCGGTGAATCCAGCGGTGCTGCAGTAATGCAGCCGCACTCTCCGTATTCGCAGGACATAAATCTGACAACTTTCTTACACAAGAAGAACTGACGGAACAACTGGATGATGCCCCCGAGATCCTTAACACAAAGCGCCCGGCACAGAAGATGTATCATCCGCTCCCAGGGCACCGACACTGCGCAGGCGGCTCCTGCTGGGCTAGCGGCTCTCAGCATCACTGACCCTCACTGTTCTCTTTGGCAATTCTAGGTATAATGGAAATTTACACCCCGATATTGGGAAAATAGTATAGGATCGTTCTCTTTCTATAGTTAATGGAGCAGCATAAAGGGGGATTTATTGCTTTGTATATCGCCAATCAATGTAAAAAAGAATCACTGCAGGATATTAATGCGCCAGAGCGGCCCGGCCCCCAGACAGCCGGGAGACAGGGCGCCAGAGCGGCCCGGCCCCCAGACAGCCGGGAGACAGGGCGCCAGAGCGGCCCGGCCCCCAGACAGCCGGGAGACAGGGCGCCAGAGCGGCCCGGCCCCCAGACAGCCGGGAGACAGGGCGCCAGAGCGGCCCGGCCCCCAGACAGCCGGGAGACAGGGCGCCAGAGCGGCCCGGCCCCCAGACAGCCGGGAGACAGGGCGCCAGAGCGGCCCGGCCCCCAGACAGCCGGGAGACAGGGCGCCAGAGCGGCCCGGACCCCAGACAGCCAGGAGATGGGCCGCTCTAGCGCCCTGAACCCCAGAAAGCCGGAGGGTGACAAGTGAATTTGCTGATGACCGTAACGATTTTTAGATCCATATAACACATGTGTCGGTGAATTAATGAGTGGGAATGAGCTGGACAGAATAACTCACGTCTGCCACCTAGTGGCCGTTCGGCAGAAAATACGCCCGTACTAAATATTTCACACTACAATGAAGAATGTACTGTGGACACGAGACCTCCATGGAGAAGCATATATGCAGTAAATAATGGGGGCTTTTCTTCTCTTTAACCACTTACTGCCATGGCCAATTTTAGTTTTCGCACTTTGTTTCTTCTTGCCCTTCTTCCTATTTTTCCAGCACACAGCGGTGGGAGGTTCTTGTATTTTTGTGGGATCAGTTGTATTTCTTAACACCATTTATTTTACCCTGCACTGAAAAACAAACTCCAACTAAAGTGGGGGAAAAAAACAATGCAATTCTGCCATTGCTTTTTAGGTTTGGTTTTCACGACGTTCATTGTTGAAAGATGACGGGGAAACATGAAGATCGGGATGATCGCAGTGATACCAACCTCTTAGGTTTTTTTGTTTTTCCATTTTTTGACGACCGGAAAACGGCAATTACTTCAGAGTTTACCATAAGGGTTATAGAATTACAGATTCCGCTTAGGAGTCGCCCGGACCCCGGGAGCTCAGCACTCGTCCCCTGCAGCCCCCCTTGGGGCTCTTTCCCCTTATCCAGATGGACATTACACTGATGAGACATTTCAGCACCTTCCTCAGGCGCCGGCTCTTACCGGATATCCTCATCTGTGACTATAAAAGCTTTACACAGCGGCTGCAATGTGTTTAGCCAGACGGACGGATTTTTCTCTACGGCTGCAGAAAGCTGTCCTGTGATTGGTGCCGAGCTGGTGTGCAAGGCGCTGGCAATGGCGGCAAGCAGGGTGTCCTCATTGTTTCCTGGCCCGACACCTACAGCGAGGAAAGAAGCAAAATGGTTCGAAAATCTGTTCATGTATTGCAATTATTAGTGTGCGATTCAGCCCTGAAAATCATAAGGACACGTGACTTTGAAGATGACTTTGGTGTCACCATAATCGAACGGAGCCACATAATGCCAATGTCATTTATACTGCACAGAGGATACTTCAAGGGAGAGGGAGAGGGAGAGAGGGGGAGGCAGAAGGAGAAAGAAAGACACCTGGCCGGCTTTCCACTTTCCATAGAGAGAGTCAGAGGCCCAGCCCCGCTTTCCACTTTCCATAGAGAGAGTCAGAGGCCCGGCCGCGCTTTCCATAGAGGGAGAGAGTCAGAGGCCCGGCCGCGCTTTCCATAGAGGGAGAGAGTCAGAGGCCCGGCCGCGCTTTTCATAGAGGGAGAGAGTCAGAGGCCCGGCCCCGCTTTCCATAGAGGGAGAGAGTCAGAGGCCCGGCCCCGCTTTTCATAGAGGGAGAGAGTCAGAGGCCCGGCCCCGCTTTCCATAGAGGGAGAGAGTCAGAGGCCCGGCCGCGCTTTCCATAGAGGGAGAGAGTCAGAGGCCCGGCCGCGCTTTCCATAGAGGGAGAGAGTCAGAGGCCCGGCCCCGCTTTCCATAGAGGGAGAGAGTCAGAGGCCCGGCCCCGCTTTCCATAGAGGGAGAGAGTCAGAGGCCCGGCCGCGCTTTCCATAGAGGGAGAGAGTCAGAGGCCCGGCCGCGCTTTCCATAGAGGGAGAGAGTCAGAGGCCCGGCCGCGCTTTCCATAGAGGGAGAGAGTCAGAGGCCCGGCCCCGCTTTCCATAGAGGGAGAGAGTCAGAGGCCCGGCCGCGCTTTCCATAGAGGGAGAGAGTCAGAGGCCCGGCCGCGCTTTCCATAGAGGGAGAGAGTCAGAGGCCCGGCCGCGCTTTCCATAGAGGGAGAGAGTCAGAGGCCCGGCCGCGCTTTCCATAGAGGGAGAGAGTCAGAGGCCCGGCCGCGCTTTCCATAGAGGGAGAGAGTCAGAGGCCCGGCCGCGCTTTCCATAGAGGGAGAAAGAGAGAGACAGAGGCCCGGCCCCGCTTTCCATTGAGGGAGAGAGTCAGAGGCCCGGCCCCGCTTTCCATAGAGGGAGAGAGTCAGAGGCCCGGCCCCGCTTTCCATAGAGGGAGAGAGTCAGAGGCCCGGCCCCGCTTTCCATAGAGGGAGAGAGTCAGAGGCCCGGCCCCGCTTTCCATAGAGGGAGAGAGTCAGAGGCCCGGCCCCGCTTTCCATAGAGGGAGAGAGTCAGAGGCCCGGCCCCGCTTTCCATAGAGGGAGAGAGTCAGAGGCCCGGCCCCGCTTTCCATAGAGGGAGAGAGTCAGAGGCCCGGCCCCGCTTTCCGTAGAGAGAGAAAGAGAGAGACAGAGGCCCGGCCCCGCTTTCCATTGAGGGAGAGAGTCAGAGGCCCGGCCCCGCTTTCCGTAGAGAGAGAAAGAGAGAGACAGAGGCCCGGCCCCGCTTTCCATTGAGGGAGAGAGTCAGAGGCCCGGCCGCGCTTTCCATAGAGAGAGAAAGAGAGAGACAGAGGCCCAGCCCCGCTTTCCATCGAGGGAGAGAGTCAGAGGCCCGGCCCCGCTTTCCATAGAGGGAGAGAGTCAGAGGCCCGGCCCCGCTTTCCATAGAGGGAGACAGATGCCTGGCCCCGCTTTCCGTAGAGAGACAGAGGCCCAGCCCCGCTTTCCATAGAGGGAGACAGAGGCCCGGCCCCGCTTTCCGTAGAGAAATATATGGCCTGTAGGAAGTCATAAGAACCACCCCTATTTCTTATCTCTCGGTGTCTCTGCTGCTAGAGGTGGATTACACTTTACAACAGGCAGTGGAAAGCAAGTTATGTAGAAGAGAGACACTAAGTGGTTGCCATTTGGGAGGGATTTGTTGGGGGGGTAAGATTACATAATAAAAGTGATTTGCAAATTGTATGTGACATCTTCTATGAGATGAGATTACGTTTTCTGAAGGTAAGGACATAGTCCCACAAGCATTTAGCGCCTATAACTCCCCTATCAGCATCTGATCATACCAGAAGGAACAGGAAAACAAGGTCTACAGTCCTGGGAATGGATGGGCATCTCAGTGATCAGAAATTTACCAATCTATGAATAATCCCGTCTCCACATATACACCAATACCCATTGAAAAATCAATAAATAACGTTCTGCAGCACTGATCTCCTCTGTTCCTACGTCACCAGAATCTTTGCTCTGGTTTTCGCCTGCAAGTAAGAAATGGCTGGAATCACTGAGTTTTCAGAGTCAAAGCCAGAAACTGCATAATAAAAATATAAGGAAATCTTGGCTGAATCCAGCCCTGGGGGTCTGACCCGCTGCAGACTCACCTTGTAAACCTTTAGGAAGCTCCATGGAGTTTATCACTTGCTCCGTTACATCTGAGGCACTTAGTCCTTCTAACCTCTTCTCCCAGAAAAGCTGAAAGAAAAAAAAACAACATATTTAGCCACATGATAGGCCATAAATGCTTCAAGGTGGCGGGTATCACTTCTGGGACCTGCACCAGTCTCCAGACCCAGGGGGTCCCATCCCCCGCCCGACTCATGGTATCGCACAGCTCTCGATCTCTCGCTAGGATCATCTTTTCTTATAACTCTGCTTTGTGCCGCTCCTCTGCTGTCCCATCTGGAAATGGAGAAAACTGACAACTAGGCGTTACCACATTTGTCCAAGGCGTGTGTCCCTCGGAAAAAAACACCTCAAATCATTTCATAGCTTTTTTTTTTTTTTTTTTTTTTAAGAATAAGAGTTGCGTAACTGCGAATACTTTGTTTGTATATATGTTATTTCATTCATCTTCATTGCAGCTTTCAAAGTCTTGGGTGCGTGCAGGATTCCTAAAGATGAAGTTTCTGTGGAGTTAAGCTCCCCCTAGTGGTGATGACTATGTCTGGGGTCGTACGATGGATCGGGCTCGTGTCGCCCTCAGGTCACTCGCTGATATACGAGAATTTGCTACTTCCGCCTCGGCTTCTCCACCACACAGGAAATTAGCGGGTGTCAGTATAAAGCTCTGACTTCCTGCCACGGGATTTATTAACACTTTACTGACAGGTCGCTGAGAAAACAGATGAACATCTAAAGGGTTTTCCAGAAAGCTCATGACAGAGGCCATAAGTGTGTGACAGCCCCAACTCCCCCCATTAACATGGCTGGCTCCAAACTCTTCCAGCTAACATCTAAGTGTTCCCGGATCCTTATCTCCCCTCCACCCGAGGGTCTGCCATCCTGAACAGATCAAGGTGAGAAAATAAACTTTAAAAACCCGGCCAGGAACCATAGCCACAGACCAGACTAGTGCCCGGTCGGCTCTTCCCAGAGCTGTAAGAGGTGAGGATACGTCTCTCCGTTTGCACACAGGGAGAGACCCATCAATCACCCACAGCAGGACTGGGAAGAGCCGGCCAAGGACAGCGCCGGACTATCGGATCTTTAAAGTTTATTCTCTATGAAAAGTTCCAACTTTAAAGAGGAAAAATATATATACCTGGCTGCAATGGTGTAGCCAGGCTCTGATTCATTTGGGCAGCATGAGTCAGATAACTGGTTCCCTTTAAATCTATGTAAGTGGATAAACAGCAGTGATAGGAGCTAGATCCCGGTTGCTGCTGTTAGATGGATGAGCCGGCCGTAAAACACAGCAGGCACCTGGCCAGCTTCTGAGCTTGCTCCATACTCCCACTCTCTCTAGGACATACTAGACGACATTTCTGACCACAAAAGACAGACTGGGCGACTTCCAGTTCGAAGAAGTCCCTTCCACCAGTCAGAAGACTGATTAGATGAGAGGTCAACAGTTCTGATGCAGTAAGAGACCATCTGCGTGGGATAAGGGACGGGTAAGCAACACTGCCTTCTATATTTTACAACCTTTTACAACCATCCCTCCGCTCAGGCAAATTTTTGAAACTGTCACAAAAAAACCCTTTTAAAACCATAGGTTTTTGTTTGGTTTTTTTTGTTGCGTTGTATGCAGAGATCTACTCAGAGTTACAGACTCCACCAGCTCCGGCGGATTTAAATAAAAAAAACACTAAGGTTACTTACCGGTAGCCGGTTTTTCCTGAACCCATGACAGCACACCTTGAGAGAGGGATCCGCCCCACCAAGGACAGGAAACCGTCTGAAATAAAAGGGCGGTACCTCTCCCTCGCTTCAGTTGGATTACAGAGCATTGAGAGGACCTCCAGAAAAGGTTAGACACATAACCAACACCTAATAATTATATATATTATATATATATATATATATATATTTTTTTTTTTTTTTTTTTTTTTTTTTCTTCTTCACCCAAAACGTAAGGTGCTCACAAGGGTATGAGGAAGAAAGACAGGGGGGGGGGGGGAAACTACAGGTGCTGTCATGGGTTCAGGAAAAACCGGCTACCGGTAAGTAACCTTGGAGTTTTCCCCTCACCCATGACAGCACACCTTGAGAGAATTTTGGAGAATATGAGCACCCTAGGGAGGGGCCACCGCCTGAAGTACCCTTCTCCTAAAGGTGAGGTCAGAGGAGGCTAGATCCAACCTATAGTGCTTGTAGAAGGTGGATGGTGCAGACCAAGTAGCAGCTTTACATATCTGCTCTCTCTGCCCAGGAGGTTGCGACAGCTCTGGTGGAATTAGCTTTAACACCGTCCGGTGCCGGAACACCTGTAGATATGCAAGCTAGACAAATGGCCTCCCTAAGCCACCTAGAAATAGTCCCCTTTGTCACCACGTGACCTTTCCTACTCCCCTGAAAGGCCAGAAACAAGGAGCGGTCCTTCCTCCACTGACTAGTCATGTCTATGTACTGTAGTAAAGCCCTTCTAACATCTAGATTGTGGAATCTAACCTCCTCGGGGTTTTTTGGGTTACTGCAGAATGAGGGAAGCACAATCTCTTGATTACAGTGGAATCTGGAAACTACTTTCGGAAGGTATGGTGGATCTGTACGTAAGACGACCCAGTCATCATGAATTTGGGTGTATGGGGGATCAACAGAAAGGGCCTGCAGGTCACTCACCCTACAGGCCGATGTTAGGGCTACCAGGAGAATGGTTTTGAGGGTGAGGAACTTTGGAGAGATAACCTGCAGGGGTTCAAATGGGTCGCCAGAGTGCGTTTAAAACCAAATTCAGGTCCCAGCGAGGGACTCAGAGCCCAAACTGGCTTAGCTCTGGAACAGGATTTAATGAATCTAGAGACCCACATGTTTCCCGCCAGGTTGCAATTAGAGAGCGCCCCTAGGGCGGACACCTGAACTTTAAGTGTTTCCGTAGCTATAACCAGATCACGTTCCTTCTGTAAACACTCTTGGACATCTTTAATTGGAGGTTTATCCGACAACGGGGAGTCTAGAAAATCCAGGAATTTTCCCCAGATTCTGCTATAAATCTTAGCTGTTATGGGCTTCCTACTACCCAATAGGTTGGAAACTAGGCCTGGTGAAAACCCCCTATTGTTCAGTGACAACTTCTCAAATTCCAAGCGGCCAGATGGAAACCTTTGACTTGTGCATGGAACATCGGCCCCTGGATGAGAAGGTCCGGCCTGTCCGGCAGAACCCAGGGATCCGAGACCGACATTAGGTGAAGCAGGGAGAACCAGGGTCTTTTTGGCCAAAAGGGGGCTATTAGAATTATCCTTGCCCCCTCCTCCCGAATTTTCCTCACAAGTGCCGGGATCATTACTATCGGTGGAAAAGCGTAGGCCTTCCTGAACTTCCAGGGTATGTGGAGAGCGTCTACAGCATAGGGATTCTCTGTTGGATCTAGTTAACAGAATCTCTCCACCTTCCTGTTCGCCTGGTGGCGAACAAATCTATGTCCGGTGACCCCCATAGCTGGATAATCTGTTGGAAGACTATCGGATTTAGAGGCCACTCTCCCTGTCTTAAAGTGTGGCGACTGAGGAAATCTGCCCTTGAATTTTCTACCCCCCGGATGTAAAAAGCACTGAGGGATAGGAGATGCTCTTCTGCTAGATGCAGGATTCTGTTTGCCACTACCATAAGGGAGCGAGATCTTGTTCCTCCCTGGTGATATATATAAGCTACTGTCGTCCGATTGTCGGACCTGATCTGGACATGGCGACCCTGTGGGGAAGGAAGCCTAGCAGGGATTTCTCCACTGCCAAAAGCTCTTTTAGGTTCGATGATGTCCCTATCTCGTGACGTAGCCAGAGCCCCTGAACCGAGAGATCTGCTAGATGACCCCCCTGGCCGGAGCCACTTGCATCTGTTGTAATTGTATGGTCGACTGGTCTGGACCACGGCAAGCCTGAGGTCAGATTTTCCCTGTAGGTCCACCATGAGAGGGAGTCTACCGTCTCCAAGGAAAGAGATAGTCTTTTTTCTAAATGTCCGTTGAAGGATTTTTGCGCTGACAGGACCTCCCACTGAAGAAGCCTCATATGACCTTGGGCCCATTTGACTGACGGGAGACAAGACGTCAAGGAGCCCAATAGGGACATTGCTCCTCTCAAGGACATGACTGGAGGCTTTATGGCCCTTGAGACCAGGCTGATTATTTTGCAAACCTCGTCTTCCGGCAGGAATCAGGCTTGGAGTTGGGATTTAGGGTCAAGCCCAGAAACATCTGAGTCCTTGAGGGGGATAGTTTTGATTTTTTAATATTTATCAACCATCCTAGCTGATGTAAGGCTGTCCTGACCTCTAAAAGTTGAGAGGAACAGTGGTCCTCCGATTTCCCTATTACCAGAAAGTCGTCCAGGTAGGAAACGATCACCACGTTTTTGATTCGGAGAAAAGCTATAACGTTTGTAAACACTCTCGGTGCTATCGAGAGGCCAAAAGGTAGGGCAGTAAACTGGAATAGGGCTACCCTTAGGTACTTCTGGTAGTCTGGATGGATTGGGACATGATAATAGGCATCTTTTAAGTCGATAACTGCCATGAAACAATTGTGGTATAGGAGTTTTACTACAGAGTTCACCGATTCCATTTTGAAAGTTTGGTTCTCTATCAGCTGATTTAGACTTTTGAGGTTGATAATGGTCCTTAAGGACCCATTTTTTTTTTTTTTAATCACAAATAGGGGGGAATAAAATCCCCGTCCCCATTGAGAACCTGGAACTTCGTGAAGGACCTGCTTTTGTTGACTAAATCTAGCACCTCCGACTCTAGGGCTACCTGCTCCTCCCTGGACTTCCTCCTGGAGGTGATCATGAAGGTTCGGTGGGGGACTTGACTGAAGCGTATCTTTAGGTCATTCTTTATGATACTTAACACCCAGGGATTTGAAGTAATGGCTTCCCAAGCTGGGATAAAATGGGAAAGCCTTCCCCCGACCTCTAGCCCTGCGTCATTGGGGAGATTTTTTGGTACTGGAGGATGGCCCCCCCAAACATGTAACCAGTCTTTTTTAGATCTGGGCTCCCATCTTTTCCTTTCTCCCGGAGGGCGACCTCAGTTAAATTTTTTCCTCCGAAAGTAGGACCTTTTAGTGTCCCCCGTGAACCCTGGGAAACCTCTCTTCCTGTCGCCAGCCTTCTCCAAAAGGCTCATCCAGTTTTTGGCCAAACTAGAGTTTACCATCACAAGGAAGGGAACAAAGTTTATGTTTAGACTGCAGGTCTCCTGGGCAACCCTTGAGCCACAGGGCTCATCTGGCATCGTTAGATAAGTTAGCAGACCGGGCAGAAAGTTTAACCAAATCCGCTGAGGAGTCGGCAATGACAGCGGACGCTGCCTGTGGTAAAGGTAGATTGGAGAGGATTTTATCTCTGGGTATCTTTTGATCCTTGAGCTGGTCTTCTAATTGTTGAAGCCACACCATGAGTGACCTAGCGACACAAGTGCCTGCTACCGCTGGCTTCAGGCCCCCTGCCGCTGCTTCCCAGGTGTGACGCAGGAAGGAATCTGCCTTCTTATCTAGAGCATCCTTTAGACTACCCGAGTCTTCCAGGGGTGGGGACGATTTTTTGGATGATCGGGCGACAGACCCGTCAACTTTAGGAATTTTATCCCAGGACCCAGAGACAGTATCCTCGAAGGGGTACCTTCTTTTAGAGGAAGAGGGCAACACTCCCGATTTCTCAGGCTTCCTCCATTCCCGGTGTATAAGGGTCTGAATTTTAGGATTCACTGGAAAGGAGCGTCTCTTTTTCCTCCAGGCCTGCAAACATAATGTCTTCCATGGACCTGGCTGCCTTCTCCTCCCTCAACCCCATGGTAGATCTGACCACTCTGACCAACTTGTCCGTATCCTCAATAGGAAAACAGGGCCTACCACGGTCTGATGAAGAGGAGGATGATGAATCACTGAGGCATGGATCCTCTGACTGGGAGGATGAATCATAGTCGGAGGAGATATCCTTATGGGATCTCTTTTTCCCCTTAAGTAAGCCTTTTAGGGAATCTTGAACCTCTGTACGGATTAAGGACCTCAAATTAGAAGCAAAATCCGGGGTGCTCTCCACTATGGTTTGGTTAATACAGCTAGCACAAAGTGGTTTCTGCCAATCTATGGAAAGGGGGACTTGACATAAGGAATAAACCCTGTGCTTCTGTTTGGCGCTACTCTTCTTAGGTTCCGGATTTGGAGGCTGTGGCGGGACATAAGATGAATCCCTTCCGGATGGCCCTGAAGCGTCCGACACCTTAAATCCTCCTGCTGCCGCTACGGTTGCTGGAGCGGCTGTCCGTGCGAGAGGCGTCCGACTGCTTCTTCCGCTGGCATTGTTGAGATGGAGGGGTCAGCTGCTGCTGCTCCTGGCTGTCCTGGTCTGCCATAGCTGCTAAACCACAAGCATGAGTATAGGCAGCGTTTGACCAGGACAACACGCCCAACCTTAAATAGGGCACATCTGGAACCTCCTCCGGATCAGGTGTCCTCCCCCCTCCTGACGCCCACCGGCCGAGGTTTCAAAAGCCGGCCAGCAAGCGCTTACAGGGCACCGCCATGATGGATCTGGGTGCCGCCCCCTGACGTCATCGGGTACGCCTCTCCCAGCGTGCACCGCGCCGTGACGTCAGGCTCGTCGCTCCCGGAAGACGCCGCTCCCGGCGCGTGGCCAGCCAGGAGCCTGCGGCAGGGAGAGGACAGCGCAACGGTCTGCGGGAAGCCGGGGCCCTCCTCACCGCCTGCGCACGCTCGGACACGGCTCCAGGGAACCGCGGATGGCGCTTCTGGAACCTGGAACCCGGTGCACAGGCTGGTGCCCACTCTTCCACACTGGAACAGGCCCAGGTAAGTATGGCACATCTTCTTTTCAGACAGGTTCCCATCAAAGACAGGAAACCAACTGAAGCGAGGGAGAGGTACCACCCTTTTATTTCAGACGGTTTCCTGTCCTTGGTGGGACGGATCCCTCTCTCAAGGTGTGCTGTCATGGGTGAGGGGAAGATATATATTTTAAAAAATTATCCAGAGTATTTTGGACCTAAAAAGCGATTAAGACAGAAAAAGCCTGGACTCACAGCAACACTTCTTAGTAGTAGTGAAGTTAGATCTCATGATCCTAATAGATCCCATTGATGGCACGCTCATTACCCCTTGTCCCCCGGCTTACCTGACGAGGCTGTTCAATCACCCGCTGGGGGTCCGATCGGACCTTATTGTTGGGATGGTTAGTTATTTTAGTCACCGGCTGCTTGAAGATGGACGCGGTCTGACGGATGGGCAATGTCGTGTTCAAGTCTGGTTTGGACTGTTATCGAAAGAAAAAAAAAAAAAACAATTCAGTTGTCAAAGAAAAGTAAAACATTCCATAATTACAAGTGTCGTGAACATTTCTCTAAAGTAAAGCTGCTCCGTCATTCAGGGGATATTCCTGGTTTTAATGCAAAAAGATTTTTATAATGGATTGTAAAAGTATTATACAATTCTCTTGCACACTACATTTTAATTTATTTTTATACATTTTTTTTTATTGTTTTTTTTTTTTCCTGAAACGAACAATTGTAATTCCAACTCCATGATTGCAAGTAGAGATACTGAAAACGGTGAATACAGTTATGGTTTGCAGAACTTTTTATGATAAAATTATGCTGAAACTGGAAAACTTCTTTAAAGACTTTCTGCACCGTTTCCTCACAAGTAAATTATTTTAAACATTTGTTTGCGGACACGTTTAGTTAAAAAAAAATGTACTTCTATTCTGCAATCTTCATTCCCTCACTCAGTATCACACACTCACATATACAGTTTACAACTTGCTCATGATTCCAGATCTTATTCAACTGGGAGTGTCCCTGCCAGTAATACATGCTAGATGTGAAGTCCGTGTTCAGGGTTCTCTTCACTAGCTCTTATGTATCAGCACTTCTTCCTTCCTGGAGTAATTTCCCCTTCTACAGCTCATCAGTATCATAGTGTTTTTTTTTTTAACTTTCTACAGGCAGTGTGATCTACTGACAACCTGGCAGCTTTTGATAGGGCTTCCAGCAACAGACTATGTGCAAGTCACTCCGCTTAGTAGGTCTTAGAGGTACCCTGGGTCTTCTCCCTCTAACCCCTATACAACAATATGGACTTACAACAGGACCCCTATTGTTGGCCCCCAAAGTTGACTGACTGGGTCAAAGTCAGAGAGGGCAGGTACTAAACAAAATAAGGAAGCAGGGACAAGATAGGGAACATTGCCGAGGTCAGAACCAGGAAGACAGAGCCAGAAGAAAAACTGTCAGGCAAGCAGAAGGTGAAGCCAACAGGTATCAAGCAAGCCAGGCTAAGTAACAAACATATAGCTGGCACCTTTCATCAGACTACTGGGAGTTTAAACATGGTGTGGTGTTGTTACATAGAATACACTAGGGAGCTAATTACACCTGCCGACTAGCTGGTCTTCAGATACACACACATTGTCTGGGCAGCTCAAGTCCCAGCTACACCAAATCGCTTGTACGTGCCCGTGTCAACCAGTGATGTTGGAATTGCCACTAACTTCATCAGTAGCGCCATCTGCAGAATAAGTGCGGCGCCACCTGGACAAAGAGGGAGACCAGATAAGGAGGCAACATCTACTCACCCCTGTAAACTTGGGTGCTTTCCTCCCCATATACAGCCTTTGTGATCAACCCTCCCTAAAAACTTAGATGCTTTTTCCATTCTGATTTGCAGCATACAGTTACCTCCATTTCCAGCTCTTATCTCTAACACTGAGTAAGAGCCAGAAAGCAGTCATAGGCAGAAGAGCTGGTGAAGGGCTTACACATTCTGCAACTTTCAAGCTTTCATTACAATTTTCTATCACTTTGTTGCTGCATTTACGAATAGAATGAGAAATGCAAAATTCAGTGTCTAAAATAGTGGTCTCTGGAAAAAAGCAGCCATGTTAATCAAATGCCGGACCACCCCTTAAAGTCACAAGTCTAACACTTATTCCTGGTTACAGGTGAAAGCCGTCCCCTGCTGTGACATAAGTCAGTGGCAGAGCTGACTGGCAGCAGATCTCCCGAACTGCTTCCGCTGCATCACAGGAGCGGGAAGGCAGCAAGAAGAAGCCACTGCTGCAGATTAGGGACCACCCTGCCTCCATCAATAGTCTGCTGGTGGTCCTTAAAGGAGAATTTAGAAACAATTATCCAGTTAAAACTTTTCTAAGAACCCAACCAGTACCCATCACATATCACAGCATGTCTGAAAGCAGAAGGCCCCTCCAGCGCTCCTTGTCCAGAGGTAACAAAAACTTATCAGAGGCCAAGTCTCAGCACCAATAATCCTACATAACTAAAATCTTGTTTGTGGGTTTTTGTCACCTTCCCCCAAAAACAGAAGAAGCTGCTCAGCGAAATGTAGCAGCAAAACCAGCGCCCTAAAAACCACAAAGAGAAGAGTCGCTCTGGTGAGAAACAGGTGCACATATAGCGTGATGGAGGCAACGCTGCTACCGCTCCCCAACTCATCTGTCCTCAGCCGATGTACTGGAGCTCAACAGCAAGTAACAGCAACCGCAGCCAGGGGGCAGGTCTGACCCCCAAGTGCACTGATCACTGTACACCGTGACTGCACCAGCAGAATAGGGAGTGCAGCTCTGGAGGATAATAAAGGATGTAACTCAGGATCAGTACAGGATCAGTAATGTAATGTATGTACACAGTGACTGCACCAGCAGAATAGTGAGTGCAGCTCTGGAGTATAATACAGGATGTAACTCAGGATCAGTAATGTAATGTATGTACACTGTGACTGCACCAGCAGAATAGTGAGTGCAGCTCTGGAGTATAATACAGGAGGTAACTCAGGATCAGTAATGTAATGTATGTACACAGTGACTGCACCAGCAGAATAGTGAGTGCAGCTCTGGAGTATAATACAGGATGTAACTCAGGATCAGTAATGTAATGTATGTACACAGTGACTGCACCAGCAGAATAGTGAGTGCAGCTCTGGAGTATAATACAGGATGTAACTCAGGATCAGTAATGTAATGTATGTACGCAGTGACTGCACCAGCAGAATAGTGAGTGCAGCTCTGGAGTATAATACTGGATGTAACTCAGGATCAGTACAGGATCAGTAATGTAATGTATGTGCACAGTGACTCCACCAGCAGAATAGTGAGTGCAGCTCTGGAGTATAATACTGGGTGTAACTCAGGATCAGTAATGTAATGTATGTGCACAGTGACTCCACCAGCAGAATAGTGAGTGCAGCTCTAGAGTATAATACAGGATGTAACTCAGGATCAGTACACGATCAGTAATGCAATGTATGTAAACTGAGACTGCACCAGCAGAATAGGGAGTGCAGCTCTGGAGTATAATACAAGATGTAACTCAGGATCAGTACAGGATTGGTAATGTAATGTATGTACGCAGTGACTGCACCAGCTGAATAGTGAGTGCAGCTCTGGAGTATAATACAGGATGTAACTCAGGATCAGTACAGGATTGGTAATGTAATGCATGTACGCAGTGACTGCACCAGCAGAATAGGGAGTGCAGCTCTGGAGTATAATACAGGATGTAACTCAGGATCAGTACAGGATCAGTAATGTAGTGTATGTACACAGTGACTCCACCAGCAGAATAGTGAGTGCAGCTCTGGAGTATAATACAGGATGTAACTCAGGATCAGTACAGGATCAGTAATGGAATGTATGTACACCGTGACTGCACCAGCAGAATAGTGAGTGCAGCTCTGGAGGATAATACAGGATGTAACTGAGGATCAGTACAGGATCAGTAATGTAATGTATGTACACAGTGACTGCACCAGCAGAATAGTGAGTGCAGCTCTGGAGTATACAGGATGTAACTCAGGATCAGTACAAGATCAGTAATGTAATGTATGTACACAGTGACTGCACCAGCAGAATAGTGAGTGCAGCTCTGGGGTATAACTCAGGATCAGTACAGGATCAGTAATGTAATGTATGTACATAGTGACTCCACCAGCAGAATAGTGAGTGCAGCTCTGGGGTATAACTCAGGATCAGTAATGTGAAACCAAGAAAATTATGTGAGGTGTAAACTTCTGCACTGACTCCAGTAACAGTAGGAATACTACGAAGAATATATCACAGTAATATATGGTGCATAAATGTCTACAATAATCAGTTTTTCTACCGTCATCACTGATTAGTCCATAGTCAGTACAGTCATCGCTTCAGTCATCCCATAGGGGGCGATGCAGAAATGTCTTCAGTCAGGACTGTACAGGAAGAGCTGTATAGATGTGTGGTGTTCATCTTACTGGAACGAGCCGTGTGTGCACAGGACGGCGTGTCTGCGCTCAGCTGCGCTCCTCACTGGTGCAGAACGAGACATAATATGGTGGCAGGTAAAGTATACAGCAGGGAATGTATAGTCTACAACCGCGGTGTCACGTATGGTGCATGTAATGTGTATACAGTATATACTAAAGGATGGCACAGCAGAGGAAACGGAGGGAACACAGCCGCGCTGTTCTGGAGTTAGAACCAATATTAATTACTGATAAGAATCCACAATTAGTAAGAAACTTAGAGCGACCCTCATTTTTATCTCAAATCAATACTACAAGTGAAAATAAGAAACTTTGTAATATATCAGAGAAATTTGCTTCTTTCTCCTCCCAAACTGATATTTCACTCAACTCAGGGGTAAAATCTGTAGAGTCTGTATTCAGTGACAGATTTTCTCATTACTGAGATAGGAGATGACAGTTGGTGCTTATAAAGTTCTATGGAGGGGGAGGAGCTCCTTTAATAACAGCACTCAATGCCAGTCTGCTGCAACAAAAGCCAATAAGAAATTGTCTTGCATGAGGAAAGCCATAAATTTACAGAAAAGGGAGAGAAAAGAAAGCCGCTCCCCAATTCTTCCCCACCCATTCCAGATATCAGGAGACCCCATACACATTACATTGTTTACAGGTTGACTTTAACACTTTCATAACTGGGTGATTTTTTATTATTTTGTGTTTATGTTCTTTCCTCCCATTCTTACATAACTTTTTTTTTATTTTTCAGTCAAAATCTTACCACTGTGTATAAAACACTGCAAGCCTTCCTATCTGGATGACTACTCATGCAGAACACAGTTTATCGTCCGACAAGTTTTTTTTTGCATCTCTTAACTTCCGGACCGTCCATAAACTATTAACGTCCGGGGTGGTCCATGTTCTAAAAAGTCACTGCATAGTAGAGCAGCTGCAACAGAGAGGAGTCGGCAGTCAGACACAGCCAGACCCCGCATAGGAAAGGCACTGACTGTTTATTACCCTCATTGCCTTCTCGATAGCTATATACACAGCACTGAACAAGCTCTGTGTATACTGTCATATGAAGCGCTAATGGTGCTTCCTCCTCCGGACCCAATGGTCATGTGATTGCTGGCTGTAGCGAGAGAGCAGGACCTGCTGGGTCTTAGACTTAGTCAGTTCTCCTATTCAGCCAGGAATTTCCCCTGTAAACTGGGACTAATATACCAGCCCCAATTACAGGGGAAATCAGGTAAAAAAAAATATATAAGCAAATTAGTAAAATCCTGATACCCTCGACTGTACTCCCTGCCAGTTAGGGTGCGTGCTCATTTGTGGACATCTCACTTGGGTCATGAAAATATCACGAACCTTCGATTGGTTGAGAGCTTCATTTCGCAGTCTTTGTTTGTTCTTCTGCAATTTGCTGGGCATAGTCTTTCCCGTCCTGAAGTCGAAGCTGCTGAGGTCGACAGTATTGCCCAGGTACCTCGCCAGCTGGGGCTTGCTCCTGAACTTCTTCCCGCTTGGACTAGAAAGAAGAAAACAATTACATAAGTATGGGTCCATCCAAACCGGGGGAGGGGGACTGATCCTACTACTCTACAGACGTAATAGCAGATAAAAGCCTTCATCACCGGATGGTGCATCACGCGCCTTCCTTCTGCAAAAGCAAGTTAGGGGTCCCAGGCAGGGAGGACGGGACAGGCATAGCTTTGACGGCCCGATGCATAAACAAGACAGATGTGATGAACCAGACGCGTTTCGGGCCTCTCTGCACTAAGTGAAAGTTGCAATTTACTGACGGCAAGCAGTGATCTTGAAAACACCTGCAATTGTTGCAAAAAATTCTTCAAAATGGCAAACGCAGTTTCATGAATTTTGCACAAAATGAAGAATGCACTTTCCTTTCGCTTTTTTACTATATTTGTGTTTTTAATTTTTTAAAGGAGCAAAAAAAAGTCACACGTTCCGTTAAAAAACATCAGACGTATATCTAACAATAGCAAAAAAAAAAAAAGTTCTGGCGTGCAAATAAAGTAAATTAAAGGGGGAAAAAAAAAAAGAACATTCTTGGGGAGGGGACCGGAACACATTTGCAAGAGTCCCCGACTGTGCTGTGTCCACAGCAAATAGCAAGCAATAGTGTCTAGGTGACTCTATGCAAAGGACAGATTATTTATAGGGGTATAGTTGCCGAGACCCTCTACTAATCTCAAAAATAGCGGACCCAAATTCCCCTTTGTAATTGAAGTGTTAAGGTACCGTCACATTTAGCGACGCTGCAGAAATCCCGACAACGATACGACCTGTCAGGGATCGTTGCTGCGTCGCTATGTGGTCGCTGGTGAGATGTCAAACAGGCAGGCTCACCAACGATCAGGGGAGCAGCGACATCGTGGAAAGAATCTTTCCTGCTCCTGGTTACGAGCCTGCTGAAGCAAGAGCAGGCTGGTAACCATGATAAACAGCGGGTTACTAGGGGCACACGAGCACCTAGTAACCCGCTGTTTATCATGGTTACCACTCTGCTATGGTGAGCTGGAGGTTACCGCTCACCCTAGCAGAGTGGTAACCATGATAAACAGCGGGTTACTAAGTGCGCGTGTGCCCCTAGTAACCCGCTGTTTATCATGGTTACCAGCCTGATCGCTGCTCCCGCTGGTCACACACAGCGATGTGTGCTGATCAGCAGGAGGGCAACAACCAAAAAAAGGTCCAGGACACTCTGCAGAGATCAACGACCTCACAGTAGGGGCCTGATCGCTGCAAAGTGTCACACATAGCAACATCGCTGGTGAGGTCGCTGTTGCGTCACTAAAACCTTGACTTAGCAGCGATCTCGCTAGCGATCTCGCTATGTGAGACGGGGGCTTTAATGAGCACATGCTCACTACTGCTCCTCCAGACCCATAAGGGATTATTGGCCCCTCTTTCTCCGGATCAGTGGGGACCTAAGCAGGTGGACCAACAAAGAACATACATTTGTCATCTATATTGTGTATATGGGATATTTGTTGTTAATGGGACAATCCATGAACAAAACCCTACAGGGTCACAAATGACCTATTGGGTAAATTAAGTCTTTATTTAGCATTTATCATATAAAAAAAAAAATCTTGAAATGTTGCAGTTTTCACTCTCAGCCTCACTAGACTAGTTCTGTAGATACCACTTTTCAGCAGTCTCGTTATCATCGCAGGCAGGATTACAATGGAAGGTAACACCTCTATGAAAGATGTAACATCCACACCTGGTGATGTCACCGCTCAGCTCCTCTCCTCTCCTGTACATTGACCTCTGCGCAGTTCACGGAGCCTTCGTCACCTCCAGCCTAGTTTCCAATGCCCAGGGAGCAAATCTCTCCAGCAATGAAGTGTACATTCATGTGTCCAACCCTTTTGCAGCCCAACTAGTGGCCCCCAGCAATTACTGCAGAAACTACATTGATAAGAGCAGTTCTGCATTATCAATGTAGTTTCTGATGTTGAGATCACGATCGTGTGAGGTACCCAAAAACTGCAGCTTATGGGTACGGTGCAACACGGCCACGTCAAGGCAGAGCAGACTGCAAAGACACGGAGACGGGTAACAGGATGCAACATCGTTTGTACTCATGAGATGGACGCTCAAGCACCGACAGTCCGGGAAGTATCTGCCAGTCCTAACAAATGTTCAGCAGATTCCCCAAAATGTCTGCATGTGATATAGCAATTGTCAGATCCTCAGCGCCACGTTCATCCACATATAATTTGTGCTTGCATGTAGCACATTACAGCCCCATGGCATACCCCCCAAAATCTGAAACCTCACCCAGATCTAACAAGGGCTGCCCACAAATCCATAATGTTGGAGAACATCTGCATGAGTCCTTCTCCCCTTAACCGTTTTGCACCCCCCTCCCACTGCTCCTAATAATAAAGGGGTCATAGCGCTACCTCCTCTTCCAAGTATTTCCTGCACAATGGCGCAAACATGCAGGATGACACCAGTAAGGGCACCACGCTGACTTTCTCAGCTATTTTTGGAGCATCAATAGAAGCCAATGACTAGAGCCACCTCTCCACTGACAGCGTCCGCAGGGTAGGGGACCACCGGTCTCTACATAAGTGCAGGTCTCAGAGGTGGGACCAACATCTAGAAGACATCCTGGGGGAGCGTTGAGATTAAAGTATTCCTTTAAAGGTGCCCATATACATTAAAGTCTGCCAAACCCATCTGCTAATTTGGGAGGGTGGGGTTCAACTTTGTAATGTATGGTGGAGCTGTTTCTATACCGAGTATGGGCGCGCGATGGACTGGGCGCGCGGATGCCACAGATGATTTGCAGTGGCATCTTCCTTTCTACATTATAAAACACATGCACGCTCAGCCGAATTGAGGGTGCATGTGTACTGGGGAGTCAGGAGCAATAATTGAGGCCAAAGAAACAACTATCTAAAGTCTATTGGCATATAAGTTTCCTCAAATTGCAAGTTACCCCCTATCAATAGGACAGGGGAGGACTTGCTGATGGCTGGGAGTCTGACCACTGGGACCTGCGGTGATCCCAAGAATGGGACCCCCATCTCCAACAGCTGAACATACGTACCTGCTCTATTCAAGACAGCGCTCTGTAGAGCTCTGTTCTCAGGATCGGTGGGGGTCACAGTGGATAGTGGAAAACTTGTGATTTTGAGAACTTCTTTGGGAAAGCACGGTGCCCCTTTTTTTTTTTCCTGCACAACGGCGCCCCGCAGCCACCCTGCTGTGAAGGGAACTGCAGCAGAGTCCTCATCATTGTGAGGATCGTAGCGGTCCCAGAGGTCAGACCTCCACCCACAGTGCAATGATGGTATATCCCTACCAACGAGCCACCAATTCACAAGATGGGCGTGTCCCTTTAAGGACGGACAGTGTACCACACATTCTTTGCTTTTTACTGAGCCAGTTTCACAGCAGAGAAATCGAAAAGCTCCGTCTGATCATCATCACCGCAGGGTGAGAAAGGAGAAAAGAACCCATGAGGCCGGTGATCGTCCCGGAAGTGATCGTCTCCGCAGACACCGCGCTCTGGAATTACTACTTTACTGCACGATTTCCTCATGCAACGCCCCGACCAGCTCAGCCATTAACCCCTCACCGCCCGGCTGAGCTCTTCTGCTGAAAGGGGATGTGCACACTGACTTTATGAAGCAAAAAAAAAACTCCAAATTTTGAGAGAATTTGCGCTCAAAAAAAAATCTCAACAAAAAGTGCTCAGTGTGCACATGAGCCTACTGGATAAGGCCCTCTAGGTCAGCATTCTCTCTATGGGGGCACAGCAGAGACGCCCCACGTGATATCCAAGTTCTTATGACGATCTGTCCTTGTTGTGACAATGTCCCGGGGGAGGGGGGGGGGGTTTGAGACCCTTCTATTCCAAACAGAAAAGAAATGACAATGCCCTTTATTACGGCCAGACCTCACCCACAACGGGGCATTTAGAGAGGGTCCTGAAAAAAGGACCCGCACTGATCCATTAAAGGAGTCGTTTTCCAGCGCCCTTCACTTCCACATCGATGATGGTTTGCTCGGCTGTCAGGCATCGTGCAGCTAGGCGGTGGAAAGACCTGCCAACACGGGGGAATTAGCCCAAAGTCCACCGATGCGTCCTATGGTGGCATACGGATGCCCGGGAGACCAGTCAATGATCAGCACAAGTGGAAGAAGGTGCAGCTGAGCAGCCATAGGCAGTCCGATGTTACACACGCAAGATCAGACGCTGCCCTGGACTAAAGTCTCTGACGTCACAAGGCTAGAAAATGATCCCGAGCAGGGAGCTGTGTAAATGGACCACACCCGGCCATAAATCCACCCGCAGTCCAGGCTACGCCCCGTCCTGTGACTCATTCACCCTGTCACTGTCACACTATATCTGATACGTTAAATATGGCCCCTAGATGAGGGCCGGCCACCCCACCAGGGAACCAGATCACCCTAATGCAAGCTTGTGTGTAGCTTTAAGGGAAATTTCCTTTAGGCTCCTTAAAGAGATTATCCACTGCCTCTTACGTCCACATCGGGAGGCGAGAGGAGCTACTGATGACGGGCACATGCAAAGTATCAGACAGGGGCACAAGACCTGGCAAAAGGCCGGCAAATCTCACATCAGCACCGCCTCTTACCTCCCAATGCAGGTGGGCGAGGTGCTGGATAGACATTTAAAATTGGCCGTCCAGGCGCAGTCTCAAGTTTGGGGACATACCACTGCTCGCTGGACGGTACAGCTCAGATAAGCGCACGCTCATGTGTACGGGGGGCCTGGAAGGATAGCGGTCAGCAGAGTGCATGCTCATGTGTACGGGGGGCCTGGAAGGATAGCGGTCAGCAGAGTGCATGCTCATGTGTACGGGGGGCCTGGAAGGATAGCGAACAGCATGGGGGGATGAGGGGGGTCTGGAGGGATAGCTGTCATCAGCGGGAATATTCATTCATGTGCACGGGGGAGGGGGCTCCAAGGGATAGCGGTCAGCATAGCGAATGTTCATGTGTACGGGGGGGGGGGGGGGGGGGTCGGCAAGAAAGAGGTCAACAGAGTACATGCTCATGTGTATGGGGGCCTGGAAGGATAGTGGTCAAATAAGCAAGCATTCATGTGTATAGGGGGGCCTAGAGGGATAGTGGTCAGATAAGAGAGCATTCATGTGTATTGGTGTAAAAGGGGGGTATTAGAGATCGCTGTCAGCAGAGTGAGTGTTCATGTGTATGGGGGCATCAGAAGAGATAGTAAACAGCTGAGTGAGCATTCATGGGGGTCTGGGAGAGAGAACGGTTATACCAGCGACCAATAATGTGAATGGGGGTTCAGCAACAAAGCGGTCAGAGAAGCGAACATACATGTGTTCCGGGGGGGGGGGCCTGGAGGGATAGTGGTCAGATAAGCGAGCATTCATGTGTATAGGGGGAGCCTGGAGGGATAGTGGTCAGATAAGCGAGCATTCATCTGTATAGGGGGGGCCTAAAGGGATAGTGGTCAGATAAGCGAGCATTCATCTGTATAGGGGGGGCCTAAAGGGATAGTGGTCAGATAAGCTAGCATTCATGTGTATAGGGGGGTCCTAAAGGGATAGTGGTCAGATAAGCGAGCATTCATGTGTATAGGGGGGGCCTGGAGGGATAGTGGTCAGATAAGCGAGCATTCATGTGTATAGGGGGGGCCTGGAGGGATAGTGGTCAGATAAGCGAGCATTCATGTGTATAGGGGGGGGCCTAAAGGGATAGTGGTCAGATAAGCGAGCATTCATGTGTATAGGGGGGGCCTAAAGGGATAGCGGTCAGATAAGCGAGCATTCATGTGTATAGGGGGGGCCTGGAGGGATAGTGGTCAGATAAGCGAGCATTCATGTGTATAGGGGGGGCCTAAAGGGATAGTGGTCAGATAAGCGAGCATTCATGTGTATAGGGGGGGCCTAAAGGGATAGCGGTCAGATAAGCGAGCATTCATGTGTATAGGGGGGGCCTGGAGGGATAGTGGTCAGATAAGCGAGCATTCATGTGTATAGGGGGGGCCTAAAGGGATAGCGGTCAGATAAGCGAGCATTCATGTGTATAGGGGGGGCCTGGAGGGATAGTGGTCAGATAAGCGAGCATTCATGTGTATAGGGGGGGCCTAAAGGGATAGTGGTCAGATAAGCGAGCATTCATGTGTATAGGGGGGGCCTAAAGGGATAGCGGTCAGATAAGCGAGCATTCATGTATACAGTTGCGGACATTCATGTGTACGTGGGGAGGGGGTTCAGAGAGATAGCTGTTGGATAAACGAGCATTTATGTGTACAGTGGGGTACGGAGAGAGCTGTCAGCAGAGTGAGTGTTCACGTGTACAGGGCCGGAGGGATAGCTGTCAGACAAGCGAGCATTCATGTGTATTGGGGTGAAGGTGGGTATTAGAGATCGCTGTCAGCAGAGTGAGTGTTCATGTGTATGGGGGAGTCAGGAGAGATAGAAACAGCTGAGTGAGCATTCATGGGGTCTGGGAGAGAGAACGGTCATAACAGCGACCAATCATGTGTATGAGGGTCCAGAGACAAAGCGAGCACTTGTGTGTGGCGGTGGAGAGCTAGCTGGCTGATGGAGTATGTGTGTATGCGGGAATTAGGGGTCAGGAGAGAGCGCCGTCAGATGAGAGAGCGTCCATGTGTACGGGTGCGGTCCAGAGAGTGACGCCAGAGTTCTTCTGAATTGGGAAGTTGAGAGCGAGCGTTTATCTATATAGGGGTCTGGAGAGGTAGCGGTCAGATGTCAGTATACTTGTGCGGGGGGGGGCTGGAGAGAACGGTCAGCGGAGCTGGCATTCATGCTTATGGGGGACCTAAGAGATCGCTGTCAGCAGAGCGAGAGTTCAGGTGTACAGGGGGAGAGACACTCGTCCATGTGTGTATGGGGGGGTCCGGCAGACATCGCTGTCAGGTGAGTCAGCACTCATCTATCACAGCAGTATGGTCAGGTTTAGTGTGCAGCTGCATCTCCCCACACTGACCACTAGGGGCGCCCCCAAATAAAAAGTTCTGAAACTTTCTAATAATGGGGAGGAAATAATAATCAGGTTTTATCAGATCTCTGCTCACGATCAACAGCTGGAAAAGCACCATTGTGTCCTCTCAGGACAGTTTGCTACAATGTATCAGTCTGGAGGCCTCATCTACACTGGATACAACTGTAACAATTGTGCTCAGATTTCACCTACATCCTGATTCCAAAATCCACCCATGTGAACACAGACTTAGCACCAACTGTCCAGTGTAATCACAGAGGCCATCGGGCGCCATTAGTGACCATCAGCTGTCCGAAAACCTCTTATACTGCTCCGAGGACAAAACCATCCAAAGTAGGTGTGAATGAGACCTAAACTGCAGGGCAGACTCATCATTAAATTTGTGTCTTTTTTTTTTTTTGCGATTTTTTTTTCACTTTTATTTTCTGTTGGCCGTGTGGGCGGGGTTAGCTAGTTCCAGATATTTTTGGCCTATTTCATCATTTGCAACTTTTTAACAAAGTTGATTTTTTATTTTATTTTTTTGATACAATTACACTCCTCTAACCCTCACAGGTGGTGGAAGAGTATTTGTAGCTTTTTTTTATTTTTTTTGTAATTTTTTTTCTTTTGCACAGTGGAATCTTATAAAGGATTCTGAGACTTTAAATTCCAAGACGGCACAAAAACAAGAAAACCGATCCAATAAAAGCGGCTGGATGGATTTAAAATTCAACAGCACAAAAAAATAAAATAAAATAAAAATATAATAATAAACAAATAAATGTATAATAAAATAAAAATCATCAAATAATAAAAATAAATTTAAATAATAATAATAATATACAAGACGTATTAAAAGGTTAAAAAAAATGTAAATAATTTTAAAAAATAAAAATTGGAGCAAGTGATGAGAAGCTTTTTTTTTTCCCCAGCCGCAGTCTTGCGTCCAAAACCGGCTGCCACAGAGTATCGGCCTGGAGGCTGAACCACGGCTGCAAGAGTTAAATTAACTGTTTGGTTTTGCCCGTGTTTTCTTAAATATCCTAATTCATCATTTGAAAATTTTGGAAAAAAAAATAAAAAAAATTTTTTTTGGGGGGGGGTGGGGTTAGAGGGGTGCGTGCGATATCACAATACAAGAATCTAAAAAAAAAAAAAGGCACAAAAAATAGAAATAAATTGCAACATTTAAAATGCGACAGCTATAAAATAAATAAAAATAAAACGTAAATCGGAGGAGCCCTTAACGTTTCCGTTCACTGACGGCTGGCGGCGATCTGGAGAATAGTGAGAAACCGCAACACAAAGTTTATTGGAAAGTTAGAAAACTTTTCGCTATGCCTTTAACCCTTTGCGGACATTTGACAACCATCTCCTCGCTGCTGCGGGTCATGTGACGCCTCCTGCGATTTCAGTCCGGTTTACGACTCGTAAAATAAAAATAAAAAATATTTAAAAAATAAATAAATAAGGATCATGTGACCTGTCCTGTAAGTAGCCCAGTTTGTAGCCCCCGGCCGGCTCTGCTGTCACTCACACGCGCCCCCGCTCCTGTCATGCCCGCTGCTGCCCTCACCTGAAGTAGTAGACATCGCTCTTGCCGGCGCTCAGCCCGGACTTTCTGATCACCTCCTCCTTCTTCCACCCCGGCGGCAGCGCCGGACAGTCCATCCTCCTCTTCTCCATGGACCGGCTCGTCTCCCTACACCATCGCCCCGCAGCCGCTCTCTGCTGCCCCCCGCCGCGCACTGCGCCCTCTGCTGGCGGCAGCGCGATTCTCTTCCGCAATTTAGTACCGGCGTGAGCAGCGGAAGGATATACCAGAGCAGGAAACCGGTCTGATGACAGCAACTTCATTTAACCCTTTACTCGCGAACAAAAAAAAGTAGTCCGCTGTTTATGTTCTAAAAGGAGGCGTCCATTCACTTAACGAGGTTTATTTTGTTAATATAAGGTTTTTTATATAAGTCCAAAACACTTCGGAAAGGCCTTGCTGACTCACTGCGGTTTTTAATGCGTTTTTTCCTCCCTCTCAGTATTTTACACTAAGCAAATTAATGACATTTTTAATATCTCATTCACACGGTGCAGTTTTTTTCTTCTAGCGTTTGTCAATTATTTTCAGAACCGAGGTCAAAATGGCTTGAAAAAAAAAAAAGCACATAAAAAATTATGAGGAACGTAATTGTGATTTTATGGTAAAAGCTTGTGTTTTCCATGCAGAAAAAAATCCTTCTATTCCAAAACTTAAAAGTATTCAATTTTTAATGATTTTATTTTTTTCATTGAAATTTTTTTTATTGAATTTATTTTATTTATCTTATTGAATTTATTTTATTTATCTTTTATTGAATTTATTTTAATTTATCTTATTGAATTTATTTTATTTATCTTTTATTGAATTTATTTTATTTATTATTGAATTTTTTTGTTTATTTAAATTTTTTATTGAATTTATTTTATTTTTTATTGAATTTTTTTATTGAATTTATTTTATTGAAATTTTTTTATTGCATTTATTTTTTTATCTTATGTTTATTTTTTTTATATTTTTTATTGTATTTATTTTTATTTTTTACTGTAATTATTTTTTATTTATTTTTTATTTTATTTATTTAATTATAATTATCTTATTTGTTGGTTCCTCTCCAAAATCCTTCTCGAAAACTTTTTTTTTATTTATTCTTGTGGGAAATCCACTTTACTTCTCACATAATTATTTTTCTGAGGGTTTCCCCCCCATGTCAGGTTTTGAAAAACTTCTGGTGTAAAAAAAAAAAGTTCCTGTCTCTTCTAGGAATCTGCTCCAAACCGGGCACCGACCAATCAAAAGGCTGCAAATATAGAAAACTTCAAGAAGAAAAAAAAAAATCATTACAATTGCATAAGGAAAATAAATGACCCCAGAGGACGTGTTCACACAGTGTTCTTGTTACTTTTTTTTCTGCTCCTCTGCTTTTTTGGTGCAAATTTGAAGCAGCGATTTTTTTTTTTTTTTATTTTACACAAAACTTTTGATTTTACACTTAACATGCAATTGTGAAGCTTACTGGGGGGAAAAAAGGCAGCAAAAAAATTGAAGTTCAATGGTGTCTTGAAATGCACAGTGGACAGGAGTTTTCATGAAATCACATCCACTTTGCTTGAGCAATTAAACAGCAGATTAACTAGGCAAAAAATACAGTATTTACATTACATGGGATCAAGGCCAAAAACTCCCCAAAAAAAAACAGCAATTTCTGCTTGAAAAAACTTTTTTTTGAAAGCTGAAAAAGAAACTCCATGAAAACTCAGCCTAAGTTCACACTAAATTGGGATTTTTCTGCCTGTAAAATCCACATCTAATGAAAAGCTTATTATAAGGGACGTCTCAACACTGAGTGGTTTTTGGCGAGCGCTTCCGCTGCAAAAACCTATTAAAAAAAAAAAAAAAAGACCTGCATTGCAAACACATTTTGCCGCGATTTTTGTGCTGAAAAAAATGCTCCATTTTTGAGAAGTTTTTTTTATTTGTTTTTTTAACCCATTTTGAGTGGACTGCACCCTATTTGGATCAGATTCCATCAGGAGGCTCATCGTAGAAGTGGCAAGCATTTTTTTCCCCTTTTCCACCAGGTGTTTGAAAAACCTCAAAAACTTAAAAAAAAAAAAAAAAAAAAAAAAAAAAAAAAAAGCACTCAAAATTCCTCATATGAACAGCAAACTAGATTTCACATAGATATGAATTAGAAAGTTTTCCAGGTGGTTTTTAAAGAAAGATTTTGGATTTTTTTTCTCCACTTATATTAAGATTATTGCACCCTTTCAGACAACTGTGTCTGGATTGGACGGATACCTCAGCGCCCCTAGAACTGCACCCCAAAATCCATTTTACTTGACTGCACAAACATAGGGGCATTCTAAGGGGCATTCTCACACTAGGCATTTTTTCAGCAGCAAAACCTGATCTCTTGGCAGGAAAGAAGCTGTGTTAAAAATGCAGGTTTTGGTGCGTTTTTCAGGATCCCAAAGTTCAGCTTTGCTTCCACCACAGAAACATGAACACAGGTCATCAATTCAAGACATATGTGAAACCATATTAATCAGAATTTCAAATGTAACAATGGGGGGAGGTCACTAATTTAATTAAACTGTCCTTATCCAAACTGCCATCTCAGGTGACCAAGACAAGATGGTAAAAAAAATCACAAAAATAATTGAGTTTCACATACTGCTGTATTTGCTTTTTTTCACTAAAAACGCAGCAAAACCTGATAGCTATGGTCACACTAGGCTTTTTTTTTTCCCGGCCCATTACTTTCAATGAGTAAAAAACGCTGAAAGAAATGAAATGCTCTATTGTGCAAAAAAAAAACATGCAAAGCAAAAAATACTGAGGACAAGAAAACCAATGCGTGTGCATGAGATTTCTGAAAGCTCAAAGACTTTGCTGGTACTGTAAAACGCAGCTGAAAATTTGCATAAAAAAACACCAAGTGTGAACATAGCCTTTAACTCTGTTTTATGGGATTATCTCCACAGTAGTCACATTGTGGAGCGCTCTCATTAGCAGCAGTGGGGTCTTCCGCACACACCATCTGTTGGGCATTGACAAGAACCCACCAGAGAAATCCCACAATCTGCATTATATACAAACATGGACACTATGGGACAGACACTGCATTACTGCCATGTAGACCTTACTCGTACCACAGGGTGACCGTTCTGTGATGGGACCCAAACCATCTCTGTCAGTCAAACCTCTCCCCAACCTCACAGCTGACAAATTTAAAGGGCAGGTGGGGTCCAGCACTAATTAGAAGCAGGATGGGGGGAGGAGATCAGCCAAATAGGGAGAACATCACCACCTACACTACAAAAAAAACACTGGCCAGCACCTCCGGACAGAATAAAGCAAGTGTGAACAGGTGCGAGCTGCTGAGACTGAACCACATACAAACCAAAGAATACGGCAGCCACGCTCAGATGTCCGTGTACGGAGCGGCTGCGGGGCTACTCACTGAGAACTTGGCAGTCTCATATACTCCTGACCTGGGAGTGGTCAGGAGCCCCCCGGCCGGTCCGTGTATCACGTCACGTATGGCTGAACGAGGCTTTAGGTTTTGTGCACACTGAGTTTTTCTGAGTTCAAAAACGCCAATTTTTTATTTTTTTTTTACAGTGAAAAGGCTCCTTGTTTGGGAAAGTTTTGATGGGACGGTGCCAAGTTTGGAGCTGAATTTATCTAGAGCCGCTGCGGGGAAGTGACAGGAACTTTATTTATTTTTTTTTATCATCAAGTGTTTTCGAAAATCTGAAAAATGATGAAAAGACTGAAAGTACGAGCAGGAAAGAGGTTTTCCAATAGAAATGAGAGCATTTTTTTTTTGGGGGGGGGCAATTTTTTTTTTTCTCAGGCAGTTTTAGTTTTCTTGCTGAGCGGAAACTCAGTGTTTTAGAAGAGTTTTTGTATTTGGAGAGTTTCTGGTCAGTTTCTGCTCCAAAAACTCACTGTGCACATATCGCGAGAATGTTTTTTAAAGGGGTTGTCCAGGCTTAGGGCTCAAGTCTGCGATCACTCTATGTGACTGATGACTTATGAATCCTCACAGCGCGCCTCAGGGCGGTCACTCCTTCCAGCTTCGGTGAGGAGTAACAGTTGTCTCTGACCTTGGATGACGACCACCGATCAGGGGACCTTCTTCTTTGTAACAGTCTGAAGTCTTTTGCCTTTTGGGACAACATACCTGTCCCCCATGTTTTATGGTAGAGAATACAATTCCCCATGTTTTATCTTAAGGAATACATGAGGATGGGACTGGTCCTCCTCTGATTGCTGGTGAGATGGGAGGTAGAAGTGGTGGCCAAGCGTTTATCCCCCTGGTCTTCAGCACTGAGTACATAGGTATGCAGGTACATCACCATGTTGGCTCCCACTAACCAAACCTCACCCAACACCAGTCCCGAAGTCACCGTGTGCACAGTCCTCCAGACATTGGAGGAGAGGAGCCATTTTTATGCCAACATAACCATCATCACTTCTTCTCATAAAGGTTGGGGGTGTGTAGTTTTAAGTTGGGGTCCTCCCCTCTGCCGCCCAATGACATCAGTTGAGGGTCGGTCCCTGAGGTTCTTCTACTTTTCAATGTTTCTTTATGTAGGAAAATCTAAACTATTAGAAAATGAAAAGTTCTAAAATAACTTCTGTTTCACTTCTTGAACATTTCTTAAGATCTCCCCTTGCCGTCATAGACTAGTAATATTTCTAATCACATCTGGTGTCCAAATGTCTGAAAGCTGAGACTTTGTTACAATTGCATCCAGTGTTCATTATGATCTGTGTGTGTGGTCTTATAGCAGGAGAGCAGCTGTTACATTGTATCAGTGACCAGAAACCTAATCATAAAATGTATCAACCTGGATCCCGGACTATTCAACCTGATAATGACCGAGCAGCGTAAATTAACGGTGTCCATCCCGGGGCTTTGTAGATTTACTGGGGCTAAATCTCCTACTCCAGCAATGGAGAATAAAGGGACTCTGGGGGAAAAGACAGAAAATGACTGATCCTTAGGATAAGCAATCAATGAGGGTCGAACGTCCGCTGCCCACCACATGTCAGCGATTTGCTGTCAGATGATCGCCCATATACAGAGCCAGCACCGCACGCTCTGCAGGGCTTATTCTTAGGAACTGAGGCTCAGCTCCCATTCACTTCAATAGTAGCTGAGCAGCAGAACCCTATGGATAGGTCATCAGTATACACGTCCTGACAACCCCTATACATTTTCAGGGAGCTTCATGAATTGGAATGCATTGAGCTCCCCCTAGTGGTGGCTTTAGATGGATTTTTTTTTTATATATATATATAATTTTATCTCAGGCTGTGTAAACGTACGCTGCGGATCTGGGGCTGTCTTTTTAGGAACCTCCATAAATATGTATTCCTCTGAGTGGTGGGCTACGCCTAGATGGGCTCATGCATTTCTATGATCCCATATACCTCCAGCCTCATGAACGGTACTGATCTCCACCAAAGAAGCAAAGATCTCGGCTGAGCACTTCTGCCCCTTAATGTCAACCATTGTGGGGTCAAAGAATGGGGACCCATACTGATAAAAACATCTACCACGTCACCATGCCGCAGTTACTTTTTAAGCTTTTCTAACTTAACACAGTGGTCAGCAGAAGGGTTATTTGGCAGACCGCCATTTCTCCAGGAAAGGATGGGGCATGTTCAAATCTATCTGTCCAATCCTTCTCTCGCCAACATCTGCCATTGGTAAACAGTCCGGACATCCTTGTACACACCAGATGGTTGGACGATTGTGGCGTAATGAGAGTGTTGGGGCTGACGTTCCTCTGACATATACGGCCATTTTACACCTAATGACGCTGCCTGGAATCCTGCGATCGTCATAGCAGAATGATTGGCCGATCCCGGTGACTCGATCTGCAGCCGTTTACACCGAACCCAGAGGAACAATAGAAGCCGACATCAAAGAGCCCGCCGCTTCCCTCGTCTGATGAGTGGATCCCACATGAGACCTACGAGGGGCATGTCTGGTCCTGCTCGTGGAGATGCCTGCGGCTGGGGATGTGCACGGGGCTCGTTGCTGCCGGCTGCACATGGGAAGCCATGATGTACAGGTTATGTCTTGCAAGGATTAGGGATAATGGGATAATAGATGTGAAGTCGCCAGAGACACCGTGCCAAGATGGGAACATCAAGCAAACGTGCTGTGCCACGAGTCCAATATATGGTTAAAGCAGGGGCGGACATATCATTGGGGCAAACTGTGCAGCCGCATAGGGGCCTGAGAGCTAAGGGGGCCACTAATACCCCCAAAGCAGGTGGAATTGTGCAATATGATGACCTCTTGGACTGAAAAAGTCATTATATTGTAGCATTTCATGGGTGCACTGAGTTCTCCTCCTCCTGCGCTGGTCATTATAATGTGGTATTACATGGGTGCACTGAGTCCTCCTCCTCCTGTGCTGGTCATTATAATGTGATATTACAGGGATGCACTGAGTCCTCCTCCTACGCTGGCAGACGTGTCATTATAATGTGATATTACATGGGTGCACTGAGTCCTCCTCCTCCTGCGCTGGTCATTATAATCTGGTATTACAGGGGAGCACTGAGTCCTCCTCCTCCTGCGCTGGTCATTATAATGTGGTATTACAGGGGTGCACTGAGTCCTCCTCCTCCTGCGCTGGCAGATGGGTCATTATAATGTGATATTATATGAGTGCAGAGTCCTCCTCCTCCTGCGCTGGCAGATGGGTCATTATAATGTGATATTACAGGGGTGCACTGAGTCCTCCTCCTGCGCTGGCAGATGGGTCACTATAATGTGATATTACAGGGGTGCACTGAGTCCTCCTCCTCCTGCTCTGGTCATTATAATGTGGTATTACAGGGGTGCACTGAGTCCTCCTCCTCCTGTGCTGGTCATTATAATGTGATATTACAGGGGTGCACTGAGTCCTCCTCCTATGCTGGCAGACGTGTCATTATAATGTGATATTACATGGGTGCACTGAGTCCTCCTCCTCCTGCTCTGGTCATTATAATCTGGTATTACAGGGGAGCACTGAGTCCTCCTCCTCCTGTGCTGGTCATTATAATGTGATATTACATGGGTGCACTGAGTCCTCCTCCTCCTGTGCTGGCAGACGTGTCATTATAATGTGATATTACATGGGTGCACTGAGTCCTCCTCCTCCTGCGCTGGTCATTATAATGTGATATTACATGGGTGCACTGAGTCCTCCTCCTCCTGTGCTGGTCATTATAATGTGATATTACATGGGTGCACTGAGTCCTCCTCCTCCTGTGCTGGTCATTATAATGTGATATTACATGGGTGCACTGAGTCCTCCTCCTCCTGCGCTGGCAGACGTGTCATTATAATGTGATATTACATGGGTGCACTGAGTCCTCCTCCTCCTGCACTGGTCATTATAATCTGGTATTACAGGGGAGCACTGAGTCCTCCTCCTCCTGCGCTGGTCATTATAATGTGGTATTACAGGGGTGCACTGAGTCCTCCTCCTCCTGCGCTGGCAGATGGGTCTTTATAATGTGATATTACAGGGGTGCACTGAGTCCTCCTCCTCCTGCTCTGGTCATTATAATGTGGTATTACAGGGATGCACTGAGTCCTCCTCCTCCTGCGCTGGCGGACGGTCATTATAATGTGGTATTACATGGGTGCACTGAGTCCTCCTCTTCCTGCGCTGGTCCTTAGAATGTGGTATTACAGTGGTGCACTGAGTCCTCCTCCTCCAGCACTGACAGACTGGTCATTATAATGTGGTATTACATGAGTGCACTGAGTCCTCCTCCTCCTGCGCTGGCAGACTGGTCATTATAATGTGATATTATATGGGTGCACTGAGTCCTCCTCCTCCTGTGCTGGTCATTATAATGTGGTATTACATGGGTGCACTGACTCCTCCTCCTCCTACTCCGCTGGCAGACCGGTCATTATAATGTGATATTACAGGGGTGCACTGATTCCTCCTCCTCCTGTGCTGGTCATTATAATGTGGTATTACAGCGTTGCACTGAGTCCTCCTCCTCTTGCACTGGTTATTATAATGTGATATTACAGGGGTGCACTGAGTCCTCCTCCTCCTGCGCTGGCGGACGGTCATTATAATGTGATATTACAGGGGTGCACTGAGTCCTCCTCCTCCTGTGCTGGTCATTATAATGTGGTATTATGTGGGTGCACTGAGTCCTCCTCTTCCTGCACTGGTCATTATAATCTGGTATTACAGGGGTGCACTGAGTCCTCCTCCTCCTGCGCTGGTCATTATAATCTGGTATTACAGGGGAGCACTGAGTCCTCCTCCTCCTGCGCTGGTCATTATAATGTGGTATTACATGGGTGCACTGACTCCTCCTCCTCCTACTCCGCTGGCAGACCGGTCATTATAATGTGATATTACAGGGGTGCACTGATTCCTCCTCCTCCTGTGCTGGTCATTATAATGTGGTATTACAGCGTTGCACTGAGTCCTCCTCCTCTTGCACTGGTTATTATAATGTGATATTACAGGGGTGCACTGAGTCCTCCTCCTCCTGCGCTGGCGGACGGTCATTATAATGTGATATTACAGGGGTGCACTGAGTCCTCCTCCTCCTGTGCTGGTCATTATAATGTGGTATTATGTGGGTGCACTGAGTCCTCCTCCTCCTGCGCTGGTCATTATAATGTGGTATTACAGGGGTGCACTGAGTCCTCCTCCTCCTGCGCTGGTCATTATAATCTGGTATTACAGGGGAGCACTGAGTCCTCCTCCTCCTGCGCTGGTCATTATAATGTGGTATTACAGGGGTGCACTGAGTCCTCCTCCTCCTGCGCTGGCAGATGGGTCTTTATAATGTGATATTATATGAGTGCACTGAGTCCTCCTCCTCCTGCGCTGGCAGATGGGTCATTATAATGTGATATTACAGGGGTGCACTGAGTCCTCCTCCTCCTGCGCTGGCAGATGGGTCACTATAATGTGATATTACAGGGGTGCACTGATTCCTCCTCTTCCTGCACTGGTCATTATAATCTGGTATTACAGGGGAGCACTGAGTCCTCCTCCTCCTGCACTGGTCATTATAATGTGATATTACATGGGTGCACTGAGTCCTCCTCCTCCTGCGCTGGCAGATGGGTCTTTATAATGTGATATTATATGAGTGCACTGAGTCCTCCTCCTCCTGCGCTGGCAGATGGGTCATTATAATGTGATATTACAGGGGTGCACTGAGTCCTCCTCCTGCGCTGGCAGATGGGTCACTATAATGTGATATTACAGGGGTGCACTGAGTCCTCCTCCTCCTGCTCTGGTCATTATAATGTGGTATTACAGGGGTGCACTGAGTCCTCCTCCTCCTGTGCTGGTCATTATAATGTGATATTACAGGGGTGCACTGAGTCCTCCTCCTATGCTGGCAGACGTGTTATTATAATGTGATATTACATGGGTGCACTGAGTCCTCCTCCTCCTGCTCTGGTCATTATAATCTGGTATTACAGGGGAGCACTGAGTCCTCCTCCTCCTGTGCTGGTCATTATAATGTGATATTACATGGGTGCACTGAGTCCTCCTCCTCCTGTGCTGGCAGACGTGTCATTATAATGTGATATTACATGGGTGCACTGAGTCCTCCTCCTCCTGCGCTGGTCATTATAATGTGATATTACATGAGTGCACTGAGTCCTCCTCCTCCTGTGCTGGTCATTATAATGTGATATTACATGGGTGCACTGAGTCCTCCTCCTCCTGCGCTGGCAGACGTGTCATTATAATGTGATATTACATGGGTGCACTGAGTCCTCCTCCTCCTGCACTGGTCATTATAATCTGGTATTACAGGGGAGCACTGAGTCCTCCTCCTCCTGCGCTGGTCATTATAATGTGGTATTACAGGGGTGCACTGAGTCCTCCTCCTCCTGCGCTGGCAGATGGGTCTTTATAATGTGATATTATATGAGTGCACGGAGTCCTCCTCCTCCTGCGCTGGCAGATGGGTCATTATAATGTGATATTACAGGGGTGCACTGAGTCCTCCTCCTCCTGCTCTGGTCATTATAATGTGGTATTACAGGGATGCACTGAGTCCTCCTCCTTCTGCGCTGGCGGACGGTCATTATAATGTGGTATTACATGGGTGCACTGAGTCCTCCTCCTCCAGCACTGACAGACTGGTCATTATAATGTGGTATTACATGAGTGCACTGAGTCCTCCTCCTCCTGCGCTGGCAGACTGGTCATTATAATGTGATATTATATGGGTGCACTGAGTCCTCCTCCTCCTGTGCTGGTCATTATAATGTGGTATTACATGGGTGCACTGACTCCTCCTCCTCCTACTCCGCTGGCAGACCGGTCATTATAATGTGATATTACAGGGGTGCACTGATTCCTCCTCCTCCTGTGCTGGTCATTATAATGTGGTATTACAGCGTTGCACTGAGTCCTCCTCCTCTTGCACTGGTTATTATAATGTGATATTACAGGGGTGCACTGAGTCCTCCTCCTCCTGCGCTGGCGGACGGTCATTATAATGTGATATTACAGGGGTGCACTGAGTCCTCCTCCTCCTGTGCTGGTCATTATAATGTGGTATTATGTGGGTGCACTGAGTCCTCCTCTTCCTGCACTGGTCATTATAATCTGGTATTACAGGGGAGCACTGAGTCCTCCTCCTCCTGCGCTGGCGGACGGCATTATAATGTGATATTACAGGGGTGCACTGAGTCCTCCTCCTCCTGCGCTGGTCATTATAATGTGGTATTACAGGGGTGCACTGAGTCCTCCTCCTCCTGCACTGGTCATTATAATCTGGTATTACAGGGGAGCACTGAGTCCTCCTCCTCCTGCGCTGGTCATTATAATGTGGTATTACAGGGGTGCACTGAGTCCTCCTCCTCCTGCGCTGACAGATGGGTCTTTATAATGTGATATTATATGAGTGCACGGAGTCCTCCTCCTCCTGCGCTGGCAGATGGGTCATTATAATGTGATATTACAGGGGTGCACTGAGTCCTCCTCCTCCTGCTCTGGTCATTATAATGTGGTATTACAGGGATGCACTGAGTCCTCCTCCTTCTGCGCTGGCGGACGGTCATTATAATATGGTATTACATGGGTGCACTGAGTCCTCCTCTTCCTGCGCTGGTCCTTAGAATGTGGTATTACAGTGGTGCACTGAGTCCTCCTCCTCCAGCACTGACAGACTGGTCATTATAATGTGGTATTACATGAGTGCACTGAGTCCTCCTCCTCCTGCGCTGGCAGACTGGTCATTATAATGTGATATTATATGGGTGCACTGAGTCCTCCTCCTCCTGTGCTGGTCATTATAATGTGGTATTACATGGGTGCACTGACTCCTCCTCCTCCTACTCCGCTGGCAGACCGGTCATTATAATGTGATATTACAGGGGTGCACTGATTCCTCCTCCTCCTGTGCTGGTCATTATAATGTGGTATTACAGCGTTGCACTGAGTCCTCCTCCTCTTGCACTGGTTATTATAATGTGATATTACAGGGGTGCACTGAGTCCTCCTCCTCCTGCGCTGGCGGACGGTCATTATAATGTGATATTACAGGGGTGCACTGAGTCCTCCTCCTCCTGTGCTGGTCATTATAATGTGGTATTATGTGGGTGCACTGAGTCCTCCTCTTCCTGCACTGGTCATTATAATCTGGTATTACAGGGGAGCACTGAGTCCTCCTCCTCCTGCGCTGGCGGACGGCATTATAATGTGATATTACAGGGGTGCACTGAGTCCTCCTCCTCCTGCGCTGGTCATTATAATGTGGTATTACAGGGGTGCACTGAGTCCTCCTCCTCCTGCGCTGGTCATTATAATCTGGTATTACAGGGGAGCACTGAGTCCTCCTCCTCCTGCGCTGGTCATTATAATGTGGTATTACAGGGGTGCACTGAGTCCTCATCCTCCTGCGCTGGCAGATGGGTCTTTATAATGTGATATTATATGAGTGCACTGAGTCCTCCTCCTCCTGCGCTGGCAGATGGGTCATTATAATGTGATATTACAGGGGTGCACTGAGTCCTCCTCCTCCTGCGCTGGCAGATGGGTCACTATAATGTGATATTACAGGGGTGCACTGATTCCTCCTCTTCCTGCACTGGTCATTATAATCTGGTATTACAGGGGAGCACTGAGTCCTCCTCCTCCTGCGCTGGTCATTATAATGTGATATTACATGGGTGCACTGAGTCCTCCTCCTCCTGCGCTGGCGGACGGTCATTATAATGTGATATTACAGGGGTGCACTGAGTCCTCCTCCTCCTGTGCTGGTCATTATAATGTGGTATTATGTGGGTGCACTGAGTCCTCCTCCTCCTGCGCTGGGAAACGGGTCATTATAATGTGGTATTAGGCTATGTGCCGACGTTGCAGAAATGAAGCAGAAAATTTCTGCTTCATTTCTGCATGTCCTTTCCCGGAAAAACGCTTGCGGAATTTGGCAAGTATTTTTCGCGCGTTTTAGAAGCGTTTTGGACATGCGGAATTGCCTTGCGTTTTTTATTGCATTGACAAGGCAATTCCGCATGCGTATCCGCAAAATTAATGGACATGCTACGGATTTTTGAGCGCATCAAAAACGCTGCGGAAAAATCCGCAGCATGGGCATTGAAATTGCGGATTCTCATTGGGGACCATGGGGGGCGGATTACCAAGCGCTTCACAAGCGTTTACGCTGCGGAAATTCCACAGCATATACGCTTGTAAAACGCTACGTGGGCACATACCCTTACATGGGTGCACTGAGATCTCCTCCTCCTGCGCTGGTCATTATAATATGGTATTACATAGGTGCACTGCGTCCTCCTCCTCCTGCGCTGGCAGACGGGTCATTATAATGTGGTATTACATGGGTGCACTGCGTCCTCCTCCTTCTGCGCTGGTCATTGTAATGTGGTATTACAGGGGTGCACTGAGTCCTCCTCCTCCTGCACTGGTTATTATAATGTGGTATTACAGGGGTGCACTGAGTCCTCCTCCTCCTCCTGTGCTGGCAATTGGGTCATTATAACGTGCCCCCTGCAATAACTACATACTTTCCAAAAAGTTGCTAAAAGTTAGAACTTTTTTTAATTGACCATAAAAAGTCATTACAATTGGCCGCAAACCTTCCTTTTCTGGTTTTGCAGCGTCTGGAAAATTCTAATGATCTCATATATATATAAAAAAAAAAAAGGAGCCGGGTTTATTGCAGGTGTCATAAACTCTTAACCCTTTCTCTAGCAGATACCAAATATTCTTCTCCTATAGCTTTTGCTTCCTCTGCTTTTCTTTTTCTTGCATAATCCTCTGTAATATTTGAGGATTTACAGCACTACTTACTCCAGGGAATGTAATCTCTCATCATTTTATGAACGGCCTTGTAAGCCGGACGGTCTAATGAGGATGTCACTAAATCTTACTTTGTAACTATTTTCTGCAACTTTGAAACTTTGACTATAGTTTGAATGTAGTTCAGAAACTTTTGAAACTTTGTGAACTACATTCAAACTTTTGATCGTTTTGTGCAGACAGATCCTATACAAACATATACTGTATATCTCCATGGTCACAGACTACAAACAAACCCTGAGTAGTCTGATCCTGTACAGTAGTATAGTTCTCGCCAACCTGTCGGGATTCTATTAATTAAGCAAGAAGTGGAGGACTTGTGACTGCAGAATCAGACTGTACAACAATTTTTGTGCAACCTCTTGAGTTTGCAACATTTCTGACAATCATGCACCAGAATTGTACCAAAAACTGTTGGATGAATCGGAGCTAATACGTTTGTGATATGTTACCAGGGAAGCAGCATGATGTAGGGGCTGAGACCCTGATGTCAGGGTGTCAATTACTGCTCTGCATGGTGCAGTTTCCTTATTTTCTCTGCTGCAGATCTAGCAGCTCTCTGATTGCTGAGCTCTGTATCACCCCACCCACACCCCTGATTGGCTGCTTTCTGTGTGCACTGTGTATAGGCAGAAAGTTGACAATCAGTGGTCGGGCACAAGACACTGAATCCTGCAGTGATAATCTCCTGCTGATAAAATACTGATCTTTTTGAAACAACAACAAGCAGCCCAGTTCACTGGAATCAGGTTCTCAGATTAGGTGCAGATTCTCTTTGATTGTGGACTGTTTGGTTTCTCATTGATTTCAGTGGTCACTACAATATAATATTGTATTTCGGAAGGGCAAGAGTGTTGGATATGCAACAGCTTCCCATGACACTGACAGTGGGTTTTGAACAACCCCTAAAGGTGTTGATAGTCATTTTTTCCTGTGCACCAATCGATCCATGAAGCTGCCTACGTAAAGTGAAGGACTACAAACTGTGGACTTAATTATCAATAATGATTGGATATCATGTTCATGTTACTAGTATTTCCCCTCTACAGGCTCCATCTCTAATAGTCTACTGTCTCTGAATCAGAGGATGGAGACTAGCTGCTATGATGTCTCCCATACACAGCACATACAGGCATGAGGAATTCATGCTCCCCTGTCTTGATGTAGCACATGTTCAGAAGTAGAAGCAGCATGGAAGACATCATACTGCAATATTGAGCAGTGTAGCTGTGAATCCAGCACTGGTGTGAGATAAACACTAGAGAGCAGCAGCATAAAGGTCATTATACAGCAGTACTGAACAGCATACATGTTAATTCAGCACTTGTGTCAGAAACAATAGAGAGCAGCACGGAGGACATTATACAGAAGTACTGAACAATGTGGATGTGAATCCAGCACCGATGTGAGATGCACACTAGAAAGCAGCACGATGGACATTATACAATAGTACTGAGTAGTAGAGCTGCGAATCCAGCACTGGTGTGAGATAAACACTAGAGAGCAGCAACATGGAGGACATTATACAGCAGTACACACTAGAAAGCAGCACGATGGACATTATACAATAGTACTGAGTAGTAGAGCTGCGAATCCAGCACTGGTGTGAGATAAACACTAGAGAGAAGCAGCACGGAGGACATTATACAGAAGTACTGAACAGTGTAGATGTAAATCCAGCACTGGTGTGAGAAACACGAGAAAGCAGCAGCACGGAGGACATTATACAGCAGTATTGAGCAGTGTAGTTGTGAATCCAGCACTGGTGTGAGAAACTACTAGAGAGCAGAAGCAGGGAGGACATTATACAGCAGTAGTGAGCAGTGTAGCCGTGAATCCAGCTTTGTGGTAAGATAAACACTTAGTTTCATAGTTTTTAAGGTTGAAGGTAGACTTAAGTCCATCAAGTTCAACCTATAGGCTAACATGTTGATCCAGAGGAAGACTAAAATGCCGTGGGATAGACACTACTAACACCATATTAGTGGAAAAATTCTATCCCAACTCCACATACGGTAATCAGACTAGATCCCTGGATCAACGTCCATCACAGAATCTAGTGCCCATAACCTGTAATATTATATTTTTCAAGAAAGGCATAGAGGCTTACTAAAAAGCTGCATCACCATTCGTTCCTGTGTGTTTCTTTCTCTCGCTTTCTGTTCTCTTCTCCATAGACTGCAATCGACAGCTGTAATGTGATCCCTCAGTAAGCTGACAGTCCATCTTGTCTTGACCAAGATATATTTTAGCAGGTTTTTTCATAAGTGGCTCATAAGTGGAGAAAGAAGCGTATTTATTTAATACTGTACATTACAAAGTTTTGTATATTCGCTATTAATTTATGCAAAATCAGTGAACATTTAACCCTTTGAGTGTAGTATGCTTTCATTCCAGCAACCTATAAATGATATCGGACAAGGATATACGGTAGGCAGCATTTGTTAATTGTAGCCTGGAATTACAGATTGCACGGGAGTTGAAATGTTGATTTTCTTATCACATTCAGATTGTTGCTGTTTTGTAATGACGCCACAGGATTCCCAGGGTGGAATAGGGGTTCATGGGGCCGGAAGGACATGTCCTCCAACATTCCTCCATTTAATAGTGATCTAACGGCCAGCTCAGAAAATCAAAGGCAGGAAACACCATTGCTGCGGGGGTCTCCACCGGGAGGAGCCTGGCTCCGAATCCCGTCACACCCAAGAGCCGATTACAGATGATATTGGCAGCCTTCATAAAGATGGCGTTCTTAGGTGGTGGGACCAGGAGGGGTTCAGACAGGGATCTATTGGCGCTAAAAGTTGATGACATATTAAAAAAGTTTAAAAAGAAATGTAATCTAAGGGTTAACTTGGCTCCACTTCCCTGTACGACACTTCTCTATGACGTTGAGAGGCTTTACTGGTGACGGGAGCGAAAGAGTTAACAACACCAAATTACCAAATCACATGCTCGCCTTCCGTCACACTTCCCGTAAAACTTCCCTGCTCTTGACCGCCAGAACTATCTCTTTGGCCTCCAGCCCTCGGTGACTCACTCTGCAGTTATGCAATATCACGCAAAACTTTTTTTTACACCTTTTATAAAAAAAAAAAAAAAAATTCCCTAAGGCTATAAAATGCTTCGACTCCGACCCGAGCAGGAAATGAAGGGTTAAATATCTCTGGCGGAGTTTGCCGTTCTTTCCTATAGCACACGTTGTTCTGCCAGATCAGAGAGGTCAGGGCGGTGCGTCCTCGGCATTAGTCATGGAGGATGCCATTTATTTTTTCTTTCTATGATGTGGCAGGCTGTTAGAGTAATTCTTCAAAAACTTTACACTGTGTGAGTGACGTAGCGCACCCCCCCCCCTCCCGGCCAGATCAACCTGCACCCTCCTCCTTCTACCTCACTATCTGGGGTCCTGCATTCTCTCCCTGCAGGGGGCATCACACATTGCCGTATGATGAGTGTATGTGATTTTATTACAGCACTGTATGGCGGCATTTGTCTGTGCATTATGTTGCAGGTCAGGGCTTTATCTCTTCACAGGAAGCGAGGGTGGAGCTTTATCTTTCTGCAGGAAGTGAGGTCAGGGCTTTATCTTTCTCCTGGAAGTGAGGTCAGGGCTTTATCTTTATACAGGAAGAGAGGGCGTGGTTTTATTTTTATACAGGAAGTGAGAGTGGGGCTTTATCTTTCTACAGGAAGTGAGGGTATGGCTTTATCTTTCTATAGGAAGAGAGGGCGTGGCTTTATCTTTATACAGGAAGTGAGGGTGGGGCTTTATCTTTCTATAGGAAGTGAGGGCGTGGCTTTATTTTTACATAGGAAGTGAGAGTGGGGCTTTATCTTTCTCCAGGAAGTGAGGATGGGGCTTTATCATTGTACAGGAAGAGAAGGTGGGGCTTTATCTTTCTACAGGAAGTGAGGGTGGGGCTTTATCTTTCTCCAGGAAGTGAGGATGGGGCTTTATCATTATACAGGAAGTGAAGGTGGGGCTTTATCTTTATAAAGGAAGTGAGTGTGGGGCTTTATCTTTCTACAGGAAGTGAGGATGGGGCTTTATCTTTCTACAGGAAGTGAGGTGGGGCTTTATCTTTATAAAGAAAGTGAGTGTGGGGCTTTATCTTTCTACAGGAAGTGAGGATGGGGCTTTATCTTTCTACAGGAAGTGAGGGTGGGGCTTTATCTTTATAAAGAAAGTGAGGGTGGGGCTTTATCTTTCTACAGGAAGTGAGGATGGGGCTTTATCTTTATAAAGGAAGTGAGGGTGGGGCTTTATCTTTCTACAGGAAGTGAGGATGGGGCTCTATCTTTCTCCAGGAATTGAGGATGGGGCTTTATCTTTCTACAGAAAGTGAGGGTGGGGCTTTATCTTTTACAGTAAAGGAGGGTCTTTGACTCTACCGGCAGTAAGGGTGGTGCTTTGACTTTTTACAGGAAGTAAGGACAAGGCATTGTTTTTTTAAATGAAGTTTAGGGCAAGTCTTTGTCTTACTATAAGTGGAGACGGGGCTGTTTCTTTATGGAAGTAGGGGCAGGTCTCTATATAGGAAATGGGGCGGGTCTTTATCTCTCTATAGGAAGTAGGGGGTGGGTTTTTGTTTCCTTATAGAAAGTGGGACCTAATCTTTGTCTCTCTGCTCCTGCTCTCCTGTCTCTCAAACAGCAGACTGGCATAAGAGAGACGATTCTCAGTTCAGGGCAGGCAAGCCAGTGGGCAAGGGTAAGAGAAGTGCATGCTGGGAAACAAGGTAAAGTAAGTTGTAAGTTCCAGCACCTAAATGCTGGCAGAATACTGATAAAGAGGAACTCTCCACTAAATCATAGTGGATAACACAGTATGAGAATTGGGGCAGTACCTGGACAAATTAGACTGGTATGTTCCCCAAAAGCAGTTTTACCATTTTGTGAGGGAGGAAGAGAACAAGACTATGCCTTTCCACAAGTTTTGTGAAAATGGAGAGGTACACTATAATTAACTTCAACAACAGCTCCAAAATATCTGGATTTCCAGAATATGCAAATCTGCAGCCACGTAGAGGCAGCATCTCTTGTAAGGGGATAAATGAGTGAGGAGACACACACAGTAATGACTAAATCGGGTGTCTGCAAGTGAACATTGCCATCTGCTGACCGGAGATGATTATAAAACAGAAACAGAGAGAATTACATTAGTAGGAACTGAATAGCGAAGTAAACGTCCCCTGAGGGAAAAGATTAGAAGAGATACCAGGTCAGGTGACAGCTATAGCGCAGTTAACAATTATATAAAGCTTGGGAAGGCAGAGAAGGGGAGGATTCGGCAGCTGGTTTTGTAGCAGGACAGACATGTGAGCAGAGGAGTTGGCTTATAGCTGCCATTACCAGAAACAAAACTCGAGTGAAGACCCAAGAGACTAGGTCTGAGTGAAGACCCAAGAGACTAGATCCGAGTGAAGACTCGAGAGACCAGACCCGAGTGAAGACCTTAGTGACCAGACCCGAGAGACCAGACCCCAGTGAAGACCCGAGAGACCAGATCCAGGTGAAGACCTGAGTGAAGACCATAGTGAAGATTTGTGTGAAGACCTGAGGGACCAGACCCGAGTGAAGAACCAAGAGATCATACCCGCAGACAAGAGACCTGAGTTTGGAGAACCGAGTCGTATGAGCAGTGCCAGAGCCGGGAGTGGCGACCAAGCTGCAGAAGAGGGACATTCGTGTGAGCTTCAACCCCCGGTGTAAAAGTACAGTACAGAGAGGCCATGCTTCAAGAAAGGGAGGCAGCCAGCTTGTCGGGTGTGCCAAGTGACTCATCGATATGGGACTTGCGGCCTAACGGGAAGTAACATAGACTACTGTCGGGGTCTGTACAGAGCTTCATATTGCTTAGGGAGTGACGACGGTGACTGGTCCATTAGTGGCAATGACGTACCCTAGGTCGAGGACCAAGGCTTAGTTGACAACAGTAGTTGCTCAATGGTGATTATAGAACGACAGCCTGTAAATAACATTATATAAAAATATATATTAATTTGTGTTAGTTAAATAGTTGTTGATTAAGTATCACTGTCTCCTCATTCTCTGCACTATGGCATCCACGTACCCGTGAAAACTCTGTCATACACGTGGGTGGTGAACGTGGATCAGGGATCCACTGTGCCATGGGGCCGGGGTTACCTAGGAGGGGTGTAGCTGAGCGGCTACCTGGTTTTCACTGAAGCTCCTGATGGTGTAGTCAGACTTGAGCTTTAGGGCGCTCCTAGGCAGTGCCCGGTACTGCAGCTGCCGAACCCAAAGGAGAAGAACCCAGTCATGGTCACGGACTCAGAGTCACAGGCAGGATTAGAATCGGAACCTGTTCAGACAGTACGATTCAGAATCACAGGACAGTTGCGGCTTTAGAGTACAGATATCGCCTACGCAGCTACAGAGTTCAGGTACCGCCAGTGCGGGTTCAGGTACCGCGGGTGTGTCTTCAGGATTCAGGTACCGCCAGAGCGGCTTCAGAGTAATGTAAACTCTGGAACACGGGAACAGCTTCAGGATAACAAACTACCTTTAAGATTAGGACGGGGACCTGGTAACATACAGTTGCACACACAAGAGTTGTAGGGAAACTACAGGGGTTGCTCAGGCACCTCCCAACTGGGAAGGGTGCCTTTTATACTAGATGCCTCCCAGCTATTAAGTGAAGGCATTTTCAAGGTACGCACTACCCCTTTAAGAACAGGGGAGCGCTTGCACTAGGCTTTCCACTGGGAAGCCTGTGCAGTGTGCACGGAAAGCAGGAGACGGGGAGCTCACTGGGTGGCCGGGGAGGTGAGTGTGTCGATGTCCCTGCATGGACAGAGAAGAGGGACTATGCAGGGGCACCGGCATTAGTGTTACACTCACCCCATCAAAAATATACACAATAAGCTTTCTGCTACAGACTTGCAAAAACTAGTATGACTTCGTAAAACCATCCCCCAAAGTGGGCGTTTGGGGGCATTTCTGGGGACTTTGGGGTGAGCCAGGGTATTCCTGGGGACAAGGGTTTTGTTTCCCAAATTTTGCGCTGCAACTGTTGTTAAACACAGAAAAGGAACTAAATAAATAATTCCTAGTAATAGGTGATTACACAGTGGAGATCAGGGTAGAGAAACAGAAAAGCAGGAGAATATGCAATGTTTAATCCAATATACTGGATCTTTTCCCAAACAGACACATAATCTGTGATAGAGACAAGATTTGGATAATTGGGTTCCTGGGAATTATGGAACTCGTGTAGCAGGAAAATTCACTCCGAGAATACGATTAGTCACATGAGGCAAGACCAGACGTCTCCAGGCATCACAGCACTGTGGGAGTGGGAGCTCCACCCGAGACGCTGCCACCACTACAGTCTGTGGCTGGCTGACAGTCATTGGGGGAAATGACTTCAGAATGCAGAGCCATGTGTACTATCACACTATGTATATACAGGAGGCTTTTGTTTTCTCATTTGATAAGTAAAATAATTTGATATGCATGTCGTCACAAGCAGGGGGATCTCACTGCATATGAATACAGACACCACTAGGGGGAGCTCACTGCATACAGTTTTATACATCCACCACTAGAGGGAGCTCACTATAGATAGATTTATATACTTGCCACTAGGGGGAGTTCACTACATACAGATTCATACAGACACCACTACAGTGTACTCGCTATGTATGTATTTATACACTAGGAGAAGCTCATTACAGACATCCCTGAGGGCGCTCACTATATACAGATTATACAGTCACCACTAGAGGGAGCTGAATACATATCATTTTATACAGCCACTAGTAAAGGGAGCTCATGGCATATGGATTTATTCATCCTCCAGCAGGGGGAGCTCACTGCATATGAATTAATACTGAAACCACTAGGGGGAGCTCACTACATATAGATATTTACAGCCACCACTAGGGAGAGATCACTACATATAGATTTATATAATCACCAGTGTATAACAACCGGCCCCTCTGCCCCCTGGTGTATAACATCCGGCCCTCCGCTCCCCAGTGTATAACATCTGGCCCCTCCGCTCCCCAGTGTATAACATCCGGCTCCTCCGCCCCCTGGTATATAACATCCGGCCCCTCTGCCCCCTGGTGTATAACATCCGGCCCCTCCGCTCCCCAGTGTATAACATCCGGCCCCTCTGCCCCCAGTGTATAACATCCGGCCCCTCCGCTCCCCAGTGTATAACCTCCGGCCCCTCTGCCCCTAGTGTATAACATCTGGCCCCTCCGCTCCCCAGTGTATAACATCCGGCCCCTCCGCTCCCCAGTGTATAACATCCGGCCCCTCCGCTCCCCAGTGTATAACATCCGGCCCCTCCGCTCCCCAGTGTATAACATCCGGCCCCTCTGCCCCCAGTGTATAACATCCGGCCCCTCCGCTCCCCAGTGTATAACATCCGGCCCCTATGCCCCCAGTGTATAACATCCGGCCCCTCCGCTCCCCAGTGTATAACATCCGGCCCCTCCGCTCCCCAGTGTATAACATCCGGCCCCTCCGCTCCCCAGTGTATAACATCCGGCCCCTCCACTCCCCAGTGTATAACATCCGGCCCCTCCGCTCCCCAGTGTATAACATCCGGCCCCTCTGCCCCCAGTGTATAACATCCAGCCCCTCCGCTCCCCGGTGTATAACATCCGGCCCCTCTGCCCCCAGTGTATAACATCTGGCCCCTCCGCTCCCCAGTGTATAACATCCGGCCCCTCTGCCCCCAGTGTATAACATCTGGCCTCTCCGCTCCCCAGTGTATAACATCCAGCCCCTCACCACCCAGTGTATAACCTCCAGCCCCTCTGCCCCCAGTGTATAACATCTGGCCCCTCACCACTCAGTGTATAACATCTGGCCCCGTAGACCCCTGGTGTATAACCTCCGGCCCCTCTGCCCCCAGTGTATAACATCTGGCCCCTCCGCTCCCCAGTGTATAACATCCGGCCCCTTCGCTCCCCAGTGTATAACATCCGGCCCCTCCGCTCCCCAGTGTATAACATCCGGCCCCTCCGCTCCCCAGTGTATAACATCCGGCCCCTCGCCCCCCGGTGTATAACATCCGACTCCTCTCCCCCCCTGGATGTATAACATCCAGCCCCTCACCCCCCCGTGTATAACATCCGGCCCCTCTGCCCCCAGTGTACAACATCTGGCCCCTCCGCTCCCCAGTGTATAACATCCGGCCCCTCCGCTCCCCAGTGTATAACATCCGGCCCCTCTGCCCCCAGTGTACAACATCTGGCCCCTCCGCTCCCCAGTGTATAACATCCGGCCCCTCCGCTCCCCAGTGTATAACATCTGGCCCCTCTGCCCCCAGTGTATAACATCCAGCCCCTTCTCTCCCCAGTGTATAACATCCAGCCCCTCCGCTCCCCAGTGTATAACATCCGGCCCCTCTGCCCCCAGTGTATAACATCCGGCCCCTCCGCTCCCCAGTGTATAACTTCCGGCCCCTCTGCCCCCTGGTGTATAACATCCGGCCCCTCCGCTCCCCAGTGTATAACATCCGGCCCCTTTGCCCCCAGTGTATAACATCCGGCCCCTCCGCTCCCCAGTGTATAACATCCGGCCCCTCCGCTCCCCAGTGTATAACATCCGGCCCCTCTGCCCCCAGTGTATAACATCCGGCCCCTCCGCTCCCCAGTGTATAACATCCGGCCCCTCCGCTCCCCAGTGTATAACATCCGGCCCCTCCGCTCCCCAGTGTATAACATCCGGCCCCTCCGCTCCCCAGTGTATAACATCCGGCCCCTCCGCTCCCCAGTGTATAACATCCGGCCCCTCCGCTCCCCAGTGTATAACATCCGGCCCCTCCGCTCCCCAGTGTATAACATCCGGCCCCTCTGCCCCCAGTGTATAACATCCGGCCCCTCCGCTCCCCAGTGTATAACATCCGGCCCCTCTGCCCCCAGTGTATAACATCTGGCCCCTCCGCTCCCCAGTGTATAACATCCGGCCCCTCCGCTCCCCAGTGTATAACATCCGGCCCCTCCGCTCCCCAGTGTATAACATCCGGCCCCTCCGCTCCCCAGTGTATAACATCCGGCCCCTCGCCCCCCGGTGTATAACATCCGACTCCTCTCCCCCCCTGGATGTATAACATCCAGCCCCTCACCCCCCCGTGTATAACATCCGGCCCCTCTGCCCCCAGTGTATAACATCTGGCCCCTCCGCTCCCCAGTGTATAACATCCGGCCCCTCCGCTCCCCAGTGTATAACATCCGGCCCCTCTGCCCCCAGTGTATAACATCCGGCCCCTCCGCTCCCCAGTGTATAACATCCGTCCCCTCCGCTCCCCAGTGTATAACTTCCGGCCCCTCTGCCCCCTGGTGTATAACATCCGGCCCCTCCGCTCCCCAGTGTATAACATCCGGCCCCTCTGCCCCCAGTGTATAACATCCGGCCCCTCCGCTCCCCAGTGTATAACATCCGGCCCCTCCGCTCCCCAGTGTATAACATCCGGCCCCTCCGCTCCCCAGTGTATAACATCCGGCCCCTCCGCTCCCCAGTGTATAACATCCGGCCCCTCCGCTCCCCAGTGTATAACATCCGGCCCCTCCGCTCCCCAGTGTATAACATCCGGCCCCTCTGCCCCCAGTGTATAACATCCGGCCCCTCCGCTCCCCAGTGTATAACATCCAGCCCCTCACCACCCAGTGTATAACCTCCAGCCCCTCTGCCTCCAGTGTATAACATCTGGCCCCTCTGCTCCCCAGTGTATAACATCCGGCCCCTCACCACCAAGTGTATAACATCTGGCCCCGTAGACCCCTGGTGTATAACCTCCGGCCCCTCTGCCCCTAGTGTATAACATCTGGCCCCTCCGCTCCCCAGTGTATAACATCCGGCCCCTCCGCTCCCCAGTGTATAACATCCGGCCCCTCCGCTCCCCAGTGTATAACATCCAGCCCCTCGCCCCCCGGTGTATAACATCCGACTCCTCTTCCCCCCTGGATGTATAACATCCAGCCCCTCACCCCCCCGTGTATAACATCCGGCCCCTCTGCCCCCAGTGTATAACATCTGGCCCCTCTGCCCCCAGTGTATAACATCCGGCCCCTCCGCTCCCCAGTGTATAACATCCGGCCCCTCCGCTCCCCAGTGTATAACATCCGGCCCCTCCGCTCCCCAGTGTATAACATCCGGCCCCTCTGCCCCCAGTGTATAACATCCGGCCCCTCCGCTCCCCAGTGTATAACATCCGGCCCCTCCGCTCCCCAGTGTATAACATCCGGCCCCTCCGCTCCCCAGTGTATAACATCCGGGCCCTCGCCCCCAGTGTATAACATCCGGCCCCTCCGCTCCCCAGTGTATAACATCCGGCCCCTCCGCTCCCCAGTGTATAACATCCGGCCCCTCCGCTCCCCAGTGTATAACATCCGGGCCCTCGCCCCCAGTGTATAACATCCGGCCCCTCCGCTCCCCAGTGTATAACATCCGGCCCCTCCGCTCCCCAGTGTATAACATCCGGCCCCTCCGCTCCCCAGTGTATAACATCCGGCCCCTCCGCTCCCCAGTGTATAACATCCGGCCCCTCCGCTCCCCAGTGTATAACATCCGGGCCCTCGCCCCCAGTGTATAACATCCGGCCCCTCCGCTCCCCAGTGTATAACATTCGGCCCCTCCGCTCCCCAGTGTATAACATCCGGCCCCTCGCCCCCCGGTGTATCACATCCGGCCCCGTAGACCCATCCGGCCCCGTAGACCCCTGGTGTATAACCTCCGGCCCACCACCATGCCGTCTGCCTTTCCTAACATGTGACAGAGCGGCCGGTGGTGCAGAGCTCCCTGATACCAGCGCGGTCCTGTAATAGGAGCCACCGGGGTAACAAGTCTGTTCCTGACATTTCTTCCTCCTGAATCTTCCCCCATCACCTGTCAGTGATATTATTGAGAAGTAGAAGGAACCGCAGCAACTCGGACACGAAATGGAGACCCTGTAACATTACAGAGCGCGGGGGGCCGAGTGCTGAGGAGCAGAGGGCAAAAAAGTCACCATCGCTCTGCTGACCCCATAACTTCAGAGTCCAGACCTCCTCTGGTATCAGCACAAACACTGCGCCCCCCGCCAGCAGCTTCATAGCCGAGCAGCTGCATGCAGCCGTACATCACCAAGCACAATCCGAGCGTCGGATGGAGTGGTGTAAAGCCGCCATCACTGGATTCTGGAGGAGACGTGTTCTGTGCAGTGACGGATCACACATCTCTTTGTGCGTCTGATGGAGGAGTCTGGGTTTGGTGAAGGAGAATGTTCCCCCTGACTGAATTGTGTACAGATGGTGGAGGAGGATAATGCTCTGGGCTGTTATCAGGGGGCGACTCGTCTGCCGACCATCGGAATCCAGCATGACTGTGATGGTGTTATAATGGCAGCAGGGGGCGCCCTGACGGGTTTGGACTCCATGGATCAGTAATGATACGATATGTTGCTGTATTACAGGTTATTCTACAGGGAGAGCAATGGAAGTTGTAAAAAAAAAAAAGAAATGACATTTTCATCTCACCGACCTTTTCCTGCAATGTAAAGGGAAAAAAAGGCCCGGATTCAGTATAATAAAGTTGTATGGGCCAAAAGAAAAGGAAGATTCAAGCCCCAAAAAATGATCACAATTGCAACTATACTGAAAAGCAAAAAAAGAAAAGTTATAGTTCTCGAAAAAGTGGAACAGATAAGATAGATGATAATAATAATTATATAATAATAATACATTGATGGCATGAATGATTTTCTATGTGCACAGCGCCATCTCCTGGTATTACTCGGCCCTGCAGTTAGCGCCGTCTCCTGGTATTACTCGGCACTGCAGTTATCGCCACCTCCTGGTATTACTCGGCACTGCAGTTATCGCCACCTCCTGGTATTACTCGGCACTGCAGTTGGCGCCCTCTGGTGGCTGTACGGGGAGTAGCAGGCGGAGGTGACGTGTCGCGGTGCAGGCCGCTCCGGTGCTCGCTGCTCCCGCCGGTTTTCCCGCTGTCAGACCCGGGACATTTCCCTCTTCGGTCTCCGCAGTGCAGGATGGAGTCACCGCGGGAAGAGGAGGAGGATGAGACGGAGTGGCGGAGCCAGGAGGCGGCGGCGGGTGCAGGTAACGGTAATCATAGGCGGGTGCAGCGCCCCCTGCTGCTCGCAGGATTCTCGCTGTTTTTTTCTGGATGACCCGTGCACATTGCAGCGGAGCCGCAGCTGTGAAGCGTTTCCTCTCCGCAGGTGGCCGGGGCCGGTAATGCAGGAAGCAGAATAGAAAGTTTATGAAAAGTTGTTGGATTTTTTCTCCCACGTTTAACCCTTAGTGGTGCTGACGTCCTATAATCTCGGTATCTAGGATTCTGACTGTTGCTTTTCCCGCAGCCCCCCGGCCCTCGGCTGCAGACCCCCGGCTGATCGTGCACCTGGACATGGACTGCTTCTACGCTCAGGTAGAAATGATCCGGAACCCGGCGCTGAGGGAGAGGCCTCTGGGTAATTGTCAGCAATGTGCGACCGCGCAGGGTGGTCAGCCGGCAGGTGGAGGTGACCGGCCCCTTACGGGGGGCGCTGTGTGTGACCGGCGTTGTACGGGGGGCGCTGTGTGACCGGCGTTGTGCGGGGGGCGCTGTGTGTGACCGGCGTTGTGCGGGGGGGGCGCTGTGTGTGACCGGCGTTGTACGGGGGGCGCTGTGTGTGACCGGCGTTGTACGGGGGGCGCTGTGTGTGACCGGCGTTGTACGGGGGGCGCTGTGTGTGACCGGCGTTGTACGGGGGGCGCTGTGTGTGACCGGCGTTGTACGGGGGGCGCTGTGTGTGACCGGCGTTGTGCGGAGGGCGCTGCGTGACCGGCGTTGTACGGGGGGCGCTGTGTGTGACCGGCGTTGTACGGGGGGCGCTGTGTGTGACCGGCGTTGTACGGAGGGCGCTGTGTGTGACCGGCGTTGTACGGAGGGCGCTGTGTGTGACCGGCGTTGTGCGGGGGGGCGCTGTGTGTGACCGGCGTTGTACGGAGGGCGCTGTGTGTGACCGGCGTTGTGCGGGGGGGCGCTGTGTGTGACCGGCGTTGTGCGGGGGGGCGCTGTGTGTGACCGGCGTTGTGCGGGGGGCGCTGTGTGTGACCGGCGTTGTGCGGGGGGCGCTGTGTGTGACCGCCGTTGTACGGGGGGTGCTGTGTGTGACCGGCGTTGTGCGGAGGGTGCTGTGTGACCGGCGTTGTGCGGGGGGCGCTGTGTGTGACCGGCGTTGTGCGGGGGGGGGCTGTGTGTGACCGGCGTTGTGCGGGGGGGCGCTGTGTGTGACCGGCGTTGTGCGGGGGGGCGCTGTGTGTGACCGGCGTTGTGCGGGGGGCGCTGTGTGTGACCGGCGTTGTGCGGGGGGCGCTGTGTGTGACCGGCGTTGTGCGGGGGGGCGCTGTGTGTGACCGGCGTTGTGCGGGGGGCGCTGTGTGTGACCGGCGTTGTGCGGGGGGCGCTGTGTGTGACCGGCGTTGTGCGGGGGGCGCTGTGTGTGACCGGCGTTGTGCGGGGGGGCGCTGTGTGTGACCGGCGTTGTGCGGGGGGCGCTGTGTGTGACCGGCGCTGTGTATGACCGGCGTTGTACGGGGGGCGCTGTGTGTGACCGGCGTTGTGCGGAGGGTGCTGTGTGTGACCGGCGTTGTGCGGGGGGGCGCTGTGTGTGACCGGCCCTGTGCGGGGGGGCGCTGTGTGTGACCGGCCCTGTGTGGGGGGCGCTGTGTGTGACCGGCGTTGTACGGGGGGGCGCTGTGTGTGACCGGCGTTGTGCGGGGGGCGCTGTGTGTGACCGGCGTTGTGCGGGGGGCGCTGTGTGTGACCGGCGTTGTGCGGGGGGCGCTGTGTGTGACCGGCGTTGTACGGGGGGGCGCTGTGTGTGACCGGCGTTGTACGGGGGGCGCTGTGTGTGACCGGCGTTGTACGGGGGGGCGCTGTGTGTGACCGGCCCTGTGCGGGGGGGCGCTGTGTGTGACCGGCGTTGTGCGGAGGGTGCTGTGTGACCGGCGTTGTACGGGGGGGTGCTGTGTGTGACCGGCCCTGTGCGGGGGGGCGCTGTGTGTGACCGGCGTTGTACGGGGGGGTGCTGTGTGTGACCGGCCCTGTGCGGGGGGGCGCTGTGTGTGACCGGCGTTGTGCGGAGGGTGCTGTGTGACCGGCGTTGTACGGGGGGGCGCTGTGTGTGACCGGCCCTGTGCGGGGGGGCGCTGTGTGTGACCGGCGTTGTGCGGAGGGTGCTGTGTGACCGGCGTTGTGCGGAGGGTGCTGTGTGACCGGCGTTGTACGAGGGGCGCTGTGTGTGACCGGCGTTGTGCGGGGGGCGCTGTGTGTGACCGGCGCTGTGTGTGACCGGCGTTGTGCGGGGGGCGCTGTGTGTGACCGGCGTTGTGCGGGGGGCGCTGTGTGTGACCGGCGTTGTGCGGGGGGTGCTGTGTGTGACCGGCGCTGTGTGTGACCGGCGTTGTGCGGAGGGCGCTGTGTGTGACCGGCGTTGTGCGGGGGGGCGCTGTGTGTAACCGGCCCTGTGCGGGGGGCGCTGTGTGTGACCGGCGTTGTGCGGGGGGCGCTGTGTGTGACCGGCGTTGTGCGGGGGGCGCTGTGTGTGACCGGCGTTGTGCGGGGGGCGCTGTGTGTGACCGGCGTTGTGCGGGGGGTGCTGTGTGTGACCGGCGCTGTGTGTGACCGGCGTTGTGCGGAGGGCGCTGTGTGTGACCAGCGTTGTGCGGGGGGGCGCTGTGTGTAACCGGCCCTGTGCGGGGGGGCGGTGTGTGTGACCGGCGTTGTGCGGGGGGTGCTGTGTGTGACCGGCGCTGTGTGTGACCGGCGTTGTGCGGAGGGCGCTGTGTGTGACCGGCCCTGTGCGGGGGGGCGCTGTGTGTAACCGGCCCTGTGCGGGGGGGCGCTGTGTGTGACCGGCGTTGTGCGGGGGGCGCTGTGTGTGACCGGCGTTGTACGGGGGGGCGCTGTGTGTGACCGGCGTTGTGCGGGGGGCGCTGTGTGTGACCGGCGTTGTGCGGGGGGCGCTGTGTGTGACCGGTGTTGTACGGGGGGCGCTGTGTGTGACCGGCGTTGTGCGGAGGGTGCTGTGTGACCGGCGTTGTACGGGGGGGCGCTGTGTGTGACCGGCCCTGTGCGGGGGGGCGCTGTGTGTGACCGGCGTTGTGCGGAGGGTGCTGTGTGACCGGCGTTGTACGGGGGGGTGCTGTGTGTGACCGGCCCTGTGCGGGGGGGCGCTGTGTGTGACCGGCGTTGTGCGTAGGGTGCTGTGTGACCGGCGTTGTACGGGGGGGCGCTGTGTGTGACCGGCCCTGTGCGGGGGGGCGCTGTGTGTGACCGGCGTTGTACGAGGGGCGCTGTGTGTGACCGGCGTTGTGCGGGGGGCGCTGTGTGTGACCGGCGTTGTGCGGGGGGGCGCTGTGTGTGACCGGCGTTGTGCGGGGGGGTGCGCTCTGGGTGCCCTCACAGTTCCTAATCCTCCTCCTCATTAACCCTCTGACGTCTGGCTCACTTTTCAGGCGTCCAGCAGAAAAACATCCTCGTCACCTGTAACTATGTGGCCAGAGAATTCGGTGTGAGTAAATGTATGTCCATCCGAGAAGCGAGGGAGCGATGTCCGCAGCTCGTCCTGGTCAGCGGGGAGGACCTGACGCCCTACAGGGAGATGTCCTACAGGGTCACAGGTGACTGCAGGGACGGTGGTGGTCAGGGGTCAGGAGTGTATGGCCCAGGGGGCATCTGCCATATGTGGAGCCCACCTCATACAGCCGCCGTGGACATTTCGGGAATTAATTATTTCCATTTATTTAAAAATAAAAAAAACTTTAAAAAAAAAAAACTACAAATGCTCAAAAAAACTGCAAAACACAACCAAGAAAAACGTCATTGTATTTTAATTCACCTTTTTTCCTCATTTTTAAATATTTCTATTTTCTTAATATATACAATTTGTTTTTACATTTTTTTTTTTTGTTTTGTAAATAAAAAAATAAATGAATGAATGAATCCTTTTTCTTTATGTATATAGTTATATAAAGAAAAAATAAATAGAATTTTATTTATTTTTTTTTAATTAAATATAACTTATCTTTTTTTCTTTTTTATTATTTTTTTTTTAAAAAATTCTTAATCTTGTAAGGCAATTTGATCCTGTGATCACTCAAAGGCTTTTTTTTTTTTTTGCACTATTACCGTCGATTGTGTGCTGATCTGATATGAAGCCCACCCGCAGACATGAGGACCTTCAGTAGGTCTCTAGTTGGCACGTACCATCGGCGCCCCCCGCAGTCACACCTTGGGGCGTCCATCCTTCTGTGTCTGAGATGATAAATGCCGGATTCGGTCACGGTCGACCTTCGTTTCCTCCCAGATCTGTTGGAGGAGTTCGGTCCGCAGGTGGAGCGGCTCGGCTTCGATGAGAACTTCATTGACATCACAGAGCTGGTGGATAAGAGGCTGCGAGACCCTCAGGGGGACAGAGCGATGGAGGCGTCCGGTCACGTGTACAATGATCAAGGTGGGGAACGTTTGTCGGCTCAGTCTTAAGTGATTGGGAGCTGTAATACCGGCCACGGCCACTACTATATATGGGGCACTGCGTAGGGTAAATAATCCAATCCCTATTCTAAGGATCTGTCATCCATAGTCCACTTTTAAGCCATTTTTTTTTTTCCTTATTCATGTATTTTAGGATAAAAGCAATTTCTGCAGTTGGGTTTGATTAAAAAAAAAATGTTGGCTTTTCCAGGCCTTGCTTTCCTACACATTCAGCTTTGATATGGTCTGCGGTGATAAATCAGCTGAGAGAAGCTTAGAAAAAGACGGATTAAAGGCTCACAAGCGGAGTTCACTGATGGATCCTCAGTTAACTCATTCTGCATCCAGCAATACAGTGCAAACACAAGAGGCCGTAGAAGGCGAACGGCGCGAACGTTTTTAAGAAACCAAGTAGCAAAGAAAGATTTGTAGCCACAAAAAAAATGCATTTAAAGGGGATGTCAGCTGATGATATAAGTTCAAAAGAGGCTGTAGGAGGCAAACGGTGCAACATTTTTTAATAAAACCCAATTGCAAAAATGATTTTTAGACCCAAATACATGTATTTAAATTAAAAAAAAAATAAAAATTGTCACCAACCCCTTTAAATTTTTGAAAAACACATTAAAAGGGATTTTTTTTTTTTTTTTCATTTATTCGTAGTTGTGAACCCCGGTGATTGGACTCACCAGCGTTACATCGTGGGCTCTCAGGTGGCAGCGGACATCCGGGCGGCGGTGCACAGCAGGCTGGGGATGACGGGCTGTGCCGGGGTGGCATCTAATAAACTGCTCTCCAAACTCGTCTCAGGGACCTTCAAGCCAAATCAACAAACCACTCTCCTTCCCGAGAGCTGCGGCCATTTAATCAACGGCCTCAATCACGTCCATAAGATTCCAGGTGAGTCCACCGGGGTCCGCTTATAGTCATTCCTTCGTTTCGGCTCTTGGAAAAAGGAGAGGAAAAGTGAGAAGGCAAAAACTATAATTGTCCTCTCCATTAAGGAGTTAATTATTACAATGTAATCTCCCTGACGGAGCGCTGTCGCCCTCTGGTGTTGGTTTTCAGTTACTACAACGAAAGTTGGGCAACCATTAAAATCCAGCAGGAAGCGCTCTTACGTCTGATGTGTGATGTTATTTCTCACGATGAGTGTTGTTATATTCTCCATTTCGGACGCTTTACTTTAACGTCATTGTCTTCATTACGTGCAGGAATCGGATATAAAACCGCCCAGCGTCTGGAAGCTTTAGGGTTAAGCAGCGTCATTTCTCTGCAGTCTTGTCCGGTCGCGATCCTGGAGAAGGAGTTGGGAGCCACACTTGCTCATCGCATCCAGGCGCTCAGCAGAGGAGAGGACAGTTCGCCGGTCACATCATCAGGACCTCCGCAGGTAGAGGAATGTGTTGTGTCGTATGGCTGCACACAGTGTAGCCCCCCAATATTGCAGTGTAAGGGGTGTATGACCATGCATAATCTGTGACTCAGTGGCATCTTATTTTATCCACACCCTGCATCCTGGGCTCGTATTATTGCAACCCTGGGCCGGCGTCCCTTGCAACCCTGGGCCGGCGTCCCTTGCAGCCCTGGGCCGGCGTCCCTTGCAGCCCTGGGCCGGCGTCCCTTGCAGCCCTGGGCCGGCGTCCCTTGCAGCCCTGGGCCGGCGTCCCTTGCAGCCCTGGGCCGGCGTCCCTTGCAGCCCTGGGCCGGCGTCCCTTGCAGCCCTGGGCCGGCGTCCCCTGCAGCCCTGGGCCGGCGTCCCTTGCAGCCCTGAGGTCACACCCCGCGTAATCCTGACCTCACATTTCTTGTGGTGATTGAAGATTTTCATTTTAGAATATGTAGTTTATTGGGTGTTTAGAGTTGAACACAAATATTCACAAGCCCCTGATCCAACGATCTCCTCTTTTGATTAATCGGCCCGGCACCACATCGTGCCTGTGTTGTGTTGCAACGATGACTTCACATCAGACCGGCAATTTCGGCTCCATCTTATTTGCCATTTTTTAATTTCTGATCTCTTCTTTCGTCTTGGTTTTTAGTCTCTTAGTGAAGAAGATTCATTCAAGAATTGTTGCACGATCTCTGATGTGAAAACTAAACTAGAAGAACTGCTGCGACTTTTACTGCATCGGTGAGTGGAGGCGACACGGACACCGTCCGCAGGTCACCGCTTCCTCCCATAATACAGGCCGGACCCACGGGGGGCTGTAAATAATGGGCCTCATTGGTATCACTGAGTTAGGGTTTTCAGAAAGGGAATAGTGTATGTGACCAGGTGATTGCTTCTAATCCAGAGGGTGGCGCTCTAATCTGGGGCGTTCTCTACCACTAGAATATATTCGCTATACAGATGGTTGGGGAGATCCACCTGTTACTGCAGCGAGGGGTGAAATAAAGACCCCCTAACGGAACATGACTGTGAGAAATTTGGCTTTGTCTTTGCCATGTTTTAACCTAAAAACACCCCCAAAAAAAAAAATTTGGCCCAGCAAATGTTGAAAACGAACACATAAAGGGATAAAACAAAGTCCGGCACAATTTTCGTCCTTATAGCTGACAACCATTTGCTTCTGGTTTACTAAAATCACCAGGAAAATGGCCTCACAACAACCAGACAGAAACAATTACACTTTTTAAAAAAAAAGCAAAACTTTTGGTCGCCACTGTAGGTCTAAAGCTGAAGATACAAATAGAATTAAAATATATATATATTAAAACAAATTCTAATCACCCCTCTTCGTTAAAAATAAAGAAATTTAAAAAGGAAAAAAAATAAGACTATTCGGTGTCTGTAAAAGGCCAATTTAGAAAAATCGATAAATTGTTTAACCGGTACCTAAAAAAAAAAAAAAAAAAAAAAAAAAAGGGGAAATCGGCAATAAAACAATGTATTTAAATGTTGATATGCTCCCACTAGTGTTGAGCGAGCACTAAAATGCTCGGGTGCTCGAAGCTCTGGCCGAGCTCACTGTGATACTCAGGTGCTCGACCCGAGCAACAAGCCCAATGTTAGTCTATGGGAGACCCGTGCATTTTTGCGGCGGCACCCCCAGCAGTCTGTAGAAAGCCTAAAAGGTGCCCAAAACGATAGTGACAGTGCTCAAAAGACATAAGGACAGCATGGGGATCGCCCCAGGAAGCATTTCTGACCCCCAGGTCACAGCTGTCAACAACGTGGTCAGAGGTATTAAGCCACTTTTACGGCGTCACAAGAAAACGTTCAAAAACTAAACTGAAACTGCTTTCCTGTGAAATATGTTAAGGAACATCCTTTCCAAGGTAAAGACTTGTGTATAAGGTAAAATAGATAACCAAAAACAAAAATACTCCTCCACACCTTGGGCTATGTTCACAAGTAGCATTTTTTATGCGTTTTTGCACTTCTGTATTGCTTTCAACCGTGAAAAATACATTCACCGGGAAATGTCATTTTAACATTTTACAACCTTATCTGGCCATGTGCTGTGTGACACATGCATACAGTGCTGAAAAGACATGGGAACTGCATGGGGAAGACCCCTGGAAGCATCTCTGACACCCAGGTCACTGCCTAAAAGTGTGCCCATCAGAAGTGATCCTTGCCGCATCAGAAGATGCAGACTTGCAACTATCCCCTTGCAAGTTCTTGTCCCAGGGCAGTGTTCAATTGTACCTCCCCCATTCCTTGCAATGCAAGCGCAAGTATGCAACCTGCCACCCACCCACCCCCAGGCTGCAATAGCATACTGCTTGCTTGCTTAGGCATGTGGAGGCAGACGCCAGCCACCATATCATGGCTGCGTCGGCGGCCTGGTATCTATACTCAGTCCCCAGCCGCCCGGCGGCCGGGTGTCCTCACGCGGTCCCGAGCCGCCTTGGGGCGGCCGGGTGTCCATAAACGGTCCCCAGCCGCCCCTATTTCTCCGCTGAACTTCCCCCACACTTTTCTTAGCCCGGCCTGCTTTAGGGCAGCATTGGACGAGCCCACCAGAGAACCAGACTCCTCCGGTGGGCCCTGGCTTCTCCATCAGGGGAGTTGAGAGTGCCAAGGTGAGGAGCATGATGATGATGATGATAGAAGTTAGCATCTGCTTTGTTTTCTTGGAATGCAAGCGTAAGTGTGCAGCCTGCCACCCACCCACCCCAGGCTGCAATACCATACTGCTAGCTTGATTGCACTTCAAATTGGGCCTTTTAGGCATGTGGAGGCGGAATCTGGCCACCACGTCATGGCTGCGTCGGCGGCCTGGTATCCATACTCAGTCCCCAGCCGCCCGGGTGCCGGGTGTCCACGCTCGGTCCCCAGCCGCCCCTATTTGAAGGACAGCCTAACCACAAACACATGGACAAGTGAATGTGGCCAGGGATGGTCCATCTCAGGCCTTCACACTGGGTTAATATTGTGGAAGCCGGGACACAGTTGGACACTGGGATGCAACACGTCCTCCAGACATGGAGGATTGCGGGTCCTGGGTCAATCAGGCTTCAACACAAAGTTCAGAAAGTAGACTGCAGCAGTCGTCGGCCTCCTACACAACGAGTAAATTATTCATGATCATGAGGCCATCCATCTCCTTAGCTTTCTGTTCCTTGGAATGCAAGCGCAGGTATGTAGTAGCGGCTAGGCCTGAGGTGGTCAGCGTTTTGGCGCATATCCTACCTCCTTCGAGGATTGCTGGATGTTTTCATGCTACTATCCCAGTTCTATGACTCCCGTTAAAACAAAGCTTCAGGTGATAAATGATGGCTGAGGTGGTGGCAAAGGAGAAACAGCAGGAGGAACAGGGACCATTCACATCAATATCAGGCCAGTCAACCACATATGTCTTGTAGGATATGTTTCTATACCAAAATGAGCGGTTCGGCTACACAGTTATAGGGCATACAGTGAGTGCAATGCCTGCCAAAAATTTAGAGGGACTTCAATGCCCCTTGGAAGTGACATGGAGGTCAGAGGACCTTAACTAAACCGTTTTTTCCATTTATAGCAACTGGGTCTCCTGTACACTGTTGGCCTAAGCAGTAAATGGAAGGGTTTCCAAAAGTTATGAGGAACTGCAATGCCCCTTGTAACAGACGTGGATTACAGCGTACTAAAAACCTTCTACCCATTATTGGGAACTGGGTCTCCCTTAGTGTTCGCCTATGCATTGTAAAGCAAAAGCTGACTAAAATTAGGAGGAAATGCAATGCCCGTTATAAGAGTCGTGGAGGTTAGAGTTAATTAAAAGCAACATTTCAGTGCCCCTTGGAAGAGCTGTGGAGTTCAGAATGGTTTAACAAGACTGTTTTAATGCCCCTTGGAAGAGACGTGGAGGTTGCCGTAGCTTAACAAGACAGTTTTAATGCCCCTTGGAAGAGACGTGAAGGTCGCAGTAGCTTAACAAGACTGTTTTAATGCCCCTCGGAAGAGACGTGGAGGTCCCAGTAGCTTAACAAGACGGTTTGAATTCCCCTTGGAAAAGTGGTGGAGGTCACAGTAGCTTAACAAGACGGTTTTAATGCCCCTTGGAAGAGATGTGGAGGTCACAGTAGCTTAACAAGACGGTTTTAATGCCCCTCGGAAGAGACGTGGAGGTCCCAGTAGCTTAACAAGACGGTTTTAATGCCCCTTACAAGAGCCATGCAGTACAGCATATTACAAACATTATTCCCATTATTGGGGAGTGGGTCTCCCATAGTCTTTGCCTATGCCTTCCAAGCAAAAGATGACAAAAATAAGGACGGAGGAACTTTCAATAATGGCAACACGGACCACGGTCACCCTGGTGGTATAGTGGTGGTGGAGGCTTAGGATAAGGAGAAGAACATAAAACTGCCAAAATGAGGAAGCTTATACCCATGTGTGGGTGTGAAGCGGTGCATGTGAATACACCTCCCGAAATAACACAGTGGATTTGACTTTGTTACTCTGCTGTCATTTGGTGGTGATGAGAAGTCTGGCCCAATCCAGCCCTTGTTCATTTTGATAAGGGTCAGCATTGTCAGTTGACAGGCGAGTGCGCTTATCAGTTAGAATTCCCCCAGCCGCACTAAAAACACGCTCTGATAACACGCTAGCGGCAGGGCAGGCCAGGACCTCTAAGGCGTACAGAAGCGAGTTCATTCCAAGTGTCCAGCTTGGATACCCAATAATCAAAAGGCACAGAGGAATCACGGAGGACGCTGGTACGGTCGGCAAGGTACTCCCTCACCATCTTTTGAAACTTTCCACTCCTTGTGAGAGTACCCCTCGCCTCAGGGTCTGTCCGAAGGGAGGGTCTGAGAAAACTGTCCCAGAACGTTGACAGTGTTCCCCTGCCTCTGCTGGATTGGAGTTGCGTCTCTCTCGCCTCTACGCCTTGGTTGGGCAACGAACTGTGACCTCTGCCGCTAGCGTGTTCAGATGGGGATTTTTTTTTAACAGTTCTGCAGCAAGGGCCTTCTGGTACTGCCCCATTTTTGTAGACCTCTCCACCTCAGGAATAAGAGAGTGAAAGTTCTCCTTGTAGCGGGGATCTAAAAGTTGCACCAACCAGTAATGACTGTTACCCAACATTTTGACAACGCGAGGGTCACGGTTAAGGCAGCGTAACATAAAGTCAGCCATGCGTGCCAGACTGGTAACGGGCATGACTTCTGTGTCCTCACCAAGATGACGACTGACCATGCTCTCCTCCTCCTTCTCCCCCCTGTCCTCAGGCCACCCACGCTGAACCGATGGTATGACAGTTCTACAGGTACTACCGTCTACAGTGCATGATACAAGCTCCTGTTCTTCCTCCTCCTCCTCCACCTCCTCCTCCTCTCCCTCATTGTCCCCCAATGCACGTTGAGATGAGGCTGGGCTGTGTGTAATCGACCTTTACGGCTTCTTGATCCATCTCATCATACTCTGGCTGCAATGCCTCCTCTTTAATTCTCTGCAGAGAGCGTTGCAAAAGACAGACAAGTGGAATGCTGATGCTAATGATAGCGTCATCGCCACTCACCATCTTGGTGGACTCCTCAAAGTTTGTCAAGATGGTACATATGTCAGACATCCAGGTCCACTCCTGAGGTCTTATGTGTGGAGTCTGACCTGAATATCGACGGCCTTGTTGCCGCTTGTAGTCCACAACTGCTCTCTTCTGCTCACAAATCCTTTGCAACATGTGGAAGGTAGAGTTCCAACGTGTGGGGACATCACACACCAGTCGGTGTGCCGGAAGCTGCAAACGCTGCTGCAACACAGCAAGGGCGGCGGAAGCTGTAGCCGACTTGCGAAAATGAGCTGACAGGCGGCGTACTTTGACGAGCAGATCTGGCAACTCGGGGTGCGATTTAAGAAACCGCTGAACCACGAGGTTAAGCACATGAGCCAGGCATGGTACTTGTGTGATCTCGCCTCGCCTCAGAGCTGCCACCAGGTTACGGCCATTGTCACACATGACCATGCCTGGATGTAGGTTCAGCGGTCTCAGCCACAGATCTGCCTGCTCTTTCACAGTTGTCCACAACTCACAAGCAGTGTGAGGTTTCTCACCTAAGCTTATGAGTTTCAGCACAGCCTGTTGCCGCTTGGCTGAGGCAGTACTGCAAGTGCTTCCAGCTTGTAACTGATGTGGTGATATCTGAGATGGAGGCTGAACATGAGAAGGAAGATATGATGCGCAGGAGCTGTACACTGTGGGGGCAACTCTGACTGACATAGGGCCCGCAATCCTTGGTGTGGGGAGGATGTGTTCCATCCCAAGGTCCGACTGGGTCCCGGCTTCCACTATGTTTACCCAGTGTGCCGTCAGGGAGATGTACCGTCCCTGGCCACAAGCACTTGTCCACATGTCCTTTGTCAGGTTGACTCTCCCAGTAACTGCGTTGTTGAGGGCACGGCAGATGTTTTGGGACACGTGCTCGTGTAGTGCGGGGATGGCACACCGGGCAAAATAGTGTCGGCTGGGGACCAAGGGATGGCCACTGCCATAAGGTTGCAGAAGGATTCCGTCTCCACCAGCCTAAAAGGCAGCATTTCCAGCGCAAGCAGTCGTGAAATGTGCGAATTTAGGACTGTGGCCTGTGGGGCGTTAGCTGCGAATTTCTGCTTTCGTTCAAAGGTCTGGGATATGGACAATTGAACGCTGCGGTGGGACGTGGACGTTGATGCTGTTTCTTGAGAAACTGCCATAACAAGTGAAGACTGAGAGGAGGGGGCATCTTTACATGCAGTATGGACAGGGGATTGCCTTGCACGCACAACAGGGGGTTCTCGTACACTCACAACAGTGGAAGAAGCAGTGGTGACACCCGCTGACATTGGTCGTGGACCCTGGGGTTCGCCCCACAAAGTCGGGTGCTTTGCTGCCATGTGCCTGATCATGCTGGTGGTGGTCAGGCTGGTAGTTTTGTCACCCCTGCTGATGCTGGCCTGGCCGGTGGTACAAATGGCCTTTTTCAGTTATCAGCAGAGTCTTTAAAAAAATTCCAGACTCTGGAAGACCTACCGGTTGAACTGGCAACGTCCCTCGTGTTTGTGTTACGGGGAACTGTTGCCCGCCTTCTGTGTGCGGCCACCACACTGCTTCTTCCTGCCTGTTGGGGTGCTCTGCCTCCCTCCCCCTGTGTGCTGCTGGCCTCACTCTGCATGTCCTCCTGCCACGTTGGGTCAGTTACTAGATCATCCACCACCTCCTCCTCTTCCACTTGCGCACCACGATCCTCCTCCTCACTTCCTGGCAATTGTGTCTCGTCATCGTCCACCTCTTGTGACAAATTGCCAGTGTCGACTTCTTGTGGCCGTGTCTGTTCAAATATTTGGGCATCGCTACATGGGATCTCCTCTTCCACCACTTCAAGCGGAGCAGGCGAGGGGCACAAATATGGAAATGGACCAGTGAACAGCTCTTCAGAGTGTCCAAGTGTGGGATCCAAAAGGTTAATAAGACGGGTATTTGTACAGTGTGAAGGAGGGAAAAAAAAAAAGAGGATTTAGATGAAAAAAAGGGATTTTTCCTGGCCCCTGAGACCAGGGGATAAGTCCAGCAATTTCAGCAACAGGAGCACACAGGACTGTAATGCAGCGTTTGCTGGTATAACCAATGCGTCTCCTATACAGCCTGCCTGCCTGATATCTGGGATGGATATTAGTCCTGAGAAGGACTGTTTGTTTGATCTGGCAGCCTTTACAGACCCTAGACTAACTATTTCGCAGTATATATCTCTCCCTAAATCAGCAGCGCTGTCCCTACACTGTCTAATCCGGAGCGACTGTGTCCAAGATGGCGGCGCCCGGTTTTAAATACTCGAGGTGATGCTGTGCGGCCAGCCAATCACTGTAATGCCCACAACCAACATGGCTGTGGCATTACAGTGATTGGCTGGCAATCCCTGCATGTTCATTGGCTCTGTAAAGAGCGCCAAACATGCAGGGCGGAGACCCGAGCTCCCGCCCGAGTAACCCGGAAATGCTCGGTGCTCGCCGAACATCCCGAGTAGCGTGATGCTTGGGCGAGTACCGAGCAGTGTCGAGCATGTTCGCTCAACACTAGCTCCCACCGTTCCTTTTTTGTGCAAAATAAATAAGAAAATTAAGTTAAAAAAATATAGAAATAGCAAGAAAAAAGAAAAGGAAGAAACACTGCCAGTCTAAACCGGAGCTTTTTACCCCGCCCCTGACCAAAAAGGAAAAAAACCACCATATTTCCAATATAAAACCAAAAGGAATTGTAAAGTAAAAGGAAACAATTGAGATTATAGGATAGTAAAAAATTTTTTTTAAAAAAACACTCTTTTTAAGATAATTATTTGCTGTCAGTGAATGAGAACACCTGTTGACACAATGTTTCCAGCTCAGATTTATGCGTCATTCTATTTAACCGTTTCCTTTCCAGACTGTCCACAGACGGCAGGAGCGCCCACACTCTGCGGCTAACCATTCGCCAGTTCGCACCACCCAATAGATATTTCAACCGGGAAAGTCGCCAGTGTCCTATTCCAATGAACGTGGCTCAAAACATGAACAACGGTAAGAGAACACAATTATCTCTCTCATCACCGGGCCATTTTTCTCTCACTTCATTAGGGGACACAGGAGACCATGAGGTGTGTGCTGATGTCGCTAGGAGGCTGACACTAGGCAAAAAAAGTTAGCTCCTCTTCAGTAGTTTACACCCACCGCCCGGAGCCCAGCTGACCAGTTTTAGCTTAGTGTCAGAAGGAGGCAGACACTGGCCTATTTGCCAAGCTGACCAGTTTTAGCTTAGTGTCAGAAGGAGGCAGACACTGGTCTATTTCTGCCTTGTTGTGTGTTATTAATCTTTTGCTTTTGTTTTTCAGATTCTGCTCTTCAGGGCAACAGGGTGTATCTGCTCACCCTGTCTTCCCACCTAAGAGACCAAGAGAACAATGTGGTCTGATCCCCATCGTACCCTCTCTGGTCTGCGAGGCAGGACCTTGCACCCCTGACACAGCAAGCAGTGCTGAGAGGAAGACGGTCGTCACTCTCCAGTGATTCGCCCCCTGATCAAGGGCCAACAGTCTTCTGTGCTATTCAGGACCATGACGGTGTGGGAACGAGGATGAACCTATCCCAACAACCCAGGTTTAACATTCCTCAGCAGCCCCCATCTGGCTCCAGGCTACTGCCTATGCATAAAACCAGGGAGTCTTGCTCCCACCCTACCCCTATTATCCTTCACTACACCTGCGCTTATTGCAAAAAGAAGTTGCCCACAGGTCAGGTTTATCGGCCCTCTGCCCCAATTGCAGCAACCGCACCATGCACGCCTCACAGGAGCACCCCACCGCCCATGATGAGAGCACCCTTTCCCCATCCCTGAGTGCACTGCTGCTTTATCACAATCAGAGGACCTAACCAAAGTATCCCAGTCCCTAGTACAGGTCCTAGAGCATCTGCCTAACTATCAAGTCGCCAGTTTCTCTGATCGTTCACCGTTTCCCCCCTCAGCATGGCAGATCGCATACAGGGTCTAAGAAGAGGGCACATTCCAGTTCCTCGTCAGGATCCCCCTTACTTTCCACGTTCTCCATGATGGCCTTAGTATCCCACTCCTCCTTTTCTGACCCTCAGATAGCCCCAGGGTCCAAACCACGTTCCGAGTCGGACTCTGATCTTGACCCGGATCAATCCTCCAAACTTTAGAACTTGGTCGACAGCCTCTTATCGGCCGTTAATCAGACTCTTGAGGTCGAAAAGGACAGGTCTCTGACCCAGAATCACTCTGTATCATTCAAAAAAGTGAAACTCCATCCTCTGGTGTGTTTTCCAATCACAAGAAGTTTGATGACATTTTTTCCAAGCAATGGGACCATCCGGAAAAGCGCTTGACAGTTAGGAAGCGTTTGGATATCTTATACTCTTTCGAGCCCGACCTCGACAAATGGGCTCAGTCCCCGATTGTAGACACTCCTGTTTCCCGTCTGTCGGCCAACATCGTCCTTTCTCTCCCAGATGGGTCCTCCCTCAAGAATCCTGCATATAGGCACATTAAAGTCCTAACCAAGTCCGCCTTTGAGGCTGTGGGCGCATCCCTCTACCCCTCCTTCGCTTTCACGTGGGTAGCAAAGTCGGTCTCCGCCTGGGCTAAACTCCGACAGGGCATCCTATCTGGGGCCTCATCCGATAGGCTGGCTAATCTCGTGGACCAGATTGCTCACGCTGACGTGGCATCTAAGAAGTCTCTAGCCAGCCTTCCTTTCCAAGGGTCTCGTCTCTTTTGTCTCTTTGGAACTAAACTGGATCAACTCATCTTGGACGCCACCAGTGGCAAGAGTCTAAACGTCCCCCCACCAGGAGACACCCTCTCTACTTTTGCTCTTTTCGTCCCCCCCCCCCGTCATCTTCCCAATGAGACCGGTCCCCAGTCCAACAGAAAAAAGGAGGCCATCCTTTAAACCCCCCCACCTCCTGGTGCCCATGGGGCCATCAAGCCAAGTCGTCTAGATGACTCCCACCTGGGAATCCTCTCAGTGTGTGTGGCCGCCTTCTTTTCCTGGACGCAAGGTTCTTCGTAGTCGTCGACGTCTGGATCAAAGAGATTGTTACCACTGGTTACAAAATAGAATTTTCTTCTCTCCTTCGTCAACATTTCTTTGAGTCCCTCCCACTCTCCAAGGGTCCAGTGTTACGGTCCCGGGTTCTATCAGGCCATCTCTTCTATACTTTGGGCAGGTGTCATTGTACTGACTCAGGAGTGCTTCTCAGGTTTCTTTTCAAAGCTTTTCGTGGTCCCAAAGGACAGCTCAGCCCTCCCGATCCTGGACCTCGTTTCTAAACCTGCGAGTGCATCCCTCAGGATGGAGTCCCTCCATTCAGTGATTGCTTCTATGGAACTCGAGGAATACCTCCACATTGCAATTTGCATGGGTCATCAGAGATTTTTCTGTTTTGCGGCCGAAGGATCCCACTACCAGTTTACAGCTCTCCCCTTCGGTCTGACCTCAGCGTCCAGAGTTTTCACAAAGCTCGTGGCGGCAGTTATGGCCATTCTTCTCCCTAAGGGGTTTGTAGTCATTCTGTATCTCGTCAATCTCCTGATAAAAGCTCTGTCCTTCCGGGGCTGTTGCGAGAGCCTTCAGATTACTCTCAACACATTTACCCGCCACAGCTGGCTCGTCAACACGGTGAAGTAGTTTCTTAACCCAGTCCATCGCCTAACCTTCCAAGGCATGCTATTCGACACCACTCTCGCCAGGGTCTATCTTCCAGAAGAAAAGATCTCCGCTCTTCTCCTCCTTGGAATTTTCTCACTCAGATGTCCTTCCCCCTGCTCCATTTGACTCTGTGTGAGTGTGCTGGGCAAGATGGTTTCCATAATGGAAGCCATCCCTTTTGCACAGTTCCTCGTTCGCTCCCTCGAGCTGGCCCTCATGTCAGCTTGGGACAAAAGGATCTGCTCCCTGTACTGTTCCATTCTTCTGACTCTTCAAGTGAGACAGTCTCTGGTCTGGTGGAGTCTCCCTTCCTCCATTCGGCATAGGAGATCATTCCTCCCTCTCCGCTGGCAGATTGTCACAACGAATGCCAGCCTCCTCGGATGCGGGGCTATTTTCCTCCGTCACACAGTCCAAGGCCTCTGGGAGTCTTCTCTCCCCATGAACATTCTGTTACTCAGAGCCGTCTACCTATTTTTCCTCCACCGGCAAGATCTGCTAGTGGGTCGCCCAGTATTCATTCAATACAACAATGCCAAGTCCATGATGATTGAGGTCTTTCGGATTCTGGCTTGGACCAGATGACGTGTTCTGGAAATCTCAGCAGTACACATTCCAGGCATCGACAATTGCAGTGTTAACTTCATAAGTCATCAGGACCTCTCCTAAGGCGAGTTTTCCCTTAACACATCCCTGTTCAACCAAATCTGTTAGAGGTGGGGCACTCCGGAAATTGATCTAATGGCGGATAAACCACAAAGTTCCTCGTTTCTTGTCCAGGTCTCATGACCCCCCCCCCCTCTGCAGTCTGATCCAATACCCTGGTCATTCCCTGGTCTCAGTTCCACCTTCCGTACCTGTTTCCACCACTTTCTTTGATTCTGAGACTCATCAAGAAGATCAAGGCGTAAGGGGTACCAGTCAACCTCGTGGCTCCAGACTGGCCGAAAAAAACAGAGCATTGGTAAAAAGAGTTAGTTAACCTGCTCAAAGACATCCCATGGAAACTCCTGGATCACCAAGACCTGCAATCTCAGGGTCCCTACTTCCACCAGAATTCTCAGTCTCTCAATTTAACGGCATAGCTGTTTTCTTGTCTCAGGTCATCAAGACGAGGAAACCCTCATCCTCTTACAATTATCATCGGACTTGAAAAGCCTTCTTCCCCTGGTGTGAGGACAGTCCCACAGCCCCCATATCCTTTTCTCTCTAATCTCTCCTGGCCTTCCTATAATCGGGGCTAGAGTTCAGGTTGTCTCTCAGTACCCTCAAGGGTCAGGTCTCCACACTGTCAATACTGTTCCAACAGAACTTGACCTCACGGTCTCTGATTAAGACCTTCCTTTAGGTTGTTACTCACTTGGTTCCTCCTTATCGTCCCACTGTGGACCTGTGGGACCTTAATAGATTGATAGTCTTTCAGGGACCTCCCTTCAAACGCATTATAGACATCGCCCTCTCCTTTCTCTCCTGGAAAGATTTGTTCTTGGTTGCGATCACGTTTATCAGGCAGGTCTCGGAATTAGCGGCCCTCTCTTGCCGCTCTTCTTTTCTTGTCTTCCACCAAGACAAGATGGTTCCCCGTTTCATCTCAACGAGGACATCGTCCGTCTTCCTACCCGTCCCCTTCCCATCCGTTGGAACAGTCCTGCCACAAGCTGGACCTGATTAGTGCCTTACGATTGTCTTTCTCAAAAACTACATCTCACAGATGTTCTGATTCCTTGTTTTAGATCTCCGAAGGTCGTTGCAAGGGACTCCTGGCCTTCAGATCTACTATCGCTTGCTGGATCGGCTCTGCCATGCTGGAGGCATATCAAGTCAAAAATAGACCACCCCCACCTGGAGTGAGGGCTCATTCCACCCCGCGGTGGGGGCTTCCTGTGCCATTCGCCACCAGACCTTTGCGACCAGGATCTGCTACCTGGTCTTCCCTTCATACATTTTCAAGATTCTACAGGGTGCATACCTACGCCTCAGCTGACGCTAGGCTAGGTAGAAAGGTTCTGCAAACGGTGGTTGTCTGTTGCCCGACTTGAGCTGGGCAATTTTCTTCTGTTTTCTCTCTTGGGACTGCTTTTGGACGTCCCATGGTTACCTGTGTACCCCAATGAAGCGATGGAGCAAGAAGGATTTTGGGTACTCATCGTAAAATCTTTCTCGGAGCCTTCATTGGGGGACACAGCACCTTCCTTTGTTTGTGCCTTCGTTGAGCTTGTTTATGGTTTAGCGTTGCCTCTCCTACTGCTTTCTCACTAACTGATTAACTTCGTGACAGTCGGTGGATGCACCCTGCTGAGGAGGCGCTAACTTATTTTGCTTAGTGTCAGCCTCCTAGCAAAAGCAGAATACACCATGATTACCTGTCACCCCCCCCCATGAAAGCTCAGAGAAGGAGATTTTACAGTGAGTTTTTTAATACTTTTGACTTTTTCCAAGAGTCATACCATTGTTGTTTTTCCACCCATGTGGCCATACGAGGAGGGTTTGTTTGTTTGTGTGCTGAAGCAACGTTTTCTTCTTCAGGATTGGACAGTACCGCGGTCGTCCTCACGCTGATGGAGCTGCTCATGAAACTCTTTCAGAAGATGATTGATGCCAAGTCCCCCTTTCACCTCACTCTGCTGAACATTTGCTTTTCCAACCTCAAAGCTTCAAGGTCCTTGATGTCCTCAAGAAGTTCAATAGGATTTTACCTGACTCAGAAAAAGTCCTTGATGGAAGACGATTGTAGTGTCAGTCGGGTAAGTGAATATGGACCAGCGACACATGGAGAGCTGACACATCCTTTACATACCCCGGGACACATCCTCTATATACTACACCACACGGGACACATCCTCTATATACTACACCACACGGGACACATCCTCTATATACTACACCACGAGACACATCCTCTATATACTACACCACACGGCACACATCCTCTATATACTACACCACACAGGACACATCCTCTACATACTACACCACACGGGACACATCCTCTATATACTACACCACACAGGACACATCCTCTATATACTACACCACACGGGACACATCCTCTATATACTACACCACACGGGACGCATCCTCTATATACTACACCACATGGGTCACATCCTCTATATACTACACCACACGGTACACATCCTCTATATACTACACCACACGGGACGCATCCTCTATATACTACACCACACAGGACACATCCTCTATACACTACACCACACGGGAAACATCCTCTATGTACTGCACCACACGGGACACATCCTCTATATACTACACCACACGGGACACATCCTCTATATACTACACCACACGGAACACATCCTCTATATACTACACCACACGGGACACATCCTCTATATACTACACCACACGGGACGCATCCTCTATATACTACACCACACAGGACACATCCTCTATATACTACACCACACAGGACACATCCTCTATATACTACACCACACAGGACACATCCTATATACACTACACCACACAGGACACATCCTCTATATACTACACCGCACAGGACACATCCTCTATATACTACACCACACGGGACAGATCCTCTATATACTGCACCACACAGGACAGATCCTCTATATACTACATCACACGGGACACATCCTCTATATACTACACCACACGGGACACATCCTCTATATACTACACCACACGGGACACATCCTCTATATACTGCACCACATGGGTCACATCCTCTATATACTACACCACACGGTACACATCCTCTATATACTACACCACACGGTACACATCCTCTATATACTGCACCACACGGGACACATCCTCTATATACTACACCACACGGGACACATCCTCTATATACTGCACCACATGGGTCACATCCTCTATATACTACACCACACGGTACACATCCTCTATATACTACACCACACGGGACACATCCTCTATATACTACACCGCGCGGCACACGTCATCTATATACTACATCTCACAGGACAGCTGACAGATCCATATCTCGTTGCTGGTAACGTTAGGTATTATTGTTTTCTGTTATATATAATATTTATATAATATGTTTTATGTATTTTTTTTTCTTGTGTGTCAGTCTCCAGGATTTGGTTCAATATCTGATTCTGTATTTTCTGGAAAGCCAAGTCCTTCTCCCTTTCTTGTGGCGATGGATGAGTCTTCGCTGTCGCTACCTGAAGACATCGACATGGATGTGTTCAGTCAACTTCCTGAGGACATTAAGAAAGAGATTATCCAAAGTCCACATAGAAGAAGTATTCAGAGGAGCCAACCAGCGACCGCCCCCGGGGGGATAAAACAGTTCTTTAATGGAGGCAATACGGGGAATCGTCTTGTTTCTGCAGGAGACCAGGGGCATTCTCCTCGCACGGTGCTGTCCCTAAGGAAAGACCCTGAAGACACCAGCCTTGCCTCTGGCTCGGTCCCGGCTGCTTCTCCTAGATCCGACTCTGCTTTTCCCCATGGTTCAGAACCAGACATTGCAAACCCAAAGGATTGTGCAGAACCTGAGGATGCCGGCGTCCTGTCTCCTCTTCCTAAAAGCATCGATGTGAATGTATTTTCACAGCTGCCAGCCGAGCTTCAGACAGAACTTATGAGCGAATGGAAGAACCAAAAACTCACTCCCAAAATCCAGGTCAAGAAGTCTCAAGACAAAGCCAAGACCCCAAAAGGTCCAAGACCGAGCGCCTCGTCCCGTCCCAACAACCTGCTGAAGTATTTCAAGCCAAGTTAGATATTATAACCTGTTTATAGCTGTAAATAATGTTTATATGATGAGGACCGTTTGTTATAAAGGTTTTCAATGAAGAAGCCTGAGTGTCCAATTACTTTGAGCTGATGGGGTTGGATTTTCAAGAGGGGAATGTGCTCTTGGGTAATACCCAAAAATTATCACAGTTCATGTTTTATTTCATAATATGTATTTATAGGGGTTAGCGCTGCGTACAGACCTGCAAATGTCCTGCTTGTCTTCTCACAGTCTTAAATTCTGTGTGACTGTGGCCTCCACTAGGGGGAGCTCAGCTCACAGGGACTTTTATAGGAAGTTTTATACTGAAAACTGATAAAATCTATGCACTGTGCTCCCCCTAGTCGTGGTCTCAGAAATACAATATGACTAAAACGGGGGGTGTACAACCAGCGGTCTGTGGGCCACATGTGCCCTGCGATGTCATGCTTTGTGTGGCAGCAATATATTTGTGACTTGTCTCTGTTCAGTTTTCCAAAGTGGAAGTGATGGTTCCATGTGAATGTCGTTCTTTCCATCTTAAATTATGAAGGACATGAATCCGTTTTCCATAACTTTCATAGACTAAAATAAAGTTGCCTGTACTCTGGAGACGCTTTTACTTTGGAGGGAGGCAATGAACATACAGTGTGTTGCAAAAGTATTCACGCCCTTGGCTTTTCGCTTCTTTTGTTACATTACAACCTGTGTTTAAATATTTTTGCAATATATGTGACGCATCAGCACTAAATAGTCTAAGTTGGTGAAGTGAGAAAAATATAGGCTTAAATTAAATTTTATGGGATCAGATAACTAAAAATTGGCATGTGCATATGTATTCACCCCCTTTTACCTGTGTGCAATCTAAGTGTCACATGGTTGTCAGTATATACACTTTACCTTTTCTGAAAGGCCACAGAGGCTGCAACACCATTAAGCAAGAGGCACCACTAACCAAACAACACCATGAAGACCAAGGAGATGTCCAAACAACACCATGAAGACCAAGGAGATGTCCAAACAACACCATGAAGACCAAGGAGATGTCCAAACAACACCATGAAGACCAAGGAGATGTCCAAACAACACCATGAAGACCAAGGAGATGTCCAAACAACACCATGAAGACCAAAGATGTCCAAACAACACCATGAAGACCAAGGAGATGTCCAAACAACACCATGAAGACCAAGGAGATGTCCAAACAACACCATGAAGACCAAGGAGATGTCCAAACAACACCATGAAGACCAAGGAGATGTCCAAACAACACCATGAAGACCAAGGAGATGTCCAAACAACACCATGAAGACCAAGGAGATGTCCAAACAACACCATGAAGACCAAGGAGATGTCCAAACAACACCATGAAGACCAAGGAGATGTCCAAACAACACCATGAAGACCAAGGAGATGTCCAAACTACACCATGAAGACCAAGGAGATGTCCAAACTACACCATGAAGACCAAGGAGATGTCCAAACTACACCATGAAGACCAAGGAGATGTCCAAACTACACCATGAAGACCAAGGAGATGTCCAAACTACACCATGAAGACCAAGGAGATGTCCAAACTACACCATGAAGACCAAGGAGATGTCCAAACAAGTCAGGGACAAAGTTGTTGAGAAGTACAAGTCAGGGTTGGGTTATAAAAATAATATCCCAATATCTGATGATCCCCCGGAGCACCATCAAATCCATTATCATCAAATGGAAAGAACATGGTACCACAACAAACCTGCCAAGAGAGGGTGCCCACCAAAACTCTCAGCCCGGGCAAGGAGGGCATTAATCAGAGGGGCAGCTCAGAGACCAAAGGTAACGAAGGACCTTCAGAGTTCCCAAGCAGAGACTGGAGTATCTGTCCATACAACCACAATAAGCCGTACCCTCCTTGGTGGCCTTTATGGAAGAGTGGGCAGCAAAAAGCCTTTTGTTACACAAATTGTAAGGCTTGTTGGAGTTTGCCAAAAGACATGTGGGAGACTCCACAAATATATGGAGGAAGGTGCTGTGGTCAGATGAGACTAAAAATTTAACTTTTTGGCCACCAAGGTAAACGCTATGTCTGGTGCCAAACCAACACAGCTTATCACCCCAAGAACACCATCCCTACAGTGAAACATGGTGGTGACAACATCATGCTGTGGGGGATGTTTTATGGTAGCAGGGACAGCGAAAATTGTCCGAGTCGAGGGGAAGATGGATGGTGCGAAATACAGGGATATTCTTGAGCAAAACCTATTTCAGCCTGTCAGTGATATGAGACTGGGACGGAGGTTCACCTTCCAACAAGACAATGACAGAAAGCATACTGCTAAAGTAACACTCCAGTGATTTAAGGGGAAACGTGCAAATGTTCTGGAGTGGCCCAGCCAAAGCCCAGACTTTAATCCAATTGAGAATCCGAGGTCAGTCTTGAAGATTGCTTTTCACCAGAGGAAGCCATCTAGCTTGAAAGAGCCGGAGCAGTTTTGTCTTCAGGAATGGACAAAGATGTGGAAAACTCAGAGACTTATCCAAAGCGACTTGCAGCTGTAATTGCCACAAAAGGAGGCTCTACAAAGTACTGACTTTAGGGGGGGTGAATAGTTATGCACACTGAAGTTTTCAGTTATTTTGCCCTATTTGTTGCTTTCTTCACAATAAAAAGAAAACCGAATGTTCACTATTGTAGGCCGATAAAGAGATAAGACATTTCTTCTTACCCTCTGTAGTCAGGAACTTGTACCTTATTGATTAAGACATGTCTGACTGAGCGGATCGATCTGAAAGCATCCCTGCAGTTTTCAGGATAAGCTGTCGTGTGTGTGTGACCATAATGGCCATTGTTTGACTTTTTTCCCCTCTGCAGGCTTTATTTCTCTATCTCTAAATTTTATAATTGTATTCTCTCTGAGCTAGTTGGTGGAAACTAGCTGCTATCATATCACAGCAAACGCAGACATAAGGAATTCCTGCTCTGCTGTCTCTGTGTTTAGAAGAAGCAGCAACATGGAAGGCATTTATGTAGCAGTACTGAGCTGTACAGCTGTGAATGCAGCTCTGGGTGAAAGAAAACACTTACTGGAAAGCAGAAGCAGTCTGTGTACAGTGGGGAAAAAATTTAGTCAGCCACCAATTGTGCAAGTTCTCCCACTTAAAAAGATGAGCGAGGCCTGTCATTGACATCATAGGTAGACCTCAACTATGAGAGACAAAATGAGAAAACAAGTCCTGAAAATCACATTGTCTGATTTGGAAAGAATTTTTTTTCAAATTTTGGTGGAAAATAAGTATTTGGTCAATTACAAACAAGCAAGATTTCTGGCTCTCACAGACCTGTAACTTCTCCTTTAAGAGGCTCCTCTGTACTCCACTCATTACCTGTAGTACTGGCACCTGTTTAAACTTGTAATCAGTATAAAAGTACCTGTCCACAACCTCAAACAGTCACACTCCAAACTCCACTATGGTGAAGATCAAAGAGCTGTCGAAGGACACCAGAAACAAAATTGTAGCCCTGCACCAGGCTGGGAAGACTGAATCTTCAATAGGCAAGCAGCTTGGCGTGATGAAATCAACTGTGGGAGCAATAATTAGAAAATGGAAGACATACAAGACCACTGATAATCTCCTTCGATCTGGGGCTCCACACAATATCTCACCCCGTGGGGTCAAAATGATCTCAAGAACGGTGAGCAAAAATCCCAGAACCACATGGGGGGACCTAGTGAATCACCTGCAGAGAGCTGGGACCAACATTACACAGGATACCATCAGTAACACACTATGCCGCCAGGGACTCAGATCCTGCAGTGCCAGACGTGTCCCCCTGCTTAAGCCATTACATGTCCAGGCCCTACTGAAGTTTGCTAGAGCATTTGGATGATCCAGAAGAATATTGGGAGAATGTCATATGGTCAGATGAAACCAAAGTAGAACTGTCTGGTAGAAACACAACTCGTCGTGTTTGGAGGAGAAAGAATACTGAGTTGCATCCAAAGACCACCATACCTACTGTGAAGCATGGGGGTGGCAATATCATGCTTTGGGGCTGTTTCTCTGCCAAGGGACCAGGACGACTGATCCGTGTACAGGAAAGAATGAATAGGGACGTGTATCGTGAGATTTTGAGTGAAAATCTCCTTCCATCAGCAAGGGCATTGAAGATGAAATGTGACTGGGTCTTTCAGCATGACAATGATCCCAAGCACACCGCCAGGGCAATGAAGGAGTGGCTTCGTAAGGTCCTGGAGTGGCCTAGCCAGTCTCCAGATCTAAACCCTATAGAAAACCTTTGGAGGGAGTTGAAAGTCCGTGTTGCCCAGCGACAGCCCCAAAACATCACTGCTCTAGATGAGATCTGTATGGAGGAATGGGCCAACATACCAGCAACAGTCTGTGCCAACCTTGTGAAGACTTACAGAAAATGTTTGACCTCTGTCATTGCAAACAAAGGATATAGAACAAAGTATTGAGATGAACTTTTGTAATTGACCAAATACTTATTTTCCACCAAAATTTGAAAAAAAATTCTTTCCGAATCAGACAATGTGATTTTCAGGATTTGTTTTCTCATTTTGTCTCTCATAGTTGAGGTCGACCTATGATGTCAATTACAGGCCTCTCTCATCTTTTTAAGTGGGAGAACTTGCACAATTGGTGGCTGACTAAATACTTTTTTCTCCCACTTTTCTCCATTGGCTTTAATTCCTTCACGACCTTGGCATTTTCCATTTTCATTTTTTGCTCCCCTTCTTCCTACAGCCATAACTTTTTTATTTTTCCATCAATCTGGCCGTATGAGGGCTTGTTTTTTGTGGGACACGAGTTGTTCTTTTCAACGACGCTATTGATTTTTACCATATGTTGTACTGGAAAATGCGATGAAATTGCATGTTCACTAAATACTAAAACTGACCTGCCATTATGATTCTCCAGGTCATTACGAGTTCATAGATACCAAACATGTCGTATAGGTTCTTATTTATTTAAGTGGTGAAAGAAATGGCGCTATTTTCTGAGACCTGTAGTGTCTTCATTTTTCGGGATCTGGGGCCGGGTGAGGGCTTATATTTTACGAGCCGAGCTGAAGTTTTTATTGATTATTTTGGGTTAGATACAATGTTTTGATCGCCCATTATTGCATTTTATTGCAATGTTGCAGCATCCAAAAAAACGTAATTCTGGCATTTTGATTTTTTTTTCTCGTTATGCCGTTTACCGATCGGATTAATTATTTTTATGTTTTGATAGATCGGGCGATTCTGAACGCGGCGATACCAAATGTGTATTTTTGATTTATTTTTTTTGTTTGTTTTATTTTGAATGGGGCGAAAGGGCGGTGATTTGAATTTTTTAGTCTTTTTTTTTTTTTTTTTTTAATTTTTAGAAACTTTTTTTTTCTACTTTTTACTTGCTTCAATAGGAAGCGGCAATCTTCTGATCGCCTATGCTACACATAGCAGGCCTGCTGTGTATAACAGAAATGATCATCTGCTATGAACGCCGACCACTGGGCAGATCGACAATGGCAATCATGGGGGCTCCTGCAGACCCCCGGTTTTCATGCCAACCCATCTGCGACTCGCGATCATGTGACTGGCGCACCGATGGACGCAGGTAGTGACACGCTTCCGGCGCGGATTGACAGCGGCATTGACACATGTTCCACCCGCGGTTGTTAGGGGCACATGACAGTTGACCAGTTCAGCTGTCATGTGCCTGAAAACATGCGGGCTTGGCCCAGAGCCCACATCAAAGATATGTATATATACTCATAGGTCGTGAAGGGGTTAAAAAGTAGCTGCAATCTGATACCTCAGTGAGCATGTCTGTCTAGTAGCAGTACTCAGCTGTGTAGCTGTGTTTTCTTTTACTCAGAGCTGAATTCATTTACAGGAACGCAGCCGTCTGTGTACCTCCCATTTTTTCTCTATAGGCTTGAAATGGCAGCTGCAATCTGATACCTCAGTGAGCCTGTCAGTCTAGTAGCAGTACTCAGCTGTGTAGCTGTGTTTTCTGTGACCCAGAGCTGAATTCATTTACAGGAACGCAGCCGTCTGTGTACCTCCCATTTTTTCTCTATAGGCTTGAAATGGCAGCTGCAATCTGATACCTCAGTGAGCCTGTCTGTCTAGTAGCAGTACTCAGCTGTGTAGCTGTGTTTTCTTTTACCCAGAGCTGAATTCATTTACAGGAATGCAGCCGTCTGTGTACCTCCCATTTTTTCTCTATAGGCTTGAAATGGCAGCTGCAATCTGATACCTCAGTGAGCCTGTCTGTCTAGTAGCAGTACTCAGCTGTGTAGCTGTGTTTTCTTTGACCCAGAGCTGAATTCATTTACAGGAACGCAGCCGTCTGTGTACCTCCCATTTTTTCTCTATAGGCTTGAAATGGCAGCTGCAATCTGATACCTCAGTGAGCCTGTCTGTCTAGTAGCAGTATTGAGCCGTATTGCTGTGAATTCAGCTGTGGGTGAAAGAAAACACTGATCCCCACTGGATGGGATTGGCTGTATCCAACCACGTGAATAATCAGGATATGACACAAAATGCTGACAAGCACATGATTGCGGATAGCAATGAATAAGGAAGTTTGATTCCGAAACGTGTCTGCTTAAATCCTCTGTACTGACTTGATGTCATCCTAGGTCTCAAAAAGTTTTTAATGTTTTTTTTCATTAATAAATTCTGGAAGCGGACACACATATTCTACTGCAAGTTCCACAGGAGATGACAAATGCTCTTTATAAAGTTCTATGGAACTTGCAGTAGAATGTGTGTGTCTGCTTCCAGCTCCTCCCCCCCTCCATAGAATCTTAGAAGCACCAATTGTCATCATCTATCTCAGTAATGGGAAAGTCTGTATTCATTAAAAACACATTTTACCCGTAAATTGAGAATTTTAAGACCGAAAGATCAGTCTGGGAGGAGAAAAAAAAAACAGATTTATCTGATAAGATATATTACAAAGTTACTTATTTTCATGGGCACTATTGATCTATGAAATAAGAGTAACCGTCATTTAAATTCTTAAGTGAATCTGTCAGATTTTTGCTGTTTAATCTGAGAGCAGCATAATATAGGGCGAGAGAGCCTGATTCCAGCGATGTATCACTCATTAGGTTATGTGCTGTAGTTTCAATACAATCAGTGGTTTATAAGCAGGAGATTATCACTGCAGGACTAGGTCTCACGTGCAGAACAGTCCATATAATCTGTGTATGACAGCTTGTAGTTTTTCTCAGGAATACCTAAATATAGGGAATCCCTAGCCATATAATACACATTTTAGTATTTTTTATCCTGGAGGTATGTGGCTCTTTTATATCTGTTAGGCTGCGTGCCCACTATGCGTTTTTCAAGCGTTTTTGCCGCGGAATTTCCGCAGCGAAAACGCTTAAAAAAAATGCTTGGTAATACGTGCCCCATGGTCCCCAATGATAATCCGCATGTGCTGTGCATATGCTGCGGAAATTTCCGCTGCGGATTATCATTGCGGAAAAAAACGTGGGCACTTAGCCTTAGTCATCCTTTTTGTAATATAATATATTTATGCCCCTTGCAAATAAAACAATCATTGTTTTTCCAGTTCAGAATAAGCAAAGTAAGACAAGTATAGAGACTACAGAACAGGAGAAGAACTTGGGTATTCAGGTTACAAGTAAGCTGAGTAGCAGCACTCAATGTCAAGCTGCAGCCGCAAAAGCAAACAAGATTTTAGGATGTATAAAAAGAGAGGGAAAATCCTATCATCCCAATGTATAAATAACTGGTGACGTCACATCTTGGATATGGGATCCAGTTTTGGCTTTGTTTAGCTTAGAAAAAATGAGATATCATATATATGTATAAATATATATGTCTGGTAAATACAAAGGACTGGCAAATGACTTATTCCTTGCATGGACCTTACAAAGGACCAGGGGGGACTCACTACATGTGGAGGAAAGGAGATTCTTGCAGCTAAATAGGAAAGGATTCTTTACACTTAGAGCAGTCGGACTGTGGAACGCCGACCACAAGAGGCTTTTATAAAAGGGACAGATGCTTGTTATAAATAATCTAGCGATAGAGAATGTATAACAGGTGGAGAAAGGTTGGACTTGATGGACCAGTTTCTTTTTTTCTCAACCTATGTAACATTTATGCCCTTAAGCAACATGGCCGCCTCCAGCTTCATAGGTAAAGTCACATGATCCAAGGTGGGGAGGGGGTGTGGCTTCTTTCCAGCATTGCATTGGGCAGGTCTCTTGCAGGGTTATTATTGTGGTGGCTAAGAGCAAGATCAAAGTGCAGAAGAGGAGGAGGCGACTCTCCGATGCCGCAGCTTCTCCAGCAGCTTCCTGACACTGGGGTAAGACCTGTCCGGGTGCCAGGGAATTCCAGGCTGGCAACATTGTGGCTCTTGTGTCAGCTGGCAGCGATCACTGTGTCTGTTGTGGACTGGTAACATCCTGGGATCATTGGACTCCTCGCTTATTCTTAAAGGAGAAGTCCAAGATTCAGATAATTCTACCTAAATCATTGACAGCAAATGTCGGCTTGGTCCTACAGAAAAAAAAAAAAGTATGGGAAGTGCAGAATTTTTTATTTAATTTAGCCTCCAATAATCCACAGAGTCTCCTTATGCGGCAATTATTTACAGATCTGCATGATCCAAAACACTGAGCAGAGAGAAGAGATTACAAGATTTCTCTGATTAAAGGGGTTTTCTAGCTTTATACAAAACGATCAGCCATAGCATGAAAACTGCCGACCGGAGAAGTGGATGACTGATATCTGGTGACGGCGCCTGTCAGGGGTCGGAGAGATCAGGCTGCGAGAGATCAAGCTGGACAAATGGGCAAGTGGAAGGATGAGAGCAACTGGGGCCAAACCGAGAGGGCGAGACCACTGGATCAGAGCATCTGTATACGGCGGGTCTTGTGGGGTGTTCCTGGTATACGGCAGGTCTTGAGGGGTGTTCCCGGTATACGGCGAGTCTTGTGGGGTGTTCCTGGTATACGGCGAGTCTTGTGGGGTGTTCCTGGTATACGGCAGGTCTTGTGGGGTGTTCCCGGTATAGAGCGGGTCTTGAGGGGTGTTCCCGGTACACGGCGAGTCTTGTGGGGTGTTCCCGGTATACGGCGAGTCTTGTGGGGTGTTCCCGGTATACGGCGAGTCTTGTGGGGTGTTCCCGGTATACAGCGAGTCTTGTAGGGTGTTCCCGGTACACGGCGAGTCTTGTGGGGTGTTCCCGGTATAGTGCGGGTCTTATGGGGTGTTCCCGGTATACGGTGGGTCTTGTGGGGTGTTCCCGGTATACGGCGAGTCTTGTGGGGTGTTCCCGGTATATGGCGGGTCTTGTAGGGTGTTCCCGGTATACGGCGGGTCTTGTGAGGTGTTCCCGGTATATGGCGGGTCTTGTAGGGTGTTCCCGGTATACGGCGGGTCTTGTGGGGTGTTCCCGGTATATGGCGGGTCTTGTAGGGTGTTCCCGGTATACAGCGGGTCTTGTGAGGTGTTCCCCGTATACAGCGGGTCTTGTGGGGTGTTCCTGGTATACAGCGGGTGTTGTGGGGTGCTCCCGGTATAGAGCAGGTCTTGTGGGGTGTTCCCGGTATATGGCAGGTATTGTGAGGTATTCCCGGTATACGGCGGGTCTTGTGGGGTGTTTTGGAGCTTGCTGTGTATGGGGCTGCGCAGCTACAGCTAGTCATAGTGCCCATGCTGATTCCAGTCCACATCCTAAAGACTCTACAATGGCAGGTGAGCATCAGAACTGGACTATGGAGCAATGGAAGAAGCCGGCCTGGTCTTAGGAATCACGTTACCCGCCTGGGGAAGACATTGGCGGAAGGATGCACTATAGGAAGAAGAGGAGCCGTCGGAGGCAGTGCGATAGGGGCAATGTTCTGCTGGGAAACCTCAGGTTCTGGTACCATGTGGATGTGACATGTGCCACCCACCTAACATTGTGCAGATCAACCCTCCATGGCAGTGGGATTCCCTCATGGCCGTGCCCCTTTCAGCAGGATGATGGCCGCACTGCACAAACTGTTCAGGAACGGAGGAACATAAGAGATCAATGTGATAACTTTCTCCAAAGCCTGATCCATGGTGGCAGAGGACATAGTGGGTCTGCAGCCGAATACCACAGGACACCGCCGGAGTCTGAGCCTCGATGGCTCAGAGTTGTTTAGGAGGCACAAGGGCAGTTTGAATGCTATGGCTGATGGCTGTGATTACATCTTGATCTCTGCTCTATTAAATGAACATTGGACTTTAAGCAGATACATTGGGGAGAGATTCATGCAGCCGCTGATATAGATATACCTGGTATTTATAGGTTTACTATCTCTGAATGTAAAGTGTGTCCTTTACTGAAGGCCAAGGGCGGGCACTGACAAGAGAGGGCCACTGGTCACAGACGAGAGAGGGCCGCTGGGCGCAGACGAGAGAGGGCCGCTGGGCGCAGACGAGAGAGGGCCGCTGGGCGCAGACGGGAGAGGGCCGCTGGGCGCAGACGAGAGAGGGCCGCTGGGCGCAGACGAGAGAGGGCCGCTGGGCGCAGACGAGAGAGGACCGCTGGGCGCAGACGAGAGAGGGCCGCTGGGCGCAGACGAGAGAGGGCCGCTGGGCGCAGACGAGAGAGGGCCGCTGGGCGCAGACGAGAGAGGGCCGCTGGGCGCAGACGAGAGAGGGCCGCTGGGCGCAGAAGGGAGAGGGCCCCTGGGCGCAGAAGGGAGAGGGCCCCTGGGCGCAGAAGGGAGAGGGCTGCTGGGCCCAGGTTGCACCAATAGCATGTCCACCTCTGCTGACAACAAACACATCTAGAAAATGGAAGGAAAATGTAGCATCAAAGGCCCAATTCATTATTGCATTTGTGCCTTTTTTGTCCAGTTTTTCCTGTTTTAAAGCTGTTTTTTTGTTTTCTGCAAAATTCTTATTTTAAGTTGCGCCTGTTTTAAAGTCAATTTTTTTTCTTTGTCCGCGGTTTTTGTTCTCTAAATATTAGCAATCAATTAATTTTTTGCCATTTTTTAAAAAGTCACCGAATGTTTGTTCAAATGTTCTCCAGTCTCTAAAAAACGTTTTTCATTCTGTGCAAAATTTCTGATCTCGCCAAATTTAGAAGAGCTAAAAAAAATAAATAAAAAAAAAACAGCGAACATCACAAGGCTAAAAAGAAAAATGACTTTTGTCCTATAGTTTATACACTGGGCGTTATTTACATAAAGCAAGAACACCCCTTGAAGGTCGGTGACACAAATGATGCTGTGCACCAGGACCATATACACACAGTGGAACCAACTTTCATCTTTTCCTCATTGCTGTGGCTGTGAATAGTAGCACCACCATAGTAATGTGACAGCACCGCTCATATGGGCCCTTGGAGAGAGGGGCCCAGCACTGGTTACTTGCTGTATTCCGTGTGCTGCCAGGTAACAAAACCTATGCAAGCTTCATATTTGTTCCTCTATTTTTAGCAGTGCACAGTGCAGTGATAAGATTCTGCCTGCAGGGGGAGCCGCTGAGGAGAGGACCAAGAAATCTCAGGTGCAGGTAAGTGGCGGTTCCAGTAATAGCATTGGATGGTTCCATCTGACTATTCAGCTGTGATATAACAGTGGGCATAGTCATCTAATGTCCAGGGTCTATAACTATGTGATTATGTTATTGGTTTCCATAAGGATGGACTATAAGAAGATGGCCGATGAAGTCACCCAGAAGATTCGAGCATACAGTCAGGACATGTCCGGATGGAAAGTGACCAAATCTGCGGTAACTAGAATTTACAGGACGCGGGCACAGAACCTTCATTTTTTTCTCTTTTTCTTTCCATTCTTTCTTTCCTGACATTTTGATTTTCCTCTCCTCTTCCCTTTTTGTTACCTTATGTTCATCCCTTTTTCACTTCCACATCTTCCTTTTTAAACCTTTTCTCGTTTTCGAATCTCAGCCTTTGTTTCATGGTTTCCCTTTCCTTTTGTCCTTTCCCTTTCATTCTCCTTCCTTTCCCATCCTTCTATCATTTCTCTCCCTTTCTTTCCCTTCCATCCTTTTGTCCTTTCCTTTCTTCCTCATCCTTCTGTCATTTCCCTCCCTTATTCTTTCGATATTTTGCTCCCTTCCTTTTCCTTACCAATCCTTCTCTCATTTCCTTTCCTTTTTTCCCTTCCCTTTTCCATAACTTTACCATTTCCTTTCCTCCCTTCCTTTTAACTTCCTAATTGTCTTCCATTTCTTTCTCAACCATCTGCTCCCTTTCTTCCCCATTCCTTCTGTTATTTCTCCCCTCCTTTCTTTCCCATCCTTTCGTCCTTTCCCTCACCATCTATCCCTTATCTTATTCTCCTGTCATTTCCTTTTCTCTACCTTTCCGATTCTTTTCATCTTCTTTTCATTATCTCCTTTTCTTTAACTTTTTTATCCTCTTTTCCTTTCTTTTCTTCCTTCCTTTCTTCTCCCTTCCCTATCCCTCAGTCATTTTTCTTGCCTTCTCTTCCCTTCCAAATAGTTTTGTCATTTCTATAACTATTCCTCTATCCATTTTTTATCTTTCCCATCCTTTTAAACTTTCTTCTCTTCCCTTTCCCATCAGTTCTATTTGTTTCTTTCATTATCATTTTTGTCCTTTTCCTTCCCTTTACTCTCCCATCCATCCATCGCCTTGATTTCTTTATCCTTGTGTCATTTTCCCTTTTCTCTTTCTTGCCATTCTGTCTTTTCTTTTTCCATCCTTTCCCTTCTTTTTTTGTCCTTCCTGTTTCTTCCTTTTTTCATTCTTTTGTCTTTTCCTTTCTTTCATAATAATATATAAATATTATCCCTCTTTCAGAAAAATATTACCGTCTCGTGGAAACCATCCAATGACTATTCAGGAAATATGTAAGTAGCAAAATACAAAACTAGAAGAGAACTGGAATCCTATTCTATTAATTGTATTTCCACATACAGTACAGACCAAAAGTTTGGACACACCTTCTCATTTAAAGATTTTTCTGTATTTTCATGACTATTAAAATTGTACATTCACACTGAAGGCATCAAAACTATGAATTAACACATGTGGAATTATATACTTAACAAAAAAGTGTGAAACAACTGAAAATATGTCTTATATTCTAGGTTCTTCAAAGTAGCCACCTTTTGCTTTGATGACTGCTTTGCACACTCTTGGCATTCTCTTGATGAGTTTCAAGAGGTAGTCACCGGAAATGGTTTTCACTTCACAGGTGTGCCCTGTCAGGTTTAATAAGTGGGATTTCTTGCCTTATAAATGGGGTTGGGACCATCAGTTGTGTTGTGCAGAAGTCTGGTGGAAACACAGCTGATAGTCCTACTGAATAGACTGTTAGAATTTGTATTATGGCAAGAAAAAAGCAGCTAAGTAAAGAAAAACGAGTGGCCATCATTACTTTAAGAAATGAAGGTCAGTCAGTGCGAAAAATTGGGAAAACTTTGAAAGTGTGCCCAAGTGCAGTTGCAAAAACCATCAAGCGCTACAAAGAAACTGGCTCACATGAGGATCGCCCCAGGAAAGGAAGACCAAGAGTCACCTCTGCTTCTGAGGATAAGTTTATCCGAGTCACCAGCCTCAGAAATCGCAGGTTAACAGCAGCTCAGTTTAGAGACCAGGTCAATGCCACACAGAGTTCTAGCAGCAGACACATCTCTACAACAACTGTTAAGAGGAGACTTTGTGCAGCAGGCCTTCATGGTAAAATAGCTGCTAGGAAACCACTGCTAAGGACAGGCAACAAGCAGAAGAGACTTGTTTGGGCTGAAGAACACAAGGAATGGACATTAGACCAGTGGAAATCTGTGCTTTGGTCTGATGAGTCCAAATTTGAGATCTTTGGTTCCAACCACCGTGTCTTTGTGCGATGCAGAAAAGGTGAACGGATGGACTCTACATGCCTGGTTCCCACCGTGAAGCATGGAGGAGGTGGTGTGATGGTGTGGGGGGGGCTTTGCTGGTGACACTGTTGGGGATTTATTCAAAATTGAAGGCATACTGAACCAGCATGGCTACCACAGCATCTTGCAGCGGCATGCTATTCCATCCGGTTTGCGTTTAGTTGGACCATCATTTATTTTTCAACAGGACAATGACCCCAAACACACCTCCAGGCTGTGTAAGGGCTATTTGACCAAGAAGGAGAGTGATGGGGTGCTACGAATGATGACCTGGCCTCCACAGTCACCAGACCTGAACCCAATCGAGATGGTTTGGGATGAGCTGGACCGCAGAGTGAAGGCAAAAGGGCCAACAAGTGCTAAGCATCTCTGGGAACTCCTTCAAGATTGTTGGAAGACCATTTCCGGTGACTACCTCTTGAAGCTCATCAAGAGAATGCCAAGAGTGTGCAAAGCAGTCATCAAAGCAAAAGGTGGCTACTTTGAAGAACCTAGAATATAAGACATATTTTCAGTTGTTTCACACTTTTTTGTTAAGTATATAATTCCACATGTGATAATTCATAGTTTTGATGCCTTCAGTGTGAATGTACAATTTTCATAGTCATGAAAATACAGAGAAGGTGTGTCCAAACTTTTGGTCTGTACTGTAGTTGTATTGTGGAGAAAGAATAACTTTCAGAAAAGCAACTTTTTCCAGGATTTCTTTAAAGTGTTGCTACATAATTTCTGAAGTCCTAGAAAGGAAAAAAAAAAGGAAAACGTTTCCAAAAATGTGGCAAGCACCAGTGCAATACCACTAACCACCACCAGGTGGTGTAGAAACACAGATGTGGCTGTGTTTTGTCCCTTTAAATAGACAATGGCCGAAGCGATTCAGTCCATTCTACACAGATCTATAGCTTGTAACTGAGTATTCCTTTAACAGCAAAAATACAGATCACAATCCTCACCCTATATCTAAATACCCAGGAGAAATCAGAATGGATTGCTGGTGCACCCCAATACCTGGTCTCCCTCCCAGCTACGTCCCCCGATTACAGAATGATATCATATAGATGATGTGGAATTTTAAGTCTCCCTATATGACATTATTTAGTTTTTTTTCCTGTAAACACAGATATCGCGGAGAAGCAATAATCGAAGAAACCCCGGAAAAAGTTATTCCTTTTATGTATCTTGCCAAATACAGATCAAAGTGGGACAAAACCCTGAAATCCTACACAATTGTAGAAGAGATCGATGAGGTATTTACATTTTAATATAATCCTTAGAATTAATTAAATATTTTTAATTAATATTTAATTAAATTTTAACCTGTTCATCCCCGGGTGATTTTCTGTTTTTTGGGGGGTTTTTTTCCCTCCCTTTTTCCCCAAGAGCCATAACTTTTTTATTTTTTCCGTCAATATGGCCGTCTGAGGGCTTGTTTTTTTTTTTTGCGGGACGAATTGTACTTTTGAATGCCGCCATTGATTTTTACCATAAAGTGTACTGGAAAATGGGAAAAAAAAATATCCAAGTGCAGTGAAATTGCAAAAAAAAAGTGCAATTCCATAAATGTTTTTCAATTTTTTTATGTACCATGTTCACTATATGGTAAAAGTGACCTGGCAATATGATTCTCCAGGTCAATCCGAGTACGCAGATACCAAACATGTATAGGTTCTTTTTTTATTTAAGTTGTAAAAAAAACATTTTGCGTTTGTCGCCATTTTCCGAGATCAGTAACTTTTTCGTGATTTGGGGCCGGGTGAGGAATTATTTTTTGTGTCCTGAACTGATGTTTTTACTGATACTATTTTGGGGTAGATACGATGTTGTGATCGCCTCTTATTGCATTTTATTGCCAAAAAACAACGGAATTTTGAATTTTTTTTTCCCGTTACGGCGTTTACTGATCGGATCAATATTTTGATACATCGGGCGATTCTGAACACAGCGATACCAAATGTGTATTTTTTTTTATTATTGTTTTATTTCAATAGGGCAAAAGGGGGGGCGATTTGAACTTTTGTTTTTTTTTTTTTTTTTTTTTCACATTTTTAAAAATATTTTTTTTTTACCTTTTACTTTATTTAATAGTCCCCTTAGGGAACTTGAAGCTTCGATCGTCTGTGCTACACATAGCAGAGCTTCAGCGCTGCAATGTATAGCAGAAATCACCGTCTCCTTGGCTTTTACGGGAGAATTGTAAGGACAGTCGTCTTCTGCAAACCCCCCGGCTTGTAATGAAAGCAACCCACTGGTTACGTTATGGGCGCGCTGATGGGAGCTTGGAATGATGCCCCCTTCTGACAGCTCATATTAAATGCAGCGGTCAGAGATTGACAGGTTAACAGCCTTGGCGCGGAGCTCCACCCGAGACTGTTAGAGGCAGATGATGGTTGAATAATTCAGCAATCATCTGCTGACAAAAATGCAGGGACACGACATATGATGTAAAAGGGTTAATGTAATTAAATGTAACAAAAGAAACATGTTTATTTTTTCTTAAATAAAACTTAAAATGCTCCTATGGTTCACGGTGATTTTTCAGAATAATCTGTCCTTTGTGTACATGAGGGTTAACTCTAATTTTTGGCCACTATATGACTTGTATTCTGTAATTTTCAGTGATTGGCTGCATGCATCACCGCTGCAGCCAATCACTAAGCTGAGTGTCATCTACAGTGGAAAACCTCTTTAAGCATATCTTAAACTTTTCTCACTGTGGCGTTCTTATGTCCAACATTCTGAACTGATGGATTTTAGGAGTAAATTCTATCTGCCTGCGACCACAACTAGAGGGAGCTCCCTGCATACACTGAACTCAATAGTGTCACACTACACAGAAAATCCCTAAACTCCCCCTAGTGGTGGTAGAGGTGGACTATTTTTTCAACTTATTCTTTCTTTTTCTGAAGGACACAGTCGTCTGTCACAGTATCACACACAGCTTTGGGAAAGGGATCATCTCACCAAGAGAATTTGTGGACATAATTCATGTGAGGCGGTACGACGATGGAGTAGTCACCACTAATTGTAAGTAACACTTCTTCTTTTCTATACTTATTATGTGACTAGGGGAGGTTATACATTTTTTTTTTCATTTTTATATTGTTTTGCCAAACAACAGTGGGGAGAAAGGAGGGGGCTTTATTACTTTACCAGTTATCTTCTGAGATCTGGTATCCCTGCTTGAGCTGTAAGGGAGATCAGTGTTGGGACCCCAACGATCACGAGATCAGTGACCACCAAGATCGAGTAGTCTTTATTTTCCTGCCTGAATCATCTTTGTGAATGTTTAAAAAGAACCTCCTCTCTTGCCTAAATATTTATCAATAGTAAACCAGTAAAGAAAGAAGGAAGAAAGAAAGAGGGGAGAGGAGGGAGGTGCAGCTGCAGACTCTTCAGTTGAACAGTATGAGAAGGAGGGGAAATATTCAGAGGAGACTTCTGATTGGCTCGGAGTATTTTTTTTTTTTTTTTTTTTTTTTTTACAGCGGGAACTTGACATTGGGAAGAAAAAAAAAAAAAGCTATGTCTGAAGCCACGTTCAGTATTTGGTCAGTATTTTACATCAGTATTTGGAAGCCAAAACCAGGAGTGGAACAATCAGAGGAAAAGTATAATAAAAGTACGTCATCACTTCTGTATTTATCACCCACTCCTGGTTTTGGCTTACAAATACTGATGTAAAATACTGACCAAATACTGAAGGTGTGAACGTGGCCTTAGCGAGTGTCGTGCCCAGCGTCTGTCACTTATAATTTTTCTGTTTGCAGCTATCAGCGTGGAGTATGACAAATGCCCAGTAACCAGCTCCTATGTCCGTGGCTTCAATAATCCATGTGGATACGTTTGCACGCCATTACCTGAGTAAGGACATGGGTAATATCAATACTCATAGATTATAGTGGTTATTGTTGGCCCCTTACCAGCCCTGGGAAATATGGCTTTAAAGGGGTTTTCTAGGCTGAAAAGTCTACAGTTACTGTGTGTGACTGCCCAGTAATCACAGTGCGCACTGTACAAACTGTCAGGATTACCCACAACATTGAGAGAAGCGGCTGCGACTCTAGTTGGCGCGTGACCGCAACTATGCAAGTCGCCTGTACGTGGTCATTGAATACAGTGGAATCGTTAAGGGTTTTTTTGTCCAAAAAAAACTTTTTAAAAAGTAAATGCAGTTAAAAAAAATTCTAAATAGTTTTCATTACTGTTTTGCTGCTGTAAAAAAAGGCTTTGAAGCCCTTTGCCATAGCTGTGTGCTGTGCAAAAAGGTTCCAAATCTGTCGGAGCTTCGTCTCCTGGCTGCTCTCCTTCCACTCAGTGTTAGAGGCAGCAGCAGGATGAAGGAGGGGGTTGTACACAGATCTCCATTATGGAGATAGAAGAACGTATGTGTGATGTCAGGGATGACAGAGGAAAGCACATGGAGAAGAAATGTGTAGGATAGAAACTGCTGATATATAAGCTTTTGAAGATAGCAGCACTCTGCAGAGACACAGAGCTCACATCCAGCCTATATTACTTGGAGAGACACAGACCTCACATCCAGCCTATATTACTGGAAGAGACACCCAGACCTCACATCCAGCCTATATTACTGGGAGAGACACACAGACCTCACATCCAGTCTATATTACTGGGAGAGACACACAGACCTCACATCCAGCCTATATTACGGGGAGAGACACACACACCTCACATCCAGCCTATATTACTGGGAGAGACACACAGAGCTCACATCCAGTCTATATTACTGGGAGAGACACACAGAGCTCACATCCAGCCTATATTACTGGGAGAGACACACAGAGCTCACATCCAGTCTATATTACTGGAGAGACACACAGACCTCACACCCAGCCTATATTACTGGGAGAGACACACAGAGCTCACATCCAGTCTATATTACTGGAGAGACACACAGACCTCACACCCAGCCTATATTACTGGGAGAGACACACAGAGCTCACATCCAGTCTATATTACTGGGAGAGACACACAGAGCTCACATCCAGCCTATATTCCTTGGAGAGACACTCAAACCTCATATCCAGTCTATATTACTGGGAGAGACACACAGACCTCACATCCAGCCAATATTACTGGGAGACACACAGAGCTTACATCCAGCCTATATTACTGGGAGAGACACACAGACCTCACATCCAGCCTATATTACTGGGAGAGACACACAGACCTCACATCCAGCCTATATTACTGGGAGAGACACACACACCTCACATCCAGCCTATATTACTGGGAGAGACACACAGAGCTCACATCCAGTCTATATTACTGGGAGAGACACACAGAGCTCACACCCAGCCTATATTACTGGGAGAGACACACAAGAGCTCACATTCAGTCTATATTACTGGGAGAGACACACAGACCTCACATCCAGCCTATATTACTGGGAGAGACACACAGACCTCACATCCAGCCTATATTACTGGAAGAGACACACAGACCTCACATCCAGCTTATATTACTGGGAGAGACACACAGACCTCACATCCAGCTTATATTACTGGGAGAGACACACAGACCTCACATCCAGCCTATATTACTGGAGATACACACAGACCTCACATCCAGCCTATATTACTGTGAGAGACACACAGAGCTCACATCCAGCCTATATTACTGGGAGAGACACACAGAGCTCACATCCAGCCTATATTACTGGGAGAGACACACAGAGCTCACATCCAGCCTATATTCCTTGGAGAGACACTCAAACCTCATATCCAGTCTATATTACTGGGAGAGACACACAGACCTCACATCCAGCCAATATTACTGGGAGACACACAGAGCTTACATCCAGCCTATATTACTGGGAGAGACACACAGACCTCACATCCAGCCTATATTCCTTGGAGAGACACTCAAACCTCATATCCAGTCTATATTACTGGGAGAGACACACAGACCTCACATCCAGCCAATATTACTGGGAGACACACAGAGCTTACATCCAGCCTATATTACTGGGAGAGACACACAGACCTCACATCCAGCCTATATTACTGGGAGAGACACACAGACCTCACATCCAGCCTATATTACTGGGAGAGACACACAGAGCTCACACCCAGCCTATATTACTGGGAGAGACACACAGAGCTCACACCCAGCCTATATTACTGGGAGAGACACACAGACCTCACATCCAGCCTATATTACTGGAAGAGACACACAGACCTCACATCCAGCTTATATTACTGGGAGAGACACACAGACCTCACATCCAGCCTATATTACTGGAGATACACACAGACCTCACATCCAGCCTATATTACTGGGAGAGACACACAGAGCTCACATCCAGCCTATATTACTGGGAGAGACACACAGAGCTCACATCCAGCCTATATTACTGGGAGAGACACACAGAGCTCACATCCAGCCTATATTACTGGGAGAGACACACAGAGCTCACATCCAGCCTATATTACTGGGAGAGACACACAGAGCTCACATCCAGCCTATGTTACTGGGAGAGACACACAGAGCTCACATCCAGCCTATGTTACTGGGAGAGACACACAGAGCTCACATCCAGCCTATATTACTGGGAGAGACACACAGAGCTCACATCCAGCCTATATTACTGGGAGAGACACACAGAGCTCACATCCAGCCTATATTACTGGGAGAGACACACAGAGCTCACATCCAGCCTATATTACTGGGAGAGACACACAGAGCTCACATCCAGCCTATATTACTGGGAGAGACACACAGACCTCACATCCATCCTATATTACTGGGAGAAACACACAGACCTCACATCCAGCCTATATTACTGGGAGAGACACTCAGAGCGCACTCCCAGCCTGTACTACTGGGAGAGAGACACAGAGCTCACATCCAGCCTATATTACTGGGAGAGACACATATAGATCACATCCAGCCTATATTACTGGGAGAGACACACAGAGCTCACATCTGGCCTATATTACTGCGAGAGACACACAGACCTCACATCCAGCCTATATTACTGGGAGATACACACAGACCTCACATCCTGCCTATATTACTGGGAGAGAGACACAGAGCTCACATCCAGCCTATATTATTGGGAGACACACACAGACCTCACATCCAGCCTATATTACTGGGGGAGACACACAGACCTCACTCCCAGCCTATACTACTGGGAGAAAGACATGGAGCTCACATCCAGCCTATATTACTGGGAGAGATGCATATAGATCACATCCAGCCTATATTACTGCGAGAGACACACAGAGCTCACATCCGGCCTATATTACTGCGAGAGACACACAGACCCCACATCCAGCCTATATTACTAGAGATACACACAGACCTCACATCCAGCCTATATTACTGGGAGAGACACACTGAGCTCACATCCAGCCTATATTACTGGCAGAGACACACAGACCTCACAACCAGCCTATATTACTGGGAGAGACACACAGACCTCACATCCAGCCTATATTACGGGGAGAGACACACACCTCACATCCAGCCTATATTACTGGGAGAGACACACACACCTCACATCCAGCCTATATTACTGGGAGAGACACACAGAGCTCACATCCAGTCTATATTACTGGGAGAGACACACAGAGCTCACATCCAGTCTATATTACTGGAGAGACACACAGACCTCACACCCAGCCTATATTACTGGGAGAGACACACAGAGCTCACATCCAGCCTATGTTACTGGGAGAGACACACAGAGCTCACATCCAGCCTATGTTACTGGGAGAGACACACAGAGCTCACATCCAGCCTATGTTACTGGGAGAGACACACAGAGCTCACATCCAGCCTATATTACTGGGAGAGACACACAGAGCTCACATCCAGCCTATATTACTGGGAGAGACACACAGAGCTCACATCCAGCCTATATTACTGGGAGAGACACACAGAGCTCACATCCAGCCTATATTACCGGGAGAGACACACAGAGCTCACATCCAGCCTATATTACTGGGAGAGACACACAGACCTCACATCCATCCTATATTACTGGGAGAAACACACAGACCTCACATCCAGCCTATATTACTGGGAGAGACACTCAGAGCGCACTCCCAGCCTGTACTACTGGGAGAGAGACACAGAGCTCACATCCAGCCTATATTACTGGGAGAGACACATATAGATCACATCCAGCCTATATTACTGGGAGAGACACACAGAGCTCACATCTGGCCTATATTACTGCGAGAGACACACAGACCTCACATCCAGCCTATATTACTGGGAGATACACACAGACCTCACATCCTGCCTATATTACTGGGAGAGAGACACAGAGCTCACATCCAGCCTATATTATTGGGAGACACACACAGACCTCACATCCAGCCTATATTATTGGGAGACACACACAGACCTCACATCCAGCCTATATTACTGGGGGAGACACACAGACCTCACTCCCAGCCTATACTACTGGGAGAAAGACATGGAGCTCACATCCAGCCTATATTACTGGGAGAGATGCATATAGATCACATCCAGCCTATATTACTGCGAGAGACACACAGAGCTCACATCCGGCCTATATTCCTGCGAGAGACACACAGACCCCACATCCAGCCTATATTACTAGAGATACACACAGACCTCACATCCAGCCTATATTACTGGGAGAGACACACTGAGCTCACATCCAGTCTATATTACTGGGAGAGACACACAGAGCTCACATCCAGTCTATATTACTGGGATAGACACACAGACCTCACATCCAGCCTATATTACGGGGAGAGACACACACCTCACATCCAGCCTATATTACTGGGAGAGACACACACACCTCACATCCAGCCTATATTACTGGGAGAGACACACAGAGCTCACATCCAGTCTATATTACTGGGAGAGACACACAGAGCTCACATCCAGTCTATATTACTGGAGAGACACACAGACCTCACACCCAGCCTATATTACTGGGAGAGACACACAGAGCTCACATCCAGTCTATATTACTGGAGAGACACACAGACCTCACACCCAGCCTATATTACTGGGAGAGACACACAGAGCTCACATCCAGTCTATATTACTGGGAGAGACACTCAAACCTCATATCCAGTCTATATTACTGGGAGAGACACACAGACCTCACATCCAGCCAATATTACTGGGAGACACACAGAGCTTACATCCAGCCTATATTACTGGGAGAGACACACAGACCTCACATCCAGCCTATATTACTGGGAGAGACACACAGACCTCACATCCAGCCTATATTACAGGGAGAGACACACAGACCTCACATCCAGCCTATATTACAGGGAGAGACACACAGACCTCACATCCAGCCTATATTACTGTGAGAGACACACACACCTCACATCCAGCCTATATTACTGGGAGAGACACACAGACCTCACATCCAGCCTATATTACTGGGAGAGACACACACACACCTCACACCCAGCCGATATTACTGGGAGAGACACACACACCTCACACCCAGCCTATATTACTGGGAGAGACACACAGAGCTCACACCCAGCCTATATTACTGGGAGAAACACACAGACCTCACATCCAGCCTATATTACTGGGAGAGACACATGGAGCTCACATGCAGCCTATATTACTGGAGATACACACAGACCTCACATCCAGCCTATATTACTGGGAGAGACGCACAGAGCTCACATCCAGCCTATATTACTGGGAGAGAGACACACAGCTCACATCCAGCCTATATTACTGGGAGAGACACACAGAGCTCACATCCAGCCTATATTACTGGGAGAGACACTCAAACCTCATATCCAGTCTATATTACTGGGAGAGACACACAGACCTCACATCCAGCCAATATTACTGGGAGACACACAGACCTCACATCCAGCCTATATTATTGGGAGACACACACAAACCTCACATCCAGCCTATATTACTGGGGGAGACACACAGACCTCACTCCCAGCCTATACTACTGGGAGAGAGACATGGAGCTCACATCCAGCCTATATTACTGGAGATACACACAGAGCTCACATCCATCCTATATTACTGGGAGAAACACACAGACCTCACATCCAGCCTATATTACTGGGAGAGAGACACAGAGCTCACATCCAGCCTATATTACTGGGAGAGAGACACAGAGCTCACATCCAGCCTATATTATTGGGAGACACACACAAACCTCACATCCAGCCTATATTACTGGGAGAGAGACACAGAGCTCACATCCAGCCTATATTATTGGGAGACACACACAAACCTCACATCCAGCCTATATTACTGGGGGAGACACACAGACCTCACTCCCAGCCTATACTACTGGGAGAGAGACATGGAGCTCACATCCAGCCTATATTACTGGAGATACACACAGAGCTCACATCCAGCCTATATTACTGGGAGAGACACACAGAGCTCACATCCAGCCTATATTACTGGGAGAGACACACAGAGCTCACATCCAGCCTATATTACTGGGAGAGACACACGGACCTCACATCCATCCTATATTACTGGGAGAAACACACAGACCTCACATCCAGCCTATATTACTGGGAGAGACACACAGAGCGCACTCCCAGCCTATACTACTGGGAGAGAGACACAGAGCTCACATCCAGCCTATATTACTGGGAGAGAGACACGGAGCTCACATCCAGCCTATATTATTGGGAGACACACACAGACCTCACATCCAGCCTATATTACTGGGAGGAGACACACAGACCTCACTTCCAGCCTATACTACTGGGAGATAGACATGGAGCTCACATCCAGCCTATATTACTGGGAGATATACATATAGATCACATCCAGCCTATATTACTGCGAGAGACACACAGAGCTCACATCCGGCCTATATTACTGCGAGAGACACACAGACCCCACATCCAACCTATATTATTGGGAGAGACACACTGAGCTCACATCCAGCCTATATTACTGGCAGAGACACACAGACCTCACATCCAGCCTATATTACTGGGAGAGACACACAGACCTCACATCCAGCCTATATTACTGGGCGAGACACACAGACCTCACATCGAGCCTATATTACTGGGAGAGACACACAGACCTCACATCCAGCCTATATTACTGGGAGAGACACACAGAGCTCACTCCCAGCCTATATTACTGGGAGAGACACACAGAGCTCACTCCCAGCCTATACTACTGGGAGAGAGACACGGAGCTCACATCCAGCCTATATTACTGGGAGAGACACATATAGATCACATCCAGCCTGTATTACTGCGAGAGACACACAGAGCTCACATCCGGCCTATATTACTGCGAGAGACACACAGACCTCACATCCAGCCTATATTACTGGGAGAGACGCACAGAGCTCACATCCAGCCTATATTACTGGGAGAGACACACAGAGCTCACATCCAGCCTACATTACTGCGAGAGACACACAGAGCTCACATCCAGCCTATATTACTGGGAGAGACACGCAGACCTCACATCCAGCCTATATTACTGGGAGAGACACGCAGACCTCACATCCAGCCTATATTACTGGGAGAGACACATATAGATCACATCCAGCCTATATTACTGCGAGAGACACACAGACCCCCCATCCAGCCTATATTACTGGGAGAGACACAAAGAGCTCACAATCAGCCTATATTACTGGGAGAGACACACAGAGCTCACATCCAGCCTATATTACTGGGAGAGACACACAGAGCTCACATCCGGCCTATATTACTGGGAGAGACACACAGAGCTCACATCCAGCCTATATTACTGGGAGAGACACACAGAGCTCACATCCAGCCTATATTACTGCGAGAGACACACAGACCCCCCATCCAGCCTATATTACTGGGAGAGACACAAAGAGCTCACAATCAGCCTATATTACTGGGAGAGACACACAGAGCTCACATCCAGCCTATATTACTGGGAGAGACATACAGACCTCACATCCAGCCTATATTACTGGACATACAGTATGTGAAAAGCATTTTTCCATGTCACAGGTGTCCACAACCTTTAAGTTAAGCTTTTAAGGCTCCTTTGCTATATCTGTTGCATAGATTCAGGGCTAGGGCAGCATAACTGAAATAGGAAAATCCTTGTAATCTCATCTTCCTTTTGACACCACTAATTAACAATGTGTTGGCAACTACTATTTAGGAGCATGGTGGGGGTGGGGGGCACGTTTATCAGGGGGTTTCTAAATACCCGGAAACCCCTATTTAGGTAATTCACGAGAAGTAGGATGAGAAATTTATTTCTGCTGCCACTAGGGGGAGCTCACTGCATAGGGTTAGTTATAAAGTTCTATGAGGGCTGAATGAGCGCCTATGCAGTGAGCTCCCCCTAGTGGTGACTGTAGACGGAATGTTTTTATGTGACCGGATTAAGGAGAGTTTTAAGACTCATTTCTATCCCTTAGGAATCCCGCCCATTGCACACTGGGGGTGTACATTCAGCCGGAGCTGGGTGGTCTACTGCCGCGTTCGTTGGTGGAGTCGGCTATACCCAGTAACGTTGTCAGCCTCATCACCGAGGTTCGTGAAGGCCTGAAGACCCTTTTATAAGGACGTCTGGGTTCTAGGATGGAAAAAGTCGCTTCTACTGTTGTTTAATACCCAGTAATTTGGCTTACGCCAGTCACCTCCTCCCTTCTGCATCATCGAACCTCACCCCGAACCTCCAAATATTCACCACTCCGTGCCAATCCACATGGAAAACTGTTCTGATGATTTGTTGAAATTGTATTTTGTAATTAAAGACAACTTTCCAATAAAAAGCCCCTGTCATGTGCATTAATGATGTGAAATCCGTTTCTTAATATCTTATTTCCAGCTAGAGATATGAAGATTTGAAGTTACAGACCTAAGGCCTGAGGCTGCACTACTGAGACGCCCCGACAATACTGTCTTCTTTCACGCGCTGTTGTAATGGGAGACTTAGACCCAGATACACCCATGTCCTTGCTACATGTAGCAGTCATCAAAAAAAGGAAGTATATCAATATCAGAACTGGAAGAGGTTGCCTCAGTAGTGCAGCCTCAGGCTCAGGGCCTGTAACTTCAATTGATTATATCTTCGCGTAGGAATATGATATTAAGAAGAGGTTTTCACATTTCTATTGTACAGGGTGATTATTTTTGTTATCCGTGTCATTTTCTTACATAGTCAATAAAAACCTGATCATGGGTTACTGGCCTTGAACTGAGGACATTGGCCGGTGTTTACATAAGTGGTGATCCTTCTGAGGTCACAGCAGGACAGGAATGGGCCAGCTGGCAGTGAAGTGTAGAGGTAGGACCTCCTCCCCTGGTCCTTTCTGACCCCAGTGCTGTATGTGTGTAGCACAGTCTGCCATCTGCTGGTGAAAGAGGAATATTTCCCCTGTAATGACCACTTTTTACCAGTAGATGGCAGACTGTAATATGCAACAATCAAAAAAAGGAGCAGAACTACAGGGAGGTGACAGTAGAGGGAGCAGCAGGCGGTATCACAGATGAGAAGCTTAGATACAGGAACTCAGCAGATGGTAATTACAATAAGTCTTAGGGGTGCCGGGGGGATACACTGGGGTGGGGGGGGATAAAGTAGTGGACAACTTCTTTAATTTATTTCAGTTCTTCAATTCAAAAAGTGAAACTCCTATATTATATGGAGTCATTACACACAGAGTGATCTATTTCACGTGTTTATTTCTGTTAATGTTGATGATTATGGCTTACAGCCAATGAAAAGACAAAAGTCATTATCTCAGTAAATTAGAATACTTCATAACAACAGCTTGAAAAATGATTTTAAAATCCGAAATGTTATCCTACTGAAATGTATGTTCAGTAAATTCCCTCAATACTTGGTCGGGCTCCTTTTGCGTCAATTACTGCATCAATGCGGCAATGTGGCATGGAGGCGATCAGCCTGTGGCACTGCTGAGGTGTTATGGAAGCCCAGGTGGCTTTGATAGCAGCCTTCAGCTCGTCTGCATTGTGGGGTCTGGTGTCTCTCATCTTCCTCTTGACAATACCTCATAGATTCTCTATAATAGATTCTCTATGGGGTTAAGGTCAGGCGAGTTTGCTGCCAATCAAGCACAGTGATACTGTTGTGTGTAAACCAGGTATTGGTACTTTTGGCAGTGTGGACAGGAGCCAAGTCCTGCTGGAGAATGACATTTCCATCTCCATAAAGCTTGTCGGCAGAGGGAAGCATGAAGTGCTCTAAAATTTCCTGGTAGACGGCTTCGCTGACTTTGGTCTTGATAAAACACAGTGGACCTACACCAGCAGATGACATGGCTCCCCAAACCATCACTGATTGTGGAAACTTCACACTAGACCTCCAGCAGCTTGGATTGTGGACCCTCCACTCTTCCTCCAGACTCTGGGACCTTGTGGAGTGTGTCAATGACTGCCTTCTGAACATCGGTCAAGTCAGCAGTCTTCCCCATGATTGTGGAGCCTACTGAAACAGACTAAGGGACAGTTTTACACACTTAGGAAGTCTTTGCAGGTGTTTTTTGTTAATTATTCTAATTTACTGAGATAATGACTTTTGTGTTTTCATTGGCTGTAAGCCATAATCATCAACATTAACAGAACTAAACACTTGAAATAGATCACTCTGTAATGACTCTATAATATGAGCTTCACATACACAGCTGATAGTCCTACTGAATAGACTGTTAGAATTTGTGTTATGGCAAGAAAAAAGCAGCTAACAGTCTATTCAGTAGGACTATCAGCTGTGTATCCACCAGACTTCTGCACAACACAACTGATGGTCCCAACCCCATTTATAAGGCAAGAAATCCCACTTATTAAACCTGACAGGGCACACCTGTGAAGTGAAAACCATTTCCGGTGACTACCTCTTGACGCTCATCAAGAGAATGCCAAGAGTGTGCAAAGCAGTCATCAAAGCAAAAGGTGGCTACTTTGAAGAACCTAGAATATAAGACATATTTTCAGTTGTTTCACACTTTTTTGTTAAGTATATAATTCCACATGTGTTAATTCATAGTCGTGATGCCTTCAGTGCGAATGTACAATTTTCAGTCATGAAAATACAGAAAAATCTTTAAATGAGAAGGTGTGTCCAAACTTTTGGTCTGTACTGTACATACCAGAAAGGGGCCCGGGATGGACTGAAATACAGTGTTGGCAGCCCTAAAGTTGTTCCAGAAAATGAAGTATTTCTGCCAGAAAATTATTACAAATACACATTTTGTTCTACACGTGTTTATTTCCTTTGTTTGTATTGGAGCAGCGCAAAAAAAAAAAAAAACAAAACAAGGGAAAAAAGGCAAATTTGACACAAAACCCCAAAAATGGTCCAGACAAAATTGTTGGCATCCGCAACTTAATATTTGGTTGCACACCCTTTGGAATAAATAACTGCAATCAATCACTTCCTATAACCATCAACACCTCTTACTTGCCACAGGTGAGTGTGAACGAGCATCACATGCTTGAAACTAAGTTGTTTACCCCAATTTTTGGAAAGGTGACAACAATTTTGTCCGGCCCATTTTTATGGTTTTGTGTGAAATAATGTTGAATTTACCTTTTTTTTTCCTCTGTATTTTTGTGTTGTTCCAATACACACAAAGGAAATAAATATGTGTATACCAAAACCTGTGGAATTGCAATAATTTTCTGGAACAATTTCAAAGGTGCCGACACTTTCGGAAAAAAACAGCCTTAGGCTGCGTACCCACTATGTGTTTTTCAAGAGTTTTTGCCGTGGAATTTCCACAGTGAAAACGCTTAAAAAATGCTTGGTAATAAGTGCCCCAATGATAATCCGCTTGTGCTGTGCATATGCTGCGGAAATTTCCGCTGTGGATTATCATTGCGGAAAAATCCTGCAGCAAGTTCATTAATTTTGCGGACACGCAGCGTAATTGCCGCCATTGACCTGCATTGAATCGCATAATATCCGCATGACTACATGTGCACACACGGATATTAAGCGATTCAATGTGCGGATGGTACCCGGGTCTGGAGAAGAGGAGACTCTCATCCAGACCCGGGTACCATAGTACCTGTAAAAAAAAAAAGAGTAAAATAAAGATTTACTTACCTTCCGATGGCTCCCGGTCTTTTCTCCCCTGCGTCCGGTCTCTTGAATGGCTCGCAATGGTCTAAAAGGGCCTTCCATGATGTCATTTAGTCATGTGACAGGTCATGCAACCGCTGACATTGGCGGTCATGTGATCTGTCACATGACTAAATGACGTCATGGAAGGTCCTTTTAGACCATCGCGAGCCATTCAAGAGACCGGACGCAGGGGAGAAAAGACCGGGAGCCATCGGAAGGTAAGTATAATCTTTATTTTTTACCATTTTTATTCTTTTTTTTTTTAACTATTAACTTGGTCACACTATATAAATCTGTGCCGGTTGCCGGTTGCATGGATTTATATAGTGTGAACAAGTTGTCAAGCACTTTTCCAAGTGATGCTAAAATCGCTTGGAAAGCGCTTGATAACCCGCATGCAGAAATGCTGCAAAAACGCTTCACAAACGCTTCTACCTGACGGGAAAAACGCATGTAAAAACCGCATGCGTTTTTCCTGCCAGGGCAAAGCGTAAAAAATTTGCAGCATTTCTGCATCGTGGGCACTTTGCCTTACCAACACCAGATCTGATTGCCAAAGCATAAGCAATACGCGGCAGACCCCCATGTCTGCGAAAGGTGCGAAATACCGAGGCGACAGCCACCCCCTCCCTCCATGAATTGGCAGATATGTGAGTGGCTGTGTAGTATTAACATTGCTGTGTCTGTGTGCATTTATACTACACAGCCACTCACATATCTGCCAGTTCATGGAGGGGGTGGCTGTCGCATCAGCATTTTGCACCTGTGCGGCCCCCGCCTTTATCATGGGGGTCTTCCGCGTCCTGCTTGTGCTTTGGCAATCTGACCTGGTGTTGGTAAGGCTATTTTTTTTTTCTGTGTTTTTTTTTCGTTTTTGTCCTTTTCTGTGAGCTGTTGCCAACACTTTCAGCCATGACCGTGTATACTCATCTGTACTTGGGGTCGGACTAGGGAGTCTGGGGTCCACGGGAGGAATTCACTCTAGGGGTCCACACTACAGCTACATGCAAATATCTGTTAGCAGTTATCAGGGATGTAACGCGACCTCTGCAACTGATCGGCCCGTGCGGGAGGGCGGCCCACCAACGCCAACGCGGCCCACCAACGCCAGCGCCTAGATCAGCTGCGCATCCATGGACGCAGGAAAAGGCCCAGGACGGGGCACAAGGGAATCTAGTTACACCACTGCAGCTCAGCAGATCTTATCACACATGAGAAGCTTAGATACACAGCAGACAGCATCACACACGAGAGGCTTAGATACACAGCTCAGCAGACAGTATCACACACGAGAGGCTTAGATACACGGCTCAGCAGACAGTATCACACACGAGAGGCTTAGATACACGGCTCAGCAGACAGTATCACACACGAGAGGCTTAGATACACGGCTCAGCAGACAGTATCACACACGAGAGGCTTAGATACACGGCTCAGCAGACAGTATCACACACGAGAGGCTTAGATACACGGCTCAGCAGACAGTATCACACACGAGAGGCTTAGATACACAGTTCAGCAGACAGTATCACACACGAGAGGCTTAGATACACAGTTCAGCAGACAGTATCACACACGAGAGGCTTAGATACATGGCTCAGCAGACAGTATCACACATGAGGCTTAGATACACGGCTCAGCAGACAGTATCACACGAGGCTTAGATACACGGCTCAGCAGACAGTATCACACATGAGGCTTAGATACACGGCTCAGCAGACAGTATCACACGAGGCTTAGATACACGGCTCAGCAGACAGTATCACATGAGGCTTAGATACACGGCTCAGCAGACAGTATCACACATGAGGCTTAGATACACGGCTCAGCAGACCGTATCACACGAGGCTTAGATACACGGCTCAGCAGACAGTATCACACATGAGGCTTAGATACACGGCTCAGCAGACAGTATCACACGAGGCTTAGATACACAGCTCAGCAGACAGTATCACACATGAGGCTTAGATACACGGTTCAGCAGACAGTATCACACATGAGAAGCTTAGATACACAGCTCAGCAGACAGTATCACACATGAGGCTTAGATACACGGTTCAGCAGACAGTATCACACATGAGAAGCTTAGATACACGGCTCAGCAGACAGTATCACACACGAGAGGCTTAGATACACGGCTCAGCAGACAGTATCACACACGAGAAGCTTAGATACACGGCTCAGCAGACAGTATCACACACGAGAGGCTTAGATACACGGCTCAGCAGACAGTATCACACACGAGGCTTAGATACACGGCTCAGCAGACAGTATCACACGAGGCTTAGATACACGGCTCAGCAGACAGTATCACACATGAGAAGCTTAGATACACGGCTCAGCAGACAGTATCACACGAGGCTTAGATACACGGCTCAGCAGACAGTATCACACATGAGAAGCTTAGATACACGGCTCAGCAGACAGTATCACACACGAGAAGCTTAGATACACGGCTCAGCAGACAGTATCACACGAGGCTTAGATACACGGCTCAGCAGACAGTATCACACATGAGAAGCTTAGATACACGGCTCAGCAGACAGTATCACACGAGGCTTAGATACACGGCTCAGCAGACAGTATCACACGAGGCTTAGATACACGGCTGTTCATTAGTTGGCACACACCGCTCCCGACAGTCTGAGCACTATCATTACAGCACGAAACTGGAACTCAATTCTCTGATATCCCTCCGCCACGCTGCCGGGTCAAATACGCGGAAGAATATCGCGTTGTCTGGTTGTGCTGTGCCTCTGCAGATGTGAGGCGTCAGGCGGGAGCTGAGCTGGAGAGCCGCCTGTGGATGATGGATTAGTGCGGGCGGCGGAGGATGGAGGGAGACACGGGCGGCGGCTGACAGCTCCGTGCTGCTGAGTAACGGCCACTATCCCAGGTACCGGGCCCCGGCTCTAACTGACGGCGAACTAGAGGAACTTTCAGAAGCGTTACTGTACTCTGATCTGATAGGCTGGTTTGTGCCTGCAGGCGTATCTGATTGGTTTAAAAGCTTTCTGCCTTGGATCTTTGATTCTGATTGGTGCCTGTGTGTGTGTGTGTGCTCGTGATTGGCTGAATGTTTGTTCGTGCGTTTTCATTGGCTGATTGACTTAGTTTCGTGTCCTGTGATTGGTCGTCAGTTCACAGCTGGGACTCTCGCATAGTTAAAGGGCTTTTCCATAAAGACTTTATATTTCCAGGATCCGAGTCATTCCTTCATTCCCTCCTCCTCCATACACACATCCTGCAAGAAATCCAGAAGGTGAATCATGGGTGAGATCTTCTGGCCCTGCCTGTTTTGTACATTCTCATCGCATATTTCATTCACTATGCCAAAAAAAAGGATTTAAAGAGTGAAATAAAACCTTTTTTTTTTAATTTGACCTCGTTGTTGTGGAGATATTACTAATCAAAGTATTTGGCACCTAAAGAGTTAAGTTTTTAGGCGGCGCTTATAGCAATCTGGACATAACAACCACAGGGGTTTCCTGCAGACCCCGGGTTGTCATGCCAACCCATCGGTGACCCACAATTATGTCACCGATGGGCGGGGTCAGTGACGCGCTTCTGGCGCGGCGTTGTTAAATGCCGCTGTTAGAGATTGACAGCGGCATTTAACTAGTTAACAGCCGCAGGTGGATGGCGATTCCACCCGCGGCTGTAGCGGGCACATGTCAGCTGTATAAATCAGCTGACATGAGCCCGCGCTGAACCGGGGGCGACGACGTGGTGCATACTATTACCACGTTGTAAAGGGGTTAAATCCCAGACAAGGGGCTTGTCCACTTTTAGGGACATTTTTTTTACTTAAATGTCTTTATTGGGGACTAAAAAACATTTTTGCAATTGGGTTTCATAACAAATGTTGCACCTTTTGCGTTAAACTGTCCATTGCCGGCTGCAGAATGAGTTAACCGAGAATTCGTCAGTGAGCTTGTTTTTTTTATTTATTTAGTTTACTCGCTTATAAAGCACCAATAATTTCCAGACATCAGCATCACTGTCCCCGTTGGGGCTCACAATCTACATTCCCTATCAGTATGTCTTTGGAGTGTGGGAGGAAACCGGAGGACGGAGGAAAAACATGCAATCACAGGGAGAGCATACAGTAGGGGCCTGACCTCTGGAATTGCTGCTGACCCCGACGGCAGCATTGGGGTAATGCTCTGAGTTAGGCAGCACAGCTGCGGCAGAGAATGAGGGGTCTCCTGCACGGAAGGGCACTGACTGCCCCTCAGGGATGTGGGCGCTGGACATTTCATGACACATATCCTTATTTTTCCGTATGACAGGCACTGACATGTCCTTGGAGAAATGGCCGGATCCCGCTCCCCGGACTCGTCCATCTCCATTTCCTCGCTCCTGGCCAGCTGCAGTCTGGGGAGTAACAGTCGTAGTGACGCCGCCCGACCCCCGGCCTCCATACAGTATAAGGACCGACTGTACGACTCTGCATCCAGAGCCCTGGAGGACTACATTGTGGACTATGAGGCGGCCAGCACCGGAAGGATCACCGTCCACCCGTCCTCAACACTCCCAACTCCAAGGAGAAGAGGTACGTAAGGCAGTGAGGGCATAGGACGTGCGTCTGGAGGTGGCATCACCCAGTGTTCCCAGTCTGCTAACCAGTCATACTGGGAAGAAGTGATGCGTCATTGCAGATTTGCTATTCAGGAAGGTAACCTACGTCTGGGTGTCCGCCTACAGTAGACCTGTACAACCAAAATGATGCACGGTAGAGCGCACATTCGCTCTGTCAGCACCATTATAGTCAATGGCCCTGTTGGCACATAAACCTCGATGGGGCCACTGAACACAGTGTAAAAGAGGACTAAGGGGTCCTGACGGCCATATTGCTCTATACATCCCTCAATCATTTTTTTGGGGGGGGGCCTGGACCATCTTTGAAAGTATTTATACATTTATTAAATTATTTTTTAAATTTATTAACCTTTTCCTCCAGATACTCGTTTGATGCCTTGAATTGCAGGATCAGGTCCCCTAGTAGGAATAATAACAAAAAAAAAATAAAAAATTGTCAACAAATTGTTCAAAAGTATTTAAAAAAAAAAATTGGTATCTCCTGTCCGGAAAAAAATAAAATGCCTAGAAAAAAAAAAAGTTAAAATAACCTGTCCTGACCCCCAAGAAAAAAGTAAATAAAAAGCGAACAAAAATTCGTACGTAACCTAAAATGCTACCAAGATTAACTGCAGATGTCAACCGGCGTTATCAAAGGAAAAAAAAAAATAGGGCTCTGGGTCTCAGAATATTAATTTTGTCTGTCATACTATACATTAGCTATCGCTGTAGACCCACCGGGTGATATCCGCCGCTTACTGAATACAAACGACAAAGCTCGAGCAATATTGTAGGAATTACGTGGCGAATTAGAATTCTTTTTTTTTTTTCAGTACGTTTTATGGTAATGTGAACTGTGCCATCAAAAATGTTCTGGTTCTCAAAGCATTGTTTTGTTTGTTTTTTCCTGTTTGTAGCACATCCCTCGATTTGTCACACACGGTCCCTGACGCGGAGCGGATACTCGGCTCCCGATCCCGACCTGCTCAGCCTGACCACGGACGACCTCCTTGGTTTCCCACCCGACGGGTCGCTGCCCTTTTCTCAAGCGTCCCAAGAGCGGAAACGTAGAAAAAACCTGAAAAAACAACTCGGATTCTCTCCTCGCGTGACGGCTCTAGCTTCTCCGTTAACCCCTTCGTCTCTCAGAGCGATGGATGTCTCGGCTCTGGATCTTCGAGACCACAGACTCCGCTCTCAGGACCTACAGAGGCGGGAAGAAAAAAGTCATCCGGACCGAGAAAATTACTCTGGACTTTACAATATTGCGCATCCTCTGCTTTATAAGGCCTACCCTCGCTGGTTAACCAGTAACAAGTCTGAGCTGGGGGTTTCAGGGGTCTCCAGTATACCGGACATTAAATATCCCCTCTGGTTAAGGGACCACGGACTTCTAGGTGATGTGGACAGCCGCTGGACTATGCGCAGAGATGCGCCCTTCACTAATATTCCCAATCACCCATCTGACTCGCCATCGCAACGTTTTGCCCAGCGAGGTGACATACTGGTTAATTCCAGCATTTTCACAGAAAGGGTAAAGTCTTCTGCGCGCTCTGATTTGGATATCATGCAGCATTTCCATACGCTGGTGAAAAGTAAGCATCCCCCCTCCGCTCCTCCTGGCAGCAGACGTTTCCTCCTTCCTGTCACACTTTGCTAGTCAAACTTTCATCGTAACTTGTTCTATTCTTTCATTATAGGTCATCCCGAGGCGATATCTGAACAGACAGGGGGCGCCGCCGCGCACAAAGACTTGTCCCAGCAGCCTCCACATCATAACCAAAGCCCCCGAACCGAAGACGTCCTGGAGGCCGAGCGGTCCTGGGAAAGAGTCCCCTACTCCTAGTAAGATATTCCCACCATCGCAGCGCAAGCCTCACCCAACCACATGGTTTTATTTAAAGGGCTATTCCCTTTAAATTCCGAGCCAGATAAAAGGGAGCTAAAATGCCCCCCCAGGACTGGAGCAGGGCCCAGAAAAAAAAGCTGTGTGCTATACTTGACATCAACCGTTTTATAGACAACGAGTGGAGTGGGAGAGCTCTTTCCCGACCACCTCTCTGGTATGATGGGGCGTTTCAGAGGGATCGGGGAACACCCCAATAATGGGACCCCAACCAACTTCTAATAATGGTGGTAACCCTTTAAGTTACATCCATCACAATTGTCCCTCTCTGCCAGTGCCCTTGGGATCTCCAGAGTCCACCAACACCCCTGACCTTCCTGTAGCCATACATTTTGGCCGAGGTGCATGTTAATTGGGGAGAGGGAAACAAGCCGCAGCCAGACACTTAGGCTATGTTCACACAATGGTTTTTTTTTTTATGCATTTTTTCAAACAAGTCTGCTCTGAAAAAATGGTCAAAAAATTGCTCAGAAAACACTTGCTAGAATCTTCCTATTCACTTGTATTGTAAAACGACTCACAATTTATACCTTCAGGCTTTTGAGCGTTTTTCTTTTTATCCCCTTCAGGTTTCCAAAAGTTAAATAAAGTGACCGGACCGGATGCCTGGGTTTCTTTTTGAACATTTTTTTTAAGCATTTTCAACTTTAAAAATGCTCGCACTTTATTCATTAATTGCCTAATGGACTTTTTAAAAGAAAAAAAAAATGTAGGAGAATTGTCCCCACACTCAAAAGAAACCTTATGAAAATTGTTCTTGGGGAAAAAAATGCTAAAAAAAAAGTTTAAAGAGAACTTCTTAAAAAATGTTAACAAAAAAAAGCTTCTGAAAAAAAGAAAACAGCATTTCCTGAAGTGGTTTTCTGCTTGAAAACCTTTGGCAGCAGCATGAGGGGAAGTATGCAAAAGTACTGCGCAGTGTAGCTGTGAATCCAGCACTGAGAGAGATAAAACACTAAATAGCTGCCATATTCCGTATTGTAGCCCGACGAGAGTGTTTATTTTGCCATACAAAAGTATTGACGTGTATTGTTAATGGCGTCAAATTATTATATATTCTGATAGATTGGACAGAAGCAGCATGGGGGACATTTATACAAAAGTACTGATCAGCGTAGCTGTGAATCCAGCACAGGAAGAGATAAAACACTTAATAGTTGTTGTTGTTTTTTTTTTTATATTCGCTTGTACTATTGATTCATGGAAAGTTTTATAAAGCAGTGACCGTTTAATTATCATTGTCAGCAAGTCTCCTGTCCAAGTCCTATGTGAAAATGAGGAAAATAAAGGGCTCAAGGCTTTAAAATCAAATCTTGGGGAGGATTTCCTTAAAGACTGTGTCCAGCAGGAGAACACGGTAAGTTTCATCTTGTAGAGGTGGGTTTTTTTTCGTAGAATTTCCTCCTAAAATTCTCAGTAAAAAAAAAGCCTTGCAGTTTCTTCTGCTTTTTAGCTCTTATGACTATCCCGTCCCTCTTAAAAAAAGAAATTAGATGTTTTCTCAGCTCACATAGGGATTGTCACCGAGCTTTGACTGGCTTCTTCCAGAAAATTCAAGATGAACCTGATGAAGGAGCCAGACCGGCCCCGAAACGCATAGTCCACATCCACATGCTCATGCTAACTGGCAGCGCTCATCAAGACCGTGATGATTTTTTTTTTCTTTCTTTGGATTTTTGGGAGGGGGAATATCTTAAAGTTGTGGTCCAATACCTAAAATGTCCTTTATAAATGTATATTTTATGCCCTAAGTACTTTTGTCATTTGATTTATTAAAAGATTCCCCACACTTTTACCTTTCTTGCTATTCCCTAAATGTGTTTTTTTTACTTCTCTTCCTGTGACGTTTTGTTTGAGAGGAGTCTGAAATGGGACCTCACTTCCCCTGCCTGGAACAGGACGTCACAGGAGGCTGGGGCTGCACTCGCTTACCTGCAGTGGCAATCACCCCTCCAGGAACAGGACGTCATCAGGGGCTGGTGCTGCAGTCACTTACTACAGTTTCTTGTATCACCGCCCTCTGAAGATTGCCTGAATCCATGGGGTTGATAGAACCTGTGGGAGAAGTGACTAAGGCGCTGGCACTCTTCTTCTGCCCCCACCGGCTACAGCTTCTTACTGGGAATGGAGACGCTATTAGGGGGCAGTGATAGATGCAGGGTGAGAGACCCTATGGCTGCCCCACAGCTTATCTGACCGCCCGCAAAACTACTTATCATCAGGGTGGGGTGCAGCTGTCACTCACATTGCTTCTATCGCTGATGACATTCTGTTCCAGGAGGGGTGATATACGCCGCAGAGAAGTGAGTGCAGCCCCAGCCTTCCATAATGTCCGGTTTGAGACTTCTCTCAAATGAAATGTCACAGGAAGTGAAGTAAAAAAAAATCATATAGGGAATAGCAGGATATTCCAGCTCTGTCCCCTTATTTGGGACCGCCACCAAATATATAACCTGCTACCTTTAGTGCTTACCATGTCATGCTGCATTTCCCCAGTGGTGGCGCAGCTGTGAAATTACAAACTTGTCTGGTTACTTTACAATGTACAGTTGATTGGAGGGGGACTTCATTATTTTTGGGGGACCCTACTATCAAAAAGCGATTGTCCAAAGTCGACAAATCCTATATAAAAGCTTTCTGTGTGTTTCTAATATCTTTCAGGCAAATCCTTTTTCCGGAGGGAATCACCACGGCCCGGTGGAGGCTCTGAAGCACATGCTCTTCAATCTGCAAGCCTTCCAGCAAAATATCAGTCAAGAAACGGGCTCCGAGCATCTGCAGGAGATCCAAAAAGTGAGCGGCCGCCTCGTTATCTGCACGAGGGTCCCATAATGACCTGTGGTGTAAAGCCGGCCATGCACATCAGGGAGCAGTCAGCCAAACCTTTGTTCAGCAGACAGATATTTCTCCTGACTCCCCCCATACACGAGTGCTCAGCTCAGCCAAGCGTCCATGTGTTTTCAACAGGCAGGGAGGAGTAAGCCGTTATCAGACTCCTCTGTCAGTGGCTTCTCTCCCCCGACATCATCTGTAGGGAAGAGTCAGGAGACCCCCATACACATCAGATGTTCAGCTGGTCCTGCTAACATCATTGAGTTCTGACCACTTTCTTGGCGGCCAAGCACCGCAGGTAGGGACTTCTGGCCGGCGCCGGCACCGATAACAGTGCCACGTGCAGGACCCCTACTGCTAGGCCACCAACTTCTTTAATGATCATGAATCAGGCCAATTTTTTCTACTTTCTGCTTTTCAGCAGCCATGAACTTTTTTATTCTAAAAACTGACATGGCTGTTTGAGGCTTTTTTTATATGGGGAAAATTGTATTATTATTTTTTTAGTGATGTTTTGTTTGTCCCCCACATGTAAACTACTGTGTAATATAAATATATACCGTATTTATCTATTTTTTGGAGACAAAAATATAGAAATCAGCCATTTTTATTTATTTACTACTTTTTGTTTATTTTTTTTTATCCTTCACGTTTCACACTAAAGTCGTGTGCATTACCTAATGTTTGTAGGGATTTTTGTTACATATACAGTGGTGTTGAAAAGTGTTTGCACCCCTTCCTGATTTCTTATTCTTTTGCATGTTTGTCACACTTACATGTTTCAGATCACAAAACAAATGTAAGTATTAGACAAAGATAACACAAGTAACCACAAAATGCATTATATGAAGGTCTTTATTATTAATAAGGGAAAAAGAAATCCAAACCTACAGGGCCCTGTGTGAAAAAGTGATTGCCCCCTAACTGGTTGGGCCCTTAGCAGCAACAACTGCAATGAGTCTTTTACAACGCTCTGGAGGAATTTTGGCCACTCATCTTTGCAGAATTGCTGTAATTCAGCCACATTGGAGGGTTTCCGAGCATGAACCGCCTTTTTAAGGTCATACCAAAGCATCTCAATCAGATTAAGATCAGGACTTTGACTAGGCCACTCCAAAGTCTTAATTTTGTTTTTCGTAAGCCATTCAGAGGTGGACTTGTTGGTGTGTTTTGGATCATTGTCCTGCTGTATAACCCAAGTGCGCTTCAGCTTGAGGTCACGAACAGATGGCCAGAAATTTTCCTTAAGGATTTTTTGGTAGACAGCAGAATTCATGGTTCCATTTACCACAGCAAGTCTCCCAGGTCCTGCAGCAGCAAAACACCCCCAGACCATCACACTACCACCACCATATTTTACTGTTGGTATGATGATCCTTTTCTGAAATGCTGTGTTACTTCTACACCAGATGTAATGGGACATACACCTTCCAAAAAGTTAAACTTTTGTCTCGTCAGTCCACAGATTATTCTCCCAAAGGTCTTGGCGATCATCAAGATATTTTCTGGCAAAACTGAGACAAGCCTTTATGTTCTTTTTGCTCAGCAGTGGTTTTAGTCTTGGAACTCTGCTATGCTGCCATTTCTGCCCAGTCTCTTTCTTATGGTGGAGCCATGAACACTGACCTTAACTGAGGCAAGTGAGTCCTGCAGTTCTTTGGATGTTGTTGTGGGGTCTTTTGTGACCTATTGGATGAGCCGTCGCTGCTCTCTTGATAATTTTGGTCGGCCGGCCACTCCTGGGAAGGTTCACCACTGTTCCATGTTTTCACCATTTGTGGATAAATCTCACTGTGGTTCGCTGGAGTCCCAAAGCTTTAGAAATGGCTTTATAACATTTTCCAGACTGATAGATCTCAATTACTTTGTTTTGCATTTGTTCCTGAATTTCTTTGGATCACAGCATGATGTCTAGCTTTTGAGGATCTTTTGGTCGACTTCACTTTGTCAGGCAGGTCCTATTTAAGTGATTTCTTGATTGAGAACAGGTGTGGCAGTAATCAGGCCTGTGTGTGGCAAGGAAAATTGAACCCGTCTTCTCAAAGATAGGATAAACCACAGTTAATTTATGTTTTAAGGGGGCTAGAATCACTTTCACACAGGACCCTGTAGGTTTGGATTTCTTTTTCCCTTCATAATAAAAACCTTCATTTGAAAACTGCATTTTGTGTTTACTTGTGTTATATTTGTCTAATGTTAATAAGAAATCAGGAAGGGGGCAAACACTTTTTCACACCACTGTATATTATAAGATATATTTTATATGAAAAAAGCAGATTTATTTAAAAAATAAAAAATAAAGTGGGGACTTTTTAATACTTTCTTTTTTATTCCTTGTAGATATTTTATATATGTATATTTATTACATAATTTGTTCCCCTAGGGACTATCAAAGATCTCTGGGAAATATATATATATATATATATATATATATATATATATATATATATATATATATATATATATATATATATATATATAATATAATATATATATTTTTTTTCACTTTTATTGATTTTTTTTTTTTTCCCACTGTAACTGGGGCATCCATAGAAACTTTAGTTGCAGGGGAAACCATCCCATTACAGTAGTCACTTGCATAGCAAATCTGCCCACCTCTGTTATGCTGGCAGAGACGAGGCAGTAAAATGATCGCTAGAAGCATTGTCAGCCGGCAAAATAGAAAACCGAAGTGGGAATAAACGGCTTCTGTCTTCTCCCAAGGGTCCCTGGCTGTCTGACACCGGACCTGCTCCTGCTAGTTTTCTGCGCCATAAATTTACTATGGTGACAGGGTTAAAACTGAAGACCACAAGCCACAAATTTACTGTACTTGGTCTTTATGGGGTTAATTTATGTGGGGGCTTAAAATATATATTAAATCATTAAAACTTACAATGGTCAACGAGTCCTGTTGATTAAGGTCATCCTAAGGGCTCATGCAGACATCCGTGAAATTCAGTCCGAGCAAAAACCAGACTGTCCGGGGGTCTCCCGACCGCTTCATCAGCATATATGAGGATGTTGAGTTCTCGTCAGGAGACCCTTGAACAGACAGTTTTACCTACGTCTGAAGCAGCCCTTAATCTAATGTGTCATCCCTGGTAACAATGAGGAGCTCGTTATTGGATGGTAGGAATGAGGAAACAGACCTGACATTATCTTGCACAATTGACCCACGCAAGTTTATGGCCGCAAGTTATTAATTTAGTCACAGGGACATCAACTGAGTAAATTACAGTAATGAAATCCTTTATTACCTTCAAATAACATTGTTTTTTTTTTATTTTATTAGATTTCTACAGAAGTAGAATCTGAAATCCAGAAGGTGGACCAAGAGATCTTTCCAGTCAATAAGTCCCTACAAAAGTAAGTTCTGGTCTCTCCAAGTATTAACCACATAATGAAGGAGACAAATTACATTTTTCCTTATTTATTTATTTTTTTTCTTCTCTTCTTCCAAGAGCCATAATTTTTCTTATCATTCCGTTGCTGCACCCGTATGCAGGCTTTTATTTTGTGGGACAAGTTGTAGTTTTGATTGAAAACCTTTCATTTTCCGGGGGTGCTGTCAAATGATGGGGGGGAAAAAAAAATCCAAACACAATTTTACACTATCTAATCTTTTTTTATACGAATATATATATTTGTTTATACGTCTTTTTATACACATATATATGTATTTATACATCTTTTTATACATATACAGTACAGACCAAAAGTTTGGACACACCTTCTCATTTAAAGATTTTTCTGTATTTTCATGACTATGAAAATTGTACATTCACACTGAAGGCATCAAAACTATGAATTAACACATGTGGAATTATATACTTAACAAAAAAGTGTGAAACAACTGAAAATGTGTCTTATATTCTAGGTTCTTCAAAGTAGCCACCTTTTGCTTTGATTACTGCTTTGCACACTCTTGGCATTCTCTTGATGAGCTTCAAGAAGTAGTCACCGGAAATGGTTTTCACTTCACAGGTGTGCCCTGTCAGGTTTAATAAGTGGGATTTCTTGCCTTATAAATGGGGTTGGGACTATCAGTTCTGTTGTGCAAAAGTCTGGTGGATACACAGCTGATAGTCCTCCTGAATAGACTGTTAGAATTTGTATTATGGCAAGAAAAAAGCAGCTAAGTAAATAAAAACGAGTGGCCATCATTACTTTAAGAAATTAAGGTCAGTCAGTGCGAAAAATTGGGCAAACTTTGAAAGTGTCCCCAAGTGCAGTTGCAAAAACCATCAAGTGCTACAAAGAAACTGGCTCACATGAGGACCCTCCCAAGGAAAGGAAGACCAAGAGTCACCTCTGCTTCTGAGGATAAGTTTATCCGAGTCACCAGCCTCAGAAATCGCAGGTTAACAGCAGCTCAGATTAGAGACCAGGTCAATGCCACACAGAGTTCTAGCAGCAGACACATCTCTTCAACAACTGTTGAGGGGACTTTGTGCAGCAGGCCTTCATGGTAAAATAGCTGCTAGGAAACCACTGCTAAGGACAGGCAACAAGCAGAAGAGACTTGTTTGGACTAAAGAACACAAGGAATGGACATTAGACCAGTGGAAATCTGTGCTTTGGTCTGATGAGTCCAAATTTGAGATCTTTGGTTCCAACCACCGTGTCTTTGTGCGACGCAGAAAAGGTGAACGGATGGACTCCACATGCCTGGTTCCCACCGTGAAGCATGGAGGAGGAGGTGTGATGGTGTGGGGGTGCTTTGCTGGTGACACTGTTGGGGATTTATTCAAAATTGAAGGCATACTGAACCTGCATGGCTACCACAGCATCTTGCAGAGGCATGCTATTCCATCCGGTTTGCGTTTAGTTGGACCATCATTTATTTTTCCACAGAACAATGACCCCAAACACACCTCCAGGCTGTGTAAGGGCTATTTGACCAAGAAGGAGAGTGATGGGGTGCTACGCCAGATGACCTGGCCTCCACAGTCAACAGACCTGAACCCAATCGAGATGGTTTGGGGTGAGCTGGACCGCAGAGTGAAGGCAAAAGGGCCACCAAGTGCTAAGCATCTCTGGGAACTCCTTCAAGATTGTTGGAAGACCATTTCTGGTGACTACCTCTTGAAGCTCATCAAGAGAATGCCAAGAGTGTGCAAAGCAGTCATCAAAGCAAAAGGTGGCTACTTTGAAGAACCTAGAATATAAGACATATTTTCAGTTGTTTCACACTTTTTTGTTAAGTATATAATTCCACATGTTTTATACATCTTTATATACTTTATATATTTTTATTTTTTATAGGTATTGATTTGTGAGAAGAAGTTATGATACATGACAACTGATAGACGGCTGTGAGTCCGACAGCTGGGGTCCCCACTGATCATTAGAAGGGGGCATGCTCCACCACCCGCACCATTCATTCTCCATGAGACTGCCAGAGAAAACCGAGCGCAGCACTCGCAGCCCAGAGCGGTGGTAGAACATGCACACTGCCGCTCCAGTTTGGCGATCCATTCTGGCGATCAGTGCGGGGGTCCCATCAGTCGGAATCCCATCGATCTATAAGGTATTCAATATCCTGACCCCTTTCAAAAAAATATTCAAAACCTTGTAAAAAAAAAAAAAAAATCTTTATATTGCTATTTTACTAGACCCATTTTTTTCCGTTTTGTGAGAGCTTTTAGGCTTTTTTTTTTTTTTTTTTTTTTTTTTAAATGATGATGAGCTAAAAATTTTATTGGTACCATTTTGGCATACATACAATATTTTGGGGGTGAGGTGCAATCACTAAAAAAGGCAATTTTTTTTTTTTTGCACTGCTTACAGGTTATATTACCGTTTCACTGTTTATTGGTTTGTTTAATTTGATAGATTAGACTTTTATAGACCCAGAAATACCAAATATATGCTTTTTACAGTCTTTATTTTCAGATTGGAAAAATTCAGGAGATTCAAAACTTTTATTTTTTTTTTTATTTACTTTTTTTTAAACACTTTCATTTTTTTTTTTATTACATCTCACTTATATTTTTTAGTCCCCTTAGGGGGCTTAATACTGCGATTGTTTGATCACTTTTACTATATACTAAAGCATTGCAGTATATAATATAAATAAGGATCTCCTGTGCACCCCGCAGGTTCAGGTTAGTTCCAGGTTTTTGCTGGAGCCTTAATGTCTCCTGTGTTGCTCTCTTCCCCCCTCCAGGGCTCTGCACCATTTGTCCCGGCTCAAGGAGCTCGTAGGAGACTGTAACCTGAAGAATAAGGAAGACGATCTGCCGGGACTGCGGACATAGCGGAGCGCCCAGTGTTACTTTATATTTCTAATCATTATTTTATTATTTCACTCTTTTATATATTTTATTTTTATACCATTATTACAAGTGTTCTTGGAGAAATACATACTCTGTTGTTCCAAAAAGGTGCAAGAGCAAAGACGTTTCTTTGGATGCACAAAATATCACTTCTTAAGAATAGTAGACAAAAATGGGTAAACACCATTGTGAACCGTCAGCTTTAATGTTAAAGAGGATGTTTCTTCTTAAATAGTTAAAATTACAAAGTGTTTGATTATTATTTTTTATTTTTTTTTTTTACAATCGACTTTGCAATTTACCTTTTTATTAAAAATCGTCTCCGTTTTCAAGAATGTTTCATTCTATAGTTTACTGCTCGTTACTTAAAGGAATTCTGCCATCAGATTTTTGCTATGTAATCTGAAGACTGCATGCTTTAGGGGTTAAAACACAGATTTCAGTGATGCCTCTCTTATCAAGTTCTGAGGTTTTGTTTGCTTACAATGAATGATTTAGCACCAGGAGCTGTACCGACTCCGCCCCTTCTTGTGATAGGCAGCTCATTGTCTATGGACACTGTATATACAGAGCCTGGTGTGGGCGGGGTTAGCTTTCTCAGCTCTGCTTCAGTGCAAAATCGAAAAGCTTTGATTTGTATCAGAACGGCTGCACCGAGTAAACTAAGTGATACATCGTTGGATTCAGGGTCTCTTTGCCTACATCAGGCTGCTCTCAAATAAAGTAGCAAAAACCTGCTGACAGATTCCCTTTAAACTACCGACCACCGCTATAGTCTATCAGAGGTGGCCAATCTTCTAGGCTAGGAGCGCAGCGCTTACAAACTTTTTTTTCTATAGCTCTTGTAAGGGCTGCTCTGAAGCTTGCTGGACTATTGGGTCTGTATAGGCAGTGAATAGAGCAGCTTTTGCATATGCACACTACCGCTCCAGTCACACAGAGAAATATCTGCATTTATTCAGTCTGGAGTATGAAGAAATCCCAGCACTCACTGTCTCGGCTGCTATCAGTGAGGTTATTAACCCCTTTCTGACGCGATATATGTTCCTGTGGCCTGGGCCTTAATGACCAGGTACATACACTACCGTTCAAAAGTTTGGGGTCACCTAGACAATTGTGTTTTCCATGAAAACTCATACTTTTATTTATCAAATGAGTTGCAAAATGAATAGAAAATATAGTCCAGACATTGACAAGGTTAGAAATAATGATTTTTATTTGAAAGAATAATTTTCTCCCCTAAAACTTTGCTTTCGTCACAGAATGCTCCCTTTGCAGCAATTCCAGCATTGCAGACCTTTGGCATTCTAGCTGTTAATTTGCTGAGGTAATCTTGAGAAATTTCCCCCCATGCTTCCTGAAGCCCCTCCCACAAGTTGGATTGGCTTGATGGGCACTTTTTGGGTACCATACGGTCAAGCTGCTCCCACAACAGCTCAATGGGGTTGAGATCTGGAGACTGCGCTGGCCACTCCATTACAGATAGAATACCAGCTGCCTGCTTCTTCCCTAAATAGTTCATGCATAATTTGGAGGTGTGCTTTGGGTCATTGTCCTGTTGTAGGATGAAATTGGCTCCAATCAAGCGATGTCCACAGGGTATGGCATGGCGTTGCAAAATGGAGTCATAGCCTTCCTTATTCAAAATCCCATTTGCCTTGTACAAATCTGTCACTTTACCAGCACCAAAGCAACCCCAGACCATCACATTACCTCCACCATGCTTGACAGATGGCGTCAGGCACTCTTCCAGCATCTTTTCAGTTGTTCTGGTTCTCATAAATGTTCTTCTGTGTGAGCCAAACACCTCAAACTTTGATTCGTCTGTCCATAAAACTTTACTGTAGACGTTGACACTGGCGTTTTGCGTGTACTATTTAATGAAGCTGCCAGTTGAGGAGCTGTGAGGCATCGATTTCTCAAACTAGAGACTCTAATGTACTTGTCTTGTTGCTCAGTTGTGCAGCGGGGCCTCCCACTTCTCTTTCTACTCTGGTTAGAGCCTGTTTGTGCTCTCTTCTGAAGGGAATAGTACACACCATTGTAGGAAATCTTCAGTTTCTTGGCAATTTCTCGCATGGAATAGCCTTCATTTCTAAGAACAAGAATAGACTGTCGAGTTTCACATGAAAGTTCTCTTTTTCTGGCCATTTTGAGAGTTTGATAGAACAAACAAATGTAATGCTCCAGATTCTCAACTAGCTCAAAGGAAGGTCAATTTTATAGCTTCTCAGATCAGCAAAACCATTTTCAGCTGGGCTAACATACTTGTGCAAGGGTTTTCTAGGGTTTTCTAAACATCCATTAGCCTTCTCACACAGTTAGCAAACACAATGTACCATTAAAACACTGGAGTGGTGGTTGTTGGAAATGGGCCTCTATACACCTATGTAGATGTTGCAATAAAAACAAGATGTTTGCAGCTAGAATAGTCATTTACTACATTAACAATGTATAGAGTGGAATTCTGATTCATTTAATGTTTTCTTCATTGAAAAAAAATGTCTTTTTCTTTCAAAAATAATGAAATTTCTAAAAGACCCCAAACTTTTGAACGGTAGTGTATAGATAGGTCTCATCTATCGCGTCCGCACTGAGGTTGTTCTGGCGAGATCGCCGCTGGGTGTCTGCTGATTCTTACAGCTGACTCCCGGCACTTAGCGCCAGGAGCGGTGCCCAATTGTGTACGTAAAAGGGGCCCCTTCTCCTCTCACCGTACAATGTCCCTCACTAGACGTCCCCGCCACCACTGCGACCTCAGAGATTGTACCCACACCCCGTATCTCTGCCGGATATTCTCCTATCTGACTTACAGTGGGTATGGAAAGTATTCAGACCCCTTTAAATTTTTCACTCTTTGTTTCATTGCAGCCATTTGGTAAATTCTAGTTCATTTTTTTCTCCTTATAGTGCACTCTGCACAACCATCTTCACTGAAAAAAAACAGAAATGTAGACATTTTTGCAAATTTTTAAAAAAATAAAAACTGAACTATCACATGGTCGTAAGTATTCAGACCCTTTGCTCAGTATTGAGTAGAAGCCCCCTTTTGAGCTAGTACAGCCACGAGTCTTCTTGGGAATGATGCAACAAGTTTTTCACACCTGGATTTGGGGATCCTCTGCCATTCTTCCTTGCAGATCCTCTCCAGTTCCGTCAGGTTGGATGGTGAACGTTGGTGGACAGCCATTTTCAGGTCTCTCCAGAGATGCTCAATTGGGTTTAGGTCAGGGCTCTGGCTGGGCCAGTCAAGAATGGTCACAGAGTTGTTCTGAAGCCACTCCTTTGTTATTTTAGCTGTGTGCTTAGGGTCATTGTCTTGTTGGAAGGTGAACCTTCGGCCAAGTCTGAGGTCCAGAGCACTCTGGAAGAGGTTTTCATTTAGGATATCTCTGTACTTGGCCACATTCATGTTTCCTTCAATTGCAACCAGTCGTCCTGTCCCTGCAGCTGAAAAACACCACCATAGCATGATGCTGCCACCACCATGTTTCACTGTTGGGATTGTACTGGGCAGGTGATGAGCAGTGCCTGGTTTTCTCCACACATACTGCTTAGAATTATCACCAAAAAGTTCTATCTTCGTCTCATCAGACCAGAGAATCTTATTTCTCATAGTCTGGGAGTCCTTCATGTGTTTTTGATCAAACTCTATGCGGGCTTTCATATGTCTTGCACTGAGGAGAGGCTTCTGTCTGGCCACTCTGCCATAAAGGACCGACTGGTGGAGGGCTGCAGTGATAGTTGACTTTGTGGAACTTTCTCCCTTCTCCCTACTGCATCTCTGGAGCTCAGCCACAGTGATCTTGGGGTTCTTCTTTACCTCTCTCACCAAGGCTCTTCTCCCACAATTGCTCAGTTTGGCTGGACAGCAAGGCCTAGGAAGACTTCTGGTGGTCCCAAACTTCTTCCATTTAAGGATTATGGAGGCCACTGTGCTCTTAGGAACCTTGAGTAAAGCAGAAATTCTTTTGTAACCTTGGACAGATCTGTGCCTTGCCACAATTCTGTCTCTGAGCTCCTTGGGCAGTTCCTTTGAGCTCATGATTCTCATTTGGTCTGACATGCACTGTGAGCTGTGAGGTCTTATATAGACAGGTGTGTGCCTTTCCAAATCAAGTCCTATCAGTTTAATTAAACACAGCTGGACTCCAATGAAGCAGTAGAACCATCTCAAGGAGGATCACAAGGAAATGGACAGCATGTGACTTAAATATGAGTGTCTGAGCAAAGGGTCTGAATACTTATGACCATGTGATATTTCAGTTTTTCTTTTTAATAAATTTGCAAAAATGTCTACATTTCTGTTTTTTTCAGTCAAGATGGGGTGCAGAGTGTACTATAAGGAGAAAAAAAATGAAGTTTTTAGAATTTATCAAATGGCTGCAATGAAACAAAAAGTGAAAAATTGAAAGGGGTCTGAATACTTTCCGTACCCACTGTACATTTATTTTATTCAGATCTTCATGGAATTCTCCAAAACGACCACATCCCTTAACATCAATCCTCCGCTTCCAGGTGCAACCACTTGACGCATGTCCTAACCCCAAAGAAATTAATGTAAAAGACCTCTCTGAGCAACCTGACCTCCTAAGAATCCGCACAATCCACCCCAATATATCAGATGTGACAGCGATTGGAAGGATATAGGACGTCCTGAGTCTGGTACTGCTCTCTCCTACAATCTGTCGAACCACAAAATGTTTAATAACGTACCTAACAATGTGCCATTGGAACAAATAACCTACCCCAGGCAACTATATATGAACCGGACTCGCTGAGCACTTGAGAAACGTAACCGAACCTGGAAATCATAAGTGCTCTTCAATAATGTCCGTTCATCTTTACTATTTATTGTGATAGCTGCAAGGTATCATGGGGAAGCCGATGCAGACGCGCAAGAGTCCACGTGATCCTTCTTTTTCTGATGCTTTGGGTAATATTTTTCGTCAATCACACAAATCGAATCACAAATTGTTTGAAATCACTGAATAGAGCAAATTTCCTAAAATTCAACACAAATATGATTTGCATCGAATCAATTTCTTCCTGTGTGAGGGATCAAGCAGATACGGCTAGCTGGCTTTTTTTTCCTCTTTTTTTTGGGGGGGGGGGGGCATTGAGAACGCACCACAAGGCCTGCAATATATAAAGAACAACCCACATGGGCTGAAAAATACCAGAAACAAGACTACAAGACTTGCCATATACTGGGAACACCCCACGAGACCTGAAAAATACCGGGACACCCCACAATGCATGCTGTATACTGGGAACATCCCACAAGACCTACTGTATACAAGACCTGCTTTATACTGGCAACACCCCACATGACCTGCCATATACTGGGAACAAAGCATAAGACCTGCCATATACTAGGAACACCCCACAAGACCTACTTTGTACTGGGAACACCCCACAAGGCCTGCTTTATACTGAGAACACCCCACGAGACCTGAAAAATACCGGGACACCCCACAATGCATGCTGTATACTGGGAACACCCCACAAGACCAACTGTATACTGGGAACACCCCACAATGCATGCTGTATACTGGGAACACCCCACAAGACCTGAAAAATACCGGGACACCCCACAATGCATGCTGTATACTGGGAACATCCCACAAGACCTACTTTATACTGGGAACACCCCACAAGACCTGCTTTATACTGGGAACACACCACGAGACCTGAAAAATACCGGGACATCCCACAATGCATGCTGTATACTGGGAACACCCCACAAGACCAACTGTATACTGGGAACACCCCACAATGCATGCTGTATACTGGGAACACCCCACAAGACCTGAAAAATACCGGGACACCCCACAATGCATGCTGTATACTGGGAACATCCCACAAGACCTACTTTATACTGGGAACACCCCACAAGACCTGCTTTATACTGGGAACACCCCACAAGACCTGCTTTATACTGGGAACACACCACGAGACCTGAAAAATACCGGGACATCCCACAATGCATGCTGTATACTGGGAACATCCCACAAGACCTACTGTATACTGGGAACACCCCACAAGACCTGCCATATACTGGGAACACCCCACAAGACCTGCCATATACTGGGAACACCCCACAAGACCAGCCATATACTGGGAACACCCCACAATGCATGCTGTATACTGGGAACACCCCACAAGACCTGCTGTATACCAGGAACACCACACAAGACCTGCCGTATACCGAGAGCACCCCACAAGACCTGCCGTATACCGGGAGCACCACACAAAGACCTGCTGTATATTGGGAACACCCCACAAGACCAGCCATATACTGGGAACACCCCACAAGACCTGCCATACACTGGGAACACCCCACAAAACCTGCCATATACTAGGAACACCCCACAAGACCTGCCATATCCTGGGAACACCCCACAAGACCTGCCATATACTGGGAACACCCCACAAGACCTGCTTTATACTGGGAACACCTCACAAGACCTGCCATATACTGGGAACACCCCACAAGACCTGCCATACACTGGCAACACCCCACAAGACCTGCCATATACTGGGAACACCCCACAAGACCTGCCATATACTGGGAACACCCCACAAGACCTGCCATATACTGGGAACACCTCACAAGACCTGCCATATACTGGGAACACCCCACAAGACCTGCCATACACTGGCAACACCCCACAAGACCTGCCATATACTAGGAACACCCCACAAGACCTGCCATATACTGGGAACACCACACAAGACCTGCCGTATACTAGGAACACCCCACAAGACCTGCCATATACTGGGAACACCCCACAAGGCCTGCTTAATACTGGGACACCCCGCAAAATGCCTGAAAAATAGCGGGAACACCCCACAATACCTGCTGTATACTGGCAGCACCCCACGAGACTTGAAAAATACCGGGAACACCCCACAAGACCTGCCGTATTCTGGGAACACCCCACAAGACCTGCATTATTCTGAGAACATACCATATGATCTGTCCTATACCGGGAACACCCCACTAAACCTGCTGTCTACTGAGAACACCCCACGAGATCTGCCGTATACTGAGAATACCCTACAAGACCTGCAGTATACCGGGAACACCCCACATGTTCTGTCGTATCCCGGGAACACCCCACAAGATGTCCTATACCGGGAACATCCCAGTAGACCTGTATTTTGGAGATGCTGTGACTTCTACCCATCACGATCTTGAACTTGTCACAGTCGCTCACATCCTTACGCTTGCTCACTTTTCCTGCTTCCAACACATGACCTTCAAGAACTGACCATATGCAAGACTGTAAAGAACGGCATCACTGGAGAGAAAGCGGACGATCATGTTGCTCGAGGTCCAGCAATGACCATATCCAAATTAACCGTCACAGGTCCTGCATTAATTGAGTTGATTTTGTTGGGGTAGATGCAACTTCCTTGCAACTACTGAGCAGCTACTTCAATGAAAGTGCACCATTACACGGGGGCAGGTCAGAGGGGTGACGGGGACCCTCCTCCATCTATTACGTTCAGGTGCTCAAATAATACACCTGACCCAATAAAAAAAATCCATTGTGCATTTTGATTTCCGTGTGGGAGCAGCAGAGTTGTCACCAGAAGTAACGACACCATAAATACCTGCTCCTCATTAGTCTTATCTGTGGGTCGCTGATAAGAGGTGGCAATGTTGTGAAAGGTGTTTATCCGGTTTTTATAAAGGACATAAAACTTGGCTGTTGTGTAATATCTACATTGTTTCCTGCATTATCATTGTCCTCATCACTAAGAAGCGAGATTTCCGCGGGACGGTATGTACAATATAGATGATAACAGGGCTGATGTGATCGATCCTAAAGAAGGAAATCAATATATTCACATGTGTAAGGTTTCCTGCTCCTTACGGAGCTTACAGGTAATGGACGTGGGAAGGGGGCTGGCTGGCTAATCAACTGCCCCCTGTACACATTAGATGTCCGGCCAGTTAAAATTTGGTGACATTAGTGGGTTAGACATGGATGACTCACCCGCAGGTCATCAATATCAGATCAGGAGCGGTCTGACAACCCCATTGATCATCTCTGTACAAAGAGGCCAGCTCAGCTCCTATTGAAGTGAATGTGATCTGAGCTGCAGTACTGAGAACGGCCACCACACGGCGCTCCACCTCTGTACAATATGTACTTCAGGAGCTACACATATCTAATAGGTGGGCATCCTGGGAGTCGGACCCCCATCAGTCTGATATTGATGACTAGTGTTGAGCGAGCATGCTCGACACTGCTCGGTAATCGCCTGAGCATCACGCTACTCGGAATGTTCGGCGAGCACCGAGCATTTCCGGGTTACTCGGGCGGGAGCTTCGGTCTCCGCCCTGCATGTTTGGCGCTCTTTACAGAGCCAATGAACATGCAGGGATTGCCAGCCAGTCACTGTAATGCCGCAGCCATGTTGGTTGTGGGCATTACAGTGATTGGCTGGCCGCACAGCGTCACCTGGAGTATTTAAAACCGGGCGCCGCCATCTTGGACACAGTCGCTCCGGATTAGACAGTGTAGGGACAGCGCTGCTGAGTTAGGGAGAGATATATACTGCAAAATAGTTAGTGTAGGGTCTGTAAAGCCTGCCAGATCAAACAAACAGTCCTTCTCAGGACTAATATCCATCCCAGATATCAGGCAGGCAGGCAGGCTGTATAGGAGACGCAGTGGGGTTATACCAGCAAACGCTGCATTACAGTCCTGTGTGCTCCTGTTGCGGGACTTAGCTCCAGGTCTCGGGGGCCAGGAAAAATCCTTTTTTCTTTCATCTAAATCCTCTTTTTTTTTTCCTCCTTCACACTGTACAAATACCCGTCTTATTAACCTATTGGTGTCCCCCCCCCCCCCCCCCAAAAAAAAGCGTGTCTCTGATTTTTCAGACACAAATATATCTGTTGAAAAGAGTCTGGTGAAGGCCAGAGAAACAGAAGTGTGGTTTTGCAGTTCCACGGTTCAAGCCTCTGTATTATCCAGTTTTGGGCCATTTGTATCTAAAAAAACCAGTTTGAGTGTGTCGCTCACTGTTCAGCCGCAAATATATATATTTTAAAAAACCAAGCAATGTGAACTGAGGTCTAAGATGGTACACATGCAAGAAATAGGAGCATGTTCACACTAGCAAAAAGATGCAAAACCTACAAAAGACAAAAAATATATCTCATACCCTACCATCATTATATATAAATGTAAAGCAAAGTTGCAGTTGAAGTAATGCATATAAAAGGGTAGACAAATAGAACCGGTTCTATTTGTCTACCCTTTTATATGCATTATTCCAACTTTGATATACAGTAAGGTTTTTAATATAGACAGTGTAGGACCGTCCCAATTTAGGGTCACCTTGTCGCTGGTGGGACGGCTTGTATACTTTTTTTTATCAAAAATAGTTCACTAAGTACCCTATATTTCATATGCAACTTTGCTCTACATTTATATATAATGATGGTAGGGTATGAGATATATTTTTTGTCTTTTGTAGGTTTTGCATATATTTAAAAAAGTCTGTTATACACCAGTAAATTATAACTGTGGTTTTGCTGTTCCATGGTAAAAAATCTCTATTATCCTGCTTTTGGCATTTTTTGCCGTAAGAAAAAAACTAACAGTGTCTCCCTGATTTTTCAGACACAAATATATCTGTTGAAAATAGTCTGGTGTAGGCCCGAGAAATAGAAGTGTGGTTTTGCAGTTCCACGGGTCAAGTCTCTGTATTATCCTGCTTTTGCCATTTTTTGCCGTAAAGAAAAACGGTAGTAGTGTCTCCTGATTGTTCAGACACAAATATATCTGTTGAAAATAGTCTGGTGTACACCAGTAAATTATAACTGTGGTTTTGCTGTTCCACGGTAAAAAATCTCTATTATCCTGCTTTGGGCATTTTTTGCTGTAAAGAAAAACAGTAGTAGTGTCTCCTGATTGTACAGACACAAATATATCTGTTGAAAATAGTCTGGTATACACCAGTAAATTATAACTGTGGTTTTGCTGTTCCACGGTAAAAAAATCTCTATTATCCTGCTTTGGGCATGTTTTGCTGTAAAGAAAAACAGTAGTAGTGTCTCCTGATTGTTCAGACACAAATATATCTGTTGAAAATAGTCTGGTATACACCAGTACATTATAACTGTGGTTTTGCTGTTCCACGGTAAAAAATCTCTATTATCCTGCTTTTGGCATTTTTTGCCGTAAAGAAAAACAGTAGTATTGTCTCCTGATTGTTCAGACACAAATATATCTGTTGAAAATAGTCTGGTATACACCAGTAAATTATAACTGTGGTTTTGCTGTTCCACGGTAAAAAATCTCTTTTATCCTGCTTTTGGCATTTTTTGCCGTAAAAAAATAATAATAGTGTCTCCTGATTGTTCAGACACAAATATATCTGTTGAAAATAGTCTGGTGTAGGCCAGAGAAACAGAAGTGTGGTTTTGCAGTTCCACGGTTCAAACCTCTGTATTATCCACTTTTGGGCCGTTTGTATCTAATAAAAAAACAGTTTGAGTGTGTCGCTCACTGTTCAGCCGCAAATATATATATTTAAAAAAGCCTGGTATACACCAGTAAATTATAACTGTGGTTTTGCTGTTCCACGGTAAAAAATCTCTATTATCCTGCTTTTGGCATTTTTTGCCGTAAAAAAAAAAATAATAGTGCCTCCTGATTGTTCAGACACAAATATATCTGTTGAAAATAGTCTGGTGTAGGCCCGAGAAATACAAGTGTGGTTTTGCAGTTCCACGGGTCAAATCTCTGTATTATCCTGCTTTTTTGCATTTTTTGCTGTAAAGAAAAACAGTAGTGTCTCCTGATTGTTCAGACACAAATATATCTGTTGAAAATAGTCTGGTGTAGGCCCGAGAAATACAAGTGTGGTTTTGCAGTTTCATGGGTCAAATCTCTGTATTATCCTGCTTTTTTTTACATTTTTTGCTGTAAAGAAAAACAGTAGTGTCTCCTGATTGTTCAGACACAAATATATCTGTTGAAAATAGTCTGGTGTAGGCCCGAGAAATACAAGTGTGGTTTTGCAGTTCCACGGGTCAAATCTCTGTATTATCCTGCTTTTTTGCATTTTTTGCTGTAAAGAAAAACAGTAGTGTCTCCTGATTGTTCAGACACAAATATATCAGTTGAAAATAGTCTGGTGTAGGCCCGAGAAATACAAGTGTGGTTTTGCAGTTCCACAGGTCAAATCTCTCTGTATTATCCTGCTTTTTTGCATTTTTTGCTGTAAAGAAAAACAGTAGTGTCTCCTGATTGTTCAGACACAAATATATCTGTTAAAAATAGTCTGGTGTAGGCCCGAGAAATACAAGTGTGGTTTTGCAGTTCCACGGGTCAAATCTCTGTATTATCCACTTTTGGGCCATTTTTACCTAAAAAAAAAACAGTTTGAGTGTGTCGCTCACTGTTCAGCCGCAAATATATCTATTTAAAATTTTCTGGTATACCCCAGTAAACAATAACTGTGGTTTTGCCATTCCACGGTAAAAAATCTCTATTATTCAGCTTTTGGTATTTTTTCCGTAACGAAAAACAGTAATAGTTTCTCCCTGATTGTTCAGATTGTTTAAAAGAGTCGGGTGTAGGCCAGAGAAATAGAACTGTGGTTTTCCTCTTCCACGGTTCTAATCTACTTTTTATTACCCTTTTTCCATTGATAGTGCGAGTGTAAGCTATTTTACTTCCTTTACAGTGGGCAAGGCGCGTGGCAAGGGACGTTGAACTGGACGTTCTGGTGATGGTGCGTGCAGAGGACGGGGCCGTGGCCATGGTGAAAATGTGCCACAACCAACAGCCACATCTTCTCGCTCCCACTTCTTGACCGAATTACTAGGGAAGCACAGAACAACACCAGTATTGCGAACTGATCAGTGTGAACAGGTTATTAATTGGATAGCAGATAATACTTCCAGTTACCTGGGCACCACCACCTCCGGTCTGTCTTCCACACGGTCAGCTCTTAGTAGCCGTGAGTCTCGACCACATACTCCTCCTCACCCTGATGCTCCTTCCTCCCACCATGCCGAGTGTCATCAGACAGCAACTGATCCCACACTTGGACACTCTGAAGAGCTGTTCACTGGTCCATTTCCGCTTGAAGTGGTGGAAGAGGAGATCCCATGTAGCGATGCCAAAATATTTGAACAGCCACGGCCACAGGAAGTCAACGCTGGCAATTTGTCACAAGAGGTGGACGATGACGAGACACAATTGCCAGGAAGTGAGGAGGAGGATCGTGGTGCGCAAGTGGAAGAGGAGGAGGTGGTGGATGATCTAGTAACTGACCCAACATGGCAGGAGGACATGCAGAGCGAGGCCAGCAGCACACAGGGTGAGGGAGGCAGAGTACCCCAACAGGCAGGAAGAAGCAGTGTGGTGGCCGCACACAGAAGGCAGGCAACAGTTCCCCGTAACACCAACACGAGGGACGTTGCCAGTACAACCTGTAGGTCTTCCAGAGTCAGGAATTTTTTTAAAGACTCTGCTGATAACCCCAAAAAGGCCATTTGTACCACCTGCCATGCCAGCATCAGCAGGGGTGACAAAACTACCAGCTTGACCACCACCAGCATGATCAGGCACATGGCAGCAAAGCACCCGACTTTGTGGGGCGAACCCCAGGGTCCACGACCAGTGTCAGCGGGTGTCACCACTGCTTCTTCCGCTGTTGTGCGTGCAATAGAACCCCCTGTTGTGTGTGCAAGGCAATCCCCTGTCCATACTGCATGCAAAGATGCCCCCTCCTCTCAGTCTTCACTTGTTATGGCAGTTTCTCAAGAAACAGCATCAACGTCCACGTCCCACCGCAGCGTTCAATTGTCCATATCCCAGACCTTTGAACGAAAGCGGAAATTCGCAGCTAACGCCCCACAGGTCACAGTCCTAAATTTGCACATTTCACGACTTCTTGCGTTGGAAATGCTGCCTTTTAGGCTGGTGGAGACGGAATCCTTCCGCAACCTTATGGTGGTGGCCGTCCCTCGGTACTCTGTCCCCAGCCGACACTATTTTGCCCGGTGTGCCATCCCCGCACTACACAAGCACGTGTCCCAAAGCATCTGCCGTGCCCTCAACAACACAGTTACTGGGAGAGTCCACCGGACACGTGGACAAGTGCTTGTGGCCAGGGACGGTACATCTCCCTGACGGCACACTGGGTAAACATAGTGGAAGCCGGGGACCCAGTCGGACCTTGGGACGGAAGACATCCTCCCCACACCGAGGATTGCAGGCCCTATGTCAGTCAGAGTTGCCCCCACAGTGTACAGCTCCTGCGCATCATCCTCCTCCTCCTCCTCATGTTCAGCCTCCATCTCAGATATCACCACATCAGTTACAAGCTGGAAGCACTGCAGTACTGCCTCCGCCAAGTGGCAACAGGCTGTGCTGAAACTCATAAGCTTAGGTGAGAAACCTCACACTGCTTGTGAGTTGTGGACAGCTGTGAAAGAGCAGGCAGATCTGCGCCTGAGACCGCTGAACCTACATCCAGGCATGGTCATGTGTGACAATGGCCGTAACCTGGTGGCGGCTCTGAGGCAAGGCGAGATCACACACATACCATGCCTGGCTTATGTGCTTAACCTCGTGGTTCAGCGGTTTCTTAAATTGTACCCCGAGTTGCCAGATCTGCTCGTGAAAGTACGCCGCCTGTCAGCTCATTTTCGCAAGTCGGCTACAGCTTCCGCCGCCCTTGCTGTGTTGCAGCAGCGTTTGCAGCTTCCGGCACACCGACTGGTGTGTGATGTCCCCACACGTTGGAACTCTACCCTCCACATATTACAAAGGATTTGTGAGCAGAAGAGAGCAGTTGTGGAGTACCAGCTGCAACAAGGCCGTCGATATTCCGGTCAGACTCCACACATAAGACCTCAGGAGTGGACCTGGATGTCTGACATATGTACCATCTTGACAAACTTTGAGGAGTCCACCAAGATGGTGAGTGGCGATGACGCCATCATTAGCGTCAGCATTCCACTTGTCTGTCTTTTGCAACGCTCTCTGCAGAGAATTAAAGAGGAGGCATTGCAGCCAGAGTATGATGAGATGGATGAAGAAGCCGTAGCGGTCGATTACACACAGCCCAGCCTCATCTCATCCCAACGTGCATTGGGGGACAATGAGAGAGAGGAGGAGGAGGAAGAACAGGAGCTTGTGTCATGCGCTGTAGACGGTAGTACCTGTACAACTGTCATACTGTTAGTTCAGTGTGGGTGGCCTGAGGACAGGGGGGAGGAGGAGGAGGAGGAGAAGGAGAGCATGGTCAGTCGTCATCTTGGTGAGGACACGGAAGTCTTGCCCGTTACCAGTCTGGCACGCATGGCTGACTTTATGTTACGCTGCCTTAACCGTGACCCTCGCGTTGTGAAAATGTTGGGTGACAGTCATTACTGGTTGGTGACACTTTTAGACCCCCGCTACAAGGAGAACTTTCACTCTCTTATTCCTGAGGTGGAGAGGTCTACAAAAATGGGGCAGTACCAGAAGGCCCTTGCTGCAGAACTCTTAAAAAAATTCCCATCTGAACACGCTAGCGGCAGAGGTCACAGTTCGTTGACCAACCAAGGCGTACAAGCGAGAGAGAGGCAACTCCAATCCAGCAGAGGCAGGGGAACACTGTCAACGTTCTGGGACAGTTTTCTGAGACCCGCCCAGCTTACAGGCCCTGAGGCGCGGGGTACTCTCACAAGGAGTGGAAAGTTTCAAAAGATGGTGAGGGAGTACCTTGCCGACCATACCAGCGTCCTCCGTGATTCCTCTGTGCCTTTTAATAATTGGGTATCCAAGCTGGACACTTGAAATTAACTCGCTCTGTAAGCCTTGGAGGTCCTGGCCTGCCCTGCCGCTAGCGTGTTATCGGAGCGTGTTTTTAGTGTCACTGGGGGAATTATATATTCACATGCACCGCTTCACACCCACACATGGGTATACGCTTCCTCATTTCGGCTGTTTTATGTTCTTCTTCTTATCCTCAGCCTCCACCACCACTATACCACCAGGGTGACCATCATCCATGTTGCCATTATTGAAAGTTCCTCCGTCCTTATTTTTGTCAGCTTTTGCTTGGAAGGCATAAGCAAAGACTGTGGGAGACCCACTCCCCAATAATGGGAATAATATTTTTAAGATGCTGTACTGTATGGCTCTTGGAAGGGGCATTAAAAGCGTCTTGTTAAACTACTGCGACCTCCACCACTCTTCCGAGGGGCATTAAAACTGTCTTGTTAAGCTACTGTGACCTCCACGTCTCTTCCAAGGGGCATTCAAACCGTCTTGTTAAGCTACTGGGACCTCCACGTCTTTTCCGAGGGGCATTAAAACTGTCTTGTTAAGCTACTGTGACCTCCACGTCTCTTCAAAGGGGCATTAAAAGCATCTTCTTAAGCCACTCTGAACTCCACAGCTCTTCCAATGGGCATTGAAATGTTGTTTTTAATTACCTCTAATTCCAACGACTCTTCCAACGGGCATTGCATTTCCTCCTAATTTTAGTCAGCTTTTGCTTTTCAATGCAAAGGCGAAAACTAAGGGAGACCCACTCCCCAATAATGGGTAGAAGGTTTTAAGTACGCTGTAATCCACGTCTGTTTCAAGGGGCATTGCAATTCCTCATAATTTTTGGAAAGCCTTCCATTCACTGCTTAGGCCAACAGTGTACAGGAGACCCAGTTGCTATAAATGGAAAAAACGGTTTAGTTAAGGCCCTCTGACCTCCATGTCATTTCCAAGGGGCATTGGAGTGCCTCGAAATTTTTGGTAGGCATTGCACTCACTGTATGCCCTATAACTGTGTAGCCGAACTGCTCCTTTTGTTACAGAAACATATCCTACAAGACATATGTGGTTGACTGGCCTGATATTGATGTGAATGGTCCCTGTTCCTCCTGCTCTTTCTCCTTTGCCACCACCTCATCTATCATTTATCACCTGAAGCTTTGTTTTAACGGGAGTCATAGAACTGGGATAGTAGCAGGAAAACATCCAGCAATCCTCGGAGGAGGTAGGATATGCGCCAAAACGCTGACCACCTCAGGCCTAGCCGCTACTACAAACATGTGCTTGCATTCCAAGAAAACAAAGCAGACGCTAACTTCTATCATCATCATCATGCTCCTCATCTTGGCACTCTCAACTCCCCTGATGGAGAAGCCAGGGCCCACCGGAGGAGTCTGGTTCTCTGGTGGGCTCGTCCAATGCTGCCCTAAAGCAGGCCAGGCTAAGAAAAGTGTGTGGGGGGGATGTTCCAAGGAGAAATAGGGGCGGCTGGGGACCGTTTATGGACACCCGGCTGCCCCCAGGCGGCTGGTGACCGTGTGTGGACACCCGGCCGCCGGGCGGCTGGGGACTGAGTATGGATTCCAGGCCGCCAACGCAGCCATGACGTGGTGGCCAGATTCCGCCTCCACATGCATAAAAGGCCCAATTTCAAGTGCAAGCAAGCAGTATGGTATTGCAGCCTGGGGGTGGGTGGGTGGTTGGCTGCATATTTGCGCTTGCATTGCAAGTAATGGGGGAGGTACAATTGAACACTGCCCTGGGACAAGAACTTGCACGGGGATAGTTGCAAGTCTACATCTTCTGATGCGGCAAGGATCACTTCTGATGGGCACACTTTTAGGCAGTGACCTGGGTGTCAGAGATGCTTCCAGGGGTCTTCCCCATGGTGTTCCCATGTCTTTTCAGCACTTTATGCATGTGTCACACAGCACATGGCCAGATAAGGTTGTAAAATGTTAAAATGACATTTCCTGGTGAATGCATTTGTCACGGTTGAAAGCAATACAAAAGTACAAAAACGCATAAAAAATGCTACTTGTGAACATAGCCCAAGGTGTGGAGGAGTATTTTTTTTTTTGGCTATTTATTTTACCTTATACACAAGTCTTTACCCTGGAAAGGAACTTCCTTAACATATTTCACAGGAAAGCAGTTTCAGTTTCGTTTTTGAACGTTTTATTGTGAGCCCGTAAAAGTGGCTTAAGGCTATGTGCCCACGTTGCATTTATGAAGCAGAAAATTTCTGCTGCATAAATGCAAGTCCTCTCCCGGAAAAACGCATGCGGAATTCCGCACGCGTTTATCGCGCTTTTTTCGCGCGTTTATCACGCGTTTTCCACATGCGGAATTGCCTTGCGTTTTTTATGCATTGAACAAAGGCAATTCTGCTTGCGGAAACGCAAAATTAAATGACATGCTGCGGATTTTTGAACGCAGCATAAACGCTGCGGAAAAATCCGCAGCATGTGCATAGAACTTGCGGAATCCCATTGGGGACCATGGGGTGCGTGTTACCAAGCGTTTTTCAAGCGTTTACGCTGCGGAAATTCCGCATCAAAAACGCTTGAAAAATGCTACGTGGGCACACAGCCTTATACCTCTGACCACGTTGTTGACAGCAGTGACCTGGGGGTCAGAAATGCTTCCTGGGGCGATCCCCATGCTGTCCCCATGTCATTTGAGCACTGTCACTATCGTTTTGGGCACTTTTTAGGCTTTCTACAGACTGCCGGGGGTGCCGCCGCAAAAATGCTCGGGTCTCCCATAGACTAACATTGGGCTCGTTGCTCAGGTCGAGCACCCGAGTATCACGGTGAGCTCGGCCCAAGCTTCGAGCACCTGAGCATTTTAGTGCTCGCTCAACACTATTGATGACCTATCTCGAGGATAACTTATACACCGCAGACTGGCCACACTTTGATCCACTTTCTGATCCGATGTATCACAATTACTTGTTTGCTATGAGTTTCATCATTTTCTGGTGCCACGAAGTCTACAATAAGGAACAATGAGGCAAACAATTCATTTTTATTATGGTGAGTAACATGCTGAGGATAAACAAGGAGCCGACATCTGTGCTGGGGTAATGGCGTCTTCTTCAGCTTGTAAGCAAGTCAAATGATCACGGTCACACCTGGCTGCTTCAACTTCACAAAAAGTTTCACATTTTTCATAAAAATGCATTGAAGCCAATTCAGCTGGTGATGTGACGAGGAGTCGATGTTCTCCGAGAAGGAGGACAATCACCAGGACTGTGGTTCGCTTTGTTTGCGACTCCAAAATAAAGCAGAATACAGAGAGTAACCCTGATTGTCTCTGCTGCAGATCAAGCAGAGCTCGGAATGCTGAGCTCTGTATAACTCCGCCCACACCACTGATTGGTTGCTTTCTGTGTGCACTGTGCATAGGCTGAAAGCTGCTAATCAGTGCTGGGGGTGTGGCTTGACACCTAGTCCTGTAATGATAATCTCCTGCTGATAAAACACCTATTTTATGAACACAGCCTGTAAGTGACACATCGCTGGAATTAGATTCCCTACATCATGGAGCTCTGATATTACATAACAAAAACCTGCTGACAAATTCCCTTTAATTAAGTCTATTCATGGGCTCGCTGCCCACATTGTAGAGACTTTTGTACCAATGGGGCTACTGGTAGGTTACACAATGGGCACAAGGACTTTTTATGGATGGCTATTTGGGATTCTTGTCCCTTCGATCCTTCTGGCTTGCCCACCACTTTGCAAAACCTGTTTTTTTCACAAAGGAGATATCTTTGTGTGCCTTGGCTTAAGACTGCCGCAGGGCGGTCCACAGACTGCTCAGAGACTAGCACATCTGGGACATTTTTTTATACATCTTTTTTATGTATTCATTTGAATGGGTAAAGAAATGCAGCAAAAATGCTGAAAAAACTGCACCACAGCTCAAAAGATGCAAGGAAAAATATATATATCAATCAAATTTTAGATTTATTCTTTATTTTTCACCTGTTTTCCCCTCTGCATGCTCTGCCTGTAATTTTCAGTTGTCTCTGAGCTGGTGGGTGCAGTCTAACTGCTATGATGTCTCCTATTCACATCACACACAGACATGAGGGATTCCTGCTCTCCTGTCTCTATTTAGCACATGTTCAGAAGCAGGAGGATAATATACAGCAGCACTGAGCAGTGTAGCTGTGAATCCAGCACTGGAGTGAGATAAACACTTACTAGAAAGCACCTGCACCTTCTCTGTGTGTCTGTGGCTCCATTACTCTGCTCCTCCTCCCTCTCCCTTCTCTACAGATTTAAATAGCCATCTATGATCTAATCATTTCGTGAGCTGGTAGTCGATCTTGAATTGTGAAAAATGGATTTTAGCAGTTTTTCAGAGTGAATGATTAGTTCAGGAAGGAAGGGGGATGAGAAGTGGCTCATAAGTGGAGAAACAAGCATATTTCTCTTATAAAATATATTACAGAGCTTCTTATACTCTCTTATGCTATTGATTGATGGACAGTTCTGAAATCACAGTGATCCCCCCCCCCCCCAAAAAAAAAAATCCATGTTTTTGATCTAACTTGATCCTACAGTGACATGGAGCTTGCGCCTAGAAGGAAATACTGTATATGGGGAATTCACCTGTAGAGTCATTAACCATGCACATTCTGGATCAATCTCCGCTGTATCTTTATCTAGATCTGTCACAATGGCTCACATCACATATGTAAAGACGGCCGAGGTCAAATACCTTCATGCAAATGACAAGTCATAAATAATATTGATATTCAGCACCCGGGGATTTCTATTCTCCACTCCATGAATCATACAAGTAAATGCATTATATCCTGGTGTTAAAAAAAATATATTTTTTTTTGGGGGGGGGGGATTTTTTTTGTACAATCATATTCTAGCAAAATGTGACCTCCTCTATTTATCCAGATTCACTTTCATACAGGCTATGATAATCTTTGCTTTTGAAAAATTCAGAACTTTGTAAAAAAAAAAAAAAGTTTTGGTTATGTTACTATTTTCTAAGACCCATAACTTTTTTTATTTTTCTGTTGTTGGAACTGTATGAGGACTTGTGATCTATAGTTTTAATTGATACCATATTTGGTTACCTAACACATTTTGATCACTTTTTATTCAACCTTTTGTAGGAGACAAGGTGATTGAAATTTTTTTTTTTTCAGTTTTAAGTTGTTTCTTTCTTGCATTTATTGTATGGGTTAAAAAATGTTATATTTTGAAACGTGCACATACCGTAAATGTAATTTTCAGTCATCTCTGAGCTAGTGGGTAGAGACTAGATCATGTAAAAAAATATTTACTAGAAAGCAGCTGTACTTTCTGTATGCGTCTGTGACTCCATTATTCTGCTCACCCTCCCTCTCCCTTCTCTACAGACTCACAGTGGATATAAAAAAGTCTACACACCCCTATTATAATACCAGGTTTTGTCATGTTAAAAAATGATACCAAGAAGAATCATTTCGGAACTTTTTCCACCTTTAAAGTTGCCCATAATGTGTACAAATCCATTGAAAAACAAACTGAAATCATTTTGAGGAAGAAAATAAAAATAACAAAACTAAAATAATGTGGTAGCATAAGTGTGAACACCTTCTTATAATTGGAGATGTGGTAGTGTTCAGAATTAGCCATTCACATTTACTCTCATGTTATATAGTAGTCAGTACATGGACGTCATCTTTTACAGTGATTCTGATTACCCTCATATAGAGTTTAGATGTTCCTGACATTTGCCTGACATTTTCTTAGTTGCATTTTACAGGAAAAGCCATGATCTATAAACAGCTTACAACACAGCAAAGGGATCTCATTGTTGAAAGTTATCAGTCAGGAGAAGGATACAAAATAAATTCCAAGGCATTATATATAGCATGGAGCACTGTGAAGACGTCATCAAGAAGTGGCTTAAATTTGGCACAACAGTGACATTACTTAGAACTTGACGTCCCTCAAGAATTGATGAAAAGACAAGAAGAAAATTGGTCTGGGAGGCTGCCAAGAGGCCTACATCAGGTCTTCCAAAAGCATGTGTGACAACGTGTTATGGTCTGATGAGACCAAGGTCTAACGTTTTGGCCATAATTCTAAAAGGTGCAAATTTAACACACATCACCAAAAGATCATCATACCCACAGTAAAGCATGGTGGAGGCAGCATTATGCTTTGAGGCTGATTTTCAGCAGCTGGAACTGGGGCTTTTGTCAAGGTGGAGGGAAGTTTGCTGAATTGACACTTACCATTTAAGACTCAGACCCAAAGGCCATAATGTACATTGTGATTTCTGCACTGTGGGATTACTGTAGATTGTTGAACGTTGTCTAAATTATATTGTAAAATAAAAAACTATAGTTTTGATCTAATGTGATCCTGCATTGTCATGGTGCTCGAGCTTAGAAGGTAATATATGGGGAATTCACTTGTAGAGTCATTAACTGTGCACATTCCGGATCAGATCATTCTCTTCTGCATCTTTATAAAGATCTTTCACAATGGCTTGCCTCACATGTAACCACGGCCAAGGTCAAACACCTTCATGCAAATGAGAAGTCATAAATAATATTGATATGGAGCACCCGGGGATTTTTATTTTCCATACATATACAGAGAATGTATTATATCCTGGTGTTAAAAAATAAATACATTTTAAAAAATTGGGGGAGGGGCAACTTTTTTCAATTTTTTGTGCAAATCATATTGCAGCAAAATGTGACTTTTTTGATTTAACATCAGATTCACCATTTAAAAATTAAAATTGGTGGATTTTACTCCATGGTGTTTTTTTTATGACAGTCATGGTAAATTATCCTCAATAAAGTGCAAAAAAAGTATTTATTAAAGGGATTGTCTAACCCTGAATTTTTTTTTAATTATCCAGAATTCTGAAAAATAAAATAATAATATATATTCATCTTACAGATTCCATGTCTCTCTTCTTTTTGTTGGGTTCTTTTGCTTTATGCTTTTTCTTCCTATCAGATGAGCATGTGACTGCCACAGTCAATCACTGGCTTCAATGCATCATCACTGTAGCCAGTGATTGGCTGCAGCAGTCACATGTCCATATGACCAGAACAGGATGCACAAAGACTGGAAGGGAAACCACCAAGCAGTGGGAAATTGGTTATTAAGTATGCAGTGTTTATTTTATTTTATTTTTTTAATTTTCTGTGTCATTCTTGCAAAAAAAAAAAATCATGGGTGGACAACCCCTTTAATTCTGAATTCACTTTCACTCTCCTGGAGTAAGTTGACAAACGATCCGTGCTCTGTATTGTAATGCATTTCCCGGACTCCTAATCTCTGAAAAATATTACAATAGGACTCCTAGATGCCTCATTAACATACAGAGCACCACCCATTTGTCGGTTTATTACAAGGAGTGAAGGTGACTTCAGAAATAATAATTTCCTCTGTGGTGTCTGTGTCTCTTTTCTATTCCACACATTGTAGCAGCTCAGGATCATTTTTCATGGTGATTGATTTCAGGTAAAACTAACGGCCAGGAATAAAGGGTGTGAATACTAATTTTCCTCACGGCTGTGCTGTCACACTTATCTGTACTGTTTCTTCAGTGTTTTATGGTTTTCTCTTCCCAGCTCTACGGCTAAGCTGTGAGCTTTGACCTCCTCTAATTATCCAAATTTACCACAAAGTGGCTGCTGCATTCCCTTCCTTGGCTTTTATACAGGCTAATATAGTCCCTATATTATGGCTCGGTTTGGGTATTCGATCCAGTGACCTCTTGCTCCGTGGTTGGTTCTCCTGTCTGCTAAGCTATTGCCCTTTTCTTCCCTGCCCTAATGCTGTTGGTTCCTATTGCCTTTGTTTTTCCTTTCTGGATTTTTTCCTCTTCAGGTGTTTCCCATTGTCTCATTCTGATTGCCCTATCACATTCTCGGTTGGGCTATATGCTGACAAGCGAAAGGGTAACGATGTTTTGAACTTTTGACTTTCAGGCTCCATATCTCACCATCCACTACTGCTTTGAACATGAGACTACCGTCATTTTATAGACAATCATCTTGGCTATTGTAACATACCTGGCGGCGTCCTTGCATAGTGGTCCATCTCCCACTGTGCAAGAGCGCGCACTTGATCTCCAGTCCAGTCTGCTAGCCTGGCTTCCCTCCATGCTGTCTGCTTGCCTCTGTTTCTGCTGCTTAAGGGTGGCGCCCGATCACTTCCTGCTTCTTGTAGCTGCTGCGGGCACACCCCTTATGTGTCCTCAGCCTATTGCTGTCTGTCACCTGGAATTTAACCCAGCTCCTCCCTGGAATCCATGCCTGAGCATTGTGTTCTGTCAGTTGGCTTCTGGTCGCTGACATGCCAGGTCCCGTCTATGTTTCCTGCCTATCGGTATCAGTTCCCGTGTCTGAACTGTGTCCTGTCTGTGCCCTCTAGCCAGCTGTCCGTCTGCCTTCCTGAGGCTGTATTTCCAGGCCTGTCTGCACACGCTCCTAGCCTGTTCGTCTCGCCCTCTGGGGGCCGCATACCCAGACTCGTTCCTGTATTTGTTGCAGTACAGTTCCTGTCTGAACTGTCTCCTAGCTTCCTACCTGTTTTGTCTTTATGTCCGTTTGTTCCCTTTTTCTGCAGTGTCTGAACCAGCACTTGGCTTTACCTAGGCTCGTTCCTGCATTTTGTTGCAGTAACTGTTCTTGTCTGAACTGTCTCCTAGTTTCTTATCTGTTTTGCCTTTATGTCCGTTTGCTCCCTTTTTCTGTAGTGTCTAAACCTGCACCTAACTCCTTCTCGTTGTCGCTGTACTTCCGTTTGTGAGTTGGAGTCCTCTCGCTACTTCTTTGCAAGTATCTAGTGTGTATCTGGTTCTGACTTTCTTTCTGTTCCGTGTGAACAGAGCCCTGTCCCCTTTGCTTTGTCTTTGTTTACCTCTTCGGCGATTTATCTCAGCCCTGTCCACCGCGTCTGCGGTTTCGCTCTGCTCTGCCTTGTCTACCGCGTCTGCGGTTCTGCTCGGCCTTGTCTACCGCGTCTGCGGTTTTGCTCTGCTCAGCCTTGTCCACCGCGTCTGTGGTTCTGCTCTGCTCAGCCTTGTCCACCGCGTCTGCGGTTCTGCTCTGCTCAGCCTTGTCTACCGCGTCTGCGGTTTTGCTCTGCTCAGCCTTGTCCACCGCGTCTGCGATTCTGCTCTGCTCAGCCTTGTCTACCGCGTCTGCGGTTCTGCTCTGCTCTGCGTTGTCTACCGCGTCTGCGGTTCTGCTCTGCTCTGCCTTGTCTACCGCGTCTGCGGTTTTGCTCTGCTCAGCCTTGTCCACCGCGTCTGCGGTTCTGCTCTGCTCAGCCTTGTCAACCGCGTCTGTGGTTCTGCTCTGCTCAGCCTTGTCTACCGCGTCTGCGGTCTTGCTTTGCTCAGCCTTGTCCACCGCGTCTGCGGTTCTGCTCTGCTCAGCCTTGTCCACAGCGTCTGCGGTTTCGCTCTGCTCAGCCTTGTCTACCGCATCTGTGGTCCTGCTCTGCTCAGCCCTGTCTACCGCGTCTGCGGTCTCGTTCTGCTCTGACCTTTTGCTCGCTGCTCCGGCAGTCTCGCTCTGCTCTGACCCTTTGCTTGCTGCTCCGGCAGTCTCGCTCTGCTCTGACCCTTTGCTCGCTGCTCCGGCAGTCTCGCTCTGCTCTGACCCTTTGCTCGCTGCTTCGGCAGTCTCGTCCTGCTCCTCTCTCGCTCACCGCTCCAGGCGGCCTTGTCCTGCTCTTCTCTCGCTCACCACTCCAGGCGGTCTCGTCTTGTTCTGCTCTTGCTCGCCGCTCTGGGCGGCCTCACTCTGCTGTTTGTCCACCGCATCTGCGTTCTGTTCCTGAGTCCCAGTCTGTACTGGGTCCTATCCACTCGGTGCTACAAGCTGTCATACCTGCCAGTACCTCCCTGCCTGCATACCAGTTGTGCTTACCAGCATTCGCCAGTCTGCATACCAGCCGTGTCTGCCTATACCCAGCAGTCTGTGTGCCAGCCTAACCTGCCTGTTCCTGTATTCCCCTGTGTGGGTCAACAGCAGTGTCTGGGGTCTGTCCTGGAGTAGCACCTGGTCCCTCTGCTCGGTTCCTCCTTGGTGCACTGGCGTCGTATGCCGTCGTGCGACCCTGGTCGGACCGGGTGGATACTTAGCTACGCCCCTCCAGGCATTCACTCTCCGGCACGGTCCAGTGGAATCACTACATATACACGCACACGCCACTCAGCCCGGGCGTGTGCATTACAGCATGCTCAGGCCATGGTTCCCGTTGAGCCCCACGGCCTTCGCTCTCTGAGACCTTTTCCAGCGAATATGTGCATCTAGAAGAAATTTATTTATTTTCTTTTTTGCTACTAGCTGAGTTCCTGGCGAATTTCGCACCCATCCAGATGGAGCTTTCTGCACCCGTTCCTGCGGATCCGCCACGGTACTATGGGGATCCAAGACAGAGTAGTGCATTTGTGGAGCAATGCATGCTACACTTCAAGTTCTACCCTCTTTGTTTTCCCACCAATCGGGCTAAGGTGGGATTCATGATGTCTTACCTAGCGGGTGATGCCTTGAAATGGATCACCCCCTTATGGGACGCACAGGATCCTATCGTCCTGGACATAATGGCCTTCCTGGTGGCCTTTCTAATGGTCTTCGATGACCCTAATCCGGAGGCTCCTGCTGAAGCTTCACTTCCCAATAACCCGGAGCAGCCCCGATGGGTAATGTGTGTGGGTAGCGCACTAGTCCTCCTGCCCGAAGAGACTACTGCCAACCCAGAATCCACACAGGATGACTACGCTCTCCGGAATACTTCTCCCAACCTCAAGAGGCAGTCCAGACGTGCTAGGCGTAGAGGCAAGCCGTCACGCCAGGGTCTGTCCTCCCAAAGACCTCCTGACCCCAACCTTGAAGTCCCTGCTGAAGCTTCACTTCCCTGTATCCCGGAGCAGCCCCGACGGGTAATGTGCGTGGGTAGCGCACCAGTTCTCCTGCCCGAAGAGACTTCTGCCCACCTAGAATCCACACAGGACTTCCTGCACCCGGTATCTGATGCTTCACCTACTTTAACCGGTGAGCCTGTCCAAGGGTACTCTGAAGCAGTGATTACCTCCGAGTCTGTGCATCTCTACTACCTGGCGGAGGACCCCCTGTTGCCTCCTGAATCCTCCGGGATACCACCTGATGACAAATGGAGAGAGACTTCCCTACACCCGGTACCCGATACTTCGTCCGCTCCGTCCTGTGAGCCTGACAATGGGTACCTCAAAGCGGTAGTTAACCCCGAGTCTCTACACCCCTCCGACCAGGCGGAGGACCTCCAGTTGTCTCCAGAACCCTTCGGGGTGCTACCTGGTAGCGAATGGACAGAGTCTTCCCTATACTCTGTACCTGATACCTCGCCCGCTTCGTCCAGTGAGTCCGACCTTGTGTACTCCGAAGCAGAGGTTATCCCCGAGTCTCTACACCCCTCCGACCAGGCGGAGGACCTCCAGTTGTCTCCTGAACCCTTCGGGGTGCTACATAATAGCGAATGGACAGAGACTCTCCTATACTCGGTACCTGATACCTCGGCCGCTTCTTCCAGTGAGTCCAACTTAGTGTACTCCGGAGCAGAGGTTATCCCCGAGTCTCTACACCCCTCCGACCAGGCGGAGGACCTCCAGTTGTCTCCTGAACCCTTCGGGGTGCTACCTGATAGCAAATGGACAGGGACTCTCCTATACTCGGTACTTGATACCTAGCCCGCTTCTTCCAGCGAGTCCGACCTAGTGTACTCCGAAGCAGAGGTTACCCCCGAGTCTCCGCACTCTTCCGACCCGGCGGAGGACCCCCAGTTGTTTCCTGAATCCTCCGAGGTACCACCAGATAACAAAGGGACAGTGGCTTTTCTACACCTTGTACCTGATACCTCGCCCATTTCATCCTGTGAGCTTGACAAGATGTACCCCGAAGCAGAGGTTACCCCCGAGTCTCTGCACCCCTCCAACCCGGCGGAGGACTTCCAGTTGTCTCCTGAACCCTCTGGGGTGCTACCTGATAATAAGTGGAGAGAGACTTCCTTGTGTGCTTTTCCTGGTACTCCACCCGTTTCGTCTGTTGCTGAGGATGGCTGGATAGGAGGTAGCATCCTAGCTACTCAGATAAGACCAGTTTTCCTGTGGACAGTGGAAGTGATCTCCTTGAAGTGAAGGATTGGCCCTCGAATTCCCTGCGGAACATTCTGGCAGGCCTGAAGAAGAGGGGGCGTAAGGGGGGGGGTACTGTAACATACCTGGCGGCGTCCTTGCATAGTGGTCCATCTCCCACTGTGCAAGAGCGCACACTTGATCTCCAGTCCAGTCTGCTAGCCTGGCTTCCCTCCATGCTGTCTGCTTGCCTCTGTTTCTGCTGCTTAAGAGTGGCGCCCTATCACTTCCTGCTTCTTGTAGCTGCTGCGGGCACACCCCTTGTGCGTCTTCAGCCTATTGCTGTCTGTCACCTGGTATTTAACCCAGCTCCTCCCTGGAATCCATGCCTGAGCATTGTGTTCTGTCAGTTGGCTTCTGGTCGCTGACATGCCAGGTCCCGTCTATGTTTCCTGCCTATCGGTATCAGTTCCCGTGTCTGAACTGTGTCCTGTCTGTGCCCTCTAGCCAGCTGTCCGTCTGCCTTCCTGAGGCTGTATTTCCAGGCCTGTCTGCACACGCTCCTAGCCTGTTCGTCTCGCCCTCTGGGGGCCGCATACCCAGACTCGTTCCTGTATTTGTTGCAGTACAGTTCCTGTCTGAACTGTCTCCTAGCTTCCTACCTGTTTTGTCTTTATGTCCGTTTGTTCCCTTTTTCTGCAGTGTCTGAACCAGCACTTGACTTTACCTAGGCTCGTTCCTGCATTTTGTTGCAGTAACTGTTCTTGTCTGAACTGTCTCCTAGTTTCTTATCTGTTTTGCCTTTATGTCCGTTTGCTCCCTTTTTCTGTAGTGTCTGAACCTGCACCTAACTCCTTCTCGTTGTCGCTGTACTTCCGTTTGTGAGTTGGAGTCCTCTCGCTACTTCTTTGCAAGTATCTAGTGTGTATCTGGTTCTGACTTTCTTTCTGTTCCGTGTGAACAGAGCCCTGTCACCTTTGCTTTGTCTTTGTTTACCTCTTCGGCGATTTATCTCAGCCCTGTCCACCGCGTCTGCGGTTTCGCTCTGCTCTGCCTTGTCTACCGCGTCTGCGGTTCTGCTCTGCTCGGCCTTGTCTACCGCGTCTGCGTTTTTGCTCTGCTCAGCCTTTTCCACCGCGTCTGCGGTTCTGCTCTGCTCAGCCTTGTCCACTGTGTCTGTGGTTCTGCTCTGCTCAGCCATGTCTACCGCGTCTGCGGTTTTGCTCTGCTCAGCCTTGTCCACAGCGTCTGCGATTCTGCTCTGCTCAGCCCTGTCTACCGCGTCTGCAGTTCTGCTCTGCTCTGCCTTGTCTACCGCGTCTGCGGTTCTGCTCTGCTCAGCCTTGTCTACCGCGTCTGCGGTTTTGCTCTGCTCAGCCTTGTCCACCGTGTCTGCGGTTCTGCTCTGCTCAGCCTTGTCCACTGTCTCTGTGGTTCTGCTCTGCTCAGCCATGTCTACCGCGTCTGCGTTTTTGCTCTGCTCAGCCTTGTCCACCGCGTCTGCGATTCTGCTCTGCTCAGCCTTGTCTACCGCGTCTGCGCTTCTGCTCTGCTCTGCCTTGTCTACCGCATCTGCGGTTCTGCTCTGCTCTGCCTTGTGTAACATACCTGGAGGCGTCCTTGCATAGTGGTCCATCTCCCACTGTGCAAGAGCGCGCACTTGATCTCCAGTCCAGTCTGCTAGCCTGGCTTCCCTCCATGCTGTCTGTTTGCCTCTGTGTCTGCTGCTTAAGGGCAGCGCCCGATCACTTCCTGCTTTTTGTACCTGCTGCAGGCACACCCCTTGTGCGTCCTCAGCCTATTGCTGTCTGTCATCTGGTATTTAACCCAGCTGCTCCAATGAATCCCTGCCTGAGCATTGTGTTCTGTCAGTTGGCCTTTGGTCACTGATATGCCAGGTCCCGTTTATGTTTCCTGCCTTCGGTATCAGTTCCCGTGTCTGAACTGTGTCCTGTCTGTATTATCTTCTAGCCTGTTGTCTTCTGCCTATCCTGGAGGCTGTATTTCCAGGCCTGTGTGAACTCGCTCCTGCCGGTTCGTTCCGCCTTCTAGGGGCCGCATACCTAGACCCGCTCCTGTATCTTGCTGCTGTGTCTGTTCTTGTCTGAATACTCTCCTAGCCTGTTTTGTTTTTCTCTATGTCCGTACCTTCCCTTTTTCTGCAGAGTCTGAACTTTTACCTAACTCCTGCTCGTTGTCACTGTACTTCCGTTTGTGAGTTTGTGGTCCACTCGCTACTTCTCTGCAAGTACCCTGTGGGTATCTGGTTCTGCCTTTCCCTTCTAGTCTGTTCCGTGTGAACAGAGCCCTGTCCCCTCCGTGTCTGCGGTTTCGCTTTGCTCAGCTCTGTCCACCGCGTCTGCGGTTTCGCTTTGCTCAGCCCTGTCCACCGCGTCTGCGGATTCGCTTTGCTCAGCCCTGTCCACCGCGTCTGCGGTTTCGCTTTGCTCAGCCCTGTCCACCGCGTCAGCGGTTTCGCTTTGCTCAGCCCTGTCCACCGCGTCTGCGGTTTCGCTTTGCTCAGCCCTGTCCACCGCGTCTGCGGTTTCGCTTTGCTCAGCCCTGTCCACCGCGTCTGCGGTTTCGCTTTGCTCAGCTCTGTCCACCGCGTCTGTGGTTTCGCTTTGCTCAGCTCTGTCCACCGCGTCTGCGATTTTCGATTTGCTCAGCTCTGTCCACCTCGTCTGCAGTTTCGCTTTGCTTTGCCCTGGCCACCGCATCTGCGGTTTTGCTTTGCTCAGCCCTGTCCACCGCGTCTGCGGTTTCGCTTTGCTCAGCCCTGTCCACCGCGTCTGCGGTTTCGCTTTGCTCAACCCTGTCCACCGCGTCTACGGTTTCGCTTTGCTCAGCTCTGTCCACCGTGTCTGCGGTTTCGCTTTGCTCAGCCCTGTCCACCGCGTCTGCGGTTTCGCTTTGCTCAGCCTTGTCCACCGCGTCTGCGGTTTCGCTTTGCTCAGCCCTGTCCACCGCGTCTGTGGTTTCGCTTTGCTCAGCCCTGTCCACCGCGTCTGCGGTTTCGCTTTGCTCAGTCCTGTCCACCACGTCTGCGGTTTCGCTTTGCTCAGCCCTGTCCACCGCGTCTGCGGTTTCGCTTTGCTCAGCCCTGTCCACCGCGTCTGCGGTTTTGCTTTGCTCAGCCCTGTCCACCGCGTCTGCGGTTTTTGCTTTGCTCAGCCCTGTCCACCGCGTCTGCGGTTTCGCTTTGCTCTGCCCTGTCCACCGCGTCTGCGCTTTCGCTTTGCTCAGCTCTGTCCACCGCGTCTGCGGTTTCGCTTTGCTCAGCTCTGTCCACCGCATCTGCGGTTTCGCTTTGCTCAGCCCTGTCCACCGCGTCTGCGGTTTCGCTTTGCTCAGCCCTGTCCACCGCGTCTGCGGTTTCGCTTTGCGCAGCCCTGTCCGCCGCGTCTGCAGTTTCGCTTTGCTCAGCCCTGTCCGCCGCATCTGCGGTTTTCGCTTTGCTCAGCCCTGTCAACCGCGTCTGTGGTTTCGCTTTGCTCAGCCCTGTCCACCGCGTCTGCGGTTTCGCTTTGCTCAGTCCTGTCCATCACGTCTGCGGTTTCGCTTTGCTCAGCCCTGTCCACCGCGTCTGCGGTTTCGCTTTGCTCAGCCCTGTCCACCGCGTCTGCGGTTTTGCTTTGCTCAGCCCTGTCCACCGCGTCTGCGGTTTTTGCTTTGCTCAGCCCTGTCCACCGCGTCTGCGGTTTCGCTTTGCTCTGCCCTGTCCACCGCGTCTGCGCTTTCGCTTTGCTCAGCTCTGTCCACCGCGTCTGCGGTTTCGCTTTGCTCAGCTCTGTCCACCGCATCTGCGGTTTCGCTTTGCTCAGCCCTGTCCACCGCGTCTGCGGTTTCGCTTTGCTCAGCCCTGTCCACCGCGTCTGCGGTTTCGCTTTGCGCAGCCCTGTCCGCCGCGTCTGCAGTTTCGCTTTGCTCAGCCCTGTCCGCCGCATCTGCGGTTTTCGCTTTGCTCAGCCCTGTCAACCGCGTCTGCGGTTTCGCTTTGCTCTGCCCTGTCCACCGCGTCTGCTGTTTCGCTTTGCTAAGCTCTGTCCACCGCGTCTGCGGTTTCGCTTTGCTCAGCTCTGTCCACCGCATCTGCGGTTTCGCTTTGCTCAGCCCTGTCCACCGCGTCTGCGGTTTCGCTTTGCTCAGCCCTGTCCACCTCGTCTGCGGTTTTGCTTTGCTTAGCCCTGTCCGCCGCGTCTGCGGTTTCGCTTTGCTCAGCCCTGTCCGCCGCGTCTGCGGTTTCGCTTTGTTCAGCCCTGTCCACCGCGTCTGCGGTTTCGCTTTGCTCAGCCTTGTCCACCGCGTCTGCGGTTTCGCTTTGCTCAGCCCTGTCCACCGCGTCTGCGGTTTCGCTTTGCTCAGCACTGTCCACCGCGTCTGCGGTTTCGCTTTGCTCAGCTCTGTCCCCCACATCTGCGGTTTCGCTTTGCTCAGCTCTGTCCACCGCGTCTGCGGTTTTCGCTTTGCTCAGCTCTGTCCACCGCGTCTGCGGTTTCGCTTTGCTTTGCCCTGTCCACCGCGTCTGCGGTTTCGCTTTGCTCAGCCCTGTCCACCGCGTCTGCGGTTTCGCTTTGCTCAGCCCTGTCCACCGCGTCTGCGGTTTCGCTTTGCTCAACCCTGTCCACCGCATCTGCGGTTTCGCTTTGCTGAGCTCTGTCCACCGCGTCTGCGGTTTCGCTTTGCTCAGCCCTGTCCACCGCGTCTGCGGTTTCGCTTTGCTCAGCCCTGTCCACCGCGTCTGCGGTTTCGCTTTGCTCAGCCCTGTCCACCGCGTCTGCGGTTTCGCTTTCCTCAGCCCTGTCCACCGAGTCTGCGGTTTCGCTTTGCTCAGCCCTGTCCACCGCGTCTGCGGTTTCGCTTTGCTCAGCCCTGTCCACCGCGTCTGCGGTTTCGCTTTGCTCAGCCCTGACCACCGCGTCTGCGGTTTCGCTTTGCTCAGCTCTGTCCACCGCGTCTGCGGTTTTCGCTTTGCTCAGCTCTGTCCACCGCGTCTGCGGTTTCGCTTTGCTCTGCCCTGTCCACCACATCTGCGGTTTCGCTTTGCTCAGCCCTGTCCACCGCGTCTGCGGTTTCGCTTTGCTCAGCCCTGTCCACCGCGTCTGCGGTTTCGCTTTGCTCTGCCCTGTCCACCGCGTCTGCGGTTTCGCTTTGTTCAGCCCTGTCCACCGCGTCTGTGGTTTCGCTTTGCTCAGCCTTGTCCACCGCGTCTGCGGTTTCGCTTTGCTCAGCCCTGTCCACCGCGTCTGCGGTTTTGCTTTGCTCAGCTCTGTCCACCGCGTCTGCGGTTTTCGCTTTGCTCAGCTCTGTCCACCGCGTCTGCGGTTTCGCTTTGCTCTGCCCTGTCCACCACATCTGCGGTTTCGCTTTGCTCAGCCCTGTCCACCGCGTCTGCGGTTTCGCTTTGCTCAGCTCTGTCCCCCACGTCTGCGGTTTCGCTTTGCTCAGCTCTGTCCACCGCGTCTGCGGTTTTCGCTTTGCTCAGCTCTGTCCACCGCGTCTGCGGTTTCGCTTTGCTTTGCCCTGTCCACCGCGTCTGCGGTTTCGCTTTGCTCAGCCCTGTCCACCGCGTCTGCGGTTTCGCTTTGCTCAGCCCTGTCCACCGCGTCTGCGGTTTCGCTTTGCTCAACCCTGTCCACCGCGTCTGCGGTTTCGCTTTGCTCAGCCCTGTCCACCGCGTCTGCGGTTTCGCTTTGCTCAGCCCTGTCCACCGCGTCTGCGGTTTCGCTTTGCTTAGCTCTGTCCACCGCGTCTGTGGTTTCGCTTTGCTCAGCTCTGTCCACCGCGTCTGCGATTTTCGATTTGCTCAGCTCTGTCCACCTCGTCTGCAGTTTCGCTTTGCTTTGCCCTGGCCACCGCATCTGCGGTTTTGCTTTGCTCAGCCCTGTCCACCGCGTCTGCGGTTTCGCTTTGCTCAGCCCTGTCCACCGCGTCTGCGGTTTCGCTTTGCTCAACCCTGTCCACCGCGTCTACGGTTTCGCTTTGCTCAGCTCTGTCCACCGTGTCTGCGGTTTCGCTTTGCTCAGCCCTGTCCACCGCGTCTGCGGTTTCGCTTTGCTCAGCCTTGTCCACCGCGTCTGCGGTTTCGCTTTGCTCAGCCCTGTCCACCGCGTCTGTGGTTTCGCTTTGCTCAGCCCTGTCCACCGCGTCTGCGGTTTCGCTTTGCTCAGTCCTGTCCACCACGTCTGCGGTTTCGCTTTGCTCAGCCCTGTCCACCGCGTCTGCGGTTTCGCTTTGCTCAGCCCTGTCCACCGCGTCTGCGGTTTTGCTTTGCTCAGCCCTGTCCACCGCGTCTGCGGTTTTTGCTTTGCTCAGCCCTGTCCACCGCGTCTGCGGTTTCGCTTTGCTCTGCCCTGTCCACCGCGTCTGCGCTTTCGCTTTGCTCAGCTCTGTCCACCACGTCTGCGGTTTCGCTTTGCTCAGCTCTGTCCACCGCATCTGCGGTTTCGCTTTGCTCAGCCCTGTCCACCGCGTCTGCGGTTTCGCTTTGCTCAGCCCTGTCCACCGCGTCTGCGGTTTCGCTTTGCGCAGCCCTGTCCGCCGCGTCTGCAGTTTCGCTTTGCTCAGCCCTGTCCGCCGCATCTGCGGTTTTCGCTTTGCTCAGCCCTGTCAACCGCGTCTGTGGTTTCGCTTTGCTCAGCCCTGTACACCGCGTCTGCGGTTTCGCTTTGCTCAGTCCTGTCCACCACGTCTGCGGTTTCGCTTTGCTCAGCCCTGTCCACCGCGTCTGCGGTTTCGCTTTGCTCAGCCCTGTCCACCGCGTCTGCGGTTTTGCTTTGCTCAGCCCTGTCCACCGCGTCTGCGGTTTTTGCTTTGCTCAGCCCTGTCCACCGCGTCTGCGGTTTCGCTTTGCTCTGCCCTGTCCACCGCGTCTGCGCTTTCGCTTTGCTCAGCTCTGTCCACCGCGTCTGCGGTTTCGCTTTGCTCAGCTCTGTCCACCGCATCTGCGGTTTCGCTTTGCTCAGCCCTGTCCACCGCGTCTGCGGTTTCGCTTTGCTCAGCCCTGTCCACCGCGTCTGCGGTTTCGCTTTGCGCAGCCCTGTCCGCCGCGTCTGCAGTTTCGCTTTGCTCAGCCCTGTCCGCCGCATCTGCGGTTTTCGCTTTGCTCAGCCCTGTCAACCGCGTCTGCGGTTTCGCTTTGCTCTGCCCTGTCCACCGCGTCTGCTGTTTCGCTTTGCTAAGCTCTGTCCACCGCGTCTGCGGTTTCGCTTTGCTCAGCTCTGTCCACCGCATCTGCGGTTTCGCTTTGCTCAGCCCTGTCCACCGCGTCTGCGGTTTCGCTTTGCTCAGCCCTGTCCACCTCGTCTGCGGTTTTGCTTTGCTTAGCCCTGTCCGCCGCGTCTGCGGTTTCGCTTTGCTCAGCCCTGTCCGCCGCGTCTGCGGTTTCGCTTTGTTCAGCCCTGTCCACCGCGTCTGCGGTTTCGCTTTGCTCAGCCTTGTCCACCGCGTCTGCGGTTTCGCTTTGCTCAGCCCTGTCCACCGCGTCTGCGGTTTCGCTTTGCTCAGCACTGTCCACCGCGTCTGCGGTTTCGCTTTGCTCAGCTCTGTCCCCCACATCTGCGGTTTCGCTTTGCTCAGCTCTGTCCACCGCGTCTGCGGTTTTCGCTTTGCTCAGCTCTGTCCACCGCGTCTGCGGTTTCGCTTTGCTTTGCCCTGTCCACCGCGTCTGCGGTTTCGCTTTGCTCAGCCCTGTCCACCGCGTCTGCGGTTTCGCTTTGCTCAGCCCTGTCCACCGCGTCTGCGGTTTCGCTTTGCTCAACCCTGTCCACCGCGTCTGCGGTTTCGCTTTGCTGAGCTCTGTCCACCGCGTCTGCGGTTTCGCTTTGCTCAGCCCTGTCCACCGCGTCTGCGGTTTTGCTTTGCTCAGCCCTGTCCACCGCGTCTGCGGTTTTTGCTTTGCTCAGCCCTGTCCACCGCGTCTGCGGTTTCGCTTTGCTCTGCCCTGTCCACCGCGTCTGCGCTTTCGCTTTGCTCAGCTCTGTCCACCACGTCTGCGGTTTCGCTTTGCTCAGCTCTGTCCACCGCATCTGCGGTTTCGCTTTGCTCAGCCCTGTCCACCGCGTCTGCGGTTTCGCTTTGCTCAGCCCTGTCCACCGCGTCTGCGGTTTCGCTTTGCGCAGCCCTGTCCGCCGCGTCTGCAGTTTCGCTTTGCTCAGCCCTGTCCGCCGCATCTGCGGTTTTCGCTTTGCTCAGCCCTGTCAACCGCGTCTGTGGTTTCGCTTTGCTCAGCCCTGTACACCGCGTCTGCGGTTTCGCTTTGCTCAGTCCTGTCCACCACGTCTGCGGTTTCGCTTTGCTCAGCCCTGTCCACCGCGTCTGCGGTTTCGCTTTGCTCAGCCCTGTCCACCGCGTCTGCGGTTTTGCTTTGCTCAGCCCTGTCCACCGCGTCTGCGGTTTTTGCTTTGCTCAGCCCTGTCCACCGCGTCTGCGGTTTCGCTTTGCTCTGCCCTGTCCACCGCGTCTGCGCTTTCGCTTTGCTCAGCTCTGTCCACCGCGTCTGCGGTTTCGCTTTGCTCAGCTCTGTCCACCGCATCTGCGGTTTCGCTTTGCTCAGCCCTGTCCACCGCGTCTGCGGTTTCGCTTTGCTCAGCCCTGTCCACCGCGTCTGCGGTTTCGCTTTGCGCAGCCCTGTCCGCCGCGTCTGCAGTTTCGCTTTGCTCAGCCCTGTCCGCCGCATCTGCGGTTTTCGCTTTGCTCAGCCCTGTCAACCGCGTCTGCGGTTTCGCTTTGCTCTGCCCTGTCCACCGCGTCTGCTGTTTCGCTTTGCTAAGCTCTGTCCACCGCGTCTGCGGTTTCGCTTTGCTCAGCTCTGTCCACCGCATCTGCGGTTTCGCTTTGCTCAGCCCTGTCCACCGCGTCTGCGGTTTCGCTTTGCTCAGCCCTGTCCACCTCGTCTGCGGTTTTGCTTTGCTTAGCCCTGTCCGCCGCGTCTGCGGTTTCGCTTTGCTCAGCCCTGTCCGCCGCGTCTGCGGTTTCGCTTTGTTCAGCCCTGTCCACCGCGTCTGCGGTTTCGCTTTGCTCAGCCTTGTCCACCGCGTCTGCGGTTTCGCTTTGCTCAGCCCTGTCCACCGCGTCTGCGGTTTCGCTTTGCTCAGCACTGTCCACCGCGTCTGCGGTTTCGCTTTGCTCAGCTCTGTCCCCCACATCTGCGGTTTCGCTTTGCTCAGCTCTGTCCACCGCGTCTGCGGTTTTCGCTTTGCTCAGCTCTGTCCACCGCGTCTGCGGTTTCGCTTTGCTTTGCCCTGTCCACCGCGTCTGCGGTTTCGCTTTGCTCAGCCCTGTCCACCGCGTCTGCGGTTTCGCTTTGCTCAGCCCTGTCCACCGCGTCTGCGGTTTCGCTTTGCTCAACCCTGTCCACCGCGTCTGCGGTTTCGCTTTGCTGAGCTCTGTCCACCGCGTCTGCGGTTTCGCTTTGCTCAGCCCTGTCCACCGCGTCTGCGGTTTCGCTTTGCTCAGCCCTGTCCACCGCGTCTGCGGTTTCGCTTTGCTCAGCCCTGTCCACCGCGTCTGCGGTTTCGCTTTCCTCAGCCCTGTCCACCGCGTCTGCGGTTTCGCTTTGCTCAGCCCTGTCCACCGCGTCTGCGGTTTCGCTTTGCTAAGCCCTGTCCACCGCGTCTGCGGTTTCGCTTTGCTCAGCCCTGTCCACCGCGTCTGCGGTTTCGCTTTGCTCAGCTCTGTCCACCGCGTCTGCGGTTTTCGCTTTGCTCAGCTCTGTCCACCGCGTCTGCGGTTTCGCTTTGCTCTGCCCTGTCTACCACATCTGCGGTTTCGCTTTGCTCAGCCCTGTCCACCGCGTCTGCGGTTTCGCTTTGCTCAGCCCTGTCCACCGCGTCTGCGGTTTCGCTTTGCTCTGCCCTGTCCACCGCGTCTGCGGTTTCGCTTTGTTCAGCCCTGTCCACCGCGTCTGCGGTTTCGCTTTGCTCAGCCTTGTCCACCGCGTCTGCGGTTTCGCTTTGCTCAGCCCTGTCCACCGCGTCTGCGGTTTCGCTTTGCTCAGCACTGTCCACCGCGTCTGCGGTTTCGCTTTGCTCAGCTCTGTCCCCCACATCTGCGGTTTCGCTTTGCTCAGCTCTGTCCACCGCGTCTGCGGTTTTCGCTTTGCTCAGCTCTGTCCACCGCGTCTGCGGTTTCGCTTTGCTTTGCCCTGTCCACCGCGTCTGCGGTTTCGCTTTGCTCAGCCCTGTCCACCGCGTCTGCGGTTTCGCTTTGCTCAGCCCTGTCCACCGCGTCTGCGGTTTCGCTTTGCTCAACCCTGTCCACCGCGTCTGCGGTTTCGCTTTGCTGAGCTCTGTCCACCGCGTCTGCGGTTTCGCTTTGCTCAGCCCTGTCCACCGCGTCTGCGGTTTCGCTTTGCTCAGCCCTGTCCACCGCGTCTGCGGTTTCGCTTTGCTCAGCCCTGTCCACCGCGTCTGCGGTTTCGCTTTCCTCAGCCCTGTCCACCGCGTCTGCGGTTTCGCTTTGCTCAGCCCTGTCCACCGCGTCTGCGGTTTCGCTTTGCTCAGCCCTGTCCACCGCGTCTGCGGTTTCGCTTTGCTCAGCCCTGTCCACCGCGTCTGCGGTTTCGCTTTGCTCAGCTCTGTCCACCGCGTCTGCGGTTTTCGCTTTGCTCAGCTCTGTCCACCGCGTCTGCGGTTTCGCTTTGCTCTGCCCTGTCTACCACATCTGCGGTTTCGCTTTGCTCAGCCCTGTCCACCGCGTCTGCGGTTTCGCTTTGCTCAGCCCTGTCCACCGCGTCTGCGGTTTCGCTTTGCTCTGCCCTGTCCACCGCGTCTGCGGTTTCGCTTTGTTCAGCCCTGTCCACCGCGTCTGTGGTTTCGCTTTGCTCAGCCTTGTCCACCGCGTCTGCGGTTTCGCTTTGCTCAGCCCTGTCCACCGCGTCTGCGGTTTTGCTTTGCTCAGCTCTGTCCACCGCGTCTGCGGTTTTCGCTTTGCTCAGCTCTGTCCACCGCGTCTGCGGTTTCGCTTTGCTCTGCCCTGTCCACCACATCTGCGGTTTCGCTTTGCTCAGCCCTGTCCACCGCGTCTGCGGTTTCGCTTTGCTCAGCTCTGTCCCCCACGTCTGCGGTTTCGCTTTGCTCAGCTCTGTCCACCGCGTCTGCGGTTTTCGCTTTGCTCAGCTCTGTCCACCGCGTCTGCGGTTTCGCTTTGCTTTGCCCTGTCCACCGCGTCTGCGGTTTCGCTTTGCTCAGCCCTGTCCACCGCGTCTGCGGTTTCGCTTTGCTCAGCCCTGTCCACCGCGTCTGCGGTTTCGCTTTGCTCAACCCTGTCCACCGCGTCTGCGGTTTCGCTTTGCTCAGCTCTGTCCACCGCGTCTGCGGTTTCGCTTTGCTCAGCCCTGTCCACCGCGTCTGCGGTTTCGCTTTGCTCAGCCCTGTCCACCGCGTCTGCGGTTTCGCTTTGCTCAGCCCTGTCCACCGCGTCTGCGGTTTCGCTTTGCTCAGCTCTGTCCACCGCGTCTGCGGTTTCGCTTTGCTCAGCCCTGTCCACCGCGTCTGCGGTTTCGCTTTGCTCAGCCCTGTCCACCGCGTCTGCGGTTTCGCTTTGCTCAGCTCTGTCCACCGCGTCTGCGGTTTTCGCTTTGCTCAGCTCTCTCCACCGCGTCCGCGGTTTCGCTTTGCTCTGCCCTGTCCACCACATCTGCGGTTTCGCTTTGCTCAGCCCTGTCCACCGCGTCTGCCGTTTCGCTTTGCTCAGCCCTGTCCACCGCGTCTGCGGTTTCGCTTTGCTCTGCCCTGTCCACCGCGTCTGCGGTTTCGCTTTGTTCAGCCCTGTCCACCGCGTCTGCGGTTTCGCTTTGCTCAGCCTTGTCCACCGCGTCTGCGGTTTCGCTTTGCTCAGCCCTGTCCACCGCGTCTGCGGTTTCGCTTTGCTCAGCGCTGTCCACCGCGTCTGCGGTTTTCGCTTTGCTCAGCTCTGTCCACCGCGTCTGCGGTTTCGCTTTGCTCTGCCCTGTCCACCACATCTGCGGTTTCGCTTTGCTCAGCCCTGTCCACCGCGTCTGCGGTTTCGCTTTGCTCAGCCCTGTCCGCCGCGTCTGCGGTTTCGCTTTGCTCAGCCCTGTCCACCGCGTCTGTGGTTTCGCTTTGTTCAGCCCTGTCCACCGCGTCTGCGGTTTCGCTTTGCTCAGCCCTGTCCACCGCGTCTGCGGTTTCGCTTTGCTCAGCCCTGTCCACCGCGTCTGCGGTTTCGCTTTGCTCAGCGCTGTCCACCGCATCTGCGGTTTCGCTTTGCTCAGCTCTGTCCCCCACGTCTGCGGTTTCGCTTTGCTCAGTTCTGTCCACCGCGTCTGCGGTTTTCGCTTTGCTCAGCTCTGTCCACCGCGTCTGCGGTTTCGCTTTGCTTTGCCCTGTCCACCGCGTCTGCGGTTTCGCTTTGCTCAGCTCTGTCCACCGCGTCTGCGGTTTCGCTTTGCTCAGCCCTGTCCACCGCGTCTGCGGTTTCGCTTTGCTCAGCCCTGTCCACCGCGTCTGCGGTTTCGCTTTGCTCAGCCCTGTCCACCGCGTCTGCGGTTTCGCTTTGCTCAGCCCTGTCCACCGCGTCTGCGGTTTCGCTTTGCTCAGCCCTGTCCACCGCGTCTGCGATTTCGCTTTGCTCAGCGCTGTCCACCGCGTCTGCGGTTTTCGCTTTGCTCAGCTCTGTCCACCGCGTCTGCGGTTTCGCTTTGCTCTGCCCTGTCCACCACATCTGTGGTTTCGCTTTGCTCAGCCCTGTCCACCGCGTCTGCGCTTTCGCTTTGCTCAGCCCTGTCCGCCGCGTCTGCGGTTTCGCTTTGCTCAGCCCTGTCCGCCGCGTCTGCGGTTTCGCTTTGTTCAGCCCTGTCCACCGCGTCTGCGGTTTCGCTTTGCTCAGCCTTGTCCACCGCGTCTGCGGTTTCGCTTTGCTCAGCCCTGTCCACCGCGTCTGCGGTTTCGCTTTGCTCAGCGCTGTCCACCGCATCTGCGGTTTCGCTTTGCTCAGTTCTGTCCACCGCGTCTGCGGTTTTCGCTTTGCTCAGCTCTGTCCACCGCGTCTGCGGTTTCGCTTTGCTTTGCCGTGTCCACCGCGTCTGCGGTTTCGCTTTGCTCAGCCCTGTCCACCGCGTCTGCGGTTTCACTTTGCTCAGCCCTGTCCACCGCGTCTGCGGTTTCGCTTTGCTCAACCCTGTCCACCGCGTCTGCGGTTTCGCTTTGCTCAGCTCTGTCCACCGCGTCTGCGGTTTCGCTTTGCTCAGCCCTGTCCACCGCGTCTGCGGTTTCGCTTTGCTCAGCCCTGTCCACCGCGTCTGCGGTTTCGCTTTGCTCAGCCCTGTCCACCGCGTCTGCGGTTTCGCTTTGCTCAGCCCTGTCTACCGCGTCTGCGGTTTCGCTTTGCTCAGCCCTGTCCACCGCGTCTGCGATTTCGCTTTGCTCAGCGCTGTCCACCGCGTCTGCGGTTTTCGCTTTGCTCAGCTCTGTCCACCGCGTCTGCGGTTTCGCTTTGCTCTGCCCTGTCCACCACATCTGCGGTTTCGCTTTGCTCAGCCCTGTCCACCGCGTCTGCGCTTTCGCTTTGCTCAGCCCTGTCCGCCGCGTCTGCGCTTTCGCTTTGTTCAGCCCTGTCCACCGCGTCTGCGGTTTCGCTTTGCTCAGCCTTGTCCACCGCGTCTGCGGTTTCGCTTTGCTCAGCCCTGTCCACCACGTCTGCGGTTTCGCTTTGCTCAGCGCTGTCCACCGCATCTGCGGTTTCGCTTTGCTCAGCTCTGTCCCCCACGTCTGCGGTTTCGCTTTGCTCAGTTCTGTCCACCGCGTCTGCGGTTTTCGCTTTGCTCAGCTCTGTCCACCGCGTCTGCGGTTTCGCTTTGCTTTGCCCTGTCCACCGCGTCTGCGGTTTCGCTTTGCTCAGCCCTGTCCACCGCGTCTGCGGTTTCACTTTGCTCAGCCCTGTCCACCGCGTCTGCGGTTTCACTTTGCTTAGCCCTGTCCACCGCGTCTGCGGTTTCGCTTTGCTCAACCCTGTCCACCGCGTCTGCGGTTTCGCTTTGCTCAGCTCTGTCCACCGCGTCTGCGGTTTCGCTTTGCTCAGCCCTGTCCACCGCGTCTGCGGTTTCGCTTTGCTCAGCCCTGTCCACCGCGTCTGCGGTTTCGCTTTGCTCAGCCCTGTCCACCGCGTCTGCGGTTTCGCTTTGCTCAGCCCTGTCCACCGCGTCTGCGGTTTCGCTTTGCTCAGCCCTGTCCACCGCGTCTGCGGTTTCGCTTTGCTCATCCCTGTCCACCGCGTCTGCGGTTTCGCTTTGCTCAGCTCTGTCCACCGCGTCTGCGGTTTTCGCTTTGCTCAGCTCTGTCCACCGCGTCTGCGGTTTCGCTTTGCTCTGCCCTGTCCACCACATCTGCGGTTTCGCTTTGCTCAGCCCTGTCCACCGCGTCTGCGGTTTCGCTTTGCTCAGCCCTGTCCACCGCGTCTGCGGTTTCGCTTTGCTCTGCCCTGTCCACCGCGTCTGCGGTTTCGAATTTGTCTCCCAGTCTGTACTGGACCCTACCCAGCCTGTGCTCTAGTATGCCTGTTTCTGTATTCCCCGGTGTGGGTCAACAGCCGTGTCCGGAGTCTGACCTGGAGTAGACCCTGGTCCCTCTGCTCTGTTCCTCCCTGGTGCACTGGCGTATGCCGTCGTGCGACCTTGGTCGGATCGGGCAGATACTTAGTTACGCCCCTCCAGGCACTCTCCGGTTCATGGCACAGTGGAATCACTACATAAACACGCACACGCCAGTCAGTCCGGGCGTGTGCATTACACCTTGTCCACCGCGTCTGCGGTTTCGCTCTGCTCAGCCTTGTCTACCGTGTCTGCGGTTCTGCTCTGCTCAGCCCTGTCTACCGCGTCTGCGGTCTCGTTCTGCTCTGACCTTTTGCTCGCTGCTCCGGCAGTCTCGCTCTGCTCTGACCCTTTGCTCGCTGCTCCGGCAGTCTCGCTCTGCTCTGACCCTTTGCTCGCTGCTCCGGCAGTCTCGCTCTGCTCTGACCCTTTGCTCGCTGCTTCGGCAGTCTCGTCCTGCTCCTCTCTCACTCACCGCTCCAGGCGGCCTTGTCCTGCTCTTCTCTCGCTCACCGCTCCAGGCGGTCTCGTCTTATTCTGCTCTTGCTCGTCGCTCTGGGCGGCCTCACTCTGCTGTTTGTCCGCCGCATCTGCGGTTCTGTTCCTGAGTTCTGTACTGGGTCCTATCCACTCGGTGCTACAACCTGTCGTACCTGCCAGTACCTCCCTGCCTGCATACCAGTTGTGCTTACCAGCATCCGCCAGTCTGCATACCAGCTGTGTCTGCCTATACCCAGCAGTCTGTGTGCCAGCCTAACCTGCCTGTTCCTGTACTCCCCTGTGTGGGTCAACAGCCGTGTCCGGGGTCTGTCCTGGAGTAGCACCTGGTCCCTCTGCTCGGTTCCTCCTTGGTGCACTGGCGTCGTATGCCGTCGTGCGACCCTGGTCGGATCGAGTGAATACTTAGTTACGTCCCTCCAGGCATTCACTCTCTGGCACGGTCCAGTGGAATCACTACATATACACGCACACGCCACTCAGCCTGGGCGTGTGGATTACAGCTATTTCATACATAAATTTGACTTGCAACTTTTTTGCATATGATTAGTTATGCAGATTCTTGTCATGTCACTGCATTGTTACTGTTTTGCTCCTAAAAATCTAAATTTTAATTTTCATTATTTTGTAAATCCACCTTTCGCTTTCAACACTGCCTGAATTCTTCTGGGCATGCTCTCAATCAGATTCAAACATGTCTCGATCAAAATCTGATCCCAGGTCTATTCTACACATTCCCAAACTTGGTGCATACTGGTCGCTTCACTTGGGTGTGTATACAGCTTTTTCTTCAACTCTACCCACAAGTGTTGGATTGGGTTGAGGTCTGGGGTCATTGAACCATTTCTTCCCCAATCTCAAGGTATGCTTGGGGTTGTTATCCTACTGGAACACTATGTCGTCCTTTTCATACCCATAATACTCGAGTGTAAGAAGTAACTCGCCTTGTAGGATACTCACATATAGCTCAGCATTGAGACCGCCATCGATCCTGGTCAAGTATCCAATGCTTTTGGCTGTGAAACAACCCCATATCATCAGGCTTCCTCCAACGAGCTTGACAGTTCCTTCAATTTCTTGATCCATTAGCACCTTTTTCCCTTGTTTCTTCCAGACCCATTTGCACCCATCAGAGCCTAGTCTATTGACTTTTGTCTCATCTCTCCAAATCACCCGTTTCCAATCTTCTACTGTTCACTTTTTGTACTTTTTTTCAAACTCGAGCTGACGCTTCTTATGACGATATTGAAGTCGAGGCTTCTTCAACTTTTTTTGGGCCACCATTCAAGACTTATGTAATGTACATCGCTCGGTGCTTGCATGTATGTCTGTGATCTCACTATTACAAAGCATACGTGCCACCTCCACTGCAGTGTTTGTTGCACAAGAACTGATAGACCTTGTGATGAGCTGACTTGTTGACTGATATTTTGCCTGGACGTCCATATCTTGGCTTTTGAATGGATGGACGGACTTTATTTCGTATTCTTCCAACTGTCAAGGCGGTCACATGATGCAGTTTGGCAATTTTCTAGGTTGAGAAACCGTTATCGACTAACTGGATGATGCAGTTCCTCTTTTCTTGGCACATCGTCTTCATGGCGGCTCCTCGATTCGAACCAGTGACCTTTCACTTGGGAATCAACCTAATAACACACTGAGCTATTATGGAATATGAGAACAGGTTGTAATTTGTAGTATACAGGAAGAAAAAAATGTTTCCACCACCAGGAGCAAAACAGTAACAATGCAGTGACATGCCTAGAATTTGCATAACTAATCATATGATAAATAGTCAAATTTACGTATGAGATAGCCAAGACGATTGTCTATAAAATGATGGTAGTCTCACGTTTGAAGCAATAGTGGATGGTGAGATATGGAGCGTGAAAGTCAAAAGTTCAAAACATTGTTACCCTTTTACTCGTTAGTGTATATATTCTGCCTTCACTACACTTCCTTGCTGGCTATACTTCTAAGTGAATTAGTGCTAAGGAGTTCCTGCTCTTCAGCAAAGGGATTTTCCCAGCTAGGCAAACAATTTACATATTTCTGCTGTGCGTTTGTTTGTCTTTCTTCTCAGCACCTTTACTTTCTCCTCAGTTAGGTTGGTAGGGGTTTATTCTTGTTTCATTTATTATTCTTTTTATTTCCCCTTTGTGCACATGCTTTAAGTTTTCTCACCCTGGGTCCTCGTATCCCTCTGCACATTTTCTCTCTCCTGATTAGCTGTACACAGCGGCCTTCCCTCTGGTTCTTCAGGAGGTACGAGAAACACCTTGACGACCTTTTAGGGAGCTAAGTCCGAGGAGGTGTTTTTGGTTGTGCGGCTAGAGATTGTCTAGTCTGTACAGGGACCAGTAGAGTGCGGGTGTGGCTTCTCTGTGTTTTCGGCTTAACTATTCCCGTTACCTGTGTATGAGAGAGTTACGTGCATAACACCCTGCTTTTGAAAAATTCACAAATTGGTTGTGTCACTCTTTTCTAAGACCCGTAACATTTTTTTTATTTTCTCTGTTCATGGAACTGTATGATGGCTTGTCATTTACATGGTGAGCTGTAGTTTTTATTGGTACCATTTTGGGTTACATAACACATTTTGTTTGCTTTTTATTCAACCAATGTGAGAGGCAAGGTGACTGAAAAAAAGCTATATTCTGGATTTTTTTTTTCTTTTCTGCATTTATCAAACAGGTTAAAAAAATTAATATTTTGAAACATTGAAGTTTTATAGTGAAAACACAACCAAATATGTTTATTTATTCTTTTTGGATTGGGCAAAGTGGGTTTAAATTTTACGTTTTTTAATTCTAATTTTTTTTTCAACTATGCTTTATTTTTATTTTTTTTTAGCACCGCTCAGAGGACTTGTACCTGGTGGCGTTAACAATCCTGGTTGCAATTGGGCTTGGAGGGAATCACAAGGCAGACACTGCTTTTAACTGTATCTGCCTTTTCAAGACACAGATACAGATAAAAACTATCGCTGAACAGATAGATTTTGGCTCTGGTAAGTCACAGGCTGCTTTGGTTATGTGACTCAGGGTTCAGTATGAGAACTTTTTTTTTATCGGATGCGTTGCTATTTTTTACATCTTTGTATGTATGATTTTTAGTCACTTTTGATTCTGGATTTTTGGAGGTAGGATGAACAAAAAAACAGCAATTTTTCCAATATTTGGTTTACTTTTTTCCACTATGCAGGTTAAATACAGTATAGACCAAAAGTTTGGACACACCTTCTCATTTAAAGATTTTTCTGTATTTTCTTTACTATGAAAATTGTACATTCACACTGAAGGCATCAAAACTATGAATTATCACATGTGGAATTATATACTTAACAAAAAAGTGTGAAACAACTGAAAATATGTCTTATATTCTAGGTTCTTCAAAGTAGCCACCTTTTGCTTTGATGACTGCTTTGCACACTCTTGGCATTCTCTTGATTATTAGATGAATACCCAAAACGGTGGAAGACTTTTTTTTGCTTTAAAGACTTTGAAAAGTTGTTTCATTTTTGCATTTTAGATGCATTACTGGAATTAAAAAAGAAATGGTTGCAAAAGTTTTCATGCCTTGAAAAGATAATTCGAGAGCAACACTCTTACCATCAGATGCTAAGTAGCTAATTTCAAAGGGCGCTGGCTACACCTCCTGTATTCAGTTCTGCAAAAATGCTGCGTGTGAACATAGCCCAAGATATTTACCATCGACACCTTTGGACTTCTTCCTATACCACAGCTATCTACACGTTCCATCTTATGGTTACGGACACTGTTTCCTGAAATCTTCTGACAAAGGAATAATAAAATGATAAGGGTCTTCCAAATTTGGGAAACTGCGTATTTATTTGTAAAAGTGACACATTTAATTTACTAATGACCTTTGGAAACAATTCGGTGGTGTTTTTTTTTTCTCTAAATATGAAATAATGTAATTATTTACTGATTTTCTGAGACAAGGCTTGAAAAAAAAAACCTCTATAAACATAGATAAAATGCTAAAATGTTGGATTCTTATAGCTACCACTAGAGGGAGCTCAGGAGTTTATTGAATACTGGGTTACTATTGAGATGAATGTAGAATCTGTTTGCGGTGAGCTCCATCTAGTGGTGGCTGCAGGTAATCAGCATGTTATGTCTGTACAGGGGGATTTAGAGCTCTGTATCACAAAAATAAAGTTTTGACTGCTATAAAGATATTAATGTATATTATAATAATGTTTCCCGTTGCAGCCTATTTTAGTTTTTAGGTTTGCATTTTTCCCTCCCCCTTCTTCCAAGAGACATATCTTTTTTTTTTTTGTTTTTCGTGGACAAAACCATATGGGGGCTTGTTTTTTGCAGGTCAAATTGTTTAGCTCCAGTACTTGTTTCATACACCCACAACCTAAATGCTTGGTACATGTACGGTGGATGTCAGGAAGGAGTTAATAAATTAATCAGGGCAGAATATCAGACTTGATAATGACCTAATGAAGGTGGCGATTCACCTTTAAATGATCCAGTTTAGACAATCTTGATGGAACCAACCAGGTACCAAGAGACCCAAAGAGGGTCACCCATGAGAACCCATTTTCCAATAACCTTGGTCTAGTACTCTGATGGTCTTCTGGAGAAATGGCACACCAGACGATATGACTGTCAAAAACCAAAGAAACTCTAAGAAGGTGATGCCAGCAGTGTAAAACTTGGTGTTGGAGATCTACCATGAATGAGTTCTTGTAGGTAATGTGAGAGTATCTGCCAGAAGCTTAGCAGAAAGTGGTCCTTCATCGTGACAGTGATGCTCCACAAAAAGAACCGGCCAAGTAGTAACACCAATCTCCATCCTATGGAGAAGCTGTGGGAAGGATGGGAAAAGGGTCAAGAAAGCCTCAAACATCTCAAAGTCAAGTCACCATGGAAGAAAAGGAACAAAAGTTTCCCAGTCATTGTCTGGACCATTGAGAAAGATTTCTGAGGAAAGTTACATCAGGGAGAAGCAACAGATAGAAGTGTTACTCTGCCGAGGAAAGAAATTGCATTTTTGCTAAATACTTAAAGGGAACACTAACGCCCCAATTGTAATACAGGGACTGTTAGGCAGAGTGTTTACATATGCAGACACAACTGCTGGTGGTTCTGGAGTCACGGGCGACCTGACAAGTTCCCTTTAATGCTCTAGATAAAGTCATTTTTTGTTGTTGAACTCCCATCACTTTCATGTAGTAAGTCTACATACATTATGTAACAAAAAAAGTGTATATATATATTTATACACTGCTCAAAAAAATAAAGGGAACACTGAAATAACACATCCTAGATCTGAATGAATGAAATATTCTCATTGAATACTTTGTTCTGTACAAAGTTGAATGTGCTGACAACAAAATCACACAAAAATCATCAATGGAAATCAAATTTATTAACCAATGGAGGCCTGGATTTGGAGTTACCCCCAAAATTAAAGTGGAAAAACACACTACAGGCTGATCCAACTTTGATGTAATGTCCTTAAAACAAGTCAAAATGAGGTTCAGTATTGTGTGTGGCCTCCACGTGCCTGTATGACCTCCCTACAACGCCTGGGCATGCTCCTGATGAGGTTGTGGATGGTCTCCTGTGGGATCTCCTCCCAGACCTGGACTAAAGCATCCGCCAACTCCTGGACAGTCTGTGGTGCAACTTGACGTTGGTGGATGGAGTGAGACATGATGTCCCAGATGTGCTCAATCGGATTCAGGTCTGGGGAACGGGCGGGCCAGTCCATAGCTTCAATGCCTTCATCTTGCAGGAACTGCTGACACACTCCAGCCACATGAGGTCTGGCATTGTCCTGCATTAGGAGGAACCCAGGGCCAACCGCACCAGCATATGGTCTCACAAGGGGTCTGAGGATCTCATCTCGGTACCTAATGGCAGTCAGGCTACCTCTGGCGAGCACCTCTGGCTGTGAGGCCCTCCAAAGAAATTCCACCCCACACCATTACTGACCCACTGCCAAACCGGTCACGCTGAAGGATGTTGCAGGCAGCAGATCGCTCTCCACGGCGTCTCCAGACTCTGTCACGTCTGTCACATGTGCTCAGTGTGAACCTGCTTTCATCTGTGAAGAGCACAGGGTGCCAGTGGCGACTTTGCCAATCCTGGTGTTCTGTGGCAAATGCCAAGCTTCCTGCACGGTGTTGGGCTGTGAGCACAACCCCCATCTGTGGACGTCGGGCCCTCATACCACCCTCATGGAGTCGGTTTCTAACCGTTTGTGCAGACACATGCACATTTGTGGCCTGCTGGAGGTCATTTTGCAGGGCTCTGGCAGTGCTCCTCCTGTTCCTCCTTGCACAAAGGCGGAGGTAGCGGTCCTGCCGCTGGGTTGTTGCCCTCCTACGGCCCCCTCCACGTCTCCTGATGTACTGGTCTGTCTCCTGGTAGCGCCTCCAGCCTCTGGACACTACGCTGACAGACACAGCTCGCATTGATGTGCCATCCTGGATGAGCTGCACTACCTGAGCAACTTCTGTGGGTTGTAGAGTCCGTCTCATGCTACCACGAGTGTGAAAGCACAACCAACATTCAAAAGTGACCAAAACATCAGCCAGAAAGCTTTGCTACTGAGATGTGGTCTGTGGTCCCCACCTGCAGAACCACTCCTTTATTGAGTGTGTCTTGATAATTGCCAATAATTTCCATCTATTGTCTATTCCATTTGCACAACAGCATGTGAAATTGATTGTCAATCAGTGTTGCTTCCTAAGTGGACAGTTTGATTTCACAGAAGTTTGATTTACTTGGAGTTATATTCTGTTGTTTTAAGTGTTCCCTTTAATTTTTTGAGCAGTGTATATATATGACAAGCATACAACCTGCAGTAAACACCGCTCCACGACCAGCTCTATCCTCACCTACTGTATCCTCACCCATCCCTTGTAGACTGTGAGCCCTCGTGGGCAGGGTCCTCTCTCCTCCTGTACCAGTCGTCGACTTGTATTTTTCATGATTATCCTTCTTGTTTTTCATTATTTATACCCCTTTTCACATGTAAACTATCATGGAATAAATGGCGCTATAATAATAATATTTTTATTTATATAACGCCAACATATTCCGCAGCTCTTTACAATTCAAACAATTTACAGACATTATCATCGCTGTCCCCATTGGGGCTCACAATCTAGATTCCCTATCAGTATGCCTTTGGAATGTGGGAGGAAACCGGAGAACCCGGAGGAAACCCACACAAACACAGGGAGAACATACAAACTCCTTGCAGATGTTGTCCTTGGAGGGATTTGAACCCAGGACCCCAGCGCTGCAAAGCAACAGTGCTAACCACTGAGCCACTGTGCTGCTCTACTAATAATAAATAATATATACATATACAGGGTGGTCCAAAAGTAGGTGGCCAGAAAATAATAACATTTATTTTGATTTATATATAAAATTATATTTACTAACACAAGCATAACATTGACAATTACATTTTATTCTGAACAATAATACAAAAGCCCTTCAATTTTATCAGCGCAGGGGCTTAAACTGTTTTCCATTACAATTTGCACAGCTTTGAAGTCGCCTCTTACGCTTCGACAAACTTTTTTGCACAAGTCTCTTTGGGTATTAATTTCTTGAAATGCATCTCTTATGTAATCTTTCAAATCACTGACACTTTTTGGTTTTCGACTATAAACTTTGTCCTTGAGTACTCCCCAAAAGAAAAAATCCATTGGGATCAAGTCTGGTAAACATGCCGGCCAATCAAGTGGGCCTCTTCGGCCAATCCATTTATTAGGAAATGTTTCATCAAGATACTCGCGGACCACTCTTGAATAATGTGGAGGGGCCCCATCTTGTTGGAAATAAAGATCATTTGAATTAGGCTGTTGCTGTAACTGGGGAACAGCTTGGTTCATTAGAATTTCGAGATACTTATCTCCTGTGACTGTGCCATCAAAAAATATTGGTCCTAAAACACCAAAACTTGAAATACCACCCCAAACATTGACACCAGGCTCATTTAGCTCCAATGTTAAATGCATGTTCTCATTATACCAGTAAATACAATTATGTCTGTTAATATGGCCAGAGAATCTGAAAGAAGCTTCATCACTCCACATAATGTTATCTAAAATTACTGGATTTTCTTCAATTTCGTTAAGCATAATCTCACTAAATTACAGCCGCCTGTCTGGATCATCCTCCAATAAACCATGAATTAGACGTGGACGATAAGCTTTCCACCCAATAGATTTCAGGATTCGCATGATAGAAGCTCATGAAATTCCCAGTTCCAAAGAGGCTCTTCTGTGGACTTTTTTGGACTCTGAACAAATGTTTCAGCAACAAGTTGTTTATTATCTTCTGTACAGACTGTTTTGGGTCGACCAGTTTTTGGAGCATTAAGGATTGAGCCAGTGGCATTGAATTTGTCACGAATGCGGTAAATGGTTTGTCTCTTTGGGGCTTGAGTACCAAATGTTTCAACCCAATTTGCTCTAACGGTTTCAGCATTTTGAGATTTCCAATACTCTGTTAAAATCCATTTTCTTTGATCTGTATTTAAATTATTTGCCATTATGTGTTATCTGAATTATCTGAAAAGAAAACAGATTTGGGGGAGATCTATCTGTGAAAACTAGATCTGTGAAACTGGCTCAGTTGCCCTTAGCAACCAATCAGATTCCACCTTTCATTTTCCAAAGAGTCTGTGAAGAATGAAAAGTGGAATCTGATTGGTTGCTAAGGGCAACTGAGACAGTTTCACTTTACACCATGTTTGATAAATCTCCCCCTTCATAACCTTATTACACTTTCTGTCCACCTACTTTTGGACCACCCTGTATATATACAGTTGAAACTAGAAGTTTACATACACTATATAAAAAGACACATATGCATGTTTTTGTTCAATATCTGACATGAAATCAAAGTAAACCTTTCCCGTTTTAGATCAATTAGGATTACCAGAATTTTTAATGCCAGAATAATGAGCGAGAGAGAATGTTTTAAGACATTTTTATTACTTACTGCAAAGTCAAAAGTTTACATACACTGTGAATACTTTGCCTTTAAACAATTCTGGACTGCCCATATGATGGTGTCATGTGTTTGGAAGCTTCTAATAGGTTTTTTGGCAACATCTGAGTTAATTAGAGACACACTTGTGGATGTATTTTAATGCACACCTGAAACATACTGCTTCTTTGTGTAGCATCATGGGAAAGTCTAAAGAAATCAGCCAAGATATTAGGAAGAGAATTGTGGACTTGCAGAAGTCTGGCTCGTCCTTGGGTACAATTACAAGATACCTGAAGGTGCCTCGTTCATCTGCACAAAAAATTGTACACAAGAACAAACAAGACGGGAATGTCCAGCATCATACCGCTCAGGAAGGAAATGGGTTCTGTGTCCCAGAGATGAACGCGCTTTGGTCCGACATGTGAATATCAACCCAAGGACAAAAGCAAAAGACCTTGTGAAGATGATGGCGGAAGCTGGTAAGATTGTGTCAATATTCACAGTGAAACGAGTACTGTATCAACATGGGCTGAAAGGCCACTCTGCCAGGAAGAAGCCAATACTCCAAAATAAACATAAAAAAGCCAGATTAATGTTTGAAAATACACACAGGAACAAAGACCTTAACTTTTAGAGACATGTCCTGTGGTCTGATGAAACTAAAATTTTACTTTTTAGGCATAATGACCATCGTTACGTTTGGAGGAAAAAGGGAGAAGCTTGGAAGCCTAAGAACACCATCCCAACTGTGAAACATGGGGGTGGCAGCATCATGTTGTGGGGTTGTTTTGCTGCAGGAGGGACTGGTGCACTTCACAAAATAGATGGCATCGTGAGAAAAGAAGATTATGTAGCAATACTGAAGCAACATCTCAAGACATCAGCCAGGAAGTAAAGCTTGGGCCGAAATGGGTCTTCCAAATGGACAATGACCTGAAGCATACTGCCAAAATGGTAGCAAAGTGGCTTAAGAATAACAAAGTCAATGTTTTGGAGTGGCCATCACAAAGCCCTGATCTCAATCCTATTGAACATTTATGAGCAAAGCTGAAAATGATGCTAGCAAGGCGACCTACAAACCTGGATCAGTTACACTGTAACATCCCTGGCGGCGTGCTAGCGTGGCTTACCACCTCCCACCATGCAAGACCGCCATCTTACCTATCAATCCAGGCTGCACACTTTGCTCCAGTACCTGCTGTGTCTCTTGTCTGATTGCTTAGGGCGGCGGCGTGGCTACTGCCTGATTCTTATAGTTACTGTGTGCGCACTCCTAATGCCTCCCCAGCCTATTGCTGTGAGTCACTGGATACTTAAACCCCCTCCACCCATTAGGGGGTGCCTGAGCAACACTTTCATTTAGTGTGTTCTGTGCAACTGAGTTGCCAGGTCCTGTCCTTTTATCTTGTCTGTTACGCCACCCTGGGGGCTGTATACCCAGGCCTGTTGCCTGTATCTGTGACTTCTAGTCTGTTTCCGCCACCCTGGGGGCTGAGTTCCCAGGCTCGTTCCTGTATCTTGTTCCTGGTTCAGTTCCTGTCTGATCAGTGTCCTAGCCCGTTACCTGTTTGTCTCTATGTTCGAACCTTCCCTTTTCCTGCAGTGTCTGAACCTGCACCTAACTCCAACTCATTGTCTCTGTACTTCTGTTTGTGAGTTTTGTGTCCCCTCGCTACTTCATTGTAAGTACCTTGTGTGTATCTGGTTCTGCTTGTCCCGTTTCACTGCCTCCGTATCTACCTCCTGTGTTCTAACTATCTTCCTGTATTTTCCAGTCTGTTCCATGTGAACTGAGCCCTGTCCTGTCTGCCTGCACCTTCTGCTCTGTTCTGCTCTGCTTGTTCACCGCACCTGCGGTTCCGCTCTGCTCTGCTTGTTCACCACACCTATGTTTCCGCTCTGCTCTGCTTGTTCACCGCATCTGCAGTTCAGCTCTGCTCTGCTTGTTCACCGCACCTGCGGTTCCGCTCTGCTCTGCTTGTTCACCGCACCTGCGGTTCCGCTCTGCTCTGCTTGTTCACCGCACCTGCGGTTCCGCTCTGCTCTGCTTGCTCATCGCACCCGCGGTTCCGCTCTGCTCTGCTTGTTTACCGCACCCGCGGTTCCGCTCTGCTCTGCTTGTTCACCACACCCGCGGTTCCGCTCTGCTTGTTCACCGCACCCGCGGTTCCGCTCTCCTCTGCTTGTTCACCGCACCTGCGGTTCCGCTCGGCTCTGCTTGTTCACCGCACCCGCGGTTCCGCTCTGCTCTGCTTGTTCACCGCACCTGCGGTTCCGCTCGGCTCTGCTTGTTCACCGCATTGGCGGTTTCGCTCTGCTCTGCTTGTTCACCACACCTGCGGTTCCGCTCTGCTCTGCTTGTTCACCGCACCCGCGGTTCCGCTCTGCTCTGCTTGTTCACCGCACCTGCGGTTCCGCTCTGCTTGTTCACCGCACCTGCGGTTCCGCTCTGCTCTGCTTGTTCACCGCACCTGTGGTTCCGCTCTGCTCTGCTTGTTCACCGCACCTGCGGTTCCGCTCTGCTCTGCTTGTTCACCGCACCTGCGGTTCCGCTCTGCTCTGCTGGTTCACCACATCTGCGGTTCCACTCTGCTCTGCTTGTTCACCGCATTGGCGGTTTCGCTTTGCTCTGCTTGTTCACCGCATCTGCGGTTTCGCTCTGCTGTCCACCGCACCTGCGGCTCTGTTCCTGTGTCCCAGTCTGTACTGGTCCCTATCCTGCCTGCGTTCCTACCTGCCAGTGCCCGCCTGTCTGCATGCCAGCCGTGCCTGCCAGTGCCCACCTGTCTGCATACCAGCCGTGCCTGCCAATACCCACCTGTCATCATACCAGCCGTGCCTGCCAGTATCCACCTGTCTGTATGCCAGCCTAACCTGCCTGTTCCTGCATTCCCCGTTGTGGGTCAACAGCTGTGACCGGGGTCTGACCTGGAGTAGCACCTGGTCCCTCTGCTCGGTTCCTCCCTGGTTCACGGAGTCGACTGAGTCGCCGTGTGACCTTGGGTGGACTAAGTTAATACTTAGTTACGCCCCTCCAGGCACTCCTCGGTTCATGGTCCAGTGGGATCACTAATCAAGCTCACGCCAGTCAGTCCGGGCGCGAGCATAACTCTGACACCTACTTCGCTACTCGCTAGCTCACCCTGAGAGATGGGGGTACTAGGAACCGGGCCTCCAGGTGGAAGGTGGATGCAGTCGTGGCCTAGGCCCGGCCCGTGCCCAGGGTTGTCACAATCAAAAATAAGGGCTAGGAGGGACAGTGGTAATCGAGTGGATTAAATGACTACGCCACCTGTGGTTTCTGGTGATCCTCCACCAGCGCTGCGTTCAGTCCTCTGAGGCGAGATGGCACGGCAGCTGCAGATGGTACTACTCCCCACAGGCGGAGCAGGGCCTCAGGGCAGAGAAGACGGATGAGGGGGGTCGTAGTGGGTGGTGCGGTGTGGTGTCGCGCTGAAATAAGGAACTGGAGGCAATGGATGTGACGCGCCCCTGGGCCTGTGTCGCGCTGCGTTGCGCACGCGGGAGCTTACCCGGAGCCGGATCTCTTGAGGGTTGTAGTCTCGTGGCGGTGACCCGGTCCGTGCCCAGGGAGTCAAACTGAGCGGCGATGTAACAGCGGTAGATGTAGGACGACTACGCCACCCGTTGAATGCAGCTATGGAGCTGCCGCTGCAAGACAGTCCGCTGAGGCCGGTGGATGGATGGTGCAGCGTAGATGGTATAACCCCCAACGGGAGGGGTATGGCCTCAGGGCAGCAGATGTGGATGATGGGGGTAGCAGGAACCACTCAGAGACGGTGCGGTGTAATTCAGGGTCTTTACTGGTAACAACGATAGACCCTCCCGGAGTACTTGCTAGTGAACGGGGCCTGGTCAGTCCTTGAGCAGATGGGATCTCCCCTGGCCAGGCGGAGTTGTAGGCCTCCCAAACTGACTGTACTCTTCTGGCTACCTTGCTAGAAGCGGATATAAGTAGCCCACGTCCCTGAGTGTACCGTGTGGTGCTCACCCGTATGGCCGGTGACTCGGGGCCTTCTAATGGCTTCCGCTCCACGATGGCGGTGCTGGTCCCACGCGTGTGACCGTGCCTTCGGGTTTCTGGGCCTGAGGACCTGAAATCCCCTGCCGATCGGCTTCTGCTGCTGGGTAAGAGTTAGTCCCCACAGCCTCGGACGCCGGGTCCGGTAAGAAAGCTTCTCAGTCAGGGCGAGCTCTGCAGCTGCCAGCCCCTGACTTGTAGTAGTATTGCTCCCACTGAGCTTCTGCTGTTTCTTCCTGTGACTGTTTCTTGTCTCTACTCTCCTTGACTGACTAACCCTGCCTCAGCCCAGGGTTTATACAGGGGAAGTTCTTCCCCTCCCAAGACTGGGCAGGAGGTGTGGCATGCACAGGATCCCTGACCAAAGGACCTCCCACCTGCTCTCAGACATAACATTACATTACTGTGGAAAACCAGACCCCTGGGGTGCCACATTCCCCCCTAGTGAAATTTAGTACTCCGGGACTAAACATATTTTAGAAAAAACATAACAAGATATAACAACAATAATAGTACAATAAGAAGAAACACATAAAGGTGGTCACGGCATGTCCATAACCGGGTGTAGTCTTTGAAGAAAGCAAGGTGTCCATTTCACCAAAACAGGGAGACGTAACCAGGTAGGGGTCTGTCCTACCCCGAGTCCTTAACAGTCTCTAGTCCATCCTGGGTTACGCTCCAACTATGTACAAGGATTCCCGGTAAATCCACCAAGGATTCCTAAAAATAACTGGAAACACAAAATTATACACAAGCAACAATACACAGATAAACATAAATAAAACAATTTATACACTTCAAATCCTCCAGCGTGCGGGTAACTGGCCTCTAGTGGCCCTAGTGGACCTACGGAGCTGACTGTCTGGCCCTGAACTACAGGGTGTAGGAGCTGTCAAGGGTAAACTGGGCAGCTGTCTACCGGCTCTTTGTCTCACTAGGGGTACGGCAGGCTCACTATAAGCAGAGGGTTGATCCTCCTGTCCTGCTTGTGTGGAGTCTTCTGCCTCCTGGACCGGCTGTTCTTCCAGCTCTACCTGTTGCTCCGTAGGTGCTTGGGATGCTGGTTGGAGGAAGGTGAGTACGGGTACCACAACTGCACCATTGACTTGAGTCCAAGACCGAGGGAAGTCCCCGAGCACAGTACTAACCATATCTTCCCTTTCCTCTACGGGTCGATGGTCTTCTTGTTCCTCTTCAGGGTTCCTCAGTTGTTCGGGACACTTCTTCAGGTGGTCCCGGGATACAATGGCTGTGGTTTCCCCTCCGTCTTTACTGATGGTACAAACCTTCGGGTTCTCGTGGCTTGAGGGCAGTACGGTGTACGGGTCCTTCTCCCACTGGTCATCCAACTTGTGGAGCCGTCTCTTCCTCTTCAAGACCTGCTCTCCGGGTACCAGGGGAACAGCGGGAGCATACTGGTTGTAAGTTTTCTCTTGTCTTTCCCTAGCCTGACAGAGACTTCGCTCCACGCTCTCCTGTACTCTCCGGTACTGCTGCTGCCTCTCTGTGTCCCAGTCTGTTTCTGGTGAAGTGTCCTCGGGTGTCAGGACTCCCATTTCCAGGTCAACAGGTAACTTACCAGGTCTTGCCCTCATTAGGTAAGCCGGGGTACAGTTGGTGGAACCTACCGGGATGTGGTTGTATAGGTCCACCAGATCGGGCAACTTCTCAGGCCACAGACTGCGTTCTTCCAGGGGCAACGTTTTTAGAAGATCCATTACCACCTGGTTCATTTTCTCACAAAGTCCATTAGTTTGCGGATGGTAGGGTGTCGTCCTTATCTTCCGGCAGCCATACAGATTGCAGAATTCCTGGAAGACCTCCGCTTCAAAGGCAGGTCCCTGGTCCGTCAGCACTTGGTCCGGGTACCCGTGTGGACGGCAAAAGTGCTGCTGGAAGGCTCTAGCTGCTGTTTGAGCCGTTAAGTCCTTGACGGGGACGACAACCAGAAACCGGGAGTAATGATCCACGATGGTTAACGCGTAGACGTAGCCACTTCTGCTTGGGGTCAGTTTTACATGATCCAAGGCTACCAGTTCCAACGGTTGCCGGGTGACGATGGACTGCAGGGGAGTCTTCTGGCTGGCACGGTCCTTCCTTCTCAGGTTGCACGGGCCACAGTCTCTGCACCACTTCTCGATGGTTCCCCTCATGCCTACCCAGTGGAACCGCTCGAGCAGCAGGAACTCCAGCTTCTTCCACCCGAAGTGTCCAGCTCCGTCGTGGTATGCCTCCATCACCATGGCTGCGTCTCTTCGTGGCACCACTACTTGCCAGAGTAATTCATGCGTCCGGGAGTTAACCATTCTGCGGCACAACTTCCCTTTGTAAAGGAACAGTCGACTCTTCTCTGCCCATAGTTGTTTGGCTTCCTCCGGAGCGTCTGGTTCAAGGCGAGCCTCCGGCCGAGTCAGCATCTCCTTCACCAGTCGGACGGCAGGGTCGCTGTCTTGCGTTTCCGCCCAGTTGTAGTGGGGTAAGGGGTTCAACGTAGCAGCCTGCTTACTCCTTACCCGGTGGGAATACTGGATAGTCCCATGATGGTGGAACGCAGGGAGTTCAACTTCTTCCAGTCCCTCCGGATCTTCTCCTCCGTCCGGCAGGTTGGGCATCCTGGACAGGGCGTCCGCGTTGGTATTGGAGCGTCCTGCCCGGTATTTGATTGTGAACTCGTAGTTGGACAGACGGGCCATCCACCTCTGCTCCAGGGCACCGAGTCTTGCCGTGTCCAGGTGTGTCAACGGGTTGTTATCCGTGTACACGGTGAACCGGGAAGAAGCGAGGTAATGCTTAAAGCGCTCGGTGACTGCCCATACTACGGCCAGGAACTCTAACTTAAATGAGCTGTAATTCTCGGGGTTCCTTTCGGTGGGTCGCAGTTTTCGGCTGGCGTAGGCGATTACTCGTTCCTTCCCCTGCTGGATCTGGGACAGTACGGCTCCTAGCCCGATGTTACTGGCGTCGGTGTAGAGAATAAAGGGCTGGCTATAATCCGGGTACGCCAGGATTTCGTCCCCCGTGAGGGCCATCTTCAGCTGGCGGAAGGACTCTTCTTCCAGCTCCTCCCATTTGAAGGGCGGCTTCTGGTTCTTGGCCTTCCGGGACTGGCCTATCAGGAGGTCCTGCATAGGTGCTGCCTTTTTGGTGAAACCGGGAATAAACCTTCGGTAGTAGCCTACCAACCCGAGGAACTGCCGCACTTCTTTTACGCTGGAGGGGCTTGGCCATTCCTTAATTGCGGTGATCTTATCAGGGTCGGGAGCCACTCCGTCAGCGCTCACCACGTGTCCCAGGTACTGCACCTTTGGTTTCAGGAGGTGACACTTGGAGGGTTTCACCTTTAGGCCGTAACTTGCCAGAGCTTCGAACACTTCCGCCAGGTGTTTCAGGTGGTCCTCATACGTCTTGGAATATACGATGACATCGTCCAGGTACAACAGGACCGTCTCGAAGTTTCTGTGGCCCAGACAACACTCCATTAGTCGTTGGAAGGTTCCCGGAGCATTGCAGAGTCCGAACGGCATGCAGGTGAACTCGCTAAGTCCCATCGGGGTGGTGAATGCGGTCTTCTCCCGGTCCGCCTCTGCTACAGGAACCTGCCAGTACCCGCTAGTGAGATCCAAGGTGGAGAAGAAGTTAGCAGATCTTAAAGCAGCCAAAGACTCCTCTATCCTTGGTAAAGGGTATGCATCCTTGTGTGTGATACGGTTGATTTTCCGGTAATCTACACACATCCTCATAGTGTTGTCTTTCTTTTTGACTAAAACTAGTGGGGCTGCCCAGGGGCTACAGCTATCCCGGATTACCCCAGCCTCCTTCATGTCTCTAAGCATCCCCTTGGCGTGTTGGTAATGTGCAGGGGGTACGGGTCGATACCTCTCTTTTATGGGAGGATGATCTCCCGTGGGGATGCGGTGTTCTACCCCCTTGACTCGCCCGAAGTCTAACGGGTGTTTACTAAACACTCTCTCATACTCTTGAACCACCCGGTAGACTCCCTGTTTCTGGTGGGAGGGAGTGGAGTCAGTTCCCAAGTGTAGTTGCTGACACCAATCCTCCATTACTTTCTTAGAGCCGTTACCTTCCTCCGGGTGAGATGGAGGCAAGGGTTCCACAGACTGTATAGAGTTTTGGTTGATGGTATATAATTTGGCTAGCGTGGCATACCGGGGCAGGTACACTTCCCTCTCCCCGATATTGATTATGCGAACGGGCACCCTCCCATGGCGTACATTGACCACCCCCCGTGCTGTCAAAATGGTGGGCCTACTGTCTGAGTAAACTGGTTCTACCATTGCCTGGTAATCTCTACCTCTCAGACCAATAGCTGCCCGGCACCAAATCATCATTTCACTTTTTGGGGGCATGGCAATAGGAAAAGGGTCACACATTCTTACGCTACCAATCTCACCGCCGGAGAGTTCCACCTGTTGCCGTCGCATCAGTGACCGGATCTCTTTCTGGAGCACCCGCTGCTCGCCGGAGCTGGCGTTCTTGGCAACCTGCTGTAAAAGGAAAATCACCTCTGCAAGACAATTTTCAATTACATTAGTTCCTAGAGTTATTTTTGGGTGACTCTCATGTTTGTCAATATCTACAATGATCAGTCCCTGTGCTGCCAGTTCAACTCTACCGATTTTGATGGTCACCTCTTTAAATCCGATCTGTGGCACGGGCTGGCCATTGCTGGCGATGATACTCAAGTCGTCGTCAGGGTAGCGGGTAATATCCGAGTCATTCCAGTACTGCTTAAAGAGCACGTACGGGATGGTGGTGACCTGTGACCCGGTGTCCAGTAGGGCACTCATGGGAATGCCATCCAGTACCACAGGCAAGACTGGACGTCCTCCCACATATCTGTCGCGCCAGTTCGATGGGCCTGGTGATCTTTTTCCTGGGGGTTGGCCCTTTACCCCAGGTTGTGCCCGTTTAAAGAACAGTACCTTGCCATATGTCCAGGTTGATTGCAGCGGCGGCAGATGGGTCGTCCGTCCTCGCTGTATCGGTCACTGGGTCTTCCTCTGGCCGGTGGGGTCCTCCTTGGTCGACGCCACGGGATGTCCTCCGGTCCGGATGCCAGCTGGATCTTCCCTGGGGTGGAAACCTGTAAAGACTGCACAGTTCGGGTTAGCGCAGCAACGCTCTTAGCTAGCTCTTGGACCTGATGGTGTAGGTCTGGAGCCGGGTCATTGTCCAAAGCCTGCGCATCAGCTCCCACAGGCCCTGCCGACAAGGGCGCCGCCTCCTGGTGGTAAGTGCTAGCTGGGCGCCTGTGGGTCACAACGCCACCCGGTGCCGGTTCTCGGAGCACCCGGATGGCTCTGTCCTTGAACTGTGCAAAGCCCAGATGGGGATCCTGTAAGGCCATTGCCCGCAACTGGGTTCGGTGGGTATTACAATACAGTCCCTCTATAAACTGTTCGGTCAACAGCCTGTCCTCGTTTCCCACTCCATCAGGGTCGGTCTGCTTAATGGCCCTCAGGGCCTCTTGTAGGTTTAGTGCATAGTCCCTTATACTCTCATGCGCTCGCTGCTTGCACCCGTAGAATCTAAGCTTAATCTCGGCTGAGGTGCGGGTATCAAAGGTGTCCTTCAGCCGGGTTAGTATCCCTGCGACAGTCTTCCTCCCAGGTGGCCAGGATTTTACTTCCCTTTTGGCTGCCCCGGTTAGTTGGGCCACCAGGATGCTCACTTTTTGCTCTTCTGTGAGGGGGTACACCTGGAAGAGGCTATCCAGCTTTTCTCTAAAGTCATGCAGGGTATGTGACTCCCCTGAGTACTGGGGTAGCCAAGCTGCTCCCGGGATATAGGGCATGGTGAAGGGCATAACTGCAGCAGCGGTAGCGCTGGCGGGGGTTGAGGCAGTGAAGCTCTCCTCCGTATCCGACATCTTCCTCCCCCCTAGTGGACCGTGGCCTACCTTGCGATGATCCTGTTCCGTAGGCCGCGGCTCCGTAGTGGATCGTCAGGGTTGAGGACCTTCCGTCGCGCTCCTGTGACGTCGGCGTCTGCTGGGCTCCTTCCAGGACCTTACGCAACGTCCGGACGTGGGGCGGGGCTTCAGTTCTCGCGCGCTTTCGGAGTCCACGCCCCTCTTCTTCCCGCGCGGCGTCCTCAAGATGGCGTCCAATGGCGGGAAAACTCCACGGATGGCGGGAAGAAGGCAGAAGATGGCGCCGGATGGCGGGAAACTTCACCGATGGCGGGAAGAAGGCTGAAGATGGCGCCGGATGGCGGGAATCTTCACCACAGGTAAGTTTGAAAAGTCTCTTTTTCAGGCACGCAGTACCCGGTGGTTGCGGGCACGAAATCCTGCCGACTACGCCAAAGTTGACGCGCCCCTGGGCCTGTGTCGCGCTGCGTTGCGCACGCGGGAGCTTACCCGGAGCCGGATCTCTTGAGGGTTGTAGTCTCGTGGCGGTGACCCGGTCCGTGCCCAGGGAGTCAAACTGAGCGGCGATGTAACAGCGGTAGATGTAGGACGACTACGCCACCCGTTGAATGCAGCTATGGAGCTGCCGCTGCAAGACAGTCCGCTGAGGCCGGTGGATGGATGGTGCAGCGTAGATGGTATAACCCCCAACGGGAGGGGTATGGCCTCAGGGCAGCAGATGTGGATGATGGGGGTAGCAGGAACCACTCAGAGACGGTGCGGTGTAATTCAGGGTCTTTACTGGTAACAACGATAGACCCTCCCGGAGTACTTGCTAGTGAACGGGGCCTGGTCAGTCCTTGAGCAGATGGGATCTCCCCTGGCCAGGCGGAGTTGTAGGCCTCCCAAACTGACTGTACTCTTCTGGCTACCTTGCTAGAAGCGGATATAAGTAGCCCACGTCCCTGAGTGTACCGTGTGGTGCTCACCCGTATGGCCGGTGACTCGGGGCCTTCTAATGGCTTCCGCTCCACGATGGCGGTGCTGGTCCCACGCGTGTGACCGTGCCTTCGGGTTTCTGGGCCTGAGGACCTGAAATCCCCTGCCGATCGGCTTCTGCTGCTGGGTAAGAGTTAGTCCCCACAGCCTCGGACGCCTGGTCCGGTAAGAAAGCTTCTCAGTCAGGGCGAGCTCTGCAGCTGCCAGCCCCTGACTTGTAGTAGTATTGCTCCCACTGAGCTTCTGCTGTTTCTTCCTGTGACTGTTTCTTGTCTCTACTCTCCTTGACTGACTAACCCTGCCTCAGCCCAGGGTTTATACAGGGGAAGTTCTTCCCCTCCCAAGACTGGGCAGGAGGTGTGGCATGCACAGGATCCCTGACCAAAGGACCTCCCACCTGCTCTCAGACATAACATTACATTACTGTGGAAAACCAGACCCCTGGGGTGCCACAGATGCAGTCTTCCAAGCTTTACTCACGTTGTTAGGTGTCAGGTGCAAGGCTTCTCCTTGCTCCTCACGGCGCGCTGCGGCCACCAGGAAGGGGTTCAGCACACTGCGGGTAGTTCGGGTACAACAATCAGGACCCCTGCACCAGAGTGTTCCTAGACTTTCCCACTAGGTCCTCTCCTGCCCGTATGTGGCGCGTGTTACAAGGCTGGGTCTCCCTCTGGACTATGCACAGAACAAGGGTACGGGTGGCAACTCCGCTCCGTCCGTTACCCGGTGGGATCCTCTGAGCCTCCGGGCTTCTCTGACTAAGACTTAAAGTGACAGGGTCAGATATCGGGGGCCGGTACCTCTTTTGCAGCAGGAGTCCCTCTGGCTAGGCCAGAATAGTGAGGACAGGTGGCGTATGCCGCTCTGTCAGCATCCCCCTGGGATCCTTTTGCCCGTGGAGCTTGTCTCCTCTGCTCCCCTCCAGGCCTTCATAGGTAGGGACCTTGACCGGGTAGAGACAGCCGTTAACTCTAGCCCGCTCCTCGCCTCAAGGCCAGAGGACGAGGACCGTGTATCCTCAATCAGCTGCAGGTTCACACAGAAAGCCACGTTCAGTGATGAAGATCACAATCAAAAGACCATAAGCCCAAGATGGCTGTTTATTAAATATAAATTTTGTGGTGTAACCTAAAGTGTGTCCTCCACCCTCTCCCACTACTTGGTTCCCCCTATCTTTGGTTTCCCCCATCTCCTCTTATCCCGGCTGGGGCAGAACTCTGGTGCATATAAGCCCCCTTCAGGTGGGAGAGGTGTAGTGTTGTAGTCCTGAGAGGTGCTCCCCCCTTACCTCGGAGAGGAGATACCACATCTCGGTCTGAGGTGCAGTACCCCTGTGGCGACTGAACCCTCAGGGGCGCCACATAACATACACCAGTTTTGTCAGGAGGAATGGGCCCAAATTCCGACCAACTATTGTGAGAAGCTTGTGGAAGGAGATCCCAAACGTTTGACCCAAGTCATTCAGTTTAAGGGCAATGGTACCAAATACTAATGAAATGTATGGAAACTTTTGACTTTGCAGTAAGTAATAAAAATGCCTTAAAACATTCTCTCTCTCTCATTATTCTGACATTTGGCAAATATTAAAAATTATGGTAATCCTAATTGACCTAAAACGGGAAAAATGGATTCTGATTTTACGTCAGATATTGAGAAAAACATGGAGATGTGTCTTTTATATAGTGTATGGAAACTTCTGGTTTCAACTCTATTTATATATATTCTCGTGAATGTGGAATAATGATGCATGATAGATAATAGACAGATAAGATACACAGACTATGATTACAGGATGCAATGATGCAAATTTCTTAGGATGTAGCAGATTCATCCTGTTTTGCAATATAAATATGAACATCAGCCTGTACATGTTGTATGTGGTGTACATGGTATACACAGGCACAGTGGAGGGTATCTCTGGGGGAGGCTGCAGGGGCTGCTCTCTCTGACCCCTCTATGTACACACTCCTCCTAATAGCTCATTTCTTATGGAGTGAAGAAAGTTGAATTTCTTAAGTTTTCCGGTTGTATTTTGAGACAGATGAGGCTGAGTCACAGGTTCTTTATTGAGGAACTGCGGCTCTGGAGGTGACCTGCCCGCACCTCCTGCACCCCCTGCCTCATACCTGCCGTCCCTGCAGCACTTGTTTCCTTGTGCAGCAGCTATAAAAGCTGTGCGGTGCCTGGAGGAGGCAGAGAGCACCGAGCACCGACCGAGCACCGACCGAGCACAGAGCACCGACCGAGCACCGACCGAGCACCGACCGAGCACAGAGCACCGACCGAGCACAGAGCGCCGGCTGCAGCCCGACAACTCAGCGTCCGACAACATGGACAACCCAGGGTTCGAGCTGCAGGAGGATGGAGTGCAGAGAACATATCCCAATAAAAGTCTACAGACAATCTACCAGGAATATAAGCATGTAAGTACTAAACACATCCAGCATCTATCTTTCTAGGCGCACATGGTTCATTCATTTTTCGAGGATTAATTTATCCCAAGCAGGGTTACAATTCTCTTATTGATTTTCCAGCTACATGTGATAGAAGGTCCATGTGTCTAATAGTCACTAAATCATATTTTCTCACAATGTCTCTGATCTCCTCCCACCAATTTCATATTGTAGCCTAACCTTTTGTTCTATCTATCTATCAATATCTATATATTATCTATCTATCTATTATCTATCTATTATCTATCTATCTATCATCTATCTATCTATTATCTATCTATTATCTATCATCTATCTATTATCTATCTATCCATTATCTATCTATTATCTATTATCTATCTATCATCTATCTATCATCTATCTATTATCTATCTATTATCTATCTATATATCTATCTATCATCTATCTATTATTCATCTATCTATTATCTATCTATTATCTATCTATCTAGAAAAATGCTTGAAAAAGGTTCTCAATTGAAGTGAAACGTCGCTGAGCCCCAATGGGCGATTAAATCACCTCTTCTATTTATTCTAAATGGTGTGCTACCTCAATTTGTTCTGCATTATCTATCTCTATCTATCTATTATCTATCTATCTACTTTTTTTTCTTCTATTATTGAAGGGGGAAAAGAGGGGCGCATGATTTTTTTATTTATATAAATTTCTTTTTTTTTTACAATTTTTTACGCCCTATAGGGAGGGGACTTGCACCTGCTTTGGCCTGATCACTTGTGCTGTATAATGCAATACCACAGTAAACTTTTTGCATATCATTAGACAAGTGGGTGTGGCTTTAAGGAAAGGGTGTGATTTATCAGAAATGGGTGCATTCTGAAATGTTCAATGTAATCTAGAATTAGTCCAGAAACTGAAAATACTGACCTATAAGCAAAATGCCAGGACTAGTGTTGAGCGAATTTCTTCGGCATTTCAAATTCGGGTTCGTGTTCGGGGTTCCGGCTTGTTCACGCCAAAAAATCTGTGTGACAGCGTGGCAAATCAGGGGTGTTCATGGGCGGAGACGAGTTTTTGGCGCGAACAAGCCGGAACCCCGAACACGAACCCGAATTTGAAATGCCGAACAAATTCGCTCAACACTAGCCAGGACCCTTCATACCAAGGACCAGTGGGGGCTTCAATATATTACAGGACACAACAACTAAAGACTCCGGCCAGGACATTATCATTATTCTGTATTCTTCTTGCAGGAAGAAAAGAAATCTTGCTCTCTGATGAAAATTTTCTTGGTCTGCTTCCTGGCTTGTCTCATTACCACTGCGATCGGAGTGCTGATCCTATGTCTGGTATATCTGGGTCAAATTGGTCAGGGGACGTCTCAACCGGTAATGAATCCTTCTGCCCCCGGGATGGGTAAACCCCCGCAGAGCACCAATAGCTCCACCACCACCACTGCCCCCGAGCCACGCTTCTACTTCTTGAGTCAAGTCAGTAAAAGTAAGGTAAGGTCACAGCTGGTGAGAATCAAGACAAGTAAGACTTCTGGGCTAAAAAGACCACCAGGAACCATATTGTGAAGGCACGGTGGGAAAGGGTGGCTCTGTCTGCGACATTTCTAGCATATTTTTATGATGTACAATAAATGTCCGATAGATGTGTGACCCGAAAATCAGACAAAAATAATGTCCAGGGTAAGACAACTACTGTGAGGAATGTTCTACACCTCTTATCTAATCTATATTTATCTATCTATCTCATAACTATTATCTATCTATCTCATAACTATTATCTATCTATTTATCTATTATCTATCTATCATCTATCTATCTATTATCTATCTATGTATCTATTATCTATCTATTATCTATCTAATATCTATCTATTATTCATCATCTATCTATCATCTATCTATTATCTATTTATCTATTGTCTATCTATTATCTATCTATTATCTATTATCTATCTATATATCTATCTATCTATTATCTATCTATTATCTATCTATCATCTGTCTATCATCTATCTATCTATTATCTATTTATCTATTATCTATCTATTATCTATCTATCATCTATCTATCATCTATCTATTATCTATCATCTATTATCTATCATCTATCTATCTATTATCTATCTATCTATTATCTATTTATCTATTATCTATCTATTATCTATCTATCATCTATCTATTATCTATCTAATATCTATCTATCATCTATCTATTATCTATCATCTATTATCTATCTATTTATCTATTATCTATCTATCTATCATCTATCTATTATCTATCTAATATCTATCTATCTATTATCTATCTATTATCTATCTATCATCTATCTATCTATTATCTATCTATTATCTATCATCTATCTATCTAATATCTATCTATCTATTATCTATCTATCTATCATCTATCTATTATCTATCTAATATCTATCTATCTATTATCTATCATCTATCTATCTATCTATCTATTATCTATCTATCTATTATCTATCTAATATCTATCTATCTATTATCTATCATTTAAGTATTCTGTATATCTGGCAAAATACCCCTTCAACGAGAGTAAAAATCATGAACTCTTCTATGTAGCATCTGTTTCACCCTTCCTTCCGCTCTTTCTTTTCTTTCTCCCTTTCAAGTACATTCTTTTTTTTTTTTTTCTCTCTTTTGCTCTCTATATCTATTTATTTTTCTTTATTTCTATTTTTCTTTCTCTCCCTTTCTCTTAATTGACCTCTCTTTGTTTTCTACTCTCTTAGTCTTTCTTTTTCGTTTTCTCTCTTTCTCTCTCTCATTTCTTTCTTTATTTCTCTCTCTCTCTTTTGCTCTCTATATCTATTTTTCTTTATTTCTATTTTTCTTTCTCTCCCTTTCTCTTAATTAACCTTTCTTTGTTTTTTACTCTTAGTCTTTCTTCTTCGTTCTCTTTCTTTCTTTCTTTCTTTCTTTCTTTCTTTCTCTTTCTCTCTCTTTATTTTTTGTCTTTTTCTCTGTTCCTTACTCTCTTTTACTCTTTCTCTTTTCCCCCCTTTCTTTGCCTCCATATATATATCTAGCAGTATCAGGGGTCTATCGAGGACTTGTCTTGTGAAACATTATGTCATCACCTATGTGAACACTGCCTTCTTTCTAGACATACGTTGCCCTTACACAAACCTCTGTAATGTTATTTCATGACCTTATGAAAACACTTCTGTCACCAAAATTACGTTAGCCGTGTACTTATGTTTTTCTAATTTCATCCATGCAGATTGTAGAAATGTACGTGTGCTGTGTTTTAGGGAGATGTCCTTACACTTGTCGGCTTTTATGGGCTTTATAGTTTTGATGAAATCGATGAAAACATAGTCCACGACACGTTCCTCGTCCACTGTGACTCCAAAATTATAAAAATACCAAAATGTGTAGGGGTAAGATGGACAAGGAGTTCTTCTAACTTGTGACTCCCGCTCTCTTGTTGGGGCCCTTAACATCTAAAGCGAAGTCAGCCATGTCTATAAAAGAAGGAAGACAACAGTTCTTATGCTTCTTTACTCTTCCCCAGGTGCTGTGACACTCGGAAAGATGGCTAGTGTGACTATAAGAAAGATTTGTAATGTGACTCAGACAGATGCGGGGGACCCTTAAACAGACAGGTGGTGTGATCCTCAGAAAGATGAGTGGTGTGACCCTCAGACAGATGGGGGTGGGACCCTCAGACGGACAGGTGGTGTGACCTTCAGATAGACAGTTGTTGTTACCATCAGATAGACGGGCGGAGGAAACCCCAGAAAAATGGGTTGTTAGATCATCACAAAGAGGTTTAGTGTGACCTTCAGTTGGGTGTTGTGAACCTTAGATGGATGGGTGTCGTGACAATCAGAAACTTCTGTGGTATGATCCTCAAATTGATAGGTGGATCGACCCTCAGACAGATGGGTCGTGGGACCATCAGAAATATGGTTGTTTGATCATCACAAAAATGTTTGTTGTTACCTTAAGATGGTTGGTGTGACCCCGAGACATAGGAGTAGTGTGACCCGCAGATGAATTAGTGGTGTAGCCCTCAGACAAATGAGTGTTGTGACCCTCAAACAGATGAGTGGTGTGACCCTCAGATGGAGGGGTAGTGTGACTCTCAGATTGATTGGTGGTGTGACCATAAGAAAAATGCGTGGTGTGACCCTGAGATAGGTGGGAGGTGTGACCCCGAGACAAATGGGTGGTGAGACTTTCACATAGATGGTGGATGAGACTCTCACATAGATGGGTGATGTCACCCTCAAATAGTTGGGTGGTGTGATGCTTACATAGTTGAGTGGTGAGACCCCCACGTAGATGGGTGGTGAAACCCTTACATAGATGGGTGGTGAGACCCTTACACAGATGGGTGGTGAAACCCTTACATAGATGGGTGGTGAGACCCTCACATAGATGGGTGGTGAGACCCTCACATAGATAGGTGATGAGACCCTCACATAGATGGGTGATGAAACCTTCACATAGATGGGTAGTGAGACCCTAACATAGATGGGTGGTGAGACCCTCACATAGATGAGTGGTGAGATCCTCACATAGATGGGTGGTGAGACCCTCACATAGATGGGTGGTGAGATCCTTACACAGATGGGTGGCGAAACCCTTACATAGATGGGTGGTGAGACCCTCACATAGATGAGTGGTGAGACCCTCACATAGATAGGTGATGAGACCCTCACATAGATGGGTGGTGAGACCTTCACATAGATGGGTAGTGAAACCCTAACATAGATGGGTGGTGAGACCCTTACATAGATGGGTGGTGAAACCCTTACATAGATGGGTGGTGAGACCCTTACATAGATGGGTGGTGAAACCCTTACATAGATGGGTGGTGAGACCCTCACATATATGGGTGGTGAGACCCTCACATAGATAGGTGATGAGACCCTCACATAGATGGGTGGTGAGACCTTCACATAGATGGGTAGTGAGACCCTAACATAGATGGGTGGTGAGACCCTCACGTAGATGAGTGGTGAGATCCTCACATAGATGGGTGTTGAGACCCTCAGGCCATTTCCTGGTTGTGGTGTTTGTGGATATTGACATGTTCACACCACTAATAGGAGACTGACCTAGAAGACTGTATTGACCTTTGTCCAAATGTATATTTTTTGACGATGACATTCACTACTTGTATAATGATCGGTCATATAACATTCAGCTTCTCTCTTTTTTTAAGGTTTTTGAATTTGAAGGAGGCGCTATCCAGTGGGCCCGCTACAGGGACAACCCCAAAGATTATGCCAATGTGAAGGAGATGCAGTTCGGTGCCAGCATCAATCAACATCGATCTAAAATGACCTTGGAGACACTAAGGATCCTCAGTAAAGGGTTGAGGGCCCCACACTGGCACTTCAATGCCAACGAGCATGGCTTCCTGGTGCAGGTAAGACCGTCCTGTGTTATGGTGAGGACAAGTGATTATTAGCCGCTGTTTCCTCATCCATATGATGGCTTTATGCACGTTGTAGGGCAAGGCGTGGATCGGCGTAGTAGACGACGGCGGCGTTGAAGTCACCACCTACAATGTGACGGCCGGACAGGTCATCTTCTTCCCGAAGAACACTCTGCACTGGGTGAAGAACGTGGGAGATGACGACTGTCTTTTTGTCCTCTTCTTCACCACGCACGACGAGCTCAGCACCCTGGATGTGGACGACGCGTTTTACTTGACACCCGAAGACATAGCTGCAAGGTCGTTAAAGGTCAGTTGTCAGATGAGACCATTAATACTGAGCAGCAATATTACATCTGTGCAGTCTGCTTGTGACCCATATGGGACCTCCATGTGCCCATTGTGCCCCCGCTGCATGCCATTTTATGTATATACAGGGAGGCCCCATATGGCGGCACTATGGATATAGTAGCAGCCATATTACATTTATGATATAAAGCTGTACCCATAGACTATGATGGGCCCATACTATACCCCTTTGCATCTATATTCTCCCCACTACATGTCATTTTTTACAGGTATGTATGGCACTATATGGCGGCACTATAGAGCAGCCCTACTACAGATATATGTCAATATTGCAGTTCCCATCAGTATATGGTGCCCACACCGTAGCTCCATGTTTTATTTTATTCAGGTTTTCATGTCCAGGAGCCCATAAAGGCAACATATGGCGGCACTATAGAGCAGCTATATTAAATCTGTGTTATGTGAACCCATAATGCAGTGCCGATCATACTCTGGAGCCCATACTGTGCCTCTGTGTGACTACTACATGGGATTTTTGTACATATTCAAGTACAGGTGTATATGGAGACACCATATGGCAGCACTATGTATTCTATGAAAACCACATACCACCTTGCAGGCTCCAGAAAATTAACATATCCCCATGTTACTATGTGTTCCCTAATATACGCCATTTTTTGCAGGTATTTATGTACAGGTATACAAGAAGGCACCATATGGCGGCACTATGCAGTAGCCATACTACAGATATGTGTTGTATGGATTCTTTTTGCAGTGTCCATATACTGATATAGACCTCATACTGTACCTCATACTGCGTGTTATTTTATGCAACTTTACATGTATCGGTACACATGATGGCACCATATGGAGGCACTATAGAGCAGCTATGTTAAGTCTGTGTTGTATGGATCTATATTGCAGTGCCAATAGTGCGGGTGAGGTAATCCAAAACGGCCCACCGCCCTAAAGGCTCACGTTGTAGTTCTCCCCTCCCCCATGCTTTACACTGCGGCTCTGTCTGCTCACAACAGGTCAACATAATGACCTGTTGATGTACTTGTCTCAGTAGTCAACACAAATACTGAACATGCCCAAAAACACACAAGGTACAAAACACACCTTAGTGACCGGCTCGTGGTGACCGTAAACTGTACAAATAGGGATCCACTCCCCACTAGAGATTATCGTGTCTGTGCGTGATGATGACGGTTTTTGTATGTACCTTGATTCAGGAGCAGCAATCCTCCGTCACATCATCCAGTGAATATACACTGATTGCTGGTGGGACCCCATTCACCCTATCGCTCTGCGGAGCACCGTATGCCTTTTCCCAGGCTAATTATCAAACTATGTTCACACACGTTGGGTATTTCAGCAGTATTTTTCAGCAGATTTTTATGCAAATTTTCAGCTGCGTTTTGCAGAACCAGCAAAGTCTATGAGAAACCAGAATTCTCTGTTCACACATCTTGTTTTTTTTTTTTTAATTTTTTCGATGCGTATTTTGTTCCTTGGTTGGGTTTTTGGAAAATAGAGCCTGTCACTTCATTCAGTGTTTTTTTCACCCATAGAAAGTAATGGTTGGTGAAAGCAAAAAAAACACTGAAAAAACGCAGGTAAATTTTTTTCAGAGTTTTTGATGGCAAAATAGAATGGGGTTCTTTTTTTTTTTTTCTCAGAACTTTATGTACATGCATAAATAGAGACAGAAGGACATTGAAAAAAACGCATAAAAACCGCATCAAAAACGCACCAAAAAACGCAGCAAAACCAGCGTTTTTGCCGCAGCTGATTCCCCGCCAGAGATCAGTTTTGCAGCTGATTTCTGATGTAAAAAAAAAACACAACATGTGGGAACATAGCCTTAGGATGGCACTAATTAATGGCATCCTTCTTATGTACAGCATAACTTCCTATGGGTGAAAAAACGCTGAAAGAAGTGACAGGCTCTATTTTCCAAAAACCCAATCAAGGAACAAAATACGCAGCAAAGAAAAAAAATCAAGATGTGTGAACAGAGAGTTCGGGTTTCTCATAGACTTTGCTGGTGCTGCAAGACGCAGCTGAAAATTTGCATAAAAATCTGCTGCAAAATACGCAGCAAAACCCAACGTGTGTGAACATAGCCTAATAATTAGCCCGAGAAAAGACATACGGTGCTCCACAGAGCGATAGGGTTAATGGGGTCCCGCCAGCAATCATTGTATATTCACTGAATGCTGTGACGGAGGATTGCTGCTCCTGAATCAAGGTACAAACAAAAACCGTCATCATCACGCACTGACACGATAATCTCTAGTGGAGAGTGGATCCCTATTTGTACAGTTTACGGTCACCACAAGCCGGTCACTAAGGTGTGTTTTGTACCTTGTGTGTTTTTTGGGCATGTTCAGTATTTGTGATGATTACTGGGACAACTGCACCAACAGGTCAGTAAGGACAAGGTGGCCTTACCTCACTTGGATCTGGACTTTATTATTGGCGCTTGTGGTTGATATCTAGTTTTTAAACTTTTTCTAATAAAGATATTTTTAATTAGTCCTTCTCATTTTATAACCTGTGCAGTCTAATTACCACAGACTCACACAATGGAGAAGATGGAGATATTAAGTTCTCCATCTTCGCACTTGTGTTGTGTTTCTTTCATGAGAAACAATCAGATCACACTAAGGCTTCACTCGGCTCAAACTCTGAAAGAGTTTGATTCGAGAATATTTGCATAATCGACCCCAATTCTCTCGCATGAGAGAATCGACGGCCATGTGACCCTGGCCTTAAAGGGGTTTTTCGCTACAGTCAGGTGACTGGTAATTGCAATGGAGACCATTGGAGCGGCTGTGCTTGAGCAGGATGGGGGAGGGGTTAAGGAATACAGAAGTGTTTTTTTTTCTTCATTTTTTCTTCTATAAGGGCTTATTTCCTCTGTACACTCTAAAAAGTATTGGAAAACCTTTTTAAGTAGATAACTGCATTTCTAGCACAGGGGCCCCTTTGCTAGAAGTGTAGATGGATCCCAGTGCAAGAAGTGTAGATGGGCCTCTTTCTTTGCTAGAAGTGCAGTTGGGCCCCTGTGCTAGAAAAGTAGATGATTTCCTGGCAAAAACTATAGATGGGCCCATGTGCTAGAAGTGTAGATAGGCCCCTGTGCTAGAAGTGTAGATGGGCCCCTGTGCTAGAAGTGTAGATGGGCCCCTGTGCTAGAAAAGTACATTATTTCATATGCAAAAATTGTAGATGGGCCCATGTGCTATCAATCTAGATGGGCCCCTTTGCAAGTAGTATAGATGATCCCCTGTGTTAGGAAATGGATGGGCCCCCCTACTAGAAAGTAGATGGGTCCCTGTGCAAGAAGTGTACAGTCATGGCCAAAAGTTTTGAGAATGACACCAAAATTATATTTTCACATGATCTGCTGGCCTCTGGTTTTTATTAGTGTTTGTCTGATGTTTATATCACATACAGAAATATAATTGCAATCATATTATGAGTACCAATAGGTTATATTGACAGTTAGAATGAGTTAATGCAGCAAGTCAATATTTGCAGTGTTGCCCCTTCTTCTTCAAGACCTCTGTAATTCTCCCTGGCATGCTCTCAATCAACTTTTGGACCAAATCCTGACTGAGAGCAGCCCATTCTTGCATAATCAATGCTTGCATTTTGCCAGAATTTGTTGGTTTTTGTTTGTCCACCCGTCTCTTGATGATTGACCACAAGTTCTCAATGGGATTAAGATCTGGGGAGTTTCCAGGCTATGGACCCAAAATCTCTATGTTTTGTTCCATGAGCCATTTAGTTATCACCTTTGCTTTATGGCAAGGTGCTCCATCATGCTGGAAAAGGCATTGTTGGGCGCCAAACTGCTCTTGGACGGTTGGGAGAAGTTGCTCTTGGAGGACATTCTGGTACCATTCTTTATTCATGGCTGTGTTTTTAGGCAAGACTGTGAGTGAGCCGATTCCCTTGGCTGAGAAGCAACCCCACACATGAATGGTTTCAGGATGCTTTACAGTTGGCATGAGACAAGACTGGTGGTAGCGCTCACCTCTTCTTCTCCGAATAAGCTGTTTTCCAGATGTCCCAAACAATCGAAAAGGGGATTCATCAGAGAAAATGACTTTGCCCCAGTCCTCAGCAGTCCACTCCCTGTACCTTTTGCAGAATATCAGTCGGTCCCTGATGTTTTTTCTGGAGAGAAGTGGCTTCTTTGCTGCCCTCCTTGAAACCAGCCCTTGCTCAAAGAGTCCCCGCCTCACAGTGCGTGCAGAAGCACTCACACCAGCCTGCTGCCATTCCTGAGCAAGCTCGGCACTGCTGGTAGTCCGATCCCGCAGCTGAAACAGTTTTAAGATACGGTCCTGGCGCTTGCTGGTCTTTCTTGGGCGCCCTGGAGCCTTTTTGACAACAATGGAAGCTCTCTCCTTGAAGTTCTTGATGATGCGATAGATTGTTGACTGAGGTGCAATCTTTGTAGCTGCGATACTCTTCCCTGTTAGGCCATTTTTGTGCAGTGCAATGATGGCTGCACGTGTTTCTTTAGAGATAACCATGGTTAACTGAAGAGAAACAATGATACCAAGAACCAGCCTCCTTTTAAAGTGTCCAGTGATGTCATTCTTACTTAATCATGACTGATTGATCGCCAGCCCTGTCCTCATCAACACCCACACCTGCGTTAATGGATCAATCACTAAAACGATGTTAGCTGCTCCTTTTAAGGCAGGACTGCAATGATGTTGAAATGTGTTTTGGGGGTTAAAGTTCATTTTCTGGGCAAATATTGACTTTGCAAGTACAGTAATTGCTGTTAAGCTGATCACTCTTTGACATTCAGGAGTATATGCAAATTGCCATTACAAAAAATGAAGCAGTAAACTTTGGAAAAATTACTATTTGTCTCATTCTCAATACTTTTGGCCATGACTGTACATGGACTCTTGTGATAGAAGAGCATATTGTCCTCTGGGCTAGAAGAGTGAATAGGCCCCTGTACAAGAAGAGTAGCGAGGTCCTTGTGCTAGAAGAGTAAATAGGCCCTTGTGTTAGACGAGTATATTGGCCCCTGTACAAAAAGTGTAGATGGGCCTCTTTGCTAGAAGAGTAGATAGGTCCTGTAATGGAAGAGTGGATTGGTCCCTGTGCTAGAAGAGTAGATAGGCTATGTTGAAAAATCAGTGGATGGGCCCCTCTGCAAGAATTGTACATGGGTCCTTGTGATAGAACAACGGATGGGCCCTGTACAAGAAGAGTAAATGGGCTCCTGTGCTAGAAGAGTAAATAGGCCCATATGTTAGAAGAGTAGCTGGGCCCCTGTGCTAGAAGAGTAGCTGGGCCCCTGTGCTAGAACAGTAGTTGAGCCCCTGTTCTAGAAGAGTAGATAGGCTCTGTGCTAGAAAAGTACATGGACCCCAGTATAAGAAGAGTAGATGGGTCTCTGTGATGAAAGAGTAGATGTTCCCCTGTGCTGGAAGAGCAGGTAGGCCCCTGTACAAAATCTGTAGATGGGTCCCTGTGCTAGAAGTGTAGATGGGCCCCTTTGCTAGAAAACGTACATTATTTCATGTGCAAAAATTGTAGATAGGCCCATGTGCTATTAATCTAGATGGGCCCCTTTGCAAGTAGTGTAGATCAGCCCCTGTTAGAAAACTAGATGGGCCCCTGTGCTAGAAGAGTAGATGGGCCCCTCTACATGGACTGCTGTGATAGAAGAGCATATTGTCCTCTGGGCTAGAAGAGTGAATAGGCCTCTGTACAAGAAGAGTAGCTAGGTCTTTGTGCTAGAAGAGTAAATAGGGCCTTATGTTAGACGAGTATATTGGCCCCTGTACAAAAAGTGTAGATGGGCTTCTTTGCTAGAAGAGTAGATAGGTTCTGTAATGGAAGAATAGATTGGTCCCTGTGCAAGAAGAGTAGATGGGCCATGTTGCAAAAAAAGTGGATGGGCCCCTCTGCAAGAATTGTAGATGGGTCCTTGGGACAGAACAACAGATGGGCCCCTGTACAAGAAGAGTAAATGGGCTCCTGTGCTAGAAGAATAAATAGGCCCATGTGTTAGAAGAGTAGATGGGCCCCTGTGCAAGAAGTGTAGATGGGCCCCTGTACAAGAAGTGTAGATGGACCCCTGTGCAAGAAGAGTAGATGGGCCCCTGTGCTAGAAGAGTAGGTGGGCCCATGTGCAAAATTTGTAGTTCTTGTTCTAGAAGAGTAGATAGGCCCCTGTGCAAGAAGTGTAGATGGACCCCTATATAAGAAGAGTAGATGGGTCCCTGTGATGAAAGAGTAGATGGGCCCCTGTGCTAGAAGAGTAGCTGGGCCCCTGTATAAGTAGAGTAGATGGGCCCCTGTGCTAGAAGAGTAGATGGGTCCCTGTGTAAGAAGTGTAGATGGACCCCTATATAAGAAGAGTAGATGGGTCCCTGTGATGAAAAAGTAGATGGGCCCCTGTGCTGGAAGAGTAGGTGGACCCCTGTACAAAATCTGTAGATGGGTCCTTGTGCTAGAAGAGTAGATGGACCCCTGTATAATAAAAGTAGATGGGTCCCTGTCATGAAAGAGTAGATGGGCCCCTGTGCTAGAAGAGTAGCTGGGCCCCTATGCTAGAAGAGTAGATTGGCCCCTGTGCTAGAAGAGTAGATGGACCCCTGTATAAGAAGAGTAGATGGGTCCCTGTCATGAAAGAGTAGATGGGCCCCTGTACTAGAAGAGTAGATGGACCACTGTATAAGAAGAGTAGATGGGTCCCTTACTTTCCAATAGCTCATCATAGAACCCCCTTTATGTCTCTATGGTCCATGAAATTCATTAGCTCAGTCCTTTACATGCCATCCAATAGACAGTAGCTGCTTTTCGGGTGGCAGTTGTGCCCCTTTCTTGCTGCTGCATCGGTTGCACATGTGGCAGGATAATCTAGAGATAGAGGACCATATCTCCTATTACCGACTTCTGTGTCACATGTGCAGCTTACTTTGAAGTGACTTTCTCTAGTTGATAATAATATGTGATTTTTTTTACACTTTTTAGCCAGAAGGTGGCGTAAATTTCATCAGAACCTTCAAGAAACCGAAAGAAGATCAAGCGATAAATCTCCCCAAAAACTTGGTGGAACTGATCCAGAACGCCAGCTATGTCCAGTCCAGTGACTCCAAAGTCTGGCAGTATTTTTACGACTTGAAGGGTAAATATCTCCTATACTAAATGTAAATGCTTCCTGTGGGTCTTTTGAGATCTACCCCATTCTCATCTACGAATGGTCAAAGTTAAGCCGGGCCATCTATTATGTAAAAACCAAATCAAGGCAGCAAAGATTGAGGCAGAGAGACTCATTGCCAGAGAAAGTAAAAATAACCCCAAAATATTCTTTAACTACATAAATAGTAAAAAACTAAAAAATGATAGTGTTGGCCCCCTTAAAAATAGTCTGGGTGAAATGGTGGATGAGGATGAGGAAAAAGCCAATATGCTAAATGATTTTTTTTCAACCGTATTTACACAAGAAAATCGCATGACCGAAAACATGATTAGTGATAACAAAAATTCTCCAGTAAATGTCACTTGCTTAACCCAACAGGAAGTACGGCGGCGTCTAAAAATCACTAAAGTTGACAAATCCCCGGGCCCGGATGGGATACACCCGCGAGTACTGCAGGAATTAAGGAACGTCATAGATAGACCATTATTTTTGATCTTTAAAGATTCCATAATAACAGGGTCTGTACCACAGGACTGGCGTATAGCAAATGTGGTGCCAATATTCAAAAAGGGGACAAAAACCGAACTTGGAAATTATAGGCCAGTAAGCTTAACCTCTACTGTGGGTAAAATCCTGGAGGGTTTCCTAAGAGATTATATACTAGAGTATCTGAAGAAGAATAACCTCATGACCCAATATCAACATGGGTTTACGAGGGACCGTTCCTGTCAAACTAATCTGATCAGTTTTTATGAGGAGGCAAGTTCTGGACTGGACCAAGGAAATGCAGTGGATGTTGTGTATATGGACTTTTCAAAAGCTTTTGATACGGTTCCACACAAAAGGTTGATACATAAAATGAGAACAATGGGGATAGGGGAAAATATATGTATGTGGGTTAAGAATTAGCTCAGTGATAGGAAACAAAGGGTGGTTATTAATGGAAAACACTCAGACTGGGTCTCAGTTAACAGTGGGGTACCACAGGGGTCAGTATTGGGCCCCTTTCTTTTTAACATATTTATTAATGACCTTGTAGGGGGCATACAGAGTAATATTTCAATATTTGCAGATGACACTAAACTCTGCAGGGTAATCAATACAGAGGAGGGCAATTTTATATTACAGGAGGATCTATGTAAACTAGAAGCTTGGGATGATAAATGGCAAATGAGCTTTAATGGGGATAAATGTAAGGTAATGCACTTGGGCAGAGGAAATAAAATGTATAATTATATCCTTAATTGTAAAACACTGGGCAAAACTGTAACTGAAAAAGACCTGGGTGTATTGGTGGACGACAAGCTCACGTTTGGTGGCCAGTGTCAGGCAGCTGCTGCAAAGGCAAATAAAATAATGGGATGCATTAAAAGAGGCATAGATGTTCATGAGGAGAACATAATTTTACCTCTATACAAGTCACTAGTGCGACCACACTTAGAATACTGTGTACAGTTCTGGTCTCCGGTGTATAAGAAAGACATAGCTGAACTAGAGCGGGTGCAGAGAAGAGCGACCAAGTTATTAGAGGACTGGGGGGTCTGCAATACCAAGACAGGTTATTACACTTGGGGTTATTTACTGTGGAAAAACGAAGGCTTAGGGGTGATCTTATTACTATGTACAAGTATATGAGGAGACAGTACAAAGACCTTTCTACTGATCTTTTTACTCTGAGGACGGGGACAAGGGGGCATCTTCTACGCCTGGAGGAAAGAAGGTTTAATCATAATCACAGACGCGGATTCTTTACTGTAAGAGCAGTGAGACTATGGAACTCTCTGCCGCATGATGTTGTAATGAGGGATTCACTGTTAAAATTTAAGAAGGACATGGATGCCTTTCTTGAAAAGTATAATATTACAGGTTATAAATACTAGATTCCTTGATAGGGCATTGATCCAGGGAACTAGTCTGATTGTCGTATGGAGTCGGGAAGGAATTTTTTTCCCCAATGTGGAGCTTAGTATTTGCCACATGTTTTTTTTTTGCCTTCCTCTGGATCAACATGTTAGGCTATGGGTGGAACTAGATGGACTTAGTCTTCCTTCAACCTTAAAAACTATGTTACTATGTTACTATTTTTGGGTGGGATTTATTGTGGAATTTTTGGCCCAAATTTTGTATGATTGTTTCCAAAAATGTTTCAAAGTTCTAGTAAATTCAGGATTGTTGGCAACTATGTGCTTAATCCTTTAGCCGATTCACCAAATATTCTCGATAGTACCCACCTCAGCCTGGCGTCTACAAGAAATGGGCACACCAACAACCTGGCGGAAATCTAAGCTGAGACACGTCAATAGTGTTAAAGGCGTTGTCTTCCTTCAAAAAAACATTTTCCTATAGGCTCAATTATCGTAAAAACAAACAAAACACATTTGTGCTTTACTTACCCTCCCAGCTCTAATACTGAGTCTCTGGTGCAGCCGTAGTCTTTGTTGTTTGGCTGCTACAGTGATTACCACGTTGACACCGCTGCAGACAATCACTGTGCTCAACGGCTTGTGCCTCTTCATCAGCAGAGCTCAGTGATTGGATGCAGCAATGTTGATGTGAAGTCAACGCTACAGCCAAATAACGGAACCTAAGCGCTGGACCCAGGGAGGGAAAGTAAAACTCAGTTTATTTTATTAAAGGAAACTGAACTTATGGGAAAAAGGTTTTTGAAAGAGGACTACCCATTTTTTTTAAAAAAACAAACAAACAAAAAAATCAGCACCACACATGCCTACAGAATGTTTGTGGAGTTGCAAATCAGTCTCACAAAAAAAAAAACTTATTGCAGTACCAGACATAACCTATAGATAGGTGTGGTGCTATTTTTGGAAAAAAAAATCATGTTTTTATACTGTAATTCTGTATGTTTCCTGCTCCCAAACCACATCACTCAGGTCATCACTAGAGTCTGGTCTCTCAGGTCTTCACTAGTGTCTGGTCTCTTGGGTCTTCTCTCAGGTCTTCACTCGGGTCTGGTCTCTTGAGTCTTCACTCCGGTCTGGTCTCTTGTGTCTTCACTCCGGTCTCGTCTCTCGGGTCTTAGCTTGGGTCTGGTCTCTCGGGTCTTAACTCGGGTCTGGTCACTCGGGTCTTCATTCGGGTGTGGTCTCTCGGGTCTTCATTCGGGTGTGGTCTCTCGGGTCTTCACTTGGGTCTGGTCTCTCAGGACTTCACTTGGGTCTGGTCTCTTGGGTCTTCACTCGGGTCTAGTCTCTTGGGTCTTCACTCGGGTCTGGTCTCTCAGGTCTTCACTTGGGTCTGGTCTCTCAGATCTTCACTTGGGTCTGGTCTCTCAGATCTTCACTTGGGTCTGGTCTCTCAGGTCTTCACTTGGGTCTGGTCTCTTGATTGTTCACTCGGGTCTAGTCTCTTGGGTTTTCACTTGGTTCCGATCTCTCAGGTCTTCACTCGGATCTGGTCTCTTAGGTCTTCACTTGGGTCTGTTCTGTCTTCACTTGGGTCTGGTCTCTCAGGTCTTCACTCGGGTCGTCACAGTAAGTAGCCAACAATAAGTAGGGGGGTCCTTGTGAGTTACCCGCAGTGTTTGAGTTTTTGGGGTTTTTGGTGTTTTTTCTTCTTTTTATTTTAAAAGGTAAAGGCTTGAATTGTACTTTAAAAGGGTTCTCCCAACATATTAAGAGGGTCCCTTCATAACACCTGATCTCATTGATCAGGCGTGATCGTTGGGCATACCTGGTATTAAGTCTTTAACTTCCCTGCAGTGACACCGCAGGAGAAATTAAGTATTACACTATTCACATCAGTGGGTTGTCCGAGCAATGCAGAACAGGATAGGTCCTCCAGAGAGAGAGATGCTCTTTGGAATCACTTGCCAGCCTGGCCATGAGATGATGATCTTGAACAGACAAATCCTTCTCTATTAACTCAGAATTCCCTAATTGGGAATATAAAAATGAGTTTTCCAAACTGGACAATCCCTTTAAATAATTATTATTATTTTTGCCCATAACTTAAATGTGCTTTATCCTTAGACTGATGGAGGTCGAGGTCATGTGTTGTAATATTTTCTTTGCTACATTTCTTGGAAAATGTGAATGTCTCTCTTTTCTTAGATGAAAAGAAGCAGATGTTGGGTTATTTCATGTAATATTGTCTCACCTTTCACGAAACCGCTGACACACATTCTGTACCGGCGGCAGTGGTACAGAACATATCCTACACTGTTCACCCCAAATGTGGGGGCTGATAAACCTTCTTCTCCTTAGTTCACCTTCTTCAGGATATTCTGGGCCATGAGCAGCTCATGTCGGAGCATCTCCAGTGACTTTGTGTCAGGTCGTCCTCTTAAACGTCTATGTATCTTTTTCTAACTTTTTAAAACTTTATAAACTGTGTTAGGACCCGCATTAACCCCTCCTTGCCGTGGACAGTTTTTTTAAAATATATTTTTGCGCTTTTGTTTTTTCCTCCCCGTCTTTCAAAAACCATAACTTTTCTATTTTCGCCATTTTTCACGACTCCACAAAAACTTTTTTTTATCTTTCAACTTTGTGAATGATTCTTTCTTTTTAAGGTATGGAGCTAACTTTTTTATAGGATCTCATTTTGGGGTACAAACACCATTTTGATTGCTTTTTACTATTTTTTTTGGAGGGAACTGGTGTTTTAATTGTAATTTTTTGCTTTACAGTGTTTAAAGTACGGGTTATAGAACTTTATATCTTGGTGGATATGACTTTTGTGCACGTGGTAAAACCAAATGTGTTTATTTATTTATTTTTTTCTTATTCTTAATTATTTTTATTTTAAATTATTATTATTATTTTTTTATATATACAGTGGGTGCGGAAAGTATTCAGACCCCTTTAAATTTTTCACTCCTTGTTTCATTGCAGCCATTTGGTAAATTCTAAAAAGTTCATTTTTTTTCTCATTAAAGTACACGCTGCACCCCATCTTGACTGAAAAAAACAGAAATGTAGAAATTTTTGCAAATTTATGAAAAAAGAAAAACTGAAATATCACATGGTCATAAATATTCAGACCCTTTGCTCAGACACTCATATTTAAGTCACTTGCTGTCCATTTCCTTGTGATCCTCCTTGAGATGGTTCTACTCCTTCATTGGAGTCCAGCTGTGTTTAATTAAACTGATAGGACTTGATTTGGAAAGGCACACACCTGTCTATATAAGACCTCACAGCTCATAGTGCATGTCAGAACAAATGAGAATCATAAGCTCAAAGGAGCTGCCCAAGGAGCTCAGAGACAGAATTGTGACAAGGCTCAGATCTGGCCAAGGTTACAAAAGAATTTCTGCATTACTCAAGGTTCCTAAGAGCACAGTGGCCTCCATAATCTTTCAATGGAAGAAGTGTGGGACCACCAGAAGTCTTTCTTGACCTGGCCGTCCAGCCAAACTGAGCAATAGTGGGAGAAGAGCCTTGAAGAGAGAGGTAAAGAAGAACCCCAAGATCACTGTGGCTGAGCTCCAGAGATGCAGTAGGGAAATGGGAGAAAGTTCCACAAAGTCAACTATCACTGCAGCCCTCCACCAGTCGGGCCTTTATGGCAGAGTGGCCCGATGGAAGCCTCTCCTCAGTGCAAGACATATGAAAACCCACATAGAGTTTGCTCAAAAACACACGAAGGACTCCCAGACTATGAGAAATAAGATTATCTGGTCTGATGAGACGAAGATAGAACTTTTTGGTGATAATTCTAAGTGGTATGTGTGGAGAAAACCATGCACTGCTCCATCACCTGCCCAATACAATCCCAACAGTGAAACATGGTGGTGGCAGCATCATGCTATGGGGGTGTTTTTCAGCTGCAGGGACAATTGAAGGAAACATGAATGTGGCCAAGTACAGTGATATCCTGGATGAAAACCTCTTCCAGAGTGTTCTGGACCTCAGACTTGGCCGAAGGTTCACCTTTCAACAAGACAATGACCCTAAGCACACAGCTAAAATAACAAAGCAGTGGCTTCAGAACAACTCTGTGACCATTCTTGACTGGCCCAGCCAGATCCCTGACCTAAACCCAATTGAGCATCTCTGGAGAGACCTGAAAATGGCTGTCCACCAACGTTCACCATCCAACCTGACGGAACTGGAGAGGATCTGCAAGGAAGAATGGCAGAGGATCCCCAAATCCAGGTGCGAAAAACTTGTTGCATCATCCCCAAGAAGACTCATGGCTGTACTAGCTCAAAAGGGGGCTTCTACTCAATACTGAGCAAAGGGTCTGAATACTTATGACCATGTGATATTTCAGTTTTTCTTTTTTAATAAATTTGCAAACATTTCTACATTTCTGTTTTTTTTCAGTCAAGATGGGGTGCAGAGTGTACTTTAATGAGAAAAAAATGAACATTTTAGAATTTACCAAATGGCTGCAATGAAACAAAGAGTGAAAAATTTAAAGGGGTCTGAATACTTTCCGTACCCACTGTATGGATATATAAATATATATATATATATATATATATATATATATTTATTTTTTTTTAATTATTATTTTAATTTACTTGAATTTTTAAAATTCTTTTATATGTTTTAAAACTTTTTTTTTCTTTATTTTGTACTTGATCGCTTGTTCTGCGTACTGCCATACCACTGAATTGCAGCATACGGGTAAAATGATGATCTCGTATGAAGCTCAGCTTATGGCTTCCAACAATGACGATTCATGGGCTCCTCGCCATTGTGTTGCAGGGAAGGAGGGGTGGGGTAATAGGCGTCTAAAAACTTAAAAGTCGTATTCCAACCTGTATAAGTTATCCGCTAATAAATGGATAGATAATAACTGTTAAATCGGTCTGGATCCCACCACTGGATCCCCCGATGGTCGCAAAAAAACAGAATAAAAAATGGCCAACTTCAGAGCAGCGCTCGACTATTTCCAGGTATCCTTGAACGCTTCTGAAATTTTGATCCCGGGGCAATTACCCTTTTTGCCGTTATTATAGTCGAGTTGTATGAATAAATTTCCAGCACCTTTATTACGTTTATGGAACCGTTTCTCTGCGATTGGCTCATGCATATATTTATATATGTGGTACATTTCAGGGTCTAGAGAGTTCATCTTCCCTGGAGGAACCATACAGTGGGCTCGCTACCGCAAAAATGGGGTTGGCCTTAATGATACCGAGAAAATCTACAGTGAATCCGTCAATTCAGTAAGTGCTACACTGCATATTTTTTATTGGGTGACCCAGGGGTTAGTGACGGTAATCCTGTTAATATTCCTGGTGGTCTAGAGTGATCTAACAATTCCTGGTCTAGGGTAAAGAAGGGGGTAATAATAATGTTATCTATTATCCATAGTGGTCTAGGGGGATTATTGGTTAATATCTATTAACCTGGAAGGTCTAAGGTTTATTGATGGTCGTCCTGGTGGTCTAGAGTGATGTAACAATTAATACCTGATCTAGGATAAATAAGAGGGTAATAATAATATTATCTATTATCCATGGTGGTCTAGGGGAATTATTGGTTAATATCTATTATCCCGAGAGATTTAAGGGTTAGTGATGGTAATCCTGGTGATACTCCTGGTGGTCTAGAGTGCTATAATAATTATTAACTGGTCTAGAGTAGAGAAGGGGGTAATATTGTTATCTATTATCCATGGTGGTGTAGGGGGATTATTAGTTAATATCTATTATCATGGGAGATCTAAGGGTTATTGATGGTAGTCCTGGTAATATTCCTGGTGGTCTAGAGTGATGTAACAATACCTGGTCTAGGGTAAAGAAGAGAGTAATAATAATAATAATATTACCTATTATCCATTGTTGTCTAGGGAGATTATAGGTTAATATCTATTATCCTGGGAGATCTAAGGGTTATTGATGGTAGTCCTGGTAATATTCCTGGTGGTCTAGAGTGATGTAACAATACCTGGTCTAGGGTAAAGAAGAGAGTAATAATAATAATAATATTACCTATTATCCATTGTTGTCTAGGGAGATTATAGGTTAATATCTATTATCCTGGGAGATCTAAAGGTAAGTAATAGTAGTCCTAGTAATATTCCTGGTGGTCTAGAAAGTAGTTTTTCAGGTAATTCTTGGTCTAGGGTAAAGAAGGTGGTAATAATAATATTATTTTTTTATCCATGGTAGTTTAGGGTGATTAATGGATGATATCTATTCTCCTGGGATATCTAAGGGTTAGTGATAGTAATCCTGGTAATATTCCTGGTGGTCTAGAGTGGTATAATAGTTATTAACTGGTTTAGGGTAAAGAAGGGGGTAATATCGTTATCTATTGTCCATGGTGGCCTAAGGAGATTATTAATTAATATCTATTATCATGGGAGATCTAAGGGTTAGCGATGGTAATCCTGGTAATATTCCTGGTGGTCTAGAGTGCTATAACAGTTAATAACTGTCTATTGCAAAGAAGTGGGTAATATAGTTATCTATTATTCATGGTGGTCTAGGGGGATTATTGGTTAATATATATTATCCTGGGAGATCTAAGGGTTATTGATGGTAATCCTGGTAATATTCCTGGTGGTCTAGAAAGTAGTTTTCTGGTTAAATCTTGGTCTACAGTAAAGAGAAGGGGTAATAATATTATTTTTATTCATGGTAGTCTAGGGTGATTATTGGTTAATATCTATTATCCTGGGAGATCTAAGGGTTAGTGACGGTAATCCTAGCAATATTCCTGGTGGACAAGAGTGGTACAACAGTTAATATCTGGTCTAGGAAAAAGAAGGGAGTAATAATGTTATCTATTATCCCTATTATCCATGATGACCTAGGGGGATTATTGGTTAATATCTATTAAGCTGGGAGGTCTAGGGGTTAGTGATGGTAGTCCTGATAATATTCCAGAGTGGTATAACAGTTATTAACTGGTCCCGGGTAAAGAATGGGGTAGTAATATTATTTTTATCTAAGATAGTCTGGAGTGATTATTGGTTAATATCTATAGGTCTAGAGGTTATTGATTGTAGTCCTGGTAATAGTCCTAGTGGTCTAGAGTACTTCTGTAGGTAATTCCAAGTCTTGCGTAAAAAAAAAAATGGGTAGTAATATTATTTATTATTCATGGTGGTCTAGGAAGATTATGGGTTAATATTTATTATCCCTGGAGGTCTAGGGTGGTTTAGTGGTTAGCACCCTTGATGTGAAGGTGAAGTTTTGGTGTTGAAGGTCTGGATCTGGGTGAACTTCAGAAGTTCTCTCTCCTTTTTACGGAGGATTTTTAAGAACATGTATTTTTTGTCTTCCAGCATGATGACACCCTTACCCTGGGTACCCTACGAATAAAGTCAAACGGTCTGAGGCAGCCGCATTTCCATTTCAATGCACATGAGATGGGATACGTCATCAGCGGATGTGGCCAAGTAAGTGTCCATGCAGGAGATCGGGACAATGGTCACCAGGACCATTCATCTGCACTAATGGCTACACATATGGGGATTACTCCCTTTATCTATATGTGTGATATTATACAACATGCTATATACATTTAAAGGCAGCACTATCTTCGCCTAAATTACATATAGAGAGATACAAGAACACAGTACTATCTGCACCTGCATTATTTACTAAAAGAAACAGGGAGGCAATATTATGATGATCTACATAATTTACCGGTAAAGAGAGGATGACAGTGCTATCTGGACCTACATAATTTAATGGTAGACGGAGGAAGGCAGTACTGTCTGAGTCTACATCATTTACAGGGTGAGACAAGGAGATGGTTGTATCTGTGCTTATATAATTTATAGGAGAGACAGGGAGATAGTACTAAATCATTTATTGGAAAAGACAAGGAGATTGTGGTACATATGCCTATATAACTTACAGAAAAGACAGGGAGGCAGTACTGTCTGTGCATAGACAATTTACAGGGAGAGACCAGGAAATGGTACTATCTGTGCCTGTATAATTTACAACAGAGACAGAGAAGCAGTACTACATCATTTACAGGGAAAGACAATGAGATTGTGGGTATCTGTGCCTACATACTTTACAGGAGGGACAGGAAGGCAGTACTATCTGTGCTTAAATAATTTACAGGGAAATACAAGGAGGCAGTACTGTCTGAGTCTACATCATTTACAGAGAGACAAGGAGATGGTTGTATCTGTGCCTATATAATTTATAGGAGAGACAGGGAGATAGTACTAAATCATTTACAGGGAAAGACAAGGAGATTGTGGTATCTATGCCTACGAAACCTACAGGAAGGCAGGGAGGCAGTACTGTCTGTGCATAGACAATTTACAGGGAGAGACAAGGAGATGGTAATATCTGTGCCTGTATAATTTACAATAGACACAGATAGGCAGTACTTCATGCTTCAAACATGCCTCAATCACACCAATCCTCAAAAAGCCCTCCCTTGACCCATCCTCCGTGTCTAGCTATTGCCTCATATCACTTCTCCCTTATGCCTCAAAACTACTGGAACAACACGTCCATTCTGAACTGTCCTCCCACCTCTCCTCCTGCTCCCTCTTCGACCGCCTACAATCTGGCTTCCGACCGCATCATTCCACTGAAACTGCCCTGACTAAAGTCACCAACGACCTACTAACCGCCAAATCTAAGCGATACTACTCCGTCCTCCTCCTCCTCCTGGACCTGTCATCTGCCTTCGACACAGTGGACCATTCCCTCTTACTCCAGACTCTCTCATCTCTCGGCATCACAGACTTGGCCCTATCCTGGATCTCTTCATACCTAACAGACCGGACATTCAGTGTCTCCCACTCACAGACCACCTCCTCATCTCACCCCCTATCTGTCGGTGTCCCCCAAGGCTCAGTTCTAGGACCTCTGCTCTTCTCCATCTACACCTTCGGCCTGGGACAGCTCATAGAGTCTCATGGCTTTCAGTATCACCTCTATGCTGATGACACACAGATCTACCTTTCTGGACCCGATATCACCTCCTTACTAACCAAAATCCCACAATGTCTGTACGCTATTTAATCTTTCTTCTCTGCTAGATTCCTAAAACTTAACATGGATAAAACAGAATTCATCATCTTTCCACCGTCTCACTCAACCCCCCAGCTGACCTAGCCATCATATTCAATGGCTGTCCACTCTCCCCAGTCCCTCAGGCTCGCTGCCTCGGGGTAACCCTGGACTCTGAACTCTCCTTCAAACCACATATCCAAGCCCTTTACACTTCCTGCCGACTCCAACTCAAAAATATCTCCCGGATCCGCACATTCCTCAACCATGAATCTGCAAAAACACTAGTGCACGCCCTCATCATCTCCCGCCTCGACTACTGCAACCTCCTGCTCTGTGGCCTCCCTTCCAACACTCTCGCACCCCTCCAATCTATCCTAAACTCTGCTGCCCGACTAATCTACCTGTACCCCCGCTATTCCCCGGCCTCTCCTCTCTGTCAATCTCTTTACTGTCTCCCCATTGCCCAGAGACTCCAGTTCAAAACCCTAACCATGAACCATGACATACAAAGCCATCCACAACCTGTCTCCTCCATACATCTGTGACCTAGTCTCCCGGTACTTACCTGCACGCAACCTCAGACCCTCACAAGATCTCCTCCTCTACTCCCCTCTTATCTGCTCCTCCCACAATCGTATACAAGATTTCTCCCGTGCATCCCCCCTATTCTGGAACTCTCTACCCCAACACATCAGACTCTCGTCGACCGTGGAAAACTTCAAAAAGAACCTGAAGACCCACCACTTCCGACAAGCCTACAACCAGCAGTAACCACCACTCCACCATACCGCTGCACGACCAGCTCTACCCTCACCTACTGTATCCTCACCCATCCCCTGTAGATTGTGAGCCCTCGTGGGAAGGGTCCTCGCTCCTCCTGTACCAGTCGCCGTCACATTGTGTTCAAGATTATTGTAATTGTTCTTGTATGTATACCCCTTCTTCACATGAAAAGTGCCATGGAATAAATGGCGCTATAAAAATAAATAATAATATTAATAGTAATACTTCATCATTTACAGGGAAAGACAAGGAGATTGTAGGTATCTGTGCCTATATAATTTACAGGAGAGACAGGAAGGCAGTACTATCTGTGATTAATTAATTTACAGGAAAATACAGGGAGGCAGTACTACATCATTTATAGGGAAAGACAAGGAGATTGTGGGTATCTGTGCCTACATAATTTACAGGAGAGACAGGGAAGCAGTACTATCTCTGCTTAAATAATTTACAGGGAAATACAGGGAAGCAGTACTGTCTGAATTCACATAATTTACAGGGCTAAATGGGGAGGTAGTATTATCTATGCCCACATCTTATACAGAACATGCAGTATTATGTGTACCTACATAAGTTACAAGGAAAGACAGAGAGGCAGTACTATCTGTGCCTATATCATCTATAGAGAGATACAAAGAAGCAGTGATATCTGTACTATCTATAGCATTTATAGGGTTATACATATTTTCCTAAATGAGTTATAGAGATAAAGGAAGGCCGTATTATTTGTAGCTACATCAGCTATCAGGGAAGCAAAAAGAGACAGGGAAGTAGTACTATCTGTACCAAAATCATTCATAAAGACAAACAAAGGGGTAGTACTATTTCTATTTACATAATTTAAAGTGAGCGACATAGTGACAAATGTAGGCATATAATTTACAAAGGGGTAATAACATTTCTATTTACAGTTAGGGGGTAATAGTATTATCTGTGCCTACATCATTTACAGGGATAGACAAAGGGGCAGTACTGTCTGTACCTACTGTAAAACTTTTACAGGAAGACCATAATGAGGGTGCTACAGGAAGAAGCAGGAAGGCAATATTATCTGTAATTAAATCATTTGCATAGTGAGAAGAGAAGGCAGCACTATCTGTACCTACATTATTTAAAGAGATAGTACTATCAGCATTTACAGGGAAAACCATAAAGGCAAAATTATCTGTACTAAGTAAGAAAGTAGGAAGACAGTACTATATGTGCTCACATCATTAACATGGAGAGACAAGGGAGCAGTACTGCCTGTGCCTGATTCATTTACAGGGTATCTGTATGTTTTTTATTTCTCAGATTGGAATAGTTGGAGACAAACCCGTCCAGGACTTCTCAATTGGTATTGGTGATGTGTTTTTCTTCCCAATTGGAACCCAGCATTACATCAAAAGCACGTGCGATGAGGATTTATTCATGATTCTGGGCTTCAGTACCGGAAACCAGGTGCGATGTTGTAATGACTATTTTACTGTTTTTATGATTATTCATCCTGTTACCTTTAATATGACCTTCTAATCAAATTTATGCATTTTGGCAGCTGGAAACACTGGATATGGATGACTATTTCCACGCCACATCCGACCACATCCTCGCACAGTTATTCTTAAAGAAACAGAGTGAATTTAAGAAGATTCCGAAGTTTAAGGAGGATCAAGCGGTGAATCTACCATAAGCCCCAATATCCATCACCCACAGGCCCTTACCGATACCTGGCCGGTCAAGTACTGGTATAGGCTGACCACATGGACTCGATCCTTTGTATATAAATCACCCTTATGATGTTGGACTGGCTGAGCCAGTTATTTCATTACAAATATTTTTCCCAATGACTTTTATAGACTGGTCATATTTTTATATTTTGGAAGAATTACATCGGAACTTGGAAAATTCAACCCACAAGAAGTGAATCGTATGGAAGTGATTGCACAGGGTTAATGCTGATGGGCAAAGCATAATGGAGCAAATGTATTTTATAGAGTCACATCGGAAAGTTACTAAGTATCAACAGCTCCCACCATGTAATACTACATTTGGCCAGCAGTGGCCACTATAGGGAAAACGTACAGCTGGTAGCAACTGATCAGACGATCAATGGAACGATTTCAACTTAAAAATGTGTTTTCTTTTGAGTTTTTCAGCATGTAAGTCCCCTTCTCAGGATCAGGGTCTATATACTGAGGTACTAGGAAGAAAGTATGTGGACAACTATGAATCCCATGTAAATGAGAATCCATACTTGCCCACAGGGTCGATTTAAGTGGAGCAAGCCTATTACCTGAACCTATAGAGGAAAGGGCTATTACAAAACCCACCCTAAAGTGCGCCCATGGGAGGACTTGTCGTCAGGTTTAAAGTGACCAATTTTTGTTCTTATTTTATTTCCGCTGCATCCTTGAGTATTCCCCCTTTTTTTTTTTTTTAGAATCCACCTTATGGTTCCAGAGATATCCACCTTTTTATTTAGTGCTACTTTTTATGGTCTTTACTAATGTCACGGTATGTCAGGTGTGACAGACAGTCGCTCTGGAGCCGGCTCTAGAAGGTCACTGTGCTTGGCGTTGCAAACGCCTTCTTGATCCCCTCATCTCTGTTGTATAGTGATATCCTTCTCTCTTTAGGACCGAGCAGTGACCTCCACCTTCTGCTACTGATTGACACACACCCTTTCTTGGTAGTTAAAAGACTCTCAGTTTCTCCAGAGAGTCGCCGGTGATAGCTCTATGTACCTCTGTCCAGGCTTGGAGCACTAGCAGCTGGCTAGTAGTTTCTTCTATCTCTGTGGTATAGTGATATCCTTCTCCCTTTAGGACCGAGCAGCGACCTCCACCTTCTGCTGCTGATTGACACACCCTTTCTTGGTAGTTAAAAGACTCTCAGTTTCTCCAGAGAGTCGCCGGTGATAGTTCTATGTACCTCTGTCCAGGCTTGGAGTTCTAGTAGTCAGCTAATTTCTTCTCTGGGTGCCCTTGGAGGACAGTTTGTGTCATCTCGCTGGTGTCTGCTCAAGCTAAGTGTATCTCCTTTGTTTGTTTACCTTGTTGTCTTTAGTTTTAGAGGGGCCTGACTAGTGCTCACCCCATCCCCTCCCTACCTAGAGCCAAGCTCTAGGGACATTCAGGGATTAGGTTCCTGCTCGGCAATAGGTGCGGAACCTATATAGGGATGATAGGGTAGTCAGGGTGATATTAGATCTGCCTAGGGGTCTCCACTCCCCCCTTTCCCTAGTTTTTGGGCTCCCTTCCCCCTCTTTCCGTCATTATACACTTGTGCCTTCCCTCACCTTGTGTGACAAGTAAGGATGCATGACTCACAGGATTATAATTCAGCGCTGCCTGAAGACACGCCCCTGAGGATCCTGAGAGCACCGCCCCCTTGGTAAAGACCATAACAATTAGCACTAACTGGTCACTTTTGATCTGATGACAGGTCCTCTTTTTATATGTCCCAATTTTGGGCTTTAAAAGTTTAGTAAGTATGGAGAATACATAGTTTATACACTGAGAAAATATTCTAAAAAAAATGTCAAAATCCAGGTAGTAAACACTTTTCTAAGCTGGACAAAATATAATAAAATGTAATATATGTAAAGGATTGAAAGCTCCTCATGGGCCGGCTCTATGCTAATATATAACATCTAGAGCGGGAGGTGTTGCCCATATTTACCAATCAGAATTCAGCTTCAAAGCAGGACTAAAAATAAAAGCAGTAATCTGATTGGCTGTTATGGGCAACAGGCCTTCATATATAAGGGCCATTGTATCTAGTCTATACTGTGATCCCATGTTTTTATGGGCTTATTATGTGTACATAGCTGAGAATTATGGTTTTATATATAACGTTTCACAAATAATATATAATGAATGAATATTTGCCGCCTAGAGCGGATATTGGTAATATTTTGTGTTCCTTTTTTTTATTTTATTGGGACAGGATCCTGATCTCTTGGGCGTAGGTATGGAGGGACATCAGGAGGATCTAAAAATATTGTTTAAAACGACATTTCTTGTTGTAGGCCTTTCTCATTTATACAGCAGACACCCTAAACAAATACAGGCCTCGACCAGAAGCCCTGTATAATCACAGACCCCAGACTAGTCCCGCTAAATAAGCACAGACCCTAGAAAAGACTGCTTTATAAGCACAGACCTTAGACCTAGCTCTCTAAATAAGCACAAACCATGGGAAAGACTCCCTAAATAAGCATAGACCCCAGACCAGACCCCGTTGATAAATATAGGCCTAAACTAGAACCCCTAAATGAGCACAGAATCTTTAAATAAACACAATTCCAAGACCTGATCCCCCTTGGTAAATAAATGCCTAGACCAGACTCCATAAATAAAGATCCCAGAGCAGAATAATAAATACAAACTCTAAACTAGATCCCCTAAATAAATACAGACCCAATATAAGATCCCCTCGATTATTACAGTCCCCAGACCAGACCCCCTAAATAAAAACAGAACTCAGACCAGATCTCCTAGATAGACCTAGAACCTTGACCAGACTTCCTAGATAAACACAGGACCCAGACCAGACCTCCTAGATAAACACAGAACCTAGATCAGACCTCCTACATAAACAGAGAACCTAGACCAGACCTCCTAGATAAACACAGAACCCAGACCAGATCTCCTAGATAAACAGAGAACCTAGACCAGGCCTCCTAGATAAACACAGAACCTAGACAAGACCTCCTAGATAAACACAGTAAACACAGGACCCAGACCAGACCTCCTACATAAACAGAGAACCTAGATCAGACCTCCTAGATAAACACAGAACCCAGACCAGACCTCCTACATAAACAGAGAACCTAGACCAGACCTCCTAGATAAACACAGAACCCAGACCAAACCTCCTAGATAAACACAGACCCAAACCAGACCTCCTACATAAACACAGACCCTAGACCAGACCTCCTAGATAAACACAGAACCTAGACCAGACCTCCTAGATAAACACAGAACCTAGACCAGACTTCCTAGATAAACAGAGAGCCCAGACCAGACCTCCTAGATAAACACAGAACCCAGACCAGACCTCCTACATAAACAGAGAACCTAGACCAGACCTCCTAGATAAACACAGAACCCAGACCAGATCTCCTAAATAAACAGAGAACCTAGACCAGGCCTCCTAGATAAACACAGAACCTAGACAAGACCTCCTAGATAAACACAGTAAACACAGGACCCAGACCAGACCTCCTACATAAACAGAGAACCTAGATCAGACCTCCTACATAAACACAGAACCCAGACCAGACCTCCTACATAAACAGAGAACCTAGACCAGACCTCCTAGATAAACACAGAACCCAGACCAAACCTCCTAGATTAACACAGAACCAAACCAGACCTCCTACATAAACACAGACCCTAGACCAGACCTCCTAGATAAACACAGAACCTAGACCGGACCTCCTAGATAAACACAGAACCTAGACCAGACTTCCTAGATAAACAGAGAGCCCAGACCAGACCTTCTAGATAAACACAGAACCCAGACCAGACCTCCTACATAAACACAGACCCTAGATCAGACCTCCTAGATAAACAGAGAACCAAGACCAGATCTCCTAGATAAACAGAGAACCAAGACCAGATCTCCTAGATAAACACAGAACCCAGACCAAACCTCCTAGATAAACACAGAACCTAGACCAGACCTCCTACATAAACACAGACCCTAGACCAGATCGCCTACATAAAAACAGAACGTAGACCAGACCTCCTAGATAAACAGAGAACCTAGACTAGACCTCCTAGATAAACCGAGTGTTACGGATCCGGGTGGTGGAACCTCTGCGCTGCGGTGCAAGGAGGGACCAGAGGGGCGTAAATAGGTATCAACTCGGACCGATCAAGGCCGTACGGCGGCACAATCGACTCCTTGACCAGGGAAGGACCGAGCAGAGGGACCAAGTGCTACTCTGGGGACCGACCTTGTATGAGAGCAGGTGACTCCCACGGGTCAGAAGGCAGGGACTGACCGGTACAGCAGATGAGCACGGCAGGCAGGCTTGACGGGTGATCCGGGCAGACGGATTGGCAGGTAACAGGCAGGAGCCTATAGGTAGGCTGTCAGGCAGGCATGGCTGGTGACGGGCAGGAGCATCTAGGTAGGCTGTCAGGTGGTCACGGCAAGTGACGGGCAGGAGCCTCTAGGTAGGCTGTCAGGTAGGCACGGCAAGTGACGGGCAGGAGCCTCTAGGTAGGCTGTCAGGGGGTCACGGCAAGTGACGGGCAAGAGCCTCTAGGTAGGCTGTCAGGTAGGCACGGCAAGTGACGGGCAGGATAAATGGACTGGCCAAGCCCATAGACAGACTAGCGGACTGGGCTGTAAGCAGACTGTCGGGCTGGACTGGTAATCAGGCTGGCAGACTGGACTGATAGTCAAATAAGTAGAAAAAGGTTCCGGCACTCACAAATAGATACAAAGAGTCAATAGTATAAATTCCAAAAAATTCTTTTAATGATTCTCCAATAAATGATTGCCCAACGTTTCAACCCCACCGCGGTTTCATCAGGGGCTTCAGATCAACTGATGCAAGATCATAAAAATAAACAGAGAGAAGCAAAGTATTAATGCTATATAAGCTAATATCATAATAATTGGAAAACCATAGAAATGTTTACATTCTTATAATCAATAAAATGTATACTGATTAACATAATAACGAAGAAGCTGAAAAAAATGAATAAATCAATATCCCACAAGACAAAATGACAGAGCAAGTATTATACTGTGGAATACATTAAGGAATAATATACGTGTTTTGGACTGATAGTCAGGCGGACTGGACTGGTAGTCAGACAGGCAGCAGGACCTGTGGGCTGAAGCAGAGTAAAGCATACAGAGCAACAAACTTGCACGGGCACCTCCATTTTGGAGGAGGTGCCTTTTAAATGAGAGGTCCTCCGGCCATTGGCCGGGGACTCCTTAGGATGGGGCGCGCGGCCCCTTTAAGAGAGAGGGAGCACGCGCGCACGCGCCTTAAGCACAGTGCCCGGGGAGCTGCGCGTGGCGGCAGCAAGAGAGGCAGGAGCGCCAGAGGACGCCGGGCAGGGAGCGTGGCGGTGAGTGGAACTGCGTCTCTGCCTGTCAGGGGGCAGAGATGCCGATACTACACCGAGAACCTAGACCAGACCTCCTAGATAAACAGAGAACCTAGACCAGACCTCCTAGATAAACAGAGAACCTAGACCAGACCTCCTAGATAAACACAGAACCTTGACCAGACCTCCTAGATAAACATAGCAAACACAAGACCCAGACCAGACATCCTAGATAAACACAGAACCTAGATCAGACCTCCTACATAAACAGAGAACCTAGACCAGACCTCATAGATAAACAGAGAACCTAGACCAGATCTTCTAGATAAACAGAGAACCTAGACCAGATCTCCTAGATAAACAGAGAACCTATACCAGACCTCCTAGATAAACAGAGAACCTAGACCAGGCCTCCTAGATAAACAGAGAACCTAGACCAGACCACCTAGATAAACAGAGAACCTAGACCAGACCTCCTAGATAAACAGAGAACCTAGACCAGATCTCCTAGATAAACAGAGAACCTAGACCAGACATCCTAGATAAACAGAGAACCTAGACCAGACCTCCTACATAAACAGAGAACCTAGACCAGACCTCCTAGATAAACACAGAACCCAGACCAAACCTCCTAGATAAACACAGAACCTAGACCAGACCTCCTACATAAACACAGACCCTAGACCAGACCTCCTAGATAAACAGAGAACCCAGACCAGACCTCCTAGATAAACAGAGAACCTAGACCAGGTCTCCTAGATAAACAGAGATCCTAGACCAGACCTCCTACATAAACACAGACCCTAGACCAGACCTCCTAGATAAACAGAGAACCTAGACCAGATCTCCTAGATAAACAGAGAACCTAGACCAGGCCTCCTAGATAAACAGAAAACCTAGACCAGACCTCCTAGATAAACACAGAACCCAGATCAGACCTCCTAGATAAACACAGAACCTAGACCAGACCTCCTACATAAACACAGACCCTAGACCAGACCTCCTAGATAAACAGAGAACCCAGACCAGACCTCCTAGATAAACAGAGAACCTAGACCAGACCTCCTAGATAAACACAGAACCTAGACCAGGCCTCCTAGATAAACAGAGAACCTAGACCAGACCTCCTAGATAAACACAGAACCTAGACCAGGCCTCCTAGATAAACAGAAAACCTAGACCAAACCTCCTAGATAAACACAGAACCTAGACCAGACCTCCTACATAAACACAGACCCTAGACCAGACCTCCTAGATAAACAGAAAACCCAGACCAGACCTCCTAGATAAACAGAGAACCTAGACCAGGCCTCCTAGATAAACAGAGATCCTAGACCAGACCTCCTACATAAACACAGACCCTAGACCAGACCTCCTAGATAAACAGAGAACCTAGACCAGATCTCCTAGATAAACAGAGAACCTAGACCAGATCTCCTAGATAAACAGAGAACCTAGACCAGGCCTCCTAGATAAACAGAGAACCTAGACCAGGCCTCCTAGATAAACAGAAAACCTAGACCAGACCTCCTAGATAAACACAGAACCCAGACCAGACCTCCTAGATAAACACAGAACCTAGACCAGACCTCCTACATAAACACAGACCCTAGACCAGACCTCCTAGATAAACAGAGAACCCAGACCAGACCTCCTAGATAAACAGAGAACCTAGACCAGGCCTCCTAGATAAACAGAACCTAGACCAGTGTTATGTTCTGCTACCAGAGCTAAGGAAAGAGAGGAGATCTGTCCCTACGATAGAACTCAGCTTTATCCCTACGATCTAACAGGGGACCTGATCCTGCGATCAGACCTGCTAAAGTCCTAAGCTAGTCTGTACGGAGACCTATAGATGTGGGGAAGGAATCCCTACAAGTACTAAGGACTGGGAGGAAAATGGGACACCTCCTAACAGAAATAGTAGCAGACAGACAAACAAACAAAATATATAGAACACTGAGGTCCGTAGACCAAGCAAACTAACAGAGTTAGATACAGAGCACAGGCTAGCTAGAAAGTAATTATACAATGAAGTCCAGCAAAGCCAGAAGGGCGGAGCAGGATTAAATAGGCCAACAAGGTCATGTGACCAGCAAAGGAAAAAACCTAAGAGCAAGGTTCTAACAACCAGACCTCCTAGATAAACACAGAACCTAGACCAGGCCTCCTAGATAAACAGAAAACCTAGACCAGACCTCCTAGATAAACACAGAACCTAGACCAGGCCTCCTAGATAAACAGATAACCTAGACCAGGCCTCCTAGATAAACAGAGAACCTAGACCAGACCACCTAGATAAACAGAGAACCTAGACCAGGCCTCCTAGATAAACAGATAACCTAGACCAGGCCTCCTAGATAAACAGAGAACCTAGACCAGACCTCCTATATAAACACAGACCCTAGACCAGACCTCCTACATAAACACAGACCCTAGACCAGACCTCCTAGATAAACAGAGAACCCAGACCAGACCTCCTAGATAAACAGAGAGCCTAGACCAGACCTCCTAGATAAACAGAGAACCTAGACTAGACCTCCTAGATAAATACGGAACCTTAACCAGACATCGTAGATAAACACGGAACCAATACCAGACCCCTTAAATAAACACAGAAAACCACTGACCAGGCCCCCTAGATAAATACAGACTCCAGACCAGAACTCCTAAATAAACAGAACCCAGCCCCTGAATACTATGTACAGAAAATATATACAGACCCTCATTATAGTGGATATACGGATACAAATCCTTCACTAGTGGCCCGCAGTGACCGGATGATTATGTGGCTCGGAGGCAGGGGGGTCTTCTACATACCCCAGGACACAACCAGAGGGGGATTGATCAACATTCAGACCATAAAAAGTATTGAGAGCCGGAAGAAGCATGAGATCACGCGAAACATCACGCTGCCATTGTTTTTTCCTCCATGTCTGTGCTCCTCATGCGTTAAGCGAATAAAGCGCCGAGTGCCGCTAGCTCCTATCTGCGATCCTCTGAATTTGTGTGAAGCCCAGCTGTGCTTGGTATCACAGATCCTAGAAGGGTGTATTGAAGGATTCCTCCACAAGAGGCCCCCATAACCATTCACACATCTCCACCGTCCACCTCAGACCACCAGAGGGAGCCCGTTAGGGATAGAGAAAAGGGAAGGTGGAGCCAGGCAGCAGTCAGTCTAGACTGGAGTTGACAGAAAGCAGTTCCTCTGGAGAGTTCAGCAAGTACAAAACTGAATGCAGAGTCGAGCTCAGTCAGTCTGTTGAGAGAGTTCCTGCAGAGCGAGACACAGAAATAGGTCAGTCTGCAGTGGAGCACAGTCCAGGCTCAGTTGTAGCTCAGAATAGTGAGCTTTAGGTGTGCTGGCGCCATAAGATCGGTGAAGCGCGGCAAGCTGCCGTTAGTGTGAGTAGCCTATTGAGGGCCCGAGTAGGCCGAAGGCGAGTAGAGAGTTAGTTCATAGGGGGCAGAGGAGCTTAACTGGCTCACCCCGAAGAAGCAGTTACCGGACACCGGGTCCGAAGCTTACCGGGATCTCCACGACCCAGTAAGATAAAACCGGAATCCCTGGAGAACTACAAGTCTCAGGATCGCTAAAGTGCTGATACGTACCAGAGCCAGGAGACACATAGGTTGGGAGCATGCAATCCAAGCGAAGGCCCTACCACAAGGTCAGCCAGCGCAGGACAGAGACAAAGTTAGGCCTAGCACCAGGCAGGTCAGAAACTTACTACGCAGAAGCCAGAACCAGGAGGCCCAAAACCTGCTCATTGTGGAGGATCCAGACATACACCCTTCACCCTACAGTGCTCCGGGGAGTGCCTGAATTTCCATCAGTAAAAGGTACTGAAGTGACTATCATGTCTGTCCCTGGTCTTGCTCCGGCCCGGCGTAGTCTCTCTGTCCCGCATCCCCGTTCATACACTGCCCTGAGGCCCAGCTCCACCTGTGGGGATCTATACCATCCAGCTGCCTTATCACCGGCCTCAGTGGACTGCGCAGCGCTGGTGATCCTCACCAGAAATCACAGGTGGCGTCACAAACTCTTTTATAAACTTAACATCTATCAACGCCTTTTTAAAGAGAGACCCCAGAGTACGGGCCCGGGAGCCGACCACCGCGACCTCCTTAAGGCTAAAGGCCCGGGTAACCGAGTCATCCCCTGGGCTAGTCATTTGCTCCTGTGTTGACGCTCATTACCTGAGCACCACAAGATCTGGTCTCCTGGATTATTTTTGCAAGATTTATAATATTTGCCTCCTGGAATTGTCAGATGTGTTAGCAGTGCCAGCGCGGTTCACTCATTCTCTTACCAAGATAAACCGTATTGATGAGTGTAACCATTCCCATAGAACAGCGCCATAACGTGGGGGCATGAGCACGTCATATGGAGCAACTCCGCATTGTGTGCTCTGCATCTCTGACACAAGGGAGAATCTCAAAGCCCAATATTATGCAAAAATGGTGTCTTATATACCTTGTGTATCATATATAGGTAAGGCACATGATGAGCCTCGCTAAGGGAACGCAGGGGTGTCCTATCAAGTATCCAGGGCTCCACCTTTATAGGGCCACTTACTGGGCTCCTCGGTGCTGATATGATAGAATCCCTGTTTTCTCTGCTGCAGATCTAGCAGTTCTCTGAATGCTGAGCTCTTTATAATCCTGCCCACAGCACTGATTGGCAGCTTTCTGTGTGTGCACTGTGCATAGGCATAAAGCTGCCAACAAGTGTTGGGTGTGGGGTTGCACAGAGCAGAAGGACTACATTTCTCAAGAAAACTATTCCAGCAGTGATGCGACCTTCAGCAGGTACCTGGCTGCCATTGCAACGCGATCTCAGGACGCTGATGGGAGCCAGTATGCACCAGCAGATTGAAAGCAGAGGTTATATAGTCAACACCCGTGGCTGGAGCTCATCTCCGGCCGGGTCTGTTATAGATGCGATGTGTTTAATAAAGCCGATATCTGCTGCTCTCCACATACGATGACTCCCGCAATCACATTACATGATATTGTCTTAAAGGGTTAACGAGCCTTGCTACATGACTTAGGATAAGAAGCCAATCCAGAAACTCCCATTTGCAGACATGTGTTTCAGGGTGTTTGCCCCTCATTAGTGCAAAGCAAGGAGATTTGGTTTAGCTGAGTGAGAGGCCTCTGATAAGTGGTTCAAGGTGGAACGTTTCTCCTTGTGGAGAGCGCTGAGCTGGCGTAGGGAGACTTTAATGTCCTGCAATGCTCCTCTGGGTATTTAATGTTACATTTTATTTTGGTCACTGCAACTCTGTCCAAAAAAAAAAAATGCAACAAGCGATCGAAACATCATATCCACCCCAAAATAATAAACAGTCATGCAAGTCTGGAATAGCTGTAATCGTACTGATCTGAAGAAACATCGGGTCATTATATATAACACAAAGAACGATGCACAAATAAAATCCCAAAAAAACAACGGTGTTTTTGTTCACCATTTCACCCTATTCGGAATTTTTTTCCCGTGTTTTTCAGGACATTCTACGGTCAAAATCAACTCGTCCCGCAAAGAAACAAAAGTGTAAAAAATGGAAAAATCAAAGGGTTAAATACGCAAGTGAATTCATCAGAGAGGAAAAGAACACGAACTTTGGTGCCACCTAGTGGAGGTAACAATCAGTGACTGACCCTTTAAATAGGTGATAATAGGAAGAAAAAACAGACACTTGTTTGGTGGGGGGTTGTCTCTCATCAGTGCAAATCAAGGGAACTGTTTGGCTGGGTGAGAGGCCTCTGACAGGGGATCATATTTAAACCCCTAGAGGAGCATTGCACGGCCTATAAAGTCTCCCGACACCAACTTTCCGCTCTCCAGAAGGAGAATATCCCCCCCCAGAACAGTACTAATGTCATGAAATTTGACTTTTTTTCACTATGGAAATACACCTTAATAAGCGGTTTATGACATAACAATACAAGGAGTGTAATAATCTATCATACGTGTGATCAAAGGATCAGCCGCTTAAAGAATATGGACACTTTTGGCAACTTTTTTTTTTTACTTAAATGATTGAATATGGGGTAAAAATAGTTTTTAATCGGGTGTCATTAAAAACCCCCCCCACAACGTTTGGCTTTTACATGGACTTGGTGTCCCTTGCATATTGCTGGCTGCAGAATGAGTTCACTGAGAATCCGCCAGTGAGTTCGTTCTTTGAGCTTGTAAATCGGTGCTTATTAATAATTACATAATCAATTGAAATGAACACTGATGTGGTCATAAAGCAGCTCCGAAAAAGACAGATGAAAGAACGAGCTCACTGATGGATTCTCAGATAACTCATTCTGCAGCCAGCAAATGTGCATGGAAACAAAGAGCTTGTAAAAGCCAAATGGTGAACTTTTTTTTAATTTTTTTAATGAATCTGAATTATTATGTTTTAAATCCATTTTTAGGAAAAAGATTAAAAAAAACTAGGTAAAAAAAAAAAGTTTTGTAAAAAAAAAAAATAAAATAAAAGAACAAATAATAATAAATAAATTATTATTAATAATAATAATAATATAAAAAATGATGCCGTATTTGTAATTTGCTGTTTGTACAATTTCATACTTTAATAAATATATATTTGACATTGACAAAGCAATAAAGCTAAAAAAAAGCCCCCCAAAAAAGTGAATACCAAATACGGTGTATAAAAAAATTAAATCCATAAAAAAATGAATAAACCTCCGCAGAAAGAAAATTTTTTTTAAATTATAGATTGAGAAACAAAACCAAAAAAATATTTTTTCATTTACTATTTTTTTTAATACAGTGCAAAAGTTAAAAAAAAAAATAACCGAAAGGAAACAACATAATTTTGGATGAAGTTCTGCAAAAGAGAAACAAAATGATTGACTTTTCAGTGGGAGGTGCATGCACCCGCTGCACGGCAGGGCTAGCCACCACATAACCCCCTCTCTCTATATCACATCTCCATAGAGCGCAGTGGACTCTCACTCCATGATTCAGGGCATCACATTGCACTATTCTGTCCCCACTCCGCCATTTTCCCGAAGCCTAAACACTAAAGACAGCGCAAACGCAAGTCAGGTGACCTCTGCACATCACGTGACGAGAAGCGACGCTGCCTATATGAAGAACAAATTCAAGTTCACCAGAAAAATCAGCCAGCGAGAAAGATGGCGGCGGAGGCTTCATGTCACGTGGTCCGGCGTTCCAACGCTTTGCATTGTGGGAACTGAAGAACAGCCAGGGCCCGGCGTGACGCGGCAGAAACGAGCGAGTTCAGCTGCCGGTGGATAGAGGTGCGGGAACATGGTGGGGGTGAAGGTGATCGGCGGAGACGCGGAATTCCAGCCGGAGCTGAGCGCGGTCGGCTCCAGACTCGGCGTGGTCAAGTTCACCATGAGAGGGTAAGACGGGAAGCTGAGCTACGGGGAGGGAGGGATGCTGAGAGTAGTAGTGCGTGACAGATCGCAGGGCCATAGTGGCTGACCTCACAGGGTGACTGCTCCAGCAGAATAGTGAGTGCAGCTCTGGAGTATAATACAGGATGTAACTCAGGATCAGTAATGTATGTACACAGAGACTGTACCAGCAGAATAGTGAGTGCAGCTCTGGAGTATAATACAGGATGTAACTCAGGGTCAGTACAGGATCAGTAATGTAATGTATGTACACAGTGACTGTACCAGCAGAATAGTGAGTGCAGCTCTGGAGTATAATACAGGATGTAACTCAGAATCAGTAATGTATGTACACAGTGACTGCACCAGCAGAATAGTGAGTGCAGCTCTGGAGTGTAATACAGGATGTAACTCAGAATCAGTAATGTATGTACACAGTGACTGCACCAGCAGAATAGTAAGTGCAGCTCTGGGGTATAATACAGGAGGTAACTCAGGATCTGTACAGGATCAGTAATGTAATGTATGTACACAGTGACTGCACCAGCAGAATAGTGAGTGCAGCTCTGGAGTATAATACAGGATGTAACTCAGGATCAGTACAGGATAAGTAATGTAATGTATGTACACAGTGACTGCACCAGCAGAATAGTGAGTGCAGCTCTGGAGTATAATACAGGATGTAACTCAGGATCAATACAGGATCAGTAATGTAATGTATGTACACAGTGACTGCACCAGCAGAATAGTGAGTGCAGCTCTGGGGTATAATACAGGAGGTAACTCAGGATCAGTACAGGATAAGTAATGTAATGTATGTACACAGTGACTGCACCAGCAGAATAGTGAGTGCAGCTCTGGGGTATAATACAGGAGGTAACTCAGGATCAGTACAGGATAAGTAATGTAATGTATGTACACAGTAACTGCACCAGCAGAATAGTAAGTGCAGCTCTGGGGTATAATACAGGAGGTAACTCAGGATCTGTACAGGATCAGTAATGTAATGTATGTACACAGAGACTGTACCAGCAGAATAGTGAGTGCAGCTCTGGAGTGTAATACAGGATGTAACTCAGAATCAGTAATGTATGTACACAGTGACTGCACCAGCAGAATAGTGAGTGCAGCTCTGGGGTATAATACAGGATGTAACTCAGAATCAGTACAGGATCAGTAATGTAATGTATGTACACAGTGACTGCACCAGCAGAATAGTGAGTGCAGCTCTGGAGTATAATACAGGATGTAACTGAGGATCAGTACAGGATAAGTAATGTAATGTATGTACACAGTGACTGCACCAGCAGAATAGTGAGTGCAGCTCTGGAGTATAATACAGGATGTAACTCAGGTCAGTACAGGATCAGTGATGTATGTACACTGATGGTTTCAGTATCTCCTCATGTGTGGTGTATTCTGGGAGTTGTAGTCCTGTACTGCTATATGACGGCCTCCACATTGCATGCACTACTACCAGGTCTATGAATCACCGCTGACCTCGGCTTAGTAATAAGGTGACGCTTTAGTCTAATCCCTCCTTAGTGGATGGGATTGGTGCGGCGCCTCCTGTCTGCTGTCCGCGCTGTGTTTTCTCTCTTTGTTGTGAGGTCACGTCTGCCGGTTGCTGTTTTGCAGGTGCGCCCCCTGTGTGAGGATAGCGCCGGTATTCACCTCGCTGAGCAATAAGTATCCGCAGGCCGTCTTTCTGGAAGTAGATGTACATCAGTGCCAAGTAAGTCACCTGCGCCCGACCCCTGTGTGCTGCCCCGTCACCCGCTCCTCTGTTCAGGGTCAGCGATGACGGTCACTGGAGAACATAAGGGGTAATGTCCGAGGAGCTATGAATATGACAGGCAGGTCTGTGGGGGCAGTGTCGTCTTGCTCCTTTGTAGATATCAGTCCCATATTCTGCCCCTATGTACACGTGGACTAGTCTGCGCCCGGCCCGGATTGCTTCAGCGCCCTATTTCCTGGTAGATTTCAAGCTCCTGGGCTGTTTCCAGCTCTTCCGTCCCAGCGCTGCCTCCTCCTTGACTGACAGCCTGTATGCTGTGTAACTTCAAGCAAAGGAATCTTCATCAGTCCAGCAGACGGGCAGGGAATAGAGCCGGAGTGACAGTCTTCGGATCTACCATAGCTCTTCAGCTTCATATGCACATTAATTAAAATGCTGACTTTTTTTTTCCTTCCCCCACGACAGCAGCACTGGGAGAGGATGCTCCCCAAGAACAGGAAAGCATACAGCTTTATAAGGCGAACCCTCTCTACGCTTTAGAGGTTTCCTGTCCTTGAGGGAGACCTACAGTTCCCCGGCATCTGCCGTGGGGAAAGAGAAGTCTTACCTGGGGCGGCTGGTCCCAGCAGGAGAAGCCGGGAGCGCAGCCGTATTTGGTGTAGCGGTCGTAGATGTCACTTCCGGTAAGAGGAACACGGCCTGGTACGGAGCTGTGTATACCTGGGAGGCAGGAAATTGGTGGGGCATCTTCGGGGGAGGTGAACGGGGGTGGGGTTGGGTGGGAGCATGGCCTGGCATTGCTCATTGTCTTCCCGGGGAAGGAATATTCCTGATGGCTTAGATCTGGAAGGGGATGCATGGCCTGGCATGGTGTGGTGTCTTCCTGGGGAAGCAATATTCCCTGATGGCAGTGAGCTTGGAGGGTACACATGGCCTGGTATGGCGCGGTGTTCCCCACAGGCCTCCTCTGAAAGTCGGTTACAGGAAGTAGAGAGATCAGTTCTTGGTTCCGGTGGACGTCCTTTCGGCAGGAGGAGTATAACTCTTCATCCTAGCCTGAGGAATATTCCAACTATCCATCTACGGAAGAAGCTGTACCGCCGGCCTTGGTAGTTCCCGCACCAGGTAGGGTGAGTCCAGGGGTTCCTTTATCTTGATGCCTGTCATATGTACTTTAAGACAGGCCTAGGAAGGTGTAGGCCCAAACAGAACATAAGGAATGCTGAGCTTGTAGTGAAAGAACCCTTGCAGAAGTATGCCCTTCCCTTATGGAAAGTGTGAAGACCCTGATGAAGGTTGAAATTAAAAAAATCATTAAAGGGGTTCATGGGGCCCAGCATGTCTTCAAGAAACCCTATTAAACTCTGGCCCAGACGATGAGGTCGATGACGGGGAACTAGGAGGGTTCCACTCAGTCACCGTTGTCCTTGCCTTTGGACGATTGTGTGGGGTCAGCCGTGCTTTCCCACTGAAGGTATGGCTAAACTGGTGAAGGCGGTAAGAGCAACAATGAGGGTAGAAGAGATTAAAAGAACCAAAATCTGTGTAGGACATAATGTTTGGGGAGGCTAGAAGTTTGTAAGCACATTTTCCCGTCCACTAAAACATTGCCTCTCTTATCAAGAAAGAATGGAACAAAGCTTTCATCCCAAGAGAAATTGAAAGGAAATATCCTTTGGCGCCGGAGGCCTCAGAGATCTGGGATAAAGTACCTAAAATAGATGTTCAAGTCTAAAGTATCCCGTAATACTGCGCTCCCGTTTGATGATGCAGGTTTGTTGAAGGAAAGCAGAAAGTGTTCTGAAGAAGGCCCGGGAGTCGGGGGCGACAGCCTGTAAGTCCATCATAGCGGCCACCTGCACAGAAAGATTTCATAGTGTATAGCTTAATCAACTAGAAACTGGCTCGGACTCGCCCCCAGGAGGATAGGAGAATCCTCCGGTAGGCCGCTCTGAAGGACTGCTAATGAGTAGTGCTATTGCGCTTGATTCAGAATTTGCAGAAAAAGGTATAATCCGATCATTCATTAAACAAGCTAGCCAAATGAATATTGTATAGAAGCAAAAATAAATTTGTGTACTAGTGTCAGGTTATTTATTTTTGCAAGTAGCTTAACAGTGGGCCTCAATAATCAGTGTTAGGCCACAGCCCCACTATTAGTATTCGGTCAGTATTTTTTCTCAGGAGTGGGAGACAAAACCAGGAGTGGGTGATAAGTGCAGAATTGGTGACTTGTTTCTACTATACCTTTTCTCGGATTGTTCCTCACCTGGTTTTGGCTCCCACTCCTGAGAAAAAATACTTATAGTGGAGCCGTGGCCTTACTGGTGGACCTTTCCCAAGCCAGTCCGAGGCTGACCTAGAATCCCAGGTTAGGAACAAGTGTCCGATGGACCAATTGCTTATGGCACGCACATGCTCCTTTTCAAACTCAGCCAGTAGGGCTCCTTGGCTTAAAAACTGGACGGGGGGATTTTCATTCTTAGTCCAGGTTCTGTGGTATTTCATGTGAAGGCAAATTCCTCTTTCGTTCAACCCTAGATGAAATCTTGGACAAGGTTTCAGATTCAAAAAAGGGGTTCTCGATAACCAGTATTTCGAAGTTCAAAAAACCCTTTCGACCATAGAAGAAGAACAAGACAAGTCGTGTCCCCGAGACAAAGGGACCAGAAAGGGTCCAGAAACAGAGGAAAGAAATCCCTGGGGGATAGTGTTTTTTTTTATTTTTATCAGGGCTTCCCAAAAGATGCGGGAGACAATGACGCCAGAACCCTGGTAGGTGGAAGACTTAAAGTTGTTTTTTTTTTCCTGCCTCGGAAAATATATCTTTAAGCCAGTGGAACTTGGACACCATTGGTGAAGGGTTAAAGCTAGAGTTTGGTATCCCCCCCCCCCCCCCAGAAAGGTTCATGGTCATGGAAGACCAGCGCTCAAGGATAGGTCAACAGGCCCAAGAACGGCAAGTTTTGTAGCTAATAGAGAAGGTAGTGCTTACCCCGGTCCCAGAGGAAGACAAAGGAAGGGATTTTTACAGTTTTCTCTTTTTAGGAATCAAACTGGACCTATCCTTCAGGACAATTCTAAACCTAAAAAATTTAAATCCGTTCTTGGTAACAAAACATTTTAAAAAATGGAAACAACTGAGTCGGCAGTAAAACTTCTGTTTCTGGGATGCTTTATGGCGACCATAGATCTCCAGGATTCTATTATCATGTTCCGATATTTCAGAAGCACCACAAATGAGTGGCGATCAACATTCAGGGATGTCTAGTCCACTTACAATTCGAGGCTCTCCCCTTTAGCCTTTCAATGGCTCCAAGGGTGTTCACAAAATTGGTGGCAGAAATGTGAGCTCCTATCAGGGAGAGAGACCTTTTATTCATCCCATACCTGGACTATTTTCTAATAGTAGGAAAATCATGGTCAGGTTGCAGAAGGACTGTAAATCAAGTCAAATATTAGTCTCGCTGGGGTGGTTAATAAATGAAAAAAAATCCAAGTCCACCCCAGAATGGAGGCTAACATTTCTGGCAATATTGCTAGATTCTAAAATAAGGAAAGTCAGCATCTGAAATAATCGCCAACCCGGTGACCACTCTGAGGAAAGCAACGTCAGTACTAGGATCCTTAACATCTTGGATTCCTGCGGTGACTTGGACCTAAGTCCACTTTCGTAGACTTCAGTGGGAAATCTTAAGAAAGGGAGAAGGAATCAAAGCGAACTTGAATGGAAGAATCTTAAGAATTACAAAGGATTATACAGGAATCCCTAAAGTGGTGGCTCTACAAAAAAGAACCTCTCCCGGGGGGGTCCCATGGGAAATAAAAACCCCCAAATCATCAGTACAGACCCACACAGAGGGCAAGTTTCTCCAAGGGGGTAGGCTGCCAAATCTGGAAAAGTCATCGTCAAACATGAAAGAACTAGTGCCAGTAAAACTCTCTCTACTAGGAACTTTGCCAGGAGAAAGGGTAGACAACGTAAAAGTGTCGTCGGACAACTGGTCGGTAGTGGCATATGTGAACCAGCAAGGGGGCACAAGATCCAAAAAACTCATGACAGAAGCAAGGGAGATGATAGCCTTAGATGAAGGAAACTCTCGGTCGTTGTCAGTGAGTTACCTAAAAAGGAAAGAAAACTTAGAAGCAGACTACCTCTGGACGAGTGGTCTCTAAACCCAGTAATATGCCAGGAAATGTCCTGCAGATGGGGGAAGACTTTAATGGACCTGTTTTGCAAACTGAATAAACACATTTTGGAATTTTTATTTATTTTTTCTTCCCTAGACCAAAGGGAATTTCCCCTATGGGGTGGATGCAGTCGTTCAAAAATGGCCCAGGGGGTTAGTCTACGCCTACCCTCCCATCTCACTAATTCCAATAGTGCTGAGGAAGATTCGGACAGCTCAGGCAAAAATAGTACTAGTTGCACCTTTCTGACCCAGAAGGCATTGGTTCACGTGGCTACTCGTGATGGCAGTGGAGGACCCATGGGTCCTTCCAGAAGTCCCAAACCTACTTTCTCAAGGGCCTATCCTCCATCCCAACATGAGGGGTCTACATCTGACGGTGTGGCGTTTGAGCAAGAGCTTTTAGAGGCCAAAGAATTCTCAAAAAAATGTAAGCTGTACCTTTAATGACTTTTAGGAAGATCACTACTAATATTTAGGCTAGAATTTTGAAAAAAAAATCCTACATTTTTCAGGGTTAAATCGTTTATAAAAATAACCCGGTTCCCTGGTCAGTCATTCTGGAGTTCCTATAAAAGGGGTAGGAAAAGGGTCTTAAATACCCTTTAAAGTCCAGATCTCGGCCCTGGGGGTTCTTTTTAATCTAACAGCAGTGGGTCGCTCGACTATACTGCATCAGCCATGGATCCCCCCCCCCCCCACCTTGGGACCTCAACCTAGTCCTGAAGGCCTTGACCAGAGCCCCATTCGAACCATTATCAGAATTCCCAATCAGGATATTAACCATTAAGACTTCATTTTTAGAAGCCTTTACATCAACCAGAAGGACTGGAGAGCTGCAGGCCCTATCAACAAAACAACCCTTTACGAGTTTCCTTCCAGATTGTCCTACTTAGACCTGACCCAGCCTCTCTCCCTAAAGTGGCCTCAGTTTTTCATAGGTCCCATGAGATAGTACTACCTTCATTCTGCAATAACCCCAAGAATGAGAAGGAAAGGGAATTGTACACTCAACAGTCCGTACAGAACACGACGGCACGGCATGGTTCAAAGTAGAGCGAGGCGTCAGACAAGGCTGCATCCGGCCACCATTTCTCTTCAGTTTATATGCAGAAGCTATTTTCAGGGAAGCTGGACTTGCCGAAAAAAAGGAATCAAAATTGCTGGACGATCAAAACCCTTTCACGCCGCGGCCCTTTTCCGTTTTTGCGCTTTCATTTTTTGCTCCCCTTCTTCCCAGAAGCATAACTTTATTTTTCCCTCAACGTGTCCCGCAAAAAAAAAAAAAAAAAGCCCTTAGGCTAAGTGCGCACGATGCAGAAATGCTCCAGCGTTTATGCATCTCCCTGGCAGAAAAAAACGCATGCGTTTTGATCATGCGATTTCCCTGTCGGCGGTCACGTGACCCGTCGCATGACTAAATTACGTCATGGAAGGTCCTTTTACACAACCGCGAGACACCGGGAAGACCAGAGGCATCGGAGAAGGAGACCGGGGGTCATTGGAAGATGAGAATAATGTTAATTTTTTTTTTTTTTTTTACAGGTACTGTGGTACTCAGGTCTGGATGAGAGTCTCCTCTTCTCCAGACCCGGGTACCATCCGCACATTGAGTCGCTTAATATTCTCAAGTGGACATGTAGTCATGCGTTTATTAAGCGATTCAATGACGGCGAAAATGCCGCGATTACGCAAAATGATTGGTAGTGCTGCTTATTTTTCCGCAATGATGATCCGCAGCAGAAATTTCCGCAACGTGCACAGCACATGCGGATTATCATTGGGGAACATTGCAGTCCTTCTACCAAGCGTTTTTTTTAAGCTTTTCTGCAACAGAATTGCCGCTGCGGAAACGCTTCAAAAACGCATAGTGGGCACACAGCCTTACACAGCCAATTTGTAATTTTGAACGACACCATAGATTTTACCATATCGTGTACTGGAAAACAGGAAAAAAATTCCAAGTGCGATGAAATTGCAAAAAAAGTGTAATTTTTTTTTTTTTCACTATGTTCATGAAATAAATGCGAAAACTGACGTGTCATTATGATTTTTCAGGTCATTACAAGTTTGTAGATAATAAACGTGTAGGTTCTCTTTTGAGTTTGTTTTCACTAAAGTAAGTTTTTTTTAAAAAAAAAAATCACCATTTTTTTTCGGGATCTGGAGCCAGGTGAGGGCACATTTTTTGTGCACTGAGCTGACTTTTTTATTGATACCGTTTTGGGGCAGGTATGATGGTTTGATCGCCCGTTATTGCAATGTTGCACTGCCCAAAAAAAGTAACGTATTTTTCGGACTATAAGACGCACTTTCTTCCTCCAAAATTTTGGAGGAAAGTGGGGAGTGCGTCTTATAGTCCGAATACTATATGCATGGCTGTGCGTGGTGGTGGGTATGGGGGAGCGGCAGCGGGGGATCAGCGGTGCACAGGAGGCAGCAGCCGCCTGCTGCAGCCTACCCTGTGCCCTCTACTAAAGAAAATGAATATTCCCTGCTCCCCACGCCCATGGGCGTGGAGAGCAATGAATATTAATTTTTCTTAATAGCCAACACACTGGAGCCACAGCACGGCTCCTGCTGCAGCTCTGCGGTCTGTGTGCCCGCTGTTAAAGCTCATGAATGTTCCCTACAACCCATTCCCATGTGTTGTAGTAAATATTCATGGTCTTTAATAACAGGCACACTGACCGCAGAGCAGCAGCAGGAGCCACACTGCCGGTTCATTGTGCCGGCTATTGAACAGACTGAATGGTCACTGCTCCCTACACACACAGTCCCGGCGTGGGGAGCAGTGACTATTCCAGCACAGCATTTCACACTGTGTGAGGGCACATGGCAGGGACGCCATGCGCACCCTGCCATGCGCGGCTCACACAGTGAGAGTGTGTCGGCAGAAGAGCGGGACAGCCCTGGAGGAGAGAGGAGGTGAGTATGAGTGGGTGTTTTTTATTTATTTATTTATTTATTTTTTATAAGCAGTGTGGTGGGGCTCAAGGGGTGCCATATATACCAGGATGGGGGCTCAGAGGGTGCCATACATACCAGGATGGAATGGGGGCCTCTTATACCAGGAAGGAGGGGCCATGCATACCAGGATGGAAGATATTAACAGAATTGGGGGACATTACCCCAATACCAGTGTTAGCAGCAGACCCCCCCCCCCCCCCCCCCAATAACAGGGCATCATTACCACATTTTTTGCTTGCATTTTCTTTTCCTATTTTCCTCCTTTAAAACCTAGGTGCGTCTTATGGTCCGGTGCGTCTTATAGTCCAAAAAATACGGTAATTCCGTTTTTGATTCTTTTTTTTTTTTCGTCTTTACGCAGTTTACCGATCGGATTAATTCTTTTTATTTATTGATCGGGTGATTCTGAACTCGGCGATACCATATATAATATAATATAATATAATATAATATAATATTTTTATATATTTTTTTTTTGTCTTAGTATGAATGGGGCAAAAGGGGGTTCTTGCAGAGCAAAAAAATGCTCTCTAGCTATGAGCGCCGACCGATCAGCTGTCATGTGCTGGGAAAGATGCGGGCTCAGTGCCAGAGCCTGCATAAAAGGGGGAGAAACGATATGCGCCGTACATGTACGGCGCAGGTTATGAAGGGATTAAATGCACAGAAGATACATCATTGATGGCAACAAGCGTGGATGGAATGAAGGACTTACGGAGTGCCAAGCTGGAAAAATTTGAGCAGGGGACTTCTACTCAACACAAAACTGACAAAGATATTGACTACTTCTAGGTACAACCGGGATACAATTGAGATGGATGGCGACAAATTGAAAGTTGTAAAGGACTTTAGCCTATTCAGATCGATGATGGCTCAAGATGCAGCGACGACACCGGAAGTCAATGCGAAATTAGCTATGGGCAAATCAGCCAAGAAGTCACTGGACAAGGTCTTCAAATCGAGGAACATTTCACTGACGATGAAGACACTGCTCGTATATAGTTTGGTCTTTTCTGTAGTAACATATGGATGCTAGACCTGGATGATGAAGAATCAACGCCTTCGAAATGTGTTGGAGAAGGATGATATCAATACCATGGATGGAATGAAGAATAAACAAATCAGTATTGGAGCAAATCAAGCCAGACATGTCATTCGAAGCAAGTATCACCAAGTTACAACTTTGCTCTCTTCATATGATGTATCCAATCACTGGAGAAGGACATCATGGTTGGAAGAATAGATGGAACAAGGCAAAGACTAAGACCAGCAACCCGATGGCTTGATAAAATCAAGATAGTGGCGGAGAAGACCCTGGTGGACTTATCTAGGCTTGCACAAAATCTCTTCCTACAGAGCGTTCATCCATCAAGTCGTCATGGCTCGAGATTGAGCTGAAGGCCGTTAGTAATAATAGCCATAAGGAGGTGTCTTCTACAACAGATAGAATCAATGAGTGGTTTCAGAAAGTCTACTTCCCTTTGTGTTCTTTCAGGGCAAAGGCCAGGTGGTGTCAAAAGGGTTTCTGGCTAGATGGGTCAAAATGGGAATTTTTACTGGCATAAACGTCAAGGGGTCTAGGTCCTCCGGGAAACTTGCAAGCGCACTCCCCCAGGGCTGTGTCCACATCTTGGGCAAAGCAGGCTAATTCCTCTCTTGGGCAGATTGGTTAGGGCAGCTACGTGGTCCTCACCTTCCACCTTTTTTTTTTTTTATTTTTATAGGCTGGACTTGGGCTCTGCTGACTTTTCTTTTGGGAGGAAAGTCCTGCAAGCAGTGGTCCCTCCATAAGGCATTCCTCTAATCTCTCCATGGTGCTGTCGTGGGGAAGGGAAAAATAATTTCTAACCGGTAACTGGATTTTCCAGACCTATGTCAGCACCCTTCATTATTTCCTCCATTCTAACTCCTCCTTCCTTCTGTGGTGGTGTTACACGTTGACTCACAGGGTGTTCCAAAAACTAAAAAAAAAAAACAGGACGCATAGCTGAAGTCTCCTCACTCTGACATGTCAGGCCTGGCTTGTCACTCCCCACAAGGAAAAACGTTACCCCCTTAGATAAGATTGAATTAAAACACTTCTACTTTGCAGGCGCAGTAAAGTGCTACAAAATCAAATGTGTAATGTGTGAAACCAGTCTTAAAGGGGTTATGTGATTTGCAAACTTCCGGCCACATTCCGACTAGACGTGTCCGGCCTTGGTCAATGCAAGCGAATTGAGCGAGGCCACCCTCGTCTTCGCGACACGTGATTCCATACTTGCTGTCGTGTGACCACCTGCTTTGCCAGCGCCGGAGAATCCTGAAAGCAGATCTGACTGCCATTAAAGTCTATGGAAATGTGTATGAAACGGATGGATAACGGAGGCAGACTTTGACCTTAATTGTTCCATCCATTTTTAATAACTGCATCGGTGAAAGTCCATAGATTCCAAAAAAATAAAAAAATTCCTTTTACCTGTTTCAGTTTATGTAATCGGATGAGAAAAAAACTGATTCAGAACGAACGACACGTTGGAGAAAAAAATTACACTAATGTAGAAATGGAAGTGTCTGTGAATGCAGCCCTAGTGATTTGTATGTGATTGTCTGTCTGATTTATTATGAATCCTGATTTTAGTCTTTTCTCTGCCTCCAATATTTTTTTTTAATTTTTTTTTAAATTTTAGGGTACAGCTGCAGCCAATAACATATCGGCAACACCTACCTTTTTATTCTTTCGAAATAAAGTGAAAATCGACCAGTACCAGGGGGCGGACGCCACCGGCCTCGAGGATAAGATCAAACAGCACCTAGAAAATGACCCCGGGAACAACGAGGACACCGATATCCCCAAAGGCTACGTAAGTAATAGGACGATGATGATAAAACTCAGGGGGGCGTCACGTTGTGGTGGTCACCAACCTAAACCTTTCCAACTGTTGCAAAACTACACCGAGTCAAAGGATGGCCATGTTCTTCTTTTTGCTGCGCCGGCCCCCCTTGTTGTTGTTCTTTTTCTCTTTGCTGCGCCGGCCCCCCTTGTTGTTGTTCTTTTTCTCTTTGCCGCGCCGGCCCCCCTTGTTGTTGTTCGTTTTTCTCTTTGCCGCGCCGGCCCCCCTTGTTGTTGTTCGTTTTTCTCTTTGCCACGCCGGCCCCCCTTGTTGTTGTTCGTTTTTCTCTTTGCTGCGCTGGCCCCCCTTGTTGTTGTTCGTTTTTCTCTTTGCTGCGCCGGCCCCCCTTGTTGTTGTTGTTGTTGTTCTTTTACCCTTTGCCGCGCCGGCCCCCTTCTCTTGAGGATTTTTATAGAAGTGGTGGTCAAGCGTGCAAGTTGCCACCATTCCAAGCAGGCAGCAGAGCCTTATAGACTCTGGAATGACACCACAAACGCTTCATTACTGCACTATTAAGGCGATGTTCACACATGACGTTTTTTCAGTGTGTGGTTTTTTTTTTTGTTTTTTTTTGTATGCAAATTTTCTACTGCGTTTTACAGTATCAGCAAAGTCTGATATTCCAGAAATCTCATGCACACACCTTGGTTTTTATTTCGACAGTATTTTGTGCTTTGCATGATTTTTATGTAGAGTAGAGCATGTCACTTCTTTCAGCGTTTTTTTTTTTGTGTTTTTCACCCATTAGAAGTAATGAGTGGTGAAAAAATCAGGTTTTTGCAGCATTTTTTTATGCCAAAACCTGATGAATTAAAATTGAGATTTGATTTATTTATTTTTTTTACTAAACTTTTATATACCGTGTACATGCATAAACAGACTAAAGGACAGTGGAAAAAACGCAGCAAAAAAACAAGCCAAATACTGAAGAAACCTTCCTGGCAGGAGATCGGGTTTTGCTGCAGAAAAAAGTGCTGGAGAAAACGCTTAGTATGAACATCGCTTTACACACCACCTTCCTGTGTAAATCCAATTTTAGTGATCAGTAGGATCTACGTGGTGGGGGGTCCCCAGTAATTAACTGTTTTAGCTGCAATGCCTGGATTTTTGCTGTTACACATCTGCTGCTTGTGCCGCTTTGTGTTGGTTTAGATCTTTTATGTCCTCGTGTTTCTCTGATGACCTCGGCTCCTCGCTTTCCCTTGTAGATGGATTTAATGCCCTTTATTAATAAAGCCGGGTGTGAATGTCTTAATGAAAGCGACGAGCACGGGTTTGAAAACTGTTTACGGAAGGATCCGACGTTTCTAGAATCGGACTGCGATGAGCAGGTGAGTGGCGGCACTTTACACGGTGCAGACATTTTATATGTGGCGGAAGGAAGCCTATATTTGTGCACCCTTCTTTGTAATTCCTATTGGACAAGGGTGATTGTCAAAAGTTAGCACCTGCTATCAGTCATGGAGCTCGCGGCCTAAGAGGGATAATGGCGATCAATACCGGCCAATCATTTAGGGAAATAGAGCAGTTAAAGGGAATTATCAAATCACCACGTAGGGAGGTGTGCGGCGCTAACGACATGGCATCTGCACATACCTGTCCACATCCACAGGTGACCTTAACAGCTGCGGGTGGAATTGCGATCCATCCGCGGCTGTTAACATGTTAAATGCCGCTATCAATTTAAGCGCGTTGCGAACCCCGCCTATCTGCGCCCCTGTCACGTGATTGCGGGGCGCTGATGACTTGGCATGACAATCCAGGGTCTGGAAAAGAACCCCCCCCCCCCCCCCCCAAGAGATCTATCAAAATGTAAAAAGAATTAATCCGATCAGTAAACGGCGTAACGAGAGAGAAAATCAAAACGCCAGAATTTTTTTTAAATTTTTTTTGGTCGCTGCAACATTGCAATAACGAGCGATCAAAACATTGAGTCTACCCCAAAATGGTATCAATAAAAACAGCTGCTCGGTGCGCAAAAAAATAAGCCCTCACCCGGCCCCAGATCCCGAAAAATGGAGACTCTACAGGTCTCGGAAAATGGCGCTTTTTTTTTTTTTTTTTTTTTTTTTTTTTACAAACTTTTTAAAAAAAATGTCACTGCTTAAATAAAAAAGAACCTGTACATGTTTGGTATCAGCAAACTCGTAATGACCTGAAGAATCATAATGGCGGGTCAGTTTTACCATATAGTGAACAGTGAACGTGGTTTAAAAAAAAAAATAATAATTGCACTTTTTTTTTTGCAATTCCACCACTCTTGGAATTTGTTTTCCAGTACACTTTATGGTAAAAATCAATGATGTCATTCAAAAGTAAAGTACAACTCTCCCTCACACGGCCGTATTGATGGAAAAATTAAAAAAAAAAAGTTATAGCTCTGGGAAAGAGAGCAAAACAGAAAATCCCAAGGTGGTGAAGGGGTTAATTCATTTTAGTTTTATAGATCGGGAATGGCGGCACAAAGTATTAGTTTTTTTTCAATATTTTTTTTTAAAAAAAGGCAGTGATTCAAACGTCATGTCTCAGGAAGGAGTTACTGACAAGGTGTGTTTTTTTTTTTCTTCTCGTTTTTGTCTCTCACATGGTGGTATTGGGTCACTGGGAAACCTTGTTTTTCGAAAGGGGATAGTCTCCTTAGATCGCTACGGCCAAGAGTGACCACGGCACGATCAAAGACTTTAATGGTTGAATCGGAGGGTCATCCAATCAGGGGCTTTAGGATGGCACAGGACATCCATGAAGTCTTACCCAAAGCGCCATAATGACAAAGCACTGTATTCTTCATAGATTGTGTCCAGAGCTAAATGCTGTGTTTTTATTCCTGTAGGGTCGACCCTTGCTGCCCTGGTCCGGCATCCGGTCCGCTCCTCTGTGGCAGCCGGTCTTCACTTCTGCGTCCCGATAGCTGGAGCTTACTAGGCTCTGTGACGCCATATTGTGGGTCGCGCTTCAGGGTATAATGAGCCCCAGAGGCACCCAGGATGCCAGAAGCAGCGGCTGCCACGGAGGAGCGGACTGGACGCCGGACCAGGGCAGCGCGAATCAAATTGCTCTTCTGTCAGTCACAGGATTATTTTATGGTCTCGCCTGTTTTTTTTTTTTTTGCAAACTTATCTATTTTTCCCCTCTATTTTTGCCCCCCAGCTCCTGATTACTGTAGCTTTCAACCAGCCGGTGAAGTTGTACTCCATGAAGCTCCAAGGTCCAGATAACGGTGAGTGTATTACACCGGCACCTTACGTGAAGCCCTTGTGTCACAAAGTGTAGAGATCACTTCTGACTTGTATCACTGGTTGGGACGCGGCACTGGTTTCCTCCGTTTTGGCCTCAGTCGTTCATTTTTCGAGTACCAGTTCCATTCATGTGCAAAAATAATCAGTGTATTAGTTCTGCAATCGGAGGCATAAACTATTTGTCTGCTAAGATTTTTTGGCATTGATCTGCAATGAGGGAGGAAATGGCTGTCTTTGTCTTTTTCTGTTTGACCTAAAGTAGGAGAGTAGCCAACGTCTCCTATGTGATATGGGAAGGGGCTGCTCTCTCTGCCAGTGTGGCATCAGTGGAGCGAAGAAATCGCCGTTGTCTCTGCCAGTGTGGCATCAGCAGGGGGAGGAAGGAAGCAGCCGTCGTCTATGCCGGTGTGGTGTCAGCGGAGGGAGGAGATGACCATTGTCTCCCCGGTGTACCGTCATCTGGGGGAGGAAGCGGCCGTCCTGTCCGCCGGTGTGGCGCCAGTGGGGGAGGAAGCGGCCGTCCTGTCCGCCGGTGTGGCGCCAGTGGGGGAGGAAGCGGCCGTCCTGTCCGCCGGTGTGGCGCCAGTGGGGGAGGAAGCGGCCGTCCTGTCCGCCGGTGTGGCGTCAGTGGGGGAGGAAGCGGCCGGTGTGGCGCCAGTGGGGGAGGAAGCGGTCGTCCTGTCCGCCGGTGTGGCGCCAGTGGGGGAGGAAGCGGCCGTCCTCTGTGTCCTGCATCATCTGTGGAGAACGTGCTGAGGACCCTACTGTTCCCAAGAATGGAGGCCCAAAGTTTCGTATGTGAATGGATTAATGTTAAGCATGTGTGACCACTGCTGCTATGGAGAGTGAATTGGGCCGAAGTCGCACTCTCCACTGGTGTGGCGTCAGCGGAGGAGGAAGCGGCCACCCTCTACTCTGGTGTGGCGTTAGCGGGGGATGAACTGGCCGCCCCCTCTGCTGTTGTGCCATCAGCGGGGGAGGGAGCGTCTGTAGTCTCTGCCGGTGTGGCGTCAGTGGAGGGAGGAAGCGGCCGTCCTGTCTGCCGGTGTGGCGTCAGTGGAGGGAGGAAGCGGCCGTCCTGTCTGCCGGTGTGGCGTCAGTGGAGGGAGGAAGCGGCCGTCCTGTCTGCCGATGTAGCTTTTATGGAGAACCTGCTGAGGACCTTACTGATCCCAAGAATGGGAGCCCAAAGTTACATGTCTGATTTGGATCAATATTGAGCATGTGTGACCACCGCTGCTATAGAGAGTGACTTGGGCCGTGGTCGCTCATGCTCAGTACAGCTTCAGTCACTCGGGATTCCACTTTATGTAATTTTTTATTTTGATCTGAATTTTCTTTTTTGGATCTGTAATTTGTTCTGTTACAGAACTTGAACCCTGCGATGAACTGTACACTGCACTCCAATACTTTAGTAATGGCCCCCTCCTATGAAGTGGGAGTACAAACATGATGGAAACTGGGGGGCTTCAGTAAACCCCTGGCTGCTGTAACCCCATCGCCCCCCTGTGATCAGAAGGTATGATCACGGCTAGCTCCGGTTGCAGCAGTTAACCCCTTAGATGCTGCTGTTTATCGTGACTGCGGCATCCCGGCGGTCTGACTGCTGCGATCGGTTATCCTCTGGAGAGTTGTGGCAGGAACTTCTGCCGTCCTGAAATGTATCTGATTGAGGATTGAAAACGAATATGGAGCTAAAAATAACAGTGTTCCTCTCCGCAGGTCAAGGTCCAAAGTTTGTAAAAATCTTCATAAACCTCCCGCGCTCCATGGATTTTGATGAAGCCGTGAGGAGCGAACCGACCCAAGCGCTGGAGATGACGGCGGACGACATTAAGGAGGACGGCATCGTGCAGCTCCGCTACGTGAAGTTCCAGAACGTAAACAGTGTAACGGTAAGTCAGCCGTGGTCAGTAACACTTCAGCAATTTTTTTTTTTATTTTATTTTTTTTTTAGAATATCTTTCATCTTACTCCATTGCTCTTTAGCTGATGCTGTACTACAATTCCCAGCATGCCTTGCATAGAAGGTTTTAGTTTTTACACTCTATTGTTGAATAGGGCTTGGAAAAACAAGACCTTTTGCAATTTACTGCTTATTAAAGTGTTAAGCCGTTCTTGAGATATTAACACTTTTGTTTACAGCTCATTCGTTGCCTTGGAGACCGACCACCGGTAAAGAGTTTGTAAACACTCCGCATGTCTCGCTGCTTAGCAACGGCGGTCTGTCTCCAAGGCAACGAGCTGTGAATAAAAGTGCGTTTTTCATATATCTGAACGGCTGAAAATTTTAATAAGGAGTAAAATGAAAAATTGTTTGTATGTATAAGTACTAACCAACAATGTCCATTTCTGAGGATGGAAATTATCCCTTTTATCTTGGTGGGATCGGTTCACCAAAGGTGAAAAAGTGCACAACTTTAATTTTTGGGTTCGGTGGGGGGTGTACGAGGTCAGACCTCCAGCAATCATTACGTGATGACATATTATCACGTTTTATACCCTATAACGTGGGGTTCAGGAAGCTGAATACATATATCTGTTTGTCGGGGACATAGAGAGAACATTGCTGTCTCGCCATAACTTTCACATCTCCGAGGTCTTTATCATTTGGATCTACCAAGTTTAAAAAAAACCCCTAAAAATAAGAGTTTCCTCCACGTCATAGGCGACTAAAGTATGAGGTCTGCAACAAACAGCTCCCCATATCTCAGCTTCTTGCCGTATAGTAGAATGTTGTAGTCGTCTGAAGCCGCATTTTAATTTTTTAGTTTTTTTATAATTTTCAGTTTTTATTTTGAGATCAAAGGATCTTCCAAGACTTTTGATAACTTGGTAGTGTGAAAAGATTGCTATGAAATACTTCAGAGGGTTCCCCGTCCTTTCAGTCACTTGACCCTTAAGGCCACTGATGGACAGGACAATCCCGGAGGAGACCACAGGGGCCGTGGGAGATCAGAGTGATAAGGAACGCTTATTTCTTTATACCTGTTCCTTTTGGTTTGGCAACTTTTTTTTTTTCAAAAGTTCTAGAAAAAGTTTTCCAAAAACTTTTTTTCGATATGTCAAAAGTTTTGACTTACTGTGTCGAGACCTTCATCAACCGAGCAGCAGAAGAACTCTGATTCTGTCCTGGTGACTGACGGCTGAGGTCTCATAATGATCATCATTGGGGGGGGGGGGGGAGGGGGCGGAACTGTGCATGGACATCCACAAGGTAAATTGACGTAGTTATTTAATTTCATTTATAAGATTTAATTTTTATTTATTATTTTAGTAAAATCCTCTACAATATAAACTCAGCTCAGAAACTTTGCGGGCAGTAAGGGCCGTTCTGTGAAGGTCCTTTTTTTTTCCTAATTGGCGGGGCCGCGTCGGCCTCATTAGCGTGCTTCATTGCTCCAGCTCTCATAGATAAATTATTTTTAAGTTTCATTTCCGCTCCGTATCATCCACCAGCCTTTAAATAACCCATTCTGCGGCGCGGCACACAGGTGGCTGCTCCAGAATGACTTTGCTAGGACAGCTCCAATTTGCAAAATCTGTGAAATCTGCTCGGCTAATTGATATGTGAACTAATTAAATTATGTCTTTTATTGCTCGGCCACCTGATCCCACAAAAGTGCGTTCACACCAGATTTATCACGTCTATCCCCCAGTGTCTTCCTAACCGGCCGCTAATCATTCTTCTTTCAGCTATTTGTCCAGTCCAATCAGGGTGACGAGGAGGCGACAAGAATCACATACTTCACTTTTATTGGGACCCCCGTACAGGCGACGAATATGAACGACTTCAAGAGGGTGAGTCAGGGGGGGGGTTGGATATGGGAACCATTCACATTACACTCGATATTTTGCAAAAAAGGAAGAATATTCAGATGTGGAAAATTCTGCTCCAGCTTACCAAAACGGCACTTGGGTAAAACGAAATCTCGGCTCAAGTGCTACTTTTTTAACTCCTTAAAATGTAAATTTTACGAAAAATTCGTACGGTTTCTAGAAACAAAGCATGAACTACTCCTCCTTCTCCCAGTACAAAAGTTAAGAGAGAAGTTTATTTATTTTTTTTTATTTGCCATTGCCACATCCGCAAAAGTCCAATGTGAAAAATATAGAAATATTTAACTCCAAATATACATACATCCCAGAATTGTTTTTTTTTTTTTCGCCTGTTGCTTCCCACTCTTCTCCCCCAAATTTTGCAATAAAAAGCGACTAAAAGATCGTAAGAAAAAAAGTCTGTTCGGTATTCCTGCACATGTGATAGATAGATATAGATATATATATATATATATTTAGGAAAATGTTAGTTATTTAATCCATAAAGTAAATAGAAAATCTTTGAGTCGCCAGATCCAGAATTGACATTTTTATGGGTCACAACAACATCGCGAAAAATGCAAAATAAAGTGATCAAAACATCTTCTATGTAATCCAAAATGGTAGCAATAAAAACCACCGCCTGGCACACAAAAAAAATCCTGACATAACTTTTCTTATTAGTCGACAGAGCTAACAGTCCAAATGATACCCGGCACTTGCATCTTCTTAAAGGAATGGTTGAACAGGCTCACAGGCTATATGTTTCAGACCTGCATGGTCCTTTGACAAAGTACCATGTAGAGACATCTGAAACATGTTGCCTAAGAGCGCAGTAAATATTTATTTTCTGCCTCTTTTTTTTAATTTCTGTACTGTTGAGTTCAACCATTTTATTGATCCAGTGGTTAAAAAGGGACAAAAAAGATCTATTTTTTTTTTTTCAGAAGATATGGGTGCCGGCTATCGTTTGGACTGTTGCTATTACTGGAGTAATTTTTCTTTGGAAAAAAATTATTGCTCTTGGAAGAAGAGGAGAAAAAAAACGAACATCCCAAAAAAAAAGTCACCATGTCATGAAGGGGTTTACATTTATTTGGAATAATTTCTTTGCACAACAAAAATGTAGTTATTAAATGCTAACACTTTTTTTTTTTATTATTTATTTATTTAAAAAAAACAGCCCCCCCCCAAAAAAAAAAAACAAGCAAAAGTGCTGTAAAAAATACTCTAGCTTTTCATAGATGATGGTGTGTCCTTTTGGGATTGGTCATCAATGTGTGGGCGCACCTCTTGGCACTCCCATGGATGCGATTTCTGTAAAAGTGATGTAACAAAAACACAACTTTTTATTTTTTAAGAATAAAAAAAAAAATAAAAAATAAAAAATTAACATGTTTTAAGCAGCAAAAGCTAAAAATCCCAAATGGTCATCTGAACATTTATAAAATGCGGTAATAGAGGGTTAAAGAAACGCTAAACTTAGAAATCGAATAAATAAATGTAATAGACGACCTCCCCCTTAGACCCTTTTTGTCTGGTTTTTCTGCATTTGTTTTGTGGCAGAAATCCTAAACACAAGGGTTAATCTCCTCCTGATTTGGCTCCCAGCATATGTTTATTGCAGAGGGGGGAGGCTCCTGCTGCAGCTGGTTGTCTCACAGCCAGTCACAGGACAGTGAGGAAGAGGAGGAGGAGGCACGGACTCCTGGGATTTTCTTTACAACCAAAACTTATGTTTTTATTTTTTCATGTGCTTTGTTTTGTTAATGTTCCCTTTTTTTTTTTTTTTTTTTTTAATGTTTTTCCAACTTCTTTTGACTCTCCTTCCAGGTTGTAGGCAAGAAAGGAGAGAGCCACTGAGCGGATGTACGTCGGGAGGAAAGTCGCTGTTACACACTTTGGGTCGTCACCACAAGAAGCATTTTCCGAAAAAAGTTTTAATGTCCCATTCAGAATATAATTCTCAAATAAACTTTTTTTTTTTTTTTGTTGTTGCTCTTTTTTGTTAAGTTTCATAACTGTGGTTTTATTGGAATCTGCCTCCGCCCATTTGTAAATAAATAGAACTACTTTTGCCAAATCACTTTTGTGTCTCAGGACTTTAATGAGCATCTTGTTATATATATTGGTTCCAGACAGAATTGATTTAAAAAAAAAAAAAAAAAAAAAATTTTTTGGGTCCCCGTTATTGTTCTCAGGTGTCACAATTGACAGCAGGTGCATCATGAAATCACTTCTTTGAAGCTGCTTCTTGTGGAATATACCCCCCCCCCCCTCCTCCTTGCGCGCGTCTCAGCCCCCATCCTCCGCGCGCACAATGAAAGCCCTCCGCAGCAGCTAGTCAGCCGGAGTATATGACTGTAGGAAATGCTGCCCCCTTGTGGTTATAGACTTCTGAACACCCGTTAGTAAAAAGTGTAGAAAGAAACCCCCCAACCCCAAAAATGTTATCCCCCCCCCCCCCCCCAAGATATCACTGTCTCTCATACAAAGTGCTATCGTTAGAATAATATAAGTAACGCTAACTACAGATAGTATCGCCTCTCTTTTCCTTGAATAATGTAATGCAGGTACAGAAAGTACTGCCTCCCTGTAATAATGTAGGAACAGATATTACTGCCTCCCAGTTTTTTTCCTTATATTACATGTAGTACTGCCTTCCAGTCTGTCCCTATAATGATGTTGGTATAGATGGTACTGCCTCCCAGTCTGTCCCTATAATGATGTTGGTATAGATGGTTCTGCCTCCCAGTCTTTATATTTATCTGGTTTCAGGTAGTGTTGCCTCCCAGTATCTTCCTATAATACAGATAGTAGTACGGTTTCCCAGGCTTTCATTCTAACACTGTAGGTACAGATAGTACTGCCTCCCTGTCTCTTCCTACAGTACAGGTGCAGATAGTATTCCTTCTCTGTCTATCCCTAGAATAACATAGGTACAGATAGTACTGCCTCCCCATTTCTTCCTATAATGTTAGATAATACTATCTCCCAGTCTCTCCCTCTAATGTAGGTACAGATAGTACTGCCTCCCAGTCTCTTCCTATAATACAGATGGTACTGCCTCCCAGGTTTTCATTATGATACTGTAGGTACAGATAGTACTGCCTCCCAGTCTCTTCCTATAATACAGGAGCAGATCGTATTCCTTCTCAATCTTTCCCTAAAATAAAGTAGGCACAGATAGTACTGCCTCGCAGTCTCTCCCTATACTGTAGGCACAGATAGTACTGCCTCCCAGTCTCTCCCTGTACTGTAGGCACAGATAGTACTGCCTCCCAGTCTCTCCCTGTACTGTAGGCACAGATAGTACTGCCTCCCAGTCTCTCCCTGTACTGTAGGCACAGATAGTACTGCCTCCTCATCTCTCCCTAGTACCGCCTTTCTGTCACCATATGATAATGTAGATACTGAATTATCCATAAGAAATTAACCCCCTCGATAAGAGATCGGCTCCAAAGTCCATCTCCATATGGGGTTGTGTTCTGCGGGACCCCCGGAGCTAATTCTTGTATGAGGCAGGTAATCTATACAGAGAAACTGTTAGAACAACTCTCTGCTGCCCTGTCCTGTCTCCTTTCTCTACCATTAGACCTGATTCCTTTTCCTTCCCAGTTTCCATCGGCCCTTCAGTGTCCGGCCTGACACCTACTCCTGGGCAGACGCTGGTGCGCCGGTCTCCACATGGAGTGACTGGTTTTGCGCTGTTTCTCGATATACATCTGTAAATGTTTCCTTATTCAGGAGTAATGGGATGAGGTCGCAGGTTGGAGAAGATGTGCAGCTGGATAAGACCCTGCTGGAGACAGCGAGCTTTACCAAAGAGGGTGAACTGCTTAGGATGAGGGGAACTCCAGGAGGATGAATAGAGGTGACATGGATGTAGAGCAGATAAAAAGCAGCAGTGCTCGCTCTAATGGATCTGTATGTCCCTGTTCACATCAAAATAAAATTGCACTGAACACAATCACAGCCTACAGAGCCTTATGTTGGCCAATAACAGTGTGCTTTACACCACTCCATCCGACGCTCAGCATTGTGCTTGGTGATGTACGGCTGCATTCAGCTGCTCTGCCATGAAGCCCTCGGGGAGGAGGGGGAGATTTGTGCTGATGTTATACCAGAGGAGGTCTGGACTCTGCAGTTATGGGGCAGGGGGGCCGAGGCTGTACACTGGGGGGCCATGAGGATGGAGGCTGTACACTGGGGGGCCATGAGGATGGAGGCTGTACACTGGGGGGCCATGAGGATGGAGGCTGTACACCGGGGGCAATGGGGCCAAATAAGAAAGTTGAATTTAATGATTAAGACGTGTGTTCCAATACTTTCCTCCATATGGTGTATCTTTTAGGTTAGCAGGGGCACTGCCATTTGTAATGGTGGGCTTAACCTCTTCTTTTGGCAGAGTTTAAAAAAAAAAAAAGAAGCTAATTCTGTTGCATCTCCAATCTCTACTTTCTGCTGGAGAAGAGCAAATTTCCCAAAATTCACTCTAATTAGCAGGCAAATGTCATTCGGTCCAAATAAAATTCACCTGAATCAAAGTTGCCATGACAAAACGTTTATTATAGTTTTAGATCTATCCAGATCCCAGATCACGAAAAATGAGGATTCTGTTTGAATCTGAAGTTTTTGTGAAATATACAACAAATTTGATTCGACAACAGTGATTCATTCACTCATCTCTTCTTACCACCCACCCGGTCTGTCTCTTTGTCTCATCTCTCATTTAATCATCTCCCCTCTTTCTTCCTTCATCCCTCTTCTCTATCACCGCTTCTCTTATCTCCTTTCTTTTGTCTCTCATCTCTCCTTTCTCTTTTCTATCCCCTCTTCTCTGTCCACCTCTCCTCCCTTCTCTCCCTTTCTCTTCCCTTCAGTCTCTCTCTCCTTCCTCTTTTCCGCATCTCTCCTCTTCTTTTTCCTCCCTCTCTCCTTTCTCCCGCCTCTTTCTGCTCATCTTTTCTCACCGTTTCTTGCCACTCTGTTTTTGTCTCTTTGGTCTCCCCTCTTTCCTCCTCTTCTTGCTGGTGTATGACTTCTCTTGCTCTGTCTCTTCTCTTTTCTTTCCCCTCTTTCTCTTTTCTCTCTCCTCTTGTCTTTATTTTGGTCTTTCCTCAAGTTTTTTTCTCCTCTTCTTTCGTTTCTCGTCTCTACTTCTCACTGCTTACCTTTTTCTCTACTCTCCCTCTACTCCTCCCTTCTGACTCTCTATCCTCTCATCTCTATTTTCATCTGACCTCTATTCTTTGTCCTCCTCTCTTTATCCTCTTCTATCTCCTCTCTTCCTTCCTCTCTTCTCACTCTACCTTGCCCGTCTCTCTTCGCTCTCCCATCTTCTTGTCTCTTGCCTGTGTCTTCTTTTGTCTTGCATCTGTTCTTTACCCTCTTTCACCTCTCGTCTCGTCTCCCCTCTTCTCCTTTCTCTCATCTCTACTTTCTCCTTTGTCTCCCCTCTTCTCCTTTTTCATATTTCTTCTCTCTCCATTCCTCTCTTCTCACTGTGGTCGCCTCTTCTCTTCCTTATATTTTCCCTTCTGTCTTTCTCCCATCAATCATATCTTTGTTTGCCCCAATTCTTTCCCCTCCCTCCTTTTCTTTCATCTTTTTTTTTATCCTCTCTACTCCCCCTTCTTCTTTCTCTTTTCATCCCTCTTTTTCTCTCCTCTCTTCTCTTTTTCTCCCATCTATTCTTTCATCTCTTTCGCTCTCTCCCCTTTTTCTTTTCATTTGTTTTTTCCCTCTCCTCTCCATTTTCCCCATTTCACTTTCTTTCCTCTCCTCTTTCTTACTTTATAAAGTAAAATTTATTCCCTTTAAAAAAAAATTATAAAAATGACAATCAATGAATAATGCCCAGACCGCTGTGAAAAGCAGTGTCCGAAAAACCACACCCCATTTTACTAATGTAAACCTGGACTAGAATGGCATAAAAAAAAAAAAAAAAGGTATAAAAGCAAAGCAGATCCAGACTGCATGCACTATTAAATAGATCCTAGACTTGGTGAGGCTGTTGTACTTACTGTGACAATACACATCACAATGGCTGTATAATTGTTTTCTAAATTTGTCTTGCCCAATATTAAAATTAGAATTTCATATTAAAATGAGCATTTTAGGAGGTTATTAGCAATATACAGTAATTCTGACATGTATTTTCACAATAAACACACCAACCTCAACAGGTCTAAGATCTATTTTGTAACTTATGCAGTTTGTATTATGAAATTTGCTGACTATAACCTTGATTACCTCACTATAAGACACCCTAAAATCTTAGGTTTAGGTAAAAAGGATAAATGACAAGATTAATATCGCAGTTTGGCTGGGCTTAATCTAACAAGGACAGATTCAGGATTACCGACAACTTGTTACTCCATTTAACTCTAACTCCCACCGATCGTCAGAGCGGCACCCTGTTCTGGAGATTATTTGTGACCCCGAATAGTGATACTCCCAGAGATGAGGATCCATTGGGTTGGTGATAATTTTTGTAGGCTGGACTAATTACCTCTTTAAATTGCAAGTTTGACGTTTAATGCTCCCATACCTTCACGTAATACCCCTGTATAGTTCTTAAAAAAATGTGCTTTGCCTAAAAATCAATCAGTGCTTTAAAGATTTGCAGCCACTTAAAGCTGTCCCTGTTCTACAAATTGTGCTTTCACTAATGGATATTCAGTAGAGATGAGCAAATTGTTTTGAAATTCGAGTTCACTATCTACTCTAAATTTTCCCAGGAAGTTCGATTTGACAAATGCCAGAATAATGAGCGAGAGAGAATGTTTAAAGGCATTTTTATTACTTACTGCAAAGTCAAAAGTTTACATGCACTAAGATTACTATGCCTTTAAACAATTCTGGACTGCCCATATGATGGTGTTATGTGTTTGGAAGCTTCTGATAGGTTTTTTTTTTTGCAACATCTGAGTTAATTAGAGACACACCTGTGGATGTATTTTAATGCACACCTGAAACACACTGCTTTTTTGTGTAGCATCATGGAAAAGTCTAAAGAAATCAGCCAAGATATCAGGAAGAGAATTGTGGACTTGCAGAAGTCTGGCTCATCCTTGGATACAATATAAAGATACCTGAAGGTGCCTCGTTGATCTGTACAAACACTTATACAGAAGTACAAACAAGATGGGAATGTCCAGCCATCATACCGTTCAGGAAGGAGACAGGTTCTGTGTCCCAGAGATGAACGTGCTTTGGTCTGACATGTGCATGTCAACCCAAGGACAAAAGCAAAGGACCTTGTGAAGATGATGGCGGAAGCTTGTACAATAGGTGGTCAATAACCACAGTGAAACGAGTACTGTATCAACATGGGCTGAAAGGTCACTCTGCCACGAAGAAGCCATTACTCCAAAAGAAACATAAAAAAAGCCGGGTTAATTTTTGCAAATGCACACAGGAACAAAGACCTTAATTTTTGGAGACATGTCCTGTGGTCTGATGAAACTAAAATTGAACTTTTTGGCCATAATGACCATCGTTACGTTTGGAGGACAAAGGGAGTAGCTTGGAAGCCTAAGAACACCATCCCAACTGTGAAACACGGGGGTGGCAGCATCATGTTGTGGGGTTATTTTGCTGTAGAAGGGACTGGTGCACTTCACAAAATAGATGACATCATGAGAAAAGAAGATTATGTGGCTATACTGAAGCAACATCTCAAGACATCAGCCAGGAAGTTAAAGCTTGGGTGGAAATGGGTCTTCCAAATGGACAATGACCCAAAGCATACTGACAAAATAGTAACAAAGTGGCTTAAGAATAACAAAGTCAATGTTCTGGAGTGGCCATCACAAAGCCCTGATCTCAATCCTATTGAAAATTTCTGGGTAAAGCTGAAAAGGCTGCGAGCAAGGCGACCTACAAACCTGGATCAGTTACACCAGTTTTGTCAGGAGGAATGGGCCCAAATTCCGACCAACTATTGTGAGAAGCTTGTGGAAGGAGATCCCAAACGTTTGACCCAAGTCATTCAGTTTAAGGGCAATGGTATCAAATACTAATGAAATGTATGGAAACTTTTGACTTTGCAGTAAGTAATAAAAATGCCTTAAAACATTCTCTCTCTTTCATTATTCTGGCATTTGGCAAATATTAAAAATGATGGTAATCCTAATTGACCTAAAACGGGAAAGGTTTATTCTGATTTCATGTCAGATATTAAGAAAAACATGGATATATGTCTCCTGCCTCACAGACACCGCGACTCTCCTGCCTCACAGACACGGTGACTCTCCTACCTCACAGACACAGTGACTCCCTTACTTCACAAACACAGTGACTCTCCTGCCTCACAGACACAGTGACTCCCTTACTTCACAAACACAGTGACTCTCCTGCCTCACAGACACAGTGACTCTCCTGCCTTACAGACACGGTGACTCTCCTGCCTCACAGACACGGTGACTCTCCTACCTCACAGACACCACGACTCTCCTGCCTCACAGACACAGTGACTCCCTTACTTCACAAACACAGTGACTCTCCTGCCTCACAGACACAGTGACTCTCTTGCCTGACAGACACGGTGACTCTCCTGTCTCACAGACACGGTGACTCTCCTGCCTCACAGACACGGTGACTCTCCTGTCTCACAGACACGGTGACTCTCTTGCCTCACTGATACGGTGACTCTCCTGCCTCACAAACACGGTGACTCTCGTACTTCACAAACACAGTGACTCTCCTGCCTCACAGACACAGTGACTCTCCTGTCTCACAAACACGGTGACTCTCCTGCCTTACAGACACCGTGACTCTCCTGCCTCACAGACATGGTGACTCTCCTGCCTCACAGATACAGTGACTCTCCTACCTCACAGACATGGTGACTCTCTTACTTCACAAACACGGTGACTCTCCTGTCTCACAGACATGGTTTCTCTCCTGCCTCACAGATACAATGACTCTCTTGCCTCACAGACACAGTGACTCTCTTGCCTGACAGACACGGTGACTCTCCTGCCTCACAAACACGGTGACTCTCTTACTTCACAAACACAGTGACTCTCCTGCCTCACAGACACAGTGACTCTCCTGCCTCACAGACACAGTGACTCTCCTGCCTCACAAACACAGTGACTCTCCTGCCTCACAAACACAGTGATTCTCCTGCCCCACAGATACGGTGACTCTCTTGCCTGACAGACACGGTGACTCTCCTGTCTCACAAACACAGTGACTCTCCTGCCTCACAAACACAGTGACTCTCCTGCCTCACAAACACAGTGACTCTCCTGCCTCACAAACACAGTGATTCTCCTGCCCCACAGATACGGTGACTCTCTTGCCTGACAGACACAGTGACTCTCCTGCCTTACAGACACAGTGACTCTCCTGCCTCACAGACACCGTGACTCTCCTGCCTCACAGACACGGTGACTCTCCTGCCTCACAGATACAGTGACTCTCCTACCTCACAGACATGGTGACTCTCTTACTTCACAAACACGGTGACTTTCCTGTCTCACAGACATGGTTTCTCTCCTGCCTCACAGATACAATGACTCTCTTGCCTCACAGACACAGTGACTCTCTTGCCTGACAGACACGTTGACTCTCCTGCCTCACAAACACGGTGACTCTCTTACTTCACAAACACAGTGACTCTCCTGCCTCACAGACACAGTGACTCTCCTGCCTCACAGACACAGTGATTCTCCTGCCTCACAGATACGGTGACTCTCTTTCCTGACAGACACGGTGACTCTCCTGTCTCACAAACACAGTGATTCTCCTGCCTCACAGACACAGTGACTCTCCTGCCTCACAGACACAGTGACTCTCCTGCCTCACAGACACAGTGACTCTCTTGCCTGACAGACACGGTGACTCTTCTGTCTCACAGACACGGTGACTCTCTTGCCTGACAGACACGGTGACTCTCCTGTCTCACAGACACGGTGACTCTCTTGCCTGACAGACACGGTGACTCTCCTGTCTCACAGACACAGTGACTCTCCTGTCTCACAGACACGGTGACTCTCCTGCCTCACAGACACGGTGACTCTCCTGTCTCACAGACACGGTGACTCTCTTGCCTCACTGATACGGTGACTCTCCTGCCTCACAAACACGGTGACTCTCGTACTTCACAAACACAGTGACTCTCCTGCCTCACAGACACAGTGACTCTCCTGTCTCACAAACACGGTGACTCTCCTGCCTTACAGACACCGTGACTCTCCTGCCTCACAGACATGGTGACTCTCCTGCCTCACAGATACAGTGACTCTCCTACCTCACAGACATGGTGACTCTCTTACTTCACAAACACGGTGACTCTCCTGTCTCACAGACATGGTTTCTCTCCTGCCTCACAGATACAATGACTCTCTTGCCTCACAGACACAGTGACTCTCTTGCCTGACAGACACGGTGACTCTCCTGCCTCACAAACACGGTGACTCTCTTACTTCACAAACACAGTGACTCTCCTGCCTCACAGACACAGTGACTCTCCTGCCTCACAGACACAGTGACTCTCCTGCCTCACAAACACAGTGACTCTCCTGCCTCACAAACACAGTGATTCTCCTGCCCCACAGATACGGTGACTCTCTTGCCTGACAGACACGGTGACTCTCCTGTCTCACAAACACAGTGATTCTCCTGCCTCACAGACACAGTGACTCTCCTGCCTCACAGACACAGTGACTCTTCTGCCTCACAGACACAGTGACTCTCTTGCCTGACAGACACGGTGACTCTCCTGTCTCACAGACACGGTGACTCTCTTGCCTGACAGACACGGTGACTCTCCTGTCTCACAGACACAGTGATTCTCCTGCCTCACAGACACAGTGACTCTCCTGCCTCACAGACACAGTGACTCTTCTGCCTCACAGACACAGTGACTCTCTTGCCTGACAGACACGGTGACTCTCCTGTCTCACAGACACGGTGACTCTCTTGCCTGACAGACACGGTGACTCTCCTGTCTCACAGACACAGTGACTCTCCTGCCTCACAAACACAGTGATTCTCCTGCCTCACAGATACGGTGACTCTCTTGCCTGACAGACACGGTGACTCTCCTGTCTCACAAACACAGTGATTCTCCTGCCTCACAGACACAGTGACTCTTCTGCCTCACAGACACAGTGACTCTCTTGCCTGACAGACACGGTGACTCTCCTGTCTCACAGACACGGTGACTCTCCTGTCTCACAGACACAGTGACTCTCCTGCCTCACAGACACGGTGACTCTCCTGCCTCACAGACACAGTGACTCTTCTGTATCACAGACACAGTTATTATCCTGCCTTACAGACCCAGTGATTCTCCTTCACAGACAGTAACTCTTCTATCACTCCCTATTAATTAAATCTTCAATATTTTGTTTTTCCTACACACTAATCTTCAATGCTGCGCTGTTACACCCTGTCAGTGATTTTATTTGTTGTTTTATGGCTTTCTCTCCCTATCTCTACTGGTGAGCTATGAGCTGTGATGTCCTCTCACTATCGAGATTCACCACTAAATGGCTGCTGCATTCCCTGCCTCTGATTTTATTCAGTCTCTACTGATTGGCTGAGCTATCCCATGTGATGTGAGGGGTGAAGGCATTATAAGGGAAGCCCATGTGGCCAAGTATGAGGTCATGTGATCCTTCTCTTGCTGATGCAATCTTCTGCAATGTGTAAAATGGCAGCATCCATTCGTGCAAAATGAATTGCAAATTGTGCAAATTCTCCTGTTTCAATGAATTCTTTAAACTTTTACTTGATTTTAACTCAGAACGAATCTCTAATATTCTGCATATATCTGTATAAATTCACCAGCTCCTGTGTAACCTGTACATCGTTTTTCTGTACCAAATCTAAACCAAACTTTAAACCTTATAGTGATCTGAGTCCAGTTCAGCAGAATCGCAGGAGATCCGTTTTTTTCACCGATGTCATATTCTGGCCACTAGATGTCAGTAGCAGCACAGCTAAGTCTTTCCTTTTCACATATGATCTATTATAATGAGCCTCTATCTGCCGGAGCAATTGTTTATCTCTCCTCACATTTCCCCCTTTACATACACTTATTAAATCCTGGATTCTGTCACATCTGCGTTTCAATTAATTTTATGTACATGTTAAGAAAGCAACTTTTAAGTCCGCCCATTATAGATAAGACGTAGCGAAATCCCGGCGTCTTATAAAATATATTAGCTTCTGACCCGGTGCGGCAAATAGAGCGACCGTCGCCAAACTTTGCTACAAAGTGTCCGCACGTAATTCCAGCAATGTGACGGAGGAGGTGAAATTACATTGTGCTCAGGTCTGAGGTGCGGAGTTGTTACAAAACTGCAGCTGATAACTTTCCTATTCAGTGACGGCCGCCGGGACAATGAATCTATTGTATATTTAATGAAGGAACAGACACGATGATTAGACGACGACGAGTCCTCCGCCAGGGCCACAAGGAACCGCAGCGCAGAAGTGTAACACAACATTAGTGTCAGGGGAGAAAACCCAGAAGGAAATGATTAATAATAATAATATCAATATCATCATTATTACTGCTACTATCATTATTATATCATTATTAGTACTACTAACGCTTTCATTGTTATTACTACTACTATTATCATCATCATCATTATTATTATTGGTATTATTATTATCACAACTACTATTATTATACTACTAGTATTATCATCAATATTATTACCAGTACTACTACTATTACCTATTATACCATCAACATCATTATATTATTATACTACTATCCTAGCATCCACTACTATCATTATTATATCATTATTAGTATTATTAGTACTACTAACGCTTTCATTGTTATTACTGCTACTATTATCATCATCATCATTATTATTATATTATTATTGGTATTATTATCACAACTACTATTATTATTATTATTATAGCGCCATTTATTCCATGGCGCTTTACATGTGAAAAGGGGTATACATACAAGAACAATTACAATAATCTTGAACACAATGTGACAGCAACTGGTACAGGAGGAGCGAGGACCCTGCCCGCGAGGGCTCACAATCTACAAGGGATGGGTGAGGATACAGTAGGTGAGGGTAGAGCTGGTCGTGCAGCGGTATGGTGGAGCGAGGGTTACTGCAGGTTGTAGGCTTGTCGGAAGAGGTGGGTCTTCAGGCTCCTTTTGAAGGTTTCCACGGTAGGCGAGAGTCTGATGTGTTGGGGTAGAGAGTTCCAGAGTAGGGAGGAAGCACGGGAGAAATCTTGTATGCGATTGTGGGAAGAGGAGATAAGAGGGGAGTAGAGCAGGAGATCTTGTGAGGATCGGAGGTTGTGTGCAGGTAAGTGCCGAGAGACTAGGTCACAGATGTATGGAGGAGACAGGTTGTGGATGGCTTTGTATGCCATGGTTAAGGTTTTGAACTGGATTCTCTGAGGAATGGGGAGCCAGTGAAGAGATTGACAGAGGGGGGAGGCCGGGGAATAGCGGGGGGACAGGTGGATTAGTCGGCAGCAGAGTTTAGGATAGATTTGAGGGGTGCAAGAGTGGTAGAAGGGAGGCCACAGAGCAGGAGGTTGCAGTAGTCGAGGCGGGAGATGAGGGCGTGCACTAGTGTTTTTGCAGATTCATGGTTGAGGATTGTGCGGATCCGGGAGATATTTTTGAGTTGGAGTCGGCAGGAAGTGGAAAGGGCTTGGATATGTGGTTTAAAGGAGAGATCAGAGTCCAGGGTTACCCCGAGGCAGCGAGCCTGAGGGACTGGGGAGAGTGGACAGCCATTGACATTGATAGATAGGTCAGGTGTGGGGGGGGGGTGAATGGGATGGCGGAAAGATGATGAATTCTGTTTTGTCCATGTTAAGTTTTAGAAATCTAGCAGAGAAGAAGGATGGAATAGCGGACAGACATTGTGGAATTTTGGTTAGTAGGGAGGAGATATCGGGTCCAGAGAAGTAGATCTGTGTGTCGTCAGCATAGAGGTGATACTGAAAGCCGTGAGACTCTATGAGCTGTCCCAGGCCTAAGGTGTAGATGGAGAAAAGCAGAGGTCCTAGGACTGAACCTTGGGGGACACCGACAGATAGGGGGTGAGATGAAGAGATGGTGCGTGAGTGGGAGACACTGAATGTCCGGTCTGTTAGGTATGAGGAGATCCAGGATAGGGCTAAGTCTGTGATGCCGAGAGATGAGAGAGTCTGGAGTAAGAGGGAATGGTCTACTGTGTCGAAGGCAGATGACAGGTCTAGGAGGAGGAGGAGAGAGTAGTGTCGCTTAGATTTGGCGGTTAGTAGGTCGTTGGTGACTTTAGTCAGTGCAGGTTCAGTAGAATGGTGCGGTCGGAAACCAGATTGTAGGTGGTCGAAGACGGAGCAGGAGGAGAGGTGGGAGGACAGTTCAGAATGGACGTGTTGTTCCAGTAGTTTTGAGGCATAGGGGAGAAGTGATATGGGGCGATAGCTAGTCAGAGAGGATGGGTCAAGGGAGGGCTTTTTGAGGATGGGTGTGATTGAGGCATGTTTGAAGCATGAGGGGAAGACACCAGTTGTTAGTGACAGGTTAAAGAGGTGGGCTAGGGTTGGGATGAAGATAGTGGTAAGGTTTGGTATGAGGTGGGACGGGATTGGGTCAAGTTCACAGGTGGTGAGGCATGATTTGGAGAGTAAAGAGGAAAGTTGATCTTTCGTAATGGTGGAGAAGGTGGTTTTGGAGGAGAAGGGTTGAGTAGGTGTGGGGAGGGGCTGTGGGGGCTTTAGGCAAAAGCTTTGTCTGATGGTGTCAATCTTCTGCTTGAAGAATGAGGCAAAGTCTTCGGCTGAAATAAGAGGAGAGGGAGGAGACACTGGGGGACGGAGGAGAGAATTGAAGGTGTTGAATAGTTGTTTGGGGTTGTGAGACAGGGAGGATATGAGGGATGCGAAGTATGTTTGTTTTGCTGCAGTGAGTGTGGACTTGAAGGTAGTGAGGGATTGTTTGAATGCAATGAAGTGCTCATTGGAGTGGGACTTTTTCCATCTACGCTTGGCAACCCTGGAGGCCCGTCGCAGTTCTTTAGTTAGGCTGGTGTGCCAGGGTTGTCTGTTGATTGTGCGAGCTTTGGTATGTGTGAGGGGGGCGACCGAATCGAGAGCCGCAGCTGTTGTGGTGTTGTATAAAGTGGCAGCAACATCTGCATCATGTAAGGAACTAATGTCTGTAAGAGGGAGAAGGGATTCAGAGAGTGAGTGTAGGTCAAGGTGTTTGAGATTTCTGCGAGCGAGGATATGCAAGTTTGTGGAATGGGGATTGTTGACCTGGAGAGGAGAGGGAAGAGAATGTAAGTAGGTTGTGGTCAGAGAGAGGGAGAGGTGAGTTAGAGAGGTTAGATAGGGAACAGAGGCGAGTGAAGATGAGGTCTAGCATGTGGCCGTCTTTTGGTGTGGAAGACCACTGAGTAAGACCGAAGGAGGAAGTAAGGGATAGACGCTTAGAGGCAGCTGAGAGGGAAGTGTCAATGGGGATGTTAAAGTCGCCCATGAGGATAGTGGGGATGTCAACGGAGAGGAAATGAAGTAGCCATGTGGTGAAGTGGTCAAAGAAAGTGGTGGTTGATCCTGGGGGGGCGGTAGATGACAGCCAGTTGGAGGTTGGAGGGGGATTAGATGCGCACGCAGTGCACTTCAAAAGAGGGGAGAATAATGGAGGGCGGCAGTGGGATATGGGTGAAGGAGCAGTTATCTGAGAGGAGGAAACCTATTCCTCCACCGTGCTTTCCGATATTTATTATCATCAATATTATTACCAGTACTACTACTATTACCTATTATACCATCAACATCATTATATTATTATTATTGCTACTATTATCATCAGCATTATTAATACTACTACTGATATCATCATTATATTATTATTAGTATTATTATTACTACTAATACTTTAGTTGTTATTACTTTTACTACTACTACTATCATCATCATCATTATATTTACTACTACTATTATCATAAATATTACTACTACTACTACAACTATTACCTCTTCTACTACTACTAATATCATCATTATATCATTATACCAGTACTATTATCATTATTATTACTACTATTAATATCATTACATTATTATACTAATATCATCACTATTAACATAATTATATTATTATTAATACTACTATTACTATTATTATTACCACTACTATTATGATCACCAATATTATTACCACTATCATCATCATTATATTATTATTATTCTACTACTATTATCATCATTAGTATTACTACAACTATTACTACTATTACTATTATCATCATTAGTATTATTACTATTAATATTATCACTAGTATTATTACTACTATTATCATCATTAATATTATTACTATTACTACTACTATTACTATTATCATCATTACTACTATTACTATTAGCATTAATATTACTACTATTATCCTAATTGGTATTTTTATTAATACTGCTGCTATTATCATCATTACATTAATATTCATATTATTACTATAATCATCATATTATTGCTACAGCTATTACTACTATTACTATCACTGCTGCTATTATTATTACTACTACTTTTATTATTTCTTCTCCTACTGTCATCATTGCTATTACTACTACTCTGTTACTACTGCACCTGCTATCATCATTTTTCTGCTTTTATTGATATTATTTTTATTGTCATTACTTGTATTACTACTATTATCCTTACTTCTTCTCCTGCCCCTGCCTCCTGAACTCCCCATCCAGTCTGCAAAAACAGCTCAGTTTTGTCTTTCTGAAGACAAGACAGACTGTCAGCTCGGTGAGGTATCAGATTACACCTATTATACCCTATGATGAGGGTATGGGTGAGGAGCAGAGTGAGAAAACAAGCAGAGAGAGACACAGAAAGATTGTGCTGGGCTTTTATCTCATCTCAGAGCTGGATTCACAGCTACACTGCACAGCGTTGCTCTATAATTTCCTCCATTCTGCTTCTGCTTTTCTCTGTCTTATACCTATAGAATAAAGAGCAGGAATCCCTCATATCTGTGTGTGCTGTGTATGGGAGGCTTCTTGTGCTGTGTATGGGAGGCTTAACCTGCCACCAGAGCTTATAACAGCTGATCGGTGAGGGGTGTTAGACCCCCACGGATCTGATATTGATGACCTGTCCTATCAATACAAAAATTAATAGCTTGTGACTGACCGGGCAACCCCTTTAAATTATTATTACATGTCAATCATTTTCTGCATGGTAATAAAATATTCTCTGGCTAAAAATTCATCTATCTATCTATTATCTATAATATAACGCTACAAGCGTTCCTCTGTCTGAAGCGTCTATAGACAGCACAAGCACGACACTCCTGCGCAGTCTGGCTCCAGACAGAAGAACACATGGAGCCATTACAGGGAAGAGGAGTGTATGGCGCCGGAGATCACGGTATGGATAGACACTGAACGCATACCGCGATCACTGGCGCCATACTTACCTGACCGGGAGGAGCGTTGCCGCAGCGCCTCTCTTTTTGCAGGAGACCGGGGCAGGAGTGAAGGGCATAGAACGGGCTAAATAGCTAGTCTATCTATATATCCATATATACCTATCTATCTATCTATCATCTATTATCTATCTATCCTTCTATCTATTATCTATCTATCTATCATCTATTATCTATCTATTATCTATTTATCATCTATCTATTATTTATCTATCTATTATCTATCTATTGTGTCTATCTACAGTTGAAACCAGAAGTTTCCATACACTGTATAAAAAGACAAATATGATGTTTTTCTCAATATCTGACATGAAATCAGAATAAACTTTTCCCGTTTTAGGTCAATTAGGATTACCATAATTTTTAATATTTACCAAATGGCAGAATAATGAGAGAGAGAGAATGTTTTAAGGCATTTTTATTACTTACTGCAAAGTCAAAAGTTTCCATACATTTCATTAGTATTTGATACCATTGTCCTTAAACTGAATGATTAGGGTGAAGTGTTTGGGATCTCCTTCCACAAGCTTCTCACAATAGTTGGTTGGAATTTGGGCCGTTTCCTCCTGACAAAACTGGTGTAACTGATCCAGGTTTGTAGGTCGCCTTGCTCGCAGCCTTTTCAGCTTTACCCATACATTTTCAATAGGATTGAGATCGGGGCTTTGTGATCGCCACTTCAAAATATTGACTTTGTTATCCTTAAGCCACTTTGTTACCATATTGGCAGTATGCTGTTCAGGTCATTGTCCATTTGGAAGACCCATTTCCACCCAAGCTTTAACTTCCTGGTGGATGTCTTGAGATCTTGCTTCAGTATTGCCACATAATCTTCTTTTCTCATGATGCCATCTATTTTGTGAAGTGCACAAGTCTCTCCTGCAGCAAAACAACCCCACAACATAATGCTGCCACCCCCGTGTTTCACAGTTGGGATGGTGTTCTTAGGCTTCCAAGCTTCTCCTCCAAACGTAACGATGGTCATTATGCCCAATAAGTTCAATTTTAGTTTCATCAGACCACAGGACATGTCTCCAAAAATTAAGGTCTTTGTTCCTGTGTGCATTTGCAAACATTAATCTGGCTTTTTTATGTTTCTTTTGGAGTAATGGCTTCTTCCTGGCAGAGTGGCCTTTCAGCCCATGTTGATACAGTACTCGCTTCACTGTGGATATTGACACAATCTTACCAGCTTCCATCATCATCTTCACAAGGTCTTTTGTTTTTGTCCTTGGGTTGACATGCACATGTCGGACCAAACCACGTTCATCTCTGGGACGCAGAACCCATCTCCTTCCTGATCGGTATGATGGCTGGACATTTCTATCTTAGGTATGAAACTTCCATACAATCCATAAAATGTGTCTGGAAGACTATAGTCAACTGACACCTGAAAACTCCGACCATGGATGACAAAAAGAAAAAAAGGAAAAGGAGAGAAGGTGTGCAATTAAAGATATTTAATCACGTGATAATATATAATTTCACAGCTTATTTCTGGAATAAGACAGGTGGGCATAAAAGGGGTCAATGCATAGCTCACACAAATATACCATCAAATGTATACAGCCATAGGTCCAAAAAATATATATTCAGTATAGTAATTGATTTACAGGGCAAATAACATGTTGTAATGAAACATGCTTAATAGTAAAAAGATTGTATCAATCCACATCAATTGTATATTACTATAATCACAAATAACCATATTTCTCTACAAACCACAAAGATTGTGAATAATCATGGCACAAAAGGACCAATAATAAGTAACCACGAAAATTAAAGAATTATGTTGCAGATAGAAAATATGGTTAGAAGATACCATGCTCAACTTAGGCAGAGTGTAGCACAGTGGACGAATCCCCTGTTTACAAACCCCAACGTACGTTTCCTCTTTTAGTTATAGCTTCATCAGGGGGGAATATGTACTTGCATATAATTGTTTGTACAGATGAACGAGGCACCTTCAGGTATCTTGAAATTGTACCCAAGGATGAGCCAGACTTGTGCAAGTCCACAATTCTCTTCCTGATATCTTGGCTGATTTCTTTAGACTTTCCCATGATGCTACACAAAGAAGCAGTGTGTTTAAGGTTTGCATTAAAATACATCCACAGGTGAGTCTCTAATTAACTCAGATGTTGTCAAAAAAACTATCAGAAGCTTCCAAACACGACATATGGGCAGTCCAGAATGGTTTAAAGGCATAGTAATCTTAGTGTATGGAAACTTTTCACTTTGCAGTAAGTAATAAAAATGCCTTAAAACATTCTCTCTCTCATTATTCTGGCATTTGGCAAATATAAAAAATAATGGTAATCCTAATTGACCTAAAACGGGAAAGGTTTATTTTGATTTCATGTCAGATATTGAGAAAAACATGCAGATGTGTCTTTTTATATAGTGTATGGAAACGTCTGGTTTCAACTGTATGTAGCTGTCATCTATCTATCTATTATCTATCATCTATCTATCTATTTTCTATCTATCATATATTATCTATCTATTATCTATCTATTATCTATCATCTATCTATCTATTATCTATCATCTATCTATTATCTATCTATTATCTATCATCTATCTATTATCTATCTATTATCTATCATCTATCTATTATCTATCTATTATCTATCATCTATCTATTATCTATTATCTATCCATCTATTATCTATCATCTATCTATTATCTATCTATTATCTATCTATCTATTATCTATCCATCTATCTATCATCTATCTATCTATCATCTATCTATTATCTATCCATCTATTATCTATCTATCTATCTATCTATCATCCCCCCTTAGTAATAAGTTTGCATGTTTCCTGCAGGATTTTATCTTCCTTTCTGCAGGATTGTGCGGTGATTTCTTGCTCGGCGGTGTAACGCGCCGCCTGTAATAATGGATACTACAGAGTATTCACATTGTACACGGTCTTCAAAGGAAACACAATGTTATTACAAGGCATACAAATGCGGACGCCATAGCTGGGATCCATGTAGTGTTATCTGTAAAGCACCTGGTGCCCTAATTCCTTCCTCGTGGAGACACCGGGGACCTGCCGGCGCAGTCACGACGATGCTAAGGTGCATTATTGAAGAACATCATTTAGGAAGCATTGGTTATGGCCTTTATTTAGACTTTTTCACACACTCACATAAATATTCATACCGCGCCATCTGTTTTCTCACTTTTGTATTAATTATGAGTGGGAAGATGTCTACGACAACACTACACATCTACCCCCCTATTCACTCCCTTTATAGACGCTCAATGACTTTACCTTTAATTACGGACAGCTTATTGTTCACTCCTAGTTGGGGGGGGGACACATGTTTGAGAAGGGAACATCTTAGCCTAATATGGAGCTAAGCTGAGTCTGGTGAATAATTTAGCAAAATGGAAATTGGTACCGTGTGAGTTATTATTTTCAGCCATTTCTTAGGACGTTATTACAAAAGAGAGAATGGATTTGAGGCGAATTGAATTGATTTAAAATTTTACCTAAAAATTAGAATTTGCCAGAAACCAATTTTTTTTTGTGATTCACTCAATTTTTAGGGCTGCGAAGGGGTTAAAAAATAAAAAAAATACACTGTAATCACCCCTTGCTTAAGACTGTAACCGAAGGGAGGAAGCAAAGCAGCAAGGGACCGGGTTACAGTGACCCGGTCCTTTGCTTTCTTGCTTCCTCCCTCTGGTTACGGTCTTCTCTTCGATCTTCATTCCTCACCATCTACGGCACCGACTAGGCATCAAATGGCATCGCAGGATAATCCATGTCATGATGTTGCATGAGTTCCCAGTCCGAGCCAGATGCCCCGAAAAGTGAGTGTGATGAAACAGCTTCTAATCTTAAGCCAGACATCTAGATTTGTTAAGCCAAAAGAAGTACACTATTGTGTTTGTGTTGACTTGTGAATGTGTGTTTTTCTGTGGCTGGTCAAAAAGGACATACAATTATTTGTATAAACCTGAATGTTAACTTTTCTTGGTCTGGAAACAATAATGTTTGTTAATATACTAATTGCATATTGTACTAAAGCCAGCTAGATATTGATTTACAAGAGCTCCCCTGCTATACCAACTATGTAAATTGATTAAATGCTCAAACAATGAGACCTGATCCCTGTGGAGTAATACCCTCCCTAATCCTTGTGTCCTTGAAAGAACTTGTGAACTATTTAAGGAACAAGGCCTCTCTAGCAGGCAGATTTTACAAAGAGAATCAAAGATCAGACAGACTCTTCAGGACATCAGCTTGATAGCATGGCTTGATCCAGAGAGACACAGATTTGGATTCTACATGATTCCGGCCGAGGAGTATATGGCCCTGACTGGAAGGATACAGATCTGCTCCATTGACAATCAGAGAACCCATGGATACATTTGGGGAGACCAGGTTGAGACGATGAAGTCATCTGGCCCCAGGGATGTGTTGTTTGGGGTTGCCAGGAGGGACCCTCCGGCCACCTGCAGCCCATGGAGACATTCGGAGAAGCCAGATTGGAACTAGCCAGTCATCTGGCCCCATGGAAACTCTTGGAGATGCCAAGGTAGGACCCCCGGTGCTCCTGCCTTGTACCTCAATGGACTGCTAGCTTCCTAAGCTTACCGCTATCTTCTCTCTGTGGGGACCCACCAGAAGCGGGGGCCACTGGTTGAGGTAGTTGTCCCTGGAAGTCCCAAAGTCACAGCTGCTCTATTCCCATCGGGCCAGGGTGAGACTGTGTAATGTTATTCCATCTTGGGTATTTGCTGGGACAGTTCTATGTGTTTATTGTCTGTTTGGTGGTTCAATAAAGTATTGCCACACTATTTTACCCTCACCCTGTGTTGTCTGAGTAGTATTACTCCCATGGAAGACACCGGGTCTTCACAGTGAGGATAGAAGAAAGACCGGATCTGGACAGAGAAAGCTAGCCAGCAGAGGACCGGGGTGGGGAGCTACAGCACCAGGACAGGTGTGGGGCGAGGTGAGTATAATGTCTGATATCTTTTAGCCCCTCTGTTTAGTATGTTCCGGGGTCTGGGATCTTTTTCCAACAAATACTGCAAATCAGATTTCCCAGCTGACTTCTAACTTCAAGATAATCAGGGGAATTGATTCTTGTTAGAGTCAATCAACTGCAAACTTTATAATTGTGAACATAATAATAATAATCTTTATTTATATAGTGCAAACATATTCAGAGGTTCATATACAACAGTCATAAGTAACAGTTAAAGATAATGCAATATTTAAAGCAAAAATAATGACGACCCTGCTCGTAAGAGCTTACAATCAACAATGAGGTGGGGGTGACACAAAGTACAGGGGCTTATTTACAATGATGGTCCAGCCATCTTGAGGGAATGGGGGATAGATAAGGGCTGCATGAGCTCGTCACCAGCCAGTATTTGTAGTGCTTTTGGGTGCGATGGAGTTTGATGGAGAATTATGGTCGGAGAAATAGTGAATGGGCTATAAGTAAAAGGACTTCAATTAGGGAACGTGATAGGCCGCCCTAAACAGCTGTGTTTTAGGGAGTGTCTAAAACTGTGTAAGTTGTGGTTCGTCCTAATTTCTTTGGGTAGAGCATTCCAAAGAATAGGTGCAGCTCGGGAGAAGTCTTGGAGCCGGGAGTGGGAGGTACAGATTAGTGCGGATGTTAGTCGAAAGTCTCTTGAGGAGCGTAGAGAACGGATAGGCCGATAAACAGAAATGAGGGAAGAGATGTAGGGGGTGCCGCACTGTGAAGAGCTTTGTGGGTGAGGATAAGCAATTTAAATTGAATCCTACAATGTATGGGCAGCCAATGCAATGACTGGCATAGAGGGGAAGCCTCCGAGTAACGACTAGCCAGATAGATGACCCTGGCTGCAGCATTAAGGATGGACTGGAGAGGGGAAAGTCGAGTGAGGGGGAGGCCAATTAATAGAGAGTTACAGTAGACACGACGGGAGTGGATGAGGGTTTTTGTTGTTTCCATGGTGAGAAAGGGACGGATTCTAGAGATGTTCTTCTGGTGAAAGCAACAAGAGCGGGATAATAGCCTTAAATGGAGGTAAACTGAGGAGGTTGAATAATTATACAAAAGCTAATTGGTATCGTGTAAATTATTATTTTGAGAGAATTCTTAAAAATCTTTGTAACATCCAATATGGCCGACTTTATGTAGGATTAGCCTTTGGTTGGGGGGAACCATGTGCATATCCTCTATTAGTGGTCCAATCCTGTGGTGTACCCCACAGTGCACAAATAATAAAGTCACACAATGCCCAAAAAATAAAAGCCATACAGTGCCAAGGTAATAAAGTCTTACAAAGCCCAAATAATAAAGTCATACAGCCCCAAAACATAGTCATACAGTGCCCAAATAATAAAGCTATACTGTGTCTAAATAATAAAGCCATAAAGTGCCCAAATAATAAAGTTATAAAATGTCTTATCAATAAAGTCATACAGTGCCTTATCAATAAAGTCATACAGTGCCTAAATAATACTCATAAAGTGCCTATATATTAGTTATAAACTGCCTAAATAATAAATCCATACAGTACCCAAATAATAAAGATATACAGTGCCCAAATAATAAAGATAAACAGTGCCCAGATAAAAGTCATAGATTGCCCAAATAATAAAAATATACGGTGTCCAGATAACAAAATCATGACGTGACTAAATAATAAAGCCATACAGTGCCCAAATAATAAAGTCATAAAGTGTCCAAATAATAAAGCTATACTGTGTCTAAATAATAAAGCCATACAATGCCCAGATAATAAAGCTATAAAGTGCCTATATAATAGTCATACAGTACCTAAATAATAAAGCCATACATTGCCCATATAATAGTCATACAGTGCCCAGATAATAAAGTTATACAGTGCCCAAATTATAAAGTCATACTGTGCCCAAATAATAAAGCCATACTGTGCCCAAATAATAAAGCCATACAGTGCCCAGAAATTAGTCATACAATGCCCAAATAATAAAGCCATACAGTGCCCAGATAATAGTCATACAATGCCCAAATAATAAAACCATACAGTGCCCAGATAATAAAGCCATACAGTGCCCAGATAATAAAGCCATACAGTGCCCAGATAATAGTCATACTGTGCCCAAATAATAAAGCCATACAGTGCCCAGATAATAGTCATACAATGCCCAGATAATAAAGTCATACAGTGCCCAGATAATAGTCATACTGTGCCCAAATAATAAAGCCATACAGTGCCCAGATAATAGTCATACAATGCCCAAATAATAAAGCCATGCAGTGCCCAGATAATAGTCATACAATGCCCAAATAATAAAGCCATACAGTGTCCAGATAATAGTCAGACAATGCCCAAATAATATAGCCATACAGTGCCCAGATAATAGTCTTACAATGCCCAAATAATAAAACCACACAGTGCCCAGATATTAGTCATACAATGCCCAAATAATAAAGCCATACAGTGCCCAGATAATAGTCATACAATGCCCAAATAATAAAACCATACAGTGCCCAGATATTAGTCATACAATGCCCAAATAATAAAACCATACAGTGCCCAGAAATTAGTCATACAGTGCCCAAATAATAAAACCATACAGTGCCCAGGTAATAGTCATACAATGCCCAAATAATAAAGTCATACAGTGCCCAGATATTAGTCATATAATGCCCAAATAACAAAAAGCCATACAGTGCCCAGATAATAGTCATGCAATGCCCAAATAATAAAGCCATACAGTGCCCAGATAATAGTCATACAATGCCCAAATAATAAAACCATACAGTGCCCAGATAATAGTCATACAATGCCCAAATAATAAAGCCATACAGTGCCCAGATAATAGTCATACAATGCCCAAATAATAAAGCCATACAGTGCCCAGATAATAGTCATGAAGTGCCCAAATAATAAAGCCATACAGTGTCCAGATAATATTCATACAATTCCCAAATAATAAAGTCATACAGTGCCCAGATAATTGTCATACAATGCCCAAATAATAAAGTCATACAGTGCCCAGATAATAGTCATACAATGCCCAAATAATAAAGCCATACAGTGCCCAGATAATAGTCATGCAATGGACAGACAATAGTCATACAATGCCCAAATAATAAAGCCATACAGTGCCCAGATAATAGTCATACAATGCCCAAATAATAAAGCCATAAAGTGCCCAGATAATAGTCATACAATGCCCAAGTAATAAAGTGATACAGTGTCCAGATAATAGTCATGCAATGCCCAGATAATAGTCATACTTTGCCCAAATAATAAAGCCATACAGTGCCCAGATAATAGTCATACAATGCCCAAATAATAAAGCCATACAGTGCCCAGATAATAGTCATACTGTGCCCAAATAATAAAGCCATACAGTGCCCAGATAATAGTCATACAATGCCCAAATAATAAAGTCATACAGTGCCCAGATAATAGTTGTTATGCACACGCCCGGGCTAAGCGGCGTGTGCGTGTGATTGGTAGTGATTCCACTGGACCGTGCCGGAGAGTGAATGCCTGGAGGGGCGTGACTAGGTATTCACCCGATCCGACCAGGGTCGCACGACGGCATACGACGCCAGTGCACCAAGGAGGAACCGAGCAGAGGGACCAGGTGCTACTCCAGGACAGACCCCGGACACGGCTGTTGACCCACACAGGGGAATACAGGAACAGGCTGGTAGGCTGGCACACAGACTGGTGGGTATAGGCAGGCACGACTGGTATGCAGGCAGGCGGGTATGCAGGCAGGGGGGTAAAGGCAAGCACAGCTAGAGTGCAGACAGGGAGGCACTAGCAGGTAGGAACACAGGCGGGATAGGACCCAGTACACACCGGGACTAAGGAACAATACAGGCAGAACAGGTAAAGGACAGGAGAGAGTTCAGACTGGAACTGAGTGTACGGAGGAGACCGACACTGCAGAGGGATACAGGAGCGGGTCTGGGAATACGGCCCCCAGAGAGGCGGAACGAACAGGCAAGGAGCGTGTTCAGACAGGACAGACCAGACACAGGAGCGGGTCTAGGAAATCGGCCACTAGAAGGCGGAGCGAACAGGCAAGGAGCGTGTTCAGACAGGACAGACCAGACACAGGAGCGGGTCTAGGAAATCGGCCACTAGAAGGCGAGAGGAACAGGCTAGGAGCGTGTTCAGACAGGTCAGACAAGATACAGGAACGGGTCTAGGTAATCGGCCCCTAGAAGGCAGGAGGAACAGGCTAGGAGCGTGTTCAGACAGGACAGACAAGAGAACACAGAAAGGACTCAGTTCAGACACGGGAACTAATACCGAAAAGCAGGAGACATACAGGACTCAGTTCAGACACGGGAGCTGATACCGCAAAGCAGGAGACATACAGGACTCAGTTCAGACACGGGAGCTGATACCGCAAAGCAGAAGACATACAGGACTCAGTTCAGACAGGCCTGGAAATACAGCCTCCAGGAAAGGCAGACAAGGAAACAAAGAACGGGACCTGGCACCTTCAGAGTGCAAGCACACACTGAAGGAAACACTATGCTCAGGCAGGGATAGAAGGGAGCTGCTGAGCTATATACCAAGTGACAGACAGCAATAGGCTGAGGACGCACAAGGGGTGTGACCCACAGCAGGTACAAAAGGCAGGAAGTGATCGGGCGCCGCCCTTAAGCAGCAGAAACAGACACAAACAGACAGCATGGAGGGAAGCCAGAGAGACATTCTGGACAGGAGATCAAGTGCGCCCTCTTGCACAGTGGGAGATGGACCACCATGCAAGGACGCCGCCAGGTATGTTACAATAGTCATACAATGCCCAAATAATAAAGTCATACAGTGCCCAGATAATAGTCATACAATGCCCAAATAATAAAGCCACACAGTGCCCAGATAGTCATACAATGCCCAAATAATAAAACCATGCAGTGCCCAGATATTAGTCATACAATGCCCAAATAATAAAGCCATACAGTGCCCAGATAATAAAGCCATACAGTGCCCAGATAATAGTCATACAATGCCCAAATAATAAAACCATACAGTGCCCAGATATGTCATACAATGCCCAAATAATAAAGCCATACAGTGCCCAGATAATAGTCATACAATGCCCAAATAATAAAGCCATACAGTGCCCAGCTAATAGTCATACAATGCCCAAATAATAAAGCCATACAGTGCCCAGATAATAGTCATACAATGCCCAAATAATAAGCCATACAGTGCCCAGATAACAGTCATGCAATGCCCAAATAATAAAGCCATACAGTGCCCAGATAATAGTCATACAATGCCCAAATAATTAAGTCACAGTGCCCAGATAATAGTCATACAATGCCCAAATAATTAAGTCATACAGTGCCCAGATAATAGTCATACAATGCCCAAATAATAAAGCCATACAGTGCCCAGATAATAGTCATGCAATGCCCAGATAATAGTCATACAATGCCCAAATAATAAAGCCATACAGTTCCCAGATAATAGTCATACAATGCCCAGATAATAAAGTCATACAGTGCCCAGATAATAGTCATACTGTGCCCAAATAATAAAGCCATACAGTGCCCAGATAATAGTCATACAATGCCCAAATAATAAAACCATACAGTGCCCAGATATTAGTCATACAATGCCCAAATAATAAAGCCATACAGTGCCCAGAAATTAGTCATACAATGCCCAAATAATAAAAAAGCCATACAGTGCCCAGATAATAGTCATGCAATGCCCAAATAATTAAACCATACAGTGCCCAGATAATAGTCATACAATGCCCAAATAATAAAGCCAAACAGTGCCCAGATAATAGTCATGCAATGCCCAAATAATAAAGCCATACAATGCCCAGATAATAGTCATACAATGCCCAAATAATAAAACCATACAGTGCCCAGATATTAGTCATACAATGCCCAAATAATAAAGCCATACAGTGCCCAGATATTAGTCATACAATGCCCAAATAATAAAGCCATACAGTGCCCAAATAATAGTCATACAATGCCCAAATAATAAAACCATACAGTGCCCAGATAATAGTCATACAATGCCCAAATAATAAAGCCATACAGTGCACAGATAATAGTCATACAATGCCCAAATAATAAAGCCATACAGTGCCCAGATAATAGTCATACAATGCCCAAATAATAAAGCCATACAGTGCATAGATAATAGTCATACAATGCCCAAATAATAAAGCCATACAGTGTCCAGATAATAGTCATACAATTCCCAAATAATAAAGTCATACAGTGCCCAGATAATTGTCATACAATGCCCAAATAATAAAGCCATACAGTGCCCAGATAATAGTCATACTGTGCCCAAATAATAAAGCCATACAGTGCCCAGATAATAGTCATACAATGCCCAGATAATAAAGTCATACAGTGCCCAGATAATAGTCATACTGTGCCCAAATAATAAAGCCATACAGTGCCCAGATAATAGTCATACAATGCCCAAATAATAAAGCCATACAGTGTCCAGATAATAGTCAGACAATGCCCAAATAATAAAGCCATACAGTGCCCAGATAATAGTCTTACAATGCCCAAATAATAAAACCATACAGTGCCCAGATAATAAAACCATACAGTGCCCAGATAATAGTCATACAATGCCCAAATAATAAAGCCATACAGTGCCCAGATAATAGTCATACAATGCCCAAATAATAAAGCCATACAGTGCCCAGATAATAGTCATACAATGCCCAAATAATAAAGCCATACAGTGCCCAGATAATAGTCATACAATGCCCAAATAATAAAACCATACAGTGCCCAAATAATAAAGCCATACAGTGCCCAGATAATAGTCATACAATGCCCAAATAATAAAGCCATACAGTGCCCATATAATAGTCATACAATGCCCAAATAATAAAGCCATACAGTGCCCAGATAATAGTCATACAATGCCCAAATAATAAAGCCATACAGTGCGTAGATAATAGTCATGAAGTGCCCAAATAATAAAGCCATACAGTGTCCAGATAATAGTAATACAATTCCCAAATAATAAAGTCATACAGTGCCCAGATAATTGTCATACAATGCCCAAATAATAAAGTCATACAGTGCCCAGATAATAGTCATACAATGCCCAAATAATAAAGCCATACAGTGCCCAGATAATAGTCATGCAATGCCCAGATAATAGTCATACAATGCCCAAATAATAAAGCCATACAGCGCCCAGATAATAGTCATACAATGCCCAAATAATAAAGCCATACAGTGCCCAGATAATAAAGTCATACAGTGTCCAGATAATAGTCATACTGTGCCCAAATAATAAAGCCATACAGTGCCCAAATAGTCATACAATGCCCAAATAATAAAGCCATACATTGCCCAGATAATAGTCATGCAATGCCCAAATAATAAAGCCAAACAGTGCCCAGATAATAGTCATGCAATGCCCAAATAATAAAGCCATACAATGCCCAGATAATAGTCATACAATGCCCAAATAATAAAACCATACAGTGCCCAGATATTAGTCATACAATGCCCAAATAATAAAGCCATACAGTGCCCAGATATTAGTCATACAATGCCCAAATAATAAAGCCATACAGTGCCCAAATAATAGTCATACAATGCCCAAATAATAAAACCATACAGTGACCAGATAATAGTCATACAATGCCCAAATAATAAAGCCATACAGTGCACAGATAATAGTCATACAATGCCCAAATAATAAAGCCATACAGTGCCCAGATAATAGTCATACAATGCCCAAATAATAAAGCCATACAGTGCATAGATAATAGTCATACAATGCCCAAATAATAAAGCCATACAGTGTCCAGATAATAGTCATACAATTCCCAAATAATAAAGTCATACAGTGCCCAGATAATTGTCATACAATGCATAAATAATAAAGCCATACAGTGCCCAGATAATAGTCATACTGTGCCCAAATAATAAAGTCATACAGTGCCCAGATAATAGTCATACAATGCCCAGATAATAAAGTCATACAGTGCCCAGATAATAGTCATACTGTGCCCAAATAATAAAGCCATACAGTGCCCAGATAATAGTCATACAATGCCCAAATAATAAAGCCATACAGTGTCCAGATAATAGTCAGACAATGCCCAAATAATAAAGCCATACAGTGTCCAGATAATAGTCAGACAATGCCCAAATAATAAAGCCATACAGTGCCCAGATAATAGTCTTACAATGCCCAAATAATAAAACCATACAGTGCCCAGATAATAAAACCATACAGTGCCCAGATATTAGTCATACAATGCCCAAATAATAAAGCCATAAAGTGCCCAGATAATAGTCATACAATGCCCAAATAATAAAACCATACAGTGCCCAGATATTAGTCATACAATGCCCAAATAATAAAGCCATACAGTGCACAGATAATAGTCATACAATGCCCAAATAATAAAGCCATACAGTGCACAGATAATAGTCATACAATGCCCAAATAATAAACCCATACAGTGCCCAGATAATAGTCATACAATGCCCAAATAATAAAACCATACAGTGCCCAGATATTAGTCATACAATGCCCAAATAATAAAGCCATACAGTGCCCAGATAATAGTCATGCAATGCCCAAATAATAAAGCCATACAGTGCCCAGATATTAGTCATACAATGCCCAAATAATAAAGCCATACAGTGCCCAGATAATAGTCATACAATGCCCAAATAATAAAGCCATACAGTGCCCAGATAATAGTCATACAATGCCCAGATAATAGTCATACAATGCCCAAATAATAAAGCCATACAGTGCCCAGATAATAGTCATACAATGCCCAAACAATAAAGCCATACAGTGCCTAGATAATAGTCATGAAGTGCCCAAATAATAAAGCCATACAGTGCCCAGATAATAAAGCCATACAGTGCCCAGATAATAGTCATACAATGCCCAAATAATAAAACCATACAGTGCCCAGATATGTCATACAATGCCCAAATAATAAAGCCATACAGTGCCCAGATAATAGTCATACAATGCCCAAATAATAAGCCATACAGTGCCCAGATAATAGTCATACAATGCCCAAATAATAGAGCCATACAGTGCCCAGATAACAGTCATGCAATGCCCAAATAATAAAGCCATACAGTGCCCAGATAATAGTCATACAATGCCCAAATAATTAAGTCACAGTGCCCAGATAATAGTCATACAATGCCCAAATAATTAAGTCATACAGTGCCCAGATAATAGTCATACAATGCCCAAATAATAAAGCCATACAGTGCCCAGATAATAGTCATGCAATGCCCAGATAATAGTCATACAATGCCCAAATAATAAAGCCATACAGTGCCCAGATAATAGTCATACAATGCCCAGATAATAAAGTCATACAGTGCCCAGATAATAGTCATACTGTGCCCAAATAATAAAGCCATACAGTGCCCAGATAATAGTCATACAATGCCCAAATAATAAAACCATACAGTGCCCAGATATTAGTCATACAATGCCCAAATAATAAAGCCATACAGTGCCCAGAAATTAGTCATACAATGCCCAAATAATAAAAAAGCCATACAGTGCCCAGATAATAGTCATGCAATGCCCAAATAATTAAACCATACAGTGCCCAGATAATAGTCATACAATGCCCAAATAATAAAGCCAAACAGTGCCCAGATAATAGTCATGCAATGCCCAAATAATAAAGCCATACAATGCCCAGATAATAGTCATACAATGCCCAAATAATAAAACCATACAGTGCCCAGATATTAGTCATACAATGCCCAAATAATAAAGCCATACAGTGCCCAGATAATAGTCATACAATGCCCAAATAATAAAGCCATACAGTGCCCAAATAATAGTCATACAATGCCCAAATAATAAAACCATACAGTGCCCAGATAATAGTCATACAATGCAAAATAATAATAAAGCCATACAGTGCACAGATAATAGTCATACAATGCCCAAATAATAAAGCCATACAGTGCCCAGATAATAGTCATACACTGCCCAAATAATAAAGCCATACAGTGCCCAGATAATAGTCATGCAATGCCCAGATAATAGTCATACAATGCCCAAATAATAAAGCCATACAGCGCCCAGATAATAGTCATACAATGCCCAAATAATAAAGCCATACAGTGCCCAGATAATAGTCATACAATGCCCAAATAATAAAGTCATACAGTGTCCAGATAATAGTCATACTGTGCCCAAATAATAAAGCCATACAGTGCCCAGATAATAGTCATACAATGCCCAAATAATAAAGCCATACAGTGCCCAGATAATAGTCATACAATGCCCAAATAATAAGCCATACAGTGCCCAGATAATAGTCATACAATGCCCAAATAATAGAGCCATACAGTGCCCAGATAACAGTCATGCAATGCCCAAATAATAAAGCCATACAGTGCCCAGATAATAGTCATACAATGCCCAAATAATTAAGTCACAGTGCCCAGATAATAGTCATACAATGCCCAAATAATTAAGTCATACAGTGCCCAGATAATAGTCATACAATGCCCAAATAATAAAGCCATACAGTGCCCAGATAATAGTCATGCAATGCCCAGATAATAGTCATACAATGCCCAAATAATAAAGCCATACAGTGCCCAGATAATAGTCATACAATGCCCAGATAATAAAGTCATACAGTGCCCAGATAATAGTCATACTGTGCCCAAATAATAAAGCCATACAGTGCCCAGATAATAGTCATACAATGCCCAAATAATAAAACCATACAGTGCCCAGATATTAGTCATACAATGCCCAAATAATAAAGCCATACAGTGCCCAGAAATTAGTCATACAATGCCCAAATAATAAAAAAGCCATACAGTGCCCAGATAATAGTCATGCAATGCCCAAATAATTAAACCATACAGTGCCCAGATAATAGTCATACAATGCCCAAATAATAAAGCCAAACAGTGCCCAGATAATAGTCATGCAATGCCCAAATAATAAAGCCATACAATGCCCAGATAATAGTCATACAATGCCCAAATAATAAAACCATACAGTGCCCAGATATTAGTCATACAATGCCCAAATAATAAAGCCATACAGTGCCCAGATAATAGTCATACAATGCCCAAATAATAAAGCCATACAGTGCCCAAATAATAGTCATACAATGCCCAAATAATAAAACCATACAGTGCCCAGATAATAGTCATACAATGCCCAAATAATAAAGCCATACAGTGCACAGATAATAGTCATACAATGCCCAAATAATAAAGCCATACAGTGCCCAGATAATAGTCATACACTGCCCAAATAATAAAGCCATACAGTGCCCAGATAATAGTCATGCAATGCCCAGATAATAGTCATACAATGCCCAAATAATAAAGCCATACAGCGCCCAGATAATAGTCATACAATGCCCAAATAATAAAGCCATACAGTGCCCAGATAATAGTCATACAATGCCCAAATAATAAAGTCATACAGTGTCCAGATAATAGTCATACTGTGCCCAAATAATAAAGCCATACAGTGCCCAGATAATAGTCATACAATGCCCAAATAATAAAGCCATACAGTGCCCAGATAATAGTCATACTGTGCCCAAATAATAAAGCCATACAGTGCCCAGATAATAGTCATACAATGCCCAAATAATAAAACCATACAGTGCCCAGATATTAGTCATACAATGCCCAAATAATAAAGCCATACAGTGCCCAAATAATAGTCATACAATGCCCAAATAATAAACCCATACAGTGCCCAGATAATAGTCATACAATGCCCAAATAATAAAGTCATACAGTGCCCAGATATTAGTCATACAATGCCCAAATAATAAAGCCATACAGTGCCCAGATATTAGTCATACAATGCCCAAATAATAAAGCCATACAGTGCCCAGATAATAGTCATACACTGCCCAAATAATAAAGCCATACAGTGCCCAGATAATAGTCATACAATTCCCAAATAATAAAGCCATACAGTGCCCAAATAATAAAACCATACAGTGCCCAGATATTAGTCATACAATGCCCAAATAATAAAGCCATACAGTGCCCAGATAATAGTCATACACTGCCCAAATAATAAAGCCATACAGTGCCCAGATAATAAAACCATACAGTGCCCAGATATTAGTCATACAATGCCCAAATAATAAAGTCATACAGTGCCCAGATAATAGTCATACAATGCCCAAATAATAGAGCCATACAGTGCCCAGATAACAGTCATGCAATGCCCAAATAATAAAGCCATACAGTGCCCAGATAATAGTCATACAATGCCCAAATAATTAAGTCACAGTGCCCAGATAATAGTCATACAATGCCCAAATAATTAAGTCATACAGTGCCCAGATAATAGTCATACAATGCCCAAATAATAAAGCCATACAGTGCCCAGATAATAGTCATGCAATGCCCAGATAATAGTCATACAATGCCCAAATAATAAAGCCATACAGTGCCCAGATAATAGTCATACAATGCCCAGATAATAAAGTCATACAGTGCCCAGATAATAGTCATACTGTGCCCAAATAATAAAGCCATACAGTGCCCAGATAATAGTCATACAATGCCCAAATAATAAAACCATACAGTGCCCAGATATTAGTCATACAATGCCCAAATAATAAAGCCATACAGTGCCCAGAAATTAGTCATACAATGCCCAAATAATAAAAAAGCCATACAGTGCCCAGATAATAGTCATGCAATGCCCAAATAATTAAACCATACAGTGCCCAGATAATAGTCATACAATGCCCAAATAATAAAGCCAAACAGTGCCCAGATAATAGTCATGCAATGCCCAAATAATAAAGCCATACAATGCCCAGATAATAGTCATACAATGCCCAAATAATAAAACCATACAGTGCCCAGATATTAGTCATACAATGCCCAAATAATAAAGCCATACAGTGCCCAGATAATAGTCATACAATGCCCAAATAATAAAGCCATACAGTGCCCAAATAATAGTCATACAATGCCCAAATAATAAAACCATACAGTGCCCAGATAATAGTCATACAATGCCCAAATAATAAAGCCATACAGTGCACAGATAATAGTCATACAATGCCCAAATAATAAAGCCATACAGTGCCCAGATAATAGTCATACACTGCCCAAATAATAAAGCCATACAGTGCCCAGATAATAGTCATGCAATGCCCAGATAATAGTCATACAATGCCCAAATAATAAAGCCATACAGCGCCCAGATAATAGTCATACAATGCCCAAATAATAAAGCCATACAGTGCCCAGATAATAGTCATACAATGCCCAAATAATAAAGTCATACAGTGTCCAGATAATAGTCATACTGTGCCCAAATAATAAAGCCATACAGTGCCCAGATAATAGTCATACAATGCCCAAATAATAAAGCCATACAGTGCCCAGATAATAGTCATACTGTGCCCAAATAATAAAGCCATACAGTGCCCAGATAATAGTCATACAATGGCCAAATAATAAAACCATACAGTGCCCAGATATTAGTCATACAATGCCCAAATAATAAAGCCATACAGTGCCCAAATAATAGTCATACAATGCCCAAATAATAAAGCCATACAGTGCCCAGATAATAAAACCATACAGTGCCCAGATATTAGTCATACAATGCCCAAATAATAAAGTCATACAGTGCCCAGATAATAGTCATACAATGCCCAAATAATTAAGTCACAGTGCCCAGATAATAGTCATACAATGCCCAAATAATTAAGTCATACAGTGCCCAGATAATAGTCATACAATGCCCAAATAATAAAGCCATACAGTGCCCAGATAATAGTCATGCAATGCCCAGATAATAGTCATACAATGCCCAAATAATAAAGCCATACAGTGCCCAGATAATAGTCATACAATGCCCAGATAATAAAGTCATACAGTGCCCAGATAATAGTCATACTGTGCCCAAATAATAAAGCCATACAGTGCCCAGATAATAGTCATACAATGCCCAAATAATAAAACCATACAGTGCCCAGATATTAGTCATACAATGCCCAAATAATAAAGCCATACAGTGCCCAGAAATTAGTCATACAATGCCCAAATAATAAAAAAGCCATACAGTGCCCAGATAATAGTCATGCAATGCCCAAATAATTAAACCATACAGTGCCCAGATAATAGTCATACAATGCCCAAATAATAAAGCCAAACAGTGCCCAGATAATAGTCATGCAATGCCCAAATAATAAAGCCATACAATGCCCAGATAATAGTCATACAATGCCCAAATAATAAAACCATACAGTGCCCAGATATTAGTCATACAATGCCCAAATAATAAAGCCATACAGTGCCCAGATAATAGTCATACAATGCCCAAATAATAAAGCCATACAGTGCCCAAATAATAGTCATACAATGCCCAAATAATAAAACCATACAGTGCCCAGATAATAGTCATACAATGCCCAAATAATAAAGCCATACAGTGCACAGATAATAGTCATACAATGCCCAAATAATAAAGCCATACAGTGCCCAGATAATAGTCATACACTGCCCAAATAATAAAGCCATACAGTGCCCAGATAATAGTCATGCAATGCCCAGATAATAGTCATACAATGCCCAAATAATAAAGCCATACAGCGCCCAGATAATAGTCATACAATGCCCAAATAATAAAGTCATACAGTGTCCAGATAATAGTCATACTGTGCCCAAATAATAAAGCCATACAGTGCCCAGATAATAGTCATACAATGCCCAAATAATAAAGCCATACAGTGCCCAGATAATAGTCATACTGTGCCCAAATAATAAAGCCATACAGTGCCCAGATAATAGTCATACAATGCCCAAATAATAAAACCATACAGTGCCCAGATATTAGTCATACAATGCCCAAATAATAAAGCCATACAGTGCCCAAATAATAGTCATACAATGCCCAAATAATAAAGCCATACAGTGCCCAGATAATAGTCATACAATGCCCAAATAATAAAGTCATACAGTGCCCAGATATTAGTCATACAATGCCCAAATAATAAAGCCATACAGTGCCCAGATATTAGTCATACAATGCCCAAATAATAAAGCCATACAGTGCCCAGATAATAGTCATACACTGCCCAAATAATAAAGCCATACAGTGCCCAGATAATAGTCATACAATTCCCAAATAATAAAGCCATACAGTGCCCAAATAATAAAACCATACAGTGCCCAGATATTAGTCATACAATGCCCAAATAATAAAGCCATACAGTGCCCAGATAATAGTCATACACTGCCCAAATAATAAAGCCATACAGTGCCCAGATAATAAAACCATACAGTGCCCAGATAATAGTCATATAATGCCCAAATAATAAAGCCATACAGTGCCCAGATAATAGTCATACAATGCCCAAATAATAAAGCCATACAGTGCCCAGATAATAGTCATGCAATGCCCAAATAATAAAGCCATACAGCGCCCAGATAAAAGTCATACAATGCCCAAATAATAAAGCCATACAGTGCTCAGATAATAGTCATACAATGCCCAAATAATAAAACCATACAGTGCCCAGATATTAGTCATACAATGCCCAAATAATAAAGCCATACAGTGCCCAGATAATAGTCATACAATGCCCAAATAATAAAACAATTCAGTGCCCAGATAATAGTCATGCAATGCCCAAATAATAATACCATACAGTGCCCAGATAATAGTCATGCAATGCCCAAATAATAAAGTCCTACAGTGCCCAGATATTAGTCATACAAAGCCCAAATAATAAAGCCATACAGTGCCAAGATAATAGTCATACAATGCCCAAATAATAAAGCCATACAGTGCCCAGATAATAGTCATGCAATGCCCAAATAATAAAGCCATACAGTGCCCAGATAATAGTCATGCAATGCCCAAATAATAAAGCCATACAGTGTCCAGATAATAGTCATACAATTCCCAAATAATAAAGCCATACAGTTGTCACGCTGTCTCTGTATACTGGAGGTAGGGGGCCTAAGCTGACCCTAAGCTGGGGCCCTGACTAATCCCTCATCCTGGAGGTACTGTTAAAGGTACAGAGGTCCAGGCCGCCAGCGTAAACCCTACCTCCTGAGGATCCCTGCACCTAAGTAATCTAGTCCTGAGAAGGACCCCAATCACAACAAAAGGGGACAAGTAATAATATGCCCACACACAGTACTTAGACGAACGAGACAGTACAAGTGAAAAACCAAAACCACCTTGCATACAAAAACTACACAACTACAACAGAGGGAACACCAACGGGAAAGGAGATAAATGATAAAGCGATGAAGGGAAAAACACTCCAAATGCACTTAGCTCTGAAACTCCAAATACCACGATCCGCTCTGTTAGTCTGCATGAAATGCTTTCACCTACACTTCCCTAACAGACCAGCAGGCATTTGAAGGAGTCTCACTACAGCAGCATTGATTGCAGCTGGGCGAGGCTGGACCTCGTTTAGCACAGAAAGAGAGAGAATTAACTCCCTCACTGCCGAAAAACACAAAGCACCAAAAAGTCAGCTGCGAGAAGTCAGGCTGTGTAATCGTGACGATCTTCGTGGCGACACACCCGTGACAGTACCCCTCCTTCTACGAGGGGCCTCCGGACCCTCAGGGCCAGGTTTATCCGGGTGAGTCGTGTGGAAGGCCCGAACTAATCGTTCTGCGTTAATATCCGACGCAGGAACCCACATTCTCTCCTCAGGACCATACCCTTTCCAATGAACCAGGTACTGAAGGGACCGGCGATTAAAGCGTGAATCGATGACCCTCGATACCTGGAACTCCAAGTTACCCTTGACCACCACTGGAGGGGGAGGTAAAGGTGACGGTACCACCGGCGCCACATACCTCTTAAGCAACGATCTGTGGAACACGTTGTGAATTTTAAACGTAGGGGGGAGGTCAAGACGGAATGCCACCGGATTAATAATAGAACTGATTCTGTACGGCCCGATGAACCTGGGACCCAGTTTCCAGGAGGGAACCTTAAGTTTTATATTCCTGGTAGACAACCATACCCGATCGTTCACACTTAGGTCCGGACCAGACACTCTCCTCCTATCAGCCATACGTTTGTATCGGTTCCCCATAGTATTCAGATTCTTCAGCACCCCTCTCCATACTGAAGCGAGTGATGAGGAAAATCGTTCCTCCTCAGGAACCCCCGAAGAGCCCCCCCTACTGTAAGTACAAAACTGGGGGTGAAAACCATATGCCCCAAAAAACGGGGACTTACCAGTGGACTCGCTCCGCCTATTATTAAGAGCAAACTCTGCCAGAGGTAAGAAAGAAGCCCAGTCCTCCTGGTTCTCTGACACAAAACACCGGAGATATGTCTCCAAGCTCTGGTTCATACGTTCCGTCTGACCATTGGTCTGAGGATGAAAAGCCGATGAGAACGACAAATGCATACCCCGCCGTGCACAAAACGCCTTCCAGAACTTGGACACAAACTGAGACCCCCGATCAGACACCACCTCGGAGGGTACCCCGTGAAGCCTCACAATCTCCCCAATGAACACCTGCGCAAGAGTTTTAGCATTAGGGAGAGCCGGAAGAGCGATAAAATGTGCCATCTTGCTGAACCTGTCCACTACAACGAGTATGACCGTTTTACCCGAAGACGGAGGGAGGTCCGTAATAAAGTCCATAGACAGATGAGTCCAAGGACGCTCCGGGATCTTCAAAGGTAAGAGGGCCCCAGACGGACGGGTATGTGAGGTCTTAGAGCGCGCACAAACCCCACAGGACGCGACAAAAGTTACCACCTCCTTATGTAAGTTAGGCCACCAAAACCGACGCGAGAGGAGATCCACAGTTGCTCTACTCCCCGGGTGTCCTGCAAAAACTGAGTTATGGTGTGCCTCGATCACCTTTTGTCGCAACTGATCTGGAACAAACAGTCTCCCCGGAGGTCCAACAGGGGCGTCCCCCTGAGCCTCCAATACCTCCTTCTCCAGCTCAGAGCATACTGTCGAAACCACCACCCCCTCCTGAAGGATAGGAATCGGGTCGTCCGTATTCCCGGCCCCAGGGAAACTACGAGATAAGACATCCGCCTTTACATTTTTTGACCCAGGACGATATGTAACAACAAAATTAAACCTGGTAAAAAACAATGACCACCTAGCTTGTCTGGGATTCAGACGTTTGCGGACTCCAGATATAGCAGGTTCTTGTGATCGGTGATGACGGTGACCGGATGGACTGCCCCCTCCAAAAAATGGCGCCACTCCTCAAAAGCTAACTTAATGGCCAAGAGTTCCCTATTGCCGACATCGTAATTCCTCTCAGCGGACGACAATTTTTTAGAGAAAAAGGCGCACGGATGCCACTTACCAGGGGACGAACCTTGTGACAATACTGCTCCCACCCCTACCTCGGAAGCGTCTACCTCTACAATGAATGGCTGTGACGCATCCGGTTGAATGAGTATGGGTGCCGAGGCAAAACATTTTTTCAAGGAGGAGAATGCTTGACAAGCCTTGTCAGACCACCTAGAAAAATCCGTCCCCTTTTTAGTCATGTCTGTGAGAGGCTTAACCATGGACGAGAAATTACGAATGAACTTCCGGTAATAATTAGCAAACCCCAGGAAACGTTGTAGTGCCTTAAGATTCTCTGGCCGATCCCACTCAAGAACTGCCTGCACTTTCCCAGGGTCCATACGAAAACCGGACGCTGAAACCAGGAAGCCTAAAAACTGGAGTTCCTGTACGGCGAACACACACTTTTCCCATTTGGCATACAGTTTATTATCCCGCAAGATCTGTAACACCTGCCTAACGTGCTCCTGATGAGACACCAGATCCGGCGAGTAAATTAAGATATCATCCAGATATATGACAACAAACTGTCCCACCAGGCGGCGAAAAATGTCATTAACAAAGTGTTGGAACACCGCCGGGGCATTAGTCAGACCGAATGGCATGACAAGGTTCTCATAATGCCCCTCCGGAGTGTTAAACGCCGTCTTCCACTCATCCCCCTCCTTCATCCTAATCAGATTGTACGCCCCCCTGAGATCCAACTTAGAGAACCATTTGGCGCCCACGATCTGATTAAAGAGATCGGGAATAAGTGGGAGCGGATACGGATCTCGGACCGTAATCAGATTAAGTTCACGGAAATCCAGGCAAGGGCGTAGGCCTCCATCTTTCTTCTTAACAAAGAAGAACCCTGCAGCCACCGGTGAAGATGAAGGTCTAATATGCCCCTTAGCCAGACTTTCTGAAATATAATCCTTCATGGCCTGCCTCTCAGGACCAGAAAGGTTATACAACCTAGCTTTAGGTAACTTGGCCTCAGGGAGCAGTTTTACAGAACAGTCATACTCGCGATGAGGAGGTAGTTCCTGACACCCTTTCTCCGAGAATACATCCTCAAAGTCCGCCAGAAATGGAGGTAAGACCCAAGGAGTAACCGCACCGATGACCGTGTTCATGCAGTTTTTATTACAGAATTTACTCCATTGGCTTATCTCTCTGGTTTGCCAATTAATAACCGGGTTATGCTTAGTTAACCAAGGAAGGCCCAACACTATAGGAGTGGGAAGACCCTCCAACACGTAGCAAGACAACAGTTCTTTATGTATCACCCCCACTTGAAGTTTTACGTCATGCACAGCTTGCAAAAAACTTCCCTGACCGAGAGGCCTGGCATCGATCGAGAATATGGGGATGGGTTTAGCCAACTCACTCAATCGCATACCTTGAACCCGGGCAAACCGAGCATCAACCAGATTAGCCCCGGCCCCACTATCCAGAAGAACAGATATCCTCTCAGTTCTCGTACCCACCACCACCTCCGCCGGTACGAGAAACTGAGACGAACCTAGGGACGAAATACCTACTCCCAGATTGCCGTCTACCACACAACCTGGGATCAACAGTTTTCCGACGACTCTTCACTCTACAAGGGACGGGATGGACACCCCCCAATAAAATGTCCCTTTCTCCCGCAGAAGAAACACCTTCCTGTCTTATGGCGCACCACCGGTCCCCTCCCCCGAAATGATGTCCCTCCTAATTGCATAGGCTCCTCTGGACTGACCAGGGGAACCACCATATGAGGGGACCTTGTAGGAGGTGGAGTCATCACAGGGGGTAGAGTTATCCCGCACCTCTCCCGAAGCCGTCTGTCAACGCGAATAGCAAGGGCCATAGCGGCTTCCAGTGACGCGGGAGAGTCATACTGTGCCAACACATCCTGTAATTTGTCGGATAAACCTTGACAAAACTGGCTCCTAAGAGCCGGGTCATTCCACTGGGTGTCCGTGGCCCACCTACGGAACTCCGAACAGAATTCCTCCGCCGGACGATCTCCCTGCTGGATCCTACGTAACTTAGACTCAGCAAGGGAGATCCGATCTGGGTCATCATATACGAGTCCCAGAGCAGCGAAAAACCTATCCACTGACTGGAGAGCCGGGGAGACCGGGGGAAGAGAGTACGCCCAAAATTGTGGGTCCCCTTGTAGGAGCGAGATGACAATTCCCACCCTTTGTTCTTCACTCCCCGATGACCGAGGCCGCAGCCGAAAGTACAACTTGCATGCCTCCCGGAAAACAAAAAACTTGTCCCGCCCCCCAGTGAACCTGTCAGGGAGAGCTACTTTAGGTTCTGGTCCGGCTTGCTCCTGAGGATACAAAACCTTGGACCTAACGTCCGCCAGCTCCATGGACAAACTCTGCAACTGCCGAGCTAGACCGGCTACTGGATCCATGGTAGCTGGAGAAAAACTAAGTGGTCAGTGAAAATGTCACGCTGTCTCTGTATACTGGAGGTAGGGGGCCTAAGCTGACCCTAAGCTGGGGCCCTGACTAATCCCTCAACCTGGAGGTACTGTTAAAGGTACAGAGGTCCAGGCCGCCAGCGTAACCCCTACCTCCTGAGGATCCCTGCACCTAAGTAATCTAGTCCTGAGAAGGACCCCAATCACAACAAAAGGGGACAAGTAATAATATGCCCACACACAGTACTTAGACGAACGAGACAGTACAAGTGAAAAACCAAAACCACCTTGCATACAAAAACTACACAACTACAACAGAGGGAACACCAACGGGAAAGGAGATAAATGATAAAGCGATGAAGGGAAAAAACACTCCAAATGCACTTAGCTCTGAAACTCCAAATACCACGATCCGCTCTGTTAGTCTGCATGAAATGCTTTCACCTACACTTCCCTAACAGACCAGCAGGCATTTGAAGGAGTCTCACTACAGCAGCATTGATTGCAGCTGGGCGAGGCTGGACCTCGTCTAGCACAGAAAGAGAGAGAATTAACTCCCTCACTGCCGAAAAACACAAAGCACCAAAAAGTCAGCTGCGAGAAGTCAGGCTGTGTAATCGTGACGATCTTCGTGGCGACACACCCGTGACAACAGTGCCCAGATAATAGTCATACAATGCCCAAATGATAAAGACATACAGTGCCCAGATAATAGTCATACAATGCCCAAATAATAAAGTCATACAGTGCCCAGATTATAGTCATACAATGCCCAAATAATAAAGCCATACAGTGCCCAGATAATAGTCATACAATGCCCAAATAATAAAGCCATACAGTGCCCATATAATAGTCATACAATGCCCAAATAATAAAGCCATACAATGCCCAGATAATAGTCATACAATGAACAAATAATAAAGCCATACAGTGCCCAGATAATAGTCATGCAATGCCCAAATAATAAAGCCATACAGTGTCCAGATAATAGTCATACAATTCCCAAATAATAAAGTCATACAGTGCCCAGATAATAGTCTTACAATGCCCAAATAATAAAACCATACAGTGCCCAGATATTAGTCATACAATGCCCAAATAATAAAGCCATACAGTGCCCAGATAATAGTCATACAAAGCCCAAATAATAAAACCATACAGTGCCCAGATATTAGTCATACAATGCCCAAATAATAAAACCATACAGTGCCCAGAAATTAGTCATACAATGCCCAAATAATAAAGCCATACAGTGCCCAGATAATAGTCATACAATGCCCAAATAATAAAACCATACAGTGCCCAGGTAATAGTCATACAATGCCCAAATAATAAAGTCATACAGTGCCCAGATATTAGTCATACAATGCCCAAATAACAAAAAGCCATACAGTGCCCAGATAATAGTCATGCAATGCCCAAATAATAAAGCCATACAGTGCCCAGATAATAGTCATACAATGCCCAAATAATAAAACCATACAGTGCCCAGATATTAGTCATACAATGCCCAAATAATAAAGCCATACAGTGCCCAGATAATAGTCATACAATGCCCAAATAATGAAACCATACAGTGCCCAGATAATAGTCATACAATGCCCAAATAATAAAGCTATACAGTGCACAGATAATAGTCATACAATGCCCAAATAATAAAGTCATACAGTGCCCAGATAATAGTCATACAATGCCCAAATAATAAAGCCATACAGTGCCCAGATAATAGTCATGCAATGCCCAGATAATAGTCATACAATGCCCAAATAATAAAGCCATACAGTGCCCAGATAATAGTCATACAATGCCCAAATGATAAAGCCATACAGTGCCCAGATAATAGTCATACAATGCCCAAATAATAAAGTGATACAGTGTCCAGTTAATAGTCATACTGTGCCCAAATAATAAAGCCATACAGTGCCCAGATAATAGTCATACAATGCCCAAATAATAAAGCCATACAGTGCCCAGATAATAGTCATACTGTGCCCAAATAATAAAGCCATACAGTGCCCAGATAATAGTCATACAATGCCCAAATAATAAAGCCATACAGTGCCCAGATAATAGTCATACAATGCCCAAATAATTAAGCCATATAGTGCCCAGATATTAGTCATACAATGCCCAAATAATAAAGCCATACAGTGCCCAGATAATAGTCATACACTGCCCAAATAATAAAGCCATACAGTGCCCAGATAATAGTCATACAATTCCCAAATAATAAAGCCATACAGTGCCCAGATAATAGTCATACAATGCCCAAATAATAAAGCCATACAGTGCCCAGCTAATAGTCATACAATGCCCAAATAATAAAGCCATACAGTGCCCAGATAATAGTCATACAATGCCCAAATGATAGAGCCATACAGTGCCCAGCTAATAGTCATACAATGCCCAAATAATAAAGCCATACAGTGCCCAGATAATAAAACCATACAGTGCCCTGATATTAGTCATACAATGCCCAAATAATAAAGCCATACAGGGCCCAGATAATAGTCATACAATGCCCAAATAATAAAGCCATACAGTGCCCAGCTAATAGTCATACAATGCCCAAATAATAAAGCCATACAGTGCCCAGATAATAGTCATACAATGCCCAAATAATAGAGCCATACAGTGCCCAGATAATAGTCATGCAATGCCCAAATAATAAAGCCATACAGTGCCCAGATAATAGTCATACAATGCCCAAATAATTAAGTCATACAGTGCCCAGATAATAGTCATACAATGCCCAAATAATTTAGTCATACAGTGCCCAGATAATAGTCATACAATGCCCAAATAATAAAGCCATACAGTGCCCAGATAATAGTCATGCAATGCCCAGATAATAGTCATACAATGCCCAAATAATAAAGCCATACAGTGCCCAGATAATAGTCGTACTGTGCCCAAATAATAAAGCCATACAGTGCCCAGATAATAGTCATACAATGCCCAGATAATAAAGTCATACAGTGCCCAGATAATAGTCATACTGTGCCCAAATAATAAAGCCATACAGTGCCCAGATAATAGTCATACAATGCCCAAATAATAAAGCCATACAGTGCACAGATAATAGTCATACAATGCCCAAATAATAAAGCCATACAGTGCCCAGATAGTCATACAATGCCCAAATAATAAAACCATACAGTGCCCAGATATTAGTCATACAATGCCCAAATAATAAAGCCATACAGTGCCCAGATAATAGTCATACACTGCCCAAATAATAAAGCCATACAGTGCCCAGATAATAGTCATACAATGCCCAAATGATAAAGCCATACAGTGCCCAGATAATAGTCATACAATGCCCAAATAATAAAGTGATACAGTGTCCAGTTAATAGTCATACTGTGCCCAAATAATAAAGCCATACAGTGCCCAGATAATAGTCATACAATGCCCAAATAATAAAGCCATACAGTGCCCAGATAATAGTCATACTGTGCCCAAATAATAAAGCCATACAGGGCCCAGATAATAGTCATACAATGCCCAAATAATTAAGTCATACAGTGCCCAGATAATAGTCATACAATGCCCAAATAATTTAGTCATACAGTGCCCAGATAATAGTCATACAATGCCCAAATAATAAAGCCATACAGTGCCCAGATAATAGTCATGCAATGCCCAGATAATAGTCATACAATGCCCAAATAATAAAGCCATACAGTGCCCAGATAATAGTAGTACTGTGCCCAAATAATAAAGCCATACAGTGCCCAGATAATAGTCATACAATGCCCAGATAATAAAGTCATACAGTGCCCAGATAATAGTCATACTGTGCCCAAATAATAAAGCCATACAGTGCCCAGATAATAGTCATACAATGCCCAAATAATAAAGCCATACAGTGCACAGATAATAGTCATACAATGCCCAAATAATAAAGCCATACAGTGCCCAGATAGTCATACAATGCCCAAATAATAAAACCATACAGTGCCCAGATATTAGTCATACAATGCCCAAATAATAAAGCCATACAGTGCCCAGATAATAGTCATACAATGCCCAAATGATAAAGCCATACAGTGCCAAGATAATAGTCATACAATGCCCAAATAATAAAGTGATACAGTGTCCAGTTAATAGTCATACTGTGCCCAAATAATAAAGCCATACAGTGCCCAGATAATAGTCACACAATGCCCAAATAATAAAGCCATACAGTGCCCAGATAATAGTCATACTGTGCCCAAATAATAAAGCCATACAGTGCCCAGATAATAGTCATACAATGCCCAAATAATAAAGCCATACAGTGCCCAGATAGTCATACAATGCCCAAATAATAAAACCATACAGTGCCCAGATATTAGTCATACAATGCCCAAATAATAAAGCCATACAGTGCCCAGATAATAGTCATACACTGCCCAAATAATAAAGCCATACAGTGCCCAGATAATAGTCATACAATGCCCAAATAATAAAACCATACAGTGCCCAGATATTAGTCATACAATGCCCAAATAATAAAGCCATACAGGGCCCAGATAATAGTCATACAATGCCCAAATAATAAAGCCATACAGTGCCCAGCTAATAGTCATACAATGCCCAAATAATGGAGCCATACAGTGCCCAGATAATAGTCATACAATGCCCAAATAATGGAGCCATACAGTGCCCAGATAATAGTCATGCAATGCCCAAATAATAAAGCCATACAGTGCCCAGATAATAGTCATACAATGCCCAAATAATTAAGTCATATAATGCCCAGATAATAGTCATACAATGCCCAAATAATTTAGTCATACAGTGCCCAGATAATAGTCATACAATGCCCAAATAATAAAGCCATACAGTGCACAGATAATAGTCATACAATGCCCAAATAATAAAACCATACAGTGCCCAGATATTAGTCATACAATGCCCAAAAAATAAAGCCATACAGTGCCCAGATAATAGTCATATACTGCCCAAATAATAAAGCCATACAGTCTCCAGATAATAGTCATACAATGCCCAAATAATAAAGCCATACAGTGCCCAGATAATAGTCATACAATGCCCAAATAATAAAACCATACAGTGCCCAGATATTAGTCATACAATGCCCAAATAATAAAGCCATAGAGTGCCCAGAAATTAGTCATACAATGCCCAAATAATAAAGCCATACAGTGCCCAGATAATAGTCACGCAATGCCCAAATAATTAAACCATACAGTGCCCAGATAATAGTCATACAATGCCCAAATAATAAAGTCATACAGTGCCCAGATATTAGTCATACAATGCCCAAATAATAAAGCCATACAGTGCCCAGATAATAGTCATGCAATGCTCAAATAATAAAGCCATACAGTGCCCAGATAATAGTCATACAATGCCCAAATAATAAAACCATACAGTGCCCAGATATTAGTCATACAATGCCCAAATAATAAAGCCATACAGTGCCCAGATAATAGTCATACAATGCCCAAATAATAAAGCCAAACAGTGCCCAGATAATAGTCATACAATGCCCAAATAATAAAGCCATACTGTGCCCAGATAATAGTCATACAATGACCAAATAATAAAGCCATACAGTGCCCAGATAATAGTAATACAATGCCCAAATAATAAAGCCATACAGTGTCCAGATAATAGTCATACAATTCCCAAATAATAAAGTCATACAGTGCCCAGATAATTGTCATACAATGCCCAAATAATAAAGTCATACAGTGCCCAGATAATAGTCATACAATGCCCAAATAATAAAGCCATACAGTGCCCAGATAATAGTCATGCAATGCCCAGATAATAGTCATACAATGCCCAAATAATAAAGCCATACAGTGCCCAGATAATAGTCATACTGTGCCCAAATAATAAAGCCATACAGTGCCCAGATAATAGCCATACAATGCCCAGATAATAAAGTCATACAGTGCCCAGATAATAGTCATACTGTGCCCAAATAATAAAGCCATACAGTGCCCAGATAATAGTCATACAATGCGGAAATAATAAAGCCATACAGTGTCCAGATAATAGTCAGACAATGCCCAAATAATAAAGCCATACAGTGCCCAGATAATAGTCTTACAATGCCCAAATAATAAAGCCATACAGTGCCCAGATAATAGTCATGCAATGCCCAAATAATTAAACCATACAGTGCCCAGATAATAGTCATACAATGCCCAAATAATAAAGTCATACAGTGCCCAGATATTAGTCATACAATGCCCAAATAATAAAGCCATACAGTGCCCAGATAATAGTCATGCAATGCTCAAATAATAAAGCCATACAGTGCCCAGATAATAGTCATACAATGCCCAAATAATAAAACCATACAGTGCCCAGATATTAGTCATACAATGCCCAAATAATAAAGCCATACAGTGCCCAGATAATAGTCATACAATGCCCAAATAATAAAACCATACAGTGCCCAGATAATAGTCATACAATGCCCAAATAATAAAGCCATACAGTGCACAGATAATAGTCATACAATGCCCAAATAATAAAGCCATACAGTGCCCAGATAATAGTCATACAATGCCCAAATAATAAAGCCATACTGTGCCCAGATAATAGTCATACAATGACCAAATAATAAAGCCATACAGTGCCCAGATAATAGTAATACAATGCCCAAATAATAAAGCCATACAGTGTCCAGATAATAGTCATACAATTCCCAAATAATAAAGTCATACAGTGCCCAGATAATTGTCATACAATGCCCAAATAATAAAGTCATACAGTGCCCAGATAATAGTCATACAATGCCCAAATAATAAAGCCATACAGTGCCCAGATAATAGTCATGCAATGCCCAGATAATAGTCATACAATGCCCAAATAATAAAGCCATACAGTGCCCAGATAATAGTCATACTGTGCCCAAATAATAAAGCCATACAGTGCCCAGATAATAGCCATACAATGCCCAGATAATAAAGTCATACAGTGCCCAGATAATAGTCATACTGTGCCCAAATAATAAAGCCATACAGTGCCCAGATAATAGTCATACAATGCCCAAATAATAAAGCCATACAGTGTCCAGATAATAGTCAGACAATGCCCAAATAATAAAGCCATACAGTGCCCAGATAATAGTCTTACAATGCCCAAATAATAAAACCATACAGTGCCCAGATATTAGTCATACAATGCCCAAATAATAAAGCCATACAGTGCCCAGATAATAGTCATACAATGCCCAAATAATAAAACCATACAGTGCCCAGATATTAGTCATACAATGCCCAAATAATAAAACCATACAGTGCCCAGAAATTTGTCATACAATGCCCAAATAATAAAGCCATACAGTGCCCAGATAATAGTCATACAATGCCCAAATAATAAAACCATACAGTGCCCAGATAATAGTCATACAATGCCCAAATAATAAAACCATACGGTGCCCAGATAATAGTCATACAATGCCCAAATAATAAAGCCATACAGTGCACAGATAATAGTCATACAATGCCCAAATAATAAAGCCATACAGTGCCCAGATAATAGTCATACAATGCCCAAATAATAAAGCCATACTGTGCCCAGATAATAGTCATACAATGACCAAATAATAAAGCCATACAGTGCCCAGATAATAGTAATACAATGCCCAAATAATAAAGCCATACAGTGTCCAGATAATAGTCATACAATTCCCAAATAATAAAGTCATACAGTGCCCAGATAATTGTCATACAATGCCCAAATAATAAAGTCATACAGTGCCCAGATAATAGTCATACAATGCCCAAATAATAAAGCCATACAGTGCCCAGATAATAGTCATGCAATGCCCAGATAATAGTCATACAATGCCCAAATAATAAAGCCATACAGTGCCCAGATAATAGTCATACTGTGCCCAAATAATAAAGCCATACAGTGCCCAGATAATAGTCATACAATGCCCAAATAATAAAGCCATACAGTGTCCAGATAATAGTCAGACAATGCCCAAATAATAAAGCCATACAGTGCCCAGATAATAGTCTTACAATGCCCAAATAATAAAACCATACAGTGCCCAGATATTAGTCATACAATGCCCAAATAATAAAGCCATACAGTGCCCAGATAATAGTCATTAAATGCCCAAATAATAAAACCATACAGTGCCCAGATATTAGTCATACAATGCCCAAATAATAAAACCATACAGTGCCCAGAAATTTGTCATACAATGCCCAAATAATAAAGCCATACAGTGCCCAGATAATAGTCATACAATGCCCAAATAATAAAACCATACAGTGCCCAGATAATAGTCATACAATGCCCAAATAATAAAGTCATACAGTGCCCAGATATTAGTCATACAATGCCCAAATAACAAAAAGCCATACAGTGCCCAGATAATAGTCATGCAATGCCCAAATAATAAAGCCATACAGTGCCCAGATAATAGTCATACAATGCCCAAATAATAAAACCATACAGTGCCCAGATATTAGTCATACAATGCCCAAATAATAAAGCCATACAGTGCCCAGATAATAGTCATACAATGCCCAAATAATAAAACCATACAGTGCCCAGATAATAGTCATACAATGCCCAAATAATAAAGCCATACAGTGCACAGATAATAGTCATACAATGCCCAAATAATAAAGCCATACAGTGCCCAGATAATAGTCATATAATGCCCAAATAATAAAGCCATACAGTGCCCAGATAATAGTCATACAATGCCCAAATAATAAAGCCATACAGTGCCCAGATAATAGTCATACAATGCCCAAATAATAAAGGCATACAGTGCCCAGATAATAGTCATGAAGTGCCCAAATAATAAAGCCATACAGTGTCCAGATAATAGTCATACAATTCCCAAATAATAAAGTCATACAGTGCCCAGATAATTGTCATACAATGCCCAAATAATAAAGTCATACAGTGCCCAGATAATAGTCATGCAATGCCCAGATAATAGTCATACAATGCCGAAATAATAAAGCCATACAGTGCCCAGATTATAGTCATACAATGCCCAAATAATAAAGTCATACAGTGTCCAGATAATAGTCATACTGTGCCCAAATAATAAAGCCATACAGTGCCCAGATAATAGTCATACAATGCCCAAATAATAAAGCCATACAGTGCCCAGATAATAGTCATACTGTGCCCAAATAATAAAGCCATACAGTGCCCAGATAATAGTCATACAATGTCCAAATAATAAAGCTATACAGTGCCCAGATAATAGTCATACAGTGCCCAAATAATAAAGCCATACAGTGCTCAGATATTAGTCATACAATGCCCAAATAATAAAGCCATACAGTGCCCAGATAATAGTCATACACTGCCCAAATAATAAAGCCATACAGTGCCCAGATAATAGTCATACAATGCCCAAATAATAAAACCATACAGTGCCCAGATATTAGTCATACAATGCCCAAATAATAAAGCCATACAGTGCCCAGATAATAGTCATACAATGCCCAAATAATAAAGCCATACAGTGCCCAAATAATAAAACCATACAGTGCCCAGATAATAGTCATACAATGCCCAAATAATAAAGCTTTACAGTGCCCAGATAATAGTCATACAATTTCCAAATAATAAAGCCTTACAGTGCCCAGATAATAGTCATACAATGCCCAAATAATAAAGCCATACAGTGCCCATATAATAGTCATACAATGCCCAAATAATAAAGCCATACAGTGCCCAGATAATAGTCATACAATGCCCAAATAATAAAGCCATACAGTGCCCAGATAATAGTCATACAATGCCCAAATAATAAAGCCATACAGTGCCCAGATAATAGTCATGCAATGCCCAAATAATAAAGCCATACAGTGTCCAGATAATAGTCATACAATTCCCAAATAATAAAGTCATACAGTGTCCAGATAATAGTCATACAATGCCCAAATAATAAAGTCATACAGTGCCCAGATAATAGTCATACAATGCCCAAATAATAAAACCATACAGTGCCCAGATAATAGTCATACAATGCCCAAATAATAAAGTTATACAGTGCCCAGATAATAGTCATACAATGCCCAAATAATAAAGCCATACAGTGCCCAGATAATAGTCATACAATGCCCAAATAATAAAGCCATACAGTGCCCAGATAATTGTCATACAATGCCCAAATAATAAAGTTATACAGTGCCCAGATAATAGTCATACAGTGCCCAAATAATAAAGTTATACAGTGCCCAGATAATAGTCATACAATGCCCAAATAATAAAGTTATACAGTGCCCAGATAATAGTCATACAATGCCCAAATAATAAAGTTATACAGTGCCCAGATAATAGTCATACAATGCCCAAATAATAAAGCCATACAGTGCCCAGATAATTGTCATACAATGCCCAAATAATAAAGCCATGCAGTGTCCAGATTATAGTCATACAATGCCCCAATAATAAAGCCATACAGTGCCCAGATAATAGTCATACAATGCCCAAATAATAAAGCCATACAGTGTCCAGACAATAGTCATACAATGCCCAAATAATAAAGCCATACAGTACCCAGATAATAGTTATACAATGCCCAAATAATAAAGCCATACAGTGTCCAGATAATAGTCATACAATGCCCAAATAATAAAACCATACAGTGCCCAGATATTAGTCATACAATGCCCAAATAATAAAGCCATACAGTGCCCAGATAATAGTCATACAATGCCCAAATAATAAAACCATACAGTGCCCAGATATTAGTCATACAATGCCCAAATAATAAAGCCATACAGTGCCCAGATAATAGTCATACAATGCCCAAATAATAAAACAATTCAGTGCCCAGATAATAGTCATGCAATGCCCAAATAATAAAGCCATGCAGTGCCCAGATAATAGTCATACAATGCCCAAATAATAAAGCCATACAGTGCCCAGATAATAGTCATACAATGCCCAAATAATAAAAAAATACAGTGCCCGGATAATAGTCATACAATGCCCAAATAATAAAACCATACAGTGCCCAGATAATAGTCATGCAATGCCCAAATAATAAAGTCATACAGTGCCCAGATATTAGTCATACAATGCCCAAATAATAAAGCCATACAGTGCCCAGATAATAGTCATACAATGCCCAAATAATAAAGCCATACAGTGCCCAAATAATAGTCATACAATGCCCAAATAATAAAACCATACAGTGCCCAGATAATAGTCATACAATGCCCAAATAATAAAGCCATACAGTGCCCACATAATAGTCATACAATGCCCAAATAATAAAGCCATACAGTGCCCAGATAATAGTCATACAATGCCCAAATAATAAAGCCATACAGTGCCCAGATAATAGTCATGCAATGCCCAAATAATAAAGCCATCCAGTGTCCAGATAATAGTCATACAATTCCCAAATAATAAAGCCATACAGTGCCCAGATAATAGTCATACAATGCCCAAATGATAAAGACATACAGTGCCCAGATAAGTCATACAATGCCCAAATAATAAAGTCATACAGTGCCCAGATTATAGTCATACAATGCCCAAATAATAAAGCCATACAGTGCCTAGATAATAGTCATGCAATGCCCAGATAATAAAGCCATACAGTGCCCAGATAATAGTCATACAATGCCCAAATGATAAAGACATACAGTGCCCAGATAATAGTCATACAATGCCCAAATAATAAAGTCATACAGTGCCCAGATTATAGTCATACAATGCCCAAATAATAAAGCCATACAGTGCCCAGATAATAGTCATACACTGCCCAAATAATAAAGCCATACAGTGCCCAGATAATAGTCATACAATGCCCAAATAATAAAACCATACAGTGCCCAGATATTAGTCATACAATGCCCAAATAATAAAGCCATACAGTGCCCAGATAATAGTCATACAATGCCCAAATAATAAAGCCATACAGTGCCCAAATAATAAAACCATACAGTGCCCAGATAATAGTCATACAATGCCCAAATAATAAAACCATACAGTGCCCAGATAATAGTCATACACTGCCCAAATAATAAAGCCATACAGTGCCCAGATAATAGTCATACAATGCCCAAATAATAAAACCATACAGTGCCCAGATAATAGTCATACAATGCCCAAATAATAAAGCCATACAGTGCCCAAATAATAAAACCATACAGTGCCCAGATAATAGTCATACAATGCCCAAATAATAAAGCTTTACAGTGCCCAGATAATAGTCATACAATGCTCAAATAATAAAGCCTTACAGTGCCCAGATAATAGTCATACAATGCCCAAATAATAAAGCCATACAGTGCCCATATAATAGTCATACAATGCCCAAATAATAAAGCTATACAGTGCCCAGATAATAGTCATACAATGCCCAAATAATAAAGCCATACAGTGCCCAGATAATAGTCATGCAATGCCCAAATAATAAAGCCATACAGTGTCCAGATAATAGTCATACAATTCCCAAATAATAAAGTCATACAGTGCCCAGATAATAGTCATACAATGCCCAAATAATAAAGTCATACAGTGCCCAGATAATAGTCATACAATGCCCAAATAATAAAACCATACAGTGCCCAGATAATAGTCATACAATGCCCAAATAATAAAGTTATACAGTGCCCAGATAATAGTCAAACAATGCCCAAATAATAAAGCCATACAGTGCCCAGATAATAGTCATACAATGCCCAAATAATAAAGCCATACAGTGCCCAGATAATTGTCATACAATGCCCAAATAATAAAGTTATACAGTGCCCAGATAATAGTCATACAATGCCCAAATAATAAAGTTATACAGTGCCCAGATAATAGTCATACAATGCCCAAATAATAAAGTTATACAGTGCCCAGATAATAGTCATACAATGCCCAAATAATAAAGTTATACAGTGCCCAGATAATAGTCATACAATGCCCAAATAATAAAGCCATACAGTGCCCAGATAATTGTCATACAATGCCCAAATAATAAAGCCATACAGTGTCCAGATAATAGTCATACAATGCCCCAATAATAAAGCTATACAGTGCCCAGATAATAGTCATACAATGCCCAAATAATAAAGCCATACAGTGTCCAGATAATAGTCATACAATGCCCAAATAATAAAGCCATACAGTACCCAGATAATAGTTATACAATGCCCAAATAATAAAGCCATACAGTGTCCAGATAATAGTCATACAATGCCCAAATAATAAAACCATACAGTGCCCAGATATTAGTCATAGAATGCCCAAATAATAAAGCCATACAGTGCCCAGATAATAGTCATACAATGCCCAAATAATAAAACCATACAGTGCCCAGATATTAGTCATACAATGCCCAAATAATAAAGCCATACAGTGCCCAGATAATAGTCATACAATGCCCAAATAATAAAACAATTCAGTGCCCAGATAATAGTCATGCAATGCCCAAATAATAAAGCCATGCAGTGCCCAGATAATAGTCATACAATGCCCAAATAATAAAGCCATACAGTGCCCAGATAATAGTCATACAATGCCCAAATAATAAAGCCATACAGTGCCCAGATAATAGTCATACAATGCCCAAATAATAAAGCCATACAGTACCCTGATAATAGTCATACAATGCCCAAATAATAAAGCCATTCAGTCCCCAGATAATAGTCATGCAATGCCCAAATAATAAAGTCATACAGTGCCCAGATAATAGTCATACAATGCCCAAATAATAAAGCCATACAGTACCCAGATAATAGTTATACAATGCCCAAATAATAAAGCTATACAGTGCCCAGATAATAGTCATACAATGCCCAAATAATAAAGCCATACAGTGCCCAGATAATAGTCATACAATGCCCAAATAATAAAGTCATACAGTGCCCAGATAATAGTCATACAATGCCCAAATAATAAAGCCATACAGTACCCAAATAATAGTTATACAATGCCCAAATAATAAAGCCATACAGTGCCCAGATAATAGTCATACAATTCCCAAATAATAAAGCCATACAGTGCCCAGATAATAGTCATACAATGCCCAAATAATAAAGCCATACAGTGCCCAGATAATAGTCATATAATGCCAAAATAATAAAGCCATACAGTGCCCAGATAATAGTTATACAATGCCCAAATAATAAAGCTATACAGTGCCCAGATAATAGTCATACAATGCCCAAATAATAAAGCCATACAGTGCCCAGATAATAGTCATGCAATGCCCAAATAATAAAGTCATACAGTGTCCAGATAATAGTCATACAATGCCCAAATAATAAAGTCATACAGTGCCCAGATAATAGTCATACAATGCCCAAATAATAAAGCCATACAGTACCCAGATAATAGTCATACAATGCCCAAATAATAAAGCCATACAGTGCCCAGATAATAGTCATACAATGCCCAAATAATAAAACCATACAGTGCCCAGATAATAAAGTTAGACACTGCCCCAATAATAAAGTCATACAGTGCCCAGATAATAAAGTTATAAAGTGCCTAAATAATAAAGCTATACAGTGCCCAAATAATAAAGATATACAGTGCCCAAATAATAGAGCCATATAGTGCCTAGATAATAGTCATACAGTGCCCAAATAATAAAGATATGCAGTGCCCAGATAATAAAGATATAAAGTGCCCAGATAATAAAGTCATACAGTGCTTTAACTTATTTTTTATCTTTGTGTATATTTACGCCAGAGCTCTGAACTTGCAGATCCACAAGCTGAAAACTCATCACACACGTTCATGGTCTCCGTCCATACAAACACAAACATAGATTTCATCCACAGTCTGTTCCTTTAAGGAATCTGCATTTGGATATTTTCCAAAGTTTAGGTCTGTCGTAGTCACATGTGGAATCTGCAGGTATTTTTGGACTCCCCTCCCACTTCTGACAACAAATTTATGAGAAAAGACCAAAAATCTATTCTAGTTTCTAAATAAGATAGGGAGAATCTATAAATGCTCATCAAGGTCAAGTTGCTTCCATTTGGTCCAGAAGAAGCAAAATCGAGGACTTTGGATAGTTCTGGACAACTTTACCCACAGATTCAGAAAATGTTGAATAAATGACCAAACCTGGTTCTCAATTTGGTGCCATTTTTAATTTGTACTCTGTTTCCCTCCCTTTGGGACCCAAAAAATCTATGGTGCAAATAGATCATGTTAATTCCTATCTTCCGCCCCTGTAAAAGTGTTTTCACATGAGTGTAATGGGGGCAATCCTCAAATGTGTCCCCTTGTTTTTTGTGCCTGTTAACTTGACACAATTTGTATATATGTCTATGTCCATGTAACTGTGTACTTCACTGGTTACATTTGAAATAACCCAATCTACTATATGTATGCCTGCAGTGTTGTGGTTGCCACAAGGTGTCTCTCTGTTATCACAAACTAGAAAAAGCGACTATAAGCAGGAAGTGAGTCAGGCTGTGGCTGAAGCCACATGAGAGGCAAAAGTCCCCTGCGCGGAGGAGAAATGATAAGTAGGCTGAAAGCATGGAACAGTTCCCAAAGAAAGGGCAAAACCAATGGGGCACCTCGAGAAAACATCTGTGAGAGATGCAGCTGCAGGAAGATGTAGTAGTGGTAATTACCCTCTGTTCTGCTCCTCTGAGGCGTGCTAGAGGAGAGCATGGTGCAAGAGAACAGCAGATATGAGAGCAGTGGGCTGTAAAATATGAGACCCCGTGTATAAACTTTTTCTATATAATATAAATTAAAATATTCTTAGAACTTTCACAGTATAAATTGGAAATCTCTGGGCAGGCCAATATGAAATGAGGAGGAGGTGAGCTGTGACAGCACCTATTGTCAATGGTGGATCCTGTGTTATCTACTGTATATAGAGGTGTTATCAGTCATTGTACAGGAGGGGGAGGTGAGCTGTGACAGCACCTATTGTCAATGGTGGATCTTGTGTTATTTACTGTATATAAAAGTGTTATCAGTCATTGTACAGGAGGAGGAGGTGAGCTGTGACATCACCTATTGTGAATGGTGGATCCTGTGTTATCTACTGTATATAGAGGTGTTATCAGTCAACAACTTATTTAACAATTGGTAATTTTCTGTTGACACATGTCCTAACAAGTTTCTCAATATCTTTGGACTGGAAGTTTAGGTTCCTGGTCAATGGCCATTGCAGACTCAGACTGTAGAAGAACTTGTGCTGTTATGGTAGAGAAAGGGGTCGAGTCTGCAGGTGACCGCACCGGACAGATAATGGTACCGGATCAGCACCTGGAAACCGGCACTAGAGAAAATGGGTCAATTTCAGTCTCTGTCACGTGTCACTGTGATCGGTCAATACACGTTCTTGTGGTTCTCATAGAGGACAAACTATAGAGACTGAGAGACAATAATCATTACCCCGGTTTACCATGTAAAGTGACAGGAACTGCCAAAATGCCTGTGCCAGAAAAGGCCAGACATGATTTGCATCACTGAATATTGGTGGGGGACCAAGGACAGGTGAGTATTCCTTCCTTTTGCTGGTGGTGATACAGAGCCACTGTTAGCTTTCATGGGTCTTGCCCACTGGCACTTACCGTTCAGCGGGTACTATCTGTGGTACTTATGGTTTAGGGGGTAAGATGGGCACTTTGTGGGGCAATATCTAGGGACACTAAGTGGGGCATTTATTTTCAGGGGATACTATTTGGGGCTCTTATCTTAGGCATTACTATATAAGGCACTCAATTATCTCAGGGCACTTTGTGAGACACTTACACACATGGTCAAAATTGTTGGTACCCCTCATTTAATGAAAGAAAAACCCACAATGGTCACAGAAATAACTTGAATCTGATAAAAGTAATAATAAATTAATAATTTATGAAAATGAACAAATGAAAGTAAGACATTGCTTTTCAACCCTGCTTCCACTGATTTTTAAAAAAAAATTAAACTCATGAAATAGGCCTGGACAGAAATGATGGTTCTTCTTAACTTTTATATTTTGTTGAACAACCTTTTAAGAAAACCACTGCAATCAAATGATTCCTGTAACTGTTAATGAGACTTCTGCACCTCTCGATAGGTATTTTGGCCCACTCCTCATGAGCAAACTGCTCCAGTTGTCTCGCATTTGAAGGATGCCTTTTCCAGACGGCATGTTTCAGCTCTTTCCAAAGATGCTCAATAGGATTTAGGTCAGGGCTCATAGAAGCCACTTCAGAATAGTCCAATGTTTTCCTCTTAGCCATTCTTGGGTGTTTTTAGCTGTATGTTTTGGGTCATTATCCTGTTGCAAGACCCATGACCTGCTACTGAGACCAAGCTTTCTGACACTGGGCAGCACATTTTTCTCTAGAATCCCTTGATAGTCTTGAGATTTCATTGTACCCTGCACAGATTCAAGACACCCTGTGCCAGATGCAGCAAAGCAGCCCTAGAACATAACAGAGCCTCCTCCATGTTTCACAGTAGGGACAGTGTTTTTTTCTTGATATGCATAATTTTTCCGTCTGTGAACATAGAGCTGATGTGCCTTGCCAAAAACTTCCATTTTTGGCAAGGACATTCTCCCAGAAGCTTTGTGGCTTGTCAACATGAACAGTACAGACCAAAAGTTTGGACACACCTTCTCATTTAAAGATTTTTCTGTATTTTCATGACTATGAAAATTGTACATTCACACTGAAGGCATCAAAACTATGAATTAACACATGTGGAATTATATACTTAACAAAAATGTGTGAAACAACTGAAAATATGTCTTATATTCTAGGTTCTTCAAAGTAGCCACCTTTTGCTTTGATGGCTGTTTTGCACACTCTTGGCATTCTCTTGATGAGCTTCAAGAGGTAGTCACCCGAAATGGTCTTCCAACAATCTTGAAGGAGCTCCCAGAGATGCTTAGCAATTGTTGGCCCTTTTGCCTTCACTCTGCGGTCAAGCTCACCTCAAACCATCTCGATTGGGTTCAGGTCTGGTGACTGTGGAGGCCAGGTCATCTGGCGCAGCACCCCATCACTCACCTTCTTGGTCAAATAGCCCTTACACAGCCTGGAGGTGTGTTTGGGGTCATTGTCCTGTTGAAAAATAAATGATGGTCCAACTAAATGCAAACCGGATGGAATAGCATGCCGCTGCAAGATGCTGTGGCAGCCATGCTGGTTCAGTATGCCTTCAATTTTGAATAAATCCCCAACAGTGTCACCAGCAAAGCACCCCCACACCATCACACCTCCTCCTCCATGCTTCACGGTGGGAACCAGGCATGTAGAGTCCATCCGTTCACCTTTTCTGCATCACACAAAGACACTGTGGTTGGAACCAAAGATCTCAAATTTGGACTCATCAGACCAAAGCACAGATTTCCACTGATCTAATGTCCATTCCTTGTGTTCTTTAGTCCAAACAAGTCTCTTCTGCTTGTTGCCTGTCCTTAGCAGTGGTTTCCTAGCAGCTATTTTACCACGAAGGCCTGCTGCACAAAGTCTCCTCTTAACAGTTGTTGTAGAGATGTGTCTGCTGCTAGAACTCTGTGTGGCATTGACCTGGTCTCTAATCTGAGCTGCTGTTAACCTGCGATTTCTGAGACTGGTGATTCGGATAAACTTATCCTCAGAAGCAGAGGTGACTCTTGGTCTTCCTTTCCTGGGGCGGTCCTCATGTGAGCCAGTTTCTTTGTAGCGCTTGATGGTTTTTGCAACTGCACTTGGGGACAAATTCAAAGTTTGCCCAATTTTTCGGACTGACTGACCTTCATTTGTTAAAGTAATGATGGCCACTCGTTTTTCTTTACTTAGCTGCTTTTTTCTTGCCATAATACAAATTCTAACAGTCTATTCAGTAGAACTATCAGCTGTGTATCCACCTGACTTCTGCACAACACAACTGATGGTCCCAACCCCATTTATAAGGCAAGAAATCCCACTTATTAAACCTGACAGGGCACACCTGTGAAACGAAAACCATTTCTCGTGACTACCTCTTGAAGCTCATCAAGAGAATGCCGAGAGTGTGCGAAGCAGTCATCAAAGCAAAAGGTGGCTACTTTGAAGAACCTAGAATATAGGACCTATTTTCAGTTGTTTCACACTTTTTTGTTAAGTAAATAATTACACATGTGTTAATTCATAGTTTTGATGCCTTCAGTGTGAATGTACAATTTTCATAGTCATGAAAATACAGAAAAATCTTTAAATGAGAAGGTGTGTCCATACTTTTGGTCTGTACTATATTTCTGAAGGTGCTATTGACATGAAATTCTCACCAGATGTTGGTAACAACCCATCCAATCCAGACAGGCAAAGAAATCAAACCATAGATGTCCATTAGTGATGAGCGAGCATGCTCGTTACTCGAGATTTACGAGCATGCTCGGGTGTTTTCAGAGTATCTTCAGCGTGCTCGGGTATTATGTTTTAGTCACTCCAGTGCTCATGATTTGCGACTGTTTGACAGCTTTAATACATGTGAGGAGTGCATGTTTCTTAGCCATTCCTCACATGTATTAAAGCTGTCAAACAGTCGCAAATCATGAGTACTGGAGTGATTAAAACATAACACATGAGCACTATGAAGACACTTGGCGAGCACCTGAGCATGCTGGTCGAAAGGGTTAACAGAACATACTCGCTCATCACTAATGTCCATCAATTAAGTTATGTATAACAATGAGAAAGGATACAGGGAAAAAGTATTGAACACATGAAGAAAGAGAGGTGTAAAAAGCCATGGAAAGTCATGACACCAGCTGAAATCTATCAGTAATTAGAAAGCAATCCTGCCACTTAGTGCCAAATAATATAATCAGGTTCAACTGATGGCCTATAAAAAGGTGTCTCAAAACCAGTGAGCTGTCTCAAGACCTTCACAACCTTATTGTAGCAAAACATACTGTTGGCATTGGTTACAGGAGAATCTCCAAACTACTGAAGGTTCAAGGGAGCATTGTTGGGGCCATAATTCAGAAGTGTAAAGAACATAATTCCACCATAAACCGTCCACGAACAGGTGCTCCCCACAAGATTTCATTGGAGTGAACAGATTTATCAAAAGATTTGTCCAAAAGCCAAAGTCCAAAAGTCATGCCTGGACCCGTAGAAGCGTGATAGACACGCGAAACGGTCATCGTCTGTAAAAGGTGCCGCTTCCCTGCATTTTTAATGGAAATGGAATAAAAGAAGATTTTATTACATCGGTGTGCTACCTCACTTTCTTCATGTATGAATTTTTCACTCTTTGTTTCATTGCAGTCATTTGGTAAATTCTAAAAAGTTCAAAGTACACTCTGCACCCCATCTTGACTGAAGAAAACAGAAATGTATAAATTTTTGCAAATTTATTAAAAAAAGAAAAACTGAAATATCACATGGTCATAAGTATTCAGACCCTTTGCTCAGTATTGAGTAGAAGCACCCTTTGAGCTAGTACAGCCATGAGTCTTCTTGGGAATGATGCAACAAGTTTTTGACACCTGGATTTGGGGATCCTCTGCCATTCTTCTTTGCAGATCCTCTCCAGTCCCGTCAGGTTGGATGGTGAACGTTGGTGGACAGCCATTTTCAGGTCTCTCCAGAGATTAGGTTTAGGTCAGGGGTCTAGCTGGGCCAGTCAAGAATGGTCACAGAGTTATTCTGAAGCCACTCCTTTGTTATTTTAGCTGTGTGCTTAGGGTCATTGTCTTGTTGGAAGGCGAACCTTCGGCCAAGTCTGAGGTCCAGTGCATTCTGGAAGAGGTTTTCATCCAGGATATCTCTGTACTTGGCCGCATTCATGTTTCCTTCAATTGCAACCAGTCATCCTGTCCCTGCAGCTGAAAGACACCCCCATAGCATGATGCTGCCACCCCCATGTTTCACTGTTGGGATTGTATTGGGAAGGTGATGAGCAGTGCCTGGTTTTCTCCACACATACCACTTAGAATTATCCCCAAAAAGTTCTATCTTCATCTCATCAAACCAGAGAATCTTATTTCTCATAGTCTGGGAGTCCTTAATGTGTTTTTGAGCAAACTCTATGTGGGCTTTCATATGTCTTGCACTGAGGAGAGGCTTCAGTCTGGCCACTCTGCCATAAAGGCTCAACTGGTGGAGGGCTGCAGTGATAGTTGACTTCGTGGAACTTTCTCCCATCTCCCTACTGCATCTCTGGAGCTCAGCCACAGTGATCTTGGGGTTCTTCTTTACCTCTCTCACCAGCTCTTCTCCCACGATTGCTCAGTTTGGCTGGATGGCCAGGTCTAGGAAGACTTCTGGTGGTCCCAAACTTCTTCCATTTAAGGATTATGGAGGCCACTGTGCTCTTATGAACCTTGAGTAATGCAGAAATTCATTTGTAACCTTGGCCAGATCTGTGCCTTGCCACAATTCTGTCTCTGAGCTCCTTGGGCAGTTCCTTTGAGCTTGTGATTCTCATTTGGTCTGACATGCACTGTGGGCTGTGAGGTCTTATATAGACAGGTGTGTGCCTTTCCAAATCAAGTCCTATCAGTTTAATTAAACACAGCTGGACTCCAATGAAGGAGTAGAACCATCTCAAGGAGGATCACAAGGAAATGGACAGCATGTGACTTAAATATGAGTGTCTGAGCAAAGGGTCTGAATACTTATGACCATGTGATATTTCAGTTTTTCTTTTTTTAATAAATTTGCAAAAATGTCTACATTTCTGTTTTTTTCAGTTAAGAGTGTACTTTAATGAGAAAAAAAATGAAACAAAGAGTGAAAAATTTAAAGTGGTGATGTCCAACTCACTTAATGAGTTCAAGAGAGGCCTGGATGCCTTTCTTGAGAACAATAAAATTACATCTTATGCTTAGTTAATTAATCCAGGGATTTAATCTGACTGCCAGATTGGTGTGGGGAAGTGAATTTTTCCTCAATGATGTAAATTGGCCTATACCGCATGTTTTTTTTTTACCTTCCCCTGGATCAACGCTACGGAATAGCTGCAGTGCACAAGAAATAGGCTGAACTGGATGGACGCTTGTCTTTTTTCGGCCTTATAAACTATATATGTAACTTATAAAGGGGTCTGAATACTTTCCGTGCCCACTGTATATATATTTTACCTAAAATACAAAGTAAATGTGTCATCTTTAATTTTAGCCCTTTTATTGATAATTTAATTTTCAGCTTGCTTAACTGTTCACAATAATTTTGACCAGTGGTGCCCAAACTTTTACATGCCACTGTATATGTATATGTGTCCTCCATCCTGGTATGTACAGTGAAAGAAATAATTATGTGATCCCTTGCTGTTTTTGTAAGTTTGCCCACTGACAAAGACATGAACAGTCTATGATTTTAAAGGGTAGGTTGATTGTAACATTGAGATATAGAACATCCCCAAAAAAATCAAGAAAATCACATTCTATAAATTAGATATATTTTTTTGCATTTTGCAGTGAGAAATAAGTATTTGATCCCTCTGGCAAACAACACTTAATACTTGGTGGCAAAACCCTTGTTGGCAAGCACAGCAGTCAGATGCTTTTTGTAGTTGATGATGAGGGTTGCGCACATGTCAGGAGGAATTTTGGTCCACTCCTCTTTGCAGATCATCTCTAAATCATTTAGATTTTGAGGCTGTCGCTTGGCAACTCGGAGCTTCAACTCCCCCCATAAGTTTTCTATGGGATTAAGGTCTGGAGACTGGCTAGGCCACTCCATGACCTTAATTTGCTTCTTTTTGAGCCACTCCTTTGGTGCCTTGACTGTATGTTTTGGGACATTGTCTTGCTGGAAGACCCAGCCACGACCCATTTTCAATGTCCTGGTGGAGGGAAGGAGGTTGTCACTCAGGATTTTATGGTACATGGCTCCATCCATTGTCCCATTGATGCGGTGAAGTAGTCCTGTGCCCTTAGCAGAGAAACACCCCCAAAACATAATGTTTCCACCTCCATGCTTGACAGTGGGGATGGTGTTCTTTGGGTCATAGGCAGCATTTCTCTTCCTCCAAACACGGCGAGTTGAGTTAATGCTAAAGAGCTAAATTTTTGTCTCATCTGACCACAGCACCTTCTCCCAATAACTCACAGAATCATCCAGGTGTTCATTGGCAAACTTCAGACGGGCCTGCACATGTGCCTTCTTGAGTAGGGGGACCTTGCGGGCACTGCAGGATTTTAAACCTTTAAGGCGTAATGTGTTACCAATGGTTTTCTTGGTGACTGTGGTCCCTGCTGCCTGGAGATCATTAACAAGTTCCCCCCGTGTAGTTTAAGGCTGATCTCTCACCTTCCTCATAATCAAGGATACCCCACGAGGTGAGATTTTGCATGGTGCCCCAGATGAATGTTGATTGACAGTCATTTTGTATTTCTTCCATTTTCTTACTATTGCACCAACAGTTGTCTCCTTCTCACCCAGCATCTTACTTATGGTTTTGTAGCCCATTCCAGCTTTGTGCAGGTCTATGATCTTGTCCCTGACATCCTTAGAAAGCTCTTTGGTCTTGCTCATGTTGTAGAGGTTAGAGTCTGACTGATTAATTGAGTCTGTGGACAGGAGTCTTTTATACAGGTGACTATGTAAGACAGCTGTCTTTAATGGAGGTAACGAGTTGATTAGGAGCGTCTAAATGGTCTGTAGGAGCTAGAACTCATAATGGTTTGCATGAGATCAAATACTTATTTCTCACCGCAAAATGCAAAAAAATATATCTAATTTATACAATGTGATTTTCTTGATTTTTTTTGGATATTCTATCTCTCAATGTTAAAATTAACCCACCCTTAAAATCATAGACTGTTCATGTCTTTGTCAGTGGGCAAACTTACAAAAACAGCAAGGGATCAAATAATTATTTCTTTCATTGTATGTTCCCCATCCTGATACACATGATCTCCAACCTGTTATATATTTTCCCCATCCTGGTATACAGTACAGACCAAAAGTTTGGACACACCTTCTCATTTAAAGATTTTTCTGTATTTTCATGACTATGAAAATTGTACATTCACACTGAAGGCATCAAAACTATGAATTAACACATGTGGAATTATATACTTAACAAAAAAGTGTGAAACAACTGAAAATATGTCTTATATTCTAGGTTCTTCAAAGTAGCCACCTTTTGCTTTGATGACGGCTTTGCACACTCTTGGCATTCTCTTGATGAGCTTCAAGAGGTAGTCACCGGAAATGGTTTTCCAACAATCTTAAAGGAGTTCCCAGAGATGCTTAGCATTTGTTGGCTCTTTTGTCTTCACTCTGCGGTCCAGCTCACCCCAAACCATCTCGATTGGGTTCAGGTCTGGTGACTGTGGAGGCCAGGTCATCTGGCGTAGCACCTCATCACTCTCTTTCTTGGTCAAATAGCCCTTACACAGCCTGGAGGTGTGTTTGGGGTCATTGTTCTGTTGAAAAATAAATGATGGTCCAACTAAACGCAAACCGGATGGAATAGCATGCCGCTGCAAGATGCTGTGGTAGCCATGCTGGTTCAGTATGCCTTCAATTTTGAATAAATCCCCAACAGTGTCACCAGCAAAGCACCCCCACACCATCACACCTCCTCCTCCATGCTTCATGGTGGAAACCAGGCATGTAGAGTCCATCCGTTCACCTTTTCTGGTCCCCACAAAGACACGGTGGTTGGAACCAAAGATCTCAAATTTGGACTCATCAGACCAAAGCACAGATTTCCACTGGTCTAATGTCCATTCCTTGTGTTCTTTAGCACAAACAAGTCTCTTCTGCTTGTTGCCTGTCCTTAGCAGTGGTTTCCTAGCAGCTATTTTACCATGATGGCCTGCTGCACAAAGTCTCCTCTTAACAGTTGTTGAAGAGATGTGTCTGTTATGATCTGCAACATAAACTAAGGAAAGATAGGGGAAAGCTGTCCCTACAGTAAGACTAAGCTGAATCCCTACGATGTAGCGGGCTGCCTGTTCCTTGTGAACAGACCCGCCTTCGTCCTCGGCTAGTCTGAACGGAGACCTATAGAATCAAGGGAGGGGTCCCTAAATGAACTAAGGACTGGGACAAAAATGGGACACCTCCTAAACAGAAGTTGTTGCAGAGCAAAAAGGAAAAATTGACAAAAAGTACTAAAGGTCCAGAGGACCAAGAACTGATAGAGATAGGTACCGAAGCACCTGGCTAGAGAGACAGTCTAAACAACACTGAAGTCCAGCAAAGCCAGAAGGGCGGAGCTGGAATATATAGGCAGCTGGTCACGTGACCGCTAAACACAAGATAGCAAAATCTAACAGGAGGGTTCTAACAGTACCCCCTCTTCTATGAGGATCCTCCAGGCCCAGGCCTATCAGGAAACCTCCTGTGGAAAGCTTTAACAAGCCTAGGAGCAGAGACATCATTCGTCCTTACCCAGGAGTTGTCTTCGGGACCGAAACCCTTCCAGGAGACAAGATACTGCAATCTCCGTCTATGCCATCTTGAATTCAAAATACGAGAAATTTCATATTTGCAGTCTTCCAGTACAGGAGGAACTGTGACAGTGGCGTCCCTATTAGAAACGTCAGCCTTTTTCAACAAGGAAACATGAAACACAGGATTAATCTTCCAGGAAGTAGGGACATCCAACCTGACAGCAGATGGGTTAACAACCTGAAGCACTTTAAATGGACCCACAAACTTAGGACCCAGTTTTTTAGAGGGAATCCTCAACCGCAGGTTCTTCGAGGACAACCAAACCATGTCACCCACAGTAAACAAAACCTCTTTACGTTTCCTGTCAAAATACTTCTTGGACTTCTTGTTAGCCTCTTGCAGGTTACAACGTACATTAGTCCAAACTCTCTCCAAATCACTGGAAAAATTCTCCTCCTCCGGCACCGCCGACCCCAATTTGGACAACGAACCAAAAGACGGATGTCTCCCAGTGCAACAAAAAAAAGGAGAACACCCAGCAGAGGAGGATGTATGATTGTTAAGAGCAAATTCTGCGAGAGGCAGAAACTCAGACCACACCTCTTGATTGTCCGCGACAAAACAACGCAAAAACTGTTCAACATCCTGGTTCTTTCTTTCAGTCTGTCCATTAGACTCAGGATGATAACCAGACGAAAATGACAAATGAACTCCCAACCTGTCACAAAAAGCACGCCTAAAGCAAGCCACAAACTGAGGTCCTCTATCAGAAACAATATCGGTGGGAATGCCATGAAGCTTGACAATCTCCTTAACAAACGCCTTAGCGAGTGTCTTGGCGCAGGGCAACTTAATGAATGGAACCAAATGACACATCTTACTAAAACGGTCCATGACCACCCAGATGACAGTAAAACTCTCAGACACAGGAAGATCAGTAATAAAATCCATAGTGAGATGCGTCCAAGGCGCACTAGGAACCTCCAGAGGGCAAAGCAACCCCGCTGCAGGAGTATGTGAAGCCTTTGACCTAACGCACACAGTACACTGACGCACCCACTTGATGACTTCCTTCTGCCATCCAGGCCACCAAAAACTGCGACTGATAAGTCTCTTAGTCTCCGAAACTCCTGGATGACCTGCCAACCGCGACTCATGACACTCCACAAACAAATCTCTCCTAAAGTCTCTAGGCACAAACAACCTCCCATGGGGAGTGTTAGATGGAGCATCATCTTGAGCATTCAGAATCCCATTCTCCAAATCGGAGTCCAATGCCGCCACCACAACTCCTTTCTGCAAAATGCTCTCCTCCTCCTCGGCACCGACCGTAGGAGAGAAGCTGCGAGATAAAGCATCGGCTTTAACATTCTTAGTACCAGGGATATAGGTAACAGAAAAATGAAACCGAGGAAAAAAAAGTGCCCACCTAGCTTGACGGGCATTCAAGCGCTTGGCAGCATCCAGATAGATCAAATTCTTATGATCTGTGAAAACCTGAATAGGAAATCTAGCGCCTTCCAAAAAATTACGCCAGTGTTCAAACGCAAGTTTAAAAGCCAGCAACTCCCGATTTCCAACATCATAATTCAGTTCGGTTTCCGAAAATTTTTTTGAAAAGAAGGCACAAGGATGTACTCCACCCTTGTTCTCCTGAGACAAAACTGCTCCGACCTCCACCGATGAAGCATCGACCTCGACCAAAAAAGGTTTGGTCTCATCAGGCTGTATAAGGATAGGGGCAGAACTGAACCTCTCTTTGAGATACTCAAACGCTTCAATGGCCTCAGTAGTCCACTGGGCCGTATTCGCACCTTTCCTGGTGAGATCGGTTAGAGGTTTAACAATTACAGAAAAATTCTTAATGAATTTCCTGTAATAATTGGCGAAACCCAAAAACCTCTGTATAGATTTCAAACCAATAGGCCTAGGCCATTCCTGCACAGCCTGAACCTTCACAGGGTCCATCTCAAAGCCCTCGCTGGAGACAATGTACCCCAAAAAGCTAATTTTCTGCACAGCGAACTCACATTTCTCCATCTTAGCAAAGAATGAATTATCACTCAATAACTGCAAAACTTCACGTACGCTCCGCCAATGGGACTCTAGATCTGGAGAATAAATCAAAATGTCATCCAAATACACAACCACATTCTTACCAATCAAAGGTCTCAGGATGTCATTAATAAGGTTCTGAAAAAATGCAGGTGCATTGGTAAGACCAAAAGGCATCACCAGATTCTCAAAATGACCTACCGGTGTGTTAAAAGCAGTTTTGCATTCATCACCCTCCTTCACTCGTAACAAATTGTATGCCCCCCGGAGATCAATTTTTGAGAACCACTTGGCCCCCACTAACTGGTTAAACAAGTCAGGAATTAACGGCAATGGGTAGAAATTGCATACGGTAATCTTATTAATTTCACGAAAATCCAGACATGAACATAAACCGCCGTCCTTTTTTTTAACAAAGAAGAATCCGACTGCCACAGGCGACTTAGAAGGTCTAATGTGACCAGCAGCCAGGCTAGTCTGTATGTACTCCTCCAAGGCCTTTCTTTCAGGGATAGTCAGATTAAGCAAGCGACTTTTGGGAAGAGTAGTGTGGCGCCCCTGAGGGTTCGACCGCCACAGGGATGCTGCACTTCTCTAATGGAGTGTAGTGTTCCTGCTCTGAGGTAAGGCCGGTGTGATAGTCGTGACCCAGCCCTTGCATCCAACACCACATTTCTCCACCAGAGGGAGCTAGTATGCACTAAGTGCTGCTCCCCTGGTTATAGGGAGACTGGGAACCAAGAGTGAGGGGAACCAGTTAGTGGGTGAGGGTGTAGGACCTACAAGTTAGTTACACTTTACATTTCATATTTAATTCAAAGCCATCTTTGATCTTGGTTCTTGTGGTCGTACTGTGCTGTCAGATACTGTGTGTTATGGGACCTCAATCCCGGAGCGCAGATCCTGTGTGGGCCTGCGCCGGCAAGGGACACAGCCCTCGTACCCTGGCCTTGGGACGAGAGGCAGGTTGTAGACAAGGAATGTCTCAACCCGGCCAAGGACCAGGATCAAGAAGGCCCGGAGCTTAAGAGTGTGGCTCCACAGCAAATGGATCCCAGGCAGGATGCAGACGGAGCGGTTTACGCCACCTGTCCTCGCCAACCTGATATATTCAGAGGGACTCCGGCTGCAAGAGGGGTACCGGCCCCCGACACCCGACCTTGCTACTCTGCGTCCTGGACTGGAAAGCCCGGTTAGGCCCTGAGGATCCCACCGGGTATCGGACGGAGCGGAGCTGCCACCCGTACCCTTGTCCTGAGAGGAGCTCAGAGGGAGACACGGCCTATTTGCACACACACGGACAGAAAGGATTCGGTCTGTAGTTCAGGAACACTCTGCTGTGGGGTCGCGACCGAATGCTGGACTTACTCGGAGGTTGTCGGACCGCCGTCCCTGGTGAGCGCAGGACCCCGCGAGGTGCAGGGAGTCGCCTTCCTTTGCCAACTAAGTGAGTAAAGCCTTGGAAGTTCACCCCTATGGCCTCCGGATTGTTATTTCTGCGTCACACCGCGGGACGTGGGATCCCTGCTCCTCAACTACTACCCCCTCCATCCTGTACCTCTGCCCTGAGGCCTTGCTCCGCCTGTGGGGAGTAGTAAGAACTTTGGCCGCGGTAACACCATGCCTCAGTGGACTGCAGCGGCGCTGGTGGCCCTTCACCAGGCACCACGGGTGGCGTAGTCGTTAATAAAGCCACTCAACCCGGGTAAGCCCACACCATCTCCTTTTTAATGTGACAGCCCTGAGCACGGGTCGGGTCCGGGCCACGGCTGCATCCCATCTCTCCATCACAGGGCCCGACACCGAGTCCCCCAACACCCAGGGTGAATAAACTAAAAGGGCTTACACCGGACGTACGAGGCGTCACAGTAGCACCCGGAACAAACTCAATGGCGCAATCATAATCCCTATGAGGAGGTAAAACTTGCGACTCCTCCTCCGAAAAAACCCTCCAAAAATCTTGAATAGGTACAGGTAATTCCCCTTTTTCCACAGCCGCAATGCAACCATTACAACATTTATCATAGCACTTCGGACTCCAAGACTTAATCACATTAGTAGACCAGTCCAACAAAGGATTGTGCAGTTTTAACCAAGGCAATCCTAGAACAACTGGACATTTCAAAGGAGTGTTATCAATTGCAACCACAGAAATAGGTGATGACAAAGGTTTAGATTTCAATTTAAGTTTTTCCAAAAACCCTTTATCAATCACATTAAGTGTTGAACCACAATCCACAAATACCTGAAATTCAATCAAATCTCCCTGCAGAGTAGTACACCCAGAAAGAAACACTCCTGCAGAGCGTAAACAAGCTATACGGGCGTAACTGACCTTTTTTTTTTCTTTGCTTAAACGACGCTCACAATACTTAATCAAATGATCATCTTTACCACAATAAAGACACAAACCTTCGACGAATCTCCGATCTCTTTCCTGAGAGCGGAGTGACATCGCCCCAACCTCCATTGGTTCTCCGCTATCAGAGCAGATTTTCTGGGAACTAGGACCTGAAGTTACAGGAGTTTTTACATCATTGACCCTGGACCTCAGTCTCCTGTCTACACGAACAGCTAACTGCATAGCTTCCTGCAGAGTCTCAGGGAATGCAATTAGCAAATCCTTAACCCTTTCACTCAAACCAGCAAGAAATAAACATTTCAGCGCCGAATCATTCCATTTAACTTCTGAGGCCCATCTTCTGAAGTGCAATAAATTTCAACATCATCTGACCCCTGATTCAAACGTCTAAGTTCTGACTCAGCAGATGAGATTCGATCAGGATCGTCATATAATAGCCCCATAGCAGAAAAAAAATCTTCAACAGAACTTAAACACGGATCATTAGGTTGGAGAGAAAAGGCCCACCCCTGTGGTTCATTGCGCAACAGTGACATAATAAAACCAATGCACTGTGATTCATTCCCAGAGAATCTTGGTCTCAAACGAAAATATAACAAACAAGCATTTTTAAAGGAAAAAAAATATTGCTGTTTACCATAAAAAACATCAGGCAGTCCTACCTTCAGTTCAACAAAATGCGCTCCAGGACAGCTACTCATGTGTTGCTGAAGCTCGGCCACCTCCAGAGACAATCCCTGCAGGCATTGAGCCAACTCCTGGACGGAAACCATACTGATCCCCGAATTTATTTCCTTTTATTTATTTATTTATTTTTTTGGGCTGGACTTACTGTTATGATCTGCAACATAAACTAAGGAAAGATAGGGGAAAGCTGTCCCTACAGTAAGACTAAGCTGAATCCCTACGATGTAGCGGGCTGCCTGTTCCGTGTGAACAGACCCGCCTAGTCTGAACGGAGACCTATAGAATCAAGGGAGGGGTCCCTAAATGAACTAAGGACTGGGACAAAAATGGGACACCTCCTAAACAGAATTTGTTGCAGAGCAAAAAGGACAAACTGACAAAAGGTACTAAAGGTCCAGAGGACCAAGAACTGACAGAGATAGGCACCGAAGCACCTGGCTAGAGAGACAGTCTAAACAACACTGAAGTCCAGCAAAGCCAGAAGGGCGGAGCTGGAATGTATAGGCAGCTGGTCACGTAACCGCAAAACACAAGATAGCAAAAACTAACAGGAGGGTTCTAACAGTGTCTGCTGCTAGAACTCTGTGTGGCATTGACCTGGTCTCTAATCTGAGCTGCTGTTAACCTGCGATTTCTGAGGCTGGTGACTCGCATAAACTTATCCTCAGAAGCAGAGGTAACTCTTGGTCTTCCTTTCCTGGGGCGGTCCTCATGTGAGCCAGTTTCTTTGTAGCGCTTGATGGTTTTTGCAACTGCACTTGGGGACACTTTCAAAGTTTTCCCAATTTTTCGCACTGACTGACCTTCATTTCTTAAAATAATGATGACCACTCGTTTTTCTTTACTTAGCTGCTTTTTTCTTGCCATAATACAAATTCCAACAGTCTATTCAGTAGGACTATCAGCTGTGTATCCACCAGACTTCTGCACAACACAACTGATGGTCCCAACCCCATTTATAAGGCAAGAAATCCCACTTATTAAACCTGACAGGGCACACCTGTGAAGTGAAAACCATTTCCGGTGACTACCTCTTGAAGCTCATCAAGAGAATGTCAAGAGTGTGCAAAGCAGTCATCAAAGCAAAAGATGGCTACTTTGAAGAACCTAGAATATAAGACATATTTTCAGTTGTTTCACACTTTTTTGTTAAGTATATAATTCCACATGTTAATTCATAGTTTTGATGCCTTCAGTGTGAATGTACAATTTTCATAGTCATGAAAATACAGAAAAATCTTTAAATGAGAAGGTGTGTCCAAACTTTTGGTCTGTACTGTATATGTCCCCCATTCTGGTATGAAGTATATGTCCCTTATCCTGGGCCCTATCCTGATATGCAGTATATATCTCCCGTCCTGGTATATATGTCCTTTATCCTGTGCCCCATCCTGGTATATATATATCTTCCATCCTGGTATATATGTCCCTTATCCTGGGCACCATTTTGGTATACATGCCCTTTATCCTGGACTCCATCCTGGTATATATATCCCTTCTCCTGCTTGGGCCCCATCCTGGTATATATGTCCCTTATCCTGCCTGGGCCCATCCTGGTATGTATATACCCCATCCTAGTATATGTCTCTTATGCTGGGCTCCATACTGGTATAGATATTTCCCATCCTGGTATATATGTCCTTTATACTAGACCCCATTCTGGTATATATATCCCCCATCCAGGTATACATGTCCCCCATCCTGGTATACATGTCCCTTATCCTGGACCCCATCCTGGTATATATATCCCCCATTCTTGTAAATGTCCCCTGTTCTGCCGCTGTTCTTTAATGCATAGAAAAAATAAATGATTCTACTCACCTGCCCTTCCCTCCTCCGCCATGCGGTGTCCTCTTCTGAGGCTGGCAGCTGACTTCAGCCTGCAAGTGATGGGAGCGCATGACGTCACTGCCATACGCCCCCAGTCACGTGCATGCCGACGTCAGCTGCTGGCCTCTGATTGGCCGACAGAGTGTATTTCTGAGCACGGACCTCTGCGCCGCAATACACTTCAACTGAATGTGCGTCCGAGGATACACATCCAGTTGAAGTTTGTAGTGGCATTGGCAGGCCCCTCAACCTCACGGGCCTAGTCGCGACCATGATCGTTTTGCCCCTGGCCATCACCAACAAAGGCTTTTGTAAGAAGTATTACATAAATTTCAGTAATAGTGTTCAATACTTTTTCCCTCTGACATTTCTCATTATTACACAATTTAATTTATGGACATCTATTGATGATTTCTTTGCCTGTGTGGATTGGATGAGTTGTTACCGACATCTGGTGAGAATATACATAGGGAGCAGTTTATGACACTATTATACACATAGGGAGCAGTTTATGGTACTATTATACACATAGGGGGCAGTTTATGGCACTATTATACACATAGGGCACAGTTTATGGCACTATTATACACACAGGGCACAGTTTATGGTACTATTATACACATAGGGCACAGTTTATGGTACTATTATACACATAGGGCACAGTTTATGGCACTATTATATACATAGGGAGCAGTTTATGACACTATTATACACATAGGGAGCAGTTTATGGCACTATTATACACATAGGGGGCAGTTTATGGCACTATTATACAAACAGGGCACAGTTTATGGTACTATTATACACATAGGGCACAGTTTATGGTACTATTATACACATAGGGCACAGTTTATGGTACTATTATACACATAGGGCACAGTTTATGGCACTATTATATACATAGTGAGCAGTTTATGGCACTATTATACACATAGGGCACAGTTTATGGTACTATTATACACATAGGGCACAGTTTATGTATGGCACTATTATATATATAGTGAGCAGTTTATGACACTATTATACACATAGGGCACAGATTATGGCACTATTATACACATAGGGCACAGATTATGGTACTGTTATACACATAGGCTCCAGTTTATGGCACTATTATACACATATGGCACAGTTTATGGCACTATTATACACATATGGCACAGTTTATGGCACTATTATACACATATGGCACAGTTTATGGTACTATTATACACATAGAGCACAGTTTATGGCACTATTATACACATAGGTAGCAGTTTATGACACTATTATACACATAGGGCACAGTTTATGGCACTATTATACACATAGGACACAGTTTATGGCACTATTATACACATAGGCTCCAGTTTATGGTACTATTATACACACAGGGCACAGTTTATGGCACTATTATACACATAGGGGCCAGTTTATGGCACTATTATACACATAGGGGGCAGTTTATGGCACTATTATACACATAGGACACAGTTTATGGCACTATTATACACACAGGGCACAGTTTATGGCACTATTATACACATAGGGGGCAGTTTATGGCACTATTATACACATAGGGGGCAGTTTATGGCACTATTATACACAGGGGCAGTTTATGGCACTATTATACACATAGGGGGCAGTTTATGGCACTATTATACAAACAGGGCACAGATTATGGCACTATTATACACATAGGCTCCAGTTTATGGCACTATTATACACATATGGCACAGTTTATGGTACTATTATACACATATGGCACAGTTTATGGTACTATTATACACATATGGCACAGTTTATGGTACTATTATACACATAGAGCACAGTTTATGGCACTATTATATACATAGGGAGCAGTTTATGACACTATTATACACATAGGGCACAGTTTATGGTACTATTATACACATAGGGCCCAGCTTATGGCACTATTATACACACAGGGTACAGTTTATGGCACTATTATACACATAGGGCACAGTTTATGGCACTATTATACACATAGGGGGCAGTTTATGGTACTATTATACACATATGGCACAGTTTATGGTACTATTATACACATAGGGAGCAGTTTATGACACTATTATACACATAGGGGGCAGTTTATGGCACTATTATACACATAGGGGGCAGTTTATGGCACTATTATACACACAGGGCACAGTTTATGGCACTATTATACACACAGGGCACAGTTTATGGCACTATTATACACACAGGGCACAGTTTATGGCACTATTATACACACAGGGCACAGTTTATGGCACTATTATACACACAGGGCACAGTTTATGGCACTATTATACACATTGGGCACAGTTTCTGGCACTATTATACACACAGGGCACAGTTTATGGCACTATTATACACACAGGGCACAGTTTATGGCACTATTATACACATAGGGCACAGTTTATGGCACTATTATACACACAGGGCAAAGTTTATGGCACTAATATACACACAGGGCACAGTTTATGGCACTATTATACACATAGGGAGCAGTTTATGACACTATTATACACATAGGGGGCAGTTTATGGCACTATTATACACACAGGGCACAGTTTATGGCACTATTATACACACAGGGCACAGTTTATGGCACTATTATACACACAGGGCACAGTTTATGGCACTATTATACACACAGGGCAAAGTTTATGGCACTAATATACACACAGGGCACAGTTTATGGCACTATTATACACATAGGGGGCAGTTTATGGCACTATTATACACACAGGGCACAGTTTATGGCACTATTATACACATATGGCACAGTTTATGGTACTATTATACACATAGGGCACAGTTTATGGCACTATTATACACATAGAGCACAGTTTATGTCACTATTATACACACAAGGCACAGTTTATGCCATTATTATACACATAGGGCACAGTTTATGGCACTATTATACACACAGGGCACAGTTTATGGCACTATTATAAACACGGGGCACAGTTTATGGCATTATTATTATACGCATAGGGCACAGTTTATGGCACTATTATACACATAAACTGTGTCCTATGTCACTATCATACATGTAGGGTGCAGTTTATGGCTCACAATCTACAAGGGATGGGTGAGGATACAGTAGGTGAGGGCAGAGCTGGTCGTGCAGCGGTATGGTGGAGCGAGGGTTGCTGCAGGTTGTAGGCTTGTCGGAAGAGGTGGGTCTTCAGATTCCTTTTGAAGGTTTCCACGGTAGGCGAGAGTCTGATGTGTTGGGGTAGAGAGTTCCAGAGTAGGGGGGAAGCACGGGAGAAATCTTGTATACGATTGTGGGAAGAGAACATAAGAGGGGAGTAGAGAAGGAGATCTTGTGAGGATAGGAGGCTGCGTGCAGGTAAGTACTGGGAGACTAGGTCATAGATGTATGGAGGAGACAAGTTGTGAATGGCTTTGTATGTCATGGTTAGGGTTTTGAACTGGAGTCTCTGGGCAATGGGGAGCCAGTGAAGGGATTGACAGAGAGGAGAGGCCGGGGAATAGCGGGGGGACAGGTGCATTAGTCTGGCAGCAGAGTTTAGGATAGATTAGAGGGGTGCAAGAGTGTTGTAAGGGAGGCCACAGAGCAGGAGGTTGCAGTAGTTGAGGTGGGAGATGATGAGGGCGTGCAGTAGTATTTTTGCAGATTCATGGTGGATTAATCCGGGAAATATTTTTTGAGTTGGAGTCGGCAGGAAGAGGAAAGGGCTTGGATATGTGGTTTGAAGCAGAGATTAGAGTCCAGGGTTACCCCAAGGCAGCGAACTTGCGGGACTGGGGAGCGTGAACAGCTATTGACGTTGATAGATAGGTCAGGTGGGGGGGGTGAATGGGAAGGTGGAAAGATGATGAATTCTGTTTTATCCATGTTAAGTTTTAGAAATCTGTCAGAGAAGAAGGATGAGATAGCGGACAGACATTGTGGGATTCTGGTTAGTAAGGAGGTGATATCGGGTCCAGAGAGGTAGATCTGTGTGTCATCAGCATAGAGATGATAATGAAACCCATGAGATTCTATGAGTTGTCCCAGGCCGAAGGTGTAGATGAAGCGCAGGAGTCCTAGAACTGAACCTTGAGGAACACCGACAGATAGGGGGTGAGATGAGGAGATGGTGTGTGAGTGGGAGACACTGAATGTCCTGTCTGTTAGGTATGAAGAGATCCAGGATAGGGCCAAGTCTGTGATGCTGAGAGATGAGAGTCTGTAGTGAGAGAGAATAGTCCACTGTGTCAAAGGCAGATGACAGGTCTAGGAGGAGGAAGACAGAGTAGTGTCGCTTAGATTTGGTGGTTAGTAGGTCTTGGGTGACTTTAGTCAGAGCAGTTTCAGTAGAATGGTGCGGTCGGAAACCAGATTGGACGTGGTCAAACAGAGGGCAGGAGTAGAGGTGGGAGGACAGTTCAAAGTGGACATGATGTTCCAGTAGTTTTGAGGCATAGGGGAGAAGTGATATGGGGCGGTAGCTTGTCAGAGAGGATGGGTCAAGGGAGGGCTTTTTGAGGACGGGTGTAATCGAGGCATGTTTGAAACATGAGGGGAAGACACCAGTTGTTAGTGACAGGTTGATAGCGGTAAGGCTGGGGATGAGGTGAGATGGGATTGGGTCAAGTTCACAGGTGGTGAGGTGTGATTTGGAGAGTAGAGAGGAAAGTTGATCTTCTGTAATGGTGGAGAAGCTGGTTTTGGAGGAGGAGGACTGAGTAGGTGTGAGGAGGGGCTGGGGGGACTTTAGGCAAAAGCTTTGTCTGATGGTGTAAATTTTCTGCTTGAAGAATTAGGCAAAGTCTTCCACTGAGATGAGAGGAGAGGGAGGAGGTGCTGTGGGCAGAGGAGAGAATTGAAAATGTTAAATAGCTGTTTAGGGTTGTGAGACAGGGAGGATATGAGAGATGAGAAGTATGTTTGTTTGTCTGCAGTGAGTGTGGACTTGAAAATAGTGCGGGACTGTTTGAATGCGATGAAGTACTCATTGGAGTGGGACTTTTTCCATCTACGCTCAGCAACCCTGGAGGCCCTTCACAGTTCTTTAGTCAGGTTGGTGTGCCAGGGTTGCCTGTTGATTGTGCGAGCTTTGGTATGTGTGAGGGGGGCGACCAAATTGAGAGCTGCAGCTGTTGTGGTGTTATATAAAGAGACAGCAACGTCTGCATCATGTAAGGAACTGATGTCTGTAAGAGGGAGGAGGGATTCAGAGAGTGAGTGTAGGTCAAGGTGTTTAAGATTATACACATAGGGCACAGTTTATGGCACTAATATAAAAAGTGGTCACAGTGTAACACTGTTATACTTAGGGGCACCATTTTCAGGGAGCACAGTGTTTAGCGGTATTATTTTCAGGGATGCAGTTGGTGCCACTACTTTACAGATATTTTTCTGGAGGTCGCCATACTGTTGGGGCATGTACTGCATATTTTAGTTAAGTAGGGAATCTGTTGCAAAAACTCAAATCCCCCCACTAAACACATTCCCACAAGCTCATCCCACCAATAGTTGGTCACTTTACTTACAGATCACTATGGGCACAGGATGGCGGAGTTCTCGAATGACCAGTAAGAAGGGCTTCAGTCTGGAAGTTCTCCTTTAAGGAGACAGCAGTACATGAAATGTATCCATTGAAATGTATTTAGTGAGAACTTCTCCGCCACCTCCCATGTATGATAATACTATTTAGAAATCTGCAGCTGTTTGCAATGCTTGTGAGTAGCGTCAGTCCTTGGAGATTGTGAAATGGCAGGAACTGCCTCTAACTATTGTAATCTACAAGATTATCCCATTAATCATATTTGTCACTGGAAGTACCTTGGTTGGTAATAGAAGTGTTCTGTGTCCCAGGGTACTGCACATGCAAAAAAGATTCTAATTGAAAACAAAGAAGTGACAAAATCAAAATGCTCTCAAGTACTTAGAGTTCCGACTTCTGTACGGAATGAATAAAGAGCGGTAGGAACGCGTGCGCTCCGCTGCACAGAGGAGCCGGCCGCAAAGAGGGGATTACCGTCTTATTAGCTCCTCGCTGCAAACTCTTTCATCTTTCTTATAGTAACTGATGCAATAAAAGGTGATGCCATTTAAACGTCTGGAGGAAAGGGTTAAAGGAATGTATTGCTTTATATTATTTAAAACATTGTTCATTTCAGAATGAGCCGTCCTGTGTGTGCATGAGGAGTAACACTTAGGGCTCGCTCACACTGCCGTATAACACGGCCGAGGGCTATGTGATGTTTTAATGGATAACAATGTTATACTGTGGGGCAGTGCAGATCTCCGATTATTTTCTTATGCCTATTCGGCTTGAGAAAATAATCGCATCATGCTGCGAGTGCATCCGATAATCGGATCGTACTCATCCCTACAAGTCTATGCGTGCGAGTGAAACAGCGGACTGCACTCAGATGTCATCCGAGTGCAGTCCGATGTACTTGCACAGAGTCATTGGAGAAATTAAGATCTCCGTGTTCTCCGCAACGGTGCTGCGATTCTCTCAGATCACACTCAGATGACACTCGGCTCAGACTCTGACAGAGTTTGATCTGAGTGTCATTAGTATAATCGTCCCCGATTTTCTCGCACAAAAAGATATGAGCGTACTCTATAGGTCTTATATTCTGCATCTATCACCAGTTTCTCCCTCTGCAGCCTCTATATCTAATTATATCAGCGTCATCAGTGTTTTGGATCCGTGTGTCATCAGTGTTTTGGATCCGTGTGTCATCAGTGTTTGGTCAGTGTCTGGTCAGTGTGTCATCAGTGTTCAGTCAGTGTGTCATCAATGTTTGTTCTGTGTGTCATCAGTGTTTTGGATCCGTGTGTCTTCAGTGTTTGGTCAGTGTCTGGTCAGTGTGTCATCAGTGTTCAGTCAGTGTGTCATTAGTGTTCAGTCACTGTGTTTTAGTGTTCAGTCACTGTGTCTTAAGTGTTTGGTCTGTGTGTTGTCAGTGTTTAGTCAGTGTGTCATCAGTGTTTGGTCAGTGTGTCTTCAGTGTTTGGTCAGTGTGTCTTCAGTGTTTGGTCAGTGTGTCATTAGTATTTGGTCAGTGTGTCATCAGTGTTTGGTCAGTGTGTCTTCAGTGTTTGGTCAGTGTGTCATCAGTGTTTGGTCTGTGTGTTATCAGTGTTTAGTCAGTGTGTCATCAGTGTATGGTCCATGTGTCATCAGTAATTGACCAGTGTGTTCTTAATGTTTGGTCAACGTGTCGTGTCATCAGTGTTTGGTCAGCGTGTCATCAGTGTTTGGTCTGTGTGTCATCAGTGTTTGGTCTGTGTGTCATCAGTGTTTGGTCAGCATGTTGTCAGTGTTTGGTCAGCGTGTCATCAGTGTTTGGTCAGCGCGTCATCAGTTTCTGTTTTTACCATCAGTGTGTCATCAGTGTTTGGTCTGTGTATCATCAGTGTTTGGTCTGTGTGACATCAGTGTCTGTTTTTACCATCAGTGTGTCATCAGTGTTTGGTCTGTGCATCATCAGTGTTTGGTCTGTGTGTCATCAGTGTTTGGTCTGTGTGTCATCAGTGTTTGGTCTGTGTGTCGTCAGTGTTTGGTCAGCGTGTCGTCAGTGTTTGGTCAGCATGTCATCAGTGTTTGGTCAGCGTGTCATCAGTGTCTGTTTTTACCATCAGTGTGTCATCAGTGTTTGGTCAGCGTGTCATCGGTGTTTGGTAAGCATGTCATCAGTGTCTGTTTTTACCATCAGTGTGTCATCAGTGTTTTTCACAGATGGATAAATAAATTAATAAATACGCTTCTCCTGTACTTTGCAATGGTAAACATGGACCGCACATGTATGACACTCAGATGCTATCTGTGTGCTGTCCGTGTTTTTCACAAACCCATTGACTTGCATTGGCTCTTTTCATCCATGCTGTTGAAAAAAACACAGACATGTGAACAACCCCATAGGCTATAATGGGTACGTGTTGAATTAGAGGAAAAACACTAATAGAACACTTAAGTGCAACACAGATGTCTGAATAAGTCCTAGCTGTCAGTTGTCTCCGAGATGGTGCGTAAGGACTAGCTGCTAAGATGTCTCCCAGAACACACATACATGAGCGATTCCTGCTATCCTGTGTCTAGCAACTGCATGGAGGAAATTATATAGCAGTACTGAGCAGTGAAGCTGTGAATCCACTACTAGGATGAGATAAAACACTTACTAGAAAGCAGTAAAAAATGTGTCTGCCTACTCCTCAGTCTCACTCTGCTCCTTACCCTGTGAGCAGCCTGTCTTGTCTTGAGCTTGATGGATTTTAGCAGTTGATGAGTTTACCAGTGAATGATAAGTTCATGAGGCTGGGGGGAGAAGTGGCTCATAAGTGGAGAAAGAAACCTATTCCTCTGGTACAAAACAAAACTTTCTTTTATTGATAAAGAAACTGGGAGGAGTGAGATAGTAAAGAAGGAATGCGGCAGTGAAGAGGAGGCCAATGTAGGATAGGCAGAAATGTATCCAGGGCACTTGGAGGAAATAGAATCTATAGTCCAGCGGTCGACACTCATAGCAAGTGAGTATTTCTGCTACACACAGCAGGGCTGAAGTCCTGCTGTGTATAGCACAGGCGATCAGACAATCGCAGCTTCTAGTCTCCCATTCTCTCTCTTTCATTATTCTGGCATTTGGCAAATATTAAAAATTATGGTAATCCTAATTGACCTAAAACGGGAAAGGTTTATTCTGATTTCACGTCAGATATTGAGAAAAACAAGAGTATGTGTCTTTTCATATAGTGTATGGAAACTTCTGGTTTCAACTGTAGCTGTCAGCTGCTGCGTGCTTGACTAGTTTTACTATAGTGCTGCTGCAATTCTATACACGTCTTTTCAGGGCAATTGGAGGCTTTGGAGAACATTCGACTTGTGGTGAATTGATTCACTGCAAATCGAATTTCCTGGGAAAATTTAGAGTAGACGGTGAACTCGAATTTCAGTCACACCAGCTGATATCGAAGGGTTCGGTATATGGGGCATCGGCCTATTGATTGTTAGGGGAGATATTGATCACGTTGTTCTCTACGAGATAAGATGCCCTCAGAGATGTCTGTTGGCTGCTCTCATAGAGAACACAAGAGTGCTCAGTCTGGGTCCTTCCAATTCGAAGTCTTGACTCGATTCACTCATGACGTTGTGCTAGGCTTGATCCTGATACAACGGCCACATCGGTAATCTATGGCCACCAGACAAGAACCTTGCTAACCTCCTTCTACCTGCCAGATCCCCAAGCGCCTCTTCAGATCTTCTGATTTGAAGACCTCGCACAACGTCATGAGCAAAGTAACATATTAAAGTGGTTGTCTCATCTACATAGATGGGTAAAATTGTGAAGTTCTTGTAAAAATGAGCAACTTTGCAATTTATCTCTTATTAAAAGTCATCTCTGTTCTCAAGAACGAAGAGATTTTTATTTCAATAGTTCATTGTCTAGGTTTCCGGCCATGTCTGTGGTCCATCAACGGTGACCCGTCTTCTAGGCAAGGAGCGCAGTGCTTAAAGGTTCTTTGCAATAGTGCAGGTAAAGACAGCTCTGAAGCTCACCGGATGGCTGATTCTTTCAGTGCCCCTGAACTTTTCCGATGCTGCAGATGCAAATCTACCTCTGCAGCTTCAGAAAGTGAAAAGTTTGGTCCACTGGCGTGACCACGCTACTGGCCTGAACTGTCAATCATCAGGAGCGCACCACCAACTGGCAAGCAGGAAGCCAGTCCTATGTTCTGTTTAAAGACAGACTGTGAGACAACCCCTCTAAGCAATCTTTGCAGAATAAAAAATAAATGTAATAAATAATAAAAAAATTTTTTGCACAACTGTTACCTTGAAAAAAACGTATGAATTTTACAAGTTGTTTAGTGCTAAACATAAAGGTTCTAACAAAAGATGATGAAAATCATGTCTGTATCTGTGGTACAAAAAAAAAATTATTCAAATTTCTCTAAATTTCTATCAAACCTAAATGTTTCAGGAACATAGAGACTAAATAAAACCAAAGAAATGAGGCGAACTATAAGCTGGTATATCTGCAAAGTGTTAGAGCACGTTCACACTGTGGCCATTTTACAGACAAAACCCAAGAAAAAAAAAGAAAACAAGAAAAATACAAAATTCAAATATACAGTAACCTATATCAATTAAATAAGCAAATAGTAATATTACATGTAAATAAAATAATGCTATTTTGATCAAAAAAGCATAAACATTTATCCTACCACGACAAAGTGGGCCCATCGGGATGGTCCTATCCTGTCTCTGTTATTAAAACCTTAACTTATTTCTTCTACATAGTGTCTCTGTCCTGATCCAGTTCTGGTCTGCCTTTATTCACATTGAGGTCCTTTTGACACATGGTAAGGTTTTAATACAAGAGACAGGTTAGGACTGTCCCGATAGGTTCACCTTGTCGTGGTGGGATAGCTTTTATGTTTTTTTGATCAAAATAATGTTAACTAAGTCTCCTATGTTATTTACATGTACTATTACTATTTACTTGCTGTAGGGTATGTGCTCAGTTGCTTTTCTTGTTTTTTTTTCTTGTGTTTTACAGAGATTAATTAGCATTACATGCAGGCACATGCACTTTTGCTGCTTGAATTTGCTGCGTTTGATTTCTTTTTCTGTGTCCTGTTGCTTTCGGTCAGCACCTTGCTGTATAAAGCATGGTACTTTCTATTCTCAGAGGCGGGGAGAGAAAGATTTTAGTTTTAGGTGAGGGGTGACCTCAAGTTCATCAAAAGAATTCAAACTAAAAGACTAAAGAATATAAAAGAAAGTGGGTCCTGTGGGTGAAATTGCCACAATAAAGAATCCAGGCACAGCATTGTTAAAAATGTAAGATACATTTACTATTATACCTAATATTTTACTATAATTTGGTGTTTTTACTTTTTTTTCTAAATAATTATTGTAAAATTATTGAGTTTATGTAGAACAGAACTAAAAAAAAAAAAAAAAAAAAAAATAATAATAATAATTTGCTCTAAAACAATCTGTTAGAGCTATTATTTTTTTTACTTTTACAAACATCTCTGGGGCGTCCATATTGGAGGGACTTACTTCCAATATAATCGGTCCAGTAAGGTATGTGTGCTTTACGGCTGCTGTAATGAATAGGAGTCAACTGTCAAAGAAATGTAATTGATCATTAGAGTTTCCAGCTATAAAAACTATTGGAAAAAGGAAAAAAATAAATAAAATTAAACATCAAGAATACAAATTGACTAATAATTCTGGACACAGTGTCGGCCATTACAAGTACAAAAGAGCTGTCATTAAAACTCACACTCTCTAGTAATAATATGATGGCTCTGCTCATCCTGTCCCAGTCTACACAGCAAAGGTAACAAGTGAGAAGAAAAGGAAGCACCAGTTTGCTCTAGTGGCGGTTGTAAAAACTTCAATATTTCGAGTTTTTTTGTGTGCATTGTCACGTGAAAAATATTCCGTTGTTTTTTTTTTTTTTTTTTTAAATATTTGAATATTAAGTCATTTTCTGATGCTTCATTCTCTTTAACTATACAGTAAGTACCGACATTGACCTAATACATATTTATTTTGAAATCGTTTAGTTCACCAGCAATGAAAACGCACAAAAAGCGAAAATGTAACAATTTCTTTCCCTTTCACATTGAGCCCTAATACAATGAAGAGAAAGGCAAGTTTGTTTTTCTCTCTTTTTCAGGATAAAATTCATGACTTTTTGAGAATTCTCGAAATAAACCTTCAATATGTTTCATTTTATAATAGCGTTTCGATGACAATGAACAGAAAATGATATAAGCGCCTTGTCTTTACTGGAGTCCTGAAATTGATTTTTTCTATCATTTGAAATTTATATGTTTCACTCTGTGTGTAAAAGCATGACTTTGTCTTACAAAAACATTTTATCTGTTAATGTTCCGTAAATGCATTAACCCCTTAAAGACCAATCTATTTTCTATTATCTTAAGTTCATAATTTATTTTTTTTTTTTTTACTTTTTAGTTGGTATGTTAGGGCTTGTTGTTTTGCGGTACCAGTTGATTTTTTTTTTAATGGCATAATTATGAGGATTTATTGATTAGTTCTTCATTTTTTTTTTCTGGGGCAGGTGGAGAGGTGCTAATTAGTGTTGAACGAACATGCTCGACACTGCTCGGTACTCGCCCGAGCATCTCACTACTCGGGATGTTCGGCAAGCACCGAGCATTTCCAGGTTACTCGGGCGGGAGCTCGGGTCTCCGCCCTGCATGTTTGGCGCTCTTTACAGAGCCAATGGACATGCAGGGATTGCCAGCCAATCACTGTAATGCTGCAGCCATGTTGTTTGTGGGCATTACAGTGATTGGCTGGCCGCACAGCGTCACCTCGAGTATTTAAAACCGGGCGCCGCCATCTTGGACACAGTCGCTCCGGATTAGACAGTGTAGGGACAGCGCTGCTGATTTAGGGAGAGATATATAGTGCGAAATAGTTAGTGTAGGGTCTGTAAAGGCTGCCAGAACAAACAAACAGTCCTTCTCAGGACTAATATCCATCCCAGATATCAGGCAGGCAGGCTGTATAGGAGACACAGTGGTTATACCAGCAAACGCTGCATTACAGTCCTGTGTGCTCCTGTTGCTGAAATTGCTGGATTTAGCACCAGGTGTCGGGGGCCAGGAAAAATCCTTTTTTTTTCATCTAAATTCTCCTTTTTTTTTTTCCTCCTTCACACTGTACAAATACCCGTCTTATTAACCTTTTGGTGTCCAAAGCGTGTCTCTGATTTTTCAGACACAAATATAGCTGTTGAAAATAGTCTGGTGTAGGCTAGAGAAACAGAAGTGTTGTTTTGCACTTCCACGGTTCAAACCTCTGTATTATCCATTTTGGGCCATTTGTATCTTAAAAAACAAACAGTTTGAGTGTGTCGCTCACTGTTCAGCCGCAAATCTATATATTTAAAAAAGTCTGGTATACCCCAGTAAACAATAACTGTGGTTTTGCCATCCCACGGTAAAAAATCTCTATTATTCAGCTTTTGGTAGTTTTTTCCGTAAAGAAAAACAGTAGTGTCTCCTGACTGTTGTGACACAAAAATATATCTGTTGAAAATAGTCTTGTGTAGGCCCGACATCCCAGTGTGGTTTCGCAGTTCCACGGGTCAAATCGCTGTACTATCCAGTTTTGGGCCTTTGGTATCTAAAAAAAAAAGCAGTTTGAGTGTGTCGCTCACTGTTCAGCCGCAAATATCTCTATTTAAAAAAGTCTGGTATACCCCAGTAAACAATAACTGTGGTTTTGCCATCCCACGGTAAAAAATCTCTATTATTCAGGTTTTGGTATATTTTCCGTAAAGAAAAACAGTAGTGTCTCCTGACTGTTGTGACACAAAAATATATCTGTTGAAAATAATCTTGTGTAGGCCCGACATCCCAGTGTGGTTTCGCAGTTCCACGGGTCAAATCGCTGTACTATCCAGTTTTGGGCCTTTGGTATCTAAAAAAAAAGCAGTTTGAGTGTGTCGCTCACTGTTCAGCCGCAAATATCTCTATTTAAAAAAGTGTGATATACCCCAGTAAACAATAACTGTGGTTTTGCCATCCCACGGTAAAAAATCTCTATTATTCAGCTTTTGGTAGTTTTTTCCGTAAAGAAAAACAGTAGTGTCTCCTGACTGTTGTGACACAAAAATATATCTGTTGAAAATAGTCTTGTGTAGGCCCGACATCCCAGTGTGGTTTCGCAGTTCCACGGGTCAAATCGTTGTACTATCCAGTTTTGGGCCTTTGGTATCTAAAAAAAAAGCAGTTTGAGTGTGTCGCTCACTGTTCAGCCGCAAATATCTCTATTTAAAAAAGTGTGGTATATCCCAGTAAACAATAACTGTGATTTTCCTCTTCCACGGTTCTAATCTACTCTTTATTACCCTTTTTCCATTGATAGTGCAAGTGTAAGCTATTTTACTTCATTTACAATGGGCAAGGCGCGTGGCAAGGGACGTGGAAGTGGACGTTCTGGTGATGGATCGTGCAGAGGACCGGGCCGTGGCCAAGGTGAAAATGTGCCACAACCAACAGCCACATCTTCTCGCTCCCACTTCTTGACCGAATTACTAGGGAAGCACAGAACAACACCAGTATTGAGAACTGATCAGTGTGAACAGGTTATTAATTGGATAGCAGATAATATTTCCAGTTACCTGGGCACCACCACCTCTGGTCTGTCTTCCACACGGTCAAGTTTTAGTAGCCGTGAGTCTCGACCGCATACTCCTCCTCACCCTGATGCTCCTTCCTCCCACCATGCCGAGTGTCGTCAGACAGCAAGTGATCCCACACTTGGACACTCTGAAGAGCTGTTCACTGGTCCATTTCCATATTTGGGCCCCTTGCCTGATACGCTTGAAGTGGTGGAAGAGGAGATCCCATGTTGCGATGCCCAAATATTTGAACAGCCACGGCCACAGGAAGTCGACGTTGGCAATCTGTCACAAGAGGTGGACGATGACGAGACACAATTGCCAGGAAGTGAGGAGGAGGATCGTGGTGCGCAAGTGGAAGAGGAGGAGGTGGTGGATGATCTAGTAACTGACCCAACGTGGAAGGAGGACACGCAGAGTGAGGCTAGCAGCACACAGGGGGAGGGAGGCAGAGTACCCCAACAGGCAGGAAGAAGCAGTGTGGTGGCCGCAGACAGAAGGCAGGCAACAGTTCCCCGTAACACCAGCACAAGGGACGTTGCCAGTACAAGCGGTAGGTCTTCCAGAGTCTGGAATTTTTTAAAGATTCTGCTGATAACCCCAAAAAGGCCATATGTTCCACCTGCCATGCCAGCATCAGCAGGGGTGACAAAACTACCAGCCTGACCACCACCAGCATGATCAGGCACATAGCAGCAAAGCACCCGACTTTGTGGGGCGAAACCCAGGGTCCACGACCAGTGTCAGCGGGTGTCACCACTGCTTCTTCCACTGTTGTGCGTGCAATAGAACCCCCTGTTGTGTGTGCAAGGCAATCCCCTGTCCATACTGCATGTAAAGATGCCCCCTCCTCTCAGTCTTCACTTGTTATGGCAGTTTCTCAAGAAACAGCATCAACGTCCACGTCCACGTCCCACCGCAGCGTTCAATTGTCCATATTTCAGACCTTTGAACGAAAGCGGACGCCCCACAGGCCACAGTCCTAAATTCGCACATTTCACGACTGCTTGCGTTGGAAATGCTGCCTTTTAGGCTGGTGGAGACGGAATCCTTCCGCAATCTTATGGCGGTGGCAGTCCCTCGGTACTCGGTCCCCAGCCGACACTATTTTGCCCGGTGTGCCATCCCCGCACTACACAAGCACGTGTCCCAAAGCATCTGCCGTGCCCTCAACAACGCAGTTACTGGGAGAGTCCACCTGACAACGGACACGTGGACAAGTGTTAGAACCTTGCTCTTAGGTTTTTTCTATTGCTGGTCACATGACCTTGTTGGCCTATTTAGTCCTGCTCCGCCCTTCTGGCTTTGCTGGACTTCATTGTATTACTACTCTTTAGCTAGCCGGTGCTCAGTATCTAACTCTGTTAGTTTGCTTGGTCTTCGGACCTCTGTGTTCTATATTATTTGTTTGTTCGTCTGTCTGCTACTATTTCTGTTAGGAGGTGTCCATTTTGCTTCCAGTCCCTAGAACTTGTAGGGATTCCTTCCCCACATCTATAGGTCTCCGTACAGACTAGCTGAGGACTTTAGCAGGTCTGATCGCAGGATCAGGTCCCCTGTTACATCGTAGGGATCAAGCTGAGTTCTATCGTAGGGACAGATCTCCTCTCTTTCCTTAGCTCTGGTAGCAGAACATAACAGAAAGTCCAGCCTGCAAATTCTCTAAGGAAAGATTTTTCTGTTCCATCATGGTGTCGGTTCAGAATTTGGCTCAACGCCTGCAGGGACTCTCTCTGGAGGTGGCCGAGCTCCGTCAGCACGTGAGTAACTGTCCTGGAGCACATTTCTTGGAGCCTAAGGTACGTTTGCCTGATTTATTTTTTGGTGAACATCAAGAATTTTTTTCATTTAAAAATGCTTGCTTATTGTATTTTCGTTTGAGACCCAGGTCCTCTGGGGATGAATCCCAGCGCATAGGGTTCATAATGTCACTTTTGAGCAAAGAGCCTCAGGAGTGGGCCTTTTCTTTGCAACTTAGTGATTCATGCTTTAGATCAGTGGATAGTTTTTTTTCTGCTTTGGGGCTATTATATGATGATCCTGACCGTGTCTCATCTGCTGAGACTGAGTTGAGACGTTTGAGACAGGGATCAGGTAATGTGGAAAAATATTGTACTCATTTCCGTCGGTGGTCTACTCAAATAGGGTGGAACGATTCTGCTCTGAAGAGTCTGTTTCTTGCTGGGCTTAGTGAAAGGGTTAAAGACTTGCTAATTGCTTATTCCACACCTGAAGATTTGCAACAGGCTATGCAATTAGCTATACGGGTGGATAGGAGACTGCGTGCAAGGGTTAATGAGAGCAAATCCTCTGCTATGTCAGTTTCTGGTCATGAGAATGTGTGTACTGACAGTGGAGAGCCGATGGAGATTGGAGCGATGGCACCTCGCTCTCAAGAAAAGGACCGCAGATTTTCTGAAGGTTTGTGTTTCTATTGCGGAAATTCTGGTCATTTCATTAAAAGCTGTGTGCTTCGTATGAAGAAAGAAAAAAAAATGGTCAGTCATGCCCGTATTGCCTGTTTAAATTCTAAGGGTGTATTTTTAGCTGCTTCCACTATTGCTCAGAAAAAATTAATGGAATTTCGGGTGTTTGTCGATTGTGGGTCTACTCTGAATGTTATTGATGGGGGATTCTTGGAAAAACTCAATTTAAAACCCGAACCTTTGTCATCCCCCATTGCTGTGGTTTCTGTGGATGGCTCCCCTTTGAAGAATGTTACTCTCAAGGTCTGTGAATTTCCCCTCACTATTAATGGTGTTCACCATGAGAATTTGGATTTGGTAGTTTTGAATAACTTGCCTTCTCCGGTGGTGTTGGGATTGCCCTGGTTAAAATTGCACAATCTTGTACTGGATTGGTCTACCAATGAAATTAAATCCTGGAGCCATAAATGTTATGACAAGTGTTGTAACGGGCGCATTGCAGCTGTGGATAGGGGGGAATTGCCTGTTCCTATTCAGGATTTTTGGAGAGGTTCACCTCTGCTCCCATCCTTATGCAGCCTGATGTGACTAAGCCGTTTTTGGTTGAGGTTGATGCTTCCTCTGTGGGGATTGGCGCAGTATTGTCTCAGGATAACGGGGATGGAGTACATCCCTGTGCCTTTTTTTCAAAAATTTTTTCGGAGACTTAACTGAATTATGATGTTGGTAATCGGGAATTATTGGCTATTAAACTCGCATTTGAACACTGGCGCCACCTCTTGGAAGGTGCTGAATTTCCCGTTCAGGTTTTTACGGATCATAAAAATCTGATATATCTTGATGCTGCCAAGCGCCTGAATGCCCGTCAGGCTAGGTGGGCACTGTTTTTCTCGCGGTTTAATTTTTCCGTTACTTACATCCCAGGTACTAAGAATGTTAAGGCGGATGCCTTGTCTCGCAGTTTTTCTCCCATAGTCGGTGCTGAGAAAGAGGAGAACATTTTACAAGAAGGTGTTGTGATTGCTGCTTTGGACTCCGTTTTGGAGGATGAGATTCTTAAAGCACAGGAGAATGCCCCATCTAACACTCCCCATGGGAGGTTGTTTGTGCCTGGGACCTTTAGGAGAGATTTGTTTGTTGAGCGTCACGAATCTCGGTTGGCAGGTCATCCCGGAATCTCTGAGACCAAGAGACTGGTGGGTCGCAGTTTTTGGTGGCCTGGATGGCAGAAGGAAGTCATTAAGTGGGTGCGTCAATGTACTATATGTGCTAGATCCAAGTCTTCGCATGCTCCTTCTGCGGGGTTACTTTGCCCTCTGGAGGTTCCCAGTGCTCCTTGGACACATTTGGCTATGGACTTTATAACTGACCTTCCCGCCTCTGAGGGTTTTACTGTCATCTGGGTGGTCGTGGACCGTTTTAGCAAGATGTGTCACTTGGTTCCCTTCGTCAAACTGCCCTGCGCTAAGACTCTCGCTAAGGCCTTTGTCAAGGAAATTGTCAGACTTCATGGCGTTCCTACTGACATTGTTTCTGATAGGGGACCTCAGTTCGTGGCTCGTTTTTGGCGCGCCTTTTGTGACAGGTTGGGAGTTCATTTGTCGTTCTCATCCGGATATCATCCTGAATCTAATGGCCAGACAGAAAGGAAAAACCAGGATGTTGAGCAGTTCTTGCGTTGTTTTGTGGCAGACAATCAAGAGGGGTGGTCTGAGTTTCTGCCACTTGCTGAATTTGCTCTTAACAACCATACATCTTCTTCTGCTGGTTGTTCGCCTTTTTTTTGTTGTTCTGGGAGACATCCGTCGTTTGGGTCGTTCTCCAAGTTGGTATCTGCCGTGCCTGAGGAGGAGAATTTTTCCGGCGATTTGGAGAGAGTTTGGACGGATGTGCGTGGTAATCTTCAGGAGGCTAACAGAAAATCTAAAGACTACTTTGATAGGAAACGACAGGAGGTTTTGTTCGCTGTTGGTGACATGGTTTGGTTGTCCTCTAGGAATCTGCGGTTGAGGATTCCTTCTAAGAAATTGGGTCCCAAGTTTGTAGGGCCCTTTAAGGTGCTTCAGGTTGTCAACCAATCTGCTGTTAGGTTGGAGGTTCCTACCTCCTGGAGAATTAATCCCGTGTTTCATGTCTCTCTGTTGAAAAAAGCTGTTGTGTCGGATTGTGACGCCTCTGCCTCTGTTCCCCCGGTGGTGGAGTACGGGGAATATGAAATTTCTCGCATCCTTAATTCTAGACGGTATAGAGGTAGTTTGCAGTATCTCGTGGCCTGGAAAGGTTTCGGTCCCGAGGATAACTCATGGGTGAGGTCGGATGATGTTTCCGCGTCCAGACTTATCAGAGCGTTTCACAGGAGATTTCCTGATAAGCCTGGTCCTAGGGGATCCGGAGGATCCTCTTAGAAGGGGGGGTACTGTTAGAACCTTGCTCTTAGGTTTTTTCTATTGCTGGTCACATGACCTTGTTGGCCTATTTAGTCCTGCTCCGCCCTTCTGGCTTTGCTGGACTTCATTGTATTACTACTCTTTAGCTAGCCGGTGCTCAGTATCTAACTCTGTTAGTTTGCTTGGTCTTCGGACCTCTGTGTTCTATATTATTTGTTTGTTCGTCTGTCTGCTACTATTTCTGTTAGGAGGTGTCCATTTTGCTTCCAGTCCCTAGAACTTGTAGGGATTCCTTCCCCACATCTATAGGTCTCCGTACAGACTAGCTGAGGACTTTAGCAGGTCTGATCGCAGGATCAGGTCCCCTGTTACATCGTAGGGATCAAGCTGAGTTCTATCGTAGGGACAGATCTCCTCTCTTTCCTTAGCTCTGGTAGCAGAACATAACACAAGTGCTTGTGGCCAGGGACGGTACATCTCTCTGAAGACACACTGGGTAAACATAGTGGAAGCTGGGACCCAGTCGGACCTTGGGACGGAACACATCCTCCCCACACCGAGGATTGCGGGCCCTATGTCAGTCAGAGTTGCCCCCACAGTGTACAGCTCCTGCGCATCCTCCTCCTCATGTTCAGCCTCCATCTCAGATATCACCACATCAGTTACAAGCTGGAAGCATTGCAGTACTGCCTCCGCCAAGCGGCAACAGGCTGTGCTGAAACTCATAAGCTTAGGTGATAAACCTCACACTGCTTGTGAGTTGTGGACAGCTGTGAAAGAGCAGGCAGATCTGTGGCTGAGACCGCTGAACCTACATCCCGGCATGGTCGTGTGTGACAATGGCCGTAACCTGGTGGCTGCTCTGAGGTGAGGCGAGATCACACACGTACCATGCCTGACTCATGTGCTTAACCTCGCGGTTCAGCGGTTTCTTAAATCGTACCCCGAGATGCCAGATCTGCTCGTGAAAGTACGCCGCCTGTCAGCTCATTTTCGCAAGTCGGCTACAGCTTCCGCCGCCCTTGCTGTGTTGCAGCAGCGTTTGCAGCTTCCGGCACACCGACTGATGTGTGATGTCCCCACACGCTGGAACTCTACCCTCCACATGTTGCAAAGGATTTGTGAGCAGAAGAGAGCAGTTGTGGAGTACCAGCTGCAACAAGGCCGTCGATATTCAGGTCAGACTCCACACATAAGACCTCAGGAGTGGACCTGGATGTCTGACATATGTACCATCCTGACAAACTTTGAGGAGGCCACCAAGATGGTGAGTGGCGATGACGCCATCATTAGTGTCAGCATCCCACTTGTCTGTCTTTTGCAACGCTCTCTGCAGAGAATTAAAGAGGAGGCATTGCAGCCAGAGTATGATGAGATGGATCAAGAAGCCGTAGCAGGCGATTACACACAGCCCAGCCTCATCTCATCCCAACGTGCATTGGGGGACAATGAGGGAGAGGAGGAGGAGGAGAAGGAGGAGGAAGAACAGGAGCAGCTAACAAGCGTTGTAGATGGTAGTACCTGTACAAGTGTCATACCGTCGGTTCAGCGTGGGTGGCCTGAGGACAGGGGGGAGGAGGAAGAGGAGGAGGAGGAGAGCATGGTCAGTCGTCATCTTGGTGAGGACACGGAAATCTTGCCCGTTACCAGTCTGGCACGCATGGCTGACTTTATGTTACGCTGCCTTAACCGTGACCCTCGCGTTGTCAAAATGTTGGGTGACAGTCATTACTGGTTGGTGACACTTGTAGACCCCCGCTACAAGGAGAACTTTCACTGTCTTATTCCTGAGGTGGAGAGGTCTACAAAAATGGGGCAGTACCAGAAGGCCCTTGCTGCAGAACTCTTAAAAAAATTCCCATCTGAACACGCTAGCAGCAGAGGTCACAGTTCGTTGCCCAACCAAGGCGTACAGGCGAGAGAGATGCAACTCCAATCCAGCAGAGGCAGGGGAACACTGTCAACGTTCTGGGACAGTTTTCAGACACCCGCCCAGCTTACAGGCCCTGAGGCACGGGGTACTCTCACAAGGAGTGGAAAGTTTCAAAAGATGGTGAGGGAGTACCTTGCCGACCGTACCAGCGTCCTCCGTGATTCCTCTGTGCCTTTTAATTATTGGGTATCCAAGCTGAACACTTGGAATGAACTCGCTCTGTACGCCTTGGAGGTCCTGGCCTGCCCTGCCGCTAGCGTGTTATCGGAGCGTGTTTTTAGTGCCGCTGGGGGAATTATAACTGATAAGCGCACTCGCCTGTCAACTGACAATGCTGACAAGCTGACCCTTATCAAAATGAACAAGGGCTGGATTGGCAGCAGAGTAACATAAAGTCAAATCCACTGTGTTATTTCGGTAGGTGTATTCACATGCACCGCTTCACACCCACACATGGGTATACGCTTCCTTGTTTCGGCTGTTTTATCTTCTTCTCCTTATCCTCAGCCTCCACCACCACTATACCACCAGGGTGCCAGCATTGCAAGTTCCTCCGTCCTTATTTTTGGCAGCTTTTGCTTGCAAGGCATAAGCAAATACTATGGGAGACCCACTCCCCAATAATGGGACTTATGGTTGTAATATGCTGTACTGCATGGCTCTTGTAAGGGGTATTGCAAGTTGCTCCGTCCTAATTTTTGGCAGCTTTTGCTTGGAAAGCATAAGCAAATACTATGGAAGACCCACTCCCCAATAATGGGACTTATGTTTGTAATATGCTGTACTGCATGGCTCTTGTAAGGGGCATTGCAAGTTGCTCCGTCCTAATTGTTGGCAGCTTTTGCTTGCAAGGCATAAGCAAATACTATGGGACACCCACTCCCCAATAATGGGACTTATGCTTGTAATATGCTGTACTGCATGGCTCTTGTAAGGGGCATTGCAAGTTGCTCCGTCCTAATTTTTGGCAGCTTTTGCTTGCAAGGCATAAGAAAATACTATGGGACACCCACTCCCCAATAATGGGACTTATGTTTGTAATATGCTGTAGTGCATGGCTCTTGTAAGGGGCATTGCAAGTTGCTCCGTCCTAATTTTTGGCAGCTTTTGCTTGGAAGGCATAAGCAAATACTATGGGACACCCACTCCCCAATAATGGGACTTATGTTTGTAATATGCTGTACTGCATGTGACGCGCCCCCTGGGCCGTGTGTACACGTGTGTGGGATACCCGGTGCCGGGTCTCTGGGGTCTGTAGTCTCCGTGGCGGTGACCCGGTCCCGTGGCTCAGGCTGGTCAAACCAGTGGCAGTCTTTCTTAGGTTTTGAGGTTAATTGTCCGACTGCGCCACCCGTGGATTGCGGTCAGGGAGTACCACCGCTGCGAGGCAGACCACTGAGGCTGGTGTTGTGTGCGCAGCAGAGAATGGGATAACTCCCCATGGGAGGAGTATAGCCTCAGGGCAGTGAGTGTGGATGATGGGGGTGATGATGCACGAGCATAGCAGGAACGACTCAGAGTCTTTGCAGTGCAGTTCAGGGTCTTTACTGATGATTATAAGGTAGACCCTCCTGGGAGTACTGGCTAGCATAAGAGGCCTGGTCAGTCTGTGAGCAAGCAGGAGTTCCCCTGGCCAGGTGGAGTTGTAGGCCTCCCCGTCTGTCTGCACTCTTCCTGGCTACCTTGCTGTAAGCGGGTAGAAGTAGCCCACGTCCCTGAGTGTACCGTGTAGTGCTCACCCGTATGGCTGGTGACTTGGGGCCTTCTGTTAGCCTCCGCTCCACGATGGCGGTGCTGGTCCCTTGCTTGTGACTGAGCCTCCGGCTTCTATGGCCAGAGGACCTGAAATCCCCTGCCGGCTGGTTTCTGCTGCTGGATATATAAGTCCTCACAGCCTCGGACTCCTGTGTCCGGTTCCTATTGTCTTCTGCCAGGACGAGCTCTGCTCAGCTTCCAGCCCCTGGTCTTTAGCTCCTAGCTCCTACAGAGCTCCTTGCTGTTACTTTCCCTTGCTCTCACTCTGACTCTGACTGTTCTCTGTTCTCTGACTCACTCAACCCCGCCCCAGATCCAGTTTATAAGGGCAGAATTCTCCCCTCCCAGGACTGGGGCAGAAGGATGTTGCATGTTTAAGGGATCCTGACCAGGAAACCTCCCACTTGCTCTCCGACGTAATATCTCTATTACTGTGGTGACCAGACCCCTGGGGTGCCACACATGGCTCTTGTAAGGGGCATTGCAGTTCCTCATAATTTTTGGAAAGCCTTCCATTCACTGCTTAGGCCAACAGTGCACAGGAGACCCAGTTGCTATAAATGGAAAAAAAGGTTTAGTTAACGCCCTCTGACCTCCATGTCATTTCCAAGGGGCATTGGAGTGCCTCGAAATTTTTGGTAGGCATTGCACTCACTGTATGCCCTATAACTGTGTAGCCGAACCGCTCCTTTTGTTACAGAAACATATCCTACAAGACATATCTGGTTGACTGGCCTGATATTGATGTGAATGGTCCCTGTTCCTCCTGCTCTTTCTCCTTTGCCACTACCTCATCCATCATTTATCACCTGAAGCTTTGTTTTAACGGGAGTCATAGAACTTGGATAGTAGCAGGAAAACATCCAGCAATCCTCGGAGGAGGTAGGATATGCGCCAAAATGCTGACCACCTCAGGCCTAGCCTCTACTACATACATGCGCTTGCATTACAACAAAACAAAGCAGATGCTAACTTCTATCATCCTCATCATGCTCCTCACCTTGGCACTCTCAACTCCCCTGATGGAGAAGCCAGGGCCCACCGGAGGAGTCTGATAGTCCGGTGGGCTCGGCCAATGCTGCCCTAAAGCAGGCCAGGCTAAGAAAAGTGTGGGAAAGGTTACCGGGACAAATAGGGGTGGCTGGGGACCGAGAATGGACACCCGGCCACCCCCTGGAGGCTGGGGAGCAAGCGGGGACACCCGGCCACCAGGCGGCTGGGGACTGAGTATGGAAACCAGGCCGCCGACACAGCCATGGCGTGGTGGCCAGATTCCGCCTCCACATGCCTAAAAGGCCCAATTTAAAGTGCAAGCAAGCAAGCAGTATGGTATTGCAGCCTGGGGGTGGGTGGGTGGCAGGCTGCATACTTGCGCTTGCATTGCAAGGAATGGGAGAGGTACAATTGAACACTGCCCTGGGACAAGGACTTGAATGGGGATAGTTGCAAGTCTGCAACGACAGGTGCAAGGTGGGAGGCATCTTTGCATGTACCATGATCAGGGGTTTGGCATGCACACACTACAGCAGAATAGGCTCTCCTTCCCACTAAGTGCACTGGGGAGGGCACAGGTAATGCTTTGGTATACGTGCTTAATCTTATGTATAAGGCACACCAGGACAAATAGGGGTGGCTGGGGACTGAGTATGGATACCTCGATGCCGAAGCAGCCATGAGGTAGTGGCCAGCTTCGGCCTCCTCCAAGCTAAAAGGCCCCATTTCAAGTGCAAGCTAGCAGTATGGAATTGCAGTCTGGGGGTGGGTGGGTGGCAGGCTGCACACTTACACTTGCATTAAAAGAAAACATAGCAGATGCTAACTTCTGTCATCATCATCATGCTCCTCACCTTGGCACTCTCAACTCCACCGATGGAGAAGTCAGGGCCCACCGGAGGAGTCTAGTTCTCTGGTGGGCTCGTCCAATGCTGCCTAAAGCAGGCCGGGCTAAGAAAAGTGTGTGGGGGGATGTTCCAAGGAGAAATAGGGGCGGCTGGGGACCGTTTATGGACACCCGGCTGCCCCCAGGCGGCTGGGGACCGTGTGTGGACACCCGGCCGCGGGGCGGCTGGGAACCGAATATGGACACCCGGCCGCCGGGCGGCTGGGGACTGAGTATGGATTCCAGGCCGCCAACACAGCCATGATGTGGTGGCCAGATTCCGCCTCCACATGCCTAAAAGGCCCAATTTCAAGTTCAAGCAAGCAAGCAGTATGGTATTGCAGCCGGGGGTGGGTGGGTGGCAGGCTGCATACTTGCACTTGTATTGCAAGGAATGGGGGAGGTACAATTGAACACGGCCCTGGGACTAGAACTTGCATGGGGATAGTTGCAAGTTTGCATCTTCTGATGCGGCAAGGATCACTTATGATGGGCACACTTTTAGACAGTGACCTGGGAGTTAGAGATGCTTCCAGGAGTCTTCCCCATGCTGTTCCCATGTCTTTTGAGCACTTTATGCATGTGTCACACAGCACATGGCCAGATAAGGTTGTAAAATGTTAAAATGACATTTCCCGGTGAATGCATTTGTCATAGTTGAAAGCAATACAAAAGTGCAAAAACGCATAAAAATGCTACTTGTGAACATAGCCGAAGGTGTGGAGGAGTATTTTTGTTTTTGGTCATTTATTTTAACTTATACACAAGTCTTTTCCCTGGAAAGGATGTTCCTTAACATATTTCACAGGAAAAAAGTTTTACTTTAGTTTTTGAACGTTTTATTGTGAGCCCGTAAACGTGGCTTAATACCTCTGACCACGTTGTTGACAGTAGTGACCTGGGGGTCAGAAATGCTTCCTGGGGCGATCCCCATGCTGTCCCCATGTCATTTGAGCACTGTCACTATCGTTTTGGGCACTTGTTAGGCTTTTAAAAGACTGCCGGGGGTGCCACCGCAAAAATGCTCGAGTCTCCCATAGACTAACATTGGGCTCGTTGCTCGGGTCGAGCACCCAAGTATCACGGCGAGCTCGGCCCGAGCTTCGAGCACCCGAGCATTTTAGTGCTCGCTCAACACTAGTGCTAATGTAAAAAAACAATCCAGTATTTCTGTTAATTATTTTCACAGAAATTAAGAGAAATTAATTATTTTTTTCACTGTCAGTATGGCGTGATCTCAGTTCTATTCATTTACAGAGAGGAAAATAAGTATTTGACACACTGCTGATTTTTGCAGGTTTTCCCACCTACAAAGAATGGAGAGGTCTGTAATTTTTATCGTAGCTACGCTTCACCTGTGAGAGACAAAATCTTAAAAAAATCCAGAAAATCACATTGTATGATTTTTACATAATTAATTAGCATTTTATTGCATGAAATAAGTATTTGATACAATAGAAAAACAGAACTTTAATATTTGGTACAGAAACCTTTGTTTGCAATTATGGAGGTCAGACGTTTCCTGTCGTTCTTGACCAGGTTTGCACACACTGCAGCAGGGATTTTGGCCCCCTCCTCCATACCGATCTTCTAAAGATTTTTCAGGTTTCGGGGCTGTCACTGGGAAACATTGAGTTTCAGTTCTCTCCAAAGATTTTCTATTGGGTTCAGGTCTGGAGACTGGCTATGCCACTCCAGGACCTTGAAATGCTTCTTATGGAGCCACTCCTTAGTTGCACTGGCTGTGTGTTTCTGGTCATTGTCATGCTGGAAGATCCAGCCATGACCCATCTTTAATGCTCATACTGAGGGAAGGAGACTGTTGGCCAATATCTCAAGATACATGACCCCATTCATCCTCCCTTCAATACGGTGCAGTCGTCCGTCCCCTTTACAGAAAAGCACCCCCAAAGTATGAAGTTTCCCCCACCATGCTTCACAATTGGGACAGTGTTCTTGGGGTTTTCTAATAATTGTGCAAACAGCTGTTACTTTTTCACCAAGCTGCTTGCCTATTGTACTGTATCCCATCCCAGCCTTGTGCAGGTCTACAATTTTGTCCCTGGTGTCCTTAGACAGCTCTTTGGTCTTGGCCATGGTGGAGAGGTTGGAGTGTGATTGATTGAGTGTGTGGACTGGTGTCTTTTATACAGGTAACGAGTTCAACAGGTGCAATTAATACAGGTAATGAGTGCAGAGTAGGAGGGCTTCTTAAAGAAAAAACTAACAGATCTGTGAGAGCCAGAATTCTAGCTGGCTGGTAGATGATGAAATACTTATTTCATGCAATAAAATGCAATTTAATTATTTAAAAATGATACAATGTGATTTTCTTTTTTTTATTTTTAGATTCTGACTCTCACAGGTGAAGTGTAGAGTGGTAAAGCGGCTTGCTTGGCTGTACACGGGGGTAGACACGGAACGCTGTTTCTTTAAATTTCGGGTTGGTTTATTAAAACATGTCATAAACCACCCTGGAGTCTATAAAGTAAACACAGCCCATTCGGCATAATGGCAAAACAAAACAGAAATAAGATACAGCACAACTCCGTACATCAGCCAGAGTCCGGCCACTCAGTGTTATCCACACGCGGAATCAGAAGGCTGGGTATTTATAGCCCAGACCACACCCTGAGGTGGAGATATGGAGAACAATTTCACGCCCGCTCTATGGTTGTTCTCATAAAACAGGCCCTTTTAAACATGGCTGATTAACCCTCTCTGCACCTACTATGCACGAGAAAGCTTCCATGTTTCACATCACTGAGGCTAATAGCCTCAGTGAAACATATCTCCCCTCCAATATTCTACCAGTGACTCTGTCACAGTACCTACGATAAAGATTACAGACCTCTCCATTCTCTATAGGTGGGAAAACTTGTGAAATCGGCAGAGTATCAAATACTTATTTTCCCCACTGTATATGGGAATAATGAAATTTGGATTTCTCTATCAGTCCTATAAAAGTTAATGGAGCAGTAGTCACATAAGCAGCCTACCTCAATCATATGTGGGACTGTGGGACCCTTGGTTGTAGGGGTGCCATTGGCAAGTCTTTCACAATTAATACTGTACATTTAACGCCAATCCTGTGATTAGGGTATCAATGTATTTAAAGGGAAAAAAACCCTTTAATTACTTACCTTGAACTGATTTAAAGTACGTCTTTTCCCCTTTAACTACTTAGCGATATCCGCTCCATCAACCTATTAACATATTTGGTAATTTCTCTGTACCTAATTACCCAAAAGCAATAAAATAAAACAGTAGTTATCTCATACGATAAACGGAAAAAAAAAAGTTAATGTACTGTTTTTTTGGCTGCTACACTTCCCCTCTAAGAATGCAATAAAAAGTGATGAAATATCATATATACTCAGAATGGTACAGTAAAAACTGCAGCTGCTACTCCTTCGATGCATAAATGATAAAAACTACAGGTTTCAAAAAAAGTTGAAACAAACCTTTTTCTTTTTGCAAAGTTCTTACTTTAAAAAAACAAAGCAAAAACCATAAGTTTGGAATCTCCCTCGTGGGGTTTTGTTGCTGGAAAAATAAAAAAGTTCTGGTTCTTGGAAAAAGAGGAGGTAAAAATAAAAGCACCAAATTGAAAAATTAAACAGTCCTCAAAGGAGTCTTCTGGGATGAACATACAGTAATGTGTGAAAGTTTTAGGCAGGTGTGGAAAACAATTGCTGCAAAGTAAAAATGGTTTAAAAAATAGAAGTGTTAATAGTTTATTTTTATCAGTTAACAAAATGCAAAGTGGATGAACAAAAGAGAAATATAAATTACATTAATATTTGGTGAACGCCCTTTGTCTTCTTAACAGCATACATTCTTCCAGTCTGCATTGAAATCTTTGCCTGGGAGACAGCTTGCTGGTGAAGTATAACTACCTTGTGTCTTTTTGCTGCGCTCAGGTGTATGACCTGTGCCATGAAACTGTCTTCCATAACCTCATCTTTGTAGCAGAATTTGGCTGTTCCTGCCCCCTCCCCCGGTTTTAAGCCTCCCACTCAGCTGTTTCTGTTTCAGTTAATGACTGTGTTTCAACCTTTATAAAAAAAAAGATGATATAATTGGTTACTCATAAACCTGACTACAAACTTACCTAAGTGTACCTAAAAAAATAGATGCTGTTTTGTAGGCAAAGGGCAGTCACACCAAATATTGATCTGACTTAGATTTCATTTTTGATCATTCACGTTGCATTTATAAAAATGAACTATTAGGGTATGGTCAGTCCTTGAGCAGATGGGATCTCCCCTGGCCAGGCGGAGTTGTAGGCCTCCCAAACTGACTGTACTCTTCTGGCTACCTTGCTAGAGGCGGGTATAAGTAGCCCACGTCCCTGAGTGTACCGTGTGGTGCTCACCCGTATGGCCGGTGACTCGGGGCCTTCTAGTGGCGTCCGCTCCACGACGGCGGTGCTGGTCCCATGCGTGTGACCGTGCCTTCGGGTTTCTTGGCCAGAGGACCTGAAATCCCCTGCCTGACGGATTCTGCTGCTGGGTAGGAGTTAGTCCCCACAGCCTCGGACTCCGGGTCCGGTAAGAAATCTTCTCAGTCAGGGCGAGCTCTGCAGCTGCCAGCCCCTGACTCCTTGTAACACTGCTCCCACAGAGCTCCTGTTGTTTCTTCCCATAGCTGCTTCTCTTCTCTGTCTCTACCTCTGGCATGGCCCAGGAGCTGGGCCCAGCCGGAGCCACAGCTCCCTGTCAGCCCTCCTGGCTGAACTCTCCCTCTGAACTCCCTAACCCTGCCTCAGCCCCAGGTTTATATAGGGGAAGTTCTTCCCCTCCCAGGACTGGGCAGGAGGTGTGGCATGCATAGGATTCCTGACCAAGAGACCTCCCACCTGCTCTCAGACATAACATTGCTGTTACTGTGGAAACCAGACCCCTGGGGTGCCACATTCCCCCCTAGTGAAATTTAGTACTCCGGGACTAAACATATTTTTAGAAAAACATAACAAGGTATAAACAATAATAATACAATAAGAAAAACACATAAAGATGGTTACGGCGTGTCCGCAACCGGGTGCAGTTTTGAAGAAAAGCAAGGTGTCCATTTCACCAAAACAGGGAGACGTAACCAGGTAGGGGTCTGTCCTGCCCCGAGTCCTTAACAGTCTTTAGTCCATTCCTGGGTTACGCTCCAACCATGTACAAAGGATTCCCGGTAAATCCACCAAAGACTCCCATAAATTACTAGAAACACATAATTATTTACAGGATATGGCCGCTCTCAGTCCTCGGCCAGTGGGGATAAGGAATGGCTGCTCACAGTTCTCAGCCTGGTTTAAGATAGGGGCACATGGGGAACAATTCACTAATCCCAACGGGGACCATATTTTAATTAGCAGCAGTCCTTGTACCCTTACGGGTAACTATTTACAGCTCTTTATTCACGCTACTTCCCTTCAGTAGCTATGTCCTCTTTGTGCTCCCTCCTGAGGGTAGTCCTCAGACCCGTCCGGGTCCTCTTGGCTTTCCTCGTATTGGTAGTACTGCAGCTCCTCCTCGGTTAGCTGGGTTAGTATCTCTGCGACAGTCCTCCTCCCAGGTGGCCAGGACTTTACCTCCCTTTGGGCTGCCCCGGTTAATTGGGCCACCAGGATGCTCACTTTTTGCTCCTCTGTGAGGGGGTACACCTGGAAGAGGCTATCCAGCTTTTCTCTAAAGTCATGCAGGGTATGTGACTCCCCTGAGTACTGGGGTAGCCAGGCTGCCCCCGGGATATAGGGCATGGTGAAAGGCATGACCGCAACAGCGGTGGCGCTGGCGGGGGTTGAGGCAGTGAAGCTCTCCTCCGTACCCGACATCTTCCTCCCCCCTAGTGGACCGTGGCCTACCTTGCGATGATCCTCTTCCGTAGGCCGCGGCTCCGCAGTGGATCGTCAGGGTTGAGGACCTTCCGTCGCGCTCCTGTGACGTCGGCGTCTGCTGGGCTCCTTCCAGGACCTTACGCAACGTCCGGACGTGAGGCGGGGCTTCAGTTCTCGCGCGCTTTCGGAGTCCACGCCCCTCTTCTTCCCGCGCGGCGTTTTCAAGATGGCGTCCAACGGCGGGAAAACTCCACGGATGGCGGGAAGAAGGCAGAAGATGGCGCCGGATGGCGGGAAAACGTCGCGGATGGTGGGAAGAAGGCAGAAGATGGCGCCGGATGGCGGGAATCCTCACCACTGGTAAGTTTGAACAGTCTTTTTCAGGCACGCAGTACCCGGTGGTTGCGGGCACGAGATCCTGCCGACTACGCCAAAAGTTGACGCACCCCTGGGCCTTCTGTGCCGTGCGGCATCGCGTACACGGGGGCTTACCCGGAGCCGGATCAGATGGGGGTAGTAGTCTTGTGGCGGTGACCCGGTCCGTGCCCAGGGAGTCAGACTAAGTGGCGGTAAAATAGCAGTGGATGTTGGATGACTACGCCACCCGTTGAATGCAGCTTTGGAGCTGCCGCTGCAGGGCAGACCGCTGAGGCCGGTGGAAGGATGGTGCAGCGGGGATGGTATAACCCCCAACGGGAGGGGTATGGCCTCAGGGCAGCCGACGTGGATGATGGGGATAGCAGGAATCACTCAGAGATGATGCGGTGTGATTCAGGGTCTTTACTGGTGACAAAGATAGACCCTCCCGGAGTACTGGCTAGCGATCGGGGCCTGGTCAGTCCTTGAGCAGATGGGATCTCCCCTGGCCAGGCGGAGTTGTAGGCCTCCCAAACTGACTGTACTCTTCTGGCTACCTTGCTAGAGGCGGGTATAAGTAGCCCACGTCCCTGAGTGTACCGTGTGGTGCTCACCCGTATGGCCGGTGACTCGGGGCCTTCTAGTGGCGTCCGCTCCACGACGGCGGTGCTGGTCCCATGCGTCTGACCGTGCCTTCGGGTTTCTTGGCCAGAGGACCTGAAATCCCCTGCCTGACGGATTCTGCTGCTGGGTAGGAGTTAGTCCCCACAGCCTCGGACTCCGGGTCCGGTAAGAAATCTTCCCAGTCAGGGCGAGCTCTGCAGCTGCCAGCCCCTGACTCCTTGTAACACTGCTCCCACAGAGCTCCTGTTGTTTCTTCCCATAGCTGCTTCTCTTCTCTGTCTCTACTTCTGGCATGGCCCAGGAGCTGGGCCCAGCCGGAGCCACAGCTCCCTGTCATCCCTCCTGGCTGAACTCTCCCTCTGAACTCCCTAACCCTGCCTCAGCCCCAGGTTTATATAGGGGAAGTTCTTCCCCTCCCAGGACTGGGCAGGAGGTGTGGCATGCATAGGATTCCTGACCAAGAGACCTCCCACCTGCTCTCAGACATAACATTGCTGTTACTGTGGAAACCAGACCCCTGGGGTGCCACATGAACACAGTGACTGCACCAGCAAAATAGTGAATGCAGCTCTGGAGTATAATACAGGATGAAACTCAGGATCAGTACAGGATCAGTAATGTAATGTATGTACACAGTGACTGCACCAGCAGAATAGTGAGTGCAGCTCTGGAGTATAATACAGGATGTAACTCAGGATCCGTACAGGATCAGTAATGTAATGTATGTACACAGTGACTGCACCAGCAGAATAGTGAGTGCAGCTCTGGAGGATAATACAGGATGTAACTCAGGATCAGTACAGGATCAGTAATGTAATGTATGTGCACAGTGACTGCACCAGCAGAAAAGTGAGTGCAGCTCTGGAGTATAATACCGGATGTAACTCAGGATCAGTACAGGATCAGTAATGTAATGTATGTACACAGTGACTCCACCAGCAGAATAGTGAGTGCAGCTCTGGAGTATAATACAGGATGTAACTCAGGATCAGTACAGGATCAGTAATGTAATGTATGTACACAGTGACTCCACCAGAAGAATAGTGAGTGCAGCTCTGGGGTATAATACAGGATGTAACTCAGGATCAGTACAGGATTAATGTAATGCATGAACACAGTGACTGCACCAGCAAAATAGTGAATGCAGCTCTGGAGTATAATACATGATGTAAGTCAGGATCAGTAATGTAATGTGTGTACACAGTGACTGCACCAGCAGAATAGTGAGTGCAGCTCTGGAGTATAATACAGGATGTAACTCAGGATCAGTACAGGATCAGTATTGTAATGTATGTGTACAGTGACTGCACCAGCAGAAAAGTGAGTGCAGCTCTGAAGTATAATACCGGATGTAACTCAGGATCCGTACAGGATCAGTAATGTAATGTATGTACACAGTGACTGCACCAGCAGAATAGTGAGTGCAGCTCTGGAGGATAATACCGGATGTAACTCAGGATCAGTACAGGATCAGTAATGTAATGTATGTACACAGTGAAAGCACCAGCAGAATAGTGAGTGCAGCTCTGCAGTATAATACAGGATGTAACTCAGGATCAGTAGAGGATCAGTAATGTAATGTATGTGACGCACCCCTGGGCCTGCTGTGTCGCGCAGCGTCTCGCGCACGGGGGCTTACCCGGAACCGGATCAGATGAGGGTTGTAGTCTCCGAGTGGCGGGGACCCGGTCCGTGCCCAGGGAGTCAACTCAGTGTGTGGCAGTCTTGATAGATGTTATTTGAGTGTCGACTACGCCACCCGTTGATTTGCAGCTATGGAGCTGCCGCTGCAGGGCAGACCGCTGAGGCCGGTGTAGAATTGTGCAGCGTGATAGTATAACCCCCAACGGGAGGGGTATGGCCTCAGGGCAGCTGACGTGGAAGATGAGGGTAGCAGGAACCACTCAGAGACGGTGCGGTGTAATTCAGGGTCTTTACTGGTAACAACGATAGACCCTCCCGGAGTACTTGCTAGCGAACGGGGCCTGGTCAGTCCTTGAGCAGATGGGATCTCCCCTGGCCAGGCGGAGTTGTAGGCCTCCCAAACTGACTGTACTCTTCTGGCTACCTTGCTAGAAGCGGATATAAGTAGCCCACGTCCCTGAGTGTACCGTGTGGTGCTCACCCGTATGGCCGGTGACTCGGGGCCTTCTAATGGCTTCCGCTCCACGATGGCGGCGCTGGTCCCACGCGTGTGACCGTGCCTTCGGGTTTCTGGGCCTGAGGACCTGAAATCCCCTGCCGGTCGGCTTCTGCTGCTGGGTAAGAGTTAGTCCCCACAGCCTCGGACGCCGGGTCCGGTAAGAAAGCTTCTCAGTCAGGGCGAGCTCTGCAGCTGCCAGCCCCTGACTTGTAGTAGTATTGCTCCCACTGAGCTTCTGCTGTTTCTTCCTGTGACTGTTTCTTGTCTCTACTCTCCTTGACTGACTAATAGTGTTGAGCCACCCCCGTAGTGTTCGAGTTCGGTTCGGTTCGTCGAACACCCGTGTGTTCGCCGAACTGTTCGTCGAACTGTTCGTCGAACACCGTTAAAACCAATGGCAGGCAAACAAAAACACATAGAAACACATAGAAAACACCTTCAAAGGTGTCCAAAAGCTGACAAACTGCTCAGAAGACACAACTAACACATGGAAAAGTGACAAGTACATATAGTCATGCGAAAAGAAAAGAGGTGGAGGAGTAAAAGGAGGGGGAGACACAGATATAGGCATGTCATGCCCTTCTAAAATCCAAAAAGTGAGAAGCCGAGACGGCCAGTCCGCTCCTGCCCGTGCCACCTCCGTGTCGCCGGGTTTGTGCCAGAGCCGCGGTGAACCCTGACGGCCAGCCCCCCTCTCCCAATACTGGTGCCTGTCCGCTGGTGGGTCGAGAGAGCCCCCCTGTGGTGGAGGCAGCTCTAAGCTTTTTAATTTAAATTGTCCCTCTAATTTGAATGAATACACTTTAAATCCATTTACAAAGATCTATTGGAGGGCAAGTCTCATGCCAGCAGCCACGTAATTCCAGCTCCAGTAGCGTCCACTAAAGCTGCTGCAGTTAAAAAGCTTTTATAAGGATCGAGCTCGGCTGTCCACCGCAAGGCATCCTAGTGCCAGTCCCAGCCCCTATGCCTTGGGGTGCCTCCTGATGCTCTTCACTAAGTATCCCGTGGTCCCGAAGCATTTCCTTTGAAAAAATTAAGTGTCCAAACTACAGGTGGTGTAGCTTGCTTAACAGCCGGGATAATCTGCTGACTAGCAGACACTGCTACTAGGCACAAAGTATTTCCTGGGCTAGATGCAGTTAAAAATTTGTAAGTAGATACTCTCGTTGGATGCTGAGAAAGCATTCCATAGAGTCTCCTGGCACGCCATATATGATTCTCTTAAAAAGCTTGGGGTAGGGGTCTAGGGGACCCTTTTATAGCCAAAATCACGGCCCTGTATCACAATACGTCACCTAGGCTGAAGATAAATGGAACTGTAGCACCGAGGGCTCGGTTGCTACAGACGTATTGCACCTCACCCAGAGGTGTGATATCTCACTCTCAGATAAGGATGGAGTGTGGATCAGGACCCGACACCTGCATGCATTACACCACATTGCCGTGGGGCAGGGCGACCAATATGCCCCTGAGATGGGCACGACAGTCCCTGTCCCTGGCTGGAGTGGGGGGAGGGAACACTGAGGAAGGGGAACCCTGCAGTGCAGGAGCAGGGAGGAAGCAGTTCCTGGGTGCATTGAGAAGGGAGTATAAAAGGTGGGCACCATCTTAGTTCAGTGCAGAGAAGTCTGAGCAGAAGTGGCAGGGAGCAGGGGCTCTGCATGAGCTCTGCTCCGGAGGCGGGCCTAGTAACAGAGGCCCAGGCCTGCAAGAGGGAGAAGGAAGGAAGAGGAGCGGAGAAGGCTCCAGGAACGAGGAATGAAGGGATCCCAGGGGTGCGGACGGGCGAGTCGCCACCGCACGCCCGAATCCACCTGCGTGGAGGGGTCAGGCCAAAGGGGGAGACCGGTCCCCGAACTAGTGGAGGCAGGAAACGACCCTCAGCTAGAAACCGGAGGCTCTGACATTTTATGTGGCGCAGCCCCTTGCTCCACCCGCTAGGAAGGCACCACATAGGGTCAGGGAAACTGGCGCCAAGTTTACCAAGAGGAGGCCCGAGGCAGCCGGACAGAAGTGTTGGTAAGAAAGGCCAGACAAAGGACACACAAAGGGGGTCCTGTGAAGCGCTCCAAAGTTATCTGGGAGTTGTCTGAGCCCCTCACCTGGTGAGCACAGTACGACGTGGGCAGCCGTTACCTGCAGACGTGGTCTGGATAATAAGAACTGTGAGTAAAGGCCCTGAACTGCATCACTGACTCCGTGTCGTTACTGCTGCTGCCCTGCACCATCACCCCCATCCTCCGCATACACTGCCCTGAGGCTATACTCCTCCCGTGGGGAGTTATGCTACGCTCTGCTGCACCCACAACACCAGCCTTAGCGGTCTGCCCTGTAGCGGCGGTTCACTCTGACCGCAATCCACGGGTGGCGTAGTCGGACATTTAAACATCAAAACCACATAAATAGTTCCGCCACTGGTTTGACCGCCCTGAGCCACGGAACCGGATCGCCGCCACGAAGACTACAACCACCAGCATCCACCAAAAAGGGTCCGGCTCCGGGGTGCGTCAGAACATTTTCATCACCTTTCACAATCACCAATGGGACAAGGCAGGGATGTCCTCTGTCCCCTCTCTTATACATCCTAGTGACGGAGCACCTGCTCTCATCAATTCGCCATAACCCCAATATTAGGTGGATTGAGGTGGGAGGCACCGAGTACAAGTGCTCTCTATTTGCTGATGATGTCCTAGTATATATCACTCAATCACATATATCCATCCCTGCTGTTATGGCTGAAATAGATCACTTTGTTACATGGTAAAATTTTAAAATCAATGCAGCGAAGTCTGAGGCCCTCGATGTCTCCCTCCCTAAATCCATATAGGATTCCATCCAGTCCAACTTTCCCTTTGCCTGGCCCTCACAGGGTATCAAATACTTAGGAATTCCTATTCATAGAGACCTCTCCCATCTATGTGATCTTAATTTTGGGCCCTTTATTGAACAATTCCATACAGACCACGGTTGGCAAGTTAGAACTGTAAGATTCACTACGTGAACCACTGGTGTTTTGTGGAAAAGCACATGTACACCGCGTTCCGAATTATTATGCAAAAAGTGTTTAGGAGTGATAAGGGAAGAATTTGTTTGTTTGTCAGTTAAACTCATTGATGGTGATGTGTGTCAGGGCTCTTTATATCACTGTAAGCAATTGCAGACACCTGTGCTAATTAGTTTGGCAGGTGTGTCCAATGAAAGGCAAGACTACTTAAGAAGGCTCTCTCACATTATTAAGCAGCCTACATTTTCTGCCAAAATGGGAAAGAAAAAGGATGTGTCGGCTGCTGAGAAGCAACAAATTGTGGAGTGTTTAGGTCAAGGCATGACTACAATCAACATTGTGCGATGATCAGGATGAAGTGTCTTGGCAATCAAGAAGTATGTAGCTGATTCACAGTACACACGTGTGCGTGCTGATAAGGGCAAATTGAGGACTCTTTCCTACAGGCAATTACGTCAGGTTGAAACAGCAGCGGCAAAAAAGCCTTGTCATAGCAGCAGACAAGTTTTTGAAGCTGCTTGTGCCTCCAACGTCCCCCGAACAACAAGATGCAGGGTCCTTCAGAGGTTTGCAGCTGTGCATACGCCATCCTGTCGACCTCCTCTATCCACTTCACACAAGCAGAAACGGCTCCAGTGGGCCAAACATTACATGAAGACTGATTTCAAAACTGTTTTGTTCACGGATGAGTGCCGTGCAGCGCTCGATGGTCCAGATGAATGGAGTGGAGGATGGCTGGTTGATGGACACCCCACGCAAACACGGCTACAGCGCCAACAAGGAGGAGGTGGAGTAATGTTTTGGGCTGGAATCATGGGGAGAGAGATTGTCGGCCCCTTTAGGATCCCTGAAGGCGCTAAAGATGAACTCCATAATGTATGTGGATTTTCTCAAACAGCACTTCCTGCCATGGTTCAAGAAGAAGAACCGTGTATTTCACAGCAAGATCATTTTTCTGCATGATAATGCACCATCTCATGCTGCACATAAAACATCTGCATCTCTGGCTGATATGGGCATAAAAGGGGACAAACTTATGGTGTGACCCCCATGCTCCCCTGACCTCTACCCCATTCAGAACCTTTGGAGCATCATTAAAAGGAGTGTCTATGATGGCGGGAGGCAGTTCACATCTAAGCAACAGCTCTGGGAGGGTATTCTGTCCTCATGCAAAACAATTGAAGCAGAAACCATCCAAAACCTGACAAATTCAATGGACGAGAGAGTTCAGAAGCTCCTTTCGAACAAGGGGTCCTATGTGAAAATGTAACATCACCTAGAATAAAGTTTTGAGTTGAAAACTGTTTGATTTCAGTTTCTAACAACCTGCTAATGCTTATAATTTCAAAAATGACCATTTTTTTGGTCTTTATTAAAATGAAAAGGTTGATCGAAAAGTTTGGGGGATCTAAGAGTGTGGCAACCCAGTAGTCATGATTACTTCGAATTCTGACAATATGAGGGTCATGCTGCAGGTAGTGCAGCAAGAAGGCACTTATGTGTCTTGCGCATCTCGGAGCCCCAAAATTATTTTCCGGGCTAGATGCAGCTAAAAATTATTTTTAATTTTAAATCTGGTGAAGCTTATTATAGATGGCCTAATAGGATCAGTGCTGCACACTGCTACAAAGCCCAAATTATTTTCCAGTCAAGATACAGATAAACATGATTAGTAATTTGAAAGCTTAAAACGGTTGGTAGGGTGATTTTAACCAATCATCAAGCTTTTACTCTCCCCAGGATGACACAGGGGTAGAAAAGTCGTTTCGGATCCATGATTTGTTCATCTTTATGAACGTGACTCTGTCTACATTATCAGTGGAGAGCCGCGTGCGCTTATCTGTCAGCACACCACCAGCAGCGCTGAACACACGTTCAGACAGAACGCTGGCTGCGGGGCATGACAAGATCTCCAAGGCGTAAGTGGCTAGCTCCGGCCATTTATCCAGATTGGAAGCCCAAAAAGAGCAAGGGTCCAGTGACACAGTCGTGGCTTCAATGTTTACTTGGAGATACTCCTGTACCATCGTCTCTAGGCGTTGACTATGTGTCAGACTTCTTGTCTCCTGTGGCCTTGCAAAGGATGGGCTAAAAAAGTGGTGAAATGATTCCGCAAAATTGATGTTACCAGCAGATACTGTGGTTCTGTTACGGTTTGAGTGCTGAACACTTGACGGTCCCACGGTTGGCAAGTTGGAACTGTGAGATTCACTACGTGCACCACTGGTATTTTGTGGAAAAGCACATGTAAGATTCTGCAACAGTTTCTGCTGATACTCCTGCATGCGTGCATCCCTTTCTATGGCAGGAATAATTTCTGCAAATTTACTTTTGTACCGGGGATCTAACAGTGTGGCAACCCAGTAGTCAGGATTATTTCTAATTCTCACAATTCGAGGGTCATGTTGCAGGTAGTGCAGCAAGAAGGCACTCATGTGTGTTGCGCATCCAGGAGCACCAAGTCCCTGTTGTGTTGGTGGCGAGGTAGCAATCATGCTTCCTTCCTCTGTCCTCTCCCCCCAACCTCGCACAACAGAAATGTGATCAAGGTCTCCCTCATCTGATGAGTCTTCCATCAGTTCGTCCTCCACTTCTTCCTGGGCTCCTGCACCTTCCTCACTAGTTTGGCTGCTACCATGCGCCCTGGTAAAATCATCTCCCCCACCCTCACATGCCTGCCGCCTTGGTGCTGCCGACCGTCTGGACCTTGCAGATGTTAGCCCTTCCGCATACAACTCCTCCTCCTCTACTTCCTCCACCTCCTCTTGTGCCACCACCTGACTCCGAATTCTGTTTAACATGTGCTCCAGCATGTAAATCACCGGAATAGTCATGCTGATAATGGCATCGTCAGCACTAAACATCTTCGTCGCCATTTCAAAACTGTGCAGAAGGGTGCATAGGTCCCTGATCTGAGACCACTCCTCCAGCGTGATTTGCCCCACCTCTGAATCTCGTTGGCCCAGGCTATACGTCAGAACGTATTGCACCAGGGCTTGTCGGTGCTGCCACAGTCGCTGCAACATGTGCAGAGTTGAATTCCACCGGGTAGGCACATCGCATTTTAGCCGGTGAAGTGGCAGGCCCAACGACTTCTGTAGAGATGTAAGTCGCTGAGCTGCGGGATGCGAACGGCGGAAGTGAGCACACAGCGACCGTGCCCTCTGCAGAAGGCCATCTAGTCTGGGATAGTGGGCTAAAAATTGCTGGACAACCAGGTTCAACACGTGAGCCATACAAGGCACGTGTGTGACATTGCCCCGGCGAAGGGCCGCACCCAGGTTTGCAGCATTGTCGCACACGGCCTTCCCTGGTTTCAGGTCCAGTGGAGACAACCATTCATGAAATTGGTTCTCCAGAGCTGACCACAACTCCTCAGCTGTGTGACTCACATTTCCCAGACATTTCAATGTAAAAACCGCCTGATGACGTTGAGCCCTACTGCCAGCATAGTAAGGAGGTGTGCAGGATCCCTTCTGCGCAGTTAGAAAGCTTGTGGCATGACCAGACAGGCTTTGGGTGCAGGTGGAAGACCGAGAGGAGGTTGAGGAGGCAGAAGCAGTGGAGGAAAAATGACATAAAGAGGATTGACGCACAACTCGTGGGGACGGCAAGACTTGGACAGCAGCCCCTTGTCCTGCTGTCACCATAGTTACCCAGTGCCCAGTCAGCGACATGTAACGCCCCTGTCCATGCCTACTCGTCCAAGTGTCTGTGGTGAAATGCACCCTGTCACACACAGAGTTTCTCAAAGAAGCGGTGATGTTGTGTGCGACATGCTGGTGGAGCGCAGGCACACCTTTCTTTGAGAAGTAGTGCCGACTGGGCATCTGGTACTGGGGCACTGCGACGGACATAAGGTCTCGAAAATCCTCTGTGTCCACCAGGCAGAAAGGCAGCATTTCTGTAGCCAAGAGCTTGCAGATGGTGAAATTCAACCTCTTAGCTTTCTCATGGCTAGGAGGAAATGGTCTTTTACTTGTCCACATCTGAGGGACCGAGGGCTGGCTATTGTGCTTAGACGGGGTTGATAAGGGTGTCCCCGGCAAACTGCCGGTCTGTGAGGAAGATGCAGGCGGACATGTTAGGTTGCCTTGATCCAAAGGTGGTGCTATCGATGTCGGACAGCGCTCAAGACCAGCTGGTGTTACCACCTCCAAAGAAAATGATGACCTGCCAATCACGCTGGCTGTTGCGGGTAAAGAGGTGGCAGGTCTGCGCCCCAAAACAGGTGTGACTGCTGTCCCCCCAGTCACAGAGGATGAAGAGGCCGCGGATGCACAAGATATGGCAGACGGTGGTTGGCCCGGCCGGCTAGGCCGCATTGTAGCACACTGAGCTTCCCACTGCAACTTATGCTTCATGTCCATGTGCCGGTTCATGCATGAAGTACTCAAACTATGTATTTTTTGGCCTCTACTTAGCTTTTGCTGACAAATGTTACAGATAACACGAGTTGGGTCATCTTTATCGATCTGAAAAAATGCCCAGGCTATGCAAGGCTTAGCACCCATGCGACCTGAAGAGCCACCACGACTTGTGGTGAGAGGCAGAGTTGTGTTTGAGGATGCAGTTGTTGACGTGCTTCCAGTACTACGTCTCTGTCCAGGAAGGCGCAACCTGACCTCGTCGTCACTAGCATCTTCCTCCACCTCCTCTGCTGACCTCATCTCTTGGCTGACTGTGGGTTGACAGTAAGTGGGATCTCCGACCTCATCATCATCACCCTGTGCGTTATCACACCCGTCGTCCTCAGAGCCAACCTGTTCCTGCCCTGACAAAAAACTAAAGTTGTCGCTCCAATCAGGTATTTGAGTCTTATCATCGTCTTCCTCATTGTCTCCACCAACAGGAGTTACAGTTTGGGAATGAGGGTCTACATTATGGTCAGAACCTTCTGCGTCTGGTCCTGGATCCGACTCATAAAGATTCTGGGCATCAGTGCAGATCATTTCCTCGTCTGGATTCACAGAAGCGCTGGAGTCGACCTCTGATTCCCAGGCTATAGTATGAGTAAACAGCTCTGCAGACTCAACCATCTGTTCTACCTCATACTCAGACGGGCAGCTGGAGATTTGGGAGCTGTGAGGAAGCAAGTGCGATTTGGGTGACACCTTTGAGGACTGGAGTATTTGTGATGTTGAAGTTGATGTGGAGGAGAGCCCACTTAAAGGAGCACTTGATATCCGTTGAAGCACCTGCTGTTTTTGTGCCTCATCTGGAATTTGTAGCGATTGGCGTGGCCGTAAGAAAGGGATCTTATCACATTGTCCGCTAAAAGAAGTAGACATTTTAGTTTGGCTGGAAGATGGTCTTTCTTCTGCAGATGTTACTGTTGCTTTAACACCTACCCCACGGACACAACCTTTTTTCCCCTTCCCAACACGCCTATTCCCCTTTCCACCAGCAGCAGGCCTTTTTCCACTCATTTTGGTGGTTAACTAATTCACAACTCTGGAGTTGTTTGCACAAAAAAACAATGGATGGTAACCGAGCAGAGCTGAGTGGCCAAACTGTGGTATTAGGCCAAAACTATTGGCTGGGTTAGATGCAGAAAAAAATTATTTTGAATTTGCAACCTGATGGAGGTCAGTATAGATGGACTAATAGAGAAAGTCCGACACACTACTAGAAGGCCAAATATTTTTTCAGAGGTAGATGCAGAAAAAAATATATTCAGTTTGCAACCTGATGGAGGTCAGTATAGATGGACTAATACAAATAGTCCCACACACAGCTAGAAGCCCAAATATTTTTTCAGAGGTACTGTAGATGCAGATAAAAATTAGTTTTAATTTGCAACCTGATGGAGGTCAGTATAGATGGACTAATAGACCAAGTCCCACACACTGCTAGAAGCCCAAATATTTTTTCAGAGCTAGATGCAGAAAAAAAATATTTTTAATTTGCAACCTGATGGAGGTCAGTATAGATGGACTAATAGACCAAGTCCCACACACTGCTAGAAGGCCAAATATTTTTTCAGAGCTAGATGCAGAAAAAAATTATTTTTAATTTGCAACCTGATGGAGGTCAGTATAGATGGACTAATAGACCAAGTCCCACACACCGCTAGAAGCCCAAATATTTTTTCAGAGCTAGATGCAGAAAAAAATTATTTTTAATTTGCAACCTGATGGAGGTCAGTATAGATGGACTAATAGACCAAGTCCCACACACTGCTAGAAGCCCAAATATTTTTTCAGAGCTAGATGCAGAAAAAAATTATTTTTAATTTGCAACCTGATGGAGGTCAGTATAGATGGACTAATAGACCAAGTCCCACACACTGCTAGAAGCCCAAATATTTTTTCAGAGCTAGATGCAGAAAAAAATTATTTTTAATTTGCAACCTGATGGAGGTCAGTATAGATGGACTAATAGACCAAGTCCCACACACTGCTAGAAGCCCAAATATTTTTTCAGAGCTAGATGCAGAAAAAAATTATTTTTAATTTGCAACCTGATGGAGGTCAGTATAGATGGACTAATAGACCAAGTCCCACACACTGCTAGAAGCCCAAATATTTTTTCAGAGCTAGATGCAGAAAAAAATTATTTTTAATTTGCAACCTGATGGAGGTCAGTATAGATGGACTAATAGACCAAGTCCCACACACCGCTAGAAGCCCAAATATTTTTTCAGAGCTAGATGCAGAAAAAAATTATTTTTAATTTGCAACCTGATGGAGGTCAGTATAGATGGACTAATAGACCAAGTCCCACACACTGCTAGAAGCCCAAATATTTTTTCAGAGCTAGATGCAGAAAAAAATTATTTTTAATTTGCAACCTGATGGAGGTCAGTATAGATGGACTAATAGACCAAGTCCCACACACCGCTAGAAGCCCAACTATTTTTTCAGAGCTAGATGCAGAAAAAAATTATATTCAATTTGCAACCTGCTGGAGGTCAGTATAGAAGGACTAATAGAACAAGTCCCACACACTGCTAGAAGCCCAAATATTTTTTCAGAGCTAAATGAAGAAAAAAATTATTTTTAATTTGCAAACTGATGGAGGTCAGTATAGATGGACTAATAGACCAAGTCCCACACACTGCTAGAAGCCCAAATATTTTTTCAGAGCTAGATGCAGAAAAAAATTATATTCAGTTTGCAACCTGATGGAGGTCAGTATAGATGGACTAATAGAATGATGCTATGCCCAAAAGATTTTACTTCACTAGGTGCAGTAAAAAAATTGGTATTCTATACACAGGTGTTATATCTTGCAACACAGATAGGCTACTCCACTGACTAACACACTCTGCAATAGGCCAAAAAGGATTAGCTTTGCTAGATTCAGCCAAATGCTGTGAAAAAAACTTGCACAGCACTGGCACAGACCTGCCTGGCAAAAACTGATAGGAACTCATGTAACCTAGTCCTGAAAAGGACTCCAATTACAATTAGTCTTTACTCCCACAACCTATCTATTTAAGAGCACAGACCTCCCTGATAAAAGTCGTAGGAAATGCTGTAACCTAGTCCTTAAAAGGACTGCAATCACAACTATTCCCTACTCCCAAGCTATCTGTATATTTGTGCGAAAATTGGCTTGAAATTAACAAGGTATAGCGCACACAGCAACAGCGGTGCCGTCTAACACGCAGCTGCAGCAGTGAGAAAATGGTGGCGACGGGGAAAATGGCTTGGTCTTATAGGGCAAGGACATGTGACATACACTGCCAATGACACATGCCCTTGCTTGTGTGAAAAAAAGCACTTCGCTCTGTGTGTGCGCTGCTGATAGGCTGACAGATTGCACCTCCCCACTGCAAATGCGGGAAAGAGAAAAAAAAATGGAGATCTTCATTGTTCCTGCAGAGATCCATCCCCTGCCCCTCCCCCCACCCCGCTGTACACTCAAACTGCGTATTAACATTAATTTTCATCATTACTGAGAAAAAATCCAGTTATGATTTTGGTGCACGAACAGTTATCGAACATAACCTCGAACAGCCGAATTTTTCTCAAATTGTTCGTGTTCGCCGTCCGGCTCGAACACCGCCCAAAACAGCTCGAATTTGAGATTGGCGAACAGTTCGAGTAGAACAACGCTCATCTCTACTGACTAACCCTGCTTCAGCCCCGGGTTTATATAGGGGAAGGTCTTCCCCTCCCAAGACTGGGCAGGAGGTGTGGCATGCACAGGATCCCTGGCCAAGAGACCTCCCACCTGTTCTCAGACATAACATTGCTTGTTACTGTGGAAACCAGACCCCTGGGGTGCCACATTCCCCCCTAGTGAAATTTAGTACTCCGGGACTAAACATATTTTAGAAAAACATAACAAGATATAACAATAACAATACAATAAAGAAACACATAAAGGTGGTCACGGCATGCCCGTAACCGGGTGCAGTCTTTGAAGAAACAAAGGTGTCCATTTCACCAAAACAGGGAGACGTAACCAGGTAGGGGTCTGTCCTACCCCGAGTCCTTAACAGTCTCTAGTCCATCCTGGGTTACGCTCCAACTAATTGTACAAGGATTCCCGGTAGATCCACCAAGGATTCCTAAAAATAACTAGAAACACAAAATTATACACAAGCAACAATACACAGGTAAACATAAATAAAACAATTTATACACTTTAAATCCTCCAGCGTGCGGGTAACTGGCCTCTAGTGGCCCTAGTGGACCTACGGAGCTGACTGCCTAGCCCTGAACTACAGGGTGTAGGAGCTGTCAAGGGCAAACTGGGCAGCTGTATACCGGCTCTTTGGCTCACTAGGGATATGGCAGGCTCACTGCAAGCAGAGGGTTGATCCTCCTGGGTTGCGGGTGTGGGGTCTTCTGCCTCCTGGACCGGCTGTTCTTCCAGCTCTACCTGTTGCTCCGTAGGTGCTTGGGATGCTGGTTGGAGGAAGGTGAGTACGGGTACCACAACTGCACCATTGACTTGAGTCCAAGACCGAGGGAAGTCCCCGAGCACAGTACTAACCATATCTTCCCTTTCCTCTACGGGTCGATGGTCTTCTTGTTCCTCCTCAGGGTTCCTCAGTTGTTCGGGACACTTCTTCAGGTGGTCCCGGGATACAATGGCTGTGGTTTCCCCTCCATCTTTACTGATGGTACAAACCTTCGGGTTTTCGTGGCTTGAGGGCAGAACGGTGTACGGGTCCTTCTCCCACTGGTCGTCCAACTTGTGGAGCCGTCTCTTCCTCTTCAAGACCTGCTCTCCGGGTACCAGGGGAACAGCGGGAGCATACTGGTTGTAAGTTTTCTCTTGTCTTTCCCTAGCCTGACAGAGACTTCGCTCCACGCTCTCCTGTACTCTCCGGTACTGCTGCTGCCTCTCTGTGTCCCAGTCTGTTTCTGGTGAAGTGTCCTCGGGTGTCAGGACTCCCATTTCCAGGTCAACAGGTAACTTACCAGGTCTTGCCCTCATTAGGTAAGCCGGGGTACAGTTGGTGGAACCTACCGGTATGTGGTTGTATAGGTCCACCAGATCGGGCAACTTCTCAGGCCACAGACTGCGTTCTTCCAGGGGCAACGTTTTTAGAAGATCCATTACCACCTGGTTCATTTTCTCACAAAGTCCATTAGTTTGCGGATGGTAGGGTGTCGTCCTTATCTTCCGGCAGCCATACAGATTACAGAATTCCTGGAAGACCTCCGCTTCAAAGGCAGGTCCCTGGTCCGTCAGCACTTGGTCCGGGTACCCGTGTGGACGGCAAAAGTGTTGCTGGAAGGCTCTAGCTGCTGTTTGAGCCGTTAAGTCCTTGACGGGGACGACAACCAAGAACCGGGAGTAATGATCCACGATGGTTAACGCGTAGACGTAGCCACTTCTGCTTGGGGTCAGTTTTACATGATCCAAGGCTACCAGTTCCAACGGTTGCCGGGTGACGATGGACTGCAGGGGAGTCTTCTGGCTGGCACGGTCCTTCCTTCTCAGGTTGCACAGGCCACAGTCTCTGCACCACTTCTCGATGGTTCCCCTCATGCCTACCCAGTGGAACCGCTCGTGCAGCAGGAACTCCAGCTTCTTCCACCCAAAGTGTCCAGCTCCGTCGTGGTATGCCTCCATCACCATGACTGCGTCTCTTCGTGGCACCACTATTTGCCAGAGTAATTCATGCGTCCGGGAGTTAACCATTCGGCGGCACAACTTCCCTTTGTAAAGGAACAGTCGACTCTTCTCTGCCTATAGTTGTTTGGCTTCCTCCGGAGCGTCTGGTTCAAGGCGAGCCTCCGGCCGAGTCAGCATCTCCTTCACCAGTCGGACGGCAGGGTCGCTGTCTTGCGTTTCCGCCCAGTTGTAGTGGGGTAAGGGGTTCAACGTAGCAGCCTGCTTACTCCTTACCCAGTGGGAATACTGGATAGTCCCATGACGGTGGAACGCAGGGAGTTCAACTTCTTCCAGTCCCTCCGGATCTTCTCCTCCGTCCGGCAGGTTGGGCATCCTGGACAGGGCGTCCGCGTTGGTATTGGAGCGTCCTGCCCGGTATTTGATTGTGAACTCGTAGTTGGACAGACGGGCCATCCACCTCTGCTCCAGGGCACCGAGTCTTGCCGTGTCCAGGTGTGTCAACGGGTTGTTATCCGTGTACACGGTGAACCGGGAAGAAGCGAGGTAATGCTTAAAGCGCTCGGTGACTGCCCATACTATGGCCAGGAACTCCAGCTTAAATGAGCTGTAATTCTCGGGGTTCCTTTCGGTGGGTCGCAGTTTTCGGCTGGCGTAGGCGATTACTCGTTCCTTCCCCTGCTGGATCTGGGACAGTACGGCTCCTAGCCCGGTGTTACTGGCGTCGGTGTAGAGGATAAAGGGCTGGCTATAATCCGGGTACGCCAGGATTTCGTCCCCCGTGAGGGCCATCTTCAGCTGGCGGAAGGACTCTTCTTCCAGCTCCTCCCATTTGAAGGGCGGCTTCTGGTTCTTGGCCTTCCGGGACTGGCCTATCAGGAGGTCCTGCATAGGTGCTGCCTTTTTGGTGAAACCGGGAATAAACCTTCGGTAGTAGCCTACCAACCCGAGGAACTGCCGCACTTCTTTTACGCTGGAGGGGCTTGGCCATTCCTTAATTGCGGTGATCTTATCAGGGTCGGGAGCCACTCCGTCAGCGCTCACCACGTGTCCCAGGTACTGCACCTTTGGTTTCAGGAGGTGACACTTGGAGGGTTTCACCTTTAGGCCGTAACTTGCCAGAGCTTCGAACACTTCCGCCAGGTGTTTCAGGTGGTCCTCATACGTCTTGGAATATACGATGACATCGTCCAGGTACAACAGGACCGTCTCGAAGTTTCTGTGGCCCAGACAACACTCCATTAGTCGTTGGAAGGTTCCTGGTGCGTTGCAGAGTCCGAACGGCATGCAAGTGAACTCGCTAAGTCCCATCGGGGTGGTGAATGCGGTCTTCTCCCGGTCCGCCTCTGCTACAGGAACCTGCCAGTACCCGCTAGTGAGATCCAAGGTAGAGAAGAAGTTAGCAGATCTTAAAGCAGCCAATGACTCCTCTATCCTTGGTAAGGGGTACGCATCCTTGTGTGTGATACGGTTGATTTTCCGGTAATCTACACACATCCTCATGGTGTTGTCTTTTTTTCTGACTAAGACTAGTGGAGCTGCCCAGGGGCTACAGCTATCCCTAATCACCCCAGCCTCCTTCATGTCTCTAAGCATCCCCTTGGCGTGTTGGTAGTGGGCAGGGGGTACGGGTCGATACCTCTCTTTTATAGGAGGATGGTCTCCCGTGGGGATGTGGTGTTCTACCCCCTTGACTCGCCCGAAGTCTAACGGGTGTTTACTGAACACTCTCTCGTACTCTTGAACCACCCGATAGACTCCTTGTTTCTGGTGTGCGGGAGTGGAGTCAGTACCCAGATGTAGTTGCTGACACCAGTCCTCCATGTTTTTCTTAGAGCCGTTACCTTCCTCCGGGTGAGATGGAGGCAAGGGTTCCACAGATTGTATAGAATTTTGGTTAATGGTATATAATTTGGCTAGCGTGGCATACCGGGGCAGGTACACTTCCCTCTCCCCGATATTTATTATGCGAACGGGCACCCTCCCATGGCGTACATCAACCACCCCCCGTGCTGTCAAAATGGTGGGTCTACTGTCCGAGTAAACTGGTTCTACCATTGCCTGGTAATCCCTACCTCTCAGACCAATAGCTGCCCGGCACCAAATCATCATTTCACTTTTTGGGGGCATGGCAATAGGAAAAGGGTCACACATTCTTACGCTACCAATCTCACCGCCGGAGAGTTCCACCTGTTGCCGTCGCATCAGTGCCCGGATCTCTTTCTGGAGCACCCGCTGCTCGCCGGAGCTGGCGTTCTTGGCAACCTGCTGTAAAAGGAAAATCACCTCTGCAAGACAATTTTCAATTACATTAGTTCCTAGAGTTAGTTTTGGGTGACTCTCATGTTTGTCAATATCTACAATGATCAGTCCCTGTGCTGCCAGTTCGACTCTACCGATTTTGATGGTCACCTCTTTAAATCCGATCTGTGGCACGGGCTGGCCATTGCTGGCGATGATACTCAAGTCGTCGTCAGGGTAGCGGGTAATATCCGAGTCATTCCAGTACTGCTTAAAGAGCACGTACGGGATGGTGGTGACCTGTGACCCGGTGTCCAGTAGGGCACTCACGGGAATGCCATCCAGTACCACAAGCAAGACTGGACGTCCTCCCACATATCTGTCGCGCCAGTTCGATGGGCCTGGTGATCTTTTTCCTGGGGGTTGGCCCTCTACCCCAGGTTGTGCCCGTTTAAAGAACAGTACCTTGCCATATGTCCGGGTTGATTGCAGCGGCGGCAGATGGGTCGTCCGTCCTCGCTGTATCGGTCACTGGGTCTTCCTCTGGCCGGTGGGGTCCTCCTTGGTCGACGCCACGGGATGTCCTCCGGTCCGGATGCCAGCTGGATCTTCCCTGGGGTGGAAGCCTGTAAAGACTGCACAGTTCGGGTTAGCGCAGCAACGCTCTTAGCTAGCTCTTGGACCTGATGGTGTAGGTCTGGAGCCGGGTCATTGTCCAAAGCCTGCGCATCAGCTCCCACAGGCCCTGCCGACAAAGGCGCCGCCTCCTGGTGGTAAGTGATAGCAGGGCGCCTGTGGGTCACAACGCCACCCGGTGCGGGTTCTCGGAGCACCCGGATGGCTCTGTCCTTGAACTGTGCAAAGCCCAGATGGGGATCCTGTAAGGCCATTGCCCGCAACTGGGTTCGGTGGGTATTACAATATAGTCCCTCTATAAACTGTTCGGTCAACAGCCTGTCCTCGTTTCCCACTCCATCAGGGTCGGTCTGCTTAATGGCCCTCAGGGCCTCTTGTAGGTTTAGTGCATAGTCCCTTATACTCTCATGCGCTCGCTGCTTGCACCCGTAGAATCTAAGCTTAATCTCGGCTGAGGTGCGGGTATCAAAGGTGTCCTTCAGCCGGGTTAGTATCCCTGCGACAGTCTTCCTCCCAGGTGGCCAGGATTTTACTTCCCTTTTGGCTGCCCCGGTTAGTTGGGCCACCAGGATGCTCACTTTTTGCTCTTCTGTGAGGGGGTACACCTGGAACAGGCTATCCAGCTTTTCTCTAAAGTCATGCAGGGTATGTGACTCCCCTGAGTACTGGGGTAGCCAAGCTGCTCCCGGGATATAGGGCATGGTGAAGGGCATAACTGCAGCAGCGGTAGCGCTGGCGGGGGTTGAGGCAGTGAAGCTCTCCTCCGTATCCAACATCTTCCTCCCCCCTAGTGGACCGTGGCCTACCTTGCGATGATCCTCTTCCGTAGGCCGCGGCTCCGCAGTGGATGGTTGAGGACCTTCCGTCGCGCTCCTGTGACGTCGGCGTCTGCTGGGCTCCTTCCAGGACCTTACGCAACGTCCGGACGTGAGGCGGGGCTTCAGTTCTTGCGCGCTTTCGGAGTCCACGCCCCTCTTCTTCCCGCGCGGCGTCCTCAAGATGGCGTCCAATGGCGGGAAAACTCCACGGATGGCGGGAAGAAGGCAGAAGATGGCGCCGGATGGCGGGAAACTTCACCGATGGCGGGAAGAAGGCTGAAGATGGCGCTGGATGGCGGGAATCTTCACCACAGGTAAGTTTGAAAAGTCTCTTTTTCAGGCACGCAGTACCCGGTGGTTGCGGGCACGGGATCCTGCCGACTACGCCAAGGTTGACGCGCCCCTGGGCCTGCTGTGTCGCGCAGCGTCTCGCGCACAGGGGCTTACCCGGAACCGGATCAGATGAGGGTTGTAGTCTCCGAGTGGCGGGGACCCGGTCCGTGCCCAGGGAGTCAACTCAGTGTGTGGCAGTCTTGATAGATGTTATTTGAGTGTCGACTACGCCACCCGTTGATTTGCAGCTATGGAGCTGCCGCTGCAGGGCAGACCGCTGAGGCCGGTGTAGAATTGTGCAGCGTGATAGTATAACCCCCAACGGGAGGGGTATGGCCTCAGGGCAGCCGACGTGGAAGATGAGGGTAGCAGGAACCACTCAGAGACGGTGCGGTGTAATTCAGGGTCTTTACTGGTAACAACGATAGACCCTCCCGGAGTACTTGCTAGCGAACGGGGCCTGGTCAGTCCTTGAGCAGATGGGATCTCCCCTGGCCAGGCGGAGTTGTAGGCCTCCCAAACTGACTGTACTCTTCTGGCTACCTTGCTAGAAGCGGATATAAGTAGCCCACGTCCCTGAGTGTACCGTGTGGTGCTCACCCGTATGGCCGGTGACTCGGGGCCTTCTAATGGCTTCCGCTCCACGATGGCGGCGCTGGTCCCACGCGTGTGACCGTGCCTTCGGGTTTCTGGGCCTGAGGACCTGAAATCCCCTGCCGGTCGGCTTCTGCTGCTGGGTAAGAGTTAGTCCCCACAGCCTCGGACGCCGGGTCCGGTAAGAAAGCTTCTCAGTCAGGGCGAGCTCTGCAGCTGCCAGCCCCTGACTTGTAGTAGTATTGCTCCCACTGAGCTTCTGCTGTTTCTTCCTGTGACTGTTTCTTGTCTCTACTCTCCTTGACTGACTAACCCTGCTTCAGCCCCGGGTTTATATAGGGGAAGGTCTTCCCCTCCCAAGACTGGGCAGGAGGTGTGGCATGCACAGGATCCCTGGCCAAGAGACCTCCCACCTGCTCTCAGACATAACATTGCTTGTTACTGTGGAAACCAGACCCCTGGGGTGCCACATATGTACACAGTGACTGAACCAGCAGAAAAGTGAGTGCAGCTCTGGAGTATAATACCGGATGTAACTCAGGATCAGTACAGGATCAGTAATGTAATGTATGTACACAGTGACTGCACCGGCAGAATAGTGAGTGCAGCTCTGCAGTATAATACAGGATGTAACTCAGGATCAGTACAGGATCAGTAATGTAATGTATGTACACAGTGAAAGCACCAGCAGAATAGTGAGTGCAGCTCTGGAGGATAATACAGGATGTAACTCAGGATCAGTAGAGGATCAGTAATGTAATGTATGTACACAGTGACTGAACCAGCAGAAAACTGAGTGCAGCTCTGAAGTATAATACACATTATAACTCAGAATTGATGTAATGTGTTTACAAAGTAACTAAACTTTTCACGAAGAATATATTTATATATAAACTAATATGTTGATAATAAACTTTAATATTATATTGTAATACTTTTACAGCTGCTTCTTGCTCCGTATTACATTACTTTATTTTTTTCTTTTGCATTTGTATCATCTTCTGTTTAATGAACAATAGTATTTTATGCCGATAAAGAACACCCAAGAAGGAGGCTTAAGTTATCTTAGTATATTTAATTAAAATGTTGCGAGGTTTGGGAAGTTAAAGCTCTCTCTATATCATAGCCTCGAAACGAATTCTAAAATGTTAATGAAAAATTCCGGCAATTTCTCATTACATTAGACCAGTCGAGCATAGTTTATACACTAACGACATCAAATTATTTTTCTCTAGTGACAAATTTTAAACCAGGATTAAGCCGGGAACACCACTTATACAAAGGAGCGTATTACAATGCATTCATACAATTAATGTCGCACTCATTTCATTTACCAACATCCATCTTTTAAACGCTTTGACCTTTTCTTAATGCAAGGTGATTTGCGGGGAAATATTTAAATATTAATCATCTCACATCACTGTAAATACCGCAAGCTGTACGCTCACGCTTCATAGAGTGCCGACAAGTGGGACAATTTATGGTTTGGCAATTTTTACTGTTTAAAGCAATATAACATACCTATAAAGCAATCAATGTTAAAAAAGTCTAGTAGAAGTTTTAATAAATATGTGAGTTTTAAGCAGGGGTGTGCCTTAAGGAGGGAGGGTCTGAAATCAAATGCGGCTTCCTGTTCCTCGTCTGTGCCAAAATTCTGGACATTCAAGCTAGTGATCTAGCCCCAAATCCTTAGCACTGTTTATGGTGCGTGAAATAAAGTTAGTAGGCAACAGATGAACCACCGTTGGGTTCCCAGCCGAAAATAAGAGCTTACATAGAGGGGAAGACCTATATAGGCTTGCACAAGATCGATCTTCCTACAGGTTGTTCAACCATCATGTCTCCATGACTTGAGATCAAGCTGAAGGCCATTAAATAAAGAAATAACATGCACTTAAGTAAAAAAAAAATCCTCGAAAGTGGACAACCCCATTAAGAGTGACTTTTTGTATCCCAACTCATTATCCATCCATTGCAGCCCATCAATCAGTGCTGGCCATTGAGACTATACATAAAGATTTGCTCAAGAGTCTGCGTTGGCTGGGGATCTTTGATCCCACCTAAGAAAATGGTTTAAGGGTTTGTCCATTAAAGTAGTCTGCAGTGGCCTCTGCAGTTAGTCCGCAGTCAGAGCTTATAACAGCTGATTGTTAGGGATGCCAGGTGTTGAAACCCCACTGATCAGATATTGATGTTGACCTATCCTAAAATTCGAACAAGCCTTGTAAGGATATCTTCAAAATGAGAGGAATTGTCCGGTCACTGAGAAATAAAACTTGTCTGAAGTCTGCAAAATATTTATGTATATAATACCCATCCTATGAAACTCCTTCAACTTCTCATCCAACAGTTCCTGGGATCTACATAAGTCTTTGTACTTCTTGCTTGGTTGGCACTTCTGTTTCCAATCATTGACTGTAATAGTGACATCTCAACCATCTCTGTTTCCAGCTGAAGTGGTAATATGTCAAGAAGACTAGTAAGATCAAATTAGTTATTTATGATCATCCCATATAAGACCCTAATGGTAAGTGATCTCTCTACAGTCATCATCAAATAGGATTGTCTTCTGGCAGCATTGCCCGTCCCTGAGGATCCTCGAGTTATCTGATGTGTTATTTTTGCTGAATATCCATGCTAAAAGACATCAAACTCTGACTTTGCATGACAATGCAAAGAGTCCAACTGGCATTCCTGGAGATCGGTTGCCAACTGGGCTGGATAAACGTGCTACAGTTGTGGGATCTGTCGTCTGGATTTGATGAACTTTCTTAAGGGCTGTTGGATACCTCTGATTCTATTGTTTTATCTGTCGTCTGGAGGAGCGTGGACTGTGACTACTGACTATACTGGCTGGAGATATGAAATCTGTGGGCCAACCAAAAGTTGGGAGACAGTGAGTATCGCTCGGTATGGGGACAGTTGAACTACCGCCCCGGGGAGGGCATCTTGTGGACTGGGGGCAATGTGTTTTGGCCAGCTACCTGGAGTTGTTGCAAAACCTTGGATGTATGGAATAAAAATTAGTTGCATCTTTAACCTGTCTAGGTGATTATTACAACCCACAACCTCAGATCTTCAAAGGTGCCAATAAAAATACATGGATATGTCAAAATGTTAGGGTGTGCAGACTTTAAGATGACTTAGGGTTCTGGAGCATAAGGGCTCCCAAAAAATAATTTTTCTAATTCTTATGAGTAGACCAGTGTTAAGTGGGGGCATATAAAATTTTGCATTGTGACTAGGCCAATGCCAATGAACAGAATAACTAAACATCTACCCCCGATTTGTAAAATTACCCAGACATTGGGTTTTCCAGTTAAGAGCTCCTACATGAATATTCACCCATGCATCCGAATTTATTGCTTCCATTTAGCAATGAAGTCTTCTTATTGGATAATTGAATTTTTTTTTCTCCTTTTAATAATATAGATTTGAACAATTAATTACACAAGTGCATTTATTACATCTGTGCATTACTCCAGTAATTTGTATATTTTAATGACCGGCCATAAAACCGTTCTGCCTGGGATCCGGCATCATATAATAGCTCTTTGCCGTTCTCTTTGGTGCACGCTGACCTATATAACAGAGCACGGCAGCTTTTCTCTTTTTGAAATAACTGGCCGCTAGAGAAATTTAGGACTGAGCGAGCAGAAGTCGCGTTGGCGCTCGTCCAATAAGCCACTGATGTGTAACTAATACTGTATTATTAACACTAGGAGAAATTTTCAACTTTTGGTATCTTGGTGAAGCATAGACAATAAAAATTGCCTGGTGACTTCTCTGTAACCTTTCTAACATATATTTTACTCCCCGAGACCACTCTCCCTCTACATTAAATTCACAGATAATAAAACCGACAGATTACAAGCGTGTCACTCATTACAGCGCGCCGTTCCAAGAATTTTTTTTTTTTTTCCTTAAAGGTTCTTATTTCCCTCTCGAAAATAAAAGCTATATTTATTTTACATGCTGCTGCAAAAATCCAACAAAGTGATAAAGTGTAAATGCAGGGATGATGGCAGATTCTGGGGTACGCCGGTCTGTACTGTAGATGGGCTGCTGAATAGAAAGGCAGCGAATTGTAAGAAATTCATGTCAATAGATTGAATTGGGAATGATTTTAATCTCATTGTCAGTCCCGCTTGCTCTGGATCAAACACAGATTTCATATCCTATTTACCACAGAAAGCATGGAAAGGAATATACCTACTATAATACTGCCCCTATGTACAAGAATATAACCACTATAATACTGCCCCTATGTACAGGAATATACCTACTATAATACTGCCCCCTATGTACAAGAATATAACTACTATAATACTGCCTCCTATGTACAAGAATATAACTACTATAATACTGCCCCTATGTACAAGAATATAACTACTATAATACTGCCCCCTATGTACAAGAATATAACTACTATAATACTGCCCCCTTTGTACAAGAATATAACTACTATAATACTGCCCCTATGTACAAGAATATAACTACTATAATACTGCCCCTATGTACAAGAATATAACTACTATAATACTGCCCCTATGTACAAGAATGTAACTACTATAATACTGCCCCTATGTACAAGAATATAACTACTATAATACTGCCCCCTATATACAAGAATATAACTACTATAATACTACCCCCTATATACAAGAATATAATTACTATAATACTGCCCCTATGTACAAGAATATAACCACTATAATACTGCCCCTATGTACAGGAATATACCTACTATAATACTGCCCCCTATGTACAAGAATATAACTACTATAATACTGCCCCTATGTACAAGAATATAACTACTATAATACTGCCTCCTATGTACAAGAATATAACCAGTATAATACTGCCCCTATGTACAGGAATATACCTACTATAATACTGCCCCCTATGTACAAGAATATAACTACTATAATACTGCCCCTATGTACAAGAATATAACTTCTATAATACTGCCCCCTATGTACAAGAATATAACTACTATAATATTGCCCCTATGTACAAGAATATAACTGCTATAATACTGCTCCTATGTACAAGAATTTAACTACTATAATACTGCCCCCTATATAGAAGAATATAATTACTATAATGCTGCCCCTATGTACAAGAATATAACTACTATAATACTGCCCCCTATGTACAAGAATATAACTACTATAATACTGCTCCTATGTACAAGAATATAACTACTATAATACTGCCCCTATGTACAAGAATATAATTACTATAATACTGCACCCTATGTAGAAGAATATAACTACTATTATACTGCCTCTATGTATAAGAATATAACCACTATAATACTGCCCCTATGTACAAGAATATAATTACTATAATACTGCCCCTATGTACAAGAACATAACTACTATAATACTGCCCCTATGTACAAGAATATAACTACTATAATACTGTCCCTATGTACAGGAATATAACTAGTATAATACTGCCCCTATGTACAGGAATATAACTGCTCTAATACTGCTCCTATATACAAGAATATTACTATAATACTGCTTCTATGTACAAGAATATAACTACTATAATACTGCTCCTGTGTACAAGAATATAACTACTATAATACTGCTCCTATGTACAAGAATATAACTACTATAATACTGCCCCCTATGTACAAGAATATAACTACTATAATACTGTCCCTATATACATGAATATAATTACTATAATACTCGGGAACGGATAAATCCAGCGTCCAGACATCCTTCTTAATAACTTGTCTTTATTAAATGCGTTCCATAAAAAAATCACATTGCAGTTAAAATGCCAGGCAGATGCGTTTCGGTCTCTCAACCTTAGTCATTGCACTTTTGGGCATCTGCGAGCAACCAAAGAAAAGTTATTGCGGAAGTTAGTTATTTTAATAAAAACATGAAGGGTGGAGCCCGAGCCCACATGATGTTACCACAGGGGTGTGTGGGCAGATCTCCCCCAACTGAAGATTGATCCATACTCATTGCCAGGGGGGTATAGATACTATAAGCAACGGGTCACATTCGATAATGTTCAAATCAAATCGGGGAGCCCCTCCTCCATCTGTATTGAATTGTCTCAGCAATCTTATAGTAAGTCTCTTCTTTAATCCTTATTATTTTGTGTAATTGCTTATGTATTGTAATGTCTCCTTTGTAAAATCTTGCATATTTTTCTTAAACACTGCCTCCCTTTTGGATTAAATATAAAATTGAATAGTTCTGTTTCTTTTGTCCTGTAATCGTTCCCTTCACCGAAGCCATGCGCTACCAGAAAGCAGGAGTCCGGCAAGGCCTGTATTATATTTCAAACTCGGCCGGTGGTGGCAGCGAATAATATTAATAATCGGGCTATCGTGAAGCTGACAGTGACCGTACAGAGGGCATAAACACATATTCCATGCGTTGGAATCCAGAGGTGTGATGCCATACGCTCACTGGTCGCTTGCTGATACCTACGCAGAGAGTAGTGGGAACCGTGTGCTTGCAGATCCCTGACGAAATCCTGACAGCGTGACAGCAATGGTGAGATATTGTGTGGTCTCCCCGATGTCGTCACTGTGGAATCCCTGTCACTATGTATAAGAATATAACTGCTTTATAAAAGGCCTGTGCATATGTTCAACTTTTGATGCATGTTTTCTGCGCACTTTTGTAACAGCAAAGTAAATAAAATTTCTGAAATCTTATGCACTCGCTGCTTATTTTTTCCTTGCAGATTTGAAGCCGTTTCAAATTTGTAGCATGTCAAATCTTTCAGCATTTTCGCTGCGTTTTTCACTTATTCTAATGAATGGAGAAAAAACTGCATCAAAACGTGTAAAAAAAAAAAACACCTAAAAATGTTCAGATGGCTGGAGTAGCTTTTAGATCAGGACAATTACCAATCTCAGCTGGTAGATGAACCGACCAGGGGAGGTAATCTGCTGGATCTGGTTCTGTCAAATAGACCAGATACAATTTAAGATTTACTGGTCCGGGAGCATTTGGGAAACAGCAACCATAATCTGGTAAGTTTCAAAGTAATTTTCAATCACACATTAAAAAGAGGAAATGCAAAAAACTGGAACTTTAGGAAAGCTGATTTCAACAACTTAAGGGAAGGGCTTAATCTTGCAGACTGGGACGATGGTAACAAGGCATACCGAAAAAAATGAGGCATGTTAAGGAAATACTACTAGAATCCTGTAGAAAATTTATATCCTCTGGTAATAAAATGTCAAGGAATAAAAAGAAACCACTATGGATAAATAAGACAGTACAAAGTTTAATAAGACAAAAACAAATGGCGTGGAAAATCGTGAAGACGAAGAATACAGAAATAGCATTCCAGGAGTATAAAGATCTAAATAAGAAATGTAAAAAAGAAATCAAGCTAGCAAAGTTATCTACAGAGAAACAAATCACCTGTGACATTAAAATAAATCCCCAAATTTTTTATAAATACATCAATGCGAAAAAGAAAAAAACAGAAGGTATCGGCCCCTTAAAAGACGATAATAACAAGATAATTATAGAGGACAAAGAAAAGGCTGAGATATTAAACAGGCACTTTTTTATCCATGTTCACCAACAAACAGTTTGTTTCAGGGATCTTTCAACAAAGCAAAAATCAAAGTTCACCATCTGATATAACTAGTTTAACACAAAAAGAAGTACACCTATGACTAAGCAAATTAAAAATTGACAAATCCCCCGGTCCAGATGGCATTCATCTACAGGTAATGACGAAGCTGAGCTCAGTAATTGACAGACTTCTGTATCTCATATTCTTAGACTCTCTTGTAACAGTAGTGGTGCCACAGGATTGGTGGATAGCCGATGTGGTGCCGATATTTAAGAAAGGTAAGAAGGTGGATCCAGGTAACTACCATCCAGTAAGTCTGACATCAGTAGTGTGCAAAGTTTTGTAGGGCATCATAAGAGATGACCTGCAGAGTTATATTGCAGAGAAAAATATAATAAATGATAATCAGCATGGATTCATGAAAAATAGGTTGTGTCTAACCAACATGTTGGGTTTCTATGAGGAAATCTGGATGTTGGTAATGCGGCTGATATGATTTATCTGGACTTTGCAAAGACATTTGATACTGTCCCACATAGCAGCCTTATACTGAAGCTACAGTAGCAAGTAGTGTTGAGCTAGCATGCTCGACACTGCTCGGTACTCGCCCGAGCATCTCACTACTTGGGATGTTCGGCAAGCACCGAGCATTTCCAGATTACTCGGGCGGGAGCTCGGGTCTCCGTCCTGCACGTTTGGCGCTCTTTACAGAGCCAATGAACATGCAGGGATTGCCAGCCAGTCACTGTAATGGCGCAGCCATGTTGTTTGTGGGCATTACAGTGATTGGCTGGCCGCACAGCGTCACATCGAGTATTTAAAACCGGGCGCCGCCATCTTGGACACAGTCGCCCAGGATCAGACAGTGTAGGGTCAGTGCTGCTGAGTTAGGGAGAGATATATAGTGCGAAATAGGTAGTGTAGGGTCTCTAAAGCCTGCCAAATCAAACAAACAGTCCTTCTCAGGACTAATATCCATCCCAGATATCAGGCAGGCAGGCAGGCTGTATAGGAGACGCAATGGTTATACCAACAAACAGTGCATTACAGTCCTGTGTGCTCCTGCTGGTCAAATTGCTAGACTTATCCCCCGGTCTCAGGGGCCAGGAAAAATCCTTTTTTTTTTTCATCTAAATCCTGTATTTTTTTTCCCTCAGTCAGACAGTACAAATACGCGTCTTATTAACCTTTTGGTATTCCCCCCCCCCCCAAAAAAAAATTTGAGAGTGTGTGTGACTGTTCAGACACCAATATATCTGTTTAAAAGAGTCTGGTGTAGGCCAGATAACTAGAACTTTGGTTTTGCAGTTCCACGGGTCAAATCTCTGTATTATCCAGCTTTTGTCCGTTTTTCCGTAAAAAAAACAGTAATAGTGTCTCGCTGACTGTTCAGACACAAATATATCTGTTTAAAAGATTCTGGTGTAGGCCAGATAACTAGAACTGTGGTTTTGCAGTTCCACGGTTCAAATCTCTGTATTATCCAGCTTTTGGCATTTTTTCCGTAAAAAAAAACAGTAATAGTGTCTCCCTGACTGTTCAGACACAAATATATCTGTTTAAAAGATTCTGGTGTAGGCCACATAACTATAACTGTGGTTTTGCAGTTCCACGGTTCACATCTCTGTATTATCCACCTTTTTGCCTTTTTTACATAAAAATTAAAAAAACTGAGTATCTCGCTCAGTGTTCAGACACAAATATATCTGTTTAAAAGATTCTGGTGTAGGCCAGAGAAATAGAACTGTAGTTTTCCTCTTCCACGGTTCTAATCTCCTTTTTATTACCCTTTTTCCATTGATAGTGCGAGTGCAAGCTATTTTACTTCATTTACAATGGGCAAGGCGCGTGGCAAGGGACGTGGAACTGGACGTTCTGGTGATGGTGCGTGTAGAGGACGGGGCCGTGACCAAGGTGAAAATGTGCCACAACCAACAGCCACATCTTCTCGCTCCCACTTCTTGACCGAATTACTAGGGAAGCACACTACAACACCAGTATTGCGAACTGATCAGTGTGAACAGGTTATTAATTGGATAGCAGATAATATTTCCAGTTACCTGGGCACCACCACCTCTGGTCTGTCTTCCACACGGTCAAGTTTTAGTAGCCGTGAGTCTCGACCGCATACTCCTCCTCACCCTGATGCTCCTTCCTCCCACCATGCCGAGTGTCGTCAGACAGCAACTGATCCCACACTTGGACACTCTGAAGAGCTGTTCACTCGTCCATTTCCATATTTGTGCCCCTCGCCTGTTCCGCTTGAAGTGGAATTCAAAGGAAATTACATCATAAAAATTTTTAACAAAAAAATACAAGAGGATATACAAAAACCACAGCAGAATATAACACAAAATACAACATGTACAGAATAATAAAATATCATAAAAAACAAATAATATCTCCATACTAATACAAAAACAAAAATCAAGATATCTCATTTTAAATAATCCATAAAACAAAAATAATACATAAAAAATATGGAAAAATGGAAAGACAGTTTTTTATATAAACTATAATTAGTGATGTAATAAAATATCTATGAAATTATACCATTTATAGTAATTTGTGGATTGTTCACTCATACATTTTGATTGGGTGGATTGGATTATTTAAAATGGGATATCTTGATTTTTGTTTTTGTATTAGTATGGAGATATTATTTGTTTTTTTATGATATTTTATTATTCTGTACATGTTGTATTTTGTGTTATATTCTGTTGTGGTTTTTGTATATCCTTTTGTATTTTTTTGTTAAAAATTTTTATGATGTCATTTCCTTTGAATTCCTTTATATATGTGTGAAAGTTTTTTTGTTATCCACAATTGAGAAAAGCCTGTGAGGGGCTGAAACGTCTTGTTGTAGTTTTCCTACATGTGGAATAAATGAACTGATCGAATACACGTGAGTGCCGGGATTTCTTTATATTACTGGTTGGTGACACTTTTAGACCCCCACTACAAGGAGAACTTTCACTCTCTTATTCCTGAGGTGGAGAGGTCTACAAAAATGTGGCAGTACCAGAAGGCCCTTGCTGCAGAACTGTTAAAAAAATTCCCATCTGAACACGCTAGCGGCAGAGGTCACAGTTCGTTGACCAACCAAGGCGTACAGGCGAGAGAGACGCAACTCCAATCCAGCAGAGGCAGGGGAACACTGTCAACATTCTGGGACAGTTTTCGAGACCCGCCCAGCTTACAGGCCCTGAGGCACGGGGTACTCTCACAAGGAGTGGAAAGTTTCAAAAGATGGTGAGGGAGTACCTTGCCGACCGTACCAGCGTCCTCCATGATTCCTCTGTGCCTTTAATTATTGGGTATCCAAGCTGGACACCTGGAATGAACTCGCTCTGTACGCCTTGGAGGTCCTGTTATCGGAGCGTGTTTTTAGTGCCGCTGGGGGAATTATAACTGATAAGCGCACTCGCCTGTCAACTGACAATGCTGACAAGCTGACCCTTATCAAAATGAACAAGGGCTGGATTGGGCCAGATTTCTCATTACCACTAAATGACAGCAGAGTAACATAAAGTCAAATCCACTGTGTTATTTTGGGAGGTGTATTCCCATGCACCGCTTTACACCCACACATGGGTATACGCTTCCTCATTTCGGCTTTATTTTGCTCTTCTCCTTATCCTCAGCCTCCACCACCACTATACCACCAGGGTGACCGTGGTCTGCATTGCCAGCATTGCAAGTTCCTCCGTCCTAATTTTGGGCAGCTTTTGCTTGGAAGGCATAGACAAAGACTATGGGAGACCCACTCCCCAATAATGGGAATAATGTTTTGAATATACTGTACTGCATGGCTCTTGTTTGCCAGCATTGCAAGTTCCTCTGTCCTAATTTTTGGAAGCTTTTGTTTGGAAGGCATAGGCAAAGACTATGGGAGCCCCACTCCCCAATAATGGGAATAATGTTTTTGATATGCTGTACTGCATGGCTCTTGTAAGGGACATGAAAACTGTCTTGTTAAACCACTCTGAACTCCACAGCTCTTCCAAGGGGCATTAAAACCGTCTTGTTAAGCTACTGTGACCTCCACCACTCTTGGAAGGGGCATTATAACCATCTTGTTAAACCACTCTGAACTCCACAGCTCTTCCAAGGGGCATTAAAACCGTCTTGTTAAGCTACTGTGACCTTCACAACTCTTCCAAGGGGCATTGATATTGTCTTTTTATTCTACTGTGACCTCCACCACTCTTCCAAGGGGCATTAAAACTGTCTTGTTAAGCTACTGTGACCTCCACCACTCTTCCAAGGGGCATTAAAACTGTCTTGTTAAGCTACTGTGACCTCCACCACTCTTCCAAGGGGCATTAAAACCATCTTGTTAAACCACTCTGAACTCCACAGCTCTTCCAAGGGGCATTAAAACTGTCTTGTTAAGCTACTGTGACCTCCACGTCTCTTCCAAGGGGCATTAAAACCGTCTTGTTAAGCTACTGTGACCTCCACCACTTTTCCATGGGGCATTGATATTGTCTTTTTATTTCACTGCGACCTCTACCACTCTTCCAAGAAGCATTAAAACTGTCTTGTTAAGCTACTGTGACCTCCACCACTCTTCCAAGGGGCATTAAAACCGTCTTGTTAAACCACTCTGAACTCCACATCTCTTCCAAGGGGCATTAAAACCGTCTTGTTAAGCTACTGTGACCTCCACCACTCTTCCAAGGGGCATTGATATTGTCTTTTTATTCCACTGCGAGCTCCACCACTCTTCCAAGGGGCATTAAAACCATCTTCTTAAGCTACTGTGACCTCCACCACTCTTCCAAGGAGCATTAAAATTGTCTTGTTAAGCTACTGTGACCTCCACCACTCTTCCAAGGGGCATTAAAACCATCTTGTTAAGCTACTGTGACCTCCACCACTCTTCCATGGGCATTAAAACCGTCTTGTTAAGCTACTGTGACCTCCACCAGTCTTCCAAAGGGCATTGATATTGTCTTTTTATTCCACTGCGACCTCCACCACTCTTCCAAGGGGCATTAAAACTGTCTTGCTAAGCTTCTGTGACCTCCACCACTCTTTCAAGGGGCATTGATATTGTCTTTTTATTCCACTGCGACCTCCACCACTCCTCCAAGGGGCATTAAAACCGTCTTGTTAAGCTACTGTGACCTCCACCACTCTTTCAAGGGGCATTGATATTGTCTTTTTATTCCACTGCGACCTCCACCACTCTTCCAAGGGGCATTAAAACTGTCTTGTAAAGCTACTGTGACCTCCACGTCTCTTCCAAGGGGCATTAAAAGCGTCTTGTTAAACCACTCTAAACTTCACAGCTCTTCCAAGGGGCATTGAAATGTTGTTTTTAATTAACTCTAACCTCCATGACTCTTCAAACGGGCATTGCATTTCCTCCTAATTTTAGTCAGCTTTTGCTTTTCAATGCATAGGTGAACACTAAGGGAGACCCACTCCCCAATAATGGGTAGAAGGTTTTTAGTACGCTGTAATCCACGTCTGTTTCAAGGGGCATTGCAGTTCCTCATAATTTTTAGAAAGCCTTCCATTCACTGCTTAGGCCAACAGTGTACAGGAGACCCAGTTGCTATAAATGAAAAAAATGGTTTAGTTAAGGTCCTCTGACCTCCATGTCACTTCCAAGGGGCATTGGAGTGCCTCCAAATTTTTGTTAGGCATTGCACTCACTGTATGCCCTATAACTGTGTACCCGAACCGCTCCTTTTGGTACAGAAACATATCCTACAAGACATGTATGGTTGACTGGCCTGATATTGATGTGAATGCTCCCTGTTCCTCCTGCTCTTTCTCCTTTGCCACCACCTCATCCATCATTCATCACCTGAAGCTTTGTTTTAACGGGTGTCATAGAACTGGGATAGTAGCAGGAAAACATCCAGCAATCCTCGGAGGAGGTAGGATATGCGCCAAAACGCTGACCACCTCAGGCCTAGCCGCTACTATATACATGCGCTTGCATTCCAAGGAACAGAAAGTTAAGGAGATGGATGGCCTCATGATCATGAATAATTTACTCATTGTGTTGGAGGCCGACCACTGCAGCTGTCTACCTTCTGAACTTTGTGTTAAAGCCTGATTGACCCAGGACCCGCAATCCTCTATGTCTGGAGGACATGTTGCATCCCAGTGTCCAACTGTGTGCCGGCTTCCACGATATTAACCCAATGTGACGGAGTCAGTCAGATGGACCATCCCTGGCCACATTCACTTGTCCACGTGTTTTTGGCTAGGCTGTCCTTCAAATAAGGGCGGCTGGGGACTGAGTATGGATACCAGGCCGCCGACGCAGCCATGACGTGGTGGCCAGATTCCACCTCCACATGCCTAAAAGGCCTAATTTCAAGTGCAAGCAAGCTAGCAGTATGGTATTGTAGCCTGGGGGTGGGTGGGTGGCAGGCTGCATACTTGTGCTTGCATTGCAAGGAATGGGGGACGTACAATTGAACCCTGCCCTGGGACAAGGACTTGCACGGGGATAGTTGCAAGTCTGTATCTTCTGATGCGGCAAGGATCACTTCTGATGGGCACACTTTTAGGCAGTGACCTGGGTGTCAGAGATGCTTCCAGGGGTCTTCCCCATGATGTTCCCATTCTTTTCAGCACTGTATGCATGTGTCACACAGCACATGGCCAGATAAGGTTGTAAAATGTTAAAATGACATTTCCCGGTGAATGCATTTGTCACGGTTGAAAGCAATACAAAAGTGTAAAAACGCATAAAAAATGCTACTTGTGAGCATAGCCCAAGGTGTGGAGGAGTATTTTTGTTTTTGGTTATTTATTTTACCTTAAACACAAGCCTTTATCCTGGAAAGAAACTTCCTTAACATATTTTCCCAGGAAAACCGTTTCAGTTTCGCTTTTGAACGTTTTATTGTGAGCCTTTAAAAGTGGTTTAATACCTCTGACCACGTTGTTGACAGCAGTGACCTGGGGGTCAGAAATGCTTCCTGGGGCGATCCCCATGCTGTCCACATGTCATTTGAGCACTGTCACTATCGTTTTGGGCACTTTTTAAGCTTTCTACAGACAGCCGGGGGTGCCGCCGCAAACATGCTCCGGTCTCCCATAGACTAACATTGGGTTCGTTGCTCGGGTCGAGCACCCGAGTATCACGGTGAGCTCGGCCTGAGCTTCGAGCACCCGAGCATTTTAGTGCTCGCTCAACACTAGTAGCAAGGACTTGGAGGAACTATATGCAGATGGGTAAGGAATTGGCTAAATGATAGGAAGCAAAGTGTTGTCATAAATGTTACGTTCTCTAAATGGGATTTAGTCAGCAGTGGGGGCTGCAGGGATATGTGCTAGGACAGTTTCTTTTTAACCTCTTAATTGCTGCATATACATTAAATGGGAATATACTCGGGACTACAGAGCAGGAGAAGGACTTAGGTATTCTGATTACAAGTAAGCTGTGCAGCAGTACTCAATGTCAAGCAGCAGCTGCAAAAGCAAACAAGATTTTAGGATGTATAAAAAGATTATTACAAGGGATGGAAGGCCTCTCATATGATGAGAGGTTGAAAAAGTTGAGCTTGTTTAGCTTAGAAAAATGACGTCTCAGAGGAGATCTCATTTACACGTATAAATATATGTGTGGTCAGTACAAAAGACTGGCACATGACTTATTTCTTGCAAAGGTCTTTTACGATACTTGCGTAGTACTGGTGGAAACCAGTGGCCGAAGGAGCACGAGCAGGAACAGCAAGTGGTAGTAGAAGTGCTTGGAGATAGCAAGCAGTTGTAGGAAACAATCCATAGATAAATTAGAACAGACTGGGTAAGAATGTTCAGGAGCTGGAGACTGAAGCTAAGCTAACAGCCAGACACAATACTCAAGCAATGACTGAGAGATCCATGCGGCTTTAAGTAGGCCCAAACAGGAAACAAGATGGATTCCACGGATTCAGAATCCACAATCTTGGAAAAGGGCAATTGTAGAACACAACAGCAGCCTCCAGAGGTAAGGAGTGAAACTGCAGCACAATTATTAAAATGAACAATAGCAGTCACTAGTGGTCAAACCTTAGAAGGCAACAGAATTCCTGACAAGGCCATACTAAGGACCAGGGGGCACTCATTAAGGGTGGAAGAAAGGTGATTTCGCAGCTAAATAGGAAAGGGTTCTTTACAGTTACAGTTAGAGCAGTCAGACTGTGGAATGCCGACCACAAGAGGTAGTAATGGCAGACACGATAACAGCTTTTAAAAAAGGGGTGGATGATTTTTCCCTATTTTACACAGCATTTCCCTGGCCAACACATACAGTTATATGAAAAAGTTTGGGCACCCCTATTAATCTTAAGCTTAATGTTTTATAAAAATTGGTGTTTTTGCAACAGCTATTTCAGTTTGATATATGTAATAACTGTTGAACACCGTAATGTTTCTGCCTTGAAATGAGGTTTATTGTACTAACAGAAAATGTGCAATCTGCATTCAAACAAAATTTGACAGGTGCATAAGTATGGGCACCATTATCATTTTCTTGTTTTAAATACTCCTACCTACTTTTTACTGACTTACTAAAGCACTTTTTTTGGTTTTGTAACCGCATTGAGCTTTGAACTTCATAGCCAGGTGTATGCAATCATGAGAAAAGCTACTTAAAGTGGCCACTTGCAAGTTGTTCTCCTGTTTGAATCTCCTCTGAAGAGTGGCATCATGGGCTCCTCAAAACAACTGTCAAATGATCTGAAAACAAAGATTATTCAACATAGATGCTCAGGGGAAGGATACAAAAAGCTGTCTCAGAGATTTAACCTGTCAGTTTCCACTGTGAGGAACATAGTAAGGAAATGGAAGAACACAGGTACAGTTCTTGTTAAGGCCAGAAGTGGCAGGCCAAGAAAAACATCAGAAAGGCAGAGAAGAAGAATGGTGAGATCAGTCAAGGACAATCCTCAGACCACCTCCAGAGAGCTGCAGCATCAACTTGCTGCAGATGGTGTCACTGTGCAATGCACTTTGCACAAGGAGAAGCTGTATGGGAGAGTGATGCGAAAGAAGCCGTTTCTGCAAGCAAGCCACAAACAGAGTCGGCTGAGGTATGGAAAAGCACATTTGGAGAAGCCAATTTCTTTTTGGAAGAAGGTCCTGTGGACTGATGAAACCAAGATTGAGTTGTTTGGTCATACAAAAAGGCGTTACAAAAAGGCGTTACATATAAACTATGTAAGACAAACTATGTAAGTTATGCATGGCGGCAAAAAAACACAGCATTCCAAGAAAAGCACTTGCTACCCACAGTAAAATTTGGTGGAGGTTCCATCATGCTTTGGGGCTGTGTGGCCAATGCCAGCACCGGGAATATTGTTAAAGTTGAGGGACGCATGGATTCCACTCAGTATCAGCAGATTCTTGACAATAATGTTCAAGAATCAGTGACAAAGTTGAAGTTACGCAGGGGATGGATCTTTCAGCAAGACAATGATCCAAAACACCGCTCCAAATCTACTCAGGCATTCATGCAGAGGAACAATTACAATGTTCTGGAATGGCCATCCCAGTCCCCAGACCTGAATATCATTGAACATCTGTGGGATCATTTGAAGAGGGCTATCCATGCTCAGCAACCATCAAACTTAACTGAACTGGAATTGTTTTGTAAAGAGGAATGGTCAAAAATACCTTCATCCAGGATCCAGGAAATCATTAAAAGCTACAGAAAGCGACTAGAGGCTGTTATTTTTGCAAAAGGAGGATCTACTAAATATTAATGTCACTTTTCTGGTGAGGTGCCCATACTTATGCACCTGTCAAATTTTGTTTGAATGCAGATTGCACATTTTCTGTTAGTACAATGAACCTCATTTTAAGGCAGAAACATTACTGTGTCCAACAGTTATTACATATATCAAACTGAAATAGCTGTTGCAAAAACACCAATTTTTATAAAACATTAAGCTTAAGATTAATAGGGGTGCCCAAACTTTTTCATATAACTGTATGTATTTGCAGCAGATTTTTCTTTTGCTTTGTTGAGATTTTCGCATTATCACGCCCTCTTACTAATCACCGCTTGTCACTGTCGCCTATCTCCTGTGCAGCTTCCAGTGACTAGAAGTAAAACACTAACTTTTTTTCATGTTATCACCCTCTCATACTCAACACTGCCTGTTACTGTCACCTCTGCCCTATATAGTGTTCAGTGACTACATGAAATACAGGAACTTTTGTTCAAGTTATCACTTTACTAAACACTGTCTGTTACTGTCACTATTTCCCTATGCAGCCTCCATTGACCACAGGTAATAGAGGAACTTTTCCTCATGTTATCACCTCCCTTATTATTACTGTCACCTCTTCCCTATGTTACCTCCAGTAACCACATGTAATTCAGGATCTTTTCTTTGTTATTACTCCTTTTCTAATAACAGAGTATATTTGCCCACTGATTTTCAAATGTTATCGTTGACATCTTGACTCAAATGTCCACTGTCATTTAGACCATGTAGATTTTTACTCTCTTTAGTTTAGGTGGATTTTTGATGATATGTGCATTTTTTTTTACATACGAATAGGTAGCATGTACAAACTTTGCACACTATCACTAATAAATTGATTTCCAAATTGTCAGTTATATACTATGTGGAAAAAGGTGAGAGAAAATAGTGCTTTAATGAGCTTAGTAGGTGAGCATTAATGTGACCATTAAAAGAAAAACCTCTCATCTGCTAAGGTTTTGTAGGTAAGGCAGAAGTCTATAGACCTCATGAACAATTACAGAAGGGCGCAGCTGACTTTGTTGCTATGGAAAAGTCTTTCAGGGAGAGTTCCAACAGAACACACTCAGACAAAGAAAATCAAGGAAACTCGCATTCCCAAAGGCAAAAAATGGATCATTTCATCCCTGATGAAGCATGTTGTGCGAAACAACTGTTGGCTAGCTGTGCACCTTGACATCCCCCTTACCTTTGACACCTGAGGAAGGCTAGGTACAGCCAAAACGTATTGTGTTTTTTATAAATCTTTATTTTTGTGAACTCTGGGGAAAGATCCATTTTTTGCCTTTGGGAGCTCCAGTTACCTGGATTTTCTCCACCAAATTGTCAGCTAGGAACTCTAAGTTTATGGAATGGGTTTCATATTCAGGACCCTAATCTTTAAGCCAAGGCTCAATGTGGTTATAAAGAACTTCTCTCTCTCTCTTTGGAGGACTGAATTAAACAATGAGAATTATGAAATGCTTAACTTCTACTAGGGTGGCGCTGTGGAGAAATTGAGTACTTGCCAGATCATTTAGAGCAGGGGTCCTCAAACTTTTTAAACACGGGGCCAGTTCACTGTCCCTCAGACCATTGGAGGGCCGGAATATAGTTTTTTTAAAAAAAACTATGAACAAATTCCTATGCACACTGCACATATCTTATTTTGACATAAAAAAAACAATACAGGAACAAATACAATATTTAAAATGAAGAACAAGTAAAGTTAGATAAACCGGTATTTCAATAGGCAGGTAAATGTCCCCAATAGGCAGCATAGGTCCCCAATAGGCAGGTAAATATCCCCAATAGGCAGCATAGGTCCCCAATAGGCAGGTAAATATCCCCAATAGGCAGCAAAGGTCCCCAATAGGCAGGTAAATGTCCCCAATAGGCAGGTAAATGTCCCCAATAGGCAGCATAGGTCCTCAATGGGGAGGTAAATGTCCCTAATAGGCAGCATAGGTCCTCAATGGGGAGGTAAATGTCCCCAATAGGCAGCATAGGTCCTCAATGGGGAGGTAAATGTCCCCAATAGGCAGGTAAATGTCCCCAATAGGCAGGTAAATATCCCCAATAGGCAGGTAAATATCCCCAATAGGCAGCATAGGTCCCCAATAGGCAGGTAAATGTCCCCAATAGGCAGGTAAATGTCCCCAATAGGCAGCATAGGTCCTCAATGGGGAGGTAAATGTCCCCAATAGGCAGGTAAATGTCCCCAATAGGCAGGTAAATATCCTCAATAGGCAGCATAGGTCCCCAATAGGCAGGTAAATGTCCCCAATAGGCAGCATAGGTCCCCAATAGGCAGGTAAATGTCCCCAATAGGCAGGTAAATGTCCCCAATAGGCAGCATAGGTCCTCAATGGGGAGGTAAATGTCCCCAATAGGCAGCATAGGTCCTCAATGGGGAGGTAAATGTCCCCAATAGGCAGCATAGGTCCTCAATGGGCAGGTAAATGTCCCCAATAGGCAGCATAGGTCCTCAATAAGCAGGCTATTTCCCCCTTATAATGCCCCATGCTAGCTGTTCCCCCCTTATAATGCCCCATGCAGGATGTCACCCCCCATATAATGCCCCATGCAGGATGTCCCTTTCTCCCACCATATAATGTCCCATGCAAGATATCACTCCCCTGTCTTTATAATGCCCCATGCAGGATGTCACCCCGCCATATAATGCTCCATGCAGGATGTCACTCCCCTGTCGTTATAATGCCCCATTCAGGATGTCACCCCCCCCCATATAATGCGCCACGCAGGATATCACTCCCCTGTCGTTATAATGCCCCTTTCAGGATGTCACCCCCCCATATAATACCCCATGCAGCATGTCACTCCCCCATATAATGCCCCATGCAGAATGTCACCCCCCCATATAATGCCCCATGCAGGATGTCACTCCCCCCCCATATAATGCCCCATGCAGGATATCACTCCCCTGTCGTTATAATGCCCCTTTCAGGATGTCATCCCCCCCATATAATGCCCCATGCAGCATGTCACTCCCCCATATAATGCCCCATGCAGGCTGTCACCCCCCCCCATATAATGCCCCATGCAGCATGTCACCCCCCCATATAATGCCCCATGCAGGATATCACTCCCCTGTCATTATAATGCCCCATTCAGGATGTCACCCCCCCCCATATAATGCCCCATGCAGCATGTCACCCCCCCATATAATGCCCCATGCAGGATATCACTCCCCTGTCATTATAATGCCCCATTCAGGATGTCACCCCCCCCATATAATGCCCCATGCAGCATGTCACCCCCCCCCCATATAATGCCCCATGCAGGATGTCACCCCTAATATTATGTCCCATGCCTCCATACATTAAAAAAAAAATGCAATACTCACCTCCCTCCTCCTCACCTGCTGCCGCTGCTCAGGTCTGTACTCCAGCGTCACCCCACTCTGCGCTGCCTGTGACGGCTCAGGGGAGCGCTTGGTGTAAAGACGTCACCGCACCCTCTGACCTGACACGTCACAGGGAGTGCGCACCAGGAAGACAGCGGATCTGCGGAGGCATGGGAGAGGTAAGTATCCGGCTGCTGGGGCCTTGAGCGAGCGGGGGGAAGGGCGGGCGCTGGCAAAGCTCTCTTCTGCCCACAGCTCGGCGGGCCGGATAAAAATCCTCCGCGGGCCGCATGTGGCCCGCGGGCCGTAGTTTGAGAACCCCTGATTTAGAGGGAGTCTGTAACCCTCAAATCTTGATGTAAACTCCTTATACAGTCGCATAGGGAACTTTGTCCCTATAAAATTATAAAATTCACATCTGCAGCATAATTTTTACTACTTTAATTATACAGAAAAAATGGTTTTATTGCATATGCAAATGAGGTTTGCCTAACATTGGCCACAAACTCACTGCACTGTTTCGCGGTCTCAATCGACATGCTGTACACCTCTCCTGTCACGGTTTCATAATTGACTGTGGTCTACGGACGCTGTGAACGACATTTCAGCCCCCCTATGGAATCTGGATTGTGCTGGACTGTTGGTTGTGTGAGTGACAGTTCAGTCATCCAATCTGATCCTGGGGCGTCAACATTTTGATTGACAGCCCTGCTCCTCCATCTGGTTTAGTCTGTGGACGTTTCCCCTGGTGCCTCCCATCCTTAATCTTTTGCAAGGTGTTTAGCTGGCTAGCTGTTAGTAGTCAGTGTCAATTGTAGCTCTGCTTACGCTGGATGTGTTTGCTTAGCCCTCTGTCTCTTTCCTCTGACCCTGTTGCCGGACCTAGGATTTGTCTTGACTATTCTTGTGGATTTTCCCTTCTGCTTTTGACTCTCTTTGACTTCCGGTATCTGACTCCGGACTTGGCCTCTGACTATCCGTTTGTTGTACTCCCTATTTTTGATGTACCCTCCTGGCATTTGACCCCGGACTGTTTCCTGAAAGCGCCTTTGACTTACCCCTCCTTGTATCTGACTTCAGACGTCCTGACTACCCTATCTCATGTCTTGCGCATGACTAGAGACTCAGTGTCACCTCTACTTAGCATGATTGACAGTGCTTGCTTGCCAAGAGCGAAATATCTCTGATTTGAATCTCCAACCCTGCAAGTGCACCCTGAGACTGCAAGTGAGAGCTGAACACACAGTGTCAGTGCAGGCATGCTCTCCTCCCTCTCCCCTTTCTACAGTGCTTCTCACTGCACACTGGATGACATAGTATAGAGCAGCCACAGCAGACAGGAGAGAGTGTGTGTGTGCGCACCTGTTCAGCTCCTGCAGTGTCAGTATGGACATGCAGGACCAGAGATTAAATTCAGGTGTTTCTCTCTCTGCGCAAGGGAGCGCTTTCACTCAAACTAAGATGAGCTGCGTGGCATGTTTATTGAAGGGGTAGAACGGTGCACTGAACCCTTGGCCAATTTAAAAGAAATCTGTCAGCAGGTTTTTGCTATGTAATCTGAGAGCTGCATGATGTAGAGGCAGATTCCAGCAATGTCTCACTTACTGGACTGCTTGGTGCAGTATCGCTGAGCCCTGTATAACCCGCCCACATCTCTGATTGGCAGCTTCCTAAGTACATTGTCAGCAAGCTGCCAATCAGTGTCATGGGCGGAGTTACACAGATTAGCTTGATTGGCCAGCACCTTAGACCTAGTACTGCAGTGATATTCTCCTGCTAATAAAACACTGATTGTATTGAAACTGCAGAGCACAGCCTAGTAAGTGACATATACCGGATTCAGCAATTCTCCCTCTACATTATGCTGCTCTCAGATTAAGTCTATGGCCAAACGTTCAGTATTTGGTCAGTTTTTTACATCAGTATTTGTAAGCCAAAACCAGGAGAAAAAGTATAATAGAAACACGTCACCACCACTTCTGTATTTATCACCCTCTCCTGGTTTTGACTTACAAACACTGATGTAAAATACTGAGCAAATACTGATAATGTGACCGCAGGCCTAACAGCAAAAACCTGTTGACAGATTCCCTTTAACCCCTTCCTGACCTTGGATGTACTTAGTGCGTCTAGGCGATTTTGCGCACACAGGGGCTGATTCTGGCAGCTGACACCTGACACTCAATGCCAGGAGTGGTTCCTACACCGCTCCCGGCACTTTAACACCCTAAATTCTGCGATTGCAGCATTTAGCAGGCATGCAGAGGGAGGAAACTGCCTCTGCACTCCGACTGGTGCCCCTGCTACAACATCGCTGGGGCCCAATCATTGCCATGATGACCCAATGTTTTCATGACGATATCCGGATCACCAGGCACTAGCAAGTTAGTTAGATCATGTGCAGTGGATGATCTAAATAACTTGTGTCAGTACTGAACTGACAATTGCAAAGAATAGCAATGCCCCTGCATTGCCATGCATTACAACTACAATCAGACTTCTAAAAGTGAAAGTCCGATAGTGGGACTAAGTAAAAAAGCAAAAAAAAGTAAAAGGAAAATTGTAAAGATATTGAAAAAAATAAAAATCAGAAAATAATATAAAAAATTAAAATATATTGTGGTTTTAAATTTTGTAATTTTATGTAACAAAAAAAGAAAAAATACACGTTTGGTATCTCTGCGTCCAGAATGACCTGCCCCAAAACTGTCACACTAGTCAAGCCCTTCAGTGAAAAGCATAAAAAATAAATAAATAAAAAAAGGGCCAAAAAACAATGCTTTTTCATTATACTGCCAAACAAAAAGTGGGATAAAACGCGATAAAAAATATGAATGTAAATAAAAATGGTACCGCTGAAAACATCTTGTCCCGCAAAAAGCAAGTTGCCAAACAGCTCAATCAGCGAAAAAATAAAAAAGTTATAGCTCTCAGAATACAGCGATGCAAAAATAATAATTTTTTCTATTAAATAGTTTTTATTGTGTAAAAGCTCCAAAACATAAAACAAATATAAATGTGGTATCGCTGTAAACGTACTGACCCCAAGAATAAAGCTGCCTTATCAATTTTACCACACGCGGAGCGGCATAAAAGAAAAAACAAAAATCATGTCCTGAATTGTGGGTTTTGTTCATTCTGCCTCCCAAACATCGGAATAGAAAGTGATAAAAAAAATGTCCGAAAATGGTACCAATAAAAACATCAAGTTGTCCCATAAAAAAGAAGCCCTCACATGACTCTGTTGGCAGAAAAATGGAAAAATGATAGCTCTCAAAATATGACGATGCAAAAAACTAGTTTTTGCATACAAAAAGCATCTTTTAGTGTGTGACAGCTGCCAATCATAAAAACCCCGATATGAATCTGGTATCGCTGTAATCGCACCGACCCGAAGAATAAAGTCGTCTAATCACTTATATGGCATGAGGAATGGTGTAAAAAATAGATAAAACCAATTATTTTTTTTTCATTTTGCCTCCTAAAGATCACAGTAAGGTTCAAGTCACATTTATCCTGTGCTCTGCGCTGAGCGCTTATCCCGGGGTTTCTGTGTAAATCTCTGAAATACGTGGTTCAGACGGAACCCTCAGTGGAAGATTCCCTATAATGAGGCAAATGGAGGCACTGTGGATGCCATCTGGCCTATGATTCAGCAGTGTCCGTCTTTTTAGGTGTGCAAAAAAGTGCGATCCGCCACAGATTTGTGCACTTCTGAAAGACGAATACTGCTGAACAGAGGCCAGACGTAGTCTAGAGTAACTCTGCTGCCTCATTATAGTGAATGGATCCCTCAGGGATTTCATCTGAATCACGTCACTCTGAGATTTAGGTGGAAACCCTGATATAAGTGCTCAGCGTAGTGCACCGGATAAATGTGATCCCATGTTATGTAAAATGTTCCCAGCAAAAGCTTCAAATGAATCCAAAGAAAAAGCTGCCACTCAGGTTCGTCATCTGTTAACGGAAATATAGGGGGCTTCCACGTTACTCGTAGTACAAAGGCTCTGGAAAAGTACTATGGCTCTTCGCCCCCCAAAAGAATTCCAACTAATTTTGCACTCCCAAATCCAAATGCTCACCTTCATTCGGAGCTCCACAGTATACCTAAACCACAGTTAGCGTCCACATATTTGGCATTTTTGTAGCGATGAGAGCCCGCCTAATTTACGGGTACATGTCTCCCGAAGCATGAGCTGGGCATAATGTACTGGGCACTACAATGCACAGCACTACAATGTTCTGGTTACTACAACGGCAGTTTGCAATTTTCACTCAGCAACATCCACTGCTGCTTGATTCTGGAAAACACCAATGGAGTCAAAATCATCACTACACCTGTAGATAAATTCCCAAAGGGGTATCATTTCCAAAATTGGGCCACTTGAGGGGGGATTTTGCTCTCCTAGCACTTAGGGGCTCTGTATATGCAGTCTGCAAACTATTCTAGGAAAATCTGCGCTCCAGGAGGCAAATAGCGCTCATATCCTCCCAAGTCTTGCCGTGTGGCTAAGCAGTACTGTACAGCCACATACTGTATGGGGTATTTCTACATTCAGCAGAAATTGTGGGACAAATTTTGGTGCCAGTTTTACCCACTTCCCAGTGTGAAAATGTAAAATCTGGGGCTAAAACAAAATTTTAGCTGTAAAAATTTAATTTTTTTTTCTTCACCGCCCAATGGTATAAAATTCTGTCACACACCCGTGGTGTCAATATGATCACTGCTTCCCTAGATGAATTGATTGAGAGGTGTAGTTTGTAAAATGGAGTCACTTATGGGGGTTCTGCTGTTCTGACACCTCAGGGGCTCTCCCAGTGGGTCATAGCACCTGCAAACCATAACAGTAAAATCTGCACTATAATATGGCACTTCTTCCCTTCTGAGCTTCGCACTGTGCCTGAAAAGTATTTCCCGATTTACATATTGGTGCACTCAGGAAAAAATGGACCTCAAGTTGTCGTAAAACTGTCTCCTACTAGCACTTAGAAAGATGAAAAACTTAGGGCTAAAACAACATTTTAGTGTAATTTAGTGTAATTTATTCTTTCTTCACTGCCCAATGGTCTAAAATTCTATGAGAACATGTGGTGTCAATATGATCACTGCACCCCTAGATTAATTCATTGGGGTGTGTAGTTTTTAAAATGAGGTCACGGACTTCCTGTTCCTGCCCTGGCTGCTGCAGTGGTGTATGAAATCAGCTCACACAAACCCTGCCATTAAAGCGACTAATCCAGAGCCGCCGAGCCTGCCCGAGGTCTAGAATACCCACAGGAGCAGAGGGGGAAGTGACCGGCATGGACAGGTACTTGCTGCGGAGTGCGGGGAATGGAGATGGCCCAGGGAACCGTGGAGTTGAATCCCTCCATCAGGAGAGTGTTATGGTGCTGGTGAAGAAGACTCCTCGCCCCCCTAGGAGAGATGCTGCTGGAGAACAGAGAGGAGCATGGCAGGAAGGGGGAGAGGCAGACAACTGGCAAGAGAGACAGAGAGGAGATAAAAAGAAAGTCCTGGATGCAACACAGTAGGCCTATATAACAGCAGGAGACTGCCTAACAGAGGGCACCATGGAAGACTATGAGGGAGATAACAATGTGGCCTTTAATGCTGAGTGGGGGGAGGAGCAAACTCCTCATACAGAAAGTGCCTGGCAGGGAGAACACAGCCAGTGCACTACTGATTCAGCCTTATCAGCCTGGGCTGAAGGAGGTACAGTGCATAGAATGACCATCTCTGAGCCCAAAGGGAAAAGCAGAGGCACTAGCCACAAGGCCAACATTGGGAACAAACCCCATGAGTGCATCATAGACTATGACAAAATGGCCAGCGAAGTCGTATCACGTATATCACGGGACATTGAACAGGTCATAACCTCAGCAATACAAGCCTCCCTGTCTAAGATGGAGGCAAGATTTGAGATGCAGGACAATAGGATGCAAGAGGCTGAACAGCGAATAGCAGACTCAGAGGATGTAATAACGTCCATGTCAAATCAAATAAGGGCCCTGACTAACTTAACAGACATGCTCAGAACTAAGCTGGATGTCCTGGAAATCCGCTCCAGGAGGAGCAATTTAAGAATTGTGGGCCTCCCAGAAACAGTAACGGCATGGCAGCTAGACAACATTTTTGAGGCCGAGCTACCCCAGGCACTGTCGAGTAGAGAGAGCACACCATGTGGGCCCCCTGAGAGATCAAGAGGGAATAAGAGGCAATATCAACTCTGATAAGAGACAAGTATCACATCCAAGACCAAGACAGGCCATTGCCAAGTACCTGGATTATAAGCACAAGGAAGAGATTCTAAGAGCATTCAGAGAAAGGCGCCGCACACTACAAATCAATGGACTCAAGATTTTAGTCTTTGGTGACTACTCGGCAGAGGTGACGAAGAAGAGAAAGGCATTTAGCAAGGTGTGCACGGCCCTATACCATAAAAAGATACCTTTTCAACTTCTATATCCCGCTACTCTGAAGATGAAGGATCCAGATGGTACTTTCAAGTTGTACAAGGACCACATAGAAGCAGAAAGATTATACCTATCGGAGAGAGAGAAAACCGGGGAAACACCGAGAAGAGGAAATGACGTTAGCCCAAGAGAGTCAAGGAACAGATCACAGGCCAAGAGAGGTGCAGACAGAGATAGGCCTGGGGAACAAAGATCACCAGTTGGAGCTCACAAGATATCAAATAAAGGTCCCTGAAAAAGACTCGGGAAAGATAAAGAAATTTCTACGTGTTGACTAAGCAGGAAGAGATCTGGACGAAATATATATATATATATATAATTCTCTTCTCCCCTTTATTTCTTTTTTCTCTGCTATTATTTAACATGATATGTTGCTCTTCGCTGGACAAATCTCGAGAAAGGTCGTATTACCTTTTCTTTCTGAAATTAAAAATTTAAGCGATTGGGAAGAGGAGGAAGAGGAGGGGGCTGAGAAGGGTAGAGCTCGGGGAAAGACACAAGAATAAGAATGAAGGGGTTATGGGATGCAAGTAGTGTGGCCAGAATGATGGAAGTCACAAAAAGATATGTAAAATATTATAGCTACTGTATGTTTATGGGGAAGTTGTTGATATATTTGGGGGAGGGGAGGGAGGGATAAATTGCAGCTCTATCACCATCCAAAGATCATACATTAGGTTTGTAAAACTCTCGCAGAAATTTCAGGATAAGAACAACATACCACTAGACTATGGTTAAGATCGTATCATGAAACGTTAAAGGACTCAAGTCCCCGGGAAAGAGAGCAATGGTCCTGAGACACTTGAAGAAACTAAAAACGGACATAGCCTTACTGCAGGAATCACACTTGGGGAGAGAAGACTTTTTCAGGATGCAGAAAACATGGGTGGGTCCGATATATGGATCTCCGGCACAAGGGAGGAAAGCCGGCACATTGATACTTATGAGCAAACACTTTAATCATTCTCTTATTCTACAAGAAGATGACTCGGAGGGAAGGTGGCAACATTTAGTGATAACAGGGCCATCGGGTACTCTGAGCTTACATAACGTATATGCACCTAACGCAAAACAAGAGGAATTTTTTAGACAATTAGAAACAAATATTGCTAAAGATAATGAAACACACATAATAGTCAGAGGGGACTTAAATGGGGTTCTTAACCACAGGGAAGACAGGAAACAAAAACCAGGAAAGACTTTAATGATAGGGGAGAATAACGGACATAAGGACATGCCATGGGAGGGTTCGGGTCTAAAAGACGTATGGAGGTTACAACATCCAAGTGAGCGGGAATTTACCCACTACTCACATCCACATGATAGTTGGTCGCGTATCGACCAAATCTGGTTGAGTGACCCCCTGATTCCTAGAGCATATGAAAGTGTGATTGAAGACCTTGTGATATCTGACCACAGTCCAATCAACGTTAAGATACAGGATAGATGTCAAAGAGGGACAGACACCTTGTGGCGGTTTACGACGTTTTTACTTAGAGAGGAGAATTTCCACAGGATACTGAAGGAATGGTGGGTGGAGTTTGCAGAAACTAACAGAGAACATGAATTAAATGTCCAACTATACTGGGAAACAGCTAAAGCAGTTCTGAGAGGACGCCTAGTGGGATATGCGTCCACGTTCAAAAGAAAAACAACTGAGCAATATACTAAGACCAGCGGACTTTTGAGGGAAGCATATACAGCATTTTTGGCGGACCACTCCACCCCGACAAAAGAGCGATGGATAACAGCAAAAAAAGAATTTGAGCTTTGGGCTGAGAGAAAAGAACAAATGACACGAGCACAACAAGAGGTAGATCTAAATAGGTTCGGTGGTAAGGCAGGGAAAATGCTAGCTAATCTGGCAAGGGGGCGTAGACCCCTGACATTAATCCCTAGCCTGAATAAGAGAACAGGAAGCACCACTTCGGATCCCTGGGGAGATAAGCAAGATATTGGGTGATTACTATAGAAATCTATATGATACAAAACAAGAGAAAGGGGGAGGGGGAGGGGAATGGTTAAAGAAGACTCACATGCAAAGTTTTACTGAACAGGAACTAGAGCTTTTGAATGCAGAGATCTCGGTGGAAGAGGTTAAGACGGTGATTGTGGGATTGAGAAATGGCAAGGCCCTAGGAGAACAAGTATCGCCGGTGCTGATGGCTTGGTTTAATGCAATAGTGGGAGGAGAGGCGTTATCACAGTATGCCAATTTGGCCTACATCAAATTACTGCCAAAAAATGGCAAAGACTTAGGTGATCCCTCCAATTACCGACCGATATCGTTTATTAACCAAGACCTAAAAGTGCTGTCAAAGATCATGGCTGATCGGCTAGCAGTGGTTTTGCCTAGAATAATTACGTCCCACCAAGTCGGCTTCGTGAAGGGACGGTAAGCCGTAACGAGTATTAGGAAGGCCATGTTGATTATGGATGTGGTGAGAGGGTGACAGATAGGGGGTCTTCCAGCCATGGTCACACTAGATGCTGAAAAAGCATTTGACAACATACAGTGGCCATGGCTGGAACAGATACTGGATGGAATAGGTTTGAGAGGTGCAATGCTCACCTTCATTCAGGGTCTCTACTCCAACCCCCAGGCGAGAATATATACACCGGGGTTTCTATCGGCCATCTTCCCTCTGAAGAAAGGGACGCGTCAGGGATGCCCGCTATCGCCTCTGCTATTCAACCTGGCTATGGAACCACTATCGAGAGTTCTAAATGGTGGGGACAGTTTTGAAGGTATACAGATAGGGGGTAGGGAGATAAAGTCGGCACTGTTTGCCGACGATATTATCTTATTCATGAAAGATCCAAGAAAAGATCTAGGGAATAAGCTATCTTTGATAGAGAAATGTGGAGATTTTGCAGGTTTTAAAATTAATAAAAAGAAATGCGAAATTCTACTACTTAATGATGAAAGGAAAAAGGAGAGGCGAGCCGACGTGTGTGGGATCCCAATAGCGAAAACATCTATTAAATATCTAGGGGTTCATCTGGGCCGCACCGCAGATACAGTATACAACCTAAACTATTCGCCTTTAATATCCAAAATGGAGAAGCAATTGCAGGGCTGGAGTGGTCTGCCACTACCCTTGTTAGCAAGAAATCATTTAATTAAAATGATGTGCTTTCCAAGATTGCTATACCCCTTACAGACAATTCCTTTACTGCTTAAGCGAAAAGATATTCTTGATTACATAAAGCATTCTCATCTTTCTTGTGGAAGGGAAAAAAAGTTAGGATTAGTTTGAACACTCTAATGCAAGCTCCTGAGCGGGGAGGACTAAACACTCCTAATGTCAGAGCATACAATTTAGCTTGCCTCACCAGACACGTAATAGATTGGCTTAGGGGATTGGAGAGACATTCAGATATTAAACTAGAGGGCGAATTTTGTAGTCCTTGGGCCCTGGCCTCACTGCTACATTCCCCTATGTCATGTATTAGCCGGAAAATTAGAAACTCCATAATATGTCGCGACACGCTGTTAACTTGGAAAGCGGTACGGAAAAAGATGGGGCTTTCGTGGAAAGTGTCTAAATACTTGGAACCTTGGGCATATCCGAATTTTAAGCTGGGAAAGGAAAATAAACTCTTTAAGGAATGGAAGGAAAAAGGGGTGAGACGGATGAATGATATCATGCATGTGACATAAAAGAGATGGATGACTGAGAAGGAAGTGGTGGAACGATTTAATCTCAGTCCCTTCCAAAGTATACAATACTCACAGCTTAAAGGCTGGATTATGAAAGATTTGTGTTCGATTGAGAGGGAGTTATGTAAAAATGTTATAGACAAATTACTAGAGGGTGATCTGTATGCTCTGAATGTATCAATAATCGACGGCGCGTTGAGAGAAACTCTATCCCCGACAGGCGAGCAAACAATTTTCAAGGGCTTGGCGAAACAGATAATGACCCAGACATAGCTGATAAGATCCTACAAGGATGGGCAACAATGAAAAAAAACGTGATTAATGAGGTATGGAGAGATACCCAATTTAGGATTGTTCATAGGGCCATTTATGGGTTCAATGTCCCAATTCGGGGGGGAGGGTGGAATCCGATGGAGGCCCTGCTCGAAATGTCAAGAAGATTATACTGACATGTTTCACGGGTTATGGAAATGGAAAACAATTCAAATTTTTTGGAAGAGTATTAGGAGTCTGGTTAAGAGGATCTGGGGGGGGGGAAATTGGGCATTAGATCCATACTTCTGGATTTTTTATTACAGAGGAGAAAGGTTTGAAGGGGAGGATATAGGTCAACGGGGACGCAGACACACCCTAATACACAGTATTATGATCTTGGCAAAAAAATGCATTCTACGAAATTGGATATCGGAGAAGGCTCCCTCCGTGAAGGAAGTGGTGTCCAACCTAAAACAGCTGATGCTTTTAGAAAAATTGGAGGCAGAAAGGCATAAGACCAAACTGACCGGGAAATTCTTTGAAAAGTGGAGACAATTCCTAGAAAGGAAATGCTCACAAGAAGAAATTGTGGGAGTGGTTCAGCCATTTGCTCATTCCGAGTGGTACTTATTAAACGACATTCAAGGCACTTTGGGGATCTTGAAGGTCTAGTCAGATGGTTCCGGGACACTTGTAACCATGTAACATGGACAATAGGGCGGACAAAAATTAAAACGAAACAGAGTTGCTTGGTTAGATGAGAGTTTTATTTCAGGTATGGAGGGCGATATACATTACATAAATTGCTGCATTTTGGGAGGGGAGAAGGGTAGGGGGGGATTTTCTATCTTTGAGTATTCATGTAAAGCTTTGATGTGAAATCTTTGTACTCAAGCTTTATCCAAATGTTAAAACCCTTAATAAAAATGATTGTTCAAAAAAAAAAAATGAGGTCACATATGAGGGTTTCTGTTGTTCTGGCACCTCAGGGGCTCTGCCAATGTGACATGGCCCTCTCAAACCATTCCAGCAAAATCTGAACTCCAATATGGTGCTTCTTCTCTTCTGAGCTTTGCACTGTGCCTCAAAAGTAGTTTTAGACCATATATGGGTTATTGGTGTACTCAGGAGAAATTGCACAACAAATTTTGGGGTCCATTTTCTCCTGCTATCCTTGTGAAAATGAAAAAATTTGGGGCTAAATCATAATTTTTGTGGGAAAAATATATATTTTTTTAATTTTCAGAGATCTAGGTTGTAAAATTCTGTGAAGCACCTAGGGGTGCAAGGTGCTCACCACATGTCTAGATAAATTCCCTGAGGGGTCTAGTTTCCAAAATGGGGTCAGTTGTGGGTGGGTTTCACTGTTTAGGCACATCAGGGGCTCTCCAAATGTGACATGGCTAATTATTCCAGCAAATTTTGCGTTCAAAAAGTCAAATGGCACTCCTTCCCTTCCAAGCTCTGCCATGCGCCCAAACAGTGGTTCTCCCCCACATATGGGGTACCTTCATGCTCAGGAGTAATTGCACAACAAATTTTAGGGTCAATTTTTTCTTGTTACCCTTCTGAAAATAAAAAAATTTGGGTCTGAATTAAAATTTTTGTGAAAAAAAGTTAAGCACTGTGAAGCACCTGAAGGGTTAATAAACTTTTTGAATGTGATTTTGAGCACCTTGAGGGTTTCAGTTGTTAGAATGGTGTCGCTTTTGGGTATTTTCAGTCATATAGACCCTTCAAAGTCACTTCAAATGTAATGTGGTCCCTAAAAAAATGATTTTGTAATTAAAAGTTTGAAAATTGCTACATTTTCAACATTTTTGGCAACTTTATTTTTTTTTCACAAATAAACACAAAACATATCGAAGAAATTTTACAACTATCATGAAGTACAATATGTCACGAAAAAACATTCTCAGAATCAGTGGGATCCCTTGAAGCATTACAGAGTTATTACCTCATAAAGTGACACAGGTCAGGATTGTAAAATTTGGCCTGGTCATGAAGGTGCAAACAGGCTGGAGGGTGAAGGGGTTAAGGATACTCCGAAGAGTCCTCATATGCATACTGTATGAAAAAAAGCATTTTTTTTCTTTACAATTACAGAAGTAATATCTATACTGTAGGTGTGAGTTTTATAGGGTGTGGGGTTTCTACTCCCTTGGGTGCGTCGGGAGGCAAAACAGGAAGTGTTTCCATTTAAATGTCCATGTCAGTTTATAACCTCATAAACTGTCTACAAGCAAAAGGAAAATAAACAGTTTTCAGTGCAGGCAAAACAAAGAAAACAGTCCTTTAGGTAAAGTCTCTGGTTAGCCAGTCCTGTGGGCACACAGGCTGGATAGCATCCAGTACACTGGCTCAGTCTGGAGACAACAACACACAGGAGAACTTCTCCCTCCATACACAGACTATGTGCCAAACAACAGCCTCCATTTTAACTTGTTAACCACACCCAGAGGTGAGGTATGTGGGTAGCCAGACCCGCCCATCTCTCCTAGCTACCCGTAAAACCTGTCCCAGATGCACCAAACAATCCTCTTAGTGATTATGTGTACTAGAGCAACATTCCAGGATTACATCACAGATGACAAGCCATGTCTGTGATACATAACTCGCATCAACTATGTTTCCGTGACCTACTGTATCTTACAAGGGGTTAAGTCCCCTATTGGGATGTATAATTAGTTTAAATTGAGGTTTGGGGGTGACAGACTCCTCTCAAGACCCTAACTAAAAAACATAAAAAAATGGCTATTTACATTACAATTTCACAGATTGGGGTCTGTAATAGAAAAATCCTCCTAGTGAATTAATAGCTGTATTTTTGTAACCTAATGACTGTTCTCTTTCAATGCCGTGCTGAAGAAGCTATAATGTTTGGCTGAGGAATGATGTCTTGGCGCTGAGTACACATCTCGCTACAATGATATCAGCAACTTATTTTCTGAGAGCACAATGTTACTTTGCATATACACAAGAGGCTGGCAGAAGGCTCTGATTTTATCCCATGTATCCTTTACACAACATCTGCCTGAGTGCACAAAGATCCAGTGGAATGTCTTTACAAGGTGTAAAACTACAAGGAGGCAGCCGCACTTGGCAAGAGGCTGAGGAAGAATAAAGTTATCACTGCAGAGCTTTGAAGGAAACAATCTGGGGCATGATCCTCACTTATAGGATGACACATCATAAGATGTCCATAAAACTCCATCCTTTCATCTGCCTAACCTAACATACAAAAAGCACACAGGCTCTACACTTCAATGTGCGCAGGAGCTGCAAAATCTCAGAGAATGTGTTCTATTTATAGGATGAGAGTTTTGTAGACCGACATCGATTTATTTTTTTATAGCACATTACATTTTCATATAGAGAAACAGGTTTTATAAAGTGCTGCAAGTCAAAGCTATAGTAGTTATATTCTTGTACATAGGGGCAGTATTATAGTAGTTAAATTCTTGCACATAGGAGCAGTATTATAGTAGTTATATTCTTGTACATAGGGAGCAGTATTATAGTAGTTATATTCTTGTACATAGGGGCAGTATTATAGTAGTTATATTCTTGTACATAGGGGCAGTATTATAGTAGTTATATTCTTGTACATAGGGGGCAGTATTATAGTAGTTATATTCTTGTACATAGGGAGCAGTATTATAGTAGTTAAATTCTTGTACATAGGGGCAGTATTATAGTAGTTAAATTCTTGTACATAGGAGCAGTATTATAGTAGTTATATTCTTGTACATAGGGGCAGTATTATAGTAGTTATATTCTTGCACATAGGGGGCAGTATTATAGTAGTTATATTCTTGTACATAGGGGCAGTATTATAGTAGTTAAATTCTTGTACATAGGAGCACTATTATAGTAGTTATATTCTTGTATATAGGGGCAGTATTATAGTAGTTATATTCTTGTACATAGGGAGCAGTATTATAGTAGTTATATTCTTGTACATAGGGGCAGTATTATAGTAGTTATATTCTTGTACATAGGGGCAGTATTATAGTAGTTATATTCTTGTACATAGGGGCAGTATTATAGTAGTTATATTCTTGTACATAGGGGCAGTATTATAGTAGTTATATTCTTGTACATAGGGGCAGTATTATAGTAGTTATATTTTTGTACATAGGAGCAGTATTATAGTAGTTATATTCTTGTACATAGGGGCAGTATTATAGTAGTTATATTCTTGTACATAGGAGCAGTATTTTAATAGTTATATTCTAGTACATAAGAGCAGTATTATAGTAGTTATATTCTTGTACATAGGGGCAGTATTATAGTAGTTATATTTTTGTACATAGGAGCAGTATTATAGTAGTTATACTCTTGTACATAGGGGGCAGTATTATAGTAGTTATATTTTTGTACATAGGAGCAGTATTATAGTAGTTATATTCTTGTACATAGGAGCAGTATTATAGTAGTTATATTCTTGGTCATAGGAGCAGTATTATAGTAGTTATATTCTTGCACATAGGGGCAGTATTAAAGTAGTTATATTCTTGTACATGGGGCAGTATTATAGTAGTTATATTCTTGCACATAGGGGCAATATTATAGCAGTTAAATTCTTGTACATGGGGGAGGTATTATAGTAGTTATATTCTTGTACATAGGAGCAGTATTATAGTGGTTATATTCTTGTACATAGGGGCAGTATTATAGTAGTTATATTCTTGTACATAGGGGCAGTATTACAGTAGGTATATTCTTGTACATAGGAACAGTATTATAATAGTTATATTCTTGTACATAGGGGCAGTATTATGGTAGTTATATTCTTGCACATAGGACCAGTATTATAGTAGCTATATTCTTGTACATAGGAACAGTATTATAGTAGATATATTCTTGTAGATAGTGGCAGTATTATAGTAGTTATATTCTTGTACATAGGAGCAGTATTATAGTAGTTATATTCTTGGTCATAGGAGCAGTATTATAGTAGTTATATTCTTGCACATAGGGGCAGTACTATAGTAGTTATATTCTTGTACATAGGAGCAGTATTATAGTAGTTATATTTTTGTACATAGGAGCAGTATTACAGTAGTTATATTCTTGTACATAGGGGCAGTATTATAGTAGTTATATTCTTGTACATAGGGGCAGTATTACAGTAGTTATATTCTTGTACATAGTAACAGTATTATAGTAGTTATATTCTTGCACATAGGTGGCAGTATTATAGTAGTTATATTCTTGTACATAGGAGCAGTATTATAGTAGTTATATTCTTGTTCATAGGAGCAGTATTATAGTAGTTATATTCTTGTACATAGGAACAGTATTATAGTAGTTATATTCTTGTACATAGGAACAGTATTATAGTAGTTATATTCTTGTACATAGGAGCAGTATTATAGTAGTTATATTCTTGTACATAGGAGCAGTATTATAGTAGTTATATTCTTGTACATAGGTGGCAGTATTATAGTAGTTATATTCTTGTACATAGGAGCAGTATTATAGTAGTTATATTTTTGTACATAGGAGCAATATTATAGTAGTTATATTCTTGTACTTGGGGGCAGTATTATAGTAGTTATATTCTTGTACATAGGAGCAGTATTATAGTAGTTATATTTTTGTACATAGGAGCAATATTATAGTAGTTATATTCTTGTACTTGGGGGCAGTATTATAGTAGTTATATTCTTGTACAAAGGGGGCAGTATTATAGTACTTTTATTCTTGCACATAGGGGGCAGTATTATAGTAGTTATATTCTTGTACATAGGGGCAGTAATATAGTAGTTATATTCTTGTACATAGGGAGCAGTATTATAGTAATTATATTCTTGTACATAGGAGCAGTCTTATAGTAGTTATATTCTTGTACATAGTGGCAGTATTATAGTAGTTATATTCTTGTTCATAGGAGCAGTATTATGGCAGTTATATTCTTGTACATAGGGGCAGTATTTTTGTAGTTATATTCTTGTTCATAGGAGCAGCATTATAGTAGTTATATTCTTGTACATAGGAACAGTATTATAGTAGATATATTCTTGTACATAGTGGCAGTTTGTACATAGGAGCAGTATTATAGTAGTTATATTTTTGTACATAGGAGCAGTATTATAGTAGTTATATTCTTGTACATGGGGGCAGTATTACAGTAGTAATATTCTTGTACAAAGGGGGCAGTATTATAGAACTTATATTCTTGCACATAGGGGGCAGTATTATAGTAGTTATATTCTTGTTCATAGGAGCAGTATTATAGTAGTTATATTCTTGCACATAGGGGCAGTATTAAAGTAGTTATATTCTTGTACATGGGGCAGTATTATAGTAGATATATTCTTGTACATAGTGGCAGTATTATTGTAGTTATATTCTTGCACATAGGTTGCAATATTATAGCAGTTAAATTCTTGTACATAGGGAAGGTATTATAATAGTTCTATTCTTGTACATAGGGGCAGTATTATAGTAGTTATATTCTTGTATATAGGAGCAGTATTATAGTAATTATATTCTTGTACATAGGGGCAGTATTATAGTAGTTATATTCTTGTACATAGGGGCAGTATTACAGTAGTTATATTCTTGTACAAAGGAACAGTATTATAGTAGTTATATTCTTGTACATAGGGGCAGTATTATAGTAGTTATATTCTTGTTCATAGGACCAGTATTATAGTACTTATATTCTTGTACATAGGAACAGTATTATAGTAGATATATTCTTGTACATAGTGGCAGTATTATAGTAGTTATATTCTTGTACATAGGAGCAGTATTATAGTAGTTATATTTTTGTACATAGGAGCAGTATTATAGTAGTTATATTCTTGTACATAGGGACAGTACTATAGTAGTTATATTCTTGTACATGGGGCAGTATTATAGTACTTATATTCTTGCACATAGTGGGCAGTATTATAGTAGCTATATTCTTGAGCATAGGAGGCAGTATTATAGTAGTTATATTCTTGTACATAGGGGCAGTATTACAGTAGTTATATTCTTGTACAAAGGAACAGTATCATAGTAGTTATATTCTTGTACATAGGGGCAGTAGTATAGTAGTTATATTCTTGTTCATAGGACCAGTATTATAGTAATTACATTCTTGTACATAGGAGCAGTATTATAGTAGTTATATTTTTGTACATAGGAGCAGTATTATAGTAGTTATATTCTTGTACATAGGGGCAGTACTATAGTAGTTATATTCTTGTACATGGGGCAGTATTATAGTACTTATATTCTTGCACATAGGGGGCAGTATTATAGTAGTTATATTCTTGAGCATAGGAGGCAGTATTATAGTAGTTATATTCTTGTATATGGGGGCAGTATTAAAGTAGTTATATTCTTGTACATAGGAGCAGTATTATGGTAGTTATATTCTTGTACATAGGGGCAGTATTTTAGTAGTTGTATTCTTGTACATAGGGGCAGTATTACAGTAGTTATATTCTTGTACATAGGAACAGTATTATAGTAGTTATATTCTTGTTCATAGGAGCAGCATTATAGTAGTTATATTCTTGTACATAGGAACAGTATTATAGTAGATATATTCTTGTACATAGTAGCAGTATTATAGTAGTTATATTCTTGGTCATAGGAGCAGTATTATAGTAGTTATATTCTTGCACATAGGGGCAGTATTAAAGTAGTTATATTCTTGTACATGGGGCAGTATTATAGTAGTTATATTCTTGCACATAGGGGCAATATTATAGCAGTTAAATTCTTGTACATGGGGGAGGTATTATAGTAGTTATATTCTTGTACATAGGAGCAGTATTATAGTGGTTATATTTTTGTACATAGGGGCAGTATTATAGTAGTTATATTCTTGTACATAGGGGCAGTATTACAGTAGGTATATTCTTGTACATAGGAACAGTATTATAATAGTTATATTCTTGTACATAGGGGCAGTATTATGGTAGTTATATTCTTGCACATAGGACCAGTATTATAGTAGCTATATTCTTGTACATAGGAACAGTATTATAGTAGATATATTCTTGTAGATAGTGGCAGTATTATAGTAGTTATATTCTTGTACATAGGAGCAGTATTATAGTAGTTATATTCTTGGTCATAGGAGCAGTATTATAGTAGTTATATTCTTGCACATAGGGGCAGTACTATAGTAGTTATATTCTTGTACATAGGAGCAGTATTATAGTAGTTATATTTTTGTACATAGGAGCAGTATTACAGTAGTTATATTCTTGTACATAGGGGCAGTATTATAGTAGTTATATTCTTGTACATAGGGGCAGTATTACAGTAGTTATATTCTTGTACATAGTAACAGTATTATAGTAGTTATATTCTTGCACATAGGTGGCAGTATTATAGTAGTTATATTCTTGTACATAGGAGCAGTATTATAGTAGTTATATTCTTGTTCATAGGAGCAGTATTATAGTAGTTATATTCTTGTACATAGGAACAGTATTATAGTAGTTATATTCTTGTACATAGGAACAGTATTATAGTAGTTATATTCTTGTACATAGGAGCAGTATTATAGTAGTTATATTCTTGTACATAGGAGCAGTATTATAGTAGTTATATTCTTGTACATAGGTGGCAGTATTATAGTAGTTATATTCTTGTACATAGGAGCAGTATTATAGTAGTTATATTCTTGTACATAGGAGCAGTATTATAGTAGTTATATTTTTGTACATAGGAGCAATATTATAGTAGTTATATTCTTGTACTTGGGGGCAGTATTATAGTAGTTATATTCTTGTACAAAGGGGGCAGTATTAAAGTACTTTTATTCTTGCACATAGGGGGCAGTATTATAGTAGTTATATTCTTGTACATAGGGGCAGTAATATAGTAGTTATATTCTTGTACATAGGGAGCAGTATTATAGTAATTATATTCTTGTACATAGGAGCAGTCTTATAGTAGTTATATTCTTGTACATAGTGGCAGTATTATAGTAGTTATATTCTTGTTCATAGGAGCAGTATTATGGCAGTTATATTCTTGTACATAGGGGCAGTATTTTTGTAGTTATATTCTTGTTCATAGGAGCAGCATTATAGTAGTTATATTCTTGTACATAGGAACAGTATTATAGTAGATATATTCTTGTACATAGTGGCAGTTTGTACATAGGAGCAGTATTATAGTAGTTATATTCTTGTACATGGGGGCAGTATTACAGTAGTAATATTCTTGTACAAAGGGGGCAGTATTATAGAACTTATATTCTTGCACATAGGGGGCAGTATTATAGTAGTTATATTCTTGTTCATAGGAGCAGTATTATAGTAGTTATATTCTTGCACATAGGGGCAGTATTAAAGTAGTTATATTCTTGTACATGGGGCAGTATTATAGTAGATATATTCTTGTACATAGTGGCAGTATTATTGTAGTTATATTCTTGCACATAGGTTGCAATATTATAGCAGTTAAATTCTTGTACATAGGGAAGGTATTATAATAGTTCTATTCTTGTACATAGGGGCAGTATTATAGTAGTTATATTCTTGTATATAGGAGCAGTATTATAGTAATTATATTCTTGTACATAGGGGCAGTATTATAGTAGTTATATTCTTGTTCATAGGACCAGTATTATAGTAATTATATTCTTGTACATAGGAACAGTATTATAGTAGATATATTCTTGTACATAGTGGCAGTATTATAGTAGTTATATTCTTGTGCATAGGAGCAGTATTATAGTAGTTATATTTTTGTACATAGGAGCAGTATTATAGTAGTTATATTCTTGTACATAGGGACAGTACTATAGTAGTTATATTCTTGTACATGGGGCAGTATTATAGTACTTATATTCTTGCACATAGTGGGCAGTATTATAGTAGCTATATTCTTGAGCATAGGAGGCAGTATTATAGTAGTTATATTCTTGTACATAGGGGCAGTATTACAGTAGTTATATTCTTGTACAAAGGAACAGTATCATAGTAGTTATATTCTTGTACATAGGGGCAGTAGTATAGTAGTTATATTCTTGTTCATAGGACCAGTATTATAGTAATTACATTCTTGTACATAGGAGCAGTATTATAGTAGTTATATTTTTGTACATAGGAGCAGTATTATAGTAGTTATATTCTTGTACATAGGGGCAGTACTATAGTAGTTATATTCTTGTACATGGGGCAGTATTATAGTACTTATATTCTTGCACATAGGGGGCAGTATTATAGTAGTTATATTCTTGAGCATAGGAGGCAGTATTATAGTAGTTATATTCTTGTATATGGGGGCAGTATTAAAGTAGTTATATTCTTGTACATAGGAGCAGTATTATGGTAGTTATATTCTTGTACATAGGGGCAGTATTTTAGAAGTTGTATTCTTGTACATAGGGGCAGTATTACAGTAGTTATATTCTTGTACATAGGAACAGTATTATAGTAGTTATATTCTTGTTCATAGGAGCAGCATTATAGTAGTTATATTCTTGTACATAGGAACAGTATTATAGTAGATATATTCTTGTACATAGTGGCAGTATTATAGTAGTTATATTCTTGTACATAGGAGCAGTATTATAGTAGTTAAATTCTTGTACATAGGAGCACTATTACAGTAGTTATATTTTTGTACATAGGAGCAGTATTATAGTAGTTATATTCTTGTACATAGGAACAGTATTATAGTATATATATTCTTGTACATAATGGCACTATTATAGTAGTTAAATTCTTGTACATAGGGGCAGTATTATAGTAGTTATATTTTTGTACATAGGAGCAGTATTATAGTAGTTACATTCTTGTACAAAGGGGGCAGTATTATAGTAGTTATATTCTTGTACATAGGGGCAGTATTATAGTAGTTATATTCTTGTATATAGGGGCAGTATTATAGTAGTTATATTCTTGTACATAGAAGCAGTATTATAGTAGTTATATTCTTGTACATAGGAGCAGTATTATAGTAGTTATATTCTTGTTCATAGGAGCAGTATTATAGTAGCTATATTCTTGCACATAGGGGCAGTATTAAAGTAGTTATATTCTTGTACATGGGGCAGTATTATAGTAGTTATATTCTTGCACATAGGAACAGTATTATAGTAGATATATTCTTGTACATAGTGGCACTATTATAGTAGTTATATTCTTGTACATAGGGGCAGTATTATAGTAGTTATATTTATGTACATAGGAGCAGTATTATAGTAGTTATATTCTTGTACATAGGGGCAGTATTATAGTATTTATATTCTTGTACATAGAAGCAGTATTATAGTAGTTAAATTCTTGTACATAGGAGCAGTATTACAGTAGTTATATTTTTGTACATAGGAGCAGTATTATAGTAGTTATATTCTTGTACATAGGAACAGTATTATAGTATATATATTCTTGTACATAATGGCACTATTATAGTAGTTAAATTCTTGTACATAGGGGCAGTATTATAGTAGTTATATTTTTGTACATAGGAGCAGTATTATAGTAGTTACATTCTTGTACAAAGGGGGCAGTATTATAGTAGTTATATTCTTGTACATAGGGGCAGTATTATAGTAGTTATATTCTTGTATATAGGGGCAGTATTATAGTAGTTATATTCTTGTACATAGAAGCAGTATTATAGTAGTTATATTCTTGTACATAGGAGCAGTATTATAGTAGTTATATTCTTGTTCATAGGAGCAGTATTATAGTAGCTATATTCTTGCACATAGGGGCAGTATTAAAGTAGTTATATTCTTGTACATGGGGCAGTATTATAGTAGTTATATTCTTGCACATAGGAACAGTATTATAGTAGATATATTCTTGTACATAGTGGCACTATTATAGTAGTTATATTCTTGTACATAGGGGCAGTATTATAGTAGTTATATTTATGTACATAGGAGCAGTATTATAGTAGTTATATTCTTGTACATAGGGGCAGTATTATAGTATTTATATTCTTGTACATAGAAGCAGTATTATAGTAGTTATATTCTTGTACATAGGAGCAGTATTATAGTAGTTATATTCTTGTTCATAGGAGCAGTATTATAGTAGTTATATTCTTGCATATAGGGGCAGTATTAAAGTAGTTATATTCTTGTACATGGGGCAGTATTATGGTAGTTATATTCTTGCACATAGGGGGCAATATTATAGCAGTTAAATTCTTGTACATAGGGGAGGTATTATAATAGTTATATTCTTGTACATAGGGGCAGTATTATAGTAGTTATATTCTTGTATATAGGAGCAGTATTATAGTAGTTATATTCTTGTACATAGGGGCAGTATTATAGTAGTTATATTCTTGTACATAGGGGCAGTATTACAGTAGTTATATTCTTGTACAAACGAACAGTATTATAGTAGTTATATTCTTGTACATAGGGGCAGTATTATAGTAGTTATATTCTTGTTCATAGGACCAGTATTATAGTAATTATATTCTTGTACATAGGAACAGTATTATAGTAGATATATTCTTGTACATAGTGGCAGTATTATAGTAGTTATATTCTTGTACATAGGAGCAGTATTATAGTAGTTATATTCTCGTACATAGGGGCAGTACTATAGTAGTTATATTCTTGTACATGGGGCAGTATTATAGTACTTATATTCTTGCACATAGTGGGCAGTATTATAGTAGTTATATTCTTGAGCATAGGAGGCAGTATTATAGTAGTTATATTCTTGTACATAGGGGCAGTATTATAGTAGTTATATTCTTGTTCATAGGACCAGTATTATAGTAATTATATTCTTGTACATAGGAACAGTATTATAGTAGATATATTCTTGTACATAGTGGCAGTATTATAGTAGTTATATTCTTGTACATAGGAGCAGTATTATAGTAGTTATATTTTTGCACATAGGAGCAGTATTATAGTAGTTATATTCTTGTACATGGGGCAGTATTATAGTACTTATATTCTTGCACATAGGGGGCAGTATTATAGTAGTTATATTCTTGAGAATAGGAGGCAGTATTATAGTAGTTATATTCTTGTACATGGGGGCAGTATTAAAGTAGTTATATTCTTGTACATAGGAGCAGTATTATGGTAGTTATATTCTTGTACATAGGGGCAGTATTTTAGTAGTTATATTCTTGTACATTGGGGCAGTATTACAGTAGTTATATTCTTGTACATAGGAACAGTATTATAGTAGCTATATTCTTGTTCATAGGAGCAGCATTATAGTAGTTATATTCTTGTACATAGGAACAGTATTATAGTAGTTATATTCTCGTACATAGGGGCAGTACTATAGTAGTTATATTCTTGTACATGGGGCAGTATTATAGTACTTATATTCTTGCACATAGTGGGCAGTATTATAGTAGTTATATTCTTGTACATAGGAGCAGTATTTTAGTAATATTTTTGTACATAGGAGCAGTATTATAGTAGTTATATTCTTGTACATAGGGGCAGTACTCTAGTAGTTATATTCTTGTACATAGGAGCAGTATTATAGTAGTTATATTCTTGTACATAGAAGCAGTATTATAGTAGTTATATTCTTGTACATAGGGGCATTATTATAGTAGTTATATTCTTGTACATTGGGGTAGTATTACAGTAGTTATATTCTTGTACATAGGAACAGTATTATAGTAGTTATATTCTTGTACAAAGGGGCAGTATTATAGTAGTTATATTCTTGTACATAGAAGCAGTATTATAGTAGTTATATTCTTGTACATAGGGGCATTATTATAGTAGTTATATTCTTGTACATTGGGGTAGTATTACAGTAGTTATATTCTTGTACATAGGAACAGTATTATAGTAGCTATATTCTTGTACATAGGTGGCTGTATTATTGTAGTTATATTCTTGTACATAGGAGCAGTATTATAGTAGTTATATTCTTGTACATAGGTGGCAGTATTATTGTAGTTATATTCTTGTACATAGGAGCAGTATTATAGTAGTTATATTCTTGTACATAGGGGCAGTACTATAGTAGTTATTTTCTTGTACATAGGAGCAGTATTATAGTAGTTATATTCTTATACATAGGAGCAGTATTATAGTAGTTATATTCTTGTACATAGGAGCAGTATTATAGTAGTTATATTTTTGTACATAGGTGCAGTATTATAGTAGCTATATTCTTGTACATAGGTGGCAGTATTATTGTAGTTATATTCTTGTACATAGGAGCAGTATTATAGTAGTTATATTCTTGTACATAGGTGGCAGTATTATTGTAGTTATATTCTTGTACATAGGAGCAGTATTATAGTAGTTATATTCTTGTACATAGGGGCAGTACTATAGTAGTTATTTTCTTGTACATAGGAGCAGTATTATAGTAGTTATATTCTTGTACATAGGAGCAGTATTATAGTAGTTATATTTTTGTACATAGGAGCAGTATTATAGTAGTTATATTCTTGTACATGGGGGCAGTATTATAGTAGTTATATTCTTGTTCAAAGGGGGCAGTATTATAGTACTTATATTCTTTCACATAGGGGGCAGTATTATAGTACTTATATTCTTGTACATAGGGGCAGTATTACAGTACTTATATTCTTGTACATAGGAACAGTATTATAGTAGTTATATTCTTGTACATAGGGGCAGTATTAAAGTAGCTATATTCTTGTACATGGGGCAGTATTATAGTACTTATATTCTTGCACTTAGGGGGCAGTATTATAGGAGTTATATTCTTGTACATAGGGGAAGTATTATAGTAGTTATATTCTTGTACATATGGTCAGTATTATAGTTGTTATATTCTTGTGCAAAGGGGGCAGTATTATAGCTGTTAAATTCTTGTACATAGGGGAAGTATTATAGTAGTTATATTCTTTACATAGGGGCAGTATTATAGTAGTTATATTCTTGTACATAGGAGCAGTATTATGGTAGTTATATTCTTGTACATAGGGGCAGTATAATAGTAGTTATATTCTTGTACATAGGGGCAGTATTATAGTAGTTATATTCTTGTTCATAGGAGCAGTATTATAGTAGTTATATTCTTGCACATAGGGGCAGTATTAAAGTAGTTATATTCTTGTACATGGGGCAGTATTATGGTAGTTATATTCTTGCACATAGGGGGCAATATTATAGCAGTTAAATTCTTGTACATAGGGGAGGTATTATAATAGTTATATTCTTGTACATAGGGGCAGTATTATAGTAGTTATATTCTTGTATATAGGAGCAGTATTATAGTAGTTATATTCTTGTACATAGGGGCAGTATTATAGTAGTTATATTCTTGTACATAGGGGCAGTATTACAGTAGTTATATTCTTGTACAAAGGAACAGTATTATAGTAGTTATATTCTTGTACATAGGGGCAGTATTATAGTAGTTATATTCTTGTTCATAGGACCAGTATTATAGTAATTATATTCTTGTACATAGGAACAGTATTATAGTAGATATATTCTTGTACATAGTGGCAGTATTATAGTAGTTATATTCTTGTACATAGGAGCAGTATTATAGTAGTTATATTCTCGTACATAGGGGCAGTACTATAGTAGTTATATTCTTGTACATGGGGCAGTATTATAGTACTTATATTCTTGCACATAGTGGGCAGTATTATAGTAGTTATATTCTTGAGCATAGGAGGCAGTATTATAGTAGTTATATTCTTGTACATAGGGGCAGTATTACAGTAGTTATATTCTTGTACAAAGGAACAGTATTATAGTAGTTATATTCTTGTACATAGGGGCAGTATTATAGTAGTTATATTCTTGTTCATAGGACCAGTATTATAGTAATTACATTCTTGTACATAGGGGCAGTATTAGAGTAGTTAAATTCTTGTTCATAGGACCAGTATTATAGTAATTATATTCTTGTACATAGGAACAGTATTATAGTAGATATATTCTTGTACATAGTGGCAGTATTATAGTAGTTATATTCTTGTACATAGGAGCAGTATTATAGTAGTTATATTTTTGCACATAGGAGCAGTATTATAGTAGTTATATTCTTGTACATGGGGCAGTATTATAGTACTTATATTCTTGCACATAGGGGGCAGTATTATAGTAGTTATATTCTTGAGAATAGGAGGCAGTATTATAGTAGTTATATTCTTGTACATGGGGGCAGTATTAAAGTAGTTATATTCTTGTACATAGGAGCAGTATTATGGTAGTTATATTCTTGTACATAGGGGCAGTATTTTAGTAGTTATATTCTTGTACATAGGGGCAGTATTACAGTAGTTATATTCTTGTACATAGGAACAGTATTATAGTAGCTATATTCTTGTTCATAGGAGCAGCATTATAGTAGTTATATTCTTGTACATAGGAACAGTATTATAGTAGATATATTCTTGTACATAGTGGCAGTATTATAGTAGTTATATTCTTGTACATAGGAGCAGTATTTTAGTAATATTTTTGTACATAGGAGCAGTATTATAGTAGTTATATTCTTGTACATAGGGGCAGTACTCTAGTAGTTATATTCTTGTACATAGGAGCAGTATTATAGTAGTTATATTCTTGTACATAGAAGCAGTATTATAGTAGTTATATTCTTGTACATAGGGGCATTATTATAGTAGTTATATTCTTGTACATTGGGGTAGTATTACAGTAGTTATATTCTTGTACATAGGAACAGTATTATAGTAGTTATATTCTTGTACAAAGGGGCAGTATTATAGTAGTTATATTCTTGTACATAGAAGCAGTATTATAGTAGTTATATTCTTGTACATAGGGGCATTATTATAGTAGTTATATTCTTGTACATTGGGGTAGTATTACAGTAGTTATATTCTTGTACATAGGAACAGTATTATAGTCGCTATATTCTTGTACATAGGTGGCAGTATTAATGTAGTTATATTCTTGTACATAGGAGCAGTATTATAGTAGTTATATTCTTGTACATAGGTGGCAGTATTATTGTAGTTATATTCTTGTACATAGGAGCAGTATTATAGTAGTTATATTCTTGTACATAGGGGCAGTACTATAGTAGTTATTTTCTTGTACATAGGAGCAGTATTATAGTAGTTATATTCTTGTACATAGGAGCAGTATTATAGTAGTTATATTTTTGTACATAGGAGCAGTATTATAGTAGTTATATTCTTGTACATAGGGGCAGTATTACAGTACTTATATTCTTGTACATAGGAACAGTATTATAGTAGTTATATTCTTGTACATAGGGGCAGTATTAAAGTAGCTATATTCTTGTACATGGGGCAGTATTATAGTTGTTATATTCTTGTACATAGGGGAAGTATTATAGTAGTTATATTCTTGTACATATGGTCAGTATTATAGTTGTTATATTCTTGTGCAAAGGGGGCAGTATTATAGCTGTTAAATTCTTGTACATAGGGGAAGTATTATAGTAGTTATATTCTTGTACATAGGGGCAGTATTATAGTAGTTATATTCTTGTACATAGGAACAGTATAATAGTAGTTATATTCCTGTACATAGGGGCAGTATTATTGTATTCATATTCTTGTTCATAGGAGCAGTATTATAGTACTTATATTCTTGTACATAGGAACAGTATTATAGTAGATATATTCTAGTACATAGTGGCAGTATTATAGTAGATATTTTCTTGTACATAGGAGCAGTATTATAGTAGTTATATTTTTGTACATAGGAGCAGTATTATAGTAGTTATATTCTTGTACATAGGGGCAGTATTATAGTAGTTATATTCTTGTACATAGGAGCAGTATTATAGTAGTTATATTCTTGTACATAGGTGGCAGTATTATAGTAGTTATATTCTTGTACATAGGAGCAGTATTATAGTAGTTATATTCTTGTACATAGGAGCAGTATTATAGTAGTTATATTTTTGTTCATAGGAGCAGTATTATAGTAGTTATATTCTTGTACATGCGGGCAGTATTATAGTAGTTATATTCTTGTACAAAGAAGCCAGTATTATAGTACTTCTATTCTTGCACATAGGGGGCAGTATTATAGTAGTTATATTCTTGTACATAGGGGCAGTATTACAGTAGTTATATTCTTGTACATAGGAACAGTATTACAGTAGTTATATTCTTGTACATAGGGGCAGTATTAAAGTAGTTATATTCTTGTACATGGGGCAGTATTATAGTACTTATATTCTTGAGCATAGGAGGCAGTATTATAGTAGTTATATTATTGTACATAGGGGACAGTATTATAGTAATTATATTCTTGTACATAGGAGCAGTATTTTAGGAGTTATATTCTTGTACAAAGGGGGCAGTATTATAGTAGTTATATTCTTGTACAAAGGGGGCAGTATTATAGGAGTTTTATTCTTGTACATAGGGGAAGTATTATTGTAGCTATATTCTTGTACATATGGGCAGTATTATAGTAGTTATATTGTTGTTCATAGGAGCAGTATTATAGTAGTTATATTCTTGTACATAGGATCAGTATTATAGTAGATATATTCTTGTACATAGGGGCAGTATTATAGTAGTTATATTCTTGTACATAGGAGCAGTATTATAGTAGTTATATTCTTGTTCATAGGAGCCGTATTATAGTAGTTATATTCTTGTACATAGGGAGCAGTATTATAGTAGTTATATGCTTGTACATAGGGGCAGTATTATAGTAGTTATATTCTTGTACATAGGGAGCAGTATTATAGTAGTTATATTCTTGTACATAGTAACAGTAGTATAGTAGATATATTCTTGTACATAGTGGCAGTATTATAGTAGTTATATTCTTGTACATAGGAGCAGTATTATAGTAGTTAAATTCTTGTACATAGGAGCAGTATTATAGTAGTTATATTCTTGCACATAGGGGCAGTATTACAGTAGTTATATTCTTGTACATAGGAACAGTATTGTAGTAGTTATATTCTTGTACAAATGTGGGCAGTATTAAAGTAGTTATATTCTTGTACATGGGGCAGTATTATAGTACTTATATTCTTGCACATAGGGGGCAGTATTATAGTAGTTATATTCTTGAGCATAGGAGGCAGTATTATAGTAGTTATATTCTTGTACATGGGGGCAGTATTATAGTAGTTATATTCTTGCACAAAGGGGGCAGTATAATAGGAGTTTTATTCTTGTACATAGGGGAAGTATTATAGTAGCTATATTCTTGTACATATGGGCAGTGATATAGTAGTTATATTCTTGTACATAGGGGCAGTATTATAGTAGTTATATTCTTGTTCATAGGAGCAATATTATAGTAGTTATATCCTTGTACATAGTAACAGTATTATAGTAGATATATTCTTGTACATAGTGGCAGTATTATAGTAGTTATATTCTTGTACATAGGAGCAGTATTATAGTAGTTAAATTCCTGTACTTAGGAGCAGTATTATAGTAGTTATATTTTTGTACATAGGAGCAGTATTATAGTAGTTATATTCTTGTACATAGGAACAGTATTATAGTAGATATATTCTTGTACATAGTGGCACTATTATAGTAGTTATATTCTTGTACATAGGGGCAGTATTATAGTAGTTATATTCTTGTACAAAGGGGGCAGTATTATAGTAGTTATATTCTTGTACATAGGAGCAGTATTATAGTAGTTATATTCTTGTACAAAGGGGGCAGTATTATAGTAGTTATATTCTTGTACATAGGGGCAGTATTATAGTAGTTATATTCTTGTACATAGGGGCAGTATTATAGTAGTTATATTCTTGTACATGGGGCAGTATTATAGTAGTTACATTCTTGCACATAGGAACTGTATTATAGTAGATATATTCTTGTACATAGTGGCACTATTATAGTAGTTATATTCTTGTACATAGGGGCAGTATTATAGTAGTTATATTTTTGTACATAGGAGCAGTATTATAGTAGTTATATTCTTGTACATAGGAGCAGTGTTATAGTAGTTATATTCTTGTTCATAGGAGCAGTATTATAGTAGTTATATTCTTGCACATAGGGGCAGTATTATAGTAGTTATATTCTTGCACATAGGGGGCAATAATATAGCAGTTAAATTCTTGTACATAGGGGAGGTATTATAATAGTTATATTCTTGTACATAGGGGCAGTATTATAGTAGTTATATTCTTGTATATAGGAGCAGTATTATAGTAGTTATATTCTTGTACATAGGGGCAATATTATAGTAGTTATATTCTTGTACATAGAAGCAGTATTATAGTAGTTATATTCTTGTACATGGGAGCAGTATTATAGTAGTTATATTCTTGTACATGGGAGCAGTATTATAGTACTTATATTTTTGTACATGGGAGCAGTATTATAGTAGTTATATACTTGTACATAGGGGCAGTACTATACTAGTTATATTCTTGTACATAGGAGCCGTATTATAGTAGTTATATTCTTGTACATAGGGAGCAGTATTATAGTAGTTATAGTTTTGTACATAGGAGCAGTATTATAGTAGTTATAGTTTTGCACATAGGAGCAGTATTATAGTAGTTATATTCTTGTACATGGGGGCAGTATTATAGTAGTTATATTCTTGTTCATAGGAGCCGTATTACAGTAGTTATATTCTTGTACATAGGAACAGTATTATAGTAGTTATATTCTTGTACATAGGGGCAGTACTATAGTAGTTATATTCTTGTACATAGGAGCAGTATTATAGTAGTTATATTCTTGTACATAGGAGCAGTATTATAGTAGTTATATTTTTGTACATGGGGCAGTATTATAGTAGTTATATTCTTGTACAAAGGGGGCAGTATTATAGTATTTATATTCCTGCACATAGGGGGCAGTATTACAGTACTTATATTCTTGTACATAGGGGCAGTATTACAGTAGTTATATTCTTGTACATAGGAACAGTATTATAGTAGTTATATTCTTGAGCATAGGAGGCAGTATTTTAGTAGTTATATTCTTGTACATGGGGGCAGTATTATAGTAGTTATATGCTTGTACATAGGAGCAGTATTATAGTAATTATATTCTTGTACATAGGGGGCAGTATTATAGTAATTATATTCTTGTACATAGGAGCAGTCTTATAGGAGTTATATTCTTGTACATAGGAACAGTATTATAGTAGTTATATTCTTGTACATGGGGGCAGTATTATAGTAGTTATATGCTTGTACATAGGAGCAGTATTATAGTAGTTATATTTTTGTACATAGGGGGCAGTATTATAGTAATTATATTCTTGTACATAGGAGCAGTCTTATAGTAGTTATATTCTTGTACATAGGGGCAGTATTATAGTAGTTATATTCTTGTACATAGGAGCAGTATTATGGTAGTTATATTCTTGTACATAGTAACAGTATTATAGTAGATATATTCTTGTACATAGTGGCAGTATTATAGTAGTTATATTCTTGTACATAGGAGCAGTATTATAGTAGATAAATTCTTGTACATAGGAGCAGTATTATAGTAGTTATATTTTTGTACATAGGAGCAGTATTATAGTAGTTATATTCTTGCACATAGGGGCAGTATTACAGTAGTTATATTCTTGTACATAGGAACAGTATTGTAGTAGTTATATTCTTGTACATAGGGGCAGTATTATAGTACTTATATTCTTGCACATAGGGGGCAGTATTATAGTAGTTATATTCTTGAGCATAGGAGGCAGTATTATAGTAGTTATATTCTTGTACATGGGGGCAGTATTATAGTAGTTATATTCTTGCACAAAGGGGGCAGTATAATAGGAGTTTTATTCTTGTACATAGGGGAAGTATTATAGTAGCTATATTCTTGTACATATGGGCAGTGATATAGTAGTTATATTCTTGTACATAGGGGCAGTATTATAGTAGTTATATTCTTGTTCATAGGAGCAATATTATAGTAGTTATATCCTTGTACATAGTTACAGTATTATAGTAGATATATTCTTGTACATAGTGGCAGTATTATAGTAGTTATATTCTTGTACATAGTAGCAGTATTATAGTAGTTATATTTTTGTACATAGGAGCAGTATTATAGTAGTTATATTCTTGTACATAGGAACAGTATTATAGTAGATATATTCTTGTACATAGTGGCACTATTATAGTAGTTATATTCTTGTACATAGGGGTAGTATTATAGTAGTTATATTTTTGTACATAGGAGCAGTATTATAGTAGTTATATTCTTGTACAAAGGGGGCAGTATTATAGTAGTTATATTCTTGTACATAGGGGCAGTATTATAGTAGTTATATTCTTGTACATAGGGGCAGTATTATAGTAGTTATATTCTTGTACATAGGGGCAGTATTATAGTAGTTATATTTTTGTACATAGGAGCAGTATTATAGTAGTTATATTCTTGTACATAGGGGCAGTATTATAGTAGTTATATTCTAGTACATAGAAGCAGTATTATAGTAGTTATATTCTTGTACATAGGAGCAGTATTATAGTAGTTATATTCTTGTTCATAGGAGCAGTATTATAGTAGTTATATTCTTGCACATAGGGGCAGCATTAAAGTAGTTATATTCTGGTACGTGGGGCAGTATTATAGTAGTTATATTCTTGCACATAGGGGCAATATTATAGCAGTTAAATTCTTGTACATAGCGGAGGTATTATAATAGTTATATTCTTGTACATAGGGGCAGTATTATAGTAGTTATATTCTTGTACATAGGGGCAGTATTACAGTAGTTATATTCTTGTACAAAGGAACAGTATTATAGTAGTTATATTCTTGTACATAGGGGCAGTATTATAGTAGTTATATTCTTGTTCATAGGACCAGTATTATAGTAATTATATTCTCGTACATAGGAACAGTATTATAGTAGATATATTCTTGTACATAGGGGCAGTACTATAGTAGTTATATTCTTGTACATGGGGCAGTATTATCGTACTTATATTCTTGCACATAGGGGGCAGTATTATAGTAGATATATTCTTGAGCATAGGAGGCAGTATTATAGTAGTTATATTCTTGTACATAGGGGCAGTATTACAGTAGTTATATTCTTGTAGAAAGGAACAGTATTATAGTAGTTATATTCTTGTACATAGTGGCAGTATTATAGTAGTTATATTCTTGTTCATAGGACCAGTATTATAGTAATTATATTATTGTACATAGGAACAGTATTATAGTCGATATATTCTTGTACATAGTGGCAGCATTATAGTAGTTATATTCTTGTACATAGGAGCAGTATTATAGTAGTTATATTCTTGTACATAGGGGCAGTACTATAGTAGTTATATTCTTGTTCATGGGGCAGTATTAACTTACTTATATTCTTGCACATAGGGGGCAGTATTATAGTAGTTATATTCTTGAGCATAGGAGGCAGTATTATAGTAGTTATATTCTTGTACATGGGGGCAGTATTATAGTAGTTATATTCTTGTACATAGGAGCAGTATTATGGTAGTTATATTCTTGTACATAGGGGCAGTATTACAGTAGTTATATTCTTGTACATAGGAGCAGTATTATAGTAGTTATATTCTTGTACATAGGAACACTATTATAGTAGTTATATTCTTGTACATAGGAACACTATTATAGTAGTTATATTCTTGTACATAGGAGCAGTATTATAGTAGTTATATTCTTGTACATAGGAGCAGTATTATAGTAGTTATATTTTTGTACATAGGTGCAGTATTATAGTAGCTATATTCTTGTACATAGGTGGCAGTATTATTGTAGTTATATTCTTGTACATAGGAGCAGTATTATAGTAGTTATATTCTTGTACATAGGTGGCAGTATTATTGTAGTTATATTCTTGTACATAGGAGCAGTATTATAGTAGTTATATTCTTGTACATAGGGGCAGTACTATAGTAGTTATTTTCTTGTACATAGGAGCAGTATTATAGTAGTTATATTCTTGTACATAGGAGCAGTATTATAGTAGTTATATTTTTGTACATAGTAGCAGTATTATAGTAGTTATATTCTTGTACATGGGGGCAGTATTATAGTAGTTATATTCTTGTTCAAAGGGGGCAGTATTATAGTACTTATATTCTTTCACATAGGGGGCAGTATTATAGTAGTTATATTCTTGTACATAGGGGCAGTATTACAGTACTTATATTCTTGTACATAGGAACAGTATTATAGTAGTTATATTCTTGTACATAGGGGCAGTATTAAAGTAGCTATATTCTTGTACATGGGGCAGTATTATAGTACTTATATTCTTGCACATAGGGGGCAGTATTATAGGAGTTATATTCTTGTACATAGGGGAAGTATTATAGTAGTTATATTCTTGTACATATGGTCAGTATTATAGTTGTTATATTCTTGTGCAAAGGGGGCAGTATTATAGCTGTTAAATTCTTGTACATAGGGGAAGTATTATAGTAGTTATATTCTTGTACATAGGGGCAGTATTATAGTAGTTATATTCTTCTACATAGGAACAGTATAATAGTAGTTATATTTCTGTACATAGGGGCAGTATTATTGTATTTATATTCTTGTTCATAGGAGCAGTATTATAGTACTTATATTCTTGTACATAGGAACAGTATTATAGTAGATATATTCTAGTACATAGTGGCAGTATTATAGTAGATATATTTTTGTACATAGGAGCAGTATTAAAGTAGTTATATTTTTGTACATAGGAGCAGTATTATAGTAGTTATATTCTTGTACATAGGGGCAGTATTGTAGTAGTTATATTCTTGTACATAGGAGCAGTATTATAGTAGTTATATTCTTGTACATAGGAGCAGTATTATAGTAGATATATTTTTGTTCATAGGAGCAGTATTATAGTAGTTATATTTTTGTACATGCGGGCAGTATTATAGTAGTTATATTCTTGTACAAAGGGGGAAGTATTATAGTACTTCTATTCTTGCACATAGGGGGCAGTATTATAGTAGTTATATTCTTGTACATAGGGGCAGTATTACAGTAGTTATATTCTTGTACATAGGAACCGTATTACAGTAGTTATATTCTTGTACATAGGGGCAGTATTAAAGTAGTTATATTCTTGTACATGGGGCAGTATTATAGTACTTATATTCTTACACATAGGGGGCAGTATTATAGTAGTTATATTCTTGAGCATAGGAGGCAGTATTATAGTAGTTATATACTTGTACATAGGAGCAGTATTATAGTAGTTATATTATTGTACATAGGGGGCAGTATTATAGTAATTATATTCTTGTACATAGGAGCAGTATTATAGGAGTTATATTCTTGTACATAGGGGGCAGTATTATAGTAGTTATATTCTTGTACAAAGGGGGCAATTTTTATTATAAAAACAAACATAAATACAATTATAACAAACAAAAATCATCCAGTATTACAAAAAGACAAATCACATGGGTTATATATACAAAAAAAACAAAACATTAAAATAATCAGATCATATACATAAATAAATTAAAAAGTCCACGCCTGCGGGAAAGAGAAAAAAAATAAAAATAAATAATAATAATAATAATAATAATCATCATATTCCCTAACTGAATTTTACGTTGCTCCATAACTTTATGTTTTTCTGACTCCTTCCAACTTCTAGTGATTTTATCCACCGGAGTTCTGATATCACCTGATTGGCTGCAGCGGTGTGATCGAACGGCTCATTGTGCAGTGATACCCGGGTTCTCATGTGCCAGTGATAGTATTTTATGACACTGATTATAATGTACATGGTCTCTCTGTCGATGTTACTGACAGTGGATGGGACACCATAGATTATGTCCGGATACTTTAGGGTCAGAAGTCTGGGGATTTTTAGATTAGCTGACACCTCCTCCCAGATCTTCCTCCCTCCCCAGCAATCACAGATAAAGTGCTCCATAGTCTCCTCCTGCTGACAACCAAGGGGACAATTCCGATCAGAGACACTCAGATGTTTCAGGTTCCCCCTGACAAAGAGCCGACTATGTAGTGAAAGCCAAGAGATGTCAAACAGTTTGGGAGGAAATCGTTTCCCGTTTAGGAACCTGAGACTTTCCTGCAGGGTGGTGGTGACACAATCTCTCAGGGCCAGTGGAGAAAAGAAGAACGTCCCACATACATGAGCATATAGGTCTCTTCTCGTATTGCTCTCAATGTAAGACCTCTCCAGTCCCCACTTCCTGACACACTTCAGACCGTAGTCCAGATACTGGGGGAGGTGGCCACCTGTCCATCTCCTCCTCTTGAGACTGCCACCTCGCACCCAAGACTCTGCAAAAGGCAATATCCAGTCCTTGATACTATTCACCCACAGGGAGCTACTGTTTGAGTCCATGTTCCCAAAATTCACTTTTAGAAACAGGGAGTCAAAGAAAACCCTTGGATTTAACATATCCAGCCCACCATCTCTCCGCCGTAGGTACGTTACTCCCCTCTTTATTAGGTTCAACCTATTCCCCCACAAGAGCTGGAAGAACAAGCTGAAAAGCCTCGCTGAGAAAGACTCTGGCAAAGGGAAAATAACAGAGACATACAAGAAGATGGGGACCAGGTAGGTCTTCAACATAGCGACCCTTTCTCTGTAGGTCAGCCTCCAGTTCTTCCATCGCTGAACCTTTGCATTTCCGGTTTCCAATTTCTCTTCCCAATTTAGCTTGGCATTATCATCCCTCCCAAATTTAACCCCTAAGATCTTAATATGGGTGGAGGCCTTAGCAAACTGTGGCAGATCAAAGCCGGGATCAGTGTCTAACGTCCACAGAGCTTGACTCTTCTCAAGGTTGACCAGAGACCCGGAGGCCTCAGAGTAGCTTCTGATGGCCGCCGATAACATCCGCACCTCTTGAGGATTGGAGATCACCAACGTCACATCATCAGCATAGGCAACAACAGTCAGAGGCAGGCAGTGGGGGACCGGCACCCCCTGAAAATCACACTCCTGCAGTGACCTCAGAAACGGGTCTATGGCGAAAACATACAGGAGCGGACTCAGTGGGCAGCCCTGTCTCACCCCTGCCTCAACTCCAAAAGTATCACCCTGCCAACCATTAATCAGAGGAAAGCTCAGCGCCTCTCTATACAAAGTCTTCAGCCAATCCACGAATTGTCCCGGAACACCGTACTTTGACAAAGTGGCCCACAGATAATCGTGATCAACCCTGTCAAAGGCTTTAGCCTGGTCCAGACTGACAACATATCTCCCACACCGCAGAGCTTTACATCTCTCAAACATCTCCCGTATCGAGATGACTGCTCCAGAGATGTTCCGCCCTTTTACTGTGCCAAACAGAGCCTGCCAACAGTGGCGGGGACAAACAGACTAACCTAGAAAACAGGATCTTTGCCAGAATCTTCCTGTCTACATTCAAGAGGGCAATCGGCCTCCAGTTCTTGATGTCACTCGGCTCTTTACCTTTAGACAGCAGAATTAACGAGGACACTCTCATGGATGGAGGCATCAGGTGATTTTCTAGACAATTCCTATACACATCCACAAGGATTGGAGCCAGGAGGTCTCTGAATTCCTTATAAAATTCTGCTGTTATACCATCTGGACCTGGTGCCTTCTTCAAATATAATATTATCAATAGCCGCGTTAACTTCCTCCACCGTTAATTCTGCTGTCAAAGAAGAAAAGTCCAGATCGTTAGTATCAGGCACTGGAGTTGCCTTCAAGAATTGAGCCATCTTATTTTTATCCAAAACTTTCCTCTGAAACAAGTCAGCATAGTAAGATCTCACGACCCCCAGAATACCCTCCCGTGAATCCTGCAATACACCCTGGGAGTCAGTGAGACCTGGGACCATTTTTTTGGCCACCCTCTCCCTGCAATTCTCAAAGGGATCAGGTGCCCCTAAGGACCCATAATCCCGTTCAAGAACCAGGGAGGTGTACCTGCTGTACTGATACTGCCTTATCTCAGATTTCAGCCGGTCGATCTTCACTTTGTTATCCCCGCCTGCCGAATACAATGACTCCAATTCTTTACGCAGCTTTAGGTACTGGCTGTACTTGTTCCTCCCTTTATTAACTGACAGTCTCTTTAAGAGGGATCTGATATCCTCCTTGACGTCCTCCCACCAGTCGGTCATGTTGTCATAAAAATCAACCCTGTCTAGATGGACCTGAATAAGGGAGTGGACACGACTCTGGACATAGGCATCACCTAGGAGACTGGAATTAAGCTTCCACAACCCTCTACCAATGTCCGGGCGGTTAGAGGTCCCCAGACAGAAGCACAAGGCGAGGTGGTCAGAGTAAGGGACGACCTTCTCACTCAGGGAGCTGACAGCCTCAGTAGGACTCGCAAAAACAAAATCTATCCTACTGCTCCTGTTGGAACAAGAATACGTAAATTTTGGCTGACGACCTCCCTGTGTGAAAATGTCAGTCAGTCCTGCCTGCATTATGATGTTATGTAGGACCTTGCCGTCCCTGGTCACTGTCCTACCTGAGGAGCTGTCACCTGATGTCAGTATGGCATTAAAGTCTCCCGCCATCACCACCGGGAGAGAGGTGAAGAGGAAAGGCCTGACGTCATTAAACAGCTGGATCCTGTCAGTCACCGTCTGTGGCCCATAGATGTTAATAAGCCGGAGTTGCCTACCATGGATAGTGACTTCCAGGACCAGACACCTTCCCATGACCACTTCTGTCATCCTATGTACAGTCACATCATGGGTGTTAAACAGGATAGCAACCCCGGCGTAAGGCTCCACAGCCAGTGACCAGAAAGATGGACCGGACCGCCATTCCCTCTCTGCCTCTCTCAAAAGCCCCAGAGATGTCAGTCGTGTCTCCTGCAGGAAGATGACATCTGTGTCCAGGTATCTGAGATGTTCATACACTGCGTGTCTCGTCCTCCTCACCTTAATACTATTCACGTTACTTGATGTCAGTGTTAATGAGAACCCCGCCATCACAACACAATATAGAAGGAGCAGAGTAACAGCCATCATCGTGAATCAGAGATATTCTGTCCACCACCGGTGTCCATGTCAGCCTCCACCTGAGGGTCCACAGATAAGGGCTTCTGCTTTGGCGGGGGATGGTCCTCTGTGTCCCTGTCACATTCAGCATCAATTTTCCTCAACTCTTCCTCATAGTCATCATCATTATCCTCAGATAAGACTCCATATTTGTTGGACACAACCATCACATCTGCAGAACTCTGGACCTTCTTACTAAAACTCTGACCAGAGTCATATTCTGCCTCAGGTTTACGGGAGGACGTGTTCTTTTTCTTTCTTTTATTATGATTTACGCTCCAGTCATCAGATACAGACATTGATGCTGAAGGGGGGGCTACCTGAGGCACGACCTCCATGTTCCCCTCTGCACCCTCTGTACCCCGCTGCTCTGGTGTTACATGGGTGGACTCCTGGCGGGCACCTGAGCTATTCAGTATCCCTGCTGAAGTTAAATCCTCTTCCTCCTGCACCCTTGCCACCACCTCCTGAGCCTCTGCCCCTGCCACCACCTCCTGAGCCTCTGCCCCTGCCACCACCTCCTCATCAGGGAAGGCTTTGCAGATATTGTGCCAGGCGTCTGGACAGTCCCTGTGAGGGTGGCCCATCTTACCACAGAGGTTGCACCTAACGTCCCGGCAGTCTGCAGCGACATGGCCGATTACCCCACACAGGCTGCACTTTAGTACAGTACAGGCATTAGCCAGATGACCTGTTTTACCACATTTAAAGCATTTTCTTGGCTGCCCGGGATAGTAACATGCCCCCTTCTCCCTCCCAATGAAGAAGGAGTTGGGTAGGTGGGCAGTGATGTTGTTATACTGCCGCAGCTTCACCTGGACCTTCCACCCCGTTGTCCAGATACCATCCTCATCTCTGATCTTGGTGAGTCCAGAGACGAGGTCACAATGTCTCTGGAGCCACACCTGGATGTCCTGTGGGGGAACGGCCTCATTCCAGAAGGTGATATTCACAGTGACGGTATCTGGCCTGGAAATGGGAACCAGTATAAACTTATTCCAGCCTTCAGTTTCTCTGAACTTGGGGTAATTGGCCCAGAATCTATCCAGGTCAGGCATGAGCTTAAAGCTGACATCATAGCCCTGCCTGTCCTGCAGATTAGTTACCGCCAGGATTTCAGTCGGCACAAACCCCATCTGGCGGCATAGTAGCTCTCTCACCACATACCTGCGTTGTGGTAGATCCTCATTGGCACCTAAGAATTTAAAACGCACTACATTTATGCGCCTAAATGTCTGGCCCGTATACCCTGCTCCGGAGGTGAAAGACGGAGTGCCGCGGCTCCAGGCATTCCTGGGGGGCACCTGCCGGGTCACACTAGGCTGGCTGACAGGGATAGGGTCTGCAGCAGGAGGGGCTGTCACACCTTGTGTACTAGATAGTAAAGGGGGACAATCACCCATATCATGCACATTATCATGAACAGCATTATTATCATCAGACAGTACAACGTCCATCACAGCCTGTAAATCCCCCCCAGCCCCCGACCCCATAGGCACAGCATCATTAGCGCCAGTCTGTGCTTCAGCCTCGGCCTCATCAGCACAAACAGTCTCACATGCAATGTCCTGCTCCTGTGTGGGGCACTCTGGGACTTGTGGTGCCTCTGCTGGAATCTGAGGTATACACTCCCGTTCACACGCCGCTGCCTGCTGTTGCAGTGTTTTTCCAACCTGGAAACAGAAGCGGGGAGCCTGTAACACAGGGTCGTGCCTGCAGCTGGGGGGTCTCTGACTTCACATCAGGGGTTCTGGACTCCGCAGCACAGTCCTGCTTATAGGAGGCGAACCGTGCCCGGTTTGCGTAGGTCTCCTTCAGGGGCCCCATGCTTTCCAGCACACTGTCCATGTCCTGCACCACACTCGCCAGCTCTACACCAAGTGAGTTCAGTTTCATGTCACATACAGCGTTACTCTCAGGGTTAGTTGCTTTTAGATTATAGATAAAGTCTATCTGCATCTGCAGCAGTTGTTTGTGCTGCTGCAACTCACCCATCTTCCTGACCAGTCCGGGTATCTCCTCCGCCAGCTGCAGCTCGGGGGCACGCTGCGTCTCCACAGATTTAGGCTTGGCCACAGGGTCAGGGACTCTGAATACTGACTTGTCCCTTGCGTCCACCACAGGTGTTTTTGTGGCTACCTTGTTGGATTCAGGCACTGCGGCAAGTTTACCGCTGACACCAGACTGCGACCTCGTGCGACCTGAATTCACCATGCCGGACACCACATGCTGCTGCTGGAGATTTTCCTGGAGGGTTTGTTTCTCCAGAGACGTCCGTCTCTGTCTGCAGACTGGAGAGCTGAGCTGCACACCTGATGGTGATGGAGGCTGAGCTGCCGGCTGGGGCTGTGCACGGACTGGACTTCCACTGGGTGGATTACAAAGCTTCACACTTTGCTGCATTTCTTTACTCACATCTGGCTTCTTTGTTGCACTTGGAGCTGGTTTTCCTCCCAAAACTTTACACACAGATTCTTTATCTCCTTCTTTCTTGCTGGAGCTTTGTGCTGCAGTCACAGGTCTCACAGTGACTCTGGGTGTATTATTACCATTGGAAGTAGCCTGGGAGCCTTGTCCCAGTGTAGGCCGAGAAGCCTGGGCCTTGCCTGGGGAGCTTCACCGCCCAGGGGGGCCCCGCCCTGGGCTTGCTCCAGACATGAGGAGAGCTACAAAACACAACCTCACAGCTTGGGGGCAGTATTATAGTAGTTATATTCTTGAGCATAGGAGGCAGTATTATAGTAGTTATATTCTTGTACATGGGGGCAGTATTATAGTAGTTATATTCTTGCACAAAGGGGGCAGTATAATAGGAGTTTTATTCTTGTACATAGGGGAAGTATTATAGTAGCTATATTCTTGTACATATGGGCAGTGATATAGTAGTTATATTCTTGTACATAGGGGCAGTATTATAGTAGTTATATTCTTGTTCATAGGAGCAATATTATAGTAGTTATATCCTTGTACATAGTAACAGTATTATAGTAGATATATTCTTGTACATAGTGGCAGTATTATAGTAGTTATATTCTTGTACATAGGAGCAGTATTATAGTAGTTAAATTCTTGTACATAGGAGCAGTATTATAGTAGTTATATTCTTGTACATAGGAGCAGGATTATAGTAGATATATTCTTCTACATAGAGGCAGTATTATAGTAGTTATATTCTTGTACATAGGAGCAGTATTATAGTAGTTATATTCTTGTACATAGGGGGCAGTGTTATAGTAGTTATATTCTTGCACATAGGAGTAGTATTATAGTAGTTATATTCTTGTACATAAGGGGCAGTATTATAGTAGTTATATTCTTGTACATAGCGGCAGTATTATAGTAGTTATATTCTTGTACATAGGAGCAGTATTATAGTAGTTATATTCTTGTACATAGGAGCAGTATTATAGTAGTTATATTCTTGTACATAGGAGCAGGATTATAGTAGATATATTCTTCTACATAGGGGCAGTATTATAGTAGTTATATTCTTGTACATAGGAGCAGTATTATAGTAGTTATATTCTTTTACATAGGGGGCAGTATTATAGTAGTTATATACTTGTCCATAGGAGCAGCATTATAGTAGTTATATTCTTGTACATAGGGGCAGTATTATAGTAGTTATATTCTTGTACATAGGAGCAGTATTATAGTAGTTATATTCTTGTACATAGGAGCCGCACTATAGTAGTTATATTCTTGTACATAGGAGCAGTATTATAGTAGTTATATTCTTGTACATAAGGGCAGTATTATAGTAGTTATATTCTTGTACATAGGGGGCAGTATTATAGTAGCTATATTCTTGTACATAGGAGCAGTATTATAGCAGTTATATTCTTGTACATAGGAGCCGCACTATAGTAGTTATATTCTTGTACATAGGAGCAGTATTATAGTAGTTATATTCTTGTACATAGGAGCAGTATTATAGTAGCTATATTATTGTACATAGGGAGCAGTATTATAGTAGATATATTCTTGTACATAGGGGGCAGTATTATAGTAGTTATATTCTTGTACATGGGGGCAGTAATATAGTAGTTATATGCTTGTACATGGGGGCAATATTATAGTAGTTATATTCTTGTACATGGGGGCAGTATTATTGTAGTTATATTCTTGTACAAAGGGGGCAGTATTATAGGAGTTTTATTCTTGTACATAGGGGAAGTATTATTGTAGCTATATTCTTGTACATATGGGCAGTATTATAGTAGTTATATTCTTGTACATAGGGGCAGTATTATAGTAGTTATATTCTTGTTCATAGGAGCAGTATTATAGTAGTTATATTCTTGTACATAGGATCAGTATTATATTACTTATATTTTTGTACATAGGAGCAGTATTATAGTAGTTATATTCTTGTACATAGGGGCAGTACTATACTAGTTATATTCTTGTACATAGGAGCAGTATTATAGTAGTTATATTCTTGTACATAGGAGCAGTATTATAGTAGTCATATTCTTGTACATGGGGGCAGTATTATAGTAGAATCATAAAATCATAGAATCATAGAATGGTAGAGTTGGAAGGGACCTCCTGGGTCATCTGGTCCAACCCCCTGCTCAAAGCAGGATTCACTAGATCATCTCAGACAGATGTCTGTCCAGCCTCTGTTTGAAGACGTCCATTGAAGGGGAACTCACCACCTCTCGTGGCAGCCTGTTCCACTCATTAATCACCCTAACTGTCAAAAAGTTTTTTCTAATATCTAATCTGTGTCTCCTCCCATTTAGTTTCATCCCATTGCTTCTAGTCTTTCCTTGTGCAAATGAGAATAAAGATGATCCTTCTACAATGTGACAGCCCTTGACATATTTGTAGACAGCTATTAAGTCTCCTCTCAGTCTTCTTTTTTGCAAGCTAAACATTCCCAAATCCTGCAACCGTTCCTCATAGGACATGGTTTGCAGACCAGTCACCATTCTGGTCGCTCTTCTCTGAACTTGCTCCAGTTTGTCTATGTCTTTTTTAAAATGTGGTGCCCAAAACTGTACACAGTATTCCAGATGAGGTCTGACCAAAGAGGAGTAAAGACCGATAATGACTTCACGTGATCTAGACTGTATGCTTCTGTTAATACATCCCAGAATTGTATTTGCCTTTTTTGCTGCTGCATCACACTGTTGACTCATGTTCAGTCTATGATCTATTAGTATACCTAAGTCTTTTTCACATGTACTGTTGCTTAGCTCTATTCCTCCCATTCTGTATATGCTTTTTTCATTTTTATTGCCCAGATGTAGTACTTTGCATTTTTCCCTGTTAAAAACCATTCTGTTGGTTGCTGCCCACTGCTCCAGTTTATTTAGGTCTTTTTGAATCCTCTCTCTCTCTTCTCTAGTATTAGCTATCCCTCCTAGCTTTGTGTCATCAGCAAATTTAATCAGTTTACCCTCAATTCCTTCATCTAAATCATTGATAAAGATGTTGAACAATACAGGTCCCAGGACGGAGCCCTGTGGTACCCCACTTGAGACATTCATCCAGCTGGATGTGAAGCCATTTACAACCACCCTTTGAGTCCGATCACTAAGCCAGTTATGAATCCACCTAACAGTTGCCTGGTCCATTGCATACTTGGTCATTTTTTCAATAAGGATGGTGTGAGATACTTTGTCAAATGCTTTGCTGAAGTCAAGATATACTATATCTACAGCATTTCCCTGATCCACCCAGTCAGTGATTCTGTCATAGAAGGAAATTAAGTTAGTCTGACATGACTTGTTAGTTACAAACCCATGCTGACTCTGGTTAATCACTTCATTCTTATCCATGTACTTACATACATGTTGTTTAATAATTTGTTCAAAGATCTTTCCTGGTATAGAAGTCAGACTCACCGGCCTATAGTTCCCTGGGTCCACCTTCTTCCCCTTTTTGAAGATAGGAACAACATTTGCTCTTCTCCAGTCTTCTGGGACTTCTCCTGTTCTCCAAAAATTTTCAAAGATTATGGAGAGTGGTTCTAAAATTTCTTCTACGATCTCCTTCAGTACTCTGGGGTGTAATTCATCTGGACCTGGAGACTTGAACTCATTTATGTTAGCTAAATATTCCCTCACAATCTTTCTGTTTACAGATAACTTGGATTCTTCTATTCCTTTAAAAGGACAGTGAAGATCAGTTGATGTTACATTTTCTTTCTGAGAGAAAACAGATGCAAAATAGGAATTAAAAAGTTCGGCCTTCTCAACATCCTCTCTTACCATTTCTCCATTTTCATCCTGTAAAAATCCTATAGCATCTTTGACTTTTCTTTTACTTTTGACATACCCCCAAAATCCTTTTTTATTGCTTTTGACATCTCTTGCAAGCCTTAATTCATTGTCAGCTTTAGCTAACCTGATACGTGTCCTGCAGGATCTGCAGACTGCATTATAATCTTCTTTAGATATGCCTCCCTCTTTCCATTTAATAAACATTTCTTTCTTTCTTTTTAGCATGTGTTTAAGTTCTGTGTTCATCCATCCTGGTTTCCTTAAATGCTTTCCATTCTTCCTACTTTTCGGGATTGTTAACGATTGTGCTTTGAGAATCTCATTTTTAAAAATTTCCCATCCTTCCTGGACATTTTTGTCCTTAAGGACATCCAGCCATTGGATCCCTCCTATTCTCTTTCTGAGTCTCTTAAAATCTGCCTTTCTAAAATCTAACCTTGAAGTTTGAGTCTTCACATGTCTTCCTCCTCTAGTTATCCAAAATTCTATAATAGCATGATCGCTGCCTCCTAGGGTCCCAGCCACCTTTACCTCCTCAACCATTTCCTCCCTGTTTATAAGGATTAGATCCAAAGTAGCAGATCCCCTGCTATAGTTATATTTTTGTTCATAGGAGCCGTATTATAGTAGTTATATTCTTGTACATAGGGAGCAGTATTATAGTAGTTATATGCTTGTACATAAGGGCAGTATTATAGTAGTTATATTCTTGTACATAGGGAGCAGTATTATAGTAGTTATATTCTTGTACATAGTGGCAGTATTATAGTAGATATATTCTTGTACATAGGAGCAGTATTATAGTAGTTATATTTTTGTACATAGGAGCAGTATTATAGTAGTTATATTCTTGTACATAGGGGCAGTACTATAGTAGTTATATTCTTGTACATAGGAGCAGTATTATAGTAGTTATATTCTTGTACATAGGAGCAGTATTATAGTATTCATATTCTTGTACATAGGAGCAGTATTATAGTATTTATATTCTTGTACATAGGTGGCAGTATTATAGTAGTTATATTCGTGTACATAGGAGCAGTACTATAGTAGTTATATTCTTGTACATAGGAGCAGTATTATAGTAGTTATATTCTTGTACATAGGAGCAGTATTATAGTAGTTATATTCTTGTACATAGGAGCAGTATTATAGTAGTTATATTTTTGTTCATAGGAGCAGTATTATAGTAGCTATATTCTTGTACAAAGGGGGCAGTATTATACTACTTCTATTCTTGCACATAGGGGGCAGTATTATAGTAGTTATATTCTTGTACATAGGGGCAGTATTACAGTAGTTATATTCTTGTACATAGGAACAGTATTATAGTAGTTATATTCTTGTACATAGGGGCAGTATTAAAGTAGTTATATTCTTGTACATGGGGCAGTATTATAGTACTTATATTGTTACACATAGGGGGCAGTATTATAGTAGTTATATTCTTGAGCATAGGAGGCAGTATTATAGTAGTTATATACTTGTACATAGGAGCAGTATTATAGCAGTTATATTATTGTACATAGGGGGCAGTATTATAGTAATTATATTCTTGTACATAGGAGCAGTATTTTAGGAGTTATATTCTTGTACATAGGGGGCAGTATTATAGTAGTTATATTCTTGTACAAAGGGGGCAGTATTATAGGAGTTTTATTCTTGTACATAGGGGAAGTATTATTGTAGCTATATTCTTGTACATATGGGCAGTATTATAGTAGTTATATTCTTGTACATAGGGGCAGTATTATAGTAGTTATATTCTTGTTCATAGGAGCAGTATTATAGTAGTTATATTCTTGTACATAGGATCAGTATTATAGTAGATATATTCTTGTACATTGTGGCAGTATTATAGTAGTTATATTCTTGTACATAGGAGCAGTATTATAGTAGTTACATTCTTGTACATAGGAGCAGTATTATAGTAGTCATAGTTTTGTACATGGGAGCAGTATTATAGTAGTTATATTCTTGTGCATAGGGGCAGTACTATACTAGTTATATTCTTGTACATAGGGGCAGTATTATAGTAGTTATATTTTTGTACATAGGAGCAGTATTATAGTAGTCATAGTTTTGTACATAGGAGCAGTATTATAGTAGTTATATTTTTGTACATAGGAGCAGTATTATAGTAGTTATATTCTTGTACATGGGGCAGTATTATAGTAGTTATATTCTTGTACAAAGGGGGCAGTATTATATTACATATATTCTTGCACATAGGGGGCAGTATTATAGTACTTATATTCTTGTACATAGGGGCAGTATTACAGTAGTTATATTCTTGTACATAGGGGCAGTATTACAGTAGTTACATTCTTGTACATAGGAGCAGTATTATAGTAGTTATATTCTTGTACATAGGGGCAGTACTATAGTAGTTATATTCTTGTACATAGGAGCAGTATTATAGTAGTTATATTCTTGTACATAGGGGCATTATTATAGTAGTTATATTCTTGTACATTGGGGTAGTATTACAGTAGTTATATTCTTGTACATAGGGGCAGTATTATAGTAGTTATATTCTTGTACATAGGAGCAGTATTATAGTAGTTATATTCTTGTACATAGGATCAGTATTATAGTAGATATATTCTTGTACATTGTGGCAGTATTATAGTAGTTATATTCTTGTACATAGGAGCAGTATTATAGTAGTTATATTCTTGTACATAGGAGCAGTATTATAGTAGTCATAGTTTTGTACATGGGAGCAGTATTATAGTAGTTATATTCTTGTGCATAGGGGCAGTACTATACTAGTTATATTCTTGTACATAGGGGCAGTATTATAGTAGTTATATTCTTGTACATAGGAGCAGTATTATAGTAGTTATATTCTTGTACATAGGAGCAGTATTATAATAGTTATATTTTTGTACATAGGTGCAGTATTATAGTAGCTATATTCTTGTACGTAGGTGGCAGTATTATTGTAGTTATATTCTTGTACATAGGAGCAGTATTATAGTAGTTATATTCTTGTACATAGGTGGCAGTATTATTGTAGTTATATTCTTGTACATAGGAGCAGTATTATAGTAGTTATATTCTTGTACATAGGGGCAGTACTATAGTAGTTATTTTCTTGTACATAGGAGCAGTATTATAGTAGTTATATTCTTGTACATAGGGGCAGTACTATAGTAGTTATATTCTTGTACATAGGAGCAGTATTATAGTATTCATATTCTTGTACATAGGAGCAGTATTATAGTATTTATATTCTTGTACATAGGTGGCAGTATTATAGTAGTTATATTCTTGTACATAGGAGCAGTACTATAGTAGTTATATTCTTGTACATAGGAGCAGTATTATAGTAGTTATATTCTTGTACATAGGAGCAGTATTATAGTAGTTATATTCTTGTACATAGGAGCAGTATTATAGTAGTTATATTTTTGTTCATAGGAGCAGTATTATAGTAGCTATATTCTTGTACAAAGGGGGCAGTATTATACTACTTCTATTCTTGCACATAGGGGGCAGTATTATAGTAGTTATATTCTTGTACATAGGGGCAGTATTACAGTAGTTATATTCTTGTACATAGGAACAGTATTATAGTAGTTATATTCTTGTACATAGGGGCAGTATTAAAGTAGTTATATTCTTGTACATGGGGCAGTATTATAGTACTTATATTCTTACACATAGGGGGCAGTATTATAGTAGTTATATTCTTGAGCATAGGAGGCAGTATTATAGTAGTTATATACTTGTACATAGGAGCAGTATTATAGCAGTTATATTATTGTACATAGGGGGCAGTATTATAGTAATTATATTCTTGTACATAGGAGCAGTATTTTAGGAGTTATATTCTTGTACATAGGGGGCAGTATTATAGTAGTTATATTCTTGTACAAAGGGGGCAGTATTATAGGAGTTTTATTCTTGTACATAGGGGAAGTATTATTGTAGCTATATTCTTGTACATATGGGCAGTATTATAGTAGTTATATTCTTGTACATAGGGGCAGTATTATAGTAGTTATATTCTTGTTCATAGGAGCAGTATTATAGTAGTTATATTCTTGTACATAGGATCAGTATTATAGTAGATATATTCTTGTACATTGTGGCAGTATTATAGTAGTTATATTCTTGTACATAGGAGCAGTATTATAGTAGTTGTATTCTTGTACATAGGAGCAGTATTATAGTAGTCATAGTTTTGTACATGGGAGCAGTATTATAGTAGTTATATTCTTGTGCATAGGGGCAGTACTATACTAGTTATATTCTTGTACATAGGGGCAGTATTATAGTAGTTATATTTTTGTACATAGGAGCAGTATTATAGTAGTCATAGTTTTGTACATAGGAGCAGTATTATAGTAGTTATATTTTTGTACATAGGAGCAGTATTATAGTAGTTATATTCTTGTACATGGGGCAGTATTATAGTAGTTATATTCTTGTACAAAGGGGGCAGTATTATATTACATATATTCTTGCACATAGGGGGCAGTATTATAGTACTTATATTCTTGTACATAGGGGCAGTATTACAGTAGTTATATTCTTGTACATAGGGGCAGTATTACAGTAGTTACATTCTTGTACATAGGAGCAGTATTATAGTAGTTATATTCTTGTACATAGGGGCAGTACTATAGTAGTTATATTCTTGTACATAGGAGCAGTATTATAGTAGTTATATTCTTGTACATAGGGGCATTATTATAGTAGTTATATTCTTGTACATTGGGGTAGTATTACAGTAGTTATATTCTTGTACATAGGAACAGTATTATAGTAGTTATATTCTTGTACATAGGGGCAGTATTATAGTAGTTATATTCTTGTACATAGGAGCAGTATTATAGTAGTTATATTCTTGTACATAGGAACACTATTATAGTAGTTATATTCTTGTACATAGGAGCAGTATTATAGTAGTTATATTCTTGTACATAGGAGCAGTATTATAGTAGTTATATTTTTGTACATAGGTGCAGTATTATAGTAGCTATATTCTTGTACGTAGGTGGCAGTATTATTGTAGTTATATTCTTGTACATAGGAGCAGTATTATAGTAGTTATATTCTTGTACATAGGTGGCAGTATTATTGTAGTTATATTCTTGTACATAGGAGCAGTATTATAGTAGTTATATTCTTGTACATAGGGGCAGTACTATAGTAGTTATTTTCTTGTACATAGGAGCAGTATTATAGTAGTTATATTCTTGTACATAGGAGCAGTATTATAGTAGTTATATTTTTGTACATAGTAGCAGTATTATAGTAGTTATATTCTTGTACATGGGGGCAGTATTATAGTAGTTATATTCTTGTTCAAAGGGGGCAGTATTATAGTACTTATATTCTTTCACATAGGGGGCAGTATTATAGTAGTTATATTCTTGTACATAGGGGCAGTATTACAGTACTTATATTCTTGTACATAGGAACAGTATTACAGTACTTATATTCTTGTACATAGGAACAGTATTATAGTAGTTATATTCTTGTACATAGGGGCAGTATTAAAGTAGCTATATTCTTGTACATGGGGCAGTATTATAGTACTTATATTCTTGCACATAGGGGGCAGTATTATAGGAGTTATATTCTTGTACATAGGGGAAGTATTATAGTAGTTATATTCTTGTACATAGGGGCAGTATTATAGTAGTTATATTCTTCTACATAGGAACAGTATAATAGTAGTTATATTCCTGTACATAGGGGCAGTATTATTGTATTTATATTCTTGTTCATAGGAGCAGTATTATAGTACTTATATTCTTGTACATAGGAACAGTATTATAGTAGATATATTCTAGTACATAGTGGCAGTATTATAGTAGATATATTCTTGTACATAGGAGCAGTATTATAGTAGTTATATTTTTGTACATAGGAGCAGTATTATAGTAGTTATATTCTTGTACATAGGGGCAGTATTGTAGTAGTTATATTCTTGTACATAGGAGCAGTATTATAGTAGTTATATTCTTGTACATAGGGGCAGAACTATAGTAGTTATATTCCTGTACATAGGAGCAGTATTATAGTAGTTATATTTTTGTTCATAGGAGCAGTATTATAGTAGTTATATTCTTGTACATGCGGGCAGTATTATAGTAGCTATATTCTTGTACAAAGGGGGCAGTATTATACTACTTCTATTCTTGCACATAGGGGGCAGTATTATAGTAGTTATATTCTTGTACATAGGGGCAGTATTACAGTAGTTATATTCTTGTACATAGGAACAGTATTATAGTAGTTATATTCTTGTACATAGGGGCAGTATTAAAGTAGTTATATTCTTGTACATGGGGCAGTATTATAGTACTTATATTCTTACACATAGGGGGCAGTATTATAGTAGTTATATACTTGTACATAGGAGCAGTATTATAGCAGTTATATTATTGTACATAGGGGGCAGTATTATAGTAATTATATTCTTGTACATAGGAGCAGTATTTTAGGAGTTATATTCTTGTACATAGGGGGCAGTATTATAGTAGTTATATTCTTGTACAAAGGGGGCAGTATTATAGGAGTTTTATTCTTGTACATAGGGGAAGTATTATTGTAGCTATATTCTTGTACATATGGGCAGTATTATAGTAGTTATATTCTTGTACATAGGGGCAGTATTATAGTAGTTATATTCTTGTTCATAGGAGCAGTATTATAGTAGTTATATTCTTGTACATAGGATCAGTATTATAGTAGATATATTCTTGTACATTGTGGCAGTATTATAGTAGTTATATTCTTGTACATAGGAGCAGTATTATAGTAGTTATATTCTTGTACATAGGAGCAGTATTATAGTACTTATATTTTTGTACATGGGAGCAGTATTATAGTAGTTATATTCTTGTACATAGGGGCAGTACTATACTAGTTATATTCTTGTACATAGGGGCAGAATTATAGTAGTTATATTCTTGTACATAGGAGCAGTATTATAGTAGTCATAGTTTTGTACATAGGAGCAGTATTATAGTAGTTATAGTTTTGTACATAGGAGCAGTATTATAGTAGTTATATTCTTGTACATGGGGGCAGTATTATAGTAGTTATATTCTTGTTCATAGGAGCCGTATTATAGTAGTTATATTCTTGTACATAGGGAGCAGTATTATAGTAGTTATAGTTATGTACATAGGAGCAGTATTATAGTAGTTATATTCTTGCACGTAGGGGCAGTATTATAGTAGTTATATTCTTGTACATAGGGGCAGTACTATAGTAGTTATATTCTTGTACATAGGAGCAGTATTATAGTAGTTATATTCTTGTACATAGGAGCAGTATTATAGTAGTTATATTTTTGTACATAGGAGCAGTATTATAGTAGTTATATTCTTGTACATGGGGCAGTATTATAGTAGTTATATTCTTGTACAAAGGGGGCAGTATTATAGTACATATATTCTTGCACATAGGGGGCAGTATTATAGTACTTATATTCTTGTACATAGGGGCAGTATTACAGTAGTTATATTCTTGTACATAGGAACAGTATTATAGCAGTTATATTCTTGTACATAGGGGCAGTATTAAAGTAGTTATTTTCTTGTACATGAGGCAGTATTATAGTACTTATATTCTTACACATAGTGGGCAGTATTATAGTAGTTATATTCTTGAGCATAGGAGGCAGTATTTTAGTAGTTATATTCTTGTACTTGGGGGCAGTATTATAGTAGTTATATGCTTGTACATAGGAGCAGTATTATAGTAGTTATATTCTTGTACATAGGGGGCAGTATTATAGTAATTATATTCTTGGACATAAGAGCAGTCTTATAGGAGTTATATTCTTGTACATAGGAACAGTATTATAGTAGTTATATTCTTGTACATAGGGGCAGTATTATAGTAGTTATATTCTTGTACATAGGAGCAGTATTATGGTAGTTATATTCTTGTACATAGGGGCAGTATTATAGGAGTTATATTCTTGTACATAGGGGCAGTATTATTATAGTTATATTCTTGTACATAGTGGCAGTATTATAGTAGTTATGATCTTGTACATAGGAGCAGTATTTTTGTAGTTATATTTTTGTACATAGGAGCAGTATTATAGTAGTTATATTCTTGTACATAAGGGCAGTACTATAGTAGTTATATTCTTGTACATAGGAGCAGTATTATAGTAGTTATATTCTTGTACATAGAAGCAGTATTACAGTAGTTATATTCTTGTACATAGGAACAGTATTATAATAGTTATATTCTTGTACATAGGGGCAGTATTATAGTAGTTATATTCTTGTTCATAAGAGCAGTATTATAGTAGTTATATTCTTGAACATAGGAGCAGTATTATAGTAGTTATATTCTTGTACATACGAGCAGTATTATAGTAGTTATATTTTTGTACATAGGAGCAGTATTATAGTAGTTATATTCTTGTACATGGGTGGCAGTATTATTCTAGTTATATTCTTGTACATAGGAGCAGTATTATAGTAGTTATATTCTTGTACATAGGGGCATTATTATAGTAGTTATATTCTGGTACAAAGGGGGCAGTATTATAGTAGTTATATTCTTGCACATAGGGGCAGTATTACAGTGGTTATATTCTTGTACATAGGAACAGTATTGTAGTAGTTATATTCTTGTACATGGGGCAGTATTATAGTACTTATATTCTTGCACATAGGGGGCAGTATTATAGTAGTTATATTCTTGAGCATAGGAGGCAGTATTATAGGAGTTATATTCTTGTACATAGGGGAAGTATTATAGTAGTTATATTCTTGTACATATGGGCAGTATTATAGTAGTTATATTCTTGTGCAAAGGGGGCAGTATTATAGCTGTTAAATTCTTGTACATAGGGGAAGTATTATAGTAGTTATATTCTTGTACATAGGGGCAGTATTATAGTAGTTATATTCTTGTACATAGGAGCAGTATTATAGTAGTTATATTCTTGTACATAGGGGTAGTATTATAGTAGTTATATTCTTGTACATAGGGGCAGTATTACAGTAGTTATATTCTTGTATATAGGAACAGTATTATAGTAGTTATATTCTTGTACATAGTGGCAGTATTATTGTATTTATATTCTTGTTCATAGGAGCAGTATTATACTACTTATATTCTTGTACATAGGAACAGTATTATAGTAGATATATTCTAGTACATAGTTGCAGTATTATAGTAGTTATATTCTTGTACATAGGGACAGTACTATAGTAGTTATATTCTTGTACATAGGAGCAGTATTATAGTAGTTATAATCTTGTACATAGGTGGCAGTATTATAGTAGTTATATTCTTGTACATAGGGGCAGTACTATAGTGGTTATATTCTTGTACATAGGAGCAGTATTATAGTTGTTATATTCTTGTACATGCGGGCAGTATTATACTAGTTATATTCTTGTACAAAGGGGGCAGTATTATAGTACTTCTATTCTTGCACATAGGGGGCAGTATTATAGTAGCTATATTCTTGTACATAGGGGCAGTATTACAGTAGTTATATTCTTGTACATAGGAACAGTATTATAGTAGTTATATTCTTGTACATAGGGGCAGTATTAAAGTAGTTGTATTCTTGTACATGGGGCAGTATTATAGTAGTTTTATTCTTGAGCATAGGAGGCAGTATTATAGTAGTTATATGCTTGTACATAGGAGCAGTATTTTAGGAGTTATATTCTTGTACATAGGGGGCAGTATTATAGTAGTTTTATTCTTGTACAAAGGGGGCAGTATTATGGGAGTTTTATTCTTGTACATAGGGGAAGTATTATAGTAGCTATATTCTTGTACATATGGGCAGTATTATAGTAGTCATATTCCTGTATATAGGGGCAGTATTATAGTAGTTATATTCTTGTTCATAGGAGCAGTATTATAGTAGTTATATTCTTGAACATAGTATCAGTATTATAGTAGATATATTCTTGTACATAGTGGCTGTATTATAGTAGTTATATTCTTGTACATAGTATCAGTATTATAGTAGTTATATTTTTGTACATAGGAGCAGTATTATAGTAGTTATATTCTTGTACATAGGAGCAGTATTAAAGTAGTTATATTTTTGTACATAGGTGGCAGTATTATAGTAGTTATATTCTTGTACATAGGAGCAGTATTATAGTAGTTATATTCTTGTACATAGGGGCAGTACTATACTAGTTATATTCTTGTACATAGGAGCAGTATTATAGTAGTTATATTCTTGTACATAGGAGCAGTATTATAGTAGTTATATTTTTGTACATAGGAGCAGTATTATAGTAGTTATATTCTTGTACATGGGGGCAGTATTATAATAGTTATATTCTTGTACATAGGGGCAGTATTATAGTAGTTATATTCTTGTTCATAGGAGCCGTATTATAGTAGTTATATTCTTGTACATAGGGAGCAGTATTATAGTAGTTATATTCTTGTACATAGGGGCAGTATTATACTAGTTATATTCTTGTACATAGGGAGCAGTATTATAGTAGTTATATTCTTGTACATAGGAACAGTATTATAGTAGTTATATTCTTGTACATAGGAGCAGTATTATACTAGTTATATTCTTGTACATAGGGAGCAGTATTATACTAGTTCTATTCTTGTACATAGGAACAGTATTATAGTAGTTATATTCTTGTACATAGGAGCAGTATTATAGTAGTTATATTCTTGTACATAGGGAGCAGTATTATAGTAGTTCTATTCTTGTACATAGGAGCAGTATTATAGTAGTTATATTCTTGTACATAGGAGCAGTATTATAGTAGTTATATTCTTGTACATAGGAGCAGTATTATAGTAGTTATATTCTTGTACATGGGGGCAATTTTTATTATAAAAACCAAACAAATACAATTAAAAATTAACAAAATTCCTGCAATAATACAAAACTAGATTCACTTGAATTGTACATACATTCGTTACATCTCTAGATTATACACATAAAGTCAATATAAAGAGTCCACACCTGTGGTTGGAAAAATGAAAAATAAACACTTTGTAAAAGAAACCATCATATTTCAGCACAGTTACACATCCTTCCATAACTTTACACTTTTCTGACTCCTCCTGATTTCTCATGATTTTATCTGGGCTCGGACATTGTCTGGGTGTCAGCTCATAGATCTGAGTCGGAGTCATCCTGTCCACCACCGGTCTCCATACCAGTCTCTACCTGAGTGCCCACAGGTAAGGGCTTCCGCTTTGGCGGGGGACAGTCCTCTACATCCCTATCACACTCTGTGTCTATTTTTTTAAGTTCATCCTCAAAATCCCCGTTAGACAGAACATCAAACCTATTAGACACGACCATTACTCCTGCAGAACTCTGGACCTTCCTCCTGGCACTCTGGCCAGTGTCATGCTCCTCCTCAGGTTTACGGGAGGTCTTGTCCTTTTTCTTCCTTTTACTCAGATTATTGCTATTTCCTTCAGATACAGATGGTAATACTGAAATAGCGCCTTCCTGTGACTGCTGCTCCTGAGGGACGACCTCCATGCTCCCCTGTGCCCCCTCTGAGCACAGCTGCTCTGGTGGTACCTGAGTGGACCCCTGGTGGACCTCTGACAATAAAGCCTCCTCCTCCAGAATCTCTGCCCCCGCCACCAAATCCTCATCAGGAAAGTCCTTACAGATGTTGTGCCAGGCGTCTGGACAGTCCCGGTGAGGGTGGCCGATCTTACCACAGAGGTTGCACCTGATGTTCTGGCAGTCTGCAGCTACATGGCCGACTTCCCCGCACAGGCTGCACTTCACCACTGTACAGGTATTCGCCAGGTGACCCGCCTTGCCACATTTGAAGCACTTTTTGGGCTGGCCGGGGTAGAAGCATACACCCTTCTCCCTCCCAATAAAGAAGGAGTTGGGTAGGTGGGCAGTGATGTTATTACACTGGCGCAGCTTCACCAGGACCTTCCACCCACCCGTCCAGATACCATCGTTATCTCTGCTTCTGGTGAGGTCAGAGACGAGGTCACAATGCCTCTGGAGCCACACCACAATGTCCTGCGGGGGAACAGACTCATTCCAGAAGATGACATTAACCGTAACCGTATCTGGCTTAGAGATGGGAATAAAGCTGAACTTACTCCAGCCCTCAGCGTCTCTGAACTTGGGGAAATTGGCCCAGAATCTGTCCAGATCAGACATGAGCTTAAAGCTGACATCATAGCCCTGCCTGTCTGGTAGATTTATTACCGCCCAGATGTTAACTGGCGCAAACCCCATCTGCTGGCACAGGAGCTCCCTGACCACAAACCTCCTGTCGGGCAGATCCTCCTTGGCACCTCTGTGCCTGAAACGCACGACGTTCCTCCGTTTAAATGCCTGGCGGGTATAATTAGCGCCAGAGGTAAAGGATGGAGCGCCACGGCTCCAGGCATTACTGGGGGAAACTTGCGGGGTCACACTGGGCTGACTAACAGGGTGAGGGTCTGCTGCTGGGGGACCTTGTGTGCTGGGAATTAAAGGAGGAAAATCACAGACATTATCATGCACATTGTTATCATCAACATCAATGTCATTATCATACTGCGCCATGTCCACCACAGATTCTGTGCTCCCTCCAGCCCCCGACCCCACAGATACAGTATGATTATCCCCAGCATGAGAGCCCTGCTGGGCACCACCAGAAACTAATGACACATGTCCACTGTCCGGCTGCTGTGCTGTGCATCCTGGGACTTGTAGTACCACCATTGTACCCTGCACTCCATGCTCCTGCTTGGGACCTGCCGCAGGCTGTTGCGGCTCCTGGTGCAGTCCCTTTTGGAACAAGAAGCTTGCGGGTTGCAGCACTGGCCGCACTGGCTTCTGGGGCCCACCTGGGACAATGTCTGACTGCGAATCAGCAGAGTACGGCATATTGAACCTAAACGGTTTCTGGTTCCTGTAAGTCTCTGCCAGGGGCCCCATCCTCTCAAACACACAGTCTATGTCCTGCACCACATTTGCCAGCTCTACCCCCATTGAGTTCAGCTTCCGGTCATACACGGTGTGATCCCCGGGATCCTCAGCCTTTATTTTATATGCACAGTCTATTGATACCTGTATTAGCTGTTCCTGCTGCTGTAACTCACCCAACCTCTCCACCAGTCCTGGGATGTCCTCTGCAATCTGTGGCCCAGGTGCACATGGAGTCTCCTGGGATCCTGCCTTCAGCGAGCTCTCTGGCTGCTTGGACCTAGATGCCTCCTTGGTTTTTACCACCGTTGGTTTCGTGGCTCCAGGCTCCACAGCACTATTACTGCTGCCACCTGACTGCGACCTCGTGCGTCCAGAGCCCGCCATGCTGGTCACCACGTGCTTCTGCTGCAGGTTCTCCTGGAGGGTCTGTCTCTCCAGAGATGTCCTCCTCTGCCGGCTTGGAGTGAGCTGCACACCTGATGCTGGTGATGGGATCTGCCTCACCTCCTGGCCAACAAGCTGCTTTCCCCCATTCAGCTTCCCAGCAGTAGATACCTTCTGGATCTTTCCTAATTGCACTTCACTCTGCTTGCCTTGGCTGGCCGACTGCTTTACTGTGACCTTCTTACATACGACCACGGCTTTTCCTTCTTCCTTTACTTTACTCACTTTCACAACTTCATCTTTCTTGTTGCTGCTGCTGCTGCTATTTCCATTCGGAGCTTTCTTCTCCTCAGAAGTCACTTTGGGATTTCCATCCACATTAGAAAGAGCTTGGGAGTTTCCTCCCAGTGTAGGCCTGGAAGCCTGGGCCTTGCTTGGAGAGCTTACCCGCCCAGGGAGGCCCCTCCCCGGGCTTGCTCCAGACATCAGGAGAACCACTGACACACGTCCTCACAGCTAGGAGGCAGTATTATAGTAGTTATATTCTTGTACATAGGGGCAGTATTATAGTAGTTATATTCTTGTACATAGGAGCAGTATTATAGTAGTTATATTCTTGTACATAGGGAGCAGTATTATAGTAGTTATATTCTTGTACATAGGAGCAGTATTATAGTAGTTATATTCTTGTTCATAGGAGCAGTATTATAGTAGTTATATTCTTGTACATAGGGGCAGTATTATAGTAGTTATATTCTTGTACATAGGGTGCAGTATTATAGTAGTTATATTCTTGTACATAGGAGCAGTATTATAGTAGTTATATTCTTGTATATAGTGGGCAGTATTATAGTAGTTATATTCTTGTACATAGGGGCAGTATTATAGTAGTTATATTCTTGTACATAGGGGCATTATTATAGTAGTTATATTCTTGTACATAGGGGTAGTATTACAGTAGTTATATTCTTGTACATAGGAACAGTATTATAGTAGTTATATTCTTGCACATAGGGGCAGTATTATAGTAGTAATATTCTTGTACATAGGTGGCAGTATTATAGTAGTTATATTCTTGTACATAGGGGCAGTACTATAGTAGTTATATTCTTATACATAGGAGCAGTATTATAGTAGTTATATTCTTGTACATAGGAGCAGTATTATAGAAGTTATATTTTTGTACATAGGAGCAGTATTATAGTAGTTATATTCTTGTACAAAGGGGGCAGTATTATAGTACTTATATTCTTGCACATAGTGGGCAGTATTATAGTACTTATATTCTTGTACATAGGGGCAGTATTACAGTAGTTATATTCTTGTACATAGGAACAGTATTATAGTACTAATATTCTTGTACATAGGGGCAGTATTAAAGTAGTTATATTCTTGTACATGAGGCAGTATTATAGTACTTATATTCTTGCACATAGTGGGCAGTATTATAGTAGTTATATTCTTGAGCATAGGAGGCAGTATTATAGTAGTTATATTCTTGTACATAGGGGGCAGCATAATAGTAATTATATTCTTGTACATAGGGGCAGTCTTATAATAGTTATATTCTTGTACATAGGAACAGTATTATAGTAGTTATATTCTTGTACATAGGGGGCAGTATTATAGTAGTTATATTCTTGCACATAAGGGCAGTATTAAATTAGTTATATTCTTGTACATAGGGGCAATATTATAGTAGTTATATTCTTGTACATAGGAACAGTATTATAGTAATTATATTCTTGTACGTAGGGGCAGTGTTATATTAGTTATATTCTTGTACATAGGGGCAGTATTATAGTAGTTATATTCTTTGACATAGGGGCAGTACTATAGTAGTTATATTCTTGTACATAGGGAGCAGTATTATAGTAGTTATAGTCTTGTACATAGGGGCAGTATTAAAGTAGTTATATTCTTGTACATAGGGGCAGTATTATAGTAGTTATATTCTTGTACATACAGGCAGTATTATAGTAGTTATATTCTTGTATATAGGAGCAGTATTATAGTAGCTATATTCTTGTACATAGGAGCAGTATTATAATAGTTATATTCTTGTACATAGGGGCAATATTATAGTAGTTATATTCTTGTACATAGGGGCAGTATGATAGTAGTTATATTCTTGTTCATAGGGGCAGTATTATAGTAGTTATATTCTTGTTCATAGAAGCAGTATTATAGCTGTTATATTCTTGTACATAGGGGGCAGTATTATAGTAGTTATATTCTTGCACAAAGGGGCAGTATTAAAGTAGTTAAATTCTTGAGCATAGGAGGCAGTATTATAATAGTTATATTCTTCTACATAGGGTCAGTATTATAGTAGTAATTTTCTTTTACATCGGGGCAGTATTATAGTAGTTATATTCTTGTACATAGGGGGCATTATTAATTGTAGGTATATTCTTGTACATAGGGGCAGTATTATAGTAGTTATATTCTTTACTTGGGGCAGAATTATAGTAGATGTATTCTCGGAAATAGAGGCAGTATTATAGTAGCTATATTTTTATACATAGGGGCATTATTATAGTAGTTATATTCTTGCACATAGGGGGCAGTATTATAGTAGGTATATTCTTGTACATAGGAGCAGCATTATAGTGGTTATATTCTTGTACCTAGGGGCAGTATTATAGTAGTTATATTCTTGCACATAGGGGGCAGCATTATAGTACTTACATTCTTGTACTTTGTGGCAGTATTATAGTAGTTATATTCTTGTACATGGGGGCAGTATTATAGTAGATATATTCTTGTACATAGAGGCAGTATTATAGTTGTTATATTCTTGTATATAGGGGGCAGTATTATAGTTCTTATATTCTTGTACATAGTAACAGTATTATAGTAATTATATTCTTGTACGTAGGGGCAGTGTTATATTAGTTATATTCTTGTACATAGGGGCAGTATTATAGTAGTTATATTCTTTGACATAGGGGCAGTACTATAGTAGTTATATTCTTGTACATAGGGAGCAGTATTATAGTAGTTATAGTCTTGTTCATAGGGGCAGTATTATAGTAGTTATATTCTTGCACATAGGGGGCAGTATTATAGTAATATTCTTGAACATAGGAGGCAGTATTATAGTAGTTATATTCTTGTACATAGGAGCAGTATTATAGTAGTTATATTCTTGTACATAGGAGCAGTATTATAGTAGTTATATTCTTGCACATAGGGGGCAGTATTATAGTAGTTATATTCTTGAGCATAAGAGGCAGTATTATAGTAGTTATATTCTTGTACATAGGAGCAGTATTATTAGTTATATTCTTGTACATAGGGGCAGTATTATAGTAGTTATATTCTTGTACATAGGGGCAGTATTACAGTAGTTATATTCTTGTACATAGGAACAGTATTATAGTAGTTATATTCTTGTGCATAGGGGCAGTATTATAGTAGTTATATTCTTGTACATAGGAGCAGTATTATAGTAGTTATATTCTTGTACAGATGGGCAGTATTATAGTAGTTATATTCTTGTACATAGGGGCAATATTATAGTAGTTATATTCTTGTACATAGGGGCAGTATTATAGTAGTTATATTCTTGTACATAGGGGCAGTATTATAGTAGTTATATTCTTGTTCATAGGGGGCAGTATTATAGTAGTTATATTCTTGCACATAGGGGCAGTATTAAAGTAGTTATATTCTTGTACATAGGGGCAGTATTATAGTAGTTATGTTCTTGTACATACGGGCAGTATTATAGTAGTCATATTCTTGTACATAGGGGCAGTATTTTAGTAGTTATATTCTTGTACATATGAGCAGTATTATATTAGTTATATTCCTGTATACAGGGAGTAGTATCATAGTTGTTATATTCTTGTACTTTGAGGAGGTATTATAGTAGTTATATTTTTGTACATTGGGGCAGTATTATAATAGTTATATCCATATACACTGACAAGCAAAAGGGTAACAATGTTTTGAACTTTTGACTCCATATCTCACCATCCACCACTGCTACGAACGTGAGACTACTATCATTTTATAGACAATATATTGGCTTTCTCTTACATAAATTTGACTTTCAAATATTTTGCACATGATTATTTATGCAGATTCTTGTCATGTCACTGTATTGTTACTGTTTTGCTCCTGGTGGTGGATAAATAATTTTTTTCCTGAATGCTACAAAATACAACATTTTCTCCCATTCCCTAATAGCTTACTGTGTTATTAGGTTGGTTCCCAAGTGAAAGGTCAGTGGTTCGAATTGTGGAGCAGCCATAAGACAATTTCCAAGAAAACAGAGAATTTCATCATATAGATCATCGGTAGCGGTCTCTCTGCCAAGAAAATTGACAAACTGCATCATGTGAGCGCCATGACAGTTGGAAGAATACGAAATGAAGTCTCTCCATCCCTTCAAAAGCCAGTAGGTGGACTTCCAGGCAAAATAATCGGAGTCAACAAGTTGGCTCATCACAAGGTCTATCAGTTCTGGTGTGACAAACATGGCAGTGGAGGTGGCTCGTATGCTTCATGATAGTGAGATAACAGACGTCCATGCAAGCAGCATGCAACGCACGTTACACAAGTCTGGAATGGTGGCCCGAAAAAAGGTGAAGAATTCTATAGCGTCATAAGCTTCGGCTCGAGTTTGCAAAAAAGTACAAAAAGTGGACAGTAGAAGATTGGAAACGGGGGATTTGGAGCAATGAGACAAAGTTAATAGACTAGGCTCTGATGGGCGCGAATGGGTCTGGAAGAAAAAAGTAAAAAAAGGGGCTAACTGATCGGGAAATTTTTAGAACTGTCAAGTTTGGTGGAGGAAGCCTGATGATATGGGGTTGTTTCACCGCCAAGGGCTTTGGATACTTGACCAGGATTGATGGTGGTTGCAATGCTAAGCTATATGTGAGTATCTTACAAGATGAGTTACTTCGTACACTCGAGTACTATGAGTATGAAAAGGACGACATAGTGTTCCAGCAGGACAACAACATATTTCAAGATTTGTGAAGAAATGGTTCAATGACAATGAAGTAGAAGTGTTGGATTGGCCCCCACAGTCCCGAGGCCTCAACCCAATCCAACACTTGTAGGTAGAGGTGAAGAAAAAGCTGTTTACATACCCAAGTGAGGCGACCAGTATGCATCAACTATAGGTGCGTGTATAAGAGACCTGGGATGAGATTTCAGTCGAGACATGCTTAAGTCTGATCGAGAGAATGCCCAGAAGGATTCAGACAGTGCTGAAAGCCAAAAGTGGATTTACAAAATACTAACAAAATAATAAAAGTTACAATTTCGATTTTTAGGAGCAAAACAGTAACAATGCAGTGACATGACAAGAATCTGCATAACTAATCATATGCTAAATAGCTACAAGTCAAATTTATATATGCGATTGCAAAGATGATTGCTTATAAAATTATGGTAGTCTCACCTTCAAAGCAGTAGTGAATGGTGAGATATGGAGGCCGAAAGTCAAAAGTTCAAAACATTGTTACCCTTTTGCTCATCACTGTATATAAAGTCATTACTTTACTAGTAATATATTTAGGCAGTGTTTTTCATCATGAGAACACCAGGCCGAATGTTGCTCATGCTACTAAGAGCATCCTGCATGGCCTATTATGCTACCATGGCCTGTAGCGTCTCTGGACTTGTCTCCCATTGAGCACATTTGGACAGTTTCATAGGGTGCTGCCTGCATCGGATCTTGATGACTTGCTGAAGTGCATTCAGCTGCAGAACATTCCTCAGATGACCATTAATAACCTTACTGATAGCCGTAAGTGCTGGGATTTCAGCATGTGGAGATTATACTTCCAGACTAAATAAATTGAGATGTTTTTAAATTTTCTTTCCATTTTTTCACTATTTGCACATCATTAACATGTCTGCCCAAAATTCCATGGCCTACAGTAGTGTGAAAAAGTGTTTGCCCTCTACTGATTTCTTATTCTTTTGCATGTTAGTCACACTATAATGTTTCAGATCACAAAAGAAATGTAAATATTAAACAAAGATAACACAAGTAACCACAAAATGCAGTTTTTAAATGAAGGTCTTTATTATTATGGGAAAAATAAATCCAAATCTACAGGGCCCTGTGTGAAAAAGCGATTGCCCCCTAAACCTAATAACTGGTTGAGCCCTTAGGAGGAACAACTGCAATAAAGCATTTGTGATAACTGGCAATGAGTCTTTTACAACGCTCTGGAGGAATTTTGGCTGCTCATCTTTGCAGAATTGTTGTAATTCAGCCACATTGGAGGGTTTCTGAGCATGAACCGCCTTTTTAAGGTCATGCCACAGCATCTCAATCGGATTAAGGTCAGGACTTTGACTAGGCCACTCCAAAGTCTTAATTTTGTTTTTCTTCAGCCATTCAGAGGTGGACTTGTTGGTGTGTTTTGGATCATTGTCCTGCTGCATAACCCAAGTGCGTTTCAGCTTGAGGTCACGAACAGATGGCCGAACATTCTCCTTCAGGATTTTTTGGTAGACAGCAGAATTCATGGTTTCATTATGACGCGCCCCCTGGGCCTGTGCTGTGCAGGGGATACCCGGAGCAGGATCGCTGGGGGTTGTAGTCCTCCGTGGCTGTGACCCGGTCCGTGCCCAGGGTGGTCAAACCAGTGGCAGTCTTAATGTATAGCAAATGTCCGACTACGCCACCCGTGGATTGCGGTCAGTGGGGACCGCCGCTGCACTGCAGACCGCTGTGGCTGATGTAGTTTGCACAGCCGAGTATGGGATAACTCCCCACGGGAGAAGTATTGCCTCAGGGCAGCTAGTGTGGATGATGGGAGTGATGGTGTGAGCGTCCCAGTACTGATGGTGCTGGTGCAGCGATGAAACACAGAGACGTGTGGTGCAGTTCAGGGTCTTTACTGATGGAATAACGCAGACCCTCCTGGGAGTACTGGTTAGCAGTAGGGGCCTGGTCAGTCTGTAAGCAAGTAGGATCTCCCCTGGCCAGGTGGAGTTGTAGGCCTCCCCGACTATCTGCACTCTTTCCTGGCTACCTTGCTCTATGCGGGTAGAAGTAGACCACGTCCCTGAGTATACCGTGTGGTGCTCACCCGTATGGCCGGTGACTTGGGGCCTTCCGTTAGCCTCCTCTTCACGATGGCGGTGCTGGTCCCTTGCTTGTGACCGTGCCTCCGGGCTTCTATGGCCAGAGGACATGGAATCCCCTGCCGGTTGGATTCTGCTGCTGGACCTGGATGTCCCCACAGCCTCGGACTCCGTGTCTGGGTTTAGTGTCTTCAGCCAAGGCGAGCTATCTAGCTTCCAGCCTCTGGCACTCGCTCCTGCTCCTACAGAGCTCCTGGTTCTTACTTTCCCTCTCCAGGCTCTGACTCTCAGACTCTGTCTGCTCTGCTTGTTCTGCAGGCTCTGTCTCTGTCTGACCTAATCCCGCCCCAGACCCAGTTTATAAGGGCAGATTCCTCCCCTCCCAGGTCTGGGCGGGCAGTGTTGCATGCTTAGGGCTCCTGACCAGAGAAACCTCCCACTTGCTCTCAGACATAATATTTCTATTACTGTTGCAACCAGACCCCTGGGGTGCCACAATTACCACAGGAAGTCTTCCAAATCCTGAAGCGGCAAAACAGCCCCAGACCATCACACTACCGCCATAATTTACAGTTGGTATGATGTTCATTTTCTTATATAGGGAAAATATATATTCTTGTACCGTGTTAGCCAGTAGATAGAAAAATATTTAGATTTGAGAGTCCTCAGTGGTTGATACCTTTTAATGGATAACTGAAAAGATGGCAACAAATTGCAAGCTTTCGAGACTACGCAGGTCTCTTTATCAGGCTAGTATACCACAAAATCTGAAGAGTCACATATTTATACACAATAAGACACACAAAAAATGCAATAGGTAAGAGGTGATGAAAAGCAGAGTTTTTATGGAAGTGATAAACAGTTCTGGCTATAAATATTTTAGCAGTTAATAGATAAGGAGTGTGAAGGTTTTATTGTCCTGTGACTAGGTCCAGTGTTATGATGGCCTCACAAGTCTGAGGAGCACATTCCTTAGTTGATAGGTCACCTCAAATGGACCGATGAACCGAGGGCCCAGCTTGTAGGAGGGTATCTTGAGCCGCACATGTCCGCCGACATCAGCGGTCGCGTGACCCGTCACATGACTAAATAACGTCATGGCAGGTCCTTTTAGACCATCGCTAGCTGCCGGAGAGCCAGGACGCATCGCTATGGAGACCGGGGCCATCAGAAGGTGAGTATAATGTATTTTTTTATTTTAAATTCTTTTTTTTTTACAGGTACTATGGTACCCGGGTCTGGATGAGAGTCTCCTCTTCTCCAGACCCGGGTACCATCTGCACATTGAATCGCTTAATATCCTCATGTGCACATGTAGTCATGCAGATATTAAGCAATTCAATGCAAGTCAATGGCAGCGAAAAATTGGTCGTGCTGCATTTTTTTCCGCAATGATAATCCGCAGCGGAAATTTCCGCAGCATGTGCACAGCACATGCAGATTATCATTGGGGAACATGGGAGACCTTCTACCAAGCGTTTTTTAAGCATTTCTGCGGATTTGCCACTGCGGAAAGGCGTAAGAAACGCATCGTGAGCACACAGCCTAAGAAATCAGGAAGGGGGCAAACACTTTTTCACATCACTGTATCCTTCTTGTTACAATTTTAATGTTGAGGATAAGGATTAGAGATAAGCAAATCTCTTGTCATTTGAATTTTCAAACTTAGTTGAATTTTGCAAAAAAATTTGACTTGCATTAAATAGATTCGCCAAAAGTTGCAAGTACTGTAAATTGCTCTCAAAAAACGTGTGTAACACTCTAGGGACTCATAGGACTATATGGAACCTCTTTTAAGCTGTTTAAAGCGAACACAGCCTAGTAATATCAAAGTGACCTAAACATATATGGGTATGGGTAACTGGACGGTAGCTGTTTTACATTGTGGTGCTGTCATACACTATCTGTATAGTGTCTTAAGTGTTTTATGGCTTTCCCTCCCTTTTCCTCTGGCTAAGCTGTGTCGCACTATCGCTATCCAGATTCCCCACAATGCTTCACAGTAGGAATCCCTGAGTCACTACCATGCTTCCACACATGCATCATCAAAACACCTTCATGCTTCATGGGCAACACTGAGCCACCGCCATGCTTCACCATAGGCATCACTGAACCACTGCCATTCTTCACCTTAGGCATCACCGAGCCTCTACCATGCTTCACCATAAGTATCTCAGAGGCACTGTCATTCTTCACCTTAATCATCACTAAGCCACCACCATGCTTCACTGTAAGTATCAGAGAGCCACTGCCTTGTTTCACCGGTATCACTGAGCCACTGCCATACTTCACTTAAGGCATCAATGAGCCTCCACCATGCTTTACTGTAGGCATCACCAAAACACCACCATGCTTCATTTGTAGCCATCATTAAGCCACTACCATGCTTCACTTTAGTCAGGGTGTTCTTTTCAGCATTTGCTTCATGCTACCTCCTCCAAACATACTGCTGATCCATAAGCCCCAAAAGTTCAAGTTTTGCTTTGTTGCTCCACAGAGTACAGTTTCAGAATTTCTGTGACTAATTTATATGGTTTTCAGCATATGGGAGGTGACTTTTATCTTGCTTTTGGGTCAGAAGTTTGTGCCACCTCACTGTGCATGCTAAAACCAAAGTATTGGCAGCCGCCAGAACTTGCTGCAGATCTTCTGCAGTCACTTGAGATTTTCTGATCACCTGCCTCCTCAGGAATATGGTTGCAGCCGGTAACAGCTTCTTCTGTCGAGGAAGTGAATGTGGTTTTCCTGTAACCCTGAAATTGTGAACATTACTTCCAACTTTATTTCTAGGAACATTCACTGCCTTTGAGTATTTTATTTCCTTTACCTTGTTTGTGCAGCCAATGATCTCTCTTTTAACTTTTTGGGCAAGTCTCTTAACAACCCAAGAATATTAGTGATCTGGAGACCATTGCCCATGTGGAATTGGACTCTGTGAGAAACCGGTATCTGGTAATGCATCGAATTTGCAGCAGGTCATAACAGCCAGAGGAGCTCTACAAAGTACTAAAGACGCTTGTCATGAAGGGGTAAATAATTCTGAGACTGTATCAGTAAAAGTGACATTTTGTGGTTAATTTGGAGAAACCTTTTGTGTTCAGCAATTTATATTGTTCTTGTCTTGTTTATTGCAAACAGCAAAATGTTTGCTAATAAATGAAATGTGTAATGGAAGGGTTGATAATTTTGATTGTAACTGTTTCTATGTATAATTAAAATATAATAATATACTAAGTCTTGTATTTACACATAATAAACCAGTCTGAGACTTTTCTTTGTTGTTCCGACACTTCCAACAAAAACATTTTAAAGTGTTTTATATAATCACTTTCAGGAATGAACAAGTGTAAATATGTTGAATAAATTGCTTATTTTAATGACGTATATTAAATTAGTTTTTTATTATGTTATTCTAAAGTATCATAATTTGGTAGTATACTATGTATTCCTTCTATGTATCATAAGTATGTGCGCATTTTTCATATTATTTCAATGTTTAGCACTTTTGACTTGCAGCACAAGTGTCCTGAGTTCTAATGTGACTAAGAGTTATATCTGCATGAAGATTGTATGTTCTTTCCGCGTTTACATTGATTTTTCCCATCTAATCCGGTTACCTCCACTTCTCCAAAAGTATAGCGGTTAACCTCTGGCTTACGCAGCTATTTTTCCTATTTACATTTGCATTTCTTCTTCCCCTTCTTCTTTTATTTTTTGGTTGAAATTGCCTTATGGGGTTGTAAAGATCTGAGGTTGTGGGTTGTAAGTAATCACCGAGGCAGGTTAACGATGCAACAATATTTTATTGATCACAGCCATAAAGCAGTTCCAGGTAAATGGCCAAAATACAGTTCTCTCAGTCCTCAAGTGCCCAATCTGGGTTCAGTAGTTCCACTGGCTTTGTGTAAGGCCAAACTCACTGTCTCCCAACTTTTGGTTGGCCCACAGATTTCGTATCTCCAGCCAGTATAGTCTGTAGCCACAGTCTATGATCGTCTAGATGGGAGATAAAACGATGAAAGCACAGGTATCCAGTAGCAGCAGTCCTTTTAAAAAAGTTTAAATCCAAACAACATAATCGATCATAGTAACATGTTTATCAATCCATCCTTCCAAGTCCACGGTCTCCATCCTCTTCCTTCAATCCTTCCACACCACTCTTCACTAAAGCATGTCTCTGTTTTCCTCCCTGGGGTCAGCCCCCTCCAAAAGGTCAGAAGTGATGACACCCCCCCCTTTAAGCATTTACTTTAACATGAGATTGCATGTAAGACCTCCTGTGGTGACAGCTCCTCTGTGTCCACTCTTTCCATCTACATAAAGGGTCCCTTGGCTGAAATAACAATGGTCCAATGCCCCTGAGATAAGGTCACTGAATGGAATGGATACATGAGATTGAACTGATGAGCAAACAAATCACTAACAAAACACAGCAAGTAAATTTCTAACAAAATGCAAAAATAAGATCGATGAAAATGGGTGCTCAGTGCTGGAAAAGTATTTAGTAAGTGGCCAGGTCCTCACACTCCTACCCCACTTTATCAGCACAGACACAAATGTAAGAGGTCTCGCCTTTATGAGAACGAAATTTTGTATCATCCAGTTTCCTCAAAGCATATTCCATGTCGGCCTTGTGAATATACTCCACAGTCCCCATTCCACTCTGGTATACATCAGTATAATAGACATTACCAGCTTTTCTCATATGATCTTTCAGATCCTGCCAACTTCCCGATGGGGGAAGCCCTGAGACGAGAACTCTGTATTTAGTTAGCTGGTTCAGGGGTCTGTCCCTTCTGCGGGGTCCTCCATATCCCTCCCCTGATCCTCGGTTTGTCCTGGGAAACTCCCCACGTGACCAATGAGAACCAAACTTGGATCCATTGCGACCAACCCCAGAGTGCTGACACCCAGTTTGGGGGATGGTCACTTGGCGGTGTGGTAAAAGGAGCACTGGGGGGACAGTATCTGGGCTGACCAGAGAGATGGTAGATCCAGTGTCCCGAAGTCCCTGGGCCTCCTCCCTGATGTAATTAACTCCTTTAGATTACATTCCTTCATTGTGACAGTCATTGCATTTTGTGTGTTACTCACCGCTGACTTGTTGATATTGCTCCTTTCCCTATTGGCTGATGCAGTGTGAATTGGTCCTTGGCTTCCGGTTATGACATTGACCCAGTGGCACACCAATCCTGCTCCCAGATTGTTTCCCAGCAACACATCTACTGGTAGGTGCCGCACTACTCCTACCTCCAACATTCCATGACTGTGACCCCAGTCTAAATGTAGTCGGGCCCCCCGAATGTTCAATGTTTCTCCTCCGGCTATATTGACTAACATAGAGCTGCCGGGGACAATACATTGGTCCAGTACTAAATGGTCTTTTATCAATGTGACCGAGGCTCCGGAGTCACGGAGCCCCACAGCCTCCACGCCCTCTACCCAGACCGGCTGCAGGTGCTGGTTAATAGACTCTGAGGTGTCCCATCTAGTCCGGGACACTTCTCTTGTACCACATATGCCTCTTCTTCTTCCGGTCGGGGTAGTGGGATCCTCTCTCCCTCAGCATTCCAGCCCCATTGCAGCACAGGGTTCACAGGTTGGGGATGCAGATGATGTGGCCTAGAATGTTTCTGACATTCCATGGCAAACTCTCCCATGCGTCCACAGTTATGGCAGTTAAGCCCTCATCACCCTGACATTGGCCGTACTTGGGGGCTTGGGAAACATCCCCCTCTTTGTGAAGTCCAAAATGCCTGCAGTGCCTCATCTCAGTGGTCCATGGGTCTCACTGGTATCTGTGTAAGCCCTGGTTCCCGACTCAATGGGGCTGTATTTCCACGTTGCCCGGGTCGATTGGCAGACCAATCATCAGCCAATCTGGCAGCCTCATCCAGGCTGAGTGGCTTTCTATCTGCCACCCATTCTTTTAAATTACCTGGGAGCTTTGACATAAATTGTTCCAGCATGATTATGTCCATTACATGTTCTGCTTCCCGAGCCCCTAGTCCTTCTATCCACCGAGTGCATGCCGTACGTAGCGTGTTGACAAACTCCCGATGTGTGCGTGCAGTGGGCTTGTCAGTCTCCCGAAACTTCCTCCGGTAGGTTTCCGGCGTGACTGCATACCTCTCTAGTAATGCACTGCGAATGGTAGAGTAACATCTCTGATCCACAGAAGACAAGTTATTAAAAGCTTCTCTTGCTCTTCCGGTCAGGCCAATGCTCAATAATCTGGGCCAGTCACCGATTGACACCTCATGCGGCATACAGAGGTTCTCAAATAACCGGAGATGTTCATCAATATTTGAGGTGTCCTCATTAAACTGTGGTATATCTCGGTACCTTAAAGATGTGGGCCCCTCTCTTCTGTTATCCATTGTCCTCTGCACTGGGGCGGGTGGGGGTATTGCTACATGCACACCCAGATATTTGCTTAACACTGCTGCCTGCTCCATCTCTGTGGCCCGCTCTCCTAGTGCATCCAGCAGCCGCCTCAACTCAGTTGATTGATCCTCTGCCATCTGGATGACATCCCTGTCCTGTGGTCCCTCCACGGAGATGCCCTCCTCCTTGTCTGAACTGACCTCCTCCTGTGGCTGTTCACGGTTCCATTCATCCAAGCGTTGTATTAGGGTCGCACGGTTATCCTCTGGCAACCCCTCTAGCTCTCTCCCAGAGTAAAGGGCTCTCAGCTCCTCCTTCTTGAGCCTTTTGTAGATGGAGTCTGCCATCTCTTCTGCCAAGTCACCGCTCAGTAACTTTCCCTGGTATACTGTCCAGAGATAGGCTATCCCACCGCTGCCACCACTTGTAAAGATCTGAGGTTGTGGGTTGTAAGTAATCACCGAGGCAGGTTAACGATGCAACAATATTTTATTGATCACAGTCATAAAGCAGTTCCAGGTAAATGGCCAAAATACAGTTCTCTCAGTCCTCAAGTTCCCAATCTGGGTTCAGTAGTTCCACTGGCTTTGTATAAGGCCATACTCATAGTCTCCCAACTTTTGGTTGGCCCACAGATTTCGTATCTCCAGCCAGTATAGTCTGTAGCCACAGTCTATGATCCTCTAGACGGGAGATAAAACGATGAAAGCACAGGTATCCAGTAGCAGCAGTCCTTTTAAAAAAGTTTAAATCCAAACAACATAATCGATCATAGTAACATGTTTATCAATCCATCCTTCCAAGTCCACGGTCTCCATCCTCTTCCTTCAATCCTTCCACACCACTCTTCACTAAAGCATGTCTCTGTTTTCCTCCCTGGGGTCAGCCCCCTCCAAAGGTCAGAAGTGATAACACCCTCCCCCTTAAACATTTACTTTAACATGAGACTGCATGTAAGACCTCCTGTGGTGACAGCTCCTCTGTGTCCACTCTTTCCATCTACATAAAGGGTCCCTTGGCTGAAAGAACAATGGTCCAATGCCCCTGAGATAAGGTCACTGAATGGAATGGATACGTGAGATTGAACTGATGAGCAAACAAATCACTAATAAAACACAGCAAGCAAATTTCTAACAAAATATAAAAATAAGATCGATGAAAATGGGTGCTCAGTGCTGGAAAAGTATTTAGTAAGTGGCCAGGTCCTCACAGGGGTCTTATTTGTTTGCTCGGAGAGTTGTAGATTTGAATGACAGCATTAATTTCACCATATAATGTACTGAAAAACAAGTGACATGAAGTGGTGAAGCCCTTCTCTAACCCTGGTCTGTCCCTGCTTGACCATGGAGGTTGGCACCCTAAGATAATGCAATGGTGCCCCCACTCGACAGCGGCTTACCCTGAATGTTCTTAGCAGCTTCTGGGATCGCTAGAGTAACGGTTTCCTAAGGAATAAAGGATTCACACACAATGAAACTGCAACCAACACAAACTACAGAAAAGTGAATGAATCCAACAAAGTCAATCACCAGCAGGAAACACCAGTACGGGAAGATATTTAAAGCTGCACCCGAAAGGTGATAGGACAGACAAACAGAGTAAATGAAAAATCCCTGTTACCCAAAACCAACAGAAACAAAGATAACAGAACAAAAATGCCCCAAAGAAAAGGTGAAACTTCTGATGCACACCAGAGCGGTGTTTTGTTTGTACGGACTATTTTGGACAACCCAGCTGTGTTCAAAGCTGCCTTCACTGTGTGAGTTATTGAACAATAAAAACTTTAAGTTGAATATTGTTGGGTTACTGCCTGTTAAATCGCACTGTGTGAACACCGCCGTACTACACATTATAGCCTTTTACGTCCCTTGCGTGAGGAAAGAGCATTATAAATGTGTGCAGCTGTTACTTTGTTGTTGACATCATGATATTTTTTATAATTATCCTTATTTTTACATTTCATTACATTTACATTTACATTTCATTATGTAGTGTAAGGCAGCGCTAGTCATCATAATGGGGAATACTCGCTTTGCTGCGACAATCAATGCACACGTGCAATGTCTTTCTGTTTTTAAACAATGCTCAGCAGTTTATTACTTCATAAACCACAGTTCATACAGTTCATCTTAGTCCGCCACCGGCATGTTTACACACTTAACATCCGGGAGTCTCTCAAGTAGCAGACAGGCCCAAGTGGCCCAAGTAACAGCCTTCAGCAAGGTAATAAAATAGCAATGTCCATATTAATGTCCATATAACACAGGGTATTACCTTTGCCGGGTTTAGCTGTCTCAGTCCATTACTCCGCCACCACTGTGGCTTTGCGGCTTCCCAGGTGGGGGTCTCCAGCTGTCGTTCCCTCAAAGGCCACTGACATCCACACAAGATCCAGGCTCTGCCTTTCAGGACTCTTCCTCAAGCCTCTGCCTTCCAAGGTATATGGTCAGGTAAAACACATCCTAGACCATTACCGTAATGCAAGCACGTCGCTGCATTACATATCCCCCCCCCCCTCTGTTCAAACTTGTGGGGTTGAACACATAATATACACAATCACCTCATATCCCACAGCTCATACCCAGACCATGTACTTGTCAATTGCTCTGTTCAGCCCCTGGAATATTAGTCAATGACATTAGCCCATTCCTTAGGGACCTACCATTTGTCACTGTCACTGACTTAGTCGGGTCACCTTTCCGGGTCGTAACCTTGTCAGAGCTCCCCCTGCTCCCAGCGGTCAGTTGTAACCTTGTCCGGTCTCCCCCGCTCCCAGCGGTCAGTCATACAGCGGTGTGACTCACATGCCCTGGTATCTAAGGTCCGGTTCGACTCTACTGTCCCGTCCTCTATGGGGTCGTTTGTATGGGCTGCTCAAACCTGAGTTACTGGAGGTCTCACTACCTCTAAACCCACGCCCACTACTCTCAGGACATCTTGAAAGGTCCCTAACTCCAGCTGTAGCTGTTATGGTATTTAAGGGGCCCTTTCTCTGTCGGGTCTCACTATTTCTAGACGGCTGCAATCACAAATTCTTTGGTGTTATTCTCTCCATTTAATTTGTCTTCAATGAAAAAAACACAAAAAGAATTGTCCTAAAGCCAAATTGGATATAATTCCACACCAAACCTAAAAAAGGGGGTGGACAAAAGTATTGGCACCGTTTGAAAAATCATGTGATGCTTCTCTAATTCGTGTAATTAACAGCACCTGTAACTTACCTGTGGCACCTAACAGGTGTTGGCAATAACTAAATCACACTAGCAGCCAGTTAACATGGATTAAAGTTGACTCAACCTCTGTCCTGTGTCCTTGTGTGTACCACATTGAGCATGAAGAAAAGAAAGAAGACCAAAGAACTGTCTGAGGACTTGAGAAACCAAATTGTGAGGAAGCATGAGCAATCTCAAGCCTACAAGTCCATCTCCAAAGACCTGAATGTTCCTGTGTCTTCCGTGCGCAGTGGTCATCAAGAAGTTTAAAGCCCATAGCACTGTGGCTAACCTGCCTAGATGTGGACGGAAAAGAAAAATTGACGAGAGATTTCAACGCAAGATTGTGCGGATGGTGGATAAAGAACCTCAACTAACATCCAAACAAGTTCAAGCTGCCCTGCAGTCCGAGGGTACAACAGTGTCAACCCGTACTATCCGTCGTCGTCTGAATGAAAAGGGACTGTATGGTAGGATACCCAGGAAGACCCCACTTCTTACCCCGAGACATAAAAAAGCCAGGCTGGAGTTTGCCAAAACTTACCTGAGAAAGCCTAAAACGTTTTGGAAGAATGTTCTCTGGTCAGATGAGACAAAAGTAGAGATTTTTGGGAAAAAGCATCAACACAGAGTGTACAAGAAAAAAAAAAGAGGCATGCAAAGAAAAGAACACGGTCCCTACAGTCAAACATGGCGGAGGTTCCCTGATGTTTTGGGGTTGCTTTGCTGCCTCTGGCACTGGACTGCTTGACCGTGTGCATGGCATTATGAAGTCTGAAGACTACCAACAAATTTTGCAGCATAATGTAGGGCCCAGTGTGAGAAAGCTGGGTCTCCCTTAGAGGTCATGGGTCTTCCAGCAGGACAATGACCCAAAACACACTTCCAAAAGCACTGTAAAATGGTTTTTGAGAAAGCACTGGAGACTTCTAAGGTGGCCAGCAATGAGTCCAGACCTAAATCCCATAGAACACCTGTGGAGAGATCTCAAAATGGCAGTTGGGAGAAGACACCCTTCAAATATCAGGGACCTGGAGCAGTTTTCCAAAGAAGAATGGTCTACAATTCCAGCAGAGCATTGTAAGAAACTCATTGATGGTTACCGGAAGCGGTTGTTCGCAGTTATTTTGGCTAAAGGTTGTGCAACCAAGTATTAGGCTGAGGGTGCCAATACTTTTGTCCGGCCCTTTTTTGGAGTTTTGTGTGAAATGATCAATGATTTGATTTTTGCTTCATTCTCTTTTGTATTTTTTCCTTGCAAGCAAATTAAATGAAGAGAATAATACTAAAGAATTTGTGATTGCAATCATTTTCAGGAAGAAACTGAGTATTATCTGACAGAATTGCAGGGGTGCCAATACTTTTGGCCAGCACTGTAGGTCACTCGGTACTCAATCAGCATGCGTATATATTCTAGGCTTTCTTCTGTTCCTACAGCGGAGAAGGACACCATGCCGTCTTCGTCTGGTATCCAGTCCTGATGATCACGTGGACTGCTTACTTTCACCACACCAGACTTCTAGACCATCATCTGCATGGCTCGACCGCTTCTCCCAATGAGCTTTCTCACCAGAACATGAGGCACCCGGATGACCTCTTCACGCATACTGTGAGCTTTCCTCATCAGCTCCAGTTGTCTAACGGCTTGTTCCGTCTTCAACCGGAGAAACCGCTTCATGCGAATACATCGCCAATGCATATCACTTAGGACGCCACCCTCTTCACTGTGACTTCGGTCATGGACAGAACCACCAGCTGTTTAGCTTCGGAGGTCAAGTACACCTTACAGGCTCCCACAGCCTTCTTAAACTCTTCATGCATGGACTCACGGGTGCATTCTTCCCTCAAATCCTCAGGTACATCTATGAGGCATTTGTACCAAGACGTTTCGGACTCACCAGTAGTTTCCAGACGATCAACCAGCTCAGGGTTCAGGGACAACTGACTTTCAGCTTCTTCCCCCTGTATGCTTACCCTGAGCTGACTCACAGCTACAAATTCACAAATTTTCATCTTGACCACTTCCACTTCATATTTATCTTCTGTTACCCTGCTTTTAGCTCTCCTCAGGTCCACCTTCTCATGGTATAAGGGAGTGAGTACAACGTGTTTGCCCTTTTCCTTCTCCAAGGAGGCCTCGCTCACCGAGTGATACTTTGTCAGGCGACTTTTGAGCCCGGAAACCTCTTCCTCTAGTTCCGTCACTCGCCTCTCAGCGGCCCTTCTCTGAAGCTCTTCCTGCTTCAACTGCTCTTTTAACAGTAGAGTTCTCTCAGACCTCTCTTGCTTCAAATGGGCCTGAAGCAATTCCTTGAGCTCCCTGATCTCGGCTCTTACTTCCACTGAATCATCCAAGCTCGCATCACTCGAGGAGGTATCTGCTTCATACCTCCCCTCACCAGCGGCCAACTCCTGGCCCTGGTCTGTGGCTTCTCCGATGGACTCCTCCATCTTTTTCCGCTCAGCTTCCATCTTGCTGACTGTTTCTTTAAGGCACGTCTCTGCCCTCTGGAGAGTTTCACAGGACATCTGTAGCTCCTTCACCTGAGCTTCCAGACCTAGGGTCTTTCCACGGAGATCAACATTCTCCTCACGGGTCTCTTGCAGAGTGGTCTCACCCACTTGGCGCACTTGCTCTGCACCCGCCTTATCCTCCTCTAGTTTTTCTTTTACCTTGAGGAGATCCTCATAATCTCTCTTAAGTTGTTGCAGTTCCATACCGAACTTTTCATCACACTCCTTCTTGGACTCACACAGCTCCTGGTTGAACTGTTCGCGCAATCGTTCTAGGTTTTGTTCACGCCCAGCAACTTCATGCTGCAGCGCCTCTTTGAGGGCAGACAGTTCTAACTGTACCAGGGAGAAGCGATCTTTCATCTCGCATAACTCATCTTCATACACCGCTTTGTCAATCTGTAATTGAAAAACCTCCTCCTTGATTTTACGGCGGTCCTCCTTAATTCCGTAGAACATTTCCTTCCAATGGTTAATTTCCACGTTGCTTCCCTCCATGTCTCGCTGACAGTTCCTCATAACCCGGTATATTTTCTGCTGCTCAGACTCCAGGTTCAGCTGGTCTGAGGACACGTTCCCCAGGTTTTCATATAACTGCTGCACGTCAATCTGACACTGCGGCCTGATAGGCTCCAGCTCTTGGTCATGACTGGCCGCCTCCCCTTTCAGGGCTGTCGGATCCTGACCCGTCAGTCTCAGTACCGTACCGGAGGTTGCTACTGGCAACGTCATCTCCTCTTCTACCTCTAAAGGAGGATCCACACTTGAAGCATAGGCTCACAGTACTATATTCTCTTTATTTTCATTTTCAGGGAGGCCCTTGCGCCGTCGACGACGAGAGGGGGACTCTCTCCCCTTGTCTAGCCCCTCCTGACCGAACTCACTTTTTACTTTCATAGTGTCACAGTCAGCTACGGGGTCTGTGTCACTCCCCATGGTGTTGTGGACTAACAGGTCACCTCCCACTTTGATGTCACCCCCTTCTACTGGAGTTACCCCGTTATCAACGGTCACATTGTCATTTTTAGGAGGTATCAACCCACAACCAGTAACAATTTCCATTTTTTTGCAGTCCACACTCTTGTGAAAATCCGCCCCTTTTTTAGACTCCGCCCCCTTTTTAACAACCACACCGGCAGGGTAATTTTTACACAAAAAATCAGCAGTAGTCTTAGGACTCAGTTCACAACATCTCTTACCACCTCCCCCGGGCACTCTGGGACAACACTGGCGCCCCCGGAGAGTTCATAGAATGGTCCACTGCCGCCATTCCATATGGTGTCCACAGCTCCTGTGGTTCCTGCACCATGTCCAGTTTCATGTCCAGTAGACGTTTCTCATATATGCGGTCCGACTCATCAGACCCATTTGCTGCTCCGTTCACAGCCATCGCGGTGCACTGTTCACACCAGAACTTCACCGCTCTCCCCGGAAAAAATATTCGTGGCCCCGCCGAGCCACCGCAAACCAGGTTTGAGTGCGACAATAATCTTCGCAACCCCGCCGATTTGCAGCCAGATGCTTTTCATTTCGTGAGCCCCGCCGAGCCACAGCAAACCAGGTTTGAGTGCGACGCCAATCTTCGCAACCCCGCCGAGTTGCAGCAAACAACCGGATTTGAGTGCGACGACAATCTTAGCAACCCCGCCGAGTTGTAGCAAGATGCTTTATCCACACTGGTCGTCCTATGCCGTTGCCCCTAGCAACCGGGTTGTCGTTGCCCGCATTCTCGAACCATATGTAAGGCAGCGCTAGTCATCATAATGGGGAATACTCGCTTTGCTGCGACAATCAATGCACACGTGCAATGTCTTTCTGTTTTTAAACAATGCTCAGCAGTTTATTACTTCATAAACCACAGTTCATACAGTTCATCTTAGTCCGCCACCGGCATGTTTACACACTTAACATCCGGGAGTCTCTCAAGTAGCAGACAGGCCCAAGTGGCCCAAGTAACAGCCTTCAGCAAGGTAATAAAATAGCAATGTCCATATTAATGTCCATATAACACAGGGTATTACCTTTGCCGGGTTTAGCTGTCTCAGTCCATTACTCCGCCACCACTGTGGCTTTGCGGCTTCCCAGGTGGGGGTCTCCAGCTGTCGTTCCCTCAAAGGCCACTGACATCCACACAAGATCCAGGCTCTGCCTTTCAGGACTCTTCCTCAATCCTCTGCCTTCCAAGGCCACTAGCATCCACACAGGATCCCGTCTTTGCCTTTCAGGCTGCCAGGCTTCACTCGGCCTCACTAGGCCTCACACAAACGGTGTCCCACACACACGGAGCACAGGCCTCACGCCTCACACTGAACACACCTGTCTCAAATTACCAGGGTTTATATATCCTGTGCACACACATACACATACTGACAGGACCTTGCTGATGTCACAGTCATGTGATCAGTCAGCTGTGTGTATAGGTCCTGTGTGCTGTCCCAGTCCTGTGTACAGACCTTTACTGTGCATACAGGACCTGTGTGATGTCACAGTCATGTGACCAGTCACCTGAGGGAAAGGTATATGGTCAGGTAAAACACATCCTAGACCATTACCGTAATGCAAGCACGTCGCTGCATTACAGTAATTATAGTGATACTTTTATATTTTCTTACATTACTGTAGTTATATTTTTACATTTTTATTATATTGTTCATTTTGTGCATTTTTTATCTTATTATATTTTTAGACCGTTTTATGTTTTATTATATTATTTTAGTTTTACATTTTTACATTTTATTATATTAAAGTTATTTATTTTCACTTTTCATCATTTTCATACACTTACGTTTTATTTTTGCAGTTACCCATTTTTACATCTCATTATATTTTTAGATTTATATATTTTTTTACTTTTTATTATATAATATTTATTCATTTTTACATTTAATAGATATTTTTTACACTTATAAAAACTGAGGAGCTACAAAAATAATAAAATATATCTTATTATATTATTTCATTTTATTTTTCCTTCATTTTACACTTTATTCTATTATTTTATACGCTTATTGTTTATTATTTTTTTAGTTCCTCAATTTTCATATTATTTTATTCTATTTATTCATTTTTTAATTTGATTGTATTATTTTGATGTGCCAATATATATTTTACTTTTTATTTTAGTTACTCAATTTTATATCATCTTATTATTTTATTCTATTTATTATTTTTTACATTTTATCATATAATTTTATACACTTATATATTTTTTTTAGTTCCTCAATTTTATATATCTTATTATATTATTTGCTCTATTTATTCATTTTTTACATTTAGGCTACGGCCCCACTATCAGTATTCGGCCAGCATTCGATCAGTATTTTTTCTCAGGCGTGGGAGCCAAAACCAGGTGAGGAACAATCAGAGAAAAGGTAGAATAGAAACAAGTCACCAATTCTGCATTTATCACCCACTCCTGGTTTTGGCTCCAACTCCTGAGAAAAAATACTGACCGAAAAATGAATAAATACTGATAGTGGGGCCGTGGCCTTAATTGTATTATTTTGATAAGCCGATATATTTTTTTTACATTTTATTTTAGTTACTCAATTGTATATCACATTTTATTATTATATTCTTTTTATTATTATTTTTTTTACATTTTATCATATTATTTTATGCACTTATATTTTATTATTTTTAGGAAGTTTCTCATTTACATTTCTTACCATATTAATTTATTCGTTATATATTTTTTTCCATTTCATTATCTTTTGAGATTTATTCATGTTCACATTTTATTACGTTCATGTAGTTTCATTAGTTTGATAGTAACACGTCTTTATGTTTTTTTTTATATTATGATATTTATACATTTCTTTACTTTAGTATAGTTATTTTTTAATCTTTTTTTTATTACTAATAAGCTACAAAAAAAATGAATCTCCCCAGTGTATTTGCAATGTGTGACTAAGTATGTGTACCCTTGAAACCTTGTGTCTTTATACGCTGGCACTGTCCAGAGGGGCTGTTCATTAGGGCACCGACTTGTCATGTGTATTATGAAAAATAGCATCCGTTTGGTGTAATTTTTCTCCATTAATAAGTCTCTCAGTGACTGCTCCATCCCATGTCATGTGGAGAATGCAACATGTTCAGCAGTCTGTGGGTTTAGCGCGTACCCTCGGCTGTGTACAGGGCACTTATCATTTTTTCAATCAGCTTCTGTATTAAACAAGAAGAGTTGCGAGGAAAACAGGACTCTCAGACGTCAACTCAATTTACTCCGGAAACGAGGCCCATTATTAACCCCACCAGTAAAGTCAGCGGTGCATATAAATGGAGGAAAATCAGTAATGGGCCCTAAGTATACTAGATTGACATTATTAACTGGTATACAAAGGGCATTTGTAAGCCAAGCATTCTGCACTATCAAAGATATCAAATTAATATAATTTTCATTAGACGCTAATTGGCCTTAAGAGCGGAACTATTTCATATATTAACTACGCTCTTCTATCCCGAATAGATCTTTCTGTATTTTTTCTTTTAGTAAATGGATAACAAGTCTTTACAGTTCATTAACCATATGCAATACGATAATATTCACTGTATTTCCAACAATGGTAACTTACCTATAGAACTGGTATCTACGTTCTTCTTATCACTGTAGGATTAAAACAGCAAAAGTTTAATTTTCAAATAAAAGTGATACATAAGACAAAGTACTTACGCTTCTAAGTATAGTTATCGCTTTCTCTTTAATTTGTCTTACGTTTAAAAAGAATTTAATTGTTTTTAGGCTTAGAGAGTAGCCATTGTTTTTTTTATTTTTTTTTATTTTATGAATTGATAGAACACATGGAAATAAGACATTTTGTAATATATCTAATCAGGGAAATATAATAATATATCTAATCTGTCCCCAGCCGCCACCATTTTTCCTGGTGTGTCATCTCTGCCTTACAACAGCACGTGTCTCATAACATCACCCATGCCCTGACCAACGCAGTTACTGGGAAGGTCCACTTAACGGCCAACATGTGGACAAGTGCTTGTTGCAAGGAATTCTACATTTCCCAGACGGCACACTAGGTGAACCTTTTGGAGGCCGGAATTGCGTCAGGCCCTGGGACGTCACACGTGCTACCAACAATGAGAATTGCGGGCCCTAGTTTCATCAGGGTTTCTTCCATCTCCTAAACCAGTTCATGCACCCTTCCTCCTCCTCCATCTCCGAATTGTCATCGTGGAGCATGTCGTCCATATCAGTCGCACGCTGAAAGCACTGCAGCACTGCCTCGGTGAAGTAGCAACAGTCTCTGCTGAAACTAATTTGTTTAGGTGAAACAGCACACCGCCTCAGAGTTGTTGACAGGTATAACAGACCAAACAGATCTGTGGCTCTCACCACTGAACCTACAACCAGGCATGGTCGTGTGTGAATAATAACCATAACCAAAAACTATGAAACTTTGTAAGATTGCACACGTACCATTCCTGGCCCACGTGCTCAACTTAGTGGTTCAGGCTTTGTGAGCAGCAGAGGTCAATAGTTCAATACCAGCTACAACATGCCCGTCGGTATTTCGGTCAGCCTCTGCACATAACAAGTGATGAGTGGGCATGGATGTCTGACATCTGTGAGGATCTCCAAAACTACAAGAAATCAACCAAGATGGCGAGCGATAATGATACCATAATCAGCGCAACCATCCTGCTTATGTGTCTACTCAAATGCTCGTTGCTCACAATTACAGAGGAATCTTTGCATGTGGACCAAGTGGAAATGGAGAAAGGAAGTGCTACCCAGCCCAGCTTGATCTCATCTTCTCAGCACGGATTGGGTGATAATGAGGAAGTGGAGGCTGAGGAGGAGGAGGAACAGGAGACACTACCCTCACCAGTTTCATCTCGTCTGTTCAGCGTGGATGTGCTGAAGAGGAGGAGGAGAGGAAGGAGGAGGAGATGGAGAGTCGTCTTCCTGGTGGAGACAGGGAAGTCTTGCCTGTTGGGAGTCTGGCACACTTGGCTGACTTTATGTCCTGCTGCCTTTCCCCCGACCCTCGCGTTATACGCATTTTGGCCAACACTGATTACTGGTTGTTCACCCTTCTTGACCCACGCTACCAGGAGAACTTTCTATCTCACCTTCCTGTGGTGGAGATGGCTAGTATAATGGTGCAATATCAGAAGGCCCTAGTAGAAAAATTATTACAAAAATTCCCATCTACCAATGCTGGCGGCAGAGGTCATAGATTCTTGGGCAACCAAGGAGTAGAGACAAGGGAGACACACCACTTCCAAAAGAGACAAGGGAACACTATCAAAGGACTGGGACAGTTTCATTAGACCCTCCCAGCACCCATGTCCTGATGCGCGGGTAGTCTTACAAGGATGGAAAAGTTTTGGAAGATCTTGAAGGAGTAGCTAAATGACTGAAGCAGCATCCTCCGTGATTCCTCCTTGTCTTACAGCTCTTACATATCCAAGCTGGACACGTGGCATGAGCTGTCCCATTGTGCCTTAGAGGTGCTGGCCTGCCCTGCCACTAGCATTTTGTCAGAGTGGGTTTTTAGTGCCGCCAGGCACTAGGTGCATCCGCCTGTCAACTGAAAATGCTGAAAGTCTGACTCTTATCAAAATCAACAAGGCCTGAATTGGCCAAGCATTCTCAACCCCACTGGATGACAGCAACGGAACATAAAGCCAATTCAAATGTTCCTTTTATTCTGGTGTATTTTCATGCACCCCTTCCCACTCAAAAAAGGGTATAAAGTTCATGGTTTCTTATTTTTCTTGTCCTCCTATCAACAGGGTCATCAGGCTGCCCCCACTCATAATTTTTAGAGGGTAAACAGGCGGCCCTCACTCATAATTTTTAGAGGGTCATCATGCAACCCTCGTTCTTAATTTTACCCAGGTGTGTATGATGCCCTGCTTCATAATTTTTACAGGATGCGTAAGAGGCCTACCTCTACAATTCTCTTACATATATATATGTATACTCCCCAGGGGTACATATTTTACAGCCCTTGCACTTAGTGCACAGGCTTTACTAGTCTAGGAGTACCACTTCTTAAAAATGGGAAAAAAATGTTTTCGGAGGCCCTCTTCTACGTGTCTTCCAGGGTGTATTGCAGTCCCTTCTAATTTTTGCCAGCCCTTGCACTTAGTGCTTAGGTTTTATGAGTCTAGGAGTCCCACTACCTAACAATTGTAACAGAATGTGTATGAGGCCCTCCTTTATGTCTAATACAGAGTGTATCGCAGTCCCTCTTCCTTCTAATTTTTTGCAGTTCTTGCACTGTCCGCATAGGCTTTGTGAGTTTCAGAGTCCCTCCTTCATAAATGAAACAGGATGTGTCTGACCATGTCTCACACACCACATGACCAGATAAGATAGTAAAATGTTAAAATTACAATTACCTGTGACTACCAGTGGGTGTAGTTTTATTTCCCCATCTACTATGTCATCTACTGTAGGCATAGGCGACGATGAAATACGGTGAGAGATGGCCCGAGTGGAGGAGGCATTTTTTTTCTTCTCTTTTTAAGTTTGCTTTATATACATGTCCTTAAGTCATTATACAGGAAAGAATGTTTCTTAACATTTTTTCCTGTAAAATCCATTTAATCTTCTATTTTGTATGTTTTATTGTCAGTCCGTAAAAGTGGACTAATACTCTAACAACATTGTTCCCAGCGGCGACCTAGAAGTCAGAGATGCCTTCCCCATGCTGCTTCCATTCCATTTGAGCTCTGTTTCCATCCATTTCAACAATTTTCCTGCCCCCCCAGCGTCCCAGCGTTACTCGAGCCGAGCCAGTCCGAGCGTCCTACCTGCTCGATTCGAGTACAGAGCACTCGAGCATTTTCATGCTCACTGATCACTAGTTGCACTTTAATAAAAAATATGCATTTTTATAATTACTACCCTAATTAATATATTAGACTTCAGCTTCTGCAGAATGGAATCAGCAGTTAGATCACTATAGGTGCGATTTTTTTTACATTTTTTTTATAGGGGCTACATCCCCTACAAGGCTATGTGTTTAGTTTATACTATCAGTATAGGATGATGAGTATGGAATCATATAACATTTGAGGGTCATAGAAGGTACAGCATGGACCCACAGTATATGGTTTCATATTAGAGATCCCTACATCATGGATCTGTATCACGGCTGCATGCAGGAGGCCTTATCGTGGTGGCTGTGGCAGATGGGCTCACTTTAATATTTTTCAAGATTCTGAACTCAAAAATTCTGATTAAGATATTACATGTGGGTGAGATGTTCTTGCGATGCATCTAGAATTTGCTCTAGAATTTCTCAAGTTCAAAACCCTAACCTTGGCATACAAAGCCATTCACAACCTGTCTCCTCCATACATCTGTGACCTAGTCTCCTGGTACTTACCTGCACGCAACCTCAGACCCTCACAAGATCTCCTTCTCTATTCCTCTCTTATCTCCTCTTCCCACAATCGCATACAAGACTTCTCCAGTGCATCCCCCCTACTCTGGAACTCTCTACCCCAACACATCAGACTCTCGCCTACTGTGGAAACCTTCAAAAGGAACATGAAGACCCACCTCTTCCGACAAGCCTACAACCTGCTGTAACCCTCGCTCCACCATACCGCTGCACGAACAGCTCTGCCCTCACCTACTGTGTCCTCACCCATCCCTTGTAGATTGTGAGCCCTCGCGGGCAGGGTCCTCGCTCCTCCTCTACCAGTCGCTGACTCGTTTTGTTCAAGATTATTGTAAGTATATTTGCTATGTATACCCCTTTTCACATGTAAAGCGCCATGGAATTAATGGAGCTATAATAATAATAATAATAATAATAATACTCCTGCACTAAGATTTGCATGGTTTTCAAATGACAATAGTTAAAAGCAGTTTTATTGGTAGTGGCCATGTGGTGGACTGCTACTGTATCTCGCTGTACAAACTCACGACTAAAGAAATTGATTTTAGCTGAAGTAATTTGATTTTTGTGACAATGATCTAGGGCAGTGGATCCCAACCTTTCTTATCTTGGGTGCTACATTCAGCTCTAAGAGATGGTTGCGAGCCACATCCAGGTCTGTCCTCCACAGTAGAGATACGTAGAGCCCACCATTACCAGTATGATGACAGCCAAAGGTTCCCCACAAAAAGCGCATAGAGACCTTATTCCCCTCCCTCGTAGGCAATATAACTACACCCAAGGGTTTCCTCCTTACCCTTATTCGTTAGTCTCGTATCAAGCACACCCATCACACTATTGTTCCCATTGTCAAGCTCTCCTCTAATCATATTCTATCTCCAGCTTACTATATTTGTTTCTCCTTTCCTTTTCTCCCACAAGTATATGCGCACCAAAATTTTCTCTATTGTGCAGACCTACTCATAAAAGAGCCCCATAGCAGCAGCATAGTTTGCACTATGAACTCTCCTGAAGGAGAAGCCAGGGCCCACCGGAGGATTCTCCAGTTCTCTGGTGGGCCAGTCCAATCCTGTAGGTGGGAGTACTATTTTTTTTTATCCCCTTCTCGGCTCTTTTGAATCCAGCAAAATGGTGGCTGTGTGCCATTCTGCTGGATTTGGACTAATTGAAACCACGAAAGTTTGAATCAAAATTAATTTTGTGAAATTTAAGGTAAATTCAGTGTCAGATCCCCTATATTATTAAATAATAAGGGATTTGGTAGACTGGCTAACTGATGGTCCCCCGTAGGCTCAAATCAGACACCTTACTGGCCCGGTTTGAAGGAGTTTAGTGGTGTGGATTGTGGGTGGTATCATTTTCACTTTTCCTATGTGACCAACATAGGGTTGAACAAGTTTTATTGATGTTTTGTTATAGTGAGTAAATGAGGTTTAATTGTTAAAGCCAAAAGCATCCAAAATGCCGACGGGTGATATCTAAGGGATGTGGCATGTCTTTATTCACAGTCATTTTGATTAACATAAATTATAATAAGGTGAATATTTCCTTTTTAGGAGAACAAAATACAGATCTTAACGTGTCGGCAGATATTTAACCTACCCATTGTCTGCCAAGCTACGGCTTTGGACCAAAGTTATCCTGAGATCCTTTGAAACTGTTAAACATTAGTTACTTCAAAAAAGCAAAATTCCGTTTGAGCCAAATAACTCTTAAAGATCTTTGTGAAAATCTACTTCTTATGACTGTCATTTGGGAGCTTGTCATCCTGGAGTACAGCAAAAGTTCTATCTAGATGCCCTTGGCCCGTTGCCCAGTACAATGAATACCAGGACAGCAGCTGTCTCCTTTGATAGTATAATTCAAATCATAGAGCTTTGCCACTCTCTTGTCCAGCCAGACGTAAAATAATTTGGTTTCTCGAATGGTAAACAGTCTACAAACGACAGTATTAGACTAAACACTTGAAGAGTTTACGCTATCGGAGATACATTTCCAACATGAATTTACTTTTCCTTAGGAAGACATAGGTTATCGTACAAGACGAGCACAGTTGTCATAGGCTACATTGTCTAGACGAGCCAGATGTTTTCTATAGTGGCTTGCACAAAAGGAGGATGCCGGTCTTAAACACTACCAGCATATATGCAATGAAGGAGGTGTAACGTGACGCTTTTGTGCCGCAAGGCCAAGCTTGTAACAAGGCCCCCCACCAACCATGTTTTATTTATAATATTGGTATCTTGCAACTGAAATTGACCTAAAAATATCAATAATCTAATGAGCATGCTCTGTGATACATGCCGTGCTGGGAGAGGGAGGAGACGGTGACATGCTTCCATCATCTATTAGCAATTTTGGATCCTTTGTTATCTGCCTCTATCTTTATAATAAATCTGTTCTCATCTTCTATCTTCAAGAGCTTGCTGCTCCCCTGCCTCCCAGCTTCCTGCTTGCTGGGGGACAACGTACTCGTGAAGATTGGCAGTTCAGACCAGCGGCATGGTTGCATCGCTGGTCCAAATTGTGCTCTCTCCCGTGCATTGAGAGACAATTTTGCTTCTGCAGAATTGAAGGAGCAAAGGGGCACTGAAACTTTCTGGATTCAGCGATACGGGAAGCTTCAGAGCAGCGCTTGCAAGATGTAAAGCAAAGAGCTTGTAAGCACTGCGCTCCTTGCAGTCTATTAGAGGTGAGCAGGAAACTATATTATTAAAAATCCCTCGGTCTCTGAGCAGTTATTTTATGCAATTGGTGGATGAGAATTGATGGAGATCGGGTAAGGGCTAGTTAAAGGGGACATCCATTATTGTAAAAAAAAAAATGAGCTACTCTTCTACATAGGGCTCGCGCAGACGACCGTAGTTTTACTCCGAGTGCAATCCGATGTTTTGGTGTTATTCAATGAGGCTGTGCACAAGTCCATTTTTTTTCTTCAGACCAAGTGGTTGGAGGAAAAAAAAAAAATCGCAGCATGCACAATTTGCCTCCGATAAATAGATCGCATTTGGAAATTCAAGTCTATGGATCCGTGAAAAAAATCGGATCGCACTCAGATGACATCCGCTGTATGAGGATACCCCTGGACTCTGGCGGTCACCGTGCCGCCGGAACCCCACCATGCTAGTGCGAAGGCGGGACAAAGAATCCTAGAACAAATGCGGGCTGAATTGATGGGACTTACGCCTCGACAGGTGCAGCAGGTTGAAGATGTGCTGGAGCGGTACCAGGAAGTCTTTGCCAAAAACAGCCTCCCCACGTCCAGCAAGACACCCCCATAGCCTTCCCATGTCCAGCAACAGACCCCCATAGCCTCACCATGTCCTGAACAGGCCCTCATAGCCTCCCTATGTCCTGCAAAAGACCCCATAGCCTCCCTATGTCCTGAAAAAGACCCCCCATAGCCTCCCCATTTCCTGCAACAGACCCCTATAGCCTCCCCACGTCCAGCCAAACATCTCATACACATTTATTAAAAAAAACAAAAAAAACCACACATATTCACCTCGCTCCCGTTTCCCCGGCGCTGTGCTTCTGCTCCTGTCTCCAGTGCACTAACGTGATGAAATTACGCCATCGCGTCAGCTGCTTCACACACTGATTGGCGGATGAAAGGACCGGAGGCCCCTCCTCTTCCAGTGCAGTCAGCGGCTCAGCTCTGTTGGAGACAGGCTCAGACAGTGGTGACAGCGAGTGGGCGGGCATGGTGCGATCCGTGAGCCACTGTTTCAGCCCTTCGGCTGTCTCGGTCCACGGGCCAGACTGGAACAGCCAGAGGGCCGGATGTGGTCCGCAGGCTGCACTTTGCCCAGGTCTGAGTTAAATGGTTTCCTCTGGTGAACAGCAATCTTCAAGTCTAACCACAGATTCTCAATTGGATTAAGGTCTGGGCTTTGACTTGGCCACTCCAAAAATTTTCCACGGTTCCCCTTAAACCACTCGAGTGTTGCTTTAGCAGTATGGTTTGGGTCATTATCTTGTTGGAAGGTGAACCTCCGTCCCAGTCTCAAATCACTGACAGACTGAAACAGGTTTTGCTCAAGAATATCGCTGTATTTTGCACCATCCATCTTCCCCTCGACTTGGACCATATTTTCGGCAGCAAAAACATGGTGTTCTTGAGGTGACAAGCTATGTTGGTGTGGCGCCAGACATAGTGTTTACCTTGGAGGCCAAAAAGTTTAATTTTGGTCTCATCTGACCTCAGCACCTTCCTCCGTATATTTTGGGAGTCTCCCACATGTCTTTTGGCAAACTCAAAATGAGCCTTACAATTTTTGTGTGTAAGTAAAGACTTTTTTCTGCCCACTCTTTCATAAAGGCCACCTCTACGGAGTGTACGGCTTTTTGTGGCTGTATGAACAGATACTCCAGTCTCTGCTTCGGAACTCTGCAGCTCCTTCAGGGTTACCTTTGGTCTCTGTGCTGCTGTCTGATTAATGCCCTCCTTTCCTGGGCTGAGAGTTTTGGTTGGCACCCTCTCTTGGCAGGTTTGCTGTGGTACCATGTTCTTTCCATTTGATGATAATGGATTTGATGGTGCTCCAGGGGATCATCAGAGATTAGGATATTTTTCTATAACCCAACCCTGACTTGTACTTCTCAACAACTTTGTCCCTGACTTGTTTGGAGATCTCCTTGGTCTTCATGGTGTTGTTTGGAGATCTCCTTGGTCTTCATGGTGTTGCTTGGAGATCTCCTTGGTCTTCATGGTGTTGCTTGGAGATCTCCTTGGTCTTCATGGTGGTGTTTGGAGATCTCCTTGGTCTTCATGGTGTTGTATGGAGATCTCCTTGGTCTTCATGGTTTTGTTTGGAGATCTCCTTGGTCTTTATGGTGTTGTTTGGTTAGTGGTGCCTCTTGCTTAATGGTGTTGCAGGCTCTCTGGCCTTTCAGAAAAGGTAAAGTGTATATACTGACAGGCATGTGACACTTAGATTGCACACAGGTGGATGTCCTGTCACTAAGCATGGGACTTATGAATTGCTTTCACCAGAAAAGGATGAATACATATGTGCATGCCAGTTTTTAGTTATTTGATCCCATAAATTTAATTTATACCTATATTTTTCTCACTTCACTTCACCAACTTAGACTATTTAGTGCTGATGGATCGCACACAAATCGGATTAAAAAAATATTTAAACACAGGTTGTAATGTAACAAAATAGGTAAAAATCCAAGGGGGGTGATTACCATTGCAAGCCACTGTATGGTCGCGTGACCCTAGCTGCAGGCTGTATTTGATATTTCAACACATCCACATTCAAGTAAGTGAAGCTGAATGGCAATGCCACACAACCGTATGTTCTCCATCCCGGAAAAACGGTCAGATTATGCTACTCAGACTCAGAGTAGGATCAGAGTGAGATCTGTTTTCCTTCGATGTGCAGAATTAAAAAAACAAAACGTCTCCATTCTGTTAGTCCATGAAAATTGGACGTCACTTATTCTAGTGTGGTCCGATTATTTTCATGGATCCATAGACTTGAAGGGCCAAGTGTGATCCGATTATCAAAGGCAAGTCATGCATGCTGCCATTTATTTCCTGGGACCACTTGGTCAGAGCAAAAAATAGAACATGTGCACAGACTCACTGAATAACATTGGTTAAAACATCGGATCGTACTCGGACCAAAACCGAAACTACAGTCTTCTGCATAAGTTCTGTACAGAGGAGTGGCCCTTGTTTGGCAAAAACATATACATGTTTTCTAATTTGGGATAACCCCTTTAAATACTCCCAACATTTGATAATGCTAGGATGCCATAAAAGAACATGACTCACACACTGTTCTTGCACAGGGAGGAAGTTTAAAGCTTGTCCTATGTATTAATAAATTAAATTAATGGATGAATTAATTAATGAATATCTGCATAGATTTATTTATTCTTCCCATCATTCTGTGATGTCTGCACCTAATTTAGTGCAGTTTACAGCTTAGGAAAAAGGTGCCATTTTTTTAAGCCTCATACACATACAATCCCAGAACAAAATACATAAAAATCCCTCCATCTGGTCCACCCAACCCCACAAGTTAATTATCCAGGATATTCTGAAACGTCTTTGCAGCTGTTGTTTTCCTGGGTGTCGTAGGAATTTTTGTGAAAATGAAATAGATTTTTTTTTTGTAATTACTGTTGCACATCAAAAGTCTTTTTCCATCTGGCACTTTAAATAAGTAAAATAACGCCCCATAATATATTAAGCTCTTGCTTCTTCCTATGGGAAATCCATTATTGTTGCCTATTTAGAGAGGAATAGCAGATGTAAGATATGTAGCAGTAGACGCACCTTGCAAAATGGACCATTATTAATTGTGGTAGTTATTGTTTGGCTACCTGGATTCAATGCTAATGGAAAAATCCCAGAAAAGTCAATATATTATTATTATTTTTTTATATTTATTTTTACAATGTAATATTTTTTATAATAATTTATCATTAGTTTTTATTCTTTTTTATTGCAAAAATATTGTTGTTTTAGTTATTTGTTTTGTGTTCATTTTTTTTTATAGACAGGGAAACCCGATAGGCAGTGTAATATCTTACTTGTTAAGATGGACATTTGCCTCAAAATTCCACCTAATCAAACCAACAATTCAATATCTGTTAACTATTGGATGATTCCTTTGATACATTTTTTCAATAACAGGATATGATAGTTTTCAGACATTAGCAGATCCAATAATTTGCTGGTCAGTGGCACCAATTTTTTTTAGCCCATTGGATTGTCACATGGCCATAACATTGGTCCAATTTTGGAATGTATTCTGGTCGCAACAGCTGGACCTCTGGCTGTTAAAACTGAAATAAACTTAAATAATTAAAAAAGCGGCAATGACTTTCTTTTGTTCACTTGATTCACTCAAGGTCCAAAATTTTAGCTACCTCAAAATGATCTAACAATGATTACCCTGCAGTAGGTAGTCAAGTTAGATCAAGAAGGACTTAATTGAACGCAATATTCCTATATCCATGCATTTTGGACAAAAATCGTGGGTGGAAAAATTGTTCCTTTCTGTCGGACTTTGAAATAATTTTTTCTCTAACTTTGGATCAACCAAAGGTTGTAAATATAGGAAGGAAGCCAGGCATTTTCTGTATAGCAGATCCTCTAGGGAAAATGAGTCCTGACTTGAGTTTGTAGGAATGGCAACCACTCTTACAGGCTCTCCATTATGGTCAAAGGGTCTCGAAAAGGATAAAATCTGTAAAGTTCATATGCCATAGAAGGACAAATAGAAGTTGTTTTCACAAAGCTAGCCCCTTTAAGTTTGATGAAGTAAGAAAATATAAAAAGCTGAAAGATGGTTGAGAATAGGAGATAGTAGGCTGCCATGAGAGCATAAAAGATATTGAAAGCCAGTTGAGTTGGCCAAATATCGCATGATGAATATTGATATGAGTCCTGTCTTGAAGCCACCAGTTTTGGAGTCTATTTTCCAGGCTTTCCATTCCTGAGCAGGGTAAACATCTTTGCTACGTCGTCAATATAACCTAATAAGACACATGGACAGTGGTTGTCTTCACAAGCCAAACGATTTAGGTATGAAGAAGCAAGGGGATGTGAAACATTTGATAGACCATTGAGAACAGAAGATATTGGAGTGGCGTAGTAGCATGAAAGATATCAAAAATCAGTTGAGTTGGCCAAAAATTACATGGTGACCATTCACATGAATCATGGCTTGAGCCCTCTAGGATTGGAACCCCACTTACAAGCTCTCTATTTCTGAGCATCTCTATGAGGTCCATATGTTCCAGTAGGCCACACAGACACAGGTTGTCTTCACAAGCCAGCCCATATAGGTATGAGGTAGCAAGAGCATATGAAACAGTTGATAGATGGTTGATGACAGAGGATAGTAGATAGCATCATAGCATAAAATCAGTTGTTAACCAGTTGAGTTGACCAAGGCTCTTGACGTAGATGGAGAAAAGTAGGAAAGTCTTGAGGAGGACAAGGAGAGGAAATGGTATAGAAATTGAAGAAACCGGATGGGGTATTAGGACTGATTGTAAGGATAGGTAGGAAAGTATACTCTGAGAATGAAGAGTAATTGCCTTAATTGAAAAGTCGGAAGGTCATCGTTACCATCCATAAGTGTGGAAAGAGATTAAAATGGGTTAGTAGAACAACGTGCCTAACCAGTCAATGGTCTCATTCCCACGCACAAGTGTTTTCAAGATGTTTGCACAGAATAATCATTACCTGAATGATAAAAACCCACATTTTGGAGTTAATTCGGCTTCCATGTCTTAACCTGCCTGTTCTTCCATTCTCTCAATCGTTGGTAATGACATATCATAGACAAACATATTATAATTCAATATAATCAAGCAAATCCTATCTGCTTATTACAGCTTTTAGCACGGCACAGCTATTTCTGTTTTTTTTTTGTTCCTAAAACACTTTATGAATATTGAAAAATACTATTAAAAATAAGCAAAAAAAACAAACCCCCCCCTCGATTTCAGCAAATGGATGGCAATTGAGCACTAACGGTCGTTTCAGCACAATTACAGGGTTAAGGGGTGAGGAATACAGAATAGGAAGCCGTGGCTGAGTTCTCTTTACATACATTTCACTGCGGCAGCCATGCATAATTCATAGAGAATTAGTCGGTGAGAAATTAAACTGTAAGAAATTATTGATTTGCTTGCATAGACAATTAAAAAAAATAAGCACTTTATGGACACAGGGGAGGGGCGAGGCACTACGGTACCTTGGAGCGATACAAGTTGCTTTACAATTTACAGGCTTTTATCGGAGCTTGATTTGGCAGTGATCTGACACGTGCTGAAAACGCCTAATGTCATTAAAAGTTCCAGAGCATTATGCCTCTCTCTATGAGTACATAGATTGCAGGAAGCTTACATAACCCTCATCCATAAAAATGCTGCAAACATTTTAAAGCCTGTTTGATGCATGAAAGACATTCTATAAGCAAAGCACGTTTCCTGGTAAAACATAGGGAGTGCTTGTCTGCCAGGTGTTCTGTACGACTAGGGGCCCCGCTGGTATATAGATGTGTACAGAATTTAGAAAAGGGAAAACATGCATGAACCGCCTGTAGCTTCACTTAGAATAGGGGCAAATGCAGCTTGGAGCAGTTTGAGTCATTTTATGGCTTTTCCACTTACACACAACAGTGAAATATTTTAAGACTAACACCCAAAATTGCACTAAAAATGATGGTATTGTTTGCGTAACGAGTATGTATGTGTGTAATGCGCTTTTATGTGTGCAATATGCTTGCATGTGTATAATGTGTATGTATGTTTCCAATGTGGCTGAATGTGCATGTATGTGTGTAATGTGTATGTAAATGTGTTTGTATGTATGTAATGTGTAAGTATGTGTGTAATGTACTTGTATACCTGTAATGTGTTTGTATGTGTGTAATATACTACTATGTATGCAATGATCTTTGTGTGTAATGTGCTTTAATGTACTGTATATATTGTGAATGTATGAGTTTAATGTGCTTGTATGTGTATAATGTGTATGCATGATTGTAATGTGTGTATGTGTATAATATGCATGTATAAGTGTAATGTGTATGTGTCTAACATGATTATATGTGTGTAATGTGCTTGTATGTGTGTAATGTGTATGTATGTATATAAAGTAACTTAATGTGTACTGTGCATGGACAGTACAGACCAAAAGTTTGGACACACCTCATTTAAAGATTTTTCTGTATTTTCATGATTATGAAAATTGTACATTCACACTGAAGGCATCAAAACTATGAATTAACACATGTGGAATTATATACTTAACAAAAAAGTGTGAAACAACTGAAAATATGTCTTATATTCTAGGTTCTTCAAAGTAGCCACCTTTTGCTTTGATGACTGCTTTGCACACTCTTGGCATTATCTTGATGAGCTTCAAGTGGTAGTCACCGGAAATGGTCTTCCAACAATCTTGAAGGAGTTCCCAGAGATGCTTAGCACTTGTTGGCCATTTTGCCTTCACTCTGCGGTCCAGCTCACCCCAAACCATCTCGATTGGGTTCAGGTCTGGTGACTGTGGAGGCCAGGTCATCTGGCGCAGCACCCCATCACTCTCCTTCTTGGTCAAATAGCCCTCACACTGCATGGAGGTGTGTTTGGGGTCATTGTCCGGTTGAAAAATAAATGATGGTCCAACTAAACGCAAACCGAATGGAATAGCATGCCGCTGCAAGATGCTGTGGTAGCCATGCTGGTTCAGTATGCCTTCAATTTTGAATAAATCCCCAACAGTGTCACCAGCAAAGCACCCCCACACCATCACACCTCCTCCTCCATGCTTCACGGTGGGAACCAGGCATGTAGAGTCCATCCGTTCACCTTTTCTGCGTCGCACAAAGACACGGTGGTTGGAACCAAAGATCTCAAATTTGGACTCATCAGACCAAAGCACAGATTTCCACTGGTCTAATGTCCATTCCTTGTGTTCTCTTCTGCTTGTTGCCTGTCCTTAGCAGTGTTTCCTAGCAGCTATTTTACCATGAAGGCCTGCTGCACAAAGTCTCCTCTTAACAGTTGTTGTAGAGATGTGTCTGCTGCTAGAACTCTGTGTGGCATTGACCTGGTCTCTAATCTGAGCTGCTGTTAACCTGCGATTTCTGAGGCTGGTGACTCGGATAAACTTATCCTCAGAAGCAGAGGTGACTCTTGGTCTTCCTTTCCTGGGGCGGTCCTCATGTGAGCCAGTTTCTTTGTAGCGCTTGATGGTTTTTGCAACTGCACTTGGGGACACTTTCAAAGTTTTCCAAATTTTTCGGACTGACTGACCTTCATTTCTTAAAGTAATGATGGCCACTTGTTTTTCTTTACTTAGCTGCTTTTTCTTGCCATAATACAAATTCTAACAGTCTATTCAGTAGGACTATCAGCTGTGTATCCACCAGACTTCTGCACAACACAACTGATGGTCCCAACCCCATTTATAAGGCAAGAAATCCCACTTATTAAACCTGACAGGGCACACCTGTGAAGTGAAAACCATTCCGGTGACTACCTCTTGAAGCTCATCAAGAGAATGCCAAGAGTGTGCAAAGCAGTCATCAAAGCAAAAGGTGGCTACTTTGAAGAACCTAGAATATAAGACATATTTTCAGTTGTTTCACACTTTTTTGTTAAGTATATAATTCCACATGTGTTAATTCATAGTTTTGATGCCTTCAGTGTGAATGTACAATTTTAATAGTCATGAAAATACAGAAAAATCTTTAAATGAGAAGGTGTGACCAAACTTTTGGTCTGTACTGTATGTGTGCAATGTGTATGTTAATGTACAATGTGTTTGTATGTATGTAATGTGTTTGTATGTAATTTACTTCTATATCTGTAATGTGCTTGTAGGTGTGTAATTTGCTGCTATATGTGTAATGTTTTTATATGTGTGTAATGTGCTTGTTTGTGTATCACGTGCTTGCATGTATATATTGTGTATGTATGTGTTTAATGTGCTTGTATGAGTGTAATGTGCTTGTATGTCTGTAATGTGCTTGTATGTCTGTAATGTGAATGTATGTGTTTACTATGTATGCATGTGTGTGATGTGCGCATATGTGTGTCATGTGCTTGTATGAGTGTAGCATGTACAGTAAGTATGTGTCTAATGTGCTTGTAATGTATACTGTGTATGTGTGTAATTTGCATGTATGTGTGTAATGTGTATGTATGTGTGTAATGTGCATGTGTATAATGTACATGTATTTGTGTAATGTGCTTGTATATGTGTAATATGCTTGTTTTGGTGTAATGTGCTTGTATTTGTATATTGTGTATGTATGTGCTTAATGTGCTTGTATCAGTGTATTATGCTTGCATGTGTGTAATGTTTATGTATGTGTGTATTGTGTATGTGTGTAATGTGTGTTTATGTGTGTAAAGTGCTTGTATGAGTGTAATATGTAAGTGTAGGTGTAATAATCTAAAATTTGTGTTCTTCAATGTGTATTCCTGAAAGTGTAAGTATGTGGGTAATGTGTTTGTATGTGTATAATGTGCAAGTATGTGTGTAAAGGACTTGTATGTGTATAATTTTTAATTTTGTTCGTAAAGGACTTGTATTTTGTATTGTATTTTTGTGTATAATGTGCTTGTATATGTGTAAAGTGTATGTGTGTGTGTAATGTGCTTGTATGTGTGTAATGTGTATGTTTATGTGTAACATGTTTTACGTGTGTAATGTTTATATACAGTACAGAGCAAAAGTTTGGACACACCTCATTTAAAGATTTTTCTGTATTTTCATGACTTTGAAAATTGTGCATTCACACTAAAGGCATCAAAACTATGAATTAACACATGTGGAATTATATACTTAACAAAAAAGTGTGAAACAACTGAAAATATGTCTTATATTCTAGGTTCTTCAAAGTAGCCACCTTTTGCTTTGATGACTGCTTTGCACACTCTTGACATTCTCTTGATGAGCTTCAAGAGGTAGTCACCGGAAATGGTTTACACTTCACAGGTGTGCCCTGTCAGGTTTAATAAGTGGGATTTCTTGCCTTATAAATGGGGTTAGGACCATCAGTTGTGTTGTGCAGAAGTCAGGTGGATTCACAGCTGATAGTCCTACTGAATAGACTGTTAGAATTTCTATTATGGCAAGAAAAAAGCAGCTAAGTAAAGAAAAACGAGTGGCCATCATTACTTTAAGAAATGAAGGTCAGTCAGTGCGAAAAATTGGGCAAACTTTGAAAGTGTCCCCAAGTGCAGTTGCAAAAACCATCAAGCGTTACAAAGAAACTGTCTCACATGTGGACTGCCCCAGGAAAGGAAGACCAAGAGTCACCTCTGCTTCTGAGGATAAGTTTATCCGAGTCACCAGCCTCAGAAATTGCAGGTTAACAGCAGCTCAGATTAGAGACCAGGTCAATGCCACACAGAGTTCTAGCAGCAGACACATCTCCACAACAACTGTTAAGAGGAGACTTTGTGCAGCAGGCCATAATGGTAAAATAGCTGCTAGGAAACCACTGCTAAGGACAGGCAACAAGCAGAAGAGACTTGTTTGGTCTAAAGAACACAAGGAATAGACATTAGACCAGTGGAAATCTGTGCTTTGGTTTGATGAGTCCAAATTTGAGATCTTTGGTTCTAACCACCATGTCTTAGTGCGACGCAGAAAAGGTGAACGGATGGACTCTACATGCCTGGTTCCCACCGTGAAGCATGGAGGAGGAGGTGTGATGGTGTGGGGGTGCATTGCTGGTGACACTGTTGGGGATTTATTCAAAATTGAAGGCATACTGAACCAGCATGGCTACCACAGCATCTTGCAGCGGCATGCTATTCCATCTGGTTTGCGTTTAGTTGGACCATCATTTATTTTTCAACACGACAATAACCTCAAACACACCTCCAGGTTGTGTAAGGGCTATTTGACCAAGAAGGAGAGTGATGGGGTGCTACGCCAGATGACCTGGCCTCCACAGTCACCAGACCTGAACCCAATGGAGATGGTTTGGGGTGAGCTGGACCGCAGAGTGAAGGCAAAACGGCCAACAAGTGCTAAGCATCTCTGGGAACTCCTTCAAGATTGTTGGAAGCCCATTTCCGGTGACTACCTCTTGAAGCTCATCAAGAGAATGCCAAGAGTGTGGAAAGCAGTCAACAAAGCAAAAGGTGGCTACTTTGAAGAACCTAGAATATAAGACATATTTTCAGTTGTTTCACACTTTTTTGTTAAGTATATAATTCCACATGTGTTAATTCATAGTTTTGATGCCTTCAGTGTGAATGTACAATTTTCATACTCATGAAAATACAGAAAAATCTTTAAATGAGAAGGTGTGTCCAAACTTTTGGTCTGTACTGTATGTGTATAATGTGTATGTAATCAATATGAGCAGATATCAGTGGAGTATTGAGTTTATGTTGAATTTCCTGAAATTCAAGTTTTCATGAGAATTGGAACATTTTGATATTAGATTCACAGTTTGCAAAAAAGAAAAAAAAACTTGCCAGGCGCCATTTCCTGCACACCTAAAGCATCAAACATAACTTAATTTTGGCCCTGCAGCAATGACATAAAGTGGATTATCATACCTTGTACAATGGTGGTTGGTAAATGGGCCATCTGAGATCACCGTTTCCTAGTGGAGCACAGTTTGTATGGTGGTGTCATTTTCTAACTTGTTCTTACCTGTAAAATAAACTCTTATGGTTATTTGGTTCTCTCTATTTCCCCCCACATGTATTTTCTGAGCACTTACAAGCTTGCCAGCACTGAGATTTATGCTAATTTATTTGTTATTTGCTGGGAATCAATTTTTTTGTGAAAATTTGGTGAAGTCTACAAATTTGAATTTTAATAGATCCACTCATTTTTTTTATGTATGTACAGTATGTGTGTAGTGTGCTTGCATGTGTTTAATGTTTTTGTATGTATGTAATGTGAATGTATGTGTATTATGTGTATGTATGTGTCTAATGTTTATGTGTTTAATGTGCTTGTATGCATGTAATATGTATGTGTCATTTGCTTGTATGTGTGTAATGTTATTTTATGTGTGTAATGTGTATGTATGTGACGCGCCCTGGGCCTATGTGATGCAGCGTTGCGCACGCAGGGACTACCCGGAGCCGGATCTGATAGGGGTAGTAGTCTTGTGGCGGTGACCCGGTCCGTGCCCAGGGAGTCAGACTAAGTGGCGGTATATTAGCAGTAGATGTAGAACGACTACGCCACCCGTTGAATGCAGCTATGGAGCTGCCGCTGCAGGGCAAACCGCTGAGGCCGGTGGGAGGATGGTGCAGCGTGGATGGTATAACCCCCAACGGGAGGGGTATGGCCTCAGGGCAGCCGACGTGGATGATGGGGGTAGCAGGAATCACTCAGAGACGATACGGTGTGGTTCAGGGTCTTTACTGGTGACAAAGATAGACCCTCCCGGAGTACTGGCTAGCGGTCGGGGCCTGGTCAGTCCTTGAGCAGGTGGGATCCCCCTTGGCCAGGCGGAGTTGTAGGCCTCCCCAACTAATTGTACTCTTCTGGCTACCTTGCTAGAGGCGGGTAAAGGTAGCCCACGTCCCTGAGTGTACCGTGTGGTGCTCACCCGTATGGCCGGTGACTCGGGGCCTTCTAGTAGCTTCCGCTCCACGACGGCGGTGCTGGTCCCACACGTGTGACCGAGCCTTCGGGTTTCTGGGCCAGAGGACCTGAAATCCCCTGCCGGTCGGTTTCTGCTGCTGGGTAGGAGTTAGTCCCCACAGCCTCGGACTCCGGGTCCGGTAAGAAATCTTCAATCAGGGCGAGCTCTACAGCTTCCAGCCCTGATCTCCTCTTAGCACGACTCCCACAGAGCTCCTGATCTTTCTTTCCTATCACTGCTTCTCTTCTTCTCTCTACTCTTCTTTTCTAACCCTGCCTCAGCCCCAGGTTTATATAGGGGAAGTCCTTCCCCTCCCAGGACTGGGCAGGAGGTGTGGCATGCATAGGATTCCTGACCAAGAGACCTCCCACCTGCTCTCAGACATAACACTGCTGTTACTGTGGAAACCAGACCCCTGGGGTGCCACATATGTATGTAATGTGTCAGAATGTGTGTTATGTGCATGCATGTTTGTAATGATAAAGCAAGTGTATAATGTGTATGTATACAGTCATGGCCAAAAGTGTTGGCACTCTTGAAATTGTTCCAGAAAATTAAGTATTTTTCCCAGAAAATTATTGCAATTACACATGTTTTGGTATAAACATGTTTATTTCCTTTGTGCGTATTAGAAAAACACAAAAAAAAAACAAAGAAAAAAAAGGCAAATTGGGCATCATTTCACACAGAAATCCAAAAATGGGTCGGACAAAATTGATAGCACCTTTTCAAAATTCAGGGTAAACGGCTTTGTTTCAAGCATTTGATGCTCATTCAAACTCACCTCTGGCATGTAACAAGTGTGGGCAATCTGAAAATCACACCTGAAACCAGATAAAAAGGGAGAAGTTGACTTAGTCTTTGCATTATCTGTGTGTGCCACACTAAACATGGAGAACAGAAAGAGGAGACGAGAACTGTCTGAGGACTTGAGAACCAAAATTGTTGAAAAACATCAACAATCTTAAGGTTACAGGTCCATCTCCAGAGATCTTGATTAGAGATGAGCAAATGTTTCAATATTCGATTCGGATTACGATTGCTGAATTTGCAATATTCGCCGATTTATTCGTCGAATGATCGACGAACGTTACAGAACGCCATAGGATTCAATGGGGGGACAAAAAAACGCATACACAACACCTTAAAATGGGCCAAAAGCTGCCACAGCACATCAAATTAGGGGTGGACACCTGGAAAGTACCATCAATCGACCCAGAGTACAAGTAGTATAATTATTATTACTATTACAGTGACATTTATTCCGTGGCGCTTTACATGTGAAAAGGAGTCACCGTTGGTGACTCATCAACTGGTACAAGAGGAGAGAGGACCCTGCCCGCGAGGGTGCACAAACAATCTACAAGGGATGGGTGAGGATACAGTAGGTTAGGGTACAGCTAGTCATGCAGCGGTATGCTGGAACGAGGGTACCGCAGATTGTATGCTTGGGTCTTCAGCTTCCTTTTCAAGGTTTGCACAGTAGGCGAGAGTCTGATGTGTTGGGGTACAGCAATACACAGTAGCAGAGATACATGGGACAAATCTTGACAAGAAGAGAATAGAGGAAAGTAGAGAAGGAGATCTTGGAAGGATGGGAGGCTGACTGCAGGTAACTAGTACAGGGAGACTAGGTCACACATGTATGGAGGAGACAGATTTTTGATAGCTTGGTATGCCAAAGTTAGGCTTTTCAACTGGAGACTCTGGGCAACAGGGAGCCAGCGCAGGAATTGACAGAGGGGAAAAGCCTCGGAATAGCAGGATGACAGGTGGATTAATCAGCCAGCATAGTTTAGGATAGATTGGAGGGGTGCGAGAGTGGTAGAAGGGAGGCCACAGAGCAGGAGCTTGTAGTACTCGAGGCAGGAGATAATGAGAGCGTGCACTGGTGTTTTTCTACATCCATGGTTTAGGAATGCGCAGATCCCCGAGATACCTTGGAGTTGGAGTCAGCAGCAAGTGGAAAGGGCTTGGATCTGACATTTGTAGGACAGATCAGAGTCAAGCTTGCGGGACTGGGGAGAGTGGGCAGCCATTCACTTTGATGGGGAGCTAAACATAGGATGGGTCAAGGGAGGGCTTTTGGAGGATGGGTGTGATTGAGGTATGTTTGAATCATGATGGGAAGACGCCAATTGTTAGTGACGGGTAGAAGACGAGGGTTAGGCTTGGGATGAAGACTGTGGTATGTTTTGGAATGGGGTGGGATGGTATTAGGTCAAGTTCACAGGTGGTGAGATGTGATTTGGAGAGTAAAGATGATCTTCCGTGATGGCGGAGAAGCTGGTTTTGGAGGAGGAGAGTTGAGTCATTATAAGAGAGAAGGGGCTGTTGGGACTTTAAGCAAAAGCTTTGGCCTATGTTGTCAATCTTCTGCTTGAAGAATGAGGCTAAGTCTTCAGCTGAGATGAGAGGAGAGGGAGGCGGAGCTGGTGGACAGAGGAGGGTCTTGAAAGTACTAAATAGCTGTTTAGGGTTGTGACACACGTATGATATGAGAAATGACAAGTATTTTTATTTTGCTGCAGTGAGCAATTGTGCAGCATTTTTAAAACTTCTGTTACAGGACTCCACTCCCTTTCTTTGGCAGTCACACAGCAGTAAGCCTTTTAGATGAGGGGCAAGAAGAACATGTGCTCCAGTAGATGACAAACGCTGCATCTAGTGGCCTATGCTCCTCTTCCTCCACCTTATCATCACACACAGTACAATCCTCAGAGGTGGCACCCCAATTACCCTTGTTTTCACCCACGTCACAACTCTCCAAGCGGCCAACTGACTGTGGGGAAGCACAGATGGGCGAGTCTGCAGAGCTGTTCACACATTCTATTCCGGGGCATCCGAAGTCTGATCCAAAGCTTCACAGGCTCAAGAGGGGGAAAGCGTGTGTAGTGATGCCCAACATTTTTTCAGTTGATCTGGGCCAGCACGAAGTAAGGTCTGAGAAGAATCCAAACCCTCATCATCAGACAATAACCCTGGGGATGGGCATGGATGGGTTGGAGAAATAAATAAATACACACCAGAACATGGAGAACTAAACTAATATACAACAGGACTTGGAGAACGAAACTACTAAACAGCTAAGTTTGGAGAATGAAACAAATATACACCAGAACATGGAGAACTAAACTAATAGAAAACAGGGGTTGGATAACTAAACTAAGACAACAGGGGTTGGAGAACTAAACTACTAAATTTCTAAACAGCTAAGGTTGGAGAATGAAACAAATACACACCAGAACATAAAAAACCTAAACTAATAGAAAACAGGGATTGTAGAACAAAACTAATAAGACAACAAGGGTTGGAAAACTAACTTACTAAACAGCTAGGGTTGGAGAACTAAACTACTACACACCAGGGGATGGAGAAGTAAACCACTAGACACCAAGGTGTCACTAGACAGCAAGTGTTGGAATCCCCAAGGCTTGAGGGACAAACTTCTGTATCTAGCACTTCCTCCAGTGCTTCTGCATCCTCCACCTCCTCTAGTGCCTCCACCTGTGCCCTCAATCTCTGCCTTACTGAGACACATGTTCCAACAGTGCAGAGAGAATCCCCCCCACCTACGTACTGTGCGGCCAGGTCTCACAGCAATCATGCAGTGTTAAAATTAATAAATCTTGGAGATCGCAGTCATACAGCTGAAGAGTTGTGGACAGCTCTCCAGGCCGACTTTGAGCAATGGCTGTCTCCACTGAACCTGGAACAAGGGAAGGCCATGTGCGATAATGGTGCAAACCCGGTGGCGGCCCTACGTCGGGGCAATCTCAGACATGTGCCTTGCATGGCTCGCATCCTCAACCTGATGGTACAGCAATTTCTCTGCCACTATTCCGGCCTGGATGCGTTGCTGCAGAGATCACGGTCTCTGCGTGCTCACTTAAAACTATAAAAATTAGCAGGATCTTTAGTATGAAAGCCAGACTACTAGACAATGAGCAAACGCCTTCATGATGACAGATTCCACCATCTACTTAGCTTGCTGGTACTTTTCTCAGGGAATGAGCTTGTCTCCAACCAGCCAGGAATATCAAGTGAATGGCACGTCACGGTTTGGTATTACCACCCAGTACCAGAAGCAAAGCCATCCACAATTTCCGTACCTCAGGAATTTTATTTTGTAGACTGGCTGAGCAAACATTAGTTTCTCACAAAGAAGCTGAAGACACTGAGTGGCAGTAGGTGCAAGTTTTTCCAGCATGTCCTGTTTGTTATTGTTAGATATCAGAGGGAGAACATAACTGGGCTTTCCCAAGGTGCCATATTGATCTTAAGTCTTATAGACCCTGCACTTGCGGCCTTACATTCTACAGGATGGTGGGGAACGAGACAATAGGTCATGGAGTTGCATTAGCTCCGGTGGTGTTGAGGTGAGGTGGCAGCGAGGCAATGGCAGGCTGAAGGCTGTCTTGAAGAGATGGGTTTTCAGATTGCGTCTGAATTCCAGAGGATGGGAGATATTTGGTAGAAGTATTGGATTTGATTGGGTGAGGAACAAATAAGTGTGGAAAGAAGGAGGTCTTGGGAGGACTGGAGATTTTGTAAGGGAATATATCGGGAGAATAGTTCACAGATGTACGGAGAAGAAAAGTTATGGATGGCTTTGTACGTCAGTGTTAGTAGTTTGAACTGGATATGCTGCGCAATTGGGAGCAAGTGAAGGGATCTTGTAGATTGCAATCTTATGGATTGCTGGAGCCAGTTCACAGTAAAAAAAGCAGCCATAGAGTGTCCGGGAACCTTCCCACACACTTTTATTAGTCAGGGATGCATCTAGGCAGGGTGGACTGGCCCACCAGAGAACCGGAGACTCCTCCGGTGGGTCCTGGCTTCTCCATCAGAAGAGTTCATAGCGCAAACCTTTCAGGTTGTGATAATGATGATGCTCCATCCATCTCCTTAGTTTTCTGTTACTTGGAATGCAAGCACACGTATGCAGCCAGCCACCCACTCATAGGACGCAATACTAAACTGCCACATTTCTGGTGCATTTTGCACTTGAAATGTTGCTTTTTAGGCTCGTGGAGACGGAAGATTTTCACAACCTCATTGCGGCGGCGGCCAGGTCTCCATACTTGGTCCACAGCCGCCACTATTTCTCCCGGTGTCGTCCCAGCCTTTCACAAGCATGGGTCCCAGAACATTACCTGTGCCCTCCCCAGTGCACTTACTGGGAAGGACCGCCTAGCCACAAACACGTGGACAAGTGTATGTGCTAGGGACGATATGGAGCCAGTCCACATTAAGAAAGCAGCCATAGAGTGTCCGGGAACCTTCCCACACTTTTCTTAGCCAGGGATGCCTCACGGCAGTGTTGGACGGACCCACCAGAGAACCGGAGAATCCTTCGGTGGGCCCTGACTTCTCCTTCAGGAGAGTTCATAGTGCCGAGGTCATGATCATGATATAGGTCGTGATGATGATAGAGGCCACCATCTCCTTAAGAAGCTGCTGGTAATTTTCTATGGGAATCAATCATCTTGGTGAAGTCCTCAAAGTTTTGGAGGACAGCACCGATGTCAGACATCCATGCCCACTCATCAGTTCTTATGTGCGGAGGCTGACCTGAATACCAATGGGGATGTTGTGTTTAAGATGGTATTCAACAACTGCCCTCTGCTTCTCACAAATCCTTCCCAACATCTACAACGTTGATTTCCAACATGTGGTGATATCGAACCACAGTCGGATTGCTGGAAGCTGCAAATGCTGCTGAAATACTGCCAGGGTGGCAGAAGTTATAGCTGACTTTCAGAAATGGGCACACACGCATTGTACTTTTACAAGCAGCTCTGGCAGATCTGGGTAGGTTTTGAGAAACCGCTGAACCACTAAGTTGAGCACATTTAGTGTTCTCTCATTACTATTACAATATCAGCACCAAAAATTAAAAGATTAATATAGCCTGCTTTATATACCACGGTACCAAGAAAACCAATTTCGATTATATCTTGTCTACGCATGTGAAAAAAAGATCTGCACCAAAGAATTAATTTCACAAGAGTAAAATTAGTATAATGGTGACTGACAACGCTTCCACTACAATGCTACAATACAATCCTTCAGAGACATTGCCTGCGCTCCGTAGTGTCTCTGAAGGATGGCATGCTGGTTGGCAGCGTGCTGCTACCATTCAGCCTGCCATCTCAATGCCATTCCAGCATGGGAGAATTCTCCTGCTCAAGCGGTGATGTCATTTGCCGGCACCGCATGCACAGGAGAATACTCCCACGCTGTCAGTGACGTGCATGAGGTGAGCTGAGTTCATTGGACATGAACTCGGCTCATCTGGATGCCGTCACAGAGAGACACTGAGGAGTGCAAGCATGCCTGCGCTTCTCAGTGTCTGCGGCATGGCATGGAATGGGCGTGACGGTAAGTAGAGTTTAATTTAGAACATTAAAGAATTGTGTCTTTATTTCAATTAAAGGACTTTATTCTGGGTGTTTGTGTTTTTTTTTAACTTTCACTATGGGGTTAGTAACGGGGGTGTCTTATAGACGCCTCTCCATTATTGTGTTTTTTTTAAACTTTCACTATAGGGTTAGTAATGGGGGTGTCTTATAGACTCCTCTCCATTACTAACCTGGGCTTGATGTCAGCTGGCATTATAAGCTGACATCAACCCCAGCCCTATTAACCCACTGCTACCGCTACAGGGCAGTGGGAAGAGCGAGGCTAAGTGCCATAACTGGCGCATCCTATGGATGCGCCATTTCTAGGGTGGCTGACGGCTGGTGTTTCTAGCCTGGGAGGGGGCCAATATTCATGGCACCCTTCCTGGGCTATTAATATCAGGCCCCAGCTGTCTGCCTAGCCTTTTCTAGCTATTAAAATAGGGGGGACCCCACATTATTTTTTTTTGGGTCCCCCATTTTAATAGCTAGTAAAGGCTAAGTATTCAGCTGGGGGCTGATATTAGTAGCCTGGGAAGCTCCGTGGGTACTACCCCCTTCCCAGGCTTCAAACATCTGCCCCAGCCATCTGCTTAACCTCCGCTAGAGACTAAAATTACGGGGAACCCCACGCCAATTTTTTTTTTAATAAATCCTTTATTTTAACACTAAATGACAAGTACAGTGTAACGGGTCTGGGAGGCGGAACCTCTGAGCAACTTATACAAGGGGGCGGTCCTTGTAAGGAAGCGGGTGGCGACCGGGGCAGGCAGCCAGATAGTCACAGCAGGTGACCGGGACAGTCTCTGGGTAAACGGGCAGGAGGTCACAGCAAGTGACTGGGACAGTCTCTGGGTAAACGGGCAGGAGGTCACAGCAAGTGACCGGGACAGTCTCTGGGTAAACGGGCAGGTACGACCTGTGATGGCTGAGCCTCCAGGTAGGCTAGCAGGCAGATGGCAGATGAGTGCTCCCAGGTGAGCAGGCAAGAGTCTCTGGACTGGCAGGTGGTCACAGCACGTGACGGCGGAGCCTCCAGGTAGGCCAACAGGCAGGTAACAGATGAGCGCTCCCAGGTGAGCGGGCAAGAGTCACTGGACTGGCAGGTGGTCACAGCACGTGACGACTTAGCCTCCAGGTAGGCTAGCAAGCAGGTAGCAGGAGGACGCTCCCAGGTGAGCGGGCAAGCTGGTTCATAGACAGACTGACAGGTGTTGGTAGGCAGACCGTCGGACCTCAGGGTAGCAAGCAGGTAAGCGGATAACAGGCTGGAATCAGACAGCAAACTGGCAGGAAACTGGCAGGTAACTGGCAGTTAACAGGCAACGGGACCTGAGGGCTGAAGCAGAGTAGTGAACAGTGCAACAACATTGCTCGGGCACCTCCATTTTGGAGGAGGTGCCTTATATATGGTGAAGTCCTCTGGCCATTGGCCGGGGACTCCTTGGGACGGCGCGCGCAGCCCCTTTAAGAGGGAGGGAGCGCGTGCGCGCGCGCCCTAAGCACAGTGGCCGGGAAGGAGCGTGCGCTGCCAGCAGAGCGGGAGGAGGACGCCGGGCTTGGAGCAGAGGGGTGAGGGGAACAGCGTCCCTGCCTAGCAGAGGGCAGGGACGCCGGCGCTACAGTACCCCCCCCTTTAGCCCCCCCCTTTTTTAGGCCAGAGAGAAATTTAGCTAGGATGAGAGGGGCATGGATGTTCTCCCGGGGCTCCCACGTTCTCTCCTCAAGACCAAACCCCTTCCAATCTACTAGAAAAAAGGTCTTCCCTCTTACCCTTTTGGTGGCCAGAATGTTCTCTACCTCAAATTCGTTTTCAGCGGAAACTGGAGCAGGAGGCGTACCTGTAGACTTGGAAAAAGAGTTAAGTACCACAGGTTTGAGGAGAGATACATGGAAGGAGTTAGGGATCCGCAAGTTGGCCGGGAGTTTCAATTTATAGGCCACCGGGTTGATCTGACTGATGACCTCCAGAGGACCGATGAACCGAGGCCCTAACTTATAGGAAGGAATCTTGAGCCGGACATACTTGGACGAGAGCCAGACCTTATCCCCTGGACGGAATTGAGGAGGATCCAGACGTTTTTTGTCAGCATGTCTTTTCATACGCTCTGATGACAGAAGGAGTGCGGACCGGGTACTCTCCCATATGGAAGAAAATTTGTTAACAAGAGATTCCGCAGCCGGATTGTCCACCGAGGTGGAGACGGGAAATGGGATCCGAGGATGCTGACCGAAGACTACAAAAAACGGGGATTTGGAGGAAGATTCGCTCTCGTGATTGTTGTAAGAAAATTCGGCCCATGGCAGGAGATCCACCCAGTCAGAGTGGTGGGCATTAACGAAGTGCCGGAGGTAACTGGTCAGGATCTGATTGATCCGCTCCACTTGACCATTGGACTGTGGGTGGTAAGCGGAGGAGAAGTCCAGGGTGACGTCTAGCAATTTACAAGTGACTCTCCAGAAACGTGAGGTGAACTGTACCCCACGATCCGACACGATGTGGAGGGGCAGGCCATGAAGACGGAAGATGTGGCGGATAAAGTCCTTAGCCAGTTCGGGTGCAGACGGGAGGCCTGGCAGAGGAATAAAGTGAGCCATCTTGGAAAAGCGGTCAGCGACCACCCAAATGACCGTACAACCAGCAGAGACGGGGAGATCAGTTATGAAGTCCATAGCTATATGCTGCCAGGGGCCAGCAGGTACAGGAAGCGGAAGAAGGCGACCGGCTGGCAGGTGTCTCGGAACTTTGTTGCGGGCGCAGGACACACAGGCAGAAACAAAGTCTATCACGTCCTTGTGCAGGGTAGGCCACCAGTAGTGCCGGGTAATAAGCTGGAGGGTCTTTTTCTGACCGGCGTGGCCAGCTAGTTTAGACGAATGACCCCAGTGAAGGATCTTTTCCCGATCAGGTACCGATACGAACGTCTTTCCGGGAGGGAGACGATTTAGACTCACGGGAGCCACCTGCATTACTCTGGCGGGATCGATGATATGTTTAGGTTCTTCCTCGAGATCAGACACCAGAAAGGATCGGGACAAGGCGTCCGCCTTGATGTTTTTGTCAGCCGGGCGAAAATGTAGAACAAAATCAAAGCGAGCAAAAAACAAGGACCACCGGGCTTGCCGCGGGTTAAGTCTCTGGGCATGCTGGAGGTAAGCCAAGTTTTTGTGGTCAGTGTAAATTATTACCGGGTGAAGAGCCCCCTCGAGCAGGTAACGCCACTCCTCCAATGCCAGCTTGATGGCCAATAACTCTCGGTCTCCTATGGAATAATTGCGCTCTGAGGAGGAGAAGAGTTTAGAGAAGAAGCCGCAAGTTACCATCCTCCCGGAAGATGATTTTTGAGTAAGTACCGCTCCGGCTCCAGAGGAGGAGGCGTCAACTTCCAGGAAGAACTGCTTGTTGCCGTCCGGGCGATGCAGCACCGGGGCGGAAGAAAAGGCCTATTTTAAGGAAAGAAAGGCCTCCTCTGCTTCGGGCGGCCATTCTTTGGGATTAGTACCCTTACGGGTGAGCGCGGAAATTGGGGCAGTCCGGGAAGAGAAGTGTGGTATGAAGATGCGGTAGTAGTTGGCGAAGCCCAGGAACCGCTGAATGGCCTTCAACCCCTCCGGTCGAGGCCATTTCTCGATGGCAGATAGTTTCTCTGGATCCATTCGTAGGCCGGTCTGAGAAATAATGTAGCCCAAAAACGGAAGCGAGGTCTGCTCAAAGAGGCACTTCTCGTATTTAGCGAAGAGGTGATTCTGCCTGAGCCTGAGCAGGACCTGACGAACGTCCCTCCGGTGAGTCTGGAGATCCGGAGAGAAGACCAAGATGTCGTCCAGGTACACCACTACGCAGGAGTAGAGAAGGTCCCGGAAGATGTCATTGACCAACTCTTGAAAGACGGCAGGAGCGTTACAGAGACCAAAGGGCATTACCAGATATTCATAGTGGCCGTCCCGGGTGTTGAATGCCGTCTTCCATTCACCCCCCTGATGGATACGGACCAGGTTGTACGCCCCACGGAGGTCCAGTTTGGTGAATATTCTAGCCCCCCTCAGACGATCAAATAACTCCGGAATGAGCGGAAGGGGGTACTTATTCTTCACCGTGATCTGGTTAAGACCTCTATAGTCTATACAGGGACGGAGAGAGCCGTCCTTCTTTTTGACGAAAAAGAAGCCTGCTCCCGCCGGGGAGGTAGATTTCTGGATGAATCCCCTGGCCAGATTCTCCTCAATATATTCGGACATCGACCGGGTCTCAGCAGCGGACAATGGATAAATACGCCCACGGGGAGGTGTAGTACCGGGTAACAGGTCGATAGGACAGTCGTATGGTCTATGAGGGGGTAATGTCTCTGCCTCCTTTTTATTAAAGACATCAGCAAATGACCAATAAGGAATCGGAAGTCCAGGTAGATTAGTTGAGGTAGGAGAAGGACGGACGGGATGAACAGGAACCAAACAAGTCTTATGGCAGTCCTGTCCTCAGCGAAGGACCTCTCCGGTCTGCCAGTCAAGCACGGGTGCATGTTTCTGGAGCCAAGGTAGACCTAGTAAGAGGGCGTGAGAGAGTCCAGGCAGAACATGAAAGGAGATGCTCTCAGAATGCAGCATTCCCACCTGCAGAGTAATGGATTCGGTGACGAGTTGGATGGGACGTGGTAAGAGGCCCCCATCCACAGCAGCGACAGATAAGGGTACATCCAGAGGTTTGGTGGGAATGCGGTATTTTTCTACCAGGGACTGTGAAATAAAATTTCCGGCTGCTCCAGAGTCAAGTTGGGCTAGTTCGAAATGACGATTCTCCCCGCAGATAATTGAGACTGACAGCAGCAGAGATGGAGAGGATTTATTCTTGTCTAGGTCGACCTCTCTGAGCGAACCTAGACACAGGCGTTTCCCGACCTCTCCGGGCAGGTACGGATCCGGTGCTCCTTACTGCCACAGTAGAAGCAGCTCCCCTCGGCACGGCGTAAGTCCTGACGGGTTTTGACCATCTTGGTCTGGTCGACCTGCATAGGCTCAGGAGAGTGTACCTGGGGAGAAACGGAGGGAGTGACGGGTTTCTGAATGGTAGGAGCTAGACGTGGCAACCTCCTCTCACGGGTGACCTCTTTGGCACGCTCCTGGAACCGTAGGTCAATCCGGGTGGCAAGAGTTATTAAGTCATTGAGAGTGGTAGGAATGTCTCGACCGGCAAGTTCATCTTTAATACGGCCGGACAGACCCTCCCAGAAGACAGATACCAGAGCGTCGTTATCCCAGGCCAGCTCCGAGGCAAGGGTACGGAACTGTATGGCATATTGGCCCACGGTGAGACTTCCCTGACGGAGACGTAGCAGAGACGATGCATATGAGGTCTTCCGTCCGGGTTCGTCGAAGACTTTCCGGAAAGCCGTGAGAAAGGCAGGCAAGTCGGTCACCAGGGTGTCTCCTCTCTCCCATAGAGGATTTAGCCAGGCCAGAGCCTCCCCTGTGAGATGGGACATGATGAAGGCTACTTTGGCCCGGTCGGAGTTAAACTGGTAGGACAGGAGTTCAAAGTGCAGGGTGCACTGGTTTATGAAGCCCCGAGCCTGAGCGGAGTTGCCTCCGAAGCGAGGAGGTGCAGAAAGCCGGGGTCCGGAGTAGGATACCACGGTATTGGTGGGCAGCGGGGCTGCCGGGTTGCGAGTCATGACACTGGCGGTGGTTGCTGGTGGAGCAGTCAGAGTGTCCAGGCGAGAATTGATATTCCGCAGGTGACCCAGGATGGACTCCTGTTGGGACCTCTGACCGGACAGTTCATGACATAGGTCCGAGAGCGAGGGAGCTTGGGTGCCACCGGGTTCCATGGCCCGAGCAAACTGTAATGGGTCTGGGAGGCGGAACCTCTGAGCAACTTATACAAGGGGGCGGTCCTTGTAAGGAAGCGGGTGGCGACCGGGGCAGGCAGGCAGATAGTCACAGCAGGTGACCGGGACAGTCTCTGGGTAAACGGGCAGGAGGTCACAGCAAGTGACCGGGACAGTCTCTGGGTAAACGGGCAGGAGGTCACAGCAAGTGACCGGGACAGTCTCTGGGTAAACGGGCAGGTACGACCTGTGATGGCTGAGCCTCCAGGTAGGCTAGCAGGCAGATGGCAGATGAGTGCTCCCAGGTGAGCAGGCGAGAGTCTCTGGACTGGCAGGTGGTCACAGCACGTGACGGCGGAGCCTCCAGGTAGGCCAACAGGCAGGTAACAGATGAGCGCTCCCAGGTGAGCAGGCGAGAGTCTCTGGATAAGCAGATGGTCTGAGCATGTGACGGCGGAGCCTCCAAGTAGATAAACAGGCAGGTTGCAGATGAGCGCTCCCAGGTGAGCGGGCAAGAGTCACTGGACTGGCAGGTGGTCACAGCACGTGACGACAGAGCCTCCAGGTAGGCTAGCAAGCAGGTAGCAGGAGGACGCTTCCAGGTGAGCGGGCAAGCTGGTCCATAGACAGACTGACAGGTGTTGGTAGGCAGACCGTCGGACCTCAGGGTAGCAAGCAGGTAAGCGGATAACAGGCTGGAATCAGACAGCGAACTGGCAGGAAACTGGCAGGTAATTGGCAGGTAACAGGCAACGGGACCTGAGGGCTGAAGCAGAGTAGTGAACAGTGCAACAACATTGCTCGGGCACCTCCATTTTGGAGGAGGTGCCTTTTATATGGTGAAGTCCTCCGGCCATTGGCCGGGGACTCCTTAGGACGGCGCGCGCGGCCCCTTTAAGAGGGAGGGAGCGCGCGCGCGCCCTAAGCACAGTGGCCGGGAAGGAGCGTGCGCTGCCAGCAGAGCGGGAGGAGGACGCCGGGCTCGGAGCAGAGGGGTGAGGGGAACAGAGTCCCTGCCTAGCAGAGGGCAGGGACGCCGGCGCTACATACAGTAACCAACACTGTCACTGTACTTCTTATATATGTGACTGCCATGTTTCTATCTATCTAATCTATATGTGATGCTCTATTCTTTCTGTTCTAAATTGTCAGGTACCAGTGTATGCCGCTGCTGAATTGCTGGATTTTCATGTTTCACTGTGAGCACTGTTCCTATCGATTTGGGCAATCACTGTAATGCCACAACCACCATGGCTGTGACATTACAGTGAGTGGCAGACAATCCCTGCGTGATTGGTGCTCTAAATAGCGCCAAACATTCAGGACGGGGAGCCGAGCTCCCCCTCGAGCATCGCGCAAGTACTCGGCGAGCTCCGAGCATCTCGAGTACTGAGATGCTTGGGTGAGTACTGAGCAGTGGCGAGCATGCTCGCTCATCACTAATGGAGATCCAATCAGGATTTTCCAGATTTCCAAAAATTAATGGCAGATACCAGCAAAGTGGCATGAATTTCACCAGAGTAGAAGTAGTTTAATGAAGCCTCTTGAACTACAGCCAAACCCAATAGATGGACTCTCAATTAGGAGTGTTCACATTTTAATAAATTAGGGCCTAAAACCACCAAAGTGGCATCCAGTTCAGTAGCGTAGAAGTAGTATAATGGGGACCGACACCGCTTCTACTACAGCCAACCCAGTAAATGGAGACCCAATCAGGATTCCCCACATTTCCAAAAATTAGTGGCAGACACCAGCAAAGTGTAATCAATTTCACTAGAGTTTAAGTAGTATAATAGGGACTGACACCGCTTCTACTACAACCAACACAATAGATGGAGACCCAATCAGGATTCTCCACATTTCCAAAAATTACTGGCAGACACCAACAAAGTGGCATCAATTTCAGTACAGTACAAATTGTACAATTAGAAACGACACCTCTTCCCCTACAGCCAATCCAGTAGATGGAGACCCTATTAGGATTCCCCACATTTCCAAAAATTAGTGGCAGACACTTATCTTCAATATCTGACTTCCACAGAAGCGCCCATCAATCTAGCTAATATCTCTCATTACACAGGACAGCGCACACTGAGCAGCGTCTATCTCCTTCAGTGACATGCATAAAATGGTGCTGAGAGAACATGGCTGCTTTTTATATAGGGAGTACATGTGATTTCAGTAGCCAATTGCAGAAGCCCTTGTGTCTGCGACACTGTGGATGATTCCTGCGCTTTGATTGTCTGGCCACGCTTTCCTGATTTAAAGTTACCGCCTACAGGGAAAAAAAAAAACGCGCCGCTGATCTGACCTATTCTGAGCTATCACCAGCCCCCCCACTCATCTGCCACGTCTCCCAGCTCATCATACACAAGCACTATGCTAGCAAAACTGTAAAGAATGCTTTAGTTGGCCCGCAATCGCATAGCTACGTAAATTCGCTGAACATTACTGAATTTAACAAATTTTGCTCGCCTTTCCGATCATGAATTCAAATGTACCACATCCGTGTCGAACTTAACATTTGAGATCGGATCTCGAACATATTCGATCATCACTAATCTTGATGTTCCTTTGTCAACGGTGCTCAACATAATCAAGAAGTTTACAACCCCTATCACAGTTGCCTATATCCCTGGATGTGGACGGCAGAGAAAACTTGATGAAAGGTTGCAACACTGGATAGTCCGGATGGTGGATAAGCAGTTCCAATCAAGTTCCAAAGAAATTCAAGCTGTTCTGCAGGCTTACGTTGCATCAGGGACAGCACAAACTATCCATCAACATTTGAATGAAATGAAACGTTATGGCAGGAGACTCAGGAAGACCCCACTGCTGACACAGAGACATAAAAAAGCTAGACTGCAGTTTGCTAAAAATGTACAAAAAAGAGAAAGCCAAAGGCCATCTGGGAAAGTATCTTGTGGACAGATGAGACCAAGATAGAGCCGTTTGGTAAAGCACATCATTCTACTGTTTACTAAAAATGGACTGAGGCCAAACACAGTACCTACAGTCAAATATGGTGGAGGTTCAAAGATGTTTTGGGGTTGTTTTGATGCATCTTGCACTGGGTGCCTTGGCTGTTTACAATGCATCATGAAATCTGAAGATTACCAAAGGATGTTTATGTTGTGTTTATAGTATAACAATGCTATTTATGTGCATGATATTACAGTTTTATTTGTATGTATGGTTTGGTAGCAAAATTTATCTGTACAGTATACTGATTATGTGTGCAACATAGCATGCTATGCAAATTGTAAGTATAGTTCTGTATAGAACCTATGTATGTTTTTTTACTGTAAATATGCTTTTTCACTTCTAAAATTCATTTATAGTCATGAGCATACAGTATATAAAGTACATACCGTATTTTTCGGACTATAAGACGCACCGGACCATAAGATGCACCTAGGTTTTAGAGGAGGAAAATAGAAAAAAAAATTTAAGCAAAAAATGTGGTCACGATGCACTGTTAAGGGCGAGCGGGTCTGCTGCTGACACTGGAATAGGGGTAATGTCCCCCAATTCTGATAATATCCCCCATCCTGGTAGATATACCCCCCTTCCTATTATACATGGCTCCCATCCCCATCCTGATATGCATGGCACCCCTCCATCCTGATATGCATGGCACCCCGCATCCTTATCCTGGTATGCATTGCACCCCTCATCCTTATCCTAGTATGCACGGCACCCCTCATCCCTATCCTGGTATGCATGGCACCCCTCATCCCTATCCTGGTATGCTTGGCACCCCTCATCCCTATCCTGGTATCCATGGCACCCCTCATCCCTATCCTGGTGTGCATGGCACCCCCCATCCCTATCCTGGTATGCATGGCAACCACCTCATCACTATCCTGGTATGCATGGCACCCCTCATCCCTATTCTGGTATGCATGGCACCTCTCATCCCTATCCTGGTATGCATGGCACCCCTCATCCCTATCCTGGTATGTATGGCCCCCTCATCCCTATCCTGGTATGTATGGCCCCCTCATCCTTACCCTGGTATGCATGGCCCCCTCATCCTTACCCTGGTATGTATGGCCCCTTCATCCTTATCCTAGTATGCAAGGTCCCCCTAATCCCCATCAGGCTGCACATAAAAAAATAAACACTCCTACTCATCTTTCTTCTCTCCTCCAGCGCTGTGTCCTGTCTGCTTGCACTGATCTCTACATGAGCCGTGCATGAAGTCACTGCCATGCGCGGCCTACAATGAGAGATCAGCTGCCGGAAGTCACTGCTCCCCACGTCGGGACTGTGTGCGCGGGGAGCAGTGACTTCATGCTCCTTAATAGCTGACACACAGCATAGCCGCAGGCGGCTCCTGCTGCTGCCGGGCGATCGCGTGTGCCCTCTGTTAAAGGGCATGAATATTCACCTCCTCCCCATGCCCATGGGCATGGAGAGGGGGTGAATATTCATGCCCTTTAACAGCGAGCACACGCGATGGCCCGGCAGCAGCAGGAGCTGCGCTGCCGATACACTGTATGCCGCTATTAAGGAGCATGAATACTCAGTGCTCACCACGCCTATGGGCATGGGGAGCAGTGAATATTCATTTTCTTTAGCAGCAGGGACAGTGTAGGCTGCAGCAGGCAGCTGCTGCCTCCTGTGCCCCTCTCCTCTGCCGCAACCGCTCCCCCCAGCACAGTATATACAGTACAGACCAAAAGTTTGAACACACCTTCTCATTTAAAGAATTTTCTGTATTTTCATGGCTATGAAAATTGTACATTCACACTGAAGGCATCAAAACTATGAATTAACAGATGTGGAATTATATACTTAACAAAAAAGTGTGAAACAACTGAAAATATGTCTTATATTCTAGGTTCTTCAAAGTAGCCACCTTTTGCTTTGATGATTCCTTTGCACACTCTTGGCATTCTCTTGATGAGCTTCAAGAGGTAGTCACCGGAAATGGTCTTCCAACAATCTTGAAGGTGTTCCCAGAGATGCTAAGCACTTGTTGGCCCTTTTGCCTTCACTCTGCGGTCCAGCTCACCCCAAACCATCTCGATTGGGTTCAGGTCTGGTGACTGAGGAGGCCAGGTCATCTGGCGTAGCACCCCATCACTCTCCTTCTTGGTCAAATAGCCCTTACACAGCCTGGAGGTGTGTTTGGGGTCATTGTCCTGTTGAAAAATAAATGATGGTCCAACTAAACGCAAACCGGATGGAATAGCATGCCGCTGCAAGATGCTGTGGTAGCCATGCTGGTTCAGTATGCCTTCAATTTTGAATAAATCCCCAACAGTGTCACCAGCAAAGCACCCCCACACAATCACACCTCCTCCTCCATGCTTCACGGTGGGAACCAGGCATGTAGAGTCCATCCGTTCACCTTTTCTGCGTCGCACAAAGACACGGTGGTTGGAACCAAAGATCTCAAATTTGGACTCCTCAGACCAAAGTACAAATTTCCACTGGTCTAATGTCCATTCCTTGTGTTCTTTAGCCCAAACAAGTCTCTTCTGCTTGTTGCCTGTCCTTAGCAGTGGTTTCCTAGCAGCTATTTTACCATGAAGGCCTGCTGCACAAAGTCTCCTCTTAACAGTTGTTGAAGAGATGTGTCTGCTGCTAAACCTCTGTGTGGCATTGACCTGGTATCTAATCTGAGCTGCTATTAACCTGCAATTTCTGAGGCTGGTGACTCGAATAAACTTATCCTCAGAAGCAGAGGTGACTCTTGGTCTTCCTTTCCTGGGGCGGTCCTCATGTGAGACAGTTTCTTTGTAGCGCTTGATGGTTTTTGCAACTGCACTTGGGGACACTTTCAAAGTTTGCCCAATTTTTCGGACTGACTGACCTTCATTTCTTAAAGTAATGATGGCCACTCGTTTTTCTTTACTTAGCTGCTTTTTTCTCGCCATAATACAAATTCTAACAGTCTATTCAGTAGGACTATCAGCTGTGTATCCACCTAACTTCTGCACAACACAACTGATGTTCCCAACCCCATTTATAAGGCAAGAAATCCCACTTATTAAACCTGACAGGGCACACCTGTGAAGTGAAAACCATTTCCGGTGACTACCTCTTGAAGCTCATCAAGAGAATGCCAAGAGTGTGCAAAGCAGTCATCAAAGCAAAAGGTGGCTACTTTGAAGAACCTAGAATATAAGACATATTTTCAGTTGTTTCACACTTTTTTGTTATGTATATAATTCCACATGTGTTAATTCATAGTTTTGATGCCTTCAGTGTGAATGTACAATTTTCAAAGTAATGAAAATACTGAAAAATCTTTAAATGAGAAGATGTGTCCAAACTTTTGGTCTGTACTGTATATATATATATATATATATATATATATATATATATATACCCCAGCAACATTTGGACTATAAGACGCACCCCCCATTTTTAACTATAAAATATATCAAAAGACTGCAGCAGCACTCCATATGGCCAAGATACGTCTCAACAATGAAAATAATGAAAATATTAGATCTAAACTGTTTTGCTTAGCAACAAGTACTTACAAATAATGAAGATTTTTAGCACATAAATTGGCCAATTCATATGTGCCCATCAACTACGGCAAGGTAACTTCCCCCTGATGGGTAACTACTCTGCCTAACATGCCACTTTTGGGCTACAAGCCAACAACTAAGCAGACAAACATGTCTTCTTCTGGGCTAAGTTCAAGGTTTGTGTGTTTGTAGGTATGTCTGGCCAGTGTGAATTCACCAAGTGTGATGAAACAAGTGTGGCATTGAATTAATCCTGAATTTAATACTATGTATGCTGTCTGCATCTTGTCATCTATGACCATCGCACCCTAATCAGCATGTCCTTTTGTCCATTCCTCTTGCAGGTACGGCACCCATCTTTCCATATGTGTGACCTATCTTGCTATTCCTATCATCTGCACTAATCTGGTATGTTTGTAAGCTGACCACAGCATGACCGCCTGTTCAACACTTTCTTTTCTTTATGACCAGCCTTTTTTACTTTGCTTGTATTATATCCTGCTCTTGCCCAATTTGTAATTATCTGATAAAGCTGTGTCAGAGGCCTCTCCGCTCCCCTTAACAGCTGAATGCATTTGCTAGCATATACAGCTCTGGCAAAAATGAAGAGACCACTGCAAAATTTTCAGTTTCTCTGATTTTTCTCTTTATAGGTATATTTTTGAGTAAAATGTACATTGTTGTTTTAGGATATAAACTACTGACAACTGCCGAAATTCAGTGTCAAAATACTAAAAAAGAAACAGTGCTTTCAGACCTCAAATTACTCATGTTTTAAGTGTGAAATCAATATTTGATGGACTAACCATGATTTTTAATCACAGCTTTCATTCGTCTTGGCATGCTTTCCACCAGTCTTTCCATGCTTTCCAATAGAAAACTGTTCAGTGGTCTCTTAATTTTTGCCAGAGCTGTATATTGTGAAGCCTAAGTCTGGCCAGTGTGAATTCACCAAGTGTGATGAAACAAGTGTGGCATTGAATTAATCCTGAATTGAACCTGAAGGGAACCGAAGGAAACAGGACACCCAGGCAAAGTAAATGATGTTCCTGTTTGTCTTCACTCTCTCCTTTATAGTTCTTCACTTTCTACTAACCCCCCTAATCTCTACACCTAGTAAGGAACTCTTCATTTCTCCCCCCATCCTCCCCACTCATCTCACCTCCTCCTCTGAACTATTCCTCAATATTCACTCCTGTGTCTCCAAACACAGACAGCCACCTCATGCCCTCTCCTGCTCCCACCTGCTAACACTTTCCCTGCTCTTTCTGACTGCCGGTGATATCTCTCCAAATCCTGGTCCTCGTCACCACATCCCCACAGTCACTTCCACCTCCTATCCACGATCTGTCACAAACTCTCGCAACCCTTCTAACCTTATTCCCATCCGCCTAGCCTCCGCCTCCCCAGCCCCACTAACAGGAGCGCTATAGAACGCTCGCTCCGTGTGCAACAAACTTTCCTACATTCATGATCTTTTCATTACTAACAAACTCTCCTTCCTCTGCATCACTGAAACCTGGCTCACCCCCTCTGACACGGCCTCCCCAGCTGCACTTTCGTATGGTGGATTCCATCTTTCTCACACCCCTCGCTCCAATGGCAAGCATGGTGGAGGAGTAGGTTTTCTCCTGTCAGGCAACTGCTCTTCACCCATATCCCACTGCCACCCTCCATTACTCTCCCCTCCTACCTCCAACTGGCCATCATTTACTGCCCCCCAGGACTAGCCCCCACCTTCTTTGACCACTTCACCACCTGGCTGCTTCATTTCCTTTCTGCTGACATCTCCATTATCATCATGGGTGACTTCAACATGCCCATTGACACTTCCCACTCATCTGTCTCCAAGCTTCTATCCCTCACTTCTTCCTTCGGCCTTGCTCCATGGCCTTCTACCCCCACTCACAAAAATGACCACACCCGCCTTTGTTCCCTATCTAACTTCTCTAGCTCACCTCTCCCTCTTTCTGACCACACCTACTCACATTCTCTACCCTCTCCTCTCCAGGGGCTCAAGCCCCACTCCACAAACTTTCACACCCTTGCAGAAATCTCAAACACCTTGACCTACACTCACTCTCTGAATCCCATCTCCCTTTCAGGCGTAAGTTCTTTACACGATGCAAATGCTGCTGCCACTTTATATAACACCACAACAGCTGCAGCTCTCAATTAGGTTGCCTCCCTCACACATACCACAGCTCGCCCACTCAACCGGCAACCCTGGCACACCAACCTGACTAAAGAACTGTGAAGAGTCTCCAGGGTTGCTGAGCGGAAATGGAAAAGGTCCTACTCCAACGAGTACTTCATTGCATTCAAAAAGTCCCTCACTACCTTCAAGTCCACACTCACTGCAGCAAAACAAACATACTTCTCATATCCTCCCTGTCTCACAACCCTAAACAGCTATTCAAAACTTTCAATTCTCTCCTCCATCCCCCAGCGCCTCCTCCCTCTCCTCTCATCTCAGCCGAATACTTTGCCACATTCTTCAAGCAGAAGATTGATAACATCAGACAAAGCTTTTGCCTAAAGTTCCCACAGTCCCTCCTCACACCTACTTTATCCTCCTCCTCCAAAACCAGCTTCTTCACCATTACGGAAGATCAACTCTCCTCTTTACTCTCTAAATCATACCTCACCACCTGCGAATTTGACCCAATCCCGTCCCACCTCATCCCTAACCTTACCACTATCCTCATCCCAACCCTAACCCATCTGGTCAATCACTAACAACTAGTGTTTTCCCCTCATGTTTCAAACATGCCTCGATCACAACCATCCTCAAAAAGCCATCCCTTGACCCATCCTCTCTGTCTAGCTATAGCCCCATATGACTTCTCCGTTATGCCTCAAAACTACTGGAGCAACAGGTCCATTCTGAACTGTCCTTCCACCTCTCCTCCTGCTCACTTTTTGGCCGCCTCCAATCTGGCTTCCGACCGACCGCTCCACTGAAACTGCCTTGACTAAAGTCACCAACGACCTACTTACTGCCAAATCCAAGCGACACTACTCTGTCCTCCTCCTCCTGAATCTGTCATCTGCCTTTGACACAGTCGACCATTCCCTCTTACTAAAGACTCTCTCATCTCTTGGCGTCACGAACTTGGCCCTATCTTGGATCTCTTCTTACCTAACTGACAGGACATTCAGTGTCTCCCACTCACACATCACCTCCTCATCTCGCCCCCTATCTGTCGGTGTCCCCCAGGGTTCAGTCCTAGGACCCTTGCTCTTCTCCATTGGCCTGGGACAGCTCATAGAGTCCCATTGCTTTCAGTATCACCTCTATTCTGATGATACACAGATCTACCTCTCTGGACCCAATATCTCCTCCCTACTAACCAAAATCGCACAATGCCTGTCCGCTATTTCATCCTTCTTCTCTGACAGATTTCTAACTTAACATGTGACGCGCCCCCAGGGCAGTGGGGTACTCGGTGTCCCGGCCTATGGATGCTGGGGGGGGGGGATATTTCACAGTGGCTGGCCCGGCCCGTGGCCCAGGGTGGTCAACAAAAAGGGGATAGTTTATATGGGATTTGTAGTTTAATCGTGATGCCACCTGTGGTTTCTGGTAATTTGTACCAGCGCTGCTGCAGACCTCTGAGGCAGTTGATAGGCAGCTAGGATGGAACAGCTCCCCACAGGTGGAGTGGGCCTCAGGGCAGTGTAGAGTTTGACGGTGGGTGGTGATGCTGGGGCTTGTAGTGCAGTCGGGATGGCGCTGCAGGAGTAACTGACAGAGACAGGGGTTTTGCTTCAATACCTTTACTGGTGCAGATGTCAGGTACGGTCCAGGGTACTCGGTAGGAAGGGTGCACTTCAGGACTTCTCCCCAGTGAGCGAGTATAGAGCCTCCTGGTCCGTGTCTCCCTCTCTCTAAGCTCCTGGCCAGCCTGCAACTGGGCCTAGCTTCTGTGTCGTGTTGCTCTCTTCACCTGTCGCTTGGTAGTAGGACCTTCCGCTGGCAACCACTATCCCTGGGCGCCGAGGACTTCATGGTTCCTGGTCCTGTAATGGGTTTAGCTTCAGTTCAGCCAGGGACTTGTAGTCCTCCTGGTATGCCGGTGATCCCTACTGGGTATAAAGGGACCCTGTAGGTGTGGACCCGGTGTCTGGTTTGTATACTCGGGGGTGAGCCTATGATGCTCCTCTGCCCCCTAAACTCCTCTCTCCTCTCCTTTTTTCCTTCGGCCACACTCGGGGCCCTCAGAACACAGCAGCAGACGTGCTGTGTCTTCACTGCTCTCAGTGGCAGCACACTCTCTGACTGAACTGCCTGGCTCCACCCTCCATATATATATCCCTAACAGGCTCCCTCTGGTGGTATGAGGTGGAAGGGTGGAGGTGGTTGTATGTAATGAGGGCCTCTTGTGGAGAAGTCCGTCCATGCACCCTTTTGGGTCCTGTGGTACCTATGAACAGCAGGGTGCCACATTCCCCCCTAATACAGTTCAGTACTCCTGGACTGAAGCATTTTATAACAGGTTAGAACAATTACAACAATTATAATAATAATAATAATAATAAAGTTACAGTAAGTCCCTTAACCCGGTGTCCATTTCACCGATGAAAGTGCAAGATGAGTAATATGAGGGACCTGCCTAAAAACCCTCAACGTAGGGGGCACTTTTGATGAGTGCAACTATTTACAAGGACAGTTTTTGGCTGCTCACAGTCCTCAGCCTACAAGTCTCTGTACCCTGACGGGTAACTAAATGCACATATTATTTCAGTTCATACAATAAACAATAGGCAATACCCAACTGGGTAACTATTTATAATGTAGGCACTTCGTGCTATTCCATAAACCTGGCAGGGATTTGTCCTTGTGTGCTGCGTGTGGAACTTCGTAGCACTCAGGTGTTACTAGTGTCTGTGCATGCACTTTCTGTTAATCTAGCAGGTATACGTGCTGGTAGATTATAAAACTGCCTTAATCTCTCTATAGGACTGGCAAGTGTACTGATTACTGGGTCTTCAGGCTCTGCCTCAACGGGTGATCCTCCTCTTACTGGGGACTCTTCCTGTTCCTGAGCAGGTTCTTCCAGAGCGCTCACAGGTTCTTCTTGTGGCTGATAGAAGTGTATTACGGGTATAATAACTGCTCCATCAAGTTGAGGCCAGTCCGCAGGGAAATCTCCTAGAACTGTGTGAAGCACTTCTTCCTTGGGTTCTTCCGGTGCTATAAGAGGTACTTCTTCCTCCGTTGTCTTCAGTAGACCTGGACACACTTTCAAATGATCTCTTGAGACTGTTGCGGTCGTTATACCTCTATCTTTACCGATCAGGCAGGTTTTACTGTTGTCAAATCTGGAGTTTAGCACAATGTAGGGCTCTCTTTCCCACTGGTCATCGAGCTTGTGACCTCTTCTTTTCCGCTTTAGCACTATCTCTCCAGGTGCCAAGGGTTCTGCTGGTGCATGTTTATTGTACTGTTCTTCTTGTTTTTCCCTTACTCTGTTTAGACTGTCTTCGACACAGGCCTGTGCTCTCCTGTACTGCTCTTACCGATTTGTATCCCAGTCTTCAGTGGATATATCTGCTGCAGGTTCTACCACTCCGAGTTCCAGGTCCATGGGCAACTTTCCGGGTCTTGCTCTCATGAGGTACACTGGGGTACCATTAGTAGAACTCACAGGTATGTGATTGTACAGATCTACCAGGTTAGGTAGTTTGTCTGGCCACTGGTTCCTTTCTTCCAAGGGTAAGGTTTTCAGCAGGTCTATGACGATGTTGTTCATTTTCTCACACAAACCATTGGTCTGAGGGTGATACGGCGTATTCCGGATCTTCTTGCACCCATACAGATGACAGAATTCTTTAAACAGCTCGGCTTCAAAGGCAGGGCCTTGATCCGTCAGCACTTTGTCCGGGTATCCATGGGACCTGCAGAAGTATGCTTGGAACGTTCTTGCTGCAGTTTCTGCTGTCAGATCCTTGACAGGGGCTACCACCAGGAACCGGGAATAATGATCCACCATGGTCAGTGCATAGGAATAGCCTGACCTGCTGGGTGACAGCTTGACGTGATCCAGAGCAACAATCTCCAGGGGCTGGGTTGTTTTGATGGACTGCAAGAGTGCTTTCTGGCTGCCGTAGTCTTTCCTTCTGAGGCTACAGGGCCCACAATTCCAGCACCACCTTTCTATGGAACTCCGCATTCCAACCCAATAGAACCGGTCCTTCAGCAGGGTTTCCAGCTTCTTCCAGCCAAAGTGATCTGCTTGGTCATGGTAGGCCTCCAATACCATCTGGATATCCGTCCTGGGTACAACAATCTGCCACACCATTTCATGAGTCTTTGGGTTGACATACCTCCTGCACAGCTTCTCTCTGTAGATGAACAGCCTGCTTCTCTCATTCCACAGGTGTTTAGCTTGTGGGGGAGCACCCTTCTCCAGGTGAGAACCTTCTTGGGTTATCAGTCTTTTGATGAGGCTGACAATCGGGTCACTGTCCTGGGTCTCCTTCCAGCTGTGATGAGGTAGAGGGTTCAGCGTCCTTCCATGATGTCTTCTGGTGGCGTGTTGTCGTGGACCACTCCACTTCGGTGGAAAGCAGGTAATTCAACTTCCTCTAAATCATCCACTTCATCCTCGGTGTCTGACTGGTGGGGCATCCTTGACAGGGCATCAGCATTGGTGTTCTTGTGACCTGCCCGATACTTGATGGTGAACTGATAATTCGACAGTCTGGCCACCAAACACTGTTCCATGGCTCCCAACCTGGCTGTCTCCAGGTGTGTCAAGGGATTATTGTCAGTAAAGGCTGTGAATTTCATTGAGGCTAGGTAATGCTTGAACCTTTCAATGATAGCCCAGACCAAGGCCAGGAACTCCTGCTTGAAGGAACTGTAATTCTCCGGGTTTCTTTCAGTAGGGCGAAGCTTCCGACTGGCATAAGCAATTATCTTTTCTCTGCCGTTTTGCTTCTGTGACAACACAGCTCCCAGTCCCTCGTTGCTCGTGTCGGTGTACAACAGGAAAGGCTGGCTGTAGTCAGGGTAAGCCAGGATTTCTTCACCAGTTAGGACTTCCTTCATTTCTGCAAAGGATTCAGCCTGTTTCTTACCCCACTGGAATGGGGAACTTTTACCTCTCTTGGACTGTCCTACCAGGAGATCTTGTAAAGGTGCTGCCTTTTTCGTATAGTCCTTTATGAACCTCCTGTAGTACCCGACCAGTCCCAGGAATTGCCGTACCTCTTTGATGCTTCTCGGTTCAGGCCACTTCTGGATGGCAGTGACCTTCTCCGGGTCTGGCGCTACTCCCTCTGAGCTGACTACGTGTCCCAAGTACTGAACCTTCTGCTTGAGCAAGTGGCATTTAGAAGGTTTTAGTTTCATCCCATACCGGGACAATGCTTCAAATACCTCTGCCAAGTGCTTCAGATGGTCTTCATACGTCCTCGAGTACACGATAACGTCATCCAGGTACAGCAGCACTGTCTCAAAGTTCCGGTGTCCTAAGCAACACTCCATCAGCCTCTGGAACGTTCCGGGTGCATTGCAGAGTCCAAACGGCATGCTGTTGAATTCGCACAGTCCCATCGGGGTGGTGAAGGCTGTCTTCTCCTGGTCTTCCTCAGCAACAGAGACTTGCCAGTACCCGCTAGTGAGATCCAATGTAGAGAAGTAATTGGCAGATTTTAATGCAGCCAGGGATTCCTCTATACGGGGCAAAGGGTATCCATCTTTATGTGTTATTCGATTAATTTGTCTATAATCTACACACATCCTCATACTACCGTCCTTTTTCCTGACCAGGACCAGGGGAGCTGCCCAGGGGCTACAGCTATCCCTTATTACCCCTGCCTTTTTCATGTCATGCAACATTTCCTTGGCTTTTTGGTAATGTGCTGGTGGTACGAGTCTGTAACGCTCTTTAATGGGTGGATGGTTACTGGTGGGTATGTGATGTTGTACCCCTTTAACACTTCCAAAATCAAGTGGGTCTTTACTAAACACTTGTTCATATTCCTGAACCACTCTGTTGACACCGTGATTTTGATGGACAGGAGTGGCGTCAATTCCAACATGGAGCTGTTGACACCAATCCTCCGGCTGAGCTTCGGAGTCATTGTCCTCCACTGTATCTGGTGGGGTCAAGGATTCCACTGTGTGTATGGCATCATTATTCACAGTATACAATCTGGCAACAGTGGCGTATCTTGGCAATTTAACTACCTCCTCCCCACAATTTAGGAGACGTACAGGTACCCTCCCATTGCGTACATCAACTACCCCTCTAGCAGTTAGGAGTGTAGGTCTGTGCTCTGAGCTAACGGGTTCCACTACCACCTGGTAGTTCTGTCCCTTGAGACCTATTGCTGCCCTACACCAAATCAGCATTTCACTCATTGGGGGAATCACAATGGGTATCGGGTCTGTCACCCGTACATTACCAATCTCACCACCTGTTAGCTTTACCTGTTGCTGGTACAGGAGGGCTCAAATCTTTCTCTGGAGCACCTTCCTCTGCCCTGGTTTGGCAGTGTCAGCAATCTGTTGGAGTAAAAACAACACTTCTCCCAAACAGTTACCAACAATATTTGTACCAAGTATCATATATGGATTGGTATCATCAGGGTTAGATTCTACAACAATTAGTCCTTGGTCCTTTAGTTCCACTCTTCCCACCTTCACTGTCACGTCCTTAACCCGTACTAGGTTAAGAGGAAGGCCGTTAGAGGCATACACAGAGAGGTTCGGGGCTGGCAGGTGGAGTTCATCTATGGACCAGTACCCTTTGTAGAGGACATCAGGTATGATGGTTACCTGTGAGCTGGTGTCCAGTAACGCAGGTGTTGCTATGCCGTCCAGCACAACGGACAGGAAAGGCCTTCCTCCTACGAACCGGTCGTACCAGCTTGATGGGCCTGGTTGAGTTACTCCTGGGTGTCGGCCCTCGGCCCCAGGGTTTGCCTGTTTAAAGGACAGTTCCGCGCGGTGTGGCCTGCCTTGTAGCAACGGTAGCAGATGAAATCTCCTGGAGGGCGACGTTGGTCCTCCCACGGGGTGGCGTTGTTCTCCTACGGGGTGGCATTGTCCTCCTTCTCCTCATCCAGGGGACATCCTCAGGACTGTCGGCGAGTAGGATCCTTCCTTCCGGCTCGGGCTCTGTCTGTAGCTGCAGGGTGCTCAGGACAGTGGCCAGGGTTTTACTTAGCTGACGCACTTCAGAGCGCAGGCTGTCCAGCTCACTAGGTGGCACTGTTTGCATCTTTGTTTCAGCCGTTAATGAAGGAGCAGTGGGTGCTGCGGGCACTGGGGTGGCCCCACCCTGGTAACGCTGGATAGCAGTCCCTGATGTTTCCAGGGGCTGAAGGCCCTTAATAGCCATGTCCTTCAGGGTGTCAAAGGTGGCATTTGGATGATCTAAGGCCCACCACCATACGGTTCTGCTCTCCTCCGGGGACTTCAACCCCCAGATGAATTGTTCTGTCAGCATTTTATTCTCATCTTGTATGCTGGCTGGACTAATCTGTTTCAGGGCCCGCAGGGCCTATTGTAGATGCCAGGCATAGTCCCGGATACTGTCCTCAGGTTTCTGGGTACAGTGGTAGAACCTCATCCGGAGATCTGTCTCAGTGCGGTTTTCAAAGACAGTTTGCAGTCTCTTAAAGATAATGGATACTGATTCCTAGTCTGCGGGTGGCCAGGTTTCAACTTGCTCTGCGGCACCAGTCAATTGTCCCAGCACAACAGTGGCTCTCTGCTTACCAGTCATTGAATACATGTCCAATACACTGCATATCTTTCTCTTGAATCCAGACAGGGTGTCTGGTTTGCCATCATACTGGGGAAGCCATTTTGCTCCAGGGATATACGGCAGGGCCATAGGTATTAACGGAGTCACGACCCCTGCTGTTGGGGCGGCCGCTCCGGCCTGAGCAGCGCCGGGCTCAAGTTGAGCATCAGGAGTGTTATCTGGTGCTCCGGCGTCTCGCTGGTCGTTGGCCATGGTTGCGCCCCCCTAGTGAACCGTAGCATACCTCCTATTTCTTTTTTGGGTAGGCCGCAGCTCCGCAGATGACGGTCTCCTTCTAGGACCTGACGCTTCCTGGAGCTGCGTCAGAGCGCGAGGCGGGGCTTGAGTTTCGCGCGCTTCTAGCAGTCACGCCTCTCCGATTCCCACGGTTACGCCCCTCTTCTTCCCGCGTGGTGACGCAGTAATGGCGGCGATGTTCACCACAGAAAAAACACAGTTCAATTACGGCACACAGTACCCGGTGGCAACGGGCACGAAATCCTGTTCGTGACGCGACAGATGACGCGCCCCCAGGGCACTGGGGTACTCGGTGTCCGGGCCTATGGATGCTGGGGGGGAATATTTCACAGTGGCTGGCCCGGCCCGTGGCCCAGGGTGGTCAACAAAAAGGGGATAGTTTATATGGCATTTGTAGTTTAATCGTGACGCCACCTGTGGTTTCTGGTAATTTGTACCAGCGCTGCTGCAGACCTCTGAGGCAGTTGATAGGCAGCTAGGATGGAACAGCTCCCCACAGGTGGAGCGGGCCTCAGGGCAGTGTAGAGTTTGATGGTGGGTGGTGATGCTGGGGCTTGTAGTGCAGTCGGGATGGCGCAGCAGGACTAACTGACAGAGACAGGGGTTTCGCTTCAATACCTTTACTGGTGCGGATGTCAGGTACGGTCCAGGGTACTCGGTGTAGCGTCGGCGTCCCTGCCTCCTGCTAGGCAGGGACGCCGTTCCCCTCACCTCTCCTCTCTGTGCCTGGCGTCTTCCACCCTCTCTTAAAGGGGCCGCGCGCGCCGTCCTAAGGAGTCCCCGGCCAATGGCCGGAGGATCTCACCATATATAAGGCACCTCCTCCAAAATGGAGGTGCCCGAGCAATGTTGTTGCAAAGCCTGTCAACTCTGCTTCAGCCCTCAGGTCCCGTTACCAGATTTCTGTCAGTTTCCTGGCAGATTCCTGCTTGATACCTGCCTGATACCTGTCTATCATGTAATGTAATGTAATGAGGGCCTCTTGTGGAGAAGTCCGTCCATGCACCCTTTTGGGTCCTGTGGTACCTGTGAACAGCAGGGTGCCACACATGGACAAAACTGAAGTCATCATCTTTCCACTGTCTCACTCAACCCCCCAACGACCTATCTATCAAAGTCAATAGCTGCCCACGGTCCCCAGTCCCGCAAGCTCGCTGCCTCGGGGTAACCCTGGACTCTAATCTCTACTTTAAACTACATATCCAAGCCCTTTCCACTTCCTGCAGACTCCAACTCAAAAATATCTCCCCGATTTGCACATTCCTCAACCACGAATCTGCAAAAACACTAGTGCACGCCCTCATCATCTGCCGCCTCGACTACTGCAACCTCCTGCTCTGTGGCCTCCCTTCTACCACTCTCACACCTCTCCAATCTATCCTAAACTTTGCTGCCCGACTAATCCACCTGTCCCCCCCGCTATTCCCTGGCCTCTCCTCTCCGTCAATCCCTTCACTGGCTCCCCATTGCCCAGACACTCCAGTAAAAAACCCTACATAAAACAAAACAATCCACAACCTTTCTCCTCCATACATCTGTGACCTAGTCTCTCGGTACTTACCCGCACGCAACTTCCGATCCTCACAAGATCTCCTTCTCTACTCCCCTCTCATCTCCTCTTCCCACAATCGTATACAAGATTTCTCCCGTGCGTCCCCCCTACTCTGGAACTCTCTACCTCAACACATCAGACTTTCGCCTACCGTGGAAACCTTCAAAAGGAACCTGAAGACCCACCTCTTCCGACGAGCCTACAACCTACAGTAACCCTCGCTCCACCATACCGCTGCACGACCAGCTCTACCCTCACCTACTTTATCCTCACCCATCCCTTGTAGATTGTGAGCCCTCGTGGACAGGGTTCTCGCTCCTCCTGTACCAGTCACTGACTTGTATTGTTCAAATTTATTGTAATTGTTTGTGCTATGTATATCCCTTTCACATGTAAAGCTCCATGGAATGAATAGCGCTATAATAATAAATAAAAATAATAATAATAAATAATAATAATAATTTAGATATTTTTGCGTCTTTTGGGTGGAAGAGACACCATGCTTAATTTTTGTCCTTGGCAGAGAAAAATTTAGCCACAGTTTATGATTTAATGTCAAGCTAGTCTTTCATTTTCAGAACCCTAACCTCTATCTAGCAATGCATTACTGAAGTCAACAGAGAATTTAAAACTCTTGACTTAAAGAAACTGAAAACAAGTTTAAAAAGGATTATAATTAGGGATGAGTGGATGTTTGGGTTTGTTGGTTTCGGCCGAAATCAAGTCCAAAGTTCAGTTTGGGTGCAAGAACGTGACTTGAACTTGACCCTGAACTCAAACTGCATAAATGCCAATGGGGACCAGAACTTTGGGGCAGTAAAATGGTCATATTATGGGCTAGGGGACTGCAATAGGAAACAAAATTGGCCTAAGAACAGGGCTACTGCCCTGCAATCAAGTGTGGATAAGAAAATGATTTAAAATAACATAGAATAAAAAAATTAAAAAATAATAATCTTGAACCAGGAGGCGGAGGTCCAAATGGAGGAGTGGAGCAGTGCTTTTTTGCGTATAGTTTATTTACTTGTTAATAAATAAATTTAAAAAATGATGTGGGGTCCCCTCAATTTTTAATAACCAGTCAAGGGAAATCAGACATCTGTGAGCTGGTCTTATTATGCTGGGAAAGGGCCAACATACAGTACATGGACCTGCCCAGCCTATTAATATCAGCCCCCAACTGTATGCTTTGCCTTTGCTGATTATTAAAATGGGAAGACCCCCCCAAAAATGGTGTGGGGTCCCTCCTATTTTTAATAACCAGTAAAGGCTAAGCAGATAGCTTCAGACTGTTATTAAAAGGCTGTGAAGGGCCATGGATATTGACACCTTCCCAGTCTAAAAAGACCAGCCCTCAGCTGCCCTAGAATTGGTGCATCCATTAGAATCGCCAATTCTGATGCTTAGCCTCAGCTGTTCCCGATTGCCCTGGTGTGGTGACAATTGGGGGAATAGTTTTAGTTTTAATAGTTTTTAACAATTATAGCAACAGTACAGAGAAAGCTGTTCCACTGCTACATAATTCCATTAGGATTATGAATAAACTGTGAAATTAGTCATGAGTGATTAATATTTTAATCTCCTGTTTTCGCCAGTCTTCACAAGTCACTTAACCTTTCATTTTGCCCTTGTGAACCTATCAAAAATCTTTAATGCATTTTATCGTTCTTCAATCTGATGGAGCCCAGTAATTTTACTTGTGTTTACAGCATCGCAGTAAATGACTGACACAGTATTTATTAATACTTCTGTCAGTACTTTATCCGTCATCTGTGAGAGAGAGAAGGAAATATCAGTGCATGGTTTGCATGAATCAATCGAATGGCGCAAGAAAACGGCTCATTAGTGATGTTCTTTGTGCCGTGTGTCCAATTCAAGGAAATTTTTCATGTGTGTAGTTTCAGTCTTATTAATTAGATATAAGTCTGTAAAAGAGAAATAATCTGTTCATTTAAAAATGTTGAAATTAATTTTTTCATTTTTAGCAGATTCCATGGAGCAGCCATATTGGAGTGACACGCTTCAATCCTGTATTGTCTGTACTGACAGCACAGCAGGAGCTGTATGCTTTATGGCAGCTGCAATGCATGGGCGCTTACTATCCAGCCTTATCGAGGCATCCATCAGATGTAACAGATACAAAAGAGCTGTCATCTGTAGTGCCCATTATTCTAATCATGTTACAATCATTCTGCTGATCCTAAATTCTAATGTTAATGAGACGACTCTGCTGTTTCTGCTCCAGTCTACACAGCTAAGCCGACATGTAAAGCTGCAGAAAACAGGAACTGTGTTTTATCTTCTTTGTTTCAAATGAAGGGTCACAAAAATGAAAAATAACAATTTTTTAATAATGATCTTAAATTATACGTCGCAGTGACATTGGAAGAAAAGTTGATTCCATAGGTCACATGTAACATCAGTTACTCCACATTCTAAAATTTGTCTTTTTTAAGCCAGGTGTCCCCCTATGAAATACTTGTTAGCCTGTTTGATGAGGCAAAATATATGAATAAAATTGAATTTAAATAATCTTAGAAAATGCCTAGATGTAGATTTCCCATAACATATTTTTATAGGGTACCTTGATATTACATACTTGTTATGGTGCCCCCTGCTGTTACATGCTTGTTATGGTGCCCCCTGCTGTTAGATACTTGTTATGTCACCCTCTGCTATTATATAGCTGCATAGTTGTTGTGGCGTCCCATGGTATTTCACACTTGTTATGGCACCCCCCGGGTATTTAATACTTGTTAGGAAGCCCCCTGGTGTTACATACTTGTTATGTCACCCCTGCTGTGACATACTTGTTAAGGCGCCCTCTTCTGTTGCATACTTGTTATGGTGCCCCCTGGTGTTACATACTTGTTATGGTGCCCCCTGGTGTTACATACTTGTTATAGCGCCCCCTGCTCTTACATACTTGTTAAGGCGCCCCCTGCTGTTACATACTTGTTATGGTGCCCCCTGCTGTTACATACTTGTTAAGCCGCCCCCTGCTGTTGCATACTTCTTATGCAGCCCCCTGGTGTTACATACTTGCTATGGTGCCCTCTGGTGCTACATACTTACTATGCAGCCCCCTGGTGTTATATACTTACTATGGTGCCCCCTGGTATTACGTAATTACTATGGCACACCCTGGTGTTACATACTTACTATGGTGCCCCCTGGTATTACGTAATTACTATGGCACACCCTGGTGTTACATACTTACTATGGCACCCCCTGGTGTTACATACTTGTTATGGCGCCCCCTGGTGTTACATACTTGTTATGGCGCCCCCTGGTGTTACATACTTGTTATGGCACACTCTGGTGTTACATATTTACTATAGCGCCCACTGGTGTTACATACCTGTTATGGCGCCCCCTGGTGTTACATACTTGTTATGATGCCCTGTGATGTTACATACTTACTATAGCGACCCCTGGTGTTACATACCTGTTATGGCGCCCCCTGGTGTTACATACTTGTTATGATGCCCCATGATGTTACATACTTACGATGGCGCCCCCTGGTGTTACATACCTGTTATGGCGCCCCCTGGTGTTACATACCTGTTATGGCGCCCCCTGCTGTTACATACTTGTTATGATGCCCTGTGATGTTACATACTTACTATGGCGCCCCCTGGTGTTACATACCTGTTATGGCGCCCCCTGCTGTTACATACTTGTTATGATGCCCTGTGATGTTACATACTTACTATGGCGCCTCCTGGTGTTACATACCTGTTATGGCGCCCCCTGGTGTTACATACCTGTTATGGTGCCCCCTGCTGTTACAGACTTGTTATGATGCCCTGTGATGTTACATACTTACTATGGCGCCCCCTGGTGTTACATACTTACGATGGCACCCCCTGGTGTTACATACTTGTTATGGCGCCCCCTGGTGTTACATACTTGTTATGGCGCCCCCTGGTGTTACATACTTGTTATGGCACACTCTGGTGTTACATATTTACTATAGCGCCCCCTGGTGTTACATACCTGTTATGGCGCCCCCTGGTGTTACATACTTGTTATGATGCCCTGTGATGTTACATACTTACTATGGCGACCCCTGGTGTTACATACTTGTTATGATGCCCCATGATGTTACATACTTACGATGGCGCCCCCTGGTGTTACATACCTGTTATGGCGCCCCCTGGTGTTACATACCTGTTATGGCGCCCCCTGCTGTTACATACTTGTTATGATGCCCTGTGATGTTACATACTTACTATGGCGCCCCCTGGTGTTACATACCTGTTATGGCGCCCCCTGCTGTTACATACTTGTTATGATGCCCTGTGATGTTACATACTTACTATGGCGCCTCCTGGTGTTACATACCTGTTATGGCGCCCCCTGCTGTTACAGACTTGTTATGATGCCCTGTGATGTTACATACTTACTATGGCGCCCCCTGGTGTTACATACTTACGATGGCACCCCCTGGTGTTACATACTTGTTATGGCGCCCCCTGGTGTTACATACTTGTTATGGCGCCCCCTGGTGATACATACTTGTTATGGCACACTCTGGTGTTACATATGTACTATAGCGCCCCCTGGTGTTACATACCTGTTATGGCGCCCCCTGGTGTTACATACTTGTTATGATGCCCTGTGATGTTACATACTTACTATGGCGACCCCTGGTGTTACATACTTGTTATGATGCCCCATGATGTTACATACTTACGATGGCGCCCCCTGGTGTTACATACCTGTTATGGCGTCCCCTGGTGTTACATACCTGTTATGGCGCCCCCTGCTGTTACATACTTGTTATAATGCCCTGTGATGTTACATACTTACTATGGCGCCCCCTGGTGTTACATACCTGTTATGGCGCCCCCTGCTGTTACATACTTGTTATGATGCCCTGTGATGTTACATACTTACTATGGCGCCTCCTGGTGTTACATACCTGTTATGGCGCCCCCTGGTGTTACATACTTACTATGGCACCCCCTGGTGTTACATACTTGTTATGGCGCCCCCTGGTGTTACATACTTGTTATGGCGCCCCGTGATGTTACATAATTACTATGGCGCCCCCTGGTGCTACATACTTGCAGGTGCTATACCTTCCCTTGTATCAGTTAGCATCATCTTTCCAGTGCTATGCTGTAAAGTTGATCCCATGTTCCGTGACTTGCGGTGATGAGTTGGTTTCCGGCAGACGAGCCCCGGGAAGCAGGCAGTCTCTCTAATAACACTGTTTATGTCAGAACTTACCAACCATCTGTCCACTCTCCTGACATCCATTTAGGAAATACTTGTCCCTCATCGTGTCACAGTTTTGGAGCATTTTTCCTTACATCTCTCCGTTACTCTGTTATTCCTTCTAGAAATGTATGAAAAGAAATTGTCATTTTGGGGCCACCAATAGTGAGTGTGTCTCTTCACAGTGAGATGCTATCCAATCAGTGCAGATGGGGCCAGACCGTGTAGGGACACGCCCCTTTTACAAGTTGAATGGTAACACCCAGTTGTAAATTTATTCAAATCTTTTCCGGGTGGAGTACCAGAGGATTGGCGCAGTGAACTAATCTATAGCCCCTTCTCGATGTGTGATGTACAGGCAGGTGTCGGTGTATGGAGCAAGCCAGTAGCTTAGTTATTGCAGGGCAGAGGGGGCAGTCACCCCGGGCCCCGCAGTCACAGGGGCCCACACAGAGCGATCACCACCCTAAACTGCATCGCCGTGCTGTGCGGCGCACGTCTATACAGTTGAACACTGCGGTAAAGCAGACATGGGCAGGTCGCTTTAGGTCTGCGACATGCAGAGCAGCAAGGAGACGCCCTGGAGGAGGCCATATCATCACCTGATGTCATACACCTCTTTGGATCCACGCCTTTATCCTGTCTGCCGGCGGGTTTGCCAGATCCAGGCTTAGGTTAGTATAATATGTTTTATAGATAATACAGTGTGGGGGCCATAATTCAGTATGGGGGGCTGCTGGGGGCCATCATACAGTGTGTGTGGGGGGGCTAACAGGCGGCCATAATACAGAGTGGGGGGCTACTGGGGCTATCATATTTTATGAGAGCGTGGGCAGCTGGAGGCCATAATACAGTGGGGGCTACCAGGAGGCCATCATACAAAGTGGTAACCTACTGGAGACATCATACAGTGCGTGGGGGCTACTGTGGGCCATAATACAGTGTGGAGGCTACTGGGGTCCGTCATAGAGTGTAGGAGGCTTTAGGGGGCTGTCATACAGTGTGGGGTGCCAACCAGCGGCCATCATATAGAGTGGTGGGCTACTGAGGTGCATCATTCAGTGTGCGGGGATACTGGGGGCTATCATATAGTGTTGGGGCTACTACAGTCCATCATACAGTGTAGAGGGCTACTGGGGGCCATCAGTGTGGGGGCCTACTAACTGCCACCATGCAGTGTGGAAGCTATCATACAATGTGGGGGGCTATTTGGATCCGTCATGCAGTGTGGGGGACTATCATACAGTGTGAGAGGGTTACTGTGGCGTTCATACAATGTAGTGGGCTAGTGGGGGCCATAATACAGTGTGGGGGTACTAGCGGCTATCATACAGTGCGGGGTGGCTGTTGGGGGCTATTTTGCAGTGTGTGGGGGCTATCATACATTGTAAGGGGGCTACTGGGGCCATCATACAATGTAGTGGCCTAGTGGGGGCAATCATACAGTGTGGAAGTACTTGGGGCCATCATACAGTGTGGAGGGGCTGCTGGTGGCTAGTATGCAGTGTGTGGGGGCTATCATACATTGTTAGGGGGCTACTGGGGGCCAACATATAATGTAGGGGTTTAGCATGAGCCATTATACATTGTGGGGGCTACCAGGGGTCATCATACAGCGTGGGGGCTACAGGGGGCTATCATGCAGTGTGGGGAGCTATCATACGGTATGGGGGCTACTGAGGACCATCATACAGTGTGAGGGACTACTGGGGGCCATCATACAGTTGGGGGCTGTTACACAATTTTGGAGGGTTACTAGGGGCCATGATACCATGTGGGGGGCTACTGGGGTCCATATTGCACTTTGTGGGGCTACTTTGGACAATCACACTGTGTGCGGGCTACTGCAGGCCATCATACAGTGTGGGGGCTTCTAGGGTCCATCATACAGTGTTGATGGCTACTGGAGGCCATCATGCAATGTGATGGACTATCATACAGTGTGAGAGGGCTACTGGGGGGCCATCATATAATGTAGCGTGGCTAATGGGGGCCATTTTGCACTGTGAGGGGCTTTCATACAGTATGTGGCTACTGGGCCATCATACAGTGTGGGGTTACTGGGGGCAATCATACAGTGTGGGGGTTACTGGGGGCCATCATGCAGTGCGAGGGCTACTGGAGGCCACCATGCAGAGTGTGGGGCCACTAGGGTTCATCTTACACTGTGGGTCCTATCATGCTATGTCTTGGGGAGATGTGGGCCCATCATACTATGTATAGGGGAGCTGTGGACAACATCATAGTTTGTATCGGGGAGATGTGGGCCCATCATGCTATGTATAGGGGAGCTGTGGACGACATCATAGTTTGTATGGGGGAGATGTGGGCCCATCATGCTGTATGTAGGGACTGGTGGAGGACATCACACTGTGTATAAGGAGATGTGGACCCATCCTAATATGTATAGGGGGGCTATGGGCCCATCATTCTGTGTAAGTTGGAACTATATACAGTGGTGGCCAAAAGTATTGGCACAACTGCAATTCTGTCAGATAATACTCAGTTTCTTCCTGAAAATGACTGCAATCACAAATTCTTTGGTATTATTATCTTCATTTAATTTGTCTTCAATGAAAAAACACAAAAAGAATTGTTCTAAAGCCAAATTGGATACAATTCCACACCAAACCTAAAAAAGGGGGTGGACAAAAGTATTGGCACTGTTTGAAAAATCATGTGATGCTTCTCTAATTCGTGTAATTAACAGCACCTGTAACTTACCTGTGGCACCTAACAGGTGTTGGCAATAACTAAATCACACTTGCAGCCAGTTAACATGGATTAAAGTTAACTCAACCTCTGTCCTGTGTCCTTGTGTGTACCACATTGAGCATGGAGAAAAGAAAGAAGACCAAAGAACTGTCTGAGGACTTGAGAAACCAAATTATGAGGAAGCATGAGCAATCTCAAGCCTACAAGTCCATCTCCAAAGACCTGAATGTTCCTGTGTCTTCCGTGCGCAGAGTCATCAAGAAGTCTAAAGCCCATGGCACTGTGGCTAACCTCCCTAGATGTGGACGGAAAAGCAAAATTGACGAGAGATTTCAACGCAAGATTGTGCGGATGGTGGATAAAGAACCTCGACAAACATCCAAACAAGTTCAAGCTGCCCTGCAGTCCGAGGGTACAACAGTGTCAACCCGTACTATCCGTCGGCGTCTGAATGAAAAGGGACTGTATGTTAGGATACCCAGGAAGACCCCACTTCTTACCCTGAGACATAAAAAAGCCAGGCTGGAGTTTGCCAAAACTTACCTGAGAAAGCCTAAAACGTTTTGGAAGAATGTTCTCTGGTCAGATGAGACAAAAGTAGAGCTTTTTGGCAAAAAGCATCAACATAGAGTGTACATGAATAAAAAAGAGGCATTCAAAGAAAAGAACATGGTCCCTACAGTCAAACATGGCGGAGGTTCCCTGATGTTTTGGGGTTGCTTTGCTGCCTCTGGTACTGGACTGCTTGACCGTGTGCATGGCATTATGAAGTCTGAAGACTACCAACAAATTTTGCAGCATAATGTAGGGTGTGTGAGAAAGCTGGGTCTCCCTCAGAGGTCATGGGTCTTCCAGCAGGACAATGACCCAAAACACTCTTCCAAAAGCACTATAAAATGGTTTGAGAGAAAGCACTGGAGACTTTTAAGGTGGCCAGCAATGAGTCCAGACCTGAATCCCATAGAACACCTGTGGAGAGATCTCAAAATGGCAGTTTGGAGAAGGCACCCTTCAAATATCAGGGACCTGGAGCAGTTTGCCAAAGAAGAATGGTCTACAATTCCAGCAGAGCATTGTAAGAAACTCATTGATGGTTACCGGAAGCGGTTGTTCGCAGTTATTTTGGCTAAAGGTTGTGCAACCAAGTATTAGGCTGAGGGTGCCAATACTTTTGTCCGGCCCTTTTTTTGGAGTTTTGTGTGAAATGATCAATGATTTGATTTTTGCTTCATTCTCTTTTGTGTTTTTTCCTTGCAAGCAAATTAAATGAAGAGAATAATACTAAAGAATTTGTGATTGCAATCATTTTCAGGAAGAAACGGAGTATTATCTGACAGAATTGCAGGGGCGCCAATACTTTTGGCCACCACTGTATAGGGGGACTCAAGACATTATTAAATTTAAGTGAGCACTTAAGAAACATTATAGTTATAGGGGCAGTCAGGGTATTGTGACGGTCAAATGGGCACACATTGAGCATTATTACTTTCTAGGGGGCAAAATGTGGTCACTGTTTTCTAGGGCATTTGCACAGGGCATTAATATTTGCTAGGGCACAAATGAAGCATTATTATGTAAGGGGCACAGTGGTGAGCGTTATTATATGGGGCAGTAAGAGGAGCGCTGTTTTTGTGCCACACAGCAGGTGCAGTAATAGGGACACATACGGCAGCAGCGGCTCAGTATTGGGGTATCAGTAAGATGAAGAGACTGGCAGGTTTGGAATAGATGGGGATGGTGCTGGAAATGAGAGAAGTCTAATGTGTCTGTATTGTAATCTCTGCAGACAAGTCCTGGCTGGAGAAGTTGTCATGTCGGTCTGGGCCAGATGGAAAAGATGGAAAAATGAATGACGTCATCTAAAAGTCACTATCTATAACTGTACTGTAATCACTTGTACTGTGTGTTGTGCAGCACTGCTATCTAACACAGTGGATGCTGGCTGTTTTATACAGCCTGCACCTGTCTCTAACAGCAGTGACTCTAGCTAACTGTAATGGCTGCACTTAACCTTGTAAATGCCGCAATAAATCTCTTAGAGGGGCAGTTATGGCACGCAATTACACTGTTTCAGTCGCCCATCAGCCCTTATGAGAGGCGATCATAAGGTGGGACATCATAGTAATCGGGAACCTGCACAACTCCCCTGTGATTGTCATGTCAGTATTCCTGTGAAGCGCCCTCCCAAAAAATATATGTAAAAATATGTCAGAAAATCTAAAAACTTGAATCAATCCTCATTTTCCCAGTTTAAAAATAAATAATAATAAAAAAAAAACATATTTGGTATCGCTGCATCCATAAAAATCCAGTCTATCAAGATATAACATTTTTAAATCCTGCCAGAATTGCCGTTTTTTAACTGCATTGCCAAAAAATACAATCAAAACATCCTTTGTACTATGTACCAGTAAAGATGTCAGCACGCCGCAAAAAATAACAACCCTCATACAGGTCCAATAGAAAAATAGAAATGTTTTACAGCTCTCAGAAAATGGGGAATTTTTTTTTCTTTTTAAGAAATTCCAAATATTTTCTCACGATTAAAAAATGTTGTTTCAGTTTTCAGTACACTATATGGTAAAGTGAATAGTGTGAATTCAAAACTCATCCTTAGAAATAAGGTAATGGCTCTTGGAAGAAGGGGAGTGAAAAATGATAGCGAAAAAAATTTAGCTATATAGCAAACTCCAAATTGTTACAGATACAGGAGGCACAGGAGAGGCCGTAGACTACTCTGTGCAGCACCATGCATGGCACAGGCAATTAGTAATTGGCAATAGTTTTTTGCACTTTTATATTATCACAGAAGAGACGCAAGGGAATTTTTTTTTACCAATGTTTTCCAATCATTCAATGATTGAGCATTGTGTGTTTCATCAGCTGATTGCCGGCCATGCTTAGGCTATGTTCACACACTGCATTATTTTTCTTGGATTTTGCAAAACTGCACCATAATGATGCTTTTCTTTTGCCGCGATTGCAGCAAAAAGACTCACAATGCAACGTGTGAGCACAGTATGACGAAAGATGATAATCGGAGAACAAGCAATCTAATTTACGCTCATTCACAAAGATAGGATCGTCTTTTACAGTTGGCGCCTAAACAGACATATGGATGGCACATGGACGTAAAAAAGCAGACACACGGATGGCACATGGACGTAAAAAAGCAGACATACGGATGGCACATGGACGTTTAAAAGTAGACACACGGATGGCACATGGACGTAAAAAAGTAGACACACGGATGGCACATGGACGTAAAAAAGTAGACATACGGATGGCACATGGACGTAAACGAACAGACACACGGATGGCACATGGACGTAAACGAACAGACACACGGATGGCACATGGACGTAAAAAAGCAGACATATGGATGATACATGAACGTAAAAACCAGATACACGGATGGCAAATGGACCTAAAAAACAGACATATGGATGGCACATGGACGTAAAAAAGCAGACACACGGATGGCACATGGACGTAAAAAAGCAGACATACGGATGGCACATGGACGTTTAAAAGTAGACACACGGATGGCACATGGACGTAAAAAAGTAGACACACGGATGGCACATGGACGTAAAAAAGTAGACATACGGATGGCACATGGACGTAAACGAACAGACACACGGATGGCACATGGACGTAAACGAACAGACACACGGATGGCACATGGACGTAAAAAAGCAGACATATGGATGATACATGAACGTAAAAACCAGATACACGGATGGCAAATGGACCTAAAAAACAGACATATGGATGGCACATGGATGTAAAAACCAGACTCATGGATGGCACATAGATCTAAGAAGCAGACACACAGATGGCAAATGGACATAAAAAACAGACATAAGGATGGCACATGGACATAAGAAAATGGATATACGGATGGCACATGGATGTAGAAAAGAGACATAAGGATGGCAAAATGGACATAAGAAAATGGATATATGGATAAAACATGGCCATAGAAAACCGACACACAGATGGCACATGGATGTAAAAAAAGACATATGAATAGCACATGGCCTTAAAAAAGCGGACACACGGATGGAACATGGATATAGAAAAGAGATATATAGATGGCGCATAGACATAAGAAAACGAACATACGGATGGCACATGGACGTAAAAAATGGACACAAGGATGGCACATGGATGTAAAAAACCAGACGTGCATATGGCACATGGACATATGAAAAAGACATGCGCATGGCACATGAACATTGAGAACAGACATGCGCATGGCACATGAACATTGAGAACAGACATGCGCATGGCACATGAACATTGAGAACAGACATGCGCATGGCACATGAACATTGAGAACAGACATGCGCATGGCACATGAACATTGAGAACAGACATGCGCATGGCACATGAACATTGAGAACAGACATGCGCATAGCACATGGACATATGGAAGCAGGCATGCGCATGGCACATGGACATATGGAAACAGGCATGCGCATGGCACATGGACATATGGAAACAGGCATGCGCATGGTGACGCGCCCCCTGGGCCATGCTCGGGGAATACCCGGAGCCGGATCTGATAGGGGTAGTAGTCCTCGTGGCGACGATCCGGTCCGTGCCCAGGGTGTCAAACCAAGTGGCAGAATTTAGTATAAGAGGTTATAGTGTTCGACTACGCCACCCGTTGAATGCGGTTATGAAACCGCCGCTGCAGGGCAGACCGCTGAGGCCGGTGGTATAGTTGTGCAGCGTAGTTGGAACAACCCCCAACGGGAGAGGTATAGCCTCAGGGCAGCAGGTGAAGCGGGTAATGATGATAGTGGTGTTGTGGTAGTTCCCGCACTAATGGTGCTGGTGCGACAAGGAACCTCAGAGACGTGTGGTGCAGTTTCCAAAGCTTTACTCACAGTTGTTGCTCCGGTCACTTCGGCCGAGAGTGACCACCCGAGCCGTGCTGCGCCCACCAGGTGCGGGACTCGGCCAACTCCCAGGCAATTCCAGAGCGTGGTTCAGAGCTCCCTTCTCTTCCTCTCTACTGGCCGTCCCCACCAGGGACCCACCTCTGTCCGGCTTCCTCAGGCCTTCTGGCGGCGAAACCTCTCCCGATTTCCCTGACCCTATATGGTGTGCCTTCCTGGTGGATATGGCGAGGGGTCGCGCCAAGACTTGACCACGACCTCCGGTTCCTGGCTAAGGATAATTGGCCTCCACCAGTTTGGGATCCGGTACCCTGCTCGGCCAACCCTTCACCCGTTATCTCGTGGGATCTTAGGGTTCCCTCTTTACTTGCGTCTCTGGGCCTTTCCCTGTGTTCCTGTTCCGGAGCTGGGCCCGGACTGAGCCACAGCTCCCTGTCAGCCCTCTCTGGCTGAGCTCTCTCTGCTTCTCCTCCAGACTGAACTCCCCTTTCTCCTAGATGGTGCCCACCTTTTTATACTTCCTTCTGACACCCGAGCCCAGGTGACTAGCACCCAATGGGCTCCTACCTATGCCCAGAGTCCCTCCCCTCTCTGCTCCTACACCACTGGGATATTCCTCCCCCCTCCCCACTCCAGCCAGGGACAGACGCTGTCGTACTTGCACATCTATCTGGTGGGAGTACTGTAGATCTGTCCCCCGGAAATGGGGTGAGTGTAGTGTATGCAGCTAACTGAGCCCCGCTCCACACTCCATCCTTACCCAGGAGTGGAATATCACACCTCTGGTTCGAGGTGCAACACTCCTGCAGCAGCCGAGTCCTCGGGGTGCTACATTCCCCCCTGGTAAATCACAGCACGTCCTCGGGCTGGAAAAGAGCAAAGACAATAGTAAACATACAAAAATTTTAAAGTGTACACTTACATATAAGATATATCAACTTTTCAATCATCCCTTGATGGGAGGTCCTTTTCTCTTTAACGTTACTGGTCAAAACTACCGGAACTCTTTTAGCATATAACACATTATAGAACATCACAGGTAACTTTTACATTATTATTCTAGCAGCATTTAAACTTTCAATATAAAACTTTTTCAAGTAAAACATTCTCATATAAAACGTTCTTCACAAACACATTCTTGATCTCTGGCCACGGCGCAACTTGTGACCAGGTAAAGTGCAACAGTCACTAATTCCGAGGTAGAAAAACAGTTCTTATAAAACCAGTAAGGGGCGCTTAAGGAAGCGCAACTATGTACAAGGGATATGGCCGCTCACAGTCCTCGGCCTAATAAAACAAAGGGTGGCTGTTCTCAGTCCCCAACCAGTTTAGGGATTAGGGCAAACCAGTCAACAGTTTCAAAACAGTCCCAACGGGGACCACAGTTCAATTGGCAGCAGGTCGGGTACCCTAACGGGTAACTATATACAGTCCTTCGTTCACGCTACTTCCCTTCAGTAGCTATGTCCTCTCTGTGCTCCCTCCTGAGGGTAGTCTTCAGACCCGTCCGGGTCCTCTTGGCTTTCCTCGTACTGCAACTCCTCCTCAGTTAGCCGGTGTACGTGAAGGGCGTACGGCCCCTTGGCACACTCATGCCGGGTGAAGGTGACCACGTCACCCGGGTAGAGATCACGTCCACGGTGTCCTTCAGGTAGGTGGCTCTCGACATCCCTGCGGGTAACAAAGACGTCGCTGGGAGCTCGGTGGTCCCGGATAAAGCCCCAGCCATGCTCTAGCTGGAACTTTATTACGGTCCCGTTGGCGCGGGGACCGTGGGCCGTACGGGGGTTTTGTCGGGCCCTACGCTTCTGTTCCGCGCTTCTGGCCTGCAGCTGTTCCTCGCGGATTCGCCTCTCTCGCCGTTCTCTTCCAAAGACCTCCAGCTGTTGACGGCAGCACTCCTCACGCCGGGCTGCGTCCGCCCGGGTCTCCTGGGTGAACCCCATGAGGTTCTCACCGGTCGGATCCCATTCAAATTGGGCGTCCTCTAACGGGAGCGGAGAAATTTTGGCGGGCGCCGGGGCCGGGATCAGAGGCTCACACAGGGGCCGTTTCCTCCGGAGTTGGGGGTTGATGTACTCCGGTGGCCACACGAAGGGCAGCCCGTCCGGGCTGGTATGTTGCGCGAAGAGATCTGCGCCCAGGGGTGGCACTGTGGAGGTGGAGGGCGCTGTGGGGGCAGCGGCGCCCGGGTTCACCAGGCCTTGCGACCAGGCCGGTGGCACTTCCTGTTTTGCCGCGCTCAGGGTCGAGGGGCGGGGCGTGAAAGGGGGCGTGACCGCGGCTCCTGCCGCTTGAGGCCTAGTTGGGGGCAGTGGCGGTGCGGCAACGGGCGCGGTGAGTAGGACTTCGGGCTCTGCGACGGGGAGCTGGGGCAGGCTTACGGCTACTCGGCTCGGGGTAATGACGTCCCCATTACCTGCTTCCATCCCTGCGGCTCCCTCCGCGGCGTCGTCTCCGACCTTCGTCCCTCCTGCACCATCCTCAGGGGCAGACATGCTCCACGTTGCAGGTAGCGCCCCCTGCTGGCGGGTTCCAGCCTGCCGGGCCATCTCCCTTCTCCATTCGGCCAGCGCTTCCTGCTGCGCTCGGGCCATCTTCCGGGCCAAGTCCTCCAGCGCAGCCTGTGCCCGCTCCCGTTCTCTGGGGAGCTGTGCCAGGATCTCCACCAGGCTGTCTGGGGTGGCGGCCTGCAGCAGGCTCCGGACCACGGGGTCGGCACTGCTCGATGCTTCCTCCATCTCCGGGTGCGGTCTGTCCAGATTGATCCAGGCCGCGCCCAGCCCCTCAGTTTTGTTCCCCATCCGCCCCCATTGGGAGTGGCCCCGGGGCAACTTAGCGACAGTCAGTTTCAGGGGCAGCCCCCCCACTCTGATGGACATCTCCATTGTTGCAGTCTCGGCTGGTGGGGGCGGTCTCCTCCTTTGGCGCCACTCTGGGACCATGCCCACGATGGGAGGTGGCCTCTTGCCACCCTCTGGCACCCCCACAATGGCGTCCGCTCTGCCAAGGCGGGAAAACGTCCAAGATGGCGGGAGTCGTCCCCTGATGGCGGGAAACTCCGCGGATGGCGGGCAAAAGCTGCAGATGGCGGGCAAACGGCGGGAAACGACCCGAGATGGCGTCCGATGGCGGGAATCCTCTGGAATTGGCGGGAGACTTCTTTTTGAGGTACATGTGAACTTTTCTTCAGGCACGCAGTACCCGGTGGTTGCGGGCACGAGATCCTGCCGACTACGCCAAAGTTGACGCGCCCCCTGGGCCATGCTCGGGGAATACCCGGAGCCGGATCTGATAGGGGTAGTAGTCCTCGTGGCGACGATCCGGTCCGTGCCCAGGGTGTCAAACCAAGTGGCAGAATTTAGTATAAGAGGTTATAGTGTTCGACTACGCCACCCGTTGAATGCGGTTATGAAACCGCTGCTGCAGGGCAGACCGCTGAGGCCGGTGGTATGGTTGTGCAGCGTAGTTGGAACAACCCCCAACGGGAGAGGTATAGCCTCAGGGCAGCAGGTGAAGCGGGTAATGATGATAGTGGTGTTGCGGTAGTTCCCGCACTAATGGTGCTGGTGCGACAAGGAACCTCAGAGACGTGTGGTGCAGTTTCCAAAGCTTTACTCACAGTTGTTGCTCCGGTCACTTCGGCCGAGAGTGACCACCCGAGCCGTGCTGCGCCCACCAGGTGCGGGACTCGGCCAACTCCCAGGCAATTCCAGAGCGTGGTTCAGAGCTCCCTTCTCTTCCTCTCTACTGGCCGTCCCCACCAGGGACCCACCTCTGTCCGGCTTCCTCAGGCCTTCTGGCAGCGAAACCTCTCCCGATTTCCCTGACCCTATATGGCGTGCCTTCCTGGTGGATATGGCGAGGGGTCGCGCCAAGACTTGACCACGACCTCCGGTTCCTGGCTAAGGATAATTGGCCTCCACCAGTTTGGGATCCGGTACCCTGCTCGGCCAACCCTTCACCCGTTATCTCGTGGGATCTTAGGGTTCCCTCTTTACTTGCGTCTCTGGGCCTTTCCCTGTGTTCCTGTTCCGGAGCTGGGCCCGGACTGAGCCACAGCTCCCTGTCAGCCCTCTCTGGCTGAGCTCTCTCTGCTTCTCCTCCAGACTGAACTCCCCTTTCTCCTAGATGGTGCCCACCTTTTTATACTTCCTTCTGACACCCGAGCCCAGGTGACTAGCACCCAATGGGCTCCTACCTATGCCCAGAGTCCCTCCCCTCTCTGCTCCTACACCACTGGGATATTCCTCCCCCCTCCCCACTCCAGCCAGGGACAGACGCTGTCGTACCTGCACATCTATCTGGTGGGAGTACTGTAGATCTGTCCCCCGGAAATGGGGTGAGTGTAGTGTATGCAGCTAACTGAGCCCCGCTCCACACTCCATCCTTACCCGGGAGTGGAATATCACACCTCTGGTTCGAGGAGCAACACTCCTGCAGCAGCCGAGTCCTCGGGGTGCTACACATGGCACATGGACATATGGAAACAGGCATGCGCATGGCACATGGACATATGGAAACAGGCATGCGCATGCCACATGGACATATGGAAACAGACATAGAGATGGCACATGAGCATAAAAAACGGACATACGGATAAGATATTGTATAAAAAATAGAATTCAGTTTTTTTTTTTTTGCATACGCTTGTCTGTACCCGGCCCAAGGCACAGGAGAGCCTGCTGACGGTGCTTTGTGCAGCAGCATGCATGTCATTGTTAATTGGCAGTGGTTTGGTGCATTCATACATAATTACAGAAGAGACACAAAGGAAACATTTTTTTTTAATTCTATTTTCCTTTTATTTCTGACTTTAGAACTAGGTATGTGTTACAGGTCTCTACAATCCCATATCATCATACCATCTAGTCCAGTTGTACAGCCCTTTAAAGCTCGAGTTATTTACTCGCTCTCGGCAGGATTTCACAGATTTTCCGAGAGCCTACTGAGAACATCTCCATAACGTTTGAGTGACATTCTGCTTTCCTGACCCTCAAAGCTCGATATATTTTCTTTCGACATCACCGGGGGAGAGGGGAACCCTACTTGAACTCCAGGCATTCGCCTATTTGATCAGGTCTTCACACTGTCGCAGAATGTAATCAGAGGCGGCTCAGGCTGACTTTGACCTATTCTGCTTATGAGATAAAATATGAAATTGAGGACATGTCCATGACAGCGGAGAGACGCATTACCGGATATTCCCCTAGATCCAATTTACAAGCCATTTGTATATATACGTGGATGAATATTAGGAGCGCATGGCCTACGTTCCCCGTCATGTAACGCTCTCTAAACTGTGTAGGATTTTTGTGGAAATGCACTTTCAAGATTGAATAGAGTATATGGAGTGCGGGCAAGCGGGGGCTGCCTCACCCTGAGCCAAGCAGTGCGTGATAAATCTCTGCCTTATCTGAACGTTACAGTCGTACCATCACTATTATTTGGTATTAAGTATCAGAGAGGGAGTAAGCGGGTTCCCACTGGCAGCCAGTTTTGTTGATTGCAACAAGCCCCGCTGGGATGTTAGAATTATTGCCAGATCTTTGCTAGAACTTCCAAACCTGTAGAAGCTTCCAAACGGCTTAATTTTCAATTTCTTCTCTTTGACTAAAGGCTTATTTCTTTTTTTTTTTTTCTATATTCAATCAGAAATGCAAAGAAAACAAACAATTAGTACAGGAAAAGCTCTCCGCTTTTATGTGGAACTAATGAATAGGATAAAGTCCAATTTGGCATCACAGAAAGAAATAAATGGGCCACCAATGGATGACTACTGCTTGACCGTCCTTGCTTCGTTCTTAGGCACATAAATACAGGCGCCTAGGCGGAACAATAGGCGCTCGCTCCCGTGTTAATTCCCTGTAAATTGCTGTATAACCTCATTTTTGCATCTCAGGCCAATGATACAATATAATATAATATAGAGGGAATGGGAAGGAAAAACGAGATGATAGAAATGGTGGCAACATCTAGAGGAAGGGATTCACCAGGGGGAGCTCATGTGTCACATACATTATAGAAGTGGTGACCTCTCCAACAATAGATAGAATATACTGAGAGATAGATAGATACTGTAGATAATAAATAGATAGATAGATGATAGATAGATGATGGACAGATTGATAATGAGATGACAGATAGATAATAGGTAGATAAATAGATACTGTAGAACATGAGAAAGAGCTGAAGGTGTGATATAGATAGATAAATACTCAAGTAGAAAAAAAAGAAAGATATTAGATAGATAGATAGAAATAATATGAGATAGATAGATGATAGAATCCTAGAATGTTAGAGTAGGGTGGGACCTCCAGGGTCCTCGTGTACATCCCCCTGCTCAATGCAGGATTCACTAAACCATCTCAGACAGATGTCTGTCCAGCCTGAAAGAGATGAAATATGTTTATAAAAGATTCAAATCAAAGGTGTGTAAATAGATATGAAATAGATAGATAATGCATAGATAAATAAATAGATATGAGATAGATAGATAGATAGATAGATAGGAGATAGATAGATAATAGGGGAATTGGATGTTTCGCCCCCAGCAGTTCGTCCCCAGCAATTCGCAGTTTATATATGTCATAAATAATAGATAATATAGATATGAGATAGAATAATGTGTTGAAAATTGCCAAATAGATAGATACATAGATAATGTAGAGTGTATTAATGTTATCTTGAGAAAAATATATCCTAAGATAATGACAATTGAATTAGATGGAGCACGGGGTCTTTTTTTTTGGATACCAGTCATTTAGGTGACAATAGATAGAGAGATAGAACATTGATCATAGTTTACATACGTTATAAACAATATATAGGATAGATATGAGATATCATAATATTTTGAAACTAAATGAGAAATAGCTATTTTTTGATTGGGACAGAGATGATGAGGTTTGTAAAGCGCTGCATGAAGGTAATATATGAGCGAGTAAAATAAATAAAATAGGCAGATTGATATTTTACTTCTTGATGTTGCAATTTCAGTATTGAGGAGTGTATCTATATATATACTTTATATATATATATATATATATATATATATATATATAGATATATAGATATATATATATATAGATAAACTGTGGTTTTGGTGGTTGTAGATAGGTTCAGTAAAATGGTTCACTTTGTCGCATTGCCGGCACTTCCGAATGCCAAGACACTTGCTCAGGTGTTTATAAATGAGATTGTGAAGCTTCACGGGGTTCCCCCCGATGTGGTGTCAGATCGGGGGGCCCAGTTTGTTTCCAAGTTCTGGAGAGCGTTCTGTTCTCAACTGCGGGTGCAGCTGTCTTTTTCTCTGCCTTTCATCCTCAGTTGAATGGTCAGACCGAGCGCGTTAATCAGAATTTGGAGACATACCTCAGATGTTTTGTCTCCAAAAACCAGGAGGATTGGGCATCCTACTTACCGCTCGCAGAATCTGCTAATCATCATCAAGAATCTACCGGCCGGTCACCGTTCTTTGGTGCATACGGTTATCATCTACAGTTTGGTACTTTTAGTGGGGGAGGGGCTTCGGGAGTTCCTGAGGAGGAACATTTTCCTTCGTCGCTCTCCTAGGTGTGATGGGGGGTTCTGAGCAATTTGAAGATCATGGGAGACAGGTACAAAAGTATGGCTGACAGGAGATGCTTGCCAGGTCCGGACCTGAATGTGAATGACTTTGTGTGGTTGTCTGCCAGGAATATCAAGTTGAAGGTTCCTTCTTGGAAGCTGGGACCTAGATTTATTGGTCCCTATAAAATAATCACCATCATTAACCCAGCAGCGTTTCGTCTTAAGCTACCTCAGGCCCATAAGATCCACAATGTCTTTCACAGGTCTCTGCTCAAGAGATATGTCGACCGTCTTGAGTCCTCACCTCTACTGCCGCCCCCAATAATGGTTGATAGTAATCTGGAGCTTCAGATTTCAAGGATTGTAGATTCTCGTCTCCAACGTCGTTCCCTACAATACTTGGTGCACTGGAAGGGTTATGGTCCAGAGGAAAGGATGTAGGTTTCAACATCAGATGTGAATGCCCCCAGGCTGGTTCGTTCATTCCACACCTCTTATCTTGAGAAACCTGCTCCTGAGTGTCCGGAGGCCACTCGTAGAAGAAGGGTACTGTCACAGGGGTGTCAGATGTAACAGACAATAGGTCTGCATATGGCTGCAGAAGGTCACTGCGTTTGGCATTGCAGAAACCTTCTTAATCCTTCTCACTTTTGGACCCAGCGGCAACCTCCCTCCAGCTTTGTATGACACACCCTGATCACCCTGATCTGAGTGTTTATAAACTCTCTGTCTGCTTCAGGGAGTCGCCAGTGATATTCATATTTTCCCCTCTGATGGTTTGGAGCTATAGCAGTCGGCTAGCTTCCTCTCTGGTGCCCTTGGAGGATGTTTGGTGTTATTTCTTTGCTATTTGCTCAAGCTAAGTTTTCCCCCTTTGTTTGTCTCTGTTGTTGTCTTTAGTTTATAGTGGGGACTGACCAAGGGCCTAGCTCTAGGGATATACAGGGTGTAGGTTTCCTGCTCGGCGATTGATGTGGAACCAATATAGGGATGGTAGGGTAGGCAGGGTGTTATTAGATCAGCCTAGGGGTCTCCACTCCCCTTTCCCCTGTGTCTGGGCTTCCTTCCCCTCATCCCTTCATGTGGCACTTAGTCTTTCACACACTGTGCGTGACAACTGATCAAAGAATCTTCTTAGATGTTTTGGAGCCAGTAGTCAGTGATGAATATTGGTGTTTTGCATCTGTCTGATATTTATGGGAGATATATTTTTGGCATTGCAGCTAAGGGACGTACATAACGCATTCACTCCCATCGCCGTGGATGGTGCTATATATGTCATGTTTAATTACTATAGACATATAAAATCGCGATAAGAAACCTGACAACAATATTTACCGCCTGGGACCTCCTGGGACAAAGATATCCTTTAAGTTGGGGATCTCATGGAATTCTGAATGACCTAGCACATCCCACAACCAACTCCCATGTGGGCATAGCATTGGGCTAATAAAAATGAAAGTTTGGGTCTTTGTCTTTGTTCATTCTGGAAGACATAATTTTGCTGTGAGAGTGTTCCATTTTCCCAATCAGAGTGCTTCCCTCTCAGTCATTTCTGTGACATCAGGTATAGTAATTTTCTTTTGTTATTCCTTTTTATTCCATGTAATTGTATATATCGTATTAATTTTTTATAAACACTGCCTACCTTTCTGGATTAAATATATAAAACTTAACAGCTCTGTTCCTCTTGCTCTGTAAACCGCACCCCTGAAGCCATACACTACCTGTAATGGGTGTCCAATCGGCCTGTATAAACGATTGGTGGTGGCAGCTAGCAGTGGTTCCTTTTTGCTATTGAGGAGCTGGCAGTGACTGTACTGGGGTATATGCATATATTCCTTGCATTGGAATCAGAGGTGTATATACCAGAAACACACTGTAAGTTTCCCCAATAACTGGCCTAGTACTGGAAGCAGCTGCTGCCGCGTCCACCCCTCATCAGTCACTTGCGTAATTGTACTGACTATTGGAGGCAGTGGTGGTGTGTTCCCCTGACAAACTGGTGACAGTGGTGGGATCTGTGTGGCCCCTTCGGCTGCGTATCCTTGACATATTGGAGGCAATGGTGGAATCTGTGTGACCTCCCCGGCTGCACATCTGTGACAACTGGTGCCAAGTGATGGACTATCACAGAGCATTAGTGATCTGGGGTGAACAATCATTCCTGTCACTAAAAACTTGCACAGTCCCTGCAAGGATTCTATGCAGAGTTTTGAAGATCAGAACTCAGTGTTTATTTATATTTACACCTGGGACATTACTGTCCGTGTAGCAATTACACCCCCTCCCCCTTTCTTGTTTTACTGTCCATCTTTTATTTGGCAATCATGGCTATGCTTGGGGAGGCCTGCTAAAACCAGGTAAAGAAGGAGGCTCTTGTTGCCGTCTATATGGTTAGACAGATTGTCTCCAATGGCAAAAACAAGGGGCAAATGATCGCTGCATTGGTGCAACGGGACGCAGAGCAAGTCCGTCACTCAAGCCATGATGAAGGAGAGGAAAGCCAAGGCATAGCTGCTGCTGCTGCAGAGGTATAACCTCTGGAGGCAAGCCACATCCGCAACCAGTGTAGCATGGACCCCCATATTCAGATGGCTTTACTGCAACTCGATGCAGACGATCGTGAGAGATGACTGAAGCTGATTCATCAATACCAAGTTTGAAAGCTTGCTGAGTAACAAGCCGAGCAAAAGGGTGAGAGAGCCAAGTGACAGGCCCAAGCTGAGCGAACGCACTAGCTGGTGTTAATCTGACTCCAGAAGGAGCAATCTACCTCACTGAACATCAAGTCCAGTAATGTTAACACCTTTAAACCTCATTCCGAGCATTTTCCTCTAATGGACAAGAACGTGGATCTGGACACATTTTTGAGGGGGTTTGAAAAGGCCTGCCGACAGTACCAGTTGCCTGATGACCAGTGGGGGCAATATTTAACCCCAGAGTTATGAGGCAAAGCTGTAGAGTTGTTCGCCTCTCTCCCCCGAGAACATAATGAAAACTATGAGGCCATCCACAAGTAAATAAGGATCATAAGGAGATATCAGCTGACTCTTCTGGACATTCCAACATGGACCTCATGCCAGCTACAGTGATGTGGTGGACGGGCTCAGAACTAACTTTGAGCAGTGGGTCCAGGGACTATCAGTTACCACCTTCGAGGAATAGAAGGACCTCATGGTGAAGGACTAATTTCTTCTTCTTTGCCCTGTGGAAGTGCCACAGTTCATGATGGAGCGGGAGCAAAAGAAGGCCGCCAAGGCTGCACAGATTGCCAATATCTATGAGGTCAACCATACACCTGAGGTGTGGAAATCATCCGTCACCAGCCGGAAAGAGGGTAAGCCGAATCCTAATGCCCCTTGCAGCCGGGCCATGGGTGGTCTTGCTCCAATTTCCAGCACCCAGCCTGCATCTGACTTCCACCGGTGCTATACTTGCGACTGAACTGGTCACATCAGCCTCACCTGCCCGGATAGGCAGAAGAAGAACCTCACATCCAAGGCACAGGGGCCTACTGCTGCAGTCCTTTTGAGGGTGGGGCAGTTGGGAGGGCCTGTGACAACTTGCAACCGGGTACTGTGGGCGACACTGTCACTGTGGGGCTCAAGGACACCAGTGTAGAATGAACTCTCATCCGCCCTGAATTTGTGTTCCTTGAAGAAATTATCCCTGGGAAGACCCTGACTGTCACCGGGTTTGGGGGTGTTCGCCTACCTTTACCGATGGCCCAGGTTTTCCTAGACTGGGGTGCCAGGATGGGGTTAAGGGAAATGGGGGTGTTTGAGGACCTCCCCACAAATGTGTTATTGGGAACTGATCTGGGACAGTTGGTCAGTCAATACATTCCTGACAACTCTCCAAGATCTGGTACTTCATATGATTCAAATATTGATAACTTTGGTGTCAATCTCATGCAAGATGATAATATGTTTTTTGGTACAGGAGAAGTCAGTCATGTCACGCTGCTGTGTGACGTTGCTGAGGATCCCCTAAAAGGAGCAAGCATCAGTGTGAATGGCGATGATAACAGGCATGAGGACTATGAAGCAGGTGGTCCCGTGCAACTGACTAGTGTCATGATGGACGGTGATATGGCCGGTGGTAGCTGCCCCATGATTAGCACTGCTCCTGAGGTATTAGGGGAGGATGGAGAAAAGCACTGTGATCATGAAGCAGGTGGTCGCATGCACCTGACCAGTGTGATGACGGGCTGTGACATGGCTGGTGGTGGCTGCTGCATGATTAACACTGCTCCTGCGGTAACAGGGGAGACGGGGAAAGTTTTATCCCAAGCCTGTCAAGATGGTGGGAAGTTGTGTCCCACAGCCTGTCAAGGTGGGGGGAAAGTGGTACCCACAGCTTGTCAGGATGATGGGAAAGTGGTTCTTCCAGTCTGTCAGGGTGGTGGGAAAGTTTTATCCCCAGCCTGTCAGGATGTTGGGAAAGTGTGTGCCACAGCCTGTCAGGGTCAGTGGAAAGTGTTACCCACTGCCTGCCAGGTTGATGGGAAAGTGTGTCTCACAGCATGTCAGGGTGATGGGAAAGTGTGTCCCATAGCCTGTCAGGATGGTGGGAAAGTAGTATCCCTAGTCTGTCAAGTTGATGAGAAAGTGTGTCCCACAGCCTATCTGGATGGTGAGAAGTAGTATCCCCAATTTATCAGGGTGGTGGGAAAGTGTGTCCCACAGCCTGTCAGGATGGTGGGAAAGTAGTGTCCCCAGTCTGTCAGGGTGGGAGGAAAGGTTTACACACAGCCAGTCAGGTTGATGAGAAAGTGTTGTCATCCCCCAGGAAAACAGCCAACAAAGTCGCTGTCACCCGCAGTCAAAGTGCCCAGAACGCAGGTAACGTGCGGTCTTCGGGACTCTCATCATCTAGGATAAAAAGGCCAAGTTACTGACAAAGAGCAGGTTCCAGAGGGTTCCTGTGAAGTTGGAGCCTTAACATCGCCTCTGGCTTCATCTTGGCAGGAGTTTCAGACTGCACTACCAGTAGATGCCTGTCTTGAGGTACTGAGCGACCTCACGAAGAAGCTCATCTCCAAGTCCAAGAAGAGGGTATTGTGAGATCCAGGGTGGTTGTGCCAGAGAGATGGGCTTGGGAGACGATCTGTAAATCAGTTTCCCATGCCACCTCAAAAAGGGGGAGGTATCATAGAGAAAAATTAAAAATCCGTAAGGCATCTCCGGAGAAGGGACATATCACCCTTACATTGAACTTATGGGATTAATTGTAGCTGATCAAAACTAATAATAGCTGGGGAAAAAACAAAAACTAATTATAACCAGGAAGTGAAAGAGAGTATTGACACGTCCATCTCCATTAAAGTAGGGGCCTCCTGCAGTGACCAGGAAACTACAACAGGGAGATTTGCTGAGAAAAAGACATCAAGCCTGAGATTTGATTACACAGAAGCAGGGAAGTATGCTTCCAAACCAAAGAGTTTCCTCTAATCAAAGCACTGATCAAAGAATCTTCTTATATGTTTTGGAGCCATTAGTCAGTGATGAATATTGGGGTTTTGCATCTATCCAATATTTATGGGAGATATATTTTTGGCATCGTAGCGAAGGAACGGACATAACGCATTTATTCACATTACCGTAAGGACATTCTAACCCCTCCAACTGATGGATGGTGATATCCATGGCATGTTTCATTTCTATGGACAGATAAAATCGTGATAAGACACATGATGACAATATCTACTACCTGGGACCTCCAAAGGCAATGATATCCTGTAAGATGGGGATCTCATGGAATTATGAACGACCTTGCACATCCCACAACCAACCCCCATGTGAGCTCATCAAAGGGAGGTATGTGTCTGTAGCATTGAGATAATAAAAATTTAAGTTTGAGTCTCTGTCTTTGTTCATTCTGGAACACATAAGTACATTGTGAGAGTGTTCCATTTTCCCAATCAGAGTGCTTCCCTCCGCTAACCTCTGAGTCATTTTCGTGACATCAGGTTTAGAAATTTTCTTTCGGTATTCCTTTTTATTTCTTGAAATTGTATATATCGTATTATTTTATTCCCATTTTTTTATCATCTTTGTATATATTTTTTTATAAACACTGCCTACCTTTCTGGATTAAATATATAAAATTTAAAAGCTCTGTTCCTCTTTCTCAGTAACCCGCACCCCTGAAGCCATACGCTACCTGTAACGGGTGTCTAATTGGCCTGGTTAAACGATTGGTGGCAGCAGCTTGTAGTGGTTCCTTTTTGTTATTGCGGAGCTTGCAGTAACTGTACCGGGGTATATACATATATTCCATGCATTGGAATCAAAGGTGTATATACCATAAGGTCACTGCAATTTCCCCCAATAACTGGCATAGTAGTGGAAGCATCCGTGGTCGCGTCAATCCTTTGTCAGTCAATTGCGCAATTGTCCTGGTGATTCGAGGCAGCAGAGTTTCGTTCCCTTGACAAACTGATGACAGCGGTGGGATCTGTGTGATGTCTCCGGCATCATCTGTGACAAAGTGGTAACAATAGTGGGATCTGTGTGGCCCCCTCAGCAGCGTGTCCTTGAAATATTGTAGGCAGCAGAGGTATCTGTGTGACCTCCTCGGCTCCATATCCTTGACACTCTGGGTAAGTCAAAGTAAATCACACGGTCTCGTGAACTTGGTATTACAGAAACCTCTCAGGCTGCAGTACAAACTACCCACCAGCTCTATCTTTCTCCAGCCTCAGCACACTGTTGTGCTCAATTAATCCAGCTGACTAATATTAGGCCTGTAAGACCTGGATTGGAGTTTGGTAGTGACCTTTCCCACCCGGGCTCTTTTGGTCGCTCGTAAATCCCGGACCCAAAATCCAGTCGAAACAAAAACCCATCTCAGTAACCTATTTTTATTAGTGCATTTTCTCCCAGGACTTTCATCACCGAGGCCAGCCACCTCGGGGACACATACATGCCATCCAGGACCTTACCTCCTATTCTTACAATACATATAAATATATGACAGATAGATATAAGAAAGATAGACATGAGATAGACACTTGTTGGCTGCTTATGTGTCTTTCTTTTCTTGGGGCAGTCATTCCCAGTGACTCCAGTCTCTCCTTTCTGAATATTTCACACCTAGTAAAGCCATAACATAGAGAGCTGACCTTTCATAGATGAAGAACAGAATGATTATCAGTTGTTACTGTTGGATGTATACGTACAGAACATATTTGTATTACAATGCTATCCTTTGCTTTCAATCATTGGGCTGTATAACATTATAAATAACTCATGTAGAAGAGCTTCGGGCACCATTCAGATAAGCAGTCTGAAGACTTAGCTGTAAATATGCCGAAGATAAGACAATGTGATTATCATCACTGCAAAGGCGGAACAGAGGGTGTATCTTAAAGGGACCGTCCAGAATTAGAAAAAAAGAGTCTCTTATCTTTAAAGAATGATGCACTGAAATAATACATATTGCACTAAAACAAGAGTGACAAACGCTTTTTCTTATTCATGGGCAATGTCTTTAAGACTTACTATTACGATACCAATACAAACAGTTTTGATCACCAAGCTGAATTCTTTAAGGCAAAGAAATAAAATGATCAAATTAGGTTGAAGTCAATCCCCAAAGTCATATTATGTTCCTATTCCTGCACCTTCCCTTCCTAATATCGACCACAAGCACTAATATGCTGACATTAAGGCTGTGTGCCCACGATGCGTTTTTCAAGCGTTTACGCTGCGGAATTTCCGCAGCGTAAACGCTTTGGAAACGCTTTGTAAACCTTCCCCCATGGTCTCCAATGCAATTCCGCACTTTCAATGCCCATGCTGCGTATTTTTCCGCAGCGTTTATGCTGCGCTCAAAAATACGCAGCATGTCCATTAATTTTGCGGACACGCAGCGTAATCGCCGCCATTGACTTGCATTAGAACGCGCCAATTCCGCAAGACTGCATCGGTACTTGCGGAATTGGCGCGTTCTAATGTGCGGATGGTACCCGGGTGTAGAGAAGATGAGACTCTCCTCCAGACCTGGGTACCATAGAATCTGTAAAAAAAAGAATTTTAAATAAAAAATAAAGTATATACTCACCTTCCGATGTCCTCCCGGTGTTTTGTCCACGCCGTCCGGTCTCTTGCATTGCTCGCGCTGTTGTGAAGGACCTGCCATGACGTCACTGAGTCATGTGACCCATCACATGACTCAATGATGTCACCGCAGGTCCTTCACACCACCGCGAACATTGCAAGAGACCGGACGCAGCAGAGATGACACCGGGAAGACACCGGAAGGTGAGTATAATCTTTTTTTTATTTTTTACCATTCTTATTCTTTTTTTAACTCTTACTTGGTCACACTATATAAATCCATGTCAGTGTGACCAACTTGTCAAGCACTTTTCCAAGAGATGCTCAAAATCGCTTGGAAAACTGCTTGAAAAAACGCATGTAAAAACGCTGAAAAAACGCTTCTCTCTGGCAGAAAAAACGCATGTAAATCTGCATGTAAATCTGCATGCGTTTTTTTCTGCCAGAGAGAGGCAAAAACGCTCTGCATCAAATCTGCTACGTGTGCCCACGATGCAGAAATGAAGCAGAAAATTTCTGCAGCATTTCTGCATCTCCCTGGCAGAAAAAACGCATGCAGATTGTGCATGCGTTTTTCCTGCAGAATACATGCGGATCCACATGCGGATTCACATGCGTTTCCGCATGCAGATTGACAAGCGCTTTCCAGGCGATAGCATCACTTGGAAAGTGCTTGACAACTAGGTCACACTGTATAAATCCATGCAAACAGCATGGATTTATACAGTGTGAACCGTAAAAATTAAAACAAATAAAGCTATACTCACCCCCGAGGCCCCGACGTGGCTGCAGCGCTCGTTCCTGTCTGGTTCCCGGCTGCCGGCATATCGCGAGACAGAGCGGTGAAGGGCCTGCGGTCACATGACTGTGACGTCACCGCAGGTCCTCAAGCGATGCCGGTATTCAGAGAGAAGTCGCCGGACAGGTGAATATAAACTTTATTTGTTATTTTATTCTTTTTTTACAGGTACAATGGTACCCAGGTCTGGATGAGAGTCTCCTCTCCTCCAGAACTGGGTACCATCCGCACATAGAGACGCATAGAAGCCGCTTGTAGAAATGTACAGTCGCGGTTTCCATGCGTTTCAATGCAAGTCAATGGCGGGAGTTCCGCTGCGCTACCGCAAAATTAAATGACATGCTGCGGATTTTTGTACGCAGCATAAACGCTGCGGAAAAATCTGCAGCATGTGCATAGAACATGCGGAATCCCCTTGGGGACCATGGGGTGCGGATTACCTAGCGTTTCACAAGCGTTTATGCTGCGGAAATTCCGCAGCATAAACGCTTGAAAAACGCTACGTGGGCACACAGCCTAACTGTCTACTCCAGCTCACTTGTCAGCTTTGCTGTTCAGACTGAGACAGGGTCAGCAGAGTAATCTCATTATCATCAGAAAGTGGGGAATTTAACAAAAAATGTTGACATCTTGTTTGTACTGCCAGAGACCTAGATAAGGCAGGATAGTAACATTATACACACTGATAAGACTCTGTCTGCAGCTCCCAGTCATCAATGGTTTCTGGGGAAAGGACTATTTTTTTCTCGGCTAAGTTCACATGATGCGTTTTTAATGCGTTTTCGCGGCAGTTTTCTCACTACAGAAATGCAGTGAAAACGCTTGTAATAGGTCTGCCAGCTGTAGCAATGGTAATCCGGATGTGCTGTGCACATGATGCGGCAATTTCCGCTCTGGATTACCATTGCGGTAAAAACCGCAGCATGGCCATTTCTTGCGCGATGCCACCGCAAATTCACTCCCATTGACTTGCATTGAACCGCAGCAAACCCGCAGGAATAATATCTATACCTGCGGATTTGCTGCTTTACAATTACAGCCAATGGCTGCGAATTTGCGGCAGAAACGCGGTGCAGGTGGTACCTGGGTTGGGAGAGAAAGACTAGAACTCCTCTCATGTGACCGCCGCTCCCGCTGATAACAGCGAGAGCGGCGTGGATGGGAGGAGCAGTAGTCTTCTCTGCCCAGCCCACGTGAAAAAAAGTAGAAAAAAAAACACCTTATACTCATCTGTCCAGCGGCCCCCAGTGTCCTCCCGGTCCCCGGCGGTGATCCTCTCCTCCCGGTGGCCAGTGGTACACTGCGGAAGCACGCACGCTCCCGCAGTGTACCGAGCTGCCAGGACCTGCGCTGACGTCACTGATCAGTTGATGGTCACATGAACATCAGCTGATCAGTGACGTCACTGATCAGATGATGGTCAAGTTAACATCAGCTGATCAGTGCCGTCAGCGATCAGCTGATGGTCACGTGACCATCAGCTGATCAGTGACGCCATCGATCAGCTGGTCGGTCATGTGACCGATCAGCTGATGCTCACCTGATCCTGAGAACATTCGCAAGAATGTTCCCAGGGTGGTAAGCTCACCGGGGCTAATCAGCTGATCTTCAGCCTGCAGCTGTCTGTTTAGCCTTTGCTATTTAGATTTTATAGGAGGACCCCATGTCAATTTTTTTCTGGGATCCCCCTGTAATCTAGCCAGTAAAGGCTAAACAAATAGCTGTGGGCTGATATTAATAGCAAGGAACATTGATGGCTAATGGCTACTAATATCAGCCCCCAGCGGTCGGCTTTCCCTCTGCTGGTTATAAAAATGACGCGGGAGCCCACACCATTTTTTTTAAATTTTAGGCTCTGTGCCCGTGATCCAGACGGAGCAGCGCTTTGGACGCATATTTTTTTGCTGCGTCCAAAATGTTGCATTCTATTGAACGCAGTTAAATCCACATGTGTTCACTGAACCACATTCTATTCATTCTAGTGGTCAAATTTCTGTTGCGGAGACTAGCTACTCCGCAAGAGAATTTGACATGCTGCGGTCCTGAAAGACGCGCTGCATGTCAGTGTCCATGGGTGATTCGCAGCCTCTGATGCACGCATAATGGACGTGGGATTTCTAGAGATCCCATCCACTATACTGTAACATCTAGACACTGCGGGTTTGATGCTGTATAAACACGCAGCGTCAAACCTGCAGCGGCTCCTGACCATGGCCACGTACCCAAACTCACCCGCAGCATGTCAATTTCTGTAGCGGACACGCTAGTCTCCGCTGCAGATTTTTACAGATTGAAGTGTCATTATATGCGGTGGATTCACATATACAGACAACAAAAGTGCGCCATTAGAACACCACGTTTTGGACGCAACAAAAATGAGCTGCGTCCAAAGCGCTGCTGAGTGCTGATTGGGGGGGTGTAGCGGCTAATGAACCAGCTGTGAGATGTTATTTAGTGGCCAGAGACCATGTTTGCAAATGGCACCTCCCAAGGCTAAAAATACCAGCTCACAGCAGCCGCATAAATTACATGAATGTCTTTTGTTTGGTGATGACAAGGTGTCAATCAGACCTTTTCATGACCATAACTAATTAAAGTAAAGTAAAGAGTTAAATAAACACACACACACACTGAGCAAACACTGTATTTGAAATACAACAGACATATTCTTTAATCATTCAAATTAACCAATATACTCACCCCAGTTCTGACGTTAATCCAAGGTTTTAAGCAATGTCCAACCAAATAACTATTTAGCTCCAAAACACATTCATTGATGTACAAAAACGCTTCAAAACCACATAAAAAACGCATCAAAAATGCATCAAAAACGCCCAGTGTTTTTCCTGCCAAGGAGATGCAGAAACGCTCAGGAAATTTCTGCTTCAAATCCTGATAGTGCGCACATACCCTTCAAGAGACTCTACAGATAGTTTACTGACCATTTTGTAACAATACAGTAATAAAGTGTGTGGGTCTATAATTTGTCCATTCTGGACAGAGTAAGAAAATAGCCTAATTTGACATTTGCTGACTGACAATCATCTCTCATCTCGTACATTTGTGGCATATGCATTCTTGCTCATCATCTTTTTTGAACTACTATACAAATGAATGGGATAGTTATGCATGCGCAGTCTACTCTTCACTCTTCGTTCCTAGCGGTGCGCATTGAGACCCTGCTTTTCCCATAGAAGCAGTTATTACTGCTCTATGCCATAAATGTAGGCGTTCAGGCAACCCTTTTAATGAAACTGAAATAAATAAAAAATATATATACTGTATATACTGTATATATTTACTCACTTATATAGCGTCATTAATTCCACAGCGCTTTACAGACATTATCATCGCTGTCCCCAATGGGGCTCACAATCTAAATTCCCTATCAGGATGTCTTTGGAGTGTGGGAGGAAACCGGAGAACCCGGAGGAAACCCACGCAAACACGGGGAGAACATACAAACTCCTTGCAGATGTTGTCCTTGGAGGGATTTGAACCCAGGACCCCAGCGCTGCAAGGCTGCAGTGCTAACCACTGTTACCATTTTCCCCACTGTGTATATATATACACAGTGGGGAAAATAAGTATTTCATACATTCCCGATTTTGCAAGTTTTCTCACCTACAAAGAATGAAGAGGTCTGTAATTTTTATCGTAGGTACACTTCACCTGTGAGAGACAGAATCTAAAAAAACCCCAGAAAATCACATTGTATGATTTTTACATAATTATATAGCATTTTATTGCATGAAATAAGTATTTGATCACCTTCCAATCAGCAAGAATTCTGGCCCTCACAGACCTGTTAGTTTTTCTTTAAGAAGCCTTCCTACTCTGCACTCATTACCTGTATTAATTGCAACTTGTTACCTGTATAAAAGACACCTATCCACACACTCAATCAATCACACTCCAACCTCTCCACCATGGCCAAGACCAAAGAGCTGTCTAAGGACACCAGGGACAAAATGTAGACCTGCACAAGGCTGGGATTGGCTACACTGCAATAGGCAAGCAGCTTGGTGAGAAGGCAACAACTGTTGGCGCAATTATTAGAAAATGGAAGAAAGACAATATGACTGTCAATCTTCCTTGGACTGGGGTTCCATGTAAGATCTCGCCTTGTGGGGTAAGGATGATTCTGAGAAAGGTCATGAATCAGTCCAGAACTACACAGGAGGACTTGGTCAATGACCTGAAGACAGCTGGGACCACAGTCTCAAACATTATTATTAGCAATGCACTAAGTCGTCATGGATTAAAATCCTGCAGGGCACACAAGGTCCCCCTGCTCATGCCAGCTCATGTCCAGGCCTGTTTGAAGTTTGCCAATGACCATCTGGATGATCCAGAGGAAGCATGGGAGAAGATCATCTGGTCAGATGAGACCAAAATAGAAATTTTTGATATCAAGTCCACTTTCCGTGTTTGGAGGAAGAAGAAGGATAGATATAACCCCAAGAACATGTCCCAACCGTGAAGCATGGTGGGGAAAACATCATACTTTGGGGGTGCTTTTCTGCAAAAGGGACAGGATGACTGCACTGTATTGGAGGAAGGATGGAGTCATGTATTGTGAGATCTTGGCCAACAACCTCCTTCCCTCAGGAAGAGCATTGAAGATGGGTCATGGCTGGGTCTTCCAGCATGACAATAACCCCAAACACACAGCCAAGGCAACTAAGGAGTGGCTCCATAAGAAGCATTTAAAGGTTCTGGAGTGTCCTAGCCAGTCTCCAGACCTGAACTCAATGGAAAATCTTTGGAGGGAGCGGAAACTCAATGTTGCCCAACGACAGCCCCCAAACCTCAAAAATCTGGAGAAGATCTGTATGGAGGAGTGGGACAAAATCCCTGCTGCAGTGTGTGCAAACTTGGTCAAGAACTACAGGAAATGTCTGACCTCTGTAATTTCAAACAAAGGTTTCTGTACCAAATATTAAGTTCTGTTTTTCTATTGTATCAAATCCTTATTTCATGCAATAAAATGCAAATTAATTATGTAAAAATCATAGAATTAGATTTTCTGGATTTTTTTAAGATTCTGTCTCTCACAGTTGAAATATAGCTACGATAAAAATTACAGACCTCTCCATTCTTTGTAGGTGGGAAAACTTGCAAAATCAGCAGTGTATCAAATACAGCAAGAATAAAAATGGTAATAATAAATTTGTGAGGCCTAGTCCCAGTAAGTTTGTAAGTTGGTGTAGTGTTATTGTGGGGAGTACAATTGGGGGAGAAAAGTTGAACTTGATGGACCCAGGTCTTTATTCATCCTACGTTACTATGTTACTTATTTTCCCCACTGTATATATAGGTGCATCTCACTAAATTAGAATATCATCAAAAAGTTAACTTATTTCAGTTCTTAAATACAAAAAGTGAAACTCATATATTATATAGAGTCATTACAAACAAAGTGATCTATTTCAAGAGTTTATTTATGTTAATGTTGATGATTATGGCTTACAGCCAATGAAAACACAAAAGTCATTAACTCAGTAAATTAGAATAATTAACAAAAATCACCTGCAAAAAGCTTCCTACGAGTATAAAAAGGTCCCTTAGTCTGTTTCAGTAGGCTCCACAATCATGGGGAAGACTGCTGACGTGACAGATGTCCAGAAGGCAGTCATTGACACACTCCACAAGGTCCCAGAGTCTGGAGGAAGAGTGGAGAGGCCACAATCCAAGCTGCTGGAGGTCTAGTGTGAAGTGTCCACAATCAGTGATAGTTTGGGGAGCCATGTCATCTGCTGGTGTAGGTCCACTGTGTTTTATCAAGACCAAAGTCAGCGCAGCCGTCTACCAGGACATTTTAGAGCACTTCATGCTTCCCTCTGCCGACAAGCTTTTTGGAGATGGAAATGTCATTTTCCAGCACGACTTGGCCCCTGTCCACACTTCCAAAAGTACCAATACCTGGTTTACACCCAACAGTATCACTGAGCTTGATTAGCAGCAAACTCGCCTGACCTTAACCCCATAGAGAATCTATTATAGAGAATCTATGTGGTATTGTCAGGAGGAAGATGAGAGACCCCAGACCCAACAATGCAGACGAGCTGAAGGCTGCTATCAAAGCCACCTGGGCTTCCATAACACCTCAGCAGGGCTACAGGCTGATCACCTCCATGCCACATTGCCGCATTGATGCAGTAATTGATGCGAAAGGATTCCCGACCAAGTATTGAGGGCATTTACTGAACATACATTTCAGTAGGATAACATTTCGGATTATAAAAACATTTTTCAAGCTGTTGTTATAAAGTATTCTAATTTACTGAGATAATGACTTTTGTGTTTTCATTGGCTGTAAGCCATAATAGCCAACATTAACAGAAATATACACGTGAAATAGATCACTCTGTGTGTAATGACTCTATATAATATAGGAGTTTGTGTATGTATATATATATATATATATATATATATATATATATATATATATACAGTACAGACCAAAAGTTTGGACACACCTTCTCATTTAAAGATTTTTCTGTATTTTCATGACTATGAAATCTGTACCAATGTGCTTTGGTTTTCTGACCTGGTGTTGGTAAGGCCTGTTTTTTTCTGTGGTGATTATTGAATTCATGTCCTTTTGTGCGCCGTTTTTAATTTTTGTTAGGACTAGGGATGGGCAAACCCGAACGGTAAAGTTTGAGGTCCGTCGTACCGAACACCTAGGGTCCCTGCACAGACCCCGAACACGGACTTCTCCAGGGAGTCTGTGCTACTGTTTGGGTTTGGCAGCCCGAACAAACTTTGTTAAAAGGCTGCAATGCAGCCAATCAGCAAACTTTTCTGGTGTGGGTACTTCCAGCTCAATCACAGCCATGACAAGTATTGGCATGGCTGTGACTTGCCAGGGCACACTGTGTTAAAAAAAAATGACTTGCGGTTTCCACTATTTTTTCTAACCAGCGCAAGTAAAGCTGACAGCTGTGAGCTGCAGCCTACAGCTGTCAGCTTTATATTGGCTGGTTATCAAAAATAGAGGGGTCCCATGCCTTTTTTAAATTATTTAAATAAATAAATAAAAAAAGTGGCTTGGGGTTCCCCCCTTTTTTGACAAACAGCCAAGCTAAAGCAGACAGTTGGGGGCTGGTATTCTCAGACTGGGAAGGGGCAATGAATATTGGCCCTCCCCAGCCTAAAAATAGCAGCCCGCAGTCACCCCAGAAAAAGTGCATCCATTAGATGCTCCAATTCTGGTGCTTTGCTTGGCTCTTCCCATTTGCCCTGGTGCGGTGTCAAGTGGGGTAATATTTGTGGGGTTACGCTTTGACCGGCGGTAACGAACTTACCACTGATCAGAGCCGGTGTTTCCCGCATTGTCACACAGATGACAGCGTGGGAAATGCTGGATGTTTCGGCCCCCCATTAATTTGAATAGGGTCCGGGTTCGGGTTCGAGTTCAGTTACCATTTTGATAACCGAACTAAATTTTTTTTTAACGTTCGGCCGAACCTGATGGACCTGAACATTCTTTGGTCCGCCCATCACCAGTTAGGACTCAATACACATTTTGATGTCTTGACGTCATAATGTGCATCTGTCCACTGGTACGAGGATGCAGCGGCATAGAGGACATTGACAGTGGTCATAAAAGAACAGGTTTTATTTATTAACTATTTACACAATTAGTAAAGGCAAGTCGAAATACAAGAAAATGCCAATTTTACAGTAACAGTTCAGGTTATGTAGCGTTATCACTCTTTTGGTTTTGTGGCTACCAGTCTGGCCCTAGGGAGGGGGAGAATTCTGAGCCAATTGGGGCACCAAGGACCTGTAAATAAAATGTAGAATTAAACATGAAAAAATTGTGGGATAATATGTATCTTAAAGCTGTGATGATGACTCTTTTCAAATCAGAAATATAATTACTGTACCTCTCAAGATGGTGTTGGATAGCAACGACAGCTAAAGTTTAGGGGATGAACGCGAATAGGTTAACTACATCACTCGTGATAGACGTGTAATAACTTTCCCATGTGAAACAATCAACTAGCCTGAGAACAGAACTGGTGTCCTTTAAATAACCTGGGGTCCTGGAACACTTTATGTATAGTCATATGATAATATTATATAATCAATGTTTGCGCTTTCATATTCTAAAATAGCAGTTATTTCATGCTTTTGGATGTCCATTGATATATAATTATTGGTAAATTCAATTGTACTCCTGCAACGTTGCAATCTTGCATAATATGCCTTTGTGTTATTTTTGCCACACGTTTGCTTTGTTCATACAGCTGTGTGTGTTTAATCAATTAATTACCTATCACTTCCTTGCGTATATATGCACCCATCCCTCCCCTTTTAACTTTGCAATGACTAAGGGCGTGATCTTAGCGCCTGAAACGCGTCAGACTGTTTTTTTATTTTTATTTTAAGATGACCTAATAAAGTATCTGATTTTACCTGTCGGAGTGCCGACCATCCCTCCTCTTCATCCCTTGTATTTGCTGTCCCCGGCACCCTTCGGGAAAGCATATTTTCCTCAGCTTTGAACCCTAGTGTTGAAGCTTCCTGACCGTCTCCTCCTTTGCTCTTATAAGTCAGTGCAGTCTTCTTCCTCACAGGTAGTGACTTTGTACAAGTCCAGGCAATGACTGACTGCCTCTTCTGACCCCTATGGCTTTTGTATTACTCTCCTGCATCACAGTAGGTCACGCATCTCTAGTGTGTCCAGCCTCTTGGTGTCCCTCCTGCAACAAGTCTCTTTGTCTTTTTGCTCCTGGACTCCTTAAGTACCTGCATTGGCTGTTTATGTCCACTAGATGGCAACAACTGCCCATAAATACCCCATATCACCATTCTATTGCACTTGCAGATCCCTTACACATCACCCTATATGGTCAAGCGCATGTCATGACATCATAATGTGCATTGAGCCCTAGCCGGAAGTGGTAGTGAAGAAGAGACTGGCAACGTAAAGGGGTGGCTGTCTTAAAAAGGCTAGCTGAGGATCGGCGGGGTGCTGCAGCAGCAGGGACAGCTAAGGGTATAGGTGAGTATTGAATTTTATTGTTTTTGTAATACCTACTAAATTCAGCTGGTGTTCACAGCCACAGCCCCTATCCCCTCCCTGAAATTAAATTTCATCAGTTTCAGGGGCTGGGATAGTCCCTGCGCACTGTGCACAATGACAGCACGCTCTCTTTTGCCAGCTCATATTAGCTGTAATGAGCCGGCAACAGAGCGCATTGTCAGAATACCCATCATGCAGAGACTAGTGACATTACTCACTTGTGGAGGCGACGCGGGTCTCTGCACACTAGGGTCATTACAGCTGATCTCAGCCGGCAACAGAGAGTGAACTGTCATTGTGCATATTGCACAGTGCCCAGCCCCTGAAATGAGCATCACTGATGATGTTTCATTTCATTTCAGGGAGGGAGCAGAGGCTGTAGTAGTGATCTCAGCCTCTGCCCCCTGATCATGCTTTGTTTGAGTATCCCAGAATTCACTTGGATTCTCAAACAAAACATCATCAAAAAGGAAGTAGGAAAAAAGAGAAAAGCAGTTAGATACTGAAGTTAGGGAAGGATGGGGAATTTCTCATTCTAGTATATTAGAAAATAGTTTAGATTATGGCATCAAATAGGGATTAAGGATGAAAATTCATTTGGATTTCAGACAACCCCTTTAATACTGGAGATGAGCTGATCAGCCAAAATACAAAGTCGCCTTTTTGCGTGGATTTTCCTGGGAATGTCCCTTGTTCTGCGCTTTGGTCTCTGTAGGGCATCAAAAGATGTGACGAGGAACGCATGGATGATGGTGAGAAGTGGAGGGACCAGTGAGGTGAGTATAAGGTTTTTTTTTTTAACCTATGGCGACCAGCAGCCAAAACTTTGCTCACTCTGCGCAGAAGCAAATTACGAAAAAAATCTGCATTTTAACGAATGCAGATTTTTGTAAAATTCGAGTAGAATTCAATTGCACTCAAATTTATTCACTCATCTCTACTAAATACCATATCTTCAAAGTGATCCAAAAATTAAAATCAAAGTAAGTAACAAAAATTAAACTTATGTAAAAAAGACTCACCTCGTTCTCTCTTTCTCTACATCTTGGCTAGATGAAAGAGATTATGGCTCCATGCTTTATGAGCTAAGTTAAGAAAGTCATTTATCGGGTGTCCTGTTCACTAATGGAAATGTTTAATATTTTTGGAAATGTTTAAATAGACTTCTACAATGATGTCTACTTAAGAATATTTTCCTTCTTTTTCTTTAGAAACCATTCTGTTTAATTCATTACAAGTTCTATACGTAGAGGACAAATTCCAACTCCGCGAGTCAGCCCTTCGCCTGCAGTAAGGAGCGTTCCTGTGGTTTGCCTCTTGTTGTCCAAACAGCTGTTCTTGATAGACCTCCCTGCAGGTATCTGTTTGGATATTAGTGATGCTTCACATGACTGTACATCAGAAGAAATGAATGTGTAATTACATTACAACATGCTTCATCTACGTAGACTCACTTTAACGAAGTCGCTGATAACTGGCTCAATGGGATGAAGTTTTTGAGACGGCATTGGGTAATATATTATCCGGAATGTATAAATATGGAGAAGAAGCCCTTCTTTAACTCAATCTCAAGGTGAACTTTACAGTTTGAAGGGAAGATTATCAATAAAAAATCCATCCAGTTTACTGTAAAATAAAGCCCTCCTGACTCGAAACATAATGAGGTCTAGATAGGAGTTGTTCTTCATAAATCAATATAGTCACCTTGTAGTCGCAGCAATCAAATTACCATCAATTTTCCAGGTAACCGGTTGAAGTCTTGACAACACTCTATGAATAAGGTTGAAAAAAAAAAATGTATAAACTGTTATGTATAAAAGACATTCATGTCATCGGATGAAGAGAACATAAAGACTTAACGCCTATATAGGACCACAATAATTTGGGTTTTTAGGACCATTCATGACTTAGTTTTTTTCCATTTTGGAATTTAGAATTTTTTATTTTTGCAGAACTTCACCATTGTAGAATTTGTATATATGTTAACAGTTAAAATTTGTGAATAAAAGCAAAAATAAAAATATTCCACCAGAGGTTTTTTTTTAAACCCTTTCATTACGAGGTGATTTTTATTTCATTTTTTTTCCTACCATTCTTCCAAGAGCGATAACTGTTTAATTTTTCCATCATTAATTTTTTTGCACTTTTGAATTACCCCAGTTATTTTACTGTCTAATGTACTGAAAAATGGGAAAAAAAAAGTCACAGTGGGATGAAATGGTGAAAAATTTCATTATTTTTAAGAGTTCATTTCCATAGCATTGAATGTGTGGTAAAATTGACCTGTGGCATGATGCTTCAGGTCAATATGATTATGCAAAATTAAGCTTTCTTTTATATTTTAGTGATTAAAAAAATTCAGAATTTCATAAACCATTTTTTATTCTGTTTGTGTGCCATTGTGAGACCATTAACTTTTTAAAAAATTTCCATCAATTCTTTTGTGCGGTGAGTTGACTTTTATATTGATATCCTTTTGGGGTATATAGTTCAATGTTTTGATTGATTTTCATTGCATTTTTTGTGGAAGGTATTGTGACCAAAAGACATTAAATTTTATTGACTTTTATGGAAGTGATGATGTAGCGGTGCCTGAACGACACCATAGGGCAGGACTCAAATACGGTACAGTAAATGAGAAGGCAGAAACAAAACACCGGATTTATTGAAAGACGAAGGATTATATGCCAGAAAATAAAACTAACAGTTATTGTAATGATAATAGCAATAGTTGATACAAGGAGAGATAGCTGGAGCGTGTCACACAAGCTGCACTCCAGCTATGGCAATGCAAAGTTCAATGCAAACAGTATAAATAATTTCTACAAACTACTCTCTGCTAAATTCCTACCTGGCTTCCGATAATTGGGCCGCACTGCTACAGCTCCCTAACTAGGGAAACCTGCCCTAAACCCTGACACAGTTGGACATCGGTGTCACACTCACAGTTCTGTAGCACTTAGAAGAAAGTCTGGTAGCTGTTGCTTGATCCTGATGCAGTGGAGCCGAGTTTGTTGTGTTGAGCTCTTCCCACTTTCAATGTTGAAGGATCACTGGTACCACAGCGTTGCTTCCTCCCTAAAGTTACAGGTGCTCAGGGAGAACTACCCTGGCTGTGCAATGCGCATATTTCTTTCTGACACGGTCCTGGAGATCGATCCTGCGATAACCAGGCACTATATTCTCCTTTTTTAGGACACACTTATTGTCCTGCCTGTCTCTCACAGGCACTCGTCTCTCACATGGCAGCACAAGTCTCTCACAGACATTTCCTGAACTCTCACTTCATGGTGCTTGTCCAAACCAACACACAGCAAGCTGAAGGGGAGAAAGGACTAGTCCAAGTGCACACACATCAGAGGGGAGCATTTTAGCTTAAAGTCACAGTGTAATTCAGTTGTTAGCCGAGGCTGACCACCTACAGTGATACCTAATATGTTTATTTATTAGTTATTCTTTGGTTTGAGAAAAAGAGGTAATGCATTTTCAGTTTTTTGCTCCCCTTCTTTCCAGAGCTAGAACTTTTTTATTCTTTGTTCAATATGGCCATGTGGGGGCTTATTTTTTGCGGGACGAGTTGTACTTTTAAAAACCATCACTGGTTTTACCATATCATGTACTGGAAAACGAGAAAAAAATTCCAAGTGTGGTGAAATTGCAAAAAAATGCAATTCCACAGTTGTTTTTTTTTTTGTTTTTTTTACCACGTTCATTGAATGCTATAACTGACCTGTCATTATTATTCTCCAGGTCATTACGAGTTCGTAGACACCAAACATGTATAGGTTATTTTTTATTTAAGTGGTGAAAAAAAATTCCAAAGTTTGCTAAAAAAAAAATGTTGCTATTTTCCGAGACCCATAGCGTCTCCATTTTTCGGGATCTGGGGCCAGATGTGGGCTTATTTTTTGCACGCCAGGCTGACATTTTGATTGATACCATTTTGGGGTAGATCCAATGTTTTGATCGCCCGTTATTGCATTTTATTGCAATGTTGCGGCGACCAAAAAAATGTAATTCTGGCGTTTGGAATTTTTTTCTCGTTACGCTGTTTACCGATCGGATTAATTCTTTTCTTATATTGATAGCTTGGGCGATTCTGAACGAGGCGATACCAAATATGTGTATGTGGGGTTTATTTTTTATTATTTTATTTTGAATGGGGCAAAAGGGGTGGATAGCGATTCCACCCGTGGCTGTTGCGGGCACATGTCAGCTGTATAAATCAGCTGACATGTGCCCGGTTCAGTGTGGGCTCAGCACTGGAGCCCGCGCTGAACAGGGGGTGCCGACGTGGTGCGTACTATTACGTACCACATCGGAAAGGGGTTAAACATTTATATTTTAAAAAATATATATTTTTGCATTTTTTAATTATCTTTTTTACTTTATTTATTAGTTCCTAAAGGTATTTGCACCTGCAAATATTTAATCAATTGTACTATACAACAATAGAAACAGCATTCTCCTATGAAGCTCAGTCTGTGGCTGTTTCATGGGAATTCAAAGATGACAGAAACGTGGGCCTTCAGTTGCCCCCTGCAGCTATGTTAACCAAATAGCACCCTGAAATCACTATGCAGATGGGCTGGTGTGGGCACCACTACAAGTGAAATAAAGTTAGTAGATCTAACCTGGTCAGGTGGATTCACAAAACAGCAGTTCAGGGTGGACACATGGATCCAGGGCATTGCAGAGCAGATGAGACAGAACGTGGAACAAAATGGAACCAGACAACAGGCTACGCTGGACAACAGGCAAACAAAGAGGCAAGACTCCGGAAGTCACAGAACCATAAAAGCAGATGAAAAAGAAAACTGCAGGACTGAAGCAGCATATAGATGTAGGTGTGGGTTACAGTTAAATAAGACAAAATGTACATTTGGTGGAGGAAGATTGAACTTGATGGACCTTGGTCTGTATTCAACCTATGTTACTATGTTACTATGTTGCAGAATTCATAGCATATTGTAGCATAATGTGAAAAAACTGAAATACCGGTTCGTAATGCTTACAGCAAATGATAGATTAACTAATCTCATGTCTGTACAGGCATGTTGTATTTCACATGTCGACAAGGGGCCAAGAAAGGTCGTATTCGCATGTTCAGAGTCACTGTCGATCAGGAATTAAAAGAGCCCAATCAAGAGAAAAGAACTCGTTATTGCTGGATTTTTTCCTATGGTACAATTTGAAGGGTTGGGTGTACAGTAACAAGCCACAAACATTACAGGCAGTCAGAGAGACCATACAGCGAGAAATTCAGGCTATGACCCCAGACGTCCTGCGGAATACATTCAACAGTATGGAAGGCGTGACTGGATGCGAACGGTGGACATTTTCAACACCTGCTTTAAAGCATCAGTTTCTCATGAACCAAGTTATGTACAGTCCAAATTTCAGTACGCTAAAACATCAAGTTTAGAAGTTACAGCAATTTTTCTGGGTAAAGTAGTGAGAGAATCACCCTGTAGAAATCACAGGAGTCTGAAAATATGATGGTAGCAGAAGAAAAAAGGATAGTGGCAAAGTACAAACAAATGGCAACTGAACACATTACAGACACAGGGCTGTGCCCAAGAAGGCCTTAAAAAGCATCGGGAGATGATTTCACTGGAAACTCTGGGCCACTAGTAAGTCCAGATGTGGAGCACAGCACAGCAGCCATTGGGGAAGGAAGTGGAGCCTGGTCCAGAAGACAAAACAGGTGCAGAACAAAAGCATTATACACAGAGTCCATTCAAATCAATGGGTTGTCAGTGCAGTGCAGGATAGGTCAGGTCCTTCAGAGCTATAGACACTCTTAAACCCTCTTATCATTCTGACCAAAGATCCAAAATGGAGAACCCAACTATTATTAAATCAGAATTCCCTAATACATAAAATTAATTTTCTAAACTGGACGACTCCTTTAAGAGCCATGTCAGATTGGCATGAAAAATTTAACAATTCCAGGTCTTTGTGGTTTCATGATATTTTTGGAACTCCAGGTCGCTCCAGAAGGTTGTTTCCTATAGAATGAGTCAAGAGTGGGGATAGTACTTAAAATGGGGAAAAGTAGCCAAAAGTGAAAAAAAAATTAGGAAAATTATATTTTGGATTTCAGATGATTTCTTTGAAGAAACACAGATGCTTTTCTTTCTGAATCATATCTTTAAGGATCATCTCGCAGACAGACATGGGGTTCAGCTGTGTACGGTTTGGGACTTCTGGTTTATCTAATATTTCAGAACAAACTTTTCCCAGCGCTTGATAATTATCAATAATCCCTTTTTGGCCTCAATGGTGGAACTCAGGAAATTGTTAGCACACTATAAAATATTTCCTAAGAATATTATCACAATTTATAAAAAAACTGACAACTGCATAACCTAGGTCATAATATAATAAATGGATGGTTGTATGGGTCCCTATGGTTCCTACGTTCAACCCTGGTTTACATATACCATGATTATATCATAAAAAAACTGACAGTAGGGGAAGATTGTGTTGAATGTGTAGGAGACACTGACTTAATTACTCACTAAAGACAAAACTATAGGTGAAAGAGGTAATGTCATTACCTCTGCAGCCAACAGGTCATAAAGTAACAATAGCAGTAGAAGAGGAGTGTGCTGAATATTCAGGAAGAAGTGACCTCTTCCATGGATTATGTTTGTAAGGCAAGAATATATGTGGCAGGGTTTGTGCCATGAACACTCTCTAAATAATAAGATGATGGGAATGGAGGCAGCAGAAGGAGAGGAAAATGCAGACCTTGTTGATGGCAGTGACCATTTTTCATCTTATTTAAGCCAGGACTGTGCATGAAAAAGACCCTGTTGTGAAATGGGTAGGGTAGAATACAAAGAGTTAATCAGGAATGGTAACAGCAGCAGGAGAGTAGTTGCCAGGTTTTGAAGGAGACAGTGACCTAACTATATATCTAATTATTATACCGAAAACCAGGCTGCATGTGATATGACAAAATATTTATTGCTTTGTAGACAATGAAAAAAGGAGAATGATGACAGCAGCAGGAGAGGAAGATTCAGACTTTGTTGAAGGCAGTGACGTGTTCCATTGTGGATAATGTAAGACAAAGATACATGACTTATGATAGGAGCTGTGACTGAACAATCTGTAAATAATCAGATGATTGGAATGATGACAATAGCAGGAGAGGAAAATGCAGACTTTGTAAATTGCAGTGACCTATCCACTCATAATTAATTTTAGTGAGGACAGGACTGTGTATGACAAAGTCTGGGTCATAGAGTGGGTAGGATAAAATGCCCAGGAGCTAATCAGATGAGGAATAGTGATGGCAGCAGGAGAGAGTTGTTAGATGTTGAAGGAGGCAGTGACTAATTACTATATGAAAGACCAGGCTTTATGTAATATGATAATATAATTGATGCTCTGTAGACAGGCAAATAATGGAAATGAATAGAGCAGCAGGGGAGGAGGATGTCGACCTTGTTGAAGACAGTGACTTGTCCACTAATAATTAATGTTAGTGAGGACAAGACTTTGACTGTTAAGTGTTGAAATGGGTAGAATTGAATATCCTGAAGCAAATCAGAAGAATAATTATAACAGCAGCAGAAAAGTGGTGGTCAGATCTTGAAGGAGGCAGTGACTTGTCTACATGTTAGTATGCTGCAGACTAGGCTACATGTAATGAACAGGCGATGTAATTATTGTCAAAACCATTCTCTCTGTAGAATATTCTAAAATTATGACCTATGTTTGAGCTTGAGGATTGAAGTTGAGAAATACTGCTGTGGGCAGGAATGATGATGGAAATGATGGCATATACAGAGGAAGACTATACAGCCGTTATTGAAGGCAGTAACCTGTCCACTCAGTGACAGCTGTGACCGGACTGTATAGCAAGAGTTGTATTACAAAGAGAAAAAATTCCCAATTGGGAAGCAATCATCTGAGGTAATGAAGGCAGCAGCAGGAGACTAGTGAGCAGACCTTCCAGTAGAAAGTGAACTATCCACTGTAATTATGTAATTAAAAATCTAGTGTTTTGTGATGAGGCAGTAACATGAATTCCCCAAATTCAATCAAATAATGGGAGGATGTCAGCCATAGGAGAGAATGACCGGTAATCTTGCAGAAGAACTGTGTGTGAGAAAGGCTTTGCCATGAATTTGGTCAGCATAAAATAGCCAGGAGCCAATGAAATGGGAATGACAACAGCAGAAGAGGAGTATAATGAACTTGAGGCAGGCAGTGACCTATAGACTAATGTTTAATGTTAGGGTGGAATTATTATATGTAACTAAAGTTGTATAATCTTATTGGTTAATATGGGGAATCATGGTGGCATCGGGGGACTGGTGAGCAGAATTTGTTGGAGGCAGTGACCTTTCATAATGAGCTGGACAACTTAAAGGGCTTAGCTAGCTCTATAACTTCAGACAAACTCAAACCTACTACATCTATTCATATAAATTTTGAATATTCTGATTTATATTGACCTAGCATAAAAAATGATCTATCAGTAAGTCTTTCTATCCTATAATTAATCTACCCCGCTATTTCTGGAAAACATAATTTTTGCAATTTTTATGTCAAAGCACGTCTGTTTCTGCGGACCAGTCACAAAACATTATACGGGCAAAACTCCAACCTGACTGTAAACTCAATTTTGCCTGGTTGATGTATTGAAACAGACATATTTCACCTGGTTAATAGTGAGACTGGGAACATAGATTTTATTTTGTACACTGTGTAAGGCATCAAGAATTCAACGCATTCCCGAACCTTCCCTCAAATGGGGTCGTCTGCTTTTTGTCTGGTTTATGTGTCAACAAGTTTTGCTTTGACTTTATTATTATTATTTTTTTTTAAGTTTGCCAAAAAAGTTAGCCTGTCTGTAATTCTATTTTTTTATTCTGTTTTATTTCTGAAGGACGCTCTGTACTGGGGAAAAATTTATAGAATTTTAGCTTACAACTTAAAAAGAATTCAAGACTTGCAAAGTGAACTTTCTCTTTGAATAATAGGAGTTTGAAGCCTTTCATGTATAATTTAAATATTGTACTTGGGGAATAGTTTCAGTCGAGTGTATTCCCTCATTTCATTGAAATTAATACAATTAAGTTGTAGGCTTTAGTATCTCGCCATGAGTAATCATGTAGGACGTTGCATAATGTGTACAAATGTGTTCTTCTGACCATGTTTAATGGGTACGAGTCACATGGACAAACATCACTTGATACATCCAACCAAGGTGGGTAGCGTCAACGTCATAGATTTGCCATCAGAAACCACCTGCAATCCATTGATGCCATGGCTAGCCATCCATTTTCCCCAAAATGTATATTCTATAGGAAATGCACTGATCGAGAGGGTCGTAATGGGATAGCTGAGGGAAGCTCGGAGAACATGCATCATGATATGACACAGGAGAATAGGGGTGTGATTGGCTGGAGGGGAGCTGGAGGTGCATGTGTCCAAGGTAGGTGTTGGATGCCAGGGGAAGTTGTAAGAAAATGACTTTACTTTTGCCATTGTATCACATCATTTTTCACCTACTGGAATGTTACTGGAGGCCAAAAGATCAGGACCATTGAATATCAAGTTCGAACCATAAGTCTTGAGGAACATCTGAACATCATAGAATAAGACTTAATACGTCTACAACGCAAATGTATTTCTTTGTAATTTCCAATTATGTCTGTTGGATACATTTTATGGCATGAGTTCTAAAGTTTCTTATCAATTCTTCCCATGAATTTCAGCCTTATCTTTTTTTCATTTATTTGAAATCTTTGTTTACAATGTACAAAATCAATAACTTTTGTTACTTGTCCTGAGTCCAGCACTGGTCTTCAACCATCTTCCTTCTTCCTCAGCCTGTTCTCTCTGCTGTCATTCGCTCGCCAATGCGAGTCTACCATCTGACTGCACATTTCCTGGGTGCTTTCTACACTTTCAGCTCTAGTACAACAAAGTACTTGTCTGCCAATCCGGCTCTGATGTTTCTAATTGCTGCCCACAGAGTTGGCACCGCTACAACAAGGTGCCTATCTGCCAATCTGGCTCTGATGTTTCTAATTGCTGCCCACAGTGTCGGCACCGCTACAACAAGGTGCCTATCTGCCAATCCAGCTCTGCTGTTCCAAGGTGCCTGTCCGCACACCCTGTTTAGCTATTCAAAGTGCTGTCTGGTTACCTGTTCCACCATATTTCTGCTCCAATGCCTCCAGTTCAAACTGTCCAGACCTATGGCTTATTGAATCTACCTCACCCCGTGAGCCATAGCAACTGTACTGTTTCGTAGATCAACCATCATGGTAATATAACCAATGGTCCAAGAAATGTATGTTCTTTGGATGTGAACCTATAAGATGAAGGCTCTACAATGGGTGCACTTAGGTTTTTGGCGGAAAATGTCATTCTCTTTCCGCCATGTTGCTTTTGCCTGGATTTTCCCATATCTACTTGATTAGAAAAAGTTGTATAATAGATTAGAGATCAAAGGTAGAATCTTGATTTCCCGACATTCATGTCTTCTAAAAGGAATAGTTTGAGGAACATTGGTAATAAAATGATCACTGTGGATTTAAAAAACTCCTGTGGATTCGCTTTGGTCAACAGACGTGCGTTCAAGCCAAGGGCACCCCTCCATGATGCCCATAAGTCTATACAGGACAACAGTAAAGAAGGAGGCTTTACAAGACAACCCCTTTAAGCGTCTTCCGTCCTATAAATTTTGGGTTTCGCCAAGTCTTTAGAATCACAGATGAATGATTGACACTAATATAGGCTTCATGCCACCAAAACCAAGATTTGGGTATTCTTTCACTATTCTGACATAACGTTTACAACGTATTGTGAAACGATAAGCTGAAGTAATAAATATCACAACCGCACATGAAGGAGAGGTGCACTCGGCACTAGTTAATCTGTGTTCAAAGTCTGTTCCTATCATCCTAAATCATGTTTAAAGGAATCTGTTCCTGAAAAGATCACCTTGTAATTATAAATGTTCTTTTCATTCCACGACTCCCTCGGCTTCCTTTGCTCTTGACACATTCACCTACCACTGTTTCCCACCTGTCACTAATCACACAAACAGCATTATCTTCTGAACCATTAGGCATTCTGTAAATGCTTTATTTATTCCACAAGCCAGAAATAAAGTCTTCAAATATTAGAACACTATCAAAGTATCAAATGACATCTCGGAAGAAGAAAGTGAATTTAAATGTGAGCTACACACTTCTGAAGACGAGCGGAAAAAGACTATAAGATAGTTAAAAATACCATGTATTATAAATAAAATAATCATGAGAATGGCAGCAGAAGAAGAGAAAGCTGGTTTTGAGGAAAGCAGTGACTTGATTTGATTATTTTAGCAAGGACAGAGAAACTGGGTAGGTAATAATTAATGTAACCAATCATTTCTTGGGAATGATGAGGGCAGAAGGGGACTGTCCTTTTTTCTAAGGAGTAGGGAATAAATTTGATTACTTTAACGAGGGTGGAGATACATGTGATGAAATGAGTAATGAGAGAACACAATGTAACCACTCATATCATGGGAATTATGACAGCAGTGGAGGAGTGTTTTGGTTTTGTGAGGAGTAGTGACTTGATTATTTTAGCAGGGACACAACTTCATGTGAAAACGTTGGTGATGTTAACTCAATGTAACAACTATTATCATGGGCATGATGACTGCAGGAGAGGAGTGTGTTGGTTTTGTTGGCAACCAATGACTTAAGATGAATTTTATTTTTAGCAAGGGCAGAGTTGCATGTGATGGAGGAGGCAATAATAGAACATAATGAATCACTTGTTTCACTGGACAGATGACAGCAGTGGGGGAGTGTTCTTATTTTGTGGGGAGTAGTGACTTGATTTAAGTAGTGACTTTTTCATGTGAGAAAGTTGGTAATGGTAAAACGCAATGTAACAACTATTATCATGGGAATTATGACAGCAGGAGAGGAGTGTGCTGGTTTTGTTGAGAATTAGTGACTTGATATGATTTTTGTCTTTAGCAATGACAGAACATAGTGTAACCACTTGTTTCATTGGACAGATTACAGCAGTGGAAGAGTGTTCTGGTTTTGTTGAGAAGTAGTGACTTGATATGATTTTTATCTTTAGCAAGGACATAGTTACAAATAATGAAGTAGGCACTGACAGAACATAATGTAACCACTTGTTTCATTGGACAGATGACAGCAGTGGAGGAGTGTTCTGGTTTTGTGGGAAGTAGTGACTTGATTTGATTATTTTAGCAGGGACAGAACTACATGTGAAAAAGTTGGCAATGACAAAACACAATATAACATCTCATATCATGGGAACTATGACTGTAGGAGAGGAGTGTGCTGGTTTTGTTGTGAAGCAGTGACTTGATTTTTTTTCTTAGCAATGACAGAGTTACATGTGATGAAATGGACAATAATAGAAGACAATATACCCACTCATTTCAGAGGACAGAAGACAGCAGTGGAGTAGTGGTCTGGTTTTGTGGGGACAAGTGACTTGAATTGATTATTTTAACAGGGACTGAACAGCATGTGGCAAGGTTGGCAATGATAGAAGAATACAATGAAAAAACTCATCATGTGACAAATGTCAACAGGTGAAAAGTGTGTTGGTTTTGCAGGGAGCACTGACTTGACTAAATGTGTAGAATATAATCAGAATGCCCATAGCAGCAGGAGAGTAATGTCTGTGCTGTTCTTTGAGGAAAAGTAATATTGTAGCAAGGACATTATTTCTACACATGCAATAAATTGGGCCAAGATAGACCATATTGCAAACAATCAATTCTTGGGAATGATAAGGGCAGAACAGAACTGTGATTTTTTTGTGGGGAGTAGAGATTAGATTTATTTGCTTTGATGGAAAGCGACATGTGATGAAGTAGGCAACGACAACACACAATGTAACTACTTGTTTCAAAGGACAGATGGCAGCAGTGGAGGAGTGTTCTGGTTTTGTGATGATTAGTGACTTGATTTGATTATTTTAGCTGGGACAGAACTTTATGTGAAAAAGTTGATAATATTATAATCAATGTAACAAATATTTTCATGGGAATGATGACCGCAGAAGAGGAGTGTGCTGGTTTTGTGGAAACCAGTGACTTAAGATGATTTACATGTGATGGAGGAGGCAATAGTAGAATACAATGAATCACTTGTTTCACTGGCCAGATGGCAGCAGTGGAGGAGTGTTCTCGTTTTATGGGAAGGAGTGACTTGATTTAATTATTTTAGTTGGACAGAACGACATGTGACAAAGTTGACATTAATAAATCACAATGTAACATCTCATATCACAGGAAGTATGACAGCAGGTGAGGAGTGTGCTGTAGTTGTTGGGAAGCAGTGACTTGATTAAATGAGTTTAATTATAAATGAAATCAATGACAATGGCCATAGCAGCAGGAGAGTAGTATGCTATTTTTTGGGGGGCAGTGGTGATTTGATTGTAATATTTTAGCAAGGATGGAGTTACTATACATGTATGAAATTGAGCTATAGTAGACAAAAATTTTACGAATAATTTCTTAGAAATGCTGACAGCAGAGGGAGAGTGTGTTACTTTTGTGGGGAATAATGACTTAATTTGATTTTTTTAGAGGGGACAGAGTTACAATATGTGTGATAAATTGGGCCATGATCGATTCTAATGTTAGCCATTTTTAGGAATAATGACAGCAGGAGGAATGTATGCTCATTTGAAGGAGGAAGTGACTGAGTTTTATTAATTTAGTGAGGACAGACATACATGCAATGAAATGGAGCATAATAGAACACTATCCACTCATTTTATGTAACAGATGGCAGCAGGAAGATAGTGTGCTGATTTTTCAGGGGACAGTGACTTGACTTCATTATAGAAAGGACAGATTTACATATAGTGACATGAAGTAGACCATGATAAAACATAGTGTCAACACCAGTAACATGGGGACTCGGAGGATAACTGTAAGAATATACTGGGGAAGAATATCCTCCATGGGGAAGAATATACTTATTTCGTGGAAGGCAGTGTCTTTGACGTGCCCCCTGGGCCGTGGGGTACCCGAAGCCAGGCCGGTAGATGCTGGGGGTTGTAGCCACAGTGGCTGTGACCCGGTCCGTGACCCAGGTGGTCAAACCAAAGGGGTAGTATTTGGGTATAAGTGTTAATGTCCGACTACGCCACCTGTGGAATGCCGTTGTGGCGCCCCTGAGGGTTTGACCGCCACAGGAATGCTGCACTTCTTTAATGGAATGTGGAGTTCCTCCTCTGAGGTAAGGCCGGTGTGATGATAGTGACCTAGCCTTTTGCATCCAACACCACATTTCCATCACAGGGAGCTAGTATGCACTAGGTGCTGCTCCCCTGGTTACAGGGAGACTGGGGAACACAGAGTGGTAGGAACCAGTTAGTGGGTGTGGGTGGAGGAACAGTTAGTTAGTTACACTTCTAATTTCATATTTAATAGAATGCCATCTTTGATCTTGGTCTTTCTGCTGGTTCTTTCTGGTCCTTCAATCCTTTGATGGTTCAAACCTGGTCCTGTGTGGACCTGTCCTTCTTAGTGGTCGTACTGTGCTGTCATGAACTGTGTGTGATGTGACTTCCCTCCGGGAGCGCAGATCCTGTGTGGGCCTGCACCGGCATGGGACACAGCCCTCGTACCCCGATCTTTGGGATGAGAGGTAGGTTGCAGACAAGGAATGTCTCAACCCGGCCTAGGACCAGGATCAAGAAGGCCCAGGAGCTTTAGAGTGGGGCTCCCTAGCAAATGGGTCCCGGGGAGGATGCAGATGGAGCGGAGTACGCCACCTGTCCTCGCCTACCTGATCTATTCAGAGGGATTCCGGCTGCAAGAGGGGTACCGGCCCCCGACACCCGACCTCGCACTCTATGTCCAGGACGGGAAAGCCCGGTTAGGCCCTGAGGATCCCGCCGGGCCTCGGATGGAGAGGAATTGCCACCCGAGCCCTACACCTGAGAGGAGCTCAGAGGGAGACCTGGCCTATCTACTACACACGCACAGACGGGAAAGGGTGAAGTCTGTAGTGCAGGAACACTCTGGTGTAGGGTCGCTACCGAACACTGGACTTCCTCGGAGGTAGTCGGACCCCCTTCCCTGGTGGCCGCAGGACTCCGCGAGGAGCAGGGAGAAGCCTTGCGCTGCTTAAGAGAACTGTGAGTAAAGCCTTGGAAATTCATCCCTATGGCCTCCAGACTGTTCATTACGCGCCATACCACGAGACGAGGTACCCGTACTCCCACACTACTACTCCCCCTCCACCCTGCTTTGCCTGCCCTGAGGCCACGCTCCGCCTGTGGGGAGCAGCGAGAACTTTAGCCACCATGACACCGGGCCTCAGCGGACTGTAGCGGCGCTGGTGGCCTTTCACCAGACACCACAGGTGGCGTAGTCGACAATTACCACTCAAACCGGAAAGCCCTAACATAATTTTTAATGTGACGGCCCTGGGCACGGAATGGGTCCAGGCCACGGCTGCATCCCCTTCAACATCTGACCCGGCTCCGAGTATCTCCCCATCTTCCCAGGGCAGGGCTGCGAGCGTCACAGGGTCACTAGGAACCGCCGCTGCGGAACAGTCCTCTGAAGCTGGTGGTATAGCAGCTAAGGTAGTGTAACACCCCACAGGAAGAGTGTAGCTTCAGGGCAGCGTGCGTGGATGTTGATGGTTATAGTGCAGGGAGTCAGTAATGAACACAGAGTCCGTATGATGCAGTCTCAGGTCTTTTACTCACAATTGTAGCAGTTCCAGATACAGGCACCAGTGCAAGGCCCACGGCGTCCTGTGTTCACGCAGTGAGGGGTTCAGCCGACCCTCAGGTAACTCAGGAGCATTTAACAGGACCCCCTTCTGTATGTCCTCTCTCTGGCCTGCTCCCTGCACCTCACACCCAGTGGCACTTCTATCCGGTATCCTCGGGCCTTGGCGGGCGACGTGTGTTCTGTCCCCTGGGTCCTATGTGGCTACCTTCTTAGTGTACTGGTGTGGACTTGTAGCCTGCGGTACTTGAAGTGCTGCAGCCTCCGGTTTCCTAGTTGGGCCTTGTAGCTCCGTGCTAGTTGAGGGACCGGTTCCCTTTATCTGGCCTGACCCCCCTACTTTCTAGTAGCGGCGGGCGTACGGGTGGCTTGCTGCATGGCCCGTACCCCTAGGGTCCCTTCTCCCCTCATTCCTGGAGCCTTTCCTGCTCCCTCTCCTCTCAGGCTCAGGCCTCCTGGCTAGGCCCGCCTCTGGAGCAGAGCTCATGCAGAGCCTCTGCTCCTGTCACTTCTCCTCAGACTGAACTGACTGTTCTAACATGGCTCCCGTACTTATACTCCTACTCCAGTGCTCCCAGGATCTACGTCCTCCACCCATCCGCTACATAATTCCCCCTCTCTAAGTGGTTCCTCCCCACTCCAGCCAGGGATCAGGGACTGTGCTCTCCCGTAGGAGCAATCTCGCCCTGTCCCCCGGAAATGTGGTGTAGTGGATGTAGTGTTAGGGTCCTGAGCCATACTCCTTCCTTACCTGAGAGTGAGGTACCACATCTGTGGGTGAGATGCAATACCTCTGTGGCGACCGAACCCTCAGGGGCGCCACATCTTTACCATCACAGACAGGATTACAATGAAAGGTAACACCTCTACATACAGTAGATAACAGATGTCACAGCTCACCTCCTCATCCTCCTATATAATGACTGATAACATCTCTATATACAGTAGATAACATAGGATCCACCATTCACAATAGGTGATATCACAGCTCACCTCCTCCTCCTGTACAATGACTGATAACACCTCTATATACTGTAGATAACAGGTTTCACCATTCACAATAGATGATATCACAGCTCTCTTCCTGTAAAATGACTGATAACGCCTCTATATACAGTAGATAACACAGGATCCACCATTCACAATAGGTGATGTCACAGCTCACCTCCTCCTCCTCCTGTATAATGACTGACAACACCTCTATATACAGTAGATAACACAGGATCCATTATTCACAATAGGTGATTTCACAGCTCACCTCCTCCTTTATAATGACTGATAACACCTCTATAAACAGTAGATAACACAGGTTTCACCATTCACAATAGGTGATGTCACAGCTCACCTCCTCCACCTGTACAATGACTGATAACACCTCTATATACAGTAGATAACACAGGATCCACCATTCACGATAGGTGATGTCACAGCTCACCTCCTCCTGTACAATGACTGATAATACCTCTATATACAGTAGATAACACAGGATCCACCATTCACAATAGGGGATATCACAGCTCACCTCCTCCTGTACAATGACTGATAATGCCTCTATATACAGTAGATAACACAGGATCCATCACTCCCAATATGTGATGTCACAGCTCATCTCCTCCTCTTCCTCCTGTACAATGACTGATAACACCTCTCTATACAGTAGATAAAACAGGATCCACCATTCACATTAGGTGATGTCACAGCTCACCTCCTCCTCCTGTACAATGATTGATAACACCTCTATATACAGTAGATAAAACAGGATCCACCATTCACATTAGGTGATGTCACAGCTCACCTCCTCCTCCTGTACAATGACTGATAACACCTCTATATACAGTAGATCAGGGGTCCTCAAACTACGGCCCGCGGGCCACATGCGGCCCGCGGAGGACTTTTATCAGGCCCGCTGGCCTATGGGCGGAGGAGAGGAGAGCGGTGCCATTGCCAGCCCTTCCCCCCGCTTGCTCAGGGCCCCGGCAGGCAGATACCTACCTCTCCCCGTGCCTCTGCAGATCCGCTGTCTTCCGTGCTCTGCGCTTCCTGTGACATCTCAGGTCAGAGGGTGCGGTGACGTCTTTACACCGCGCCCTCTCGAGTGCTGTCACAGGCAGCGCAGAGCGGGACAACGCCGCCGCGACGCTGGAGTCCAGACCAGAGTAGAGCAGCGGCAGCAAGTGAGAAGTGAGGTGAGTATTGGATTTTTTTTTTTTTTTTTAATGTATGGAGGCATAGGTCATTATATGGAGGGTGACATCCTGCATGGGGTATAATATGGGGGGTGACATCCTGCATGGGGTATAATATGGGGGGGTGACATCCTGCATGAGGCATTATATGGGGGGTGACATCCTGCATGTGGCATTATATGGGGGGTGACATCCTGCATGGGGCATGATATGGGGGGTGACATCCTGCATGGGGCATTATATGGGGGGGAAAGGGACATCCTGCATGGGACATTGTAAAGACAAGGGAGTGATATCTTGCATGGGACATTATATGGTGTGAGAAAGGGACATCCTGCATGGGGCATTATATGGGGAGTGGCATCCAGCATGGGGCATTATAAGGGGGGGGGGACAGCCTGCATATGGCATTATAAGGGGGAAACAGCCTGCCTATTGGGAACATTTACCTGCCCATTGAGGACCTATGCTGCCTATTGGGGACCTATGCTGCCTATTGGGGACCTTTGCTGCCTATTGGGGACCTTTGCTGCCTATTGGGGATATTTACCTGCCTATTGGGGACATTTACCTGCCTGTTGGGGATATTTACCTGCCTATTGGGGACCTATGCTGCCTATTGGGTACATTTACCTGCCTATTGGGGACCTATGCTGCCTATTGGGTACAGTTACCTACCTATTGAAATACCGGTTGATTTAACTTTACTTGTTCTTCATTTTAAATATTGCATTTGTTCCTGTATTGTTTTTTTTACTTCAAAATAAGATATGTGCAGTGTGCATAGGAATTTGTTCATAGTTTTTTTAAAAAAACTATATTCCGGCCCTCCAATGGTCTGAGGGACCGTGAACTGGCCCCCTGTTTAAAAAGTTTGAGGAACCCTGCAGTAGATAAAACAGGATCTACCATTCACAATAGGTGATGTCACAGCTCACCTCTTCCTCCTGTACAATGACTGATAACACCTCTACATATAGTAGATAACACAGGATCCACCATTCACAGTAGGTGATGTCACAGCTCACCTCCTCCTCCTGTACAATGACTGATAACACCTCTACATATAGTAGATAACACAGGATCCACCATTCACAATAGGTGATGTCACAGCTCACCTCCTCCTCCTGTACAATGACTGATAACACCTCTACATATAGTAGATAACACAGGATCCACCATTCACAATAGGTGATGTCACATCTCACCTCCTCCTCCTGTACAGTGACTGATAACACCTCTATATACAGTAGATAACACAGGATCCACCATTCACAATAGGTGATGTCACAGCTCACCTTTTCCTCCTGTACAATGACTGATAACACCTCTACATATAGTAGATAACACAGGATCCACCATTCACAATAGGTGATGTCACAGCTCACCTCCTCCTCCTGTACAGTGACTGATAACACCTCTATATACAGTAGATAACACAGGATCCACCATTCACAATAGGTGATGTCACAGCTCACCTCCTCCTCCTGTACAATGACTGATAACACCTCTATATACAGTAGATAACACGGGATCCACCATTCACAATAGGTGATGTCACAGCTCACCTCCTCCTCCTGTACAATGACTGATAACACCTCTATATACAGTAGATAACACAGGATCCACCATTCACAATAGTTGATGTCACAGCTCACCTCCTCCTCCTCCTGTACAATGACTGATAACACCTCTACATATAGTAGATAACACAGGATCCACCATTCACAATAGGTGATGTCACATCTCACCTCCTCCTCCTGTACAGTGACTGATAACACCTCTATATACAGTAGATAACACAGGATCCACCATTCACAATAGGTGATGTCACAGCTCACCTTTTCCTCCTGTACAATGACTGATAACACCTCTACATATAGTAGATAACACAGGATCCACCATTCACAATAGGTGATGTCACAGCTCACCTCCTCCTCCTGTGCAGTGACTGATAACACCTCTATATACAGTAGATAACACAGGATCCACCATTCACAATAGGTGATGTCATAGCTCACCTCCTCCTCCTGTACAATGACTGATAACACCTCTATATACAGTAGATAACACAGGATCCACCATTCACAATAGGTGATGTCACAGCTCACCTCCTCCTCCTGTACAATGACTGATAACACCTCTATATACAGTAGATAACACAGGATCCACCATTCACAATAGTTGATGTCACAGCTCACCTCCTCCTCCTCCTGTACAATGACTGATAACACTTCTACATATAGTAGATAACACAGGATCCACCATTCACAATAGGTGATGTCACAGCTCACCTCCTCCTTTACAATGACTGATAACACCTCTATATACAGTAGATAACACAGGATCCACCATTCACAATAGGTGATGTCATAGCTCACCTCCTCCTCCTCCTGTACAATGACTGATAACACCTGTATATATAGCTGCATCCTGTCACTTGTCATATGGTTTTTGTCCTGAGGAAGATCTATGGAACTTCGAAACATGTCGACAAAATAAAATTATTATTGGAGTGTGGACCAGGATTTACTCTTATCTACCAGCAGCGCGGATTTTCCACTTTTTTCCTTTCCACGTGCAGGACTCATGGTAGAGTTCACTTTTTCTCCTCCGGACAATCATTCTTACAAATGTCTCAAACAGTCTGGAGGCGCTCACTGTGTTTGCAGATGCACTGACACCTGCTTGCTGCCAGTTTCTGGACCTGTGGACATGCTGCAGCTGAGATTACATGCCTTAAATGTTGTGTCATCACAACATAATCTGGCTACCGTAACCTTTATCTGTTTTAACAAATTGTAACCGGATAAGAACTGTAGGGTTTGGTACTCACTCAGTTGCTTTTGAGGTAGGCACAGGAGTCAGTTTCTTAAAAATGTTCAAGGCAGATTTATTCAGACTTCATAAACCCGAACTTGCACGGTAAACAAAAGACAGCCTTGTCCGGCACAAAGTAACAAAACAGGAAAGTAACTAATCCATACAATACTGCGGGTTTGCCCTCTCACAGTCAGTGTCCTGTAGTACAGACACGCCAGAGGTCTCCACACCTCCAGCCACAGACACTGAATGAGACACTCGGTCTCCACTTTATACACACACCTTGGGATGGGGATATGTGAGCAGCCAATCCCTCCTGTTCTTATGGCTGCTCGTAAAAACCGACCCTGATTTGCCCAATTAACCCTCTCACCACTACGTGTGCCGGAGCATGCTTTCCCGGTTTTACATCACTGAAGCTACCAACTTCAGCGATACATATCTCCCCTCAAGGACATGTCCGGTGGCCATCTTACATACTCCCCCTCTGGCACCTTCCGCTAACAAACAGTGGACCCTCAACAATGCGTCAGCATTGCCATGTGGTTTCCCAGGCCTATACTCTACATGGAAGCTAAACTTGTGAAGAGCTAAGAACCACCTGGTCACTCGAGCATTGTTCCCCTTCTTCTCACTTATCCCCCTTAGTGGGGCATGGTCTGACACTAGCCTGAACTTCCTGCCTAAGAGGTATTATCTTAAGGTGTCCATCGCCCACTTGATGGCCAAACATTCCTTCTCCAGTATGGAGTAATTTTTCTCACAAGACGACAGCTTCCGGCTTAAATACATTATGGGGTGCTCTTCGCCGTTCACCTCTTGTGATAGGACAGCACCCAGTCCGACATCTGACTCGTCTGTCTGCACTACAAACTCCTTTGAGAAATCGGGTGCCACCAACACCGGCTTTTTACACAGGGCTTGCTTGAGTTCCTGGAAGGCTGTCTCAGTTTCTGGAGACAACTTAGCCATAGCCGATTTTGTCTCCTTAAGGAGGTCTGTCAAAGAAGCGGCTGTCATGGCGAAGTTAGGGTTAAACCGGCGGTAGTAGCCCACGATGCCCAGGAATGCTCTGACCTGCTCTTTTTTGAGAGGTTGTGGCCAACCCCGGATCGCTTCAATTTTATTTACTTAAGGTTTTATCACGCCTCTACCTACGACATAGCCCAAATATCTGGCCTCCTCCATGAACATGGTACATTTCTTCGGGTTGATGGAAAACCCTGCCTTCCGTAGAACATTGAATATTGACTTTGCTCAGATGGCTACCCCATCCTGGCTGCAGATCACAATATCATCCAGGTAGGCTGCTGCATACTTCTTGTGGGGAGCTAGGTTCCAGTCCATGGCTCTCTGGAAGGTAGGTGGTGCTCCTTGCAACCCAAACGGCATCCTGGTGTATTGGAAACACCCATCTGGCATTGAAAAGGCCGTCTTCTCCTTGGCCTTTTGGGACATAGGAATCTGCCAATACCCTTTTGTGAGGTCAAGGGTGGTAATGTACCTGGCCGGCCCTAGCCTTTCAATTAGTTCATTGGGTACGAATCAATCTTAGAGACCTCATTCAGTTTCCTATAGTGATTGTAGAACTGCTATTTTCCATCTGGTTTCAGCACTAAGATTATGGGACTGGACCAGCCACTCTTGGACTCTTCGATGACCCCCAGATTCAGCACGCGCTTCACCTCCTTCAAGATTACCTCTTGGCGGGCTTCAGGAATCCGAAATGGCTTCATATTCACTTGGACATGAGGCTCTGTAAGCATATCATGCTCTATGACCTGAGTACAGCCCGGTAGATCCGAGAACAGGTCCCTGTTTCGCTGCAGCAACTATCGACATTGTTGCTTCTGGGCACGTGACAGCGACTCTGCCACCTTGACTTCCTCCACGTCGGTTTCAGTCTTCACCACCAAGCACAGAGCTTCCACAGGCTCCCTGTCTCGCCATGGCTTAATGAGGTTGACGTGGTACACCTGGTAGGGCTCCTTCTTCCTGGTTGGTGGACCCTATAGTTGACGTTGCCAATCTTTTCAACCACTTCATAGTGGCCCTGCCACTAGGCCATGAATTTGCTCTCCACCGTAGGTACCAGCACTAGTACCCAATCCCCAGGGTTGAAGTGTCTCACTCTCGCTGATCTATTGTTCACCTTCGACTGTGCCTCTTGTACTTTGAGGAGGTGTTCTTTCACAATGGGCATCACCTCTGTAATCCTCTCATCTGGGCCACATGTTCGATTACACTCCTGTAGGGTGTAGACTCTGCCCCCCAGGTCTCCTTTTCTATGTCCAGGAGTCCGTGGGGGTGTCGGCCATATAACAGCTCAAATGGTAAGAATCCAGTAGAGGCCTGTGGCACTTCTCTAATGGAGAACAGAAGGTACGACAGTAGACAGTTCCAGTCCCTGCCGTCTTTCTCTACGACCTTATTTAACATGGCCTTCAAGGTTTCATTAAACCTCTCCACTAAGCTATCTGTCTGGGGGTGGTAGACTGAGGTCCTGAGTTGTGTGATTTGCAGGGTTTTGCACAATTCCCTCATCACCCTTGACATAAATGGTGTCCCTTGGTCCGTTAGGATTAGAGTTGAGCCACCCCCGTAGTGTTCGGGTTCGGTTCGTCGAACACACGTATGTTCGCCGAACTGTTCGTCGAACTGTTCGTTGAACACCGTCGAACACCGTTAAAACCAATGGCAGGCAAACAAAAACACATAGAAACATATAGAAAACACCTTCAAAGGTGTCCAAAAGCTGACAAACTGCGCAGAAGACACAACTAACACATGGAAAAGTGACAAGTACATATAGTCATGCGAAAAGAAAAGAGGTGGAGGAGTAAAAGGAGGGGGAGACACAGATATAGGCATGTCATGCCCTTCTAAAACCAAGAAAGGCTGGAGTGAAAATCTAAAATCAACCTACCAACACCAAGACGTTGTGACTAGTGTTGAGCATTCCGATACTGAAATATCGGGTATCGGCCGATATTCGCAGTATCGGAATTCCGATACTTAATTCCGATACTTTTGCAATATATATATATACCGGAATCGGAAGTTCCCATAATGCAATGAGCCATTTTCATTTTATTCAGCCAATGAGGATCCTAAGAAGTGTGGGCACATCCTGTTAGGCATGTAGGCATCTTAACTAATGGCATGGCTGTGATTGGCTGCTGAAATGATGTCATGATGCACTATAAAAGCCGCCGCCGCCATTTTGAGCTCACTCTGCTGTGAATTTAGTTAGGGATAGGATGCTGTTGTTCTGAGGGACAGTTTTAGCTACCTATTTGGTCTATTCTGCTTTACCCAAGCTACTTTATAAATCGCTGTGCCTTGCAGTGCTAGTGCACAGTTCTCTGTGCTGTTCACCGCTTTCTGCAAGGTCTCTGTGTGTGAGTGCAGCTCACCCTGTAGTGTGTGCTTCAGCCACGTCTGGTTATAGTGCACTCAGTGTGTGTCACTGCCTCATACATTGTCCTTTTTTGCCAATTCATAATTTTCCTGATATCTCCTATTAGTGTGGTGGTTCCATCCGTATTCAGCTAAATTTGTTCCAAACACACTATATAGGAGTAGATAGAGAAATTTTTTTGGTCTTGCAGCGCTAGTGCACAGTGCTCTGCATCTGTACTGTTCACTGCTGTCTGCAAGGTCTGGTGTGTGAGTGCAGCTCACCCTGTAGTGTGTGCTTCAACCACGTCTGGTTATAGTGCACTCAGTGTGTGTCACTGCCTCATATATTGTACTTTTTTTGCCAATTCATAATTTTTCCTGATATCTCCTATTAGTGTGGTGGTTCCATCCGTATTCAGCTAAATTTGTTCCAAACACACTATATAGGAGTAGTTAGAGGAGCCTTTCTGCAGCATTGGGCCCTGCAGCCCCAGCCAGATTAGTATTAGCCTATTTTTTGCAGCCTCATCTTTTGCATTGTAGGTTACCTTCCTACATTGTAATAGCTACAAAAAGTTTGTGATACTATCGTTATTACATCTTTAGGCACATCCAGTGTCTTTTTGTGACAAAAAAAACCTAAATAAAGTTCACCAAACACTTCAATTTACAGTTGTGTAGGCCACATTAGCTCATATTAAAGTCTAGTCCACACTTTATAAAATTAGTGTTTCTTATACCTGTTAGCAGCTGTTCAGGAATAATCACACTAAGCCCTTAGTACTTTTCTGCCTATCTTTATCAGTCTACCAAGATGAAGAAGGCAGGGAGTAAGGCATGTGGTCGTGGGCGTGGAGTTTCTGCAGGGAGAGGACGTGAGGATTCTGTGCCTGCAGGGAGAGGACGTGGGGATTCTGTGCCTGCTGCAGGCACCAGTGACTCAGCATCCCCCAGTTTTACCAGGGAACAGTCCTTTATGCGCAGCTTTGTAGGAGCTAGCCGTACCCCACTGCTGCGGGAGGACCAAATTGAAGCCGTTGTCGGATGGATGGCAGCTAACGCATCGACTTCAATTAGTTCCAGATCCTCTCAGGTCCTGAGCACTGAAGAGCACCCATCTGTCTCTTCACCACCTGCCAAATTGCCCAGGCAGCCAGAGAGCCCTGGACAGGAGCCATCTCTACTTCTGTTCTCTGAATCTCTTGGCTTGGAAAGAGGGGGCCAGCCAAGCAGAATTCGAGAATTTGAAGAAGAGGTAGTATGCAGTGATGCGCAACCGTTTTGTCTCTCTGAATCTGAAGAGGCGGGTGGGCCAGTGCCTATGGTCAGCAGCACACCTCAGTACGCATCTGATGATGAGACTCAGGTGCCACTTTCTGGTGCGTACTGTGCTGTCGAGACTACCCAGGAGAAGCAGTTGTTTGAAGAGGGTGGTGTAGATGATGAGGTCCTTGACCCATCATGGCGTGAGGGACAGGAAGGTGGTGGGAGCAGCTCTGAGGAAGAGATTCCCCGAACAGCCCAAAAAGGAGGGAGAGGGAGGGGGCAGACTTGGTTGCCTGTAGCCTCCACTTCGGCACCCATTAGGAGCATGGCTCTTCCAAAATCCAAAGCGGGCGCTCCCAAGACTTGCAGTGCCTGGTCCTTTTTTGACACAGTTGCAGATGACATTTGCTTTGTCAAATGCAAGCTGTGTAATCAGAAGGTGAAAAGAGGGAAAAGTGTCAGCAACCTCAATACCACAAATATGTGGAAACATGTGCGGACCAAGCACGTGGTAGAGTTACAAAAACACACTGAAGACCTAGGCCAACCTACAGCGCCACCCACCACCTCTTCAGCTCGTGTTGTAGCCTCTTCCTCCAGCTCACACACAGCTGGTTCGGCTTCCTCACAGGATCGCCATGGAAGAATCTCTGGCACTGTTGTACAGAGACACAGTGTAATTCCACCCACAGCACCACTTTCCCAGTCATCCTCACACTCCCAGGCCAGTCTACAGCCATCGTTAGCACAGGCATGGGAGAAAAGGCGCCCATACTCGGCAAACCACCCCCGAGCACAGGCTCTGAATGCTGGCATTGCTAAACTACTGGCCCTTGAAATGCTATCATTCAGGCTGGTGGAGACTGACACATTCCGTAACTTTATGGCATTGGCAGTCCCACAATACAACGTGCCCAGCCGATTTTATTTCAGCAGGCAAGCCGTCCCTGCCCTGCAACATCATGTGGAGGGAAAAATTAAACATGTGCTACAAAACGCCATCAGTAGCAAGGTCCACCTGACCACCGATGCGTGGACCAGTAAGCATGGACAGGGACGATACCTTTCCCTCACTGCCCATTGGGTAAATGTTGTGGAGCCGGGTACAGATCTTGAGAGTGGCGCTGTACGTGTTCTGCCAACTCCAAGGATTGCAGGAATCCAGTCTGTACACATTGACTCCTCCTCATACTCCAGTTCCTCTGAATCAGCGCTGCAGGAGCCGTCACGGTCTACCTCCACATCGACCCGTGAACGGTTACCTGTTATGGTGACCAATATGAGCACAGCCGTGGCCAAACGTCAACAAGCCGTATTAAAATGAATTTCTTTGGGGAATTGAAGCCACACAGCGCAGGAGCTCTGGAATGCCATCAAGCAGCAGAGCGATGTGTGGTTTGTGCCAGCGAATCTCCAGCCAGGCATGGTAGTGTGTGACAATGGCCGAAATCTGGTGGCAGCTCTGGGCCTAGGCAACCTCACTCACATCCCATGTCTGGCACATGTGCTCAACTTGGTCGTGCAGAGTTTTTTGAGGGACTATCCGGATCTTGATGCACTGCTTCACAAGGTCTGCATAGAGTGCGCTCACTTGCGGCGTTCCAGCAATGCAAGATCACGCATTGCAGCTCTGCAGCGCCGATTACGTCTTCCGGAACATCGCATCATATGTGACCTACCCACCAGGTGGAATTCAACGTTACATATGTTGGAGAGGTTGTGTGAGCAGCAGGCAGCAGTTATGGAGTACCAGCTGCAGCAGGCGCAAACAAGTCGCAGTGCGCGCCGTTCACACTTCACCACCACTGAGTGGGCCTCTATGAAGGACATTTGCCACGTTTTGCGTGCCTTCGATTATTCCACGCGGATGGCGAGTGCAGATGATGCACTAGTCAGCATGACTATCCCCCTTATCTGCCTGCTTGAAAAAACACTGCAAGCACTAAGGGACGAGGTTTTGGAAGAGGTGGAGGATGAGGAGTCACAAATGCCATCTGCTTCTCTACAGTCTGCGCAACGTGGTTCCTCACAAAGGCCTAGGCAGGGGACACTTTGTGAGGAGGATAAGGAGGAGTCAATGGATGAGGAAGACATCTGTCCAGAGGAGGGAGGTACACAATGCTCTAGTAGTCAGTATCTAGAGCGAGGGTGGGGTGATGCAGAGCAGGCAGAGATCACGCCTCAAGCAGGGGACAGCGTTTCTTGGCCAGTTGGCAGTCTGCAGCACATGGTTGATTTCATGCTGCAGTGCCTGAGAAACGACCGCCGCATCGCCCACATTCTCAACACGGCTGATTATTGGGTGTCCACCCTCCTAGATCCTCGCTATCGGGACAACTTACAAAGCCTCATAACACCGTTGAACCGGGAGCGTAAAATGCGGGAGTACCAAGACGCACTGGTGCATTCCATCATGTTCTCCATTCCAACCGAGAGCAGTGCTGCTAGTGCTTTACAAAGCAGCTCAGTGCGTCGAGGCAGTGGAGGAAGCTCTGCACAAAGAGGGAGCAGAAGGAGCGCCTCAGCACAAGGCAAGACCAGTATGGCCGAAATGTGGCAAAGTTTTGTGTCCCCGCCACCACAAATGTCTACACCATCACAGACGGCTCCAGTCAGCAGGAGGCAACGTTTCCGTCAGATGGTGACAGACTACATGTCTTGCCCTCTTAGTGTACTCCCAGACGGCTCTTCTCCCTTCAAGTTTTGGGTCTGTAAGCTAGATACATGGCCAGAGCTAAGTCAGTATGCATTGGAGGTGCTAGCTTGCCCTGCTGCTAGTGTATTATCGGAACGCGTCTTTAGTGCCGCAGGTGGTGTACTAACAGACCGTCGCATGCGACTATCCTCTGATAACGTTGACCGGCTTACTTTTCTCAAAATGAACAAGGCCTGGATCTCTCATGAATTTGCCAGTCCTCTTCCAGAATAAATAGTTGTTGGCAAAAGTATCCAGGTCTCCTGTTCTGTTCATGTTTCTACCACCTGAACTGTAATCCCTGAGCTCCAACACCGCCAGTTGGCGCTCGGAAGTGCCGTCTGCACAGTCAACCCTTGCTGCCGTGTCATTGGGGTTCAGTAACGTCAGCTGTTCCCCAGCTGTGCGGACGGCAATTTCTCCTGCTCTGTCCACATTCTCACTACTACTGATTTTAAAGTTGCTCCAATTACACCTCTGGCTCCTCTGTTTTCAGTATTATCCCTGAGCTCAAACACCGCCAGTTGGCGCTCGGAAGTGCCGTCTGCACAGTCAACACTTGCTGCTGTGTTATTGGGGTTCAGTAACGTCAGCTGTTCCCCTGCTGTGCGGACGGCACTTTCTCCTGCTCTGTCCACATCCACTGTACTACTTATTTAAAACCTCCTCCAAATACACCTCTGGCTCCTCTGTTTTCAGTATTATCCCTGAGCTCCAACACCGCCAGTTGGCGCTCGGAAGTGCCGTCTGCACAGTCAACACTTGCTGCCATGTTATTGGGGTTCAGTAACGTCAGCTGTTCCCCTGCTGTGCGGACGGCAATTTCTCCTGCTCTGTCCACATCCACTGTACTACTGATTTAAAACCTCCTCCAAATACACCTCTGGCTCCTCTGTTTTCAGTATTATCCCTGAGCTCCAACATCGCCAGTTGGCGCTCGGAAGTGCCGTCTGCACAGTCAACACTTGCTGCCATGTTATTGGGGTTCAGTAACGTCAGCTGTTCCCCTGCTGTGCGGACGGCAATTTCTCCTGCTCTGTCCACATCCACTGTACTACTGATTTAAAACCTCCTCCAAATACACCTCTGGCTCCTCTGTTTTCAGTATTATCCCTGAGCTCCAACATCGTCAGTTGGCGCTCGGAAGTGCCGTCTGCACAGTCAACACTTGCTGCCATGTTATTGGGGTTCAGTAACGTCAGCTGTTCCCCTGCTGTGCGGACGGCAATTTCTCCTGCTCTGTCCACATCCACTGTACTACTGATTTAAAACCTCCTCCAAATACACCTCTGGCTCCTCTGTTTTCAGTATTATCCCTGAGCTCCAACATCGTCAGTTGGCGCTCGGAAGTGCCGTCTGCACAGTCAACACTTGCTGCCATGTTATTGGGGTTCAGTAACGTCAGCTGTTCCCCTGCTGTGCGGACGGCAATTTCTCCTGCTCTGTCCACATTCTCACTACTACAGATTTTAAAGCTGCTCCAATTACACCTCTGGCTCCTCTGTTTTCAGTATTATCCCTGAGCTCCAACACCGCCAGTTGGCGCTCGGAAGTGCCGTCTGCACAGTCAACACTTGCTGCCGTGTCATTGGGGTTCAGTAACGTCAGCTGTTCCCCTGCTGTGCGGACGGCAATTTCTCCTGCTCTGTCCACATTCTCACTACTACAGATTTTAAAGCTGCTCCAATTACACCTCTGGCTCCTCTGTTTTCAGTATTATCCCTGAGCTCCAACACCGCCAGTTGGCGCTCGGAAGTGCCGTCTGCACAGTCAACACTTGCTGCCGTGTCATTGGGGTTCAGTAACGTCAGCTGTTCCCCTGCTGTGCGGACGGCAATTTCTCCTGCTCTGTCCACATTCTCACTACTACAGATTTTAGAGTTGCTCCAATTACACCTCTGGCTCCTCTGTTTTCAGTATTATCCCTGAGCTCCAACACCGCCAGTTGGCGCTCGGAAGTGCCGTCTGCACAGTCAACACTTGCTGCCGTGTCATTGGGGATCAGTAACGTCAGCTGTTCCCCTGCTGTGCGGACGGCAATTTCTCCTGCTCTGTCCACATTCTCACTACTACAGATTTTAGAGTTGCTCCAATTACACCTCTGGCTCCTCTGTTTTCAGTATTATCCCTGAGCTCCAACACCGCCAGTTGGCGCTCGGAAGTGCCGTCTGCACAGTCAACACTTGCTGCCGTGTCATTGGGGATCAGTAACGTCAGCTGTTCCCCTGCTGTGCGGACGGCAATTTCTCCTGCTCTGTCCACATTCTCACTACTACAGATTTTAGAGTTGCTCCAATTACACCTCTGGCTCCTCTGTTTTCAGTATTATCCCTGAGCTCCAACACCGCCAGTTGGCGCTCGGAAGTGCCGTCTGCACAGTCAACACTTGCTGCCGTGTCATTGGGGTTCAGTAACGTCAGCTGTTCCCCTGCTGTGCGGACGGCAATTTCTCCTGCTCTGTCCACATCCACTGTACTACTGATTTAAAACCTCCTCCAAATACACCTCTGGCTCCTCTGTTTTCAGTATTATCCCTGAGCTCCAACATCGTCAGTTGGCGCTCGGAAGTGCCGTCTGCACAGTCAACACTTGCTGCCATGTTATTGGGGTTCAGTAACGTCAGCTGTTCCCCTGCTGTGCGGACGGCAATTTCTCCTGCTCTGTCCACATTCTCACTACTACAGATTTTAAAGCTGCTCCAATTACACCTCTGGCTCCTCTGTTTTCAGTATTATCCCTGAGCTCCAACACCGCCAGTTGGCGCTCGGAAGTGCCGTCTGCACAGTCAACACTTGCTGCCGTGTCATTGGGGATCAGTAACGTCAGCTGTTCCCCTGCTGTGCGGACGGCAATTTCTCCTGCTCTGTCCACATTCTCACTACTACAGATTTTAGAGTTGCTCCAATTACACCTCTGGCTCCTCTGTTTTCAGTATTATCCCTGAGCTCCAACACCGCCAGTTGGCGCTCGGAAGTGCCGTCTGCACAGTCAACACTTGCTGCCGTGTCATTGGGGATCAGTAACGTCAGCTGTTCCCCTGCTGTGCGGACGGCAATTTCTCCTGCTCTGTCCACATTCTCACTACTACAGATTTTAGAGTTGCTCCAATTACACCTCTGGCTCCTCTGTTTTCAGTATTATCCCTGAGCTCCAACACCGCCAGTTGGCGCTCGGAAGTGCCATCTGCACAGTCAACACTTGCTGCCGTGTCATTGGGGTTCAGTAACATCAGCTGTTCCCCTGCTGTGCGGACGGCAATTTCTCCTGCTCTGTCCACATCCACTGTACTACTGATTTAAAACCTCCTCCAAATACACCTCTGGCTCCTCTGTTTTTAGTATTTACCCTGGGCTCCAATACCGCTAGTTGCTGCTCAGAAGTGCCGTCTGCACAGTCAACGCTTGCTCCAGTGTTATTGGGGTTCAGTAACGTCAGCTGTTCCCCTGCTGTGTGTCCGGCAAATTCTCCTGCTTTGTCCACATCCACTGTACTACTGATTTAAGACTTGCTCCAATTACACCTCTGGCTCCACTCTGTTTTTAGTATTTACCCTGGGTTCCAGCACCGCCAGCTGGTTCTCTGTAGTTCCATTTGCTCTTGTACCTTCTACTACCCATCCGGGTTCCAGTACCGTCAGCTGGTTCTCGGCAGTGCCTTTGGATTAGGTGCCTCCTTCTCGGTATCCAAGGTCCACCAACGTCTGCTGGTTCTTGGTAGTGCTTTCTGGCACAGGTACCTCCTGCTTAGTAACCGAGTTCCAGTACCGTCAGCTGGTCTTCGGCAGTTCCATTGGCTCTTGTACCTTCTGCTACCCATCCGGGTTCCAGTACCGTCAGCTGGTCCTCGGTAGTTCAATTTGCTCTTGTACCTTCTACTACCCATCCGGGTTCCAGTACCGTCAGCTGGTTCTCGGCAGTGACTTTGGCATGGGTACTCCCTCCTGCCCAGCCTGGTTCCAGCACGCCAGCTGTTTCCGGGTAGTGTCAACGTCACTTTGCCTCCAATGCGTTGTCCTGTCGTGTTGCGGTCGGGTTAGCCGACTCTATGGTGCCTGCAGTTTAGGTGACTTCTATGTGGGCTGCGGGATCTGGCAATGAAGGCTGGTTCCATAGTGCCAATAGGACAAGCACCCCCTGTAGGACTGTGGGTTTTGGTAACTGCGGCCGGCTCGCGGCCTTGAACTTTTTTTTACATGGGTACCTTCTGCTACCCATCCTGGTTCCAGTACCGTCAGCTGGTTCTCGGCAGGGCCTTTGGATTAGGTGCCTCCTTCTCAGTATCCAAGTTCCACCAACGTCTGCTGGTCCTTGGTAGTGCTTTCTGGCACAGGTACCTCCTGCTTAGTAACCGAGTTCCAGTACCGTCAGCTGGTCTTCGGCAGTTCCATTGGCTCTTGTACCTTCTACTACCCATCCGGGTTCCAGTACCGTCAGCTGGTTCTCGGCAGTGTCTTTGGCACGGGTACTCCCTCCTGCCCAGCCTGGTTCCAGCACGCCAGCTGTTTCCGGGTAGTGTCAACGTCACTTTGCCTCCAATGCGTTGTCCTGTCGTGTTGCGGTCGGGTTAGCCGACTCTATGGTGCCTGCAGTTTAGGTGACTCCTATGTGGGCCGCGGGATCAGGCAATGAAGGCTGGTTCCATAGTGCCAATAGGACAAGCACCCCCTGTAGGACTGTTGGTTTTGGTAACTGCGGCCGGCTCGCGGCCTTGAACTTTTTTTTACATGGGTACCTTCTGCTACCCATCCGGGTTCCAGTACCGTCAGCTGGTTCTCGGCAGTGCCTTTGGATTAGGTGCCTCCTTCTCGGTATCCAAGTTCCACCAACGTTTGCTGGTCCTTGGTAGTGCTTTCTGGCACAGGTACCTCCTGCTTAGTAACCGAGTTCCAGTACCGTCAGCTGGTCTTCGGCAGTTCCATTGGCTCTTGTACCTTCTGCTACCCATCCGGGTTCCAGTACCTTCAGCTGGTCCTCGGTAGTTCCATTTGCTCTTGTACCTTCTACTACCCATCCGGGTTCCAGTACCGTCAGCTGGTTCTCGGCAGTGACTTTGGCACGGGTACTCCCTCCTGCCCAGCCTGGTTCCAGCACGCCAGCTGTTTCCGGGTAGTGTCAACGTCACTTTGCCTCCAATGCGTTGTCCTGTCGTGTTGCGGTCGGGTTAGCCAACTCTATGGTGCCTGCAGTTTAGGTGACTCCTATGTGGGCTGCGGGATCTGGCAATGAAGGCTGGTTCCATAGTGCCAATAGGACAAGCACCCCCTGTAGGACTGTTGGTTTTGGTAACTGCGGTCGGCTCGCGGCCTTGAACTTTTTTTTACATGGGTACCTTCTGCTACCCATCCGGGTTCCAGTACCGTCAGCTGGTTCTCGGCAGTGCCTTTGGATTAGGTGCCTCCTTCTCGGTATCCAAGTTCCACCAACGTCTGCTGGTCCTTGGTAGTGCTTTCTGGCACAGGTACCTCCTGCTTAGTAACCGAGTTCCAGTACCGTCAGCTGGTCTTCGGCAGTTCCATTGGCTCTTGTACCTTCTACTAACCATCCGGGTTCCAGTACCATCAGCTGGTTCTCGGTAGTGTCTTTGGCACGGGTACTCCCTCCTGCCCAGCCTGGTTCCAGCACGCCAGCTGTTTCCGTGTAGTGTCAACGTCACATTGCCTCCAATGCGTTGTCCTGTCATGTTGCGGTCGGGTTAGCCGACTCTATGGTGCCTGCAGTTTAGGTGACTCCTATGTGGGCTGCGGGATCTGGCAATGAAGGCTGGTTCCATAGTGCCAATAGGACAAGCACCCCCTGTAGGACTGTGGGTTTTGGTAACTGCGGCCGGCTCGCGGCCTTGAACTTTTTTTTACATGGGTACCTTCTGCTACTCATCCGGGTTCCAGTACCGTCAGCTGGTTCTCGGCAGTGCCTTTGGATTAGGTGCCTCCTTCTCGGTATCCAAGTTCCACCAACGTCTGCTGGTCCTTGGTAGTGCTTTCACGCACAGGTACCTCCTGCTTAGTAACCGAGTTCCAGTACCGTCAGCTGGTCTTCGGCAGTTCCATTGGCTCTTGTACCTTCTGCTACCCATCCGGGTTCCAGTACCGTCAGCTGGTCCTCGGTAGTTCCATTTGCTCTTGTACCTTCTACTACCCATCCGGGTTCCAGTACCGTCAGCTGGTTCTCGGCAGTGACTTTGGCACGGGTACTCCCTCCTGCCCAGCCTGGTTCCAGCACGCCAGCTGTTTCCGGGTAGTGTCAACGTCACTTTGCCTCCAATGCGTTGTCCTGTCGTGTTGCGGTCGGGTTAGCCGACTCTATGGTGCCTGCAGTTTAGGTGACTCCTATGTGGGCTGTGGGATCTGGCAATGAAGGCTGGTTCCATAGTGCCAATAGGACAAGCACCCCCTGTAGGACTGTTGGTTTTGGTAACTGCGGCCGGCTCGCGGCCTTGAACTTTTTTTTACATGGGTACCTTCTGCTACCCATCCTGGTTCCAGTACCGTCAGCTGGTTCTCGGCAGTGCCTTTGGATTAGGTGCCTCCTTCTCGGTATCCAAGTTCCACCAACGTCTGCTGGTCCTTGGTAGTGCTTTCTGGCACAGGTACCTCCTGCTTAGTAACCGAGTTCCAGTACCGTCAGCTGGTCTTCGGCAGTTCCATTGGCTCTTGTACCTTCTGCTACCCATCCGGGTTCCAGTACCGTCAGCTGGTCCTCGGTAGTTCCATTTGCTCTTGTACCTTCTACTACCCATCCGGGTTCCAGTACCGTCAGCTGGTTCTCGGCAGTGCCTTTGGATTAGGTGCCTCCTTCTCGGTATCCAAGTTCCACCAACGTCTGCTGGTCCTTGGTAGTGCTTTCTGGCACTGGTACTTCCTGCTTAGTAACCGAGTTCCAGTACCGTCAGCTGGTCTTCGGCAGTTCCATTGGCTCTTGTACCTTCTGCTACCCATCCGGGTTCCAGTACCGTCAGCTGGTTCTCGGTAGTTCCTCAGCTTTCTTGTACCTTCTGCTACATTTCCAAGTTCAAGCTTTTTGAAATGGTTCTTGGTAATCACTCTGGATCTCCCTGACGAGTACCCTGAAGACGAGGACCCTGAAGACCAACCCTAAGAAGACGAAGACCCCGAAGACAACGACCCTGAAGACGAGGACCCAGAAGACCAACCCGAAGAAGACGAGGACCCCGAAGACAACGACCCTGAAGACGACGACCCTGAAGACCACCCCGATACTTTTTCGGTATCGGTCCGATCCAATCCGATCCGATATTTCCCGATATCGGAAGGTATCGCTCAACACTAGTTGTGACAAGAAAATGAAAAAAAGAAATATCTTTAGGTAGAATCGCGGTTCCATTCAGAACACTTTCCTTAAAAGACGTAGTGGTATCCCCGTTGGGAGTCGTGCCAAAAACGGAACCCAATACATTCGGACTAATCCACCATTTGTCATATCCAAGGGGCAGGTCAGTAAACGACAACATCGATGCGGAACCAAGTACAGTAGTATATACTGTACATCCTTTGACAAGGCAATCAGGCGGGTCAAGAAGGTGGGAAGGGGCACCCTAATGGCCAAAACAGACTTTGAGGGGGCGCCTATTGGGCTGCTTCTGGGAAGGAGCATACTATATAGATCGCTGTTTGCCCATGGGGTGCTCCCGATCCTGCTCACTATTTGAGGCGTTTAGTTGCTTCCTCGAATGGGTTGTCATGGACGTTTCTAAGGGGTCACAGATTATCTATTACCTTGACAACTTCTTATGCCTGGGCCCAAAAGATTCACCACAGTGTGAATACACACGGTAGTCCACCTGTGAGAAGGAGAGAGCTGGGGGGAGAGCGGACACCACAGAGCCGAGGGGTTAGATGGAGAACGGAAGAAGGAAAGAGGGCGAGGGAGGTAAGTGAGTACGGTGGAAGGCCGACCTGAGCTCCCCCACGTTCCTGCTGAACGGGGAACAGCCCTTGGAAGAAAAGCCACTTGCGCATCCCTTTGAGGTTACGGGCGCGAGCGGGCAGAGGGACTACGCTGGAGTGCGAAGCCGACACGGCCAGTCCATTCCTGCCCGTGCGACCTCCGTGTCGCCGGGTTTGTGCCAGAGCCGCGGTGGACCCTGACGGCCAGCCCCCCTCTCCCAAAACTGGTGCCTGTCCGCTGGTGGGTCGAGACCCCCTGCGGTGGAGGCAGGTCTAATCTCTGTAATATAAATTGGCTCTGTAATTTGAATGAGTACACTTTAAATCCTTCTACAAGGATCTATTGGAGGGCAAATCTGATGCCAGCAGCCGCGGTAATTCCAGCTCCAGTAGCGTCCACTAAAGCTGCTGCAGTTAAAAAGCTTTTCTAAGGATCAAGCTTGGCGGAACACCGCAAGGCGTGCTACCACCAGTCCCAGCCCCTTTGCCTTGGGGCGCCTCCCCGATGCTCTTCACTGAGTGTCCCGGGGGCCCGAAGTGTTTCCTTTGAAAAAATTAAGCGTCCAAACCACAGGTGGTGTAGCTTGCTTAACAGCTGGGCTACTCCGCTGACTAGCAGACACTGCTACTAGGCCCAAAGTATTGCCTGGGCTAGATGCAGTTAAAAATTTGTAATTAGATCTACAGGCGATGGCTACTCCGCTGACTAGCAGACCCTGAAGCTTTGAAGCAGACCTCTGATTCCCAGGCTATAGTATGAGTAAACAGCTCTTCAGACTCAACCATCTGTGTTACCCCAAGCCATAGTGTATGTAGTTTCTTACGGTTAAAAGGGGGGGGAGAGACCCGACCCACCTCTAATTGATGATGCCAACGTCATGTAAAACACAGCAAGGGGACTCCAAAAAGAGTCTCCTTTTTTTCCAAAAATTGTGGCACAGACACCACATAAGTGGCATCAATTGTCCCAGAGTTGCTTAAAATGGTTGGTGAGGTGATTTTCCAAAATCCTCAAGCTTTTAATCTCCCCAGGATGACACAGGTGGGGCAGATGGTGGTTGGTCTGGCCCGCTAGGCCACATTGTAGCACAGTGAGCTTCGCACTGCAACTTATGCTTCATATCCATGTGACGGTTCAAGCATAAAGTACTCAAACTATTGTTTTTTGGGCCTCTACTTAGCTTTTGGTGACAAATGTTACAGATAACATGAGTTGGGTCATCTTTAGCGATCTCAAAATATGCCCAGGCTATGCAAGGTTTAGAGCCCATGCGACTCGGCTACTAGCAATACTAGCAAATGATTGGCTGGGTTAGATGCAGTAAAAAATAGTTATTAGATACACAGGTGGTGCAGCTTGCTTCACAGCTGGGCTAATCGCCCAAAGTATTGGTAGACTCTAGTGTTGAGCGAACATGCTTGACACTGCTCGGTACTCGCCCGAGCATCACGCTACTCGGGATGTTCGGCGAGCACCGAGCATTTCCGGGTTACTCGGGCGGGAGCTCGGATCTCCGCCCTGCATGTTTGGCGCTCTTTACAGAGCCAATGAACATGCAGGGATTGCCAGCCAGTCACTGTAATGCCGCAGCCATGTTGTTTGTGGGCATTACAGTGATTGGCTGGCCGCACAGCGTCACCTCGAGTATTTAAAACCGGGCGCCGCCATCTTGGACACAGTCGCTCCGGATCAGACAGTGTAGGGACAGCGCTGCTGATTTAGGGAGAGATATATCCTGCAAAATAGTTAGTGTAGGGTCTGTAAAGGCTGCCAGATCAAACAAACAGTCCTTCTCAGGACTAATATCCATCCCAGGTATATCAGGCAGGCAGGCAGGCTGTATAGGAGACGCAGTGGTTATACCAGCAAACGCTGCATTACAGTCCTGTGTGCTGCTCCTGTTGCTGAAATTGCTGGACTTAGCTCCAGGTCCCGGGGGCCAGGAAAAATCCTTTATTTTTATCTAAATCCTCTTTTTTTTTTCCTCCTTCACAATGTACAAATACCCATCTTATTAACCTTTTGGTGCCCCCACCCCCCCCCAAAAAAAAAGTGTGCCTCTGATTTTTCAGACACAAATATATCTGTTGAAAATAGTCTGGTGTAGGCCAGAGAAATAGAAGTGTGGTTTTGCAGTTCTATGGGCCATTTGTATCTAAAAAAAACAGTTTGAGTGTGTCGCTCACTGTTCAGCCGCAAATATATATATATTTTAAAAAGCCTGGTATACACCAGTAAATTATTACTGTGGTTTTGATGTTCCACGGTAAAGCATCTCTATTATCCTGTTTTTGGCATTTTTTGCTGTATAAAATTAATAATAGTGTCTCCCTGATTTTTCAGACACAAATATATCTGTTGAAAATAGTCTGGTGTAGGCCCGAGAAATACAAGTGTGGTTTTGCAGTTCCATGGTACAAACCTCTGTATTATCCACTTTTGGGCCATTTGTATCTAAAAAAAACAGTTTGAGTGTGTCGCTCACTGTTCAGCCGCAAATATATATATATTTTAAAAAGCCTGGTATACACCAGTAAATTATTACTGTGGTTTTGATGTTCCACGGTAAAACATCTCTATTATCCTGTTTTTGGCATTTTTTGCTGTATAAAAATAATAATAGTGTCTCCCTGATTTTTCAGACACAAATATATCTGTTGAAAATAGTCTGGTGTAGGCTAGAGAGACAGAAGTGTGCTTTTGCTGTTCCACGGTAAAAAATCTCTATTATGCTGCTTTTTGCATTTTTTGCTGTAAAAAAAAAAAAAAAAGTGTCTCCCTGATTTTTCAGACACAAATATATCTGTTGAAAATAGTCTGGTGTAGGCCCGAGAAATACAAGTGTGGTTTTGCAGTTCCACGGTACAAACCTCTGTATTATCCACTTTTGGGCCATTTGTAGATAAAAAAAACAGTTTGAGTGTGTCGCTCACTGTTCTGCCGCAAATATATATATATTTTAAAAAGCCTGGTATACACCAGTAAATTATTACTGTGGTTTTGATGTTCCACAGTAAAACATCTCTATTATCCTGTTTTTGGCATTTTTTGCTGTATAAAAATAATAATAGTGTCTCCCTGATTTTTCAGACACAAATATATCTGTTGAAAATAGTCTGGTGTAGGCCAGAGAGACAGAAGTGTGCTTTTGCTGTTCCACGGTAAAAAATCTCTATTATCCTGCTTTTTGCATTTTTTGCTGTAAAAAAAAAAAAAAAATAGTGTCTCCCTGATTTTTCAGACACAAATATATCCGTTGAAAATAGTCTGGTGTAGGCCCGAGAAATACAAGTGTGGTTTTGCAGTTCCACGGTACAAACCTCTGTATTATCCACTTTTGGGCCATTTGTATCTAAAAAAAACAGTTTGAGTGTGTCGCTCACTGTTCAGCCGCAAATATATATATATTTTAAAAAGCCTGGTATACACCAGTAAATGATTACTGTGGTTTTGATGTTCCACGGTAAAACATCTCTATTATCCTGTTTTTGGCATTTTTTGCTGTATAAAAATAATAATAGTGTCTCCCTGATTTTTCAGACACAAATATATCTGTTGAAAATAGTCTGGTGTAGGCCAGAGAGACAGAAGTGTGCTTTTGCTGTTCCACGGTAAAAAATCTCTGTTATCCTGCTTTTTGCATTTTTTGCTGTAAAAAAAAAAAAAAAATAGTGTCTCCCTGATTTTTCAGACACAAATATATCTGTTGAAAATAGTCTGGTGTAGGCCCGAGAAATACAAGTGTGGTTTTGCAGTTCCACGGTACAAACCTCTGTATTATCCACTTTTGGGCCATTTGTATCTAAAAAAAACAGTTTGAGTGTGTCGCTCACTGTTCAGCCGCAAATATATATATATTTTAAAAAGCCTGGTATACACCAGTAAATGATTACTGTGGTTTTGATGTTCCACGGTAAAACATCTCTATTATCCTGTTGTTTGGCATTTTTTGCTGTATAAAAATAATAATAGTGTCTCCCTGATTTTTCAGACACAAATATATCTGTTGAAAATAGTCTGGTGTAGGCCAGAGAGACAGAAGTGTGCTTTTGCTGTTCCACGGTAAAAAATCTCTATTATCCTGCTTTTTGCATTTTTTGCTGTAAAAAAAAAAAAAAATAGTGTCTCCCTGATTTTTCAGACACAAATATATCTGTTGAAAATAGTCTGGTGTAGGCCCGAGAAATACAAGTGTGGTTTTGCAGTTCCACGGTACAAACCTCTGTATTATCCACTTTTGGGCCATTTGTAGATAAAAAAAACAGTTTGAGTGTGTCGCTCACTGTTCAGCCGCAAATATATATATATTTTAAAAAGCCTGGTATACACCAGTAAATGATTACTGTGGTTTTGATGTTCCACGGTAAAACATCTCTATTATCCTGTTTTTGGCATTTTTTGCTGTATAAAAATAATAATAGTGTCTCCCTGATTTTTCAGACACAAATATATCTGTTGAAAATAGTCTGGTGTAGGCCAGAGAGACAGAAGTGTGCTTTTGCTGTTCCACGGTAAAAAATCTCTATTATCCAGCTTTTTGCATTTTTTGCTGTAAAAAAAAAAAAAAAAATAGTGTCTCCCTGATTTTTCAGACACAAATATATCTGTTGAAAATAGTCTGGTGTAGGCCCGAGAAATACAAGTGTGGTTTTGCAGTTCCACGGTACAAACCTCTGTATTATCTACTTTTGGGCCATTTGTATCTAAAAAAAACAGTTTGAGTGTGTCGCTCACTGTTCAGCCGCAAATATATATATATTTTAAAAAGCCTGGTATACACCAGTAAATTATTACTGTGGTTTTGATGTTCCACAGTAAAACATCTCTATTATCCTGTTTTTGGCATTTTTTGCTGTATAAAAATAATAATAGTGTCTCCCTGATTTTTCAGACACAAATATATCTGTTGAAAATAGTCTGGTGTAGGCCAGAGAGACAGAAGTGTGCTTTTGCTGTTCCACGGTAAAAAATCTCTATTATCCTGCTTTTTGCATTTTTTGCTGTAAAAAAAAAAAAAAAATAGTGTCTCCCTGATTTTTCAGACACAAATATATCCGTTGAAAATAGTCTGGTGTAGGCCCGAGAAATATAAGTGTGGTTTTGCAGTTCCACGGTACAAACCTCTGTATTATCCACTTTTGGGCCATTTGTATCTAAAAAAAACAGTTTGAGTGTGTCGCTCACTGTTCAGCCGCAAATATATATATATTTTAAAAAGCCTGGTATACACCAGTAAATGATTACTGTGGTTTTGATGTTCCACGGTAAAACATCTCTATTATCCTGTTTTTTGGCATTTTTTGCTGTATAAAAATAATAATAGTGTCTCCCTGATTTTTCAGACACAAATATATCTGTTGAAAATAGTCTGGTGTAGGCCAGAGAGACAGAAGTGTGCTTTTGCTGTTCCACGGTAAAAAATCTCTATTATCCTGCTTTTTGCATTTTTTGCTGTAAAAAGAAAAAAAAATAGTGTCTCCCTGATTTTTCAGACACAAATATATCTGTTGAAAATAGTCTGGTGTAGGCCCGAGAAATACAAGTGTGGTTTTGCAGTTCCACGGTACAAACCTCTGTATTATCCACTTTTGGGCCATTTGTATCTAAAAAAAACAGTTTGAGTGTGTCGCTCACTGTTCAGCCGCAAATATATATATATTTTAAAAAGCCTGGTATACACCAGTAAATGATTACTGTGGTTTTGATGTTCCACGGTAAAACATCTCTATTATCCTGTTTTTGGCATTTTTTGCTGTATAAAAATAATAATAGTGTCTCCCTGATTTTTCAGACACAAATATATCTGTTGAAAATAGTCTGGTGTAGGCCAGAGAGACAGAAGTGTGCTTTTGCTGTTCCACGGTAAAAAATCTCTATTATCCAGCTTTTTGCATTTTTTGCTGTAAAAAAAAAAAAAAAAATAGTGTCTCCCTGATTTTTCAGACACAAATATATCTGTTGAAAATAGTCTGGTGTAGGCCCGAGAAATACAAGTGTGGTTTTGCAGTTCCACGGTACAAACCTCTGTATTATCCACTTTTGGGCCATTTGTATCTAAAAAAAACAGTTTGAGTGTGTCGCTCACTGTTCAGCCGCAAATATATATATATTTTAAAAAGCCTGGTATACACCAGTAAATGATTACTGTGGTTTTGATGTTCCACGGTAAAACATCTCTATTATCCTGTTTTTGGCATTTTTTGCTGTATAAAAATAATAATAGTGTCTCCCTGATTTTTCAGACACAAATATATCTGTTGAAAATAGTCTGGTGTAGGCCAGAGAGACAGAAGTGTGCTTTTGCTGTTCCACGGTAAAAAATCTCTGTTATCCTGCTTTTTGCATTTTTTGCTGTTAAAAAAAAAAAAAAAATAGTGTCTCCCTGATTTTTCAGACACAAATATATCTGTTGAAAATAGTCTGGTGTAGGCCCGAGAAATATAAGTGTGGTTTTGCAGTTCCACGGTACAAACCTCTGTATTATCCACTTTTGGGCCATTTGTATCTAAAAAAAACAGTTTGAGTGTGTCGCTCACTGTTCAGCCGCAAATATATATATATTTTAAAAAGCCTGGTATACACCAGTAAATTATAACTGTGGTTTTGCTGTTCCACGGTAAAAAATCTCTATTATTCAGGTTTTGGTAGTTTTTTCCGTAAAGAAAAACAGTAGTGTCTCCTGACTGATGTGACACAAAAATATATCTGTTGAAAATAGTCTTGTGTAGGCCCGACATCCCAGTGTGGTTTCGCAGTTCCACGGGTCAAATCGCTGTACTATCCAGTTTTGGGCCTTTGGTACCTAAAAAAAAAGCAGTTTGAGTGTGTCGCTCACTGTTCAGCCGCAAATATCTCTATTTAAAAAAGTGTGGTATACCCCAGTAAACAATAACTGTGGTTTTCCTCTTCCACGGTTCTAATCTACTCTTTATTACCCTTTTTCCATTGATAGTGCAAGTGTAAGCTATTTTACTTCATTTACAATGGGCAAGGCGCGTGGCAAGGGACGTGGAAGTGGACGTTCTGGTGATGGTTCGTGCAGAGGACGGGGCTGTGGCCAAGGTGAAAATGTGCCACAACCAACAGCCACATCTTCTCGCTCCCACTTCTTGACCGAATTACTAGGGAAGCACAGAACAACACCAGTATTGAGAACTGATCAGTGTGAACAGGTTATTAATTGGATAGCAGACAATACTTCCAGTTACCTGGGCACCACCACCTCCGGTCTGTCTTCCACACGGTCAACTCTTAGTAGCCGTGAGTCTCGACCGCATACTCCTCCTCACCCTGATGCTCCTTCCTCCCACCATGCCGAGTGTCGTCAGACAGCAAGTGATCCCACACTTGGACACTCTGAAGAGCTGTTCACTGGTCCATTTCCATATTTGGGCCCCTCGCCTGATACGCTTGAAGTGGTGGAAGAGGAGATCCCATGTTGCGATGCCCAAATATTTGAACAGCCACGGCCACAGGAAGTTGACGTTGGCAATCTGTCACAAGAGGTGGACGATGACGAGACACAATTGCCAGGAAGTGAGGAGGAGGAACGTGGTGCGCAAGTGGAAGAGGAGGAGGTGGTGGATGATCTAGTAACTGACCCAATGTGGAAGGAGGACATGCAGAGTGAGGCCAGCAGCACACAGGGGGAGGGAGGCAGAGTACCCCAACAGGCAGGAAGAAGCAGTGTGGTGGCCGCAGACAGAAGGCAGGCAACCGTTCCCCGTAACACCAACACGAGGGACGTTGCCAGTACAAGCGGTAGGTCTTCCAGAGTCTGGAATTTTTTTAAAGACTCTGCTGATAACCCCAAAAAGGCCATATGTTCCACCTGCCATGCCAGCATCAGCAGGGGTGACAAAACTACCAGCCTGACCACCACCAGCATGATCAGGCACATGGCAGCAAAGCACCCGACTTTGTGTGGCGAAACCCAGGGTCCACGACCAGTGTCAGCGGGTGTCACCACTGCTTCTTCCACTGTTGTGCGTGCAATAGAACCCCCTGTTGTGTGTGCAAGGCAATCCCCTGTCCATACTGCATGTAAAGATGCCCCCTCCTCTCAGTCTTCACTTGTTATGGCAGTTTCTCAAGAAACAGTATCAACGTCCACGTCCACGTCCCACCGCAGTGTTCAATTGTCCATATCCCAGACCTTTGAACGAAAGCGGAAATTCGCAGCTAACGCCGCACAGGCCACAGTCCTAAATTCGCACATTTCACGACTGCTTGCATTGGAAATGCTGCCTTTTAGGCTGGTGGAGACGGAATCCTTCCGCAATCTTATGGCGGTGGCCGTCCCTCGGTACTCAGTCCCCAGCCGACACTATTTTGCCCGGTGTGCCATCCCCGCACTACACAAGCACGTGTCCCAAAGCATCTGCCGTGCCCTCAACAACGCAGTTACTGGGAGAGTCACCTGACAACGGACACGTGGACAAGTGCTTGTGGCCAGGGACGGTACATCTCTCTGACGGCACACTGGGTAAACATAGTGGAAGCCGGGACCCAGTCGGACCTTGGGACGGAACACATCCTCCCCACACCGAGGATTGCGGGCCCTATGTCAGTCAGAGTTGCCCCCACAGTGTACAGCTCCTGCGCATCCTCCTCCTCCTCCTCCTCCTCATGTTCAGCCTCCATCTCAGATATCACCACATCAGTTACAAGCTGGAAGCATTGCAGTACTGCCTCCGGCAAGCGGCAACAGGCTGTGCTGAAACTCATAAGCTTAGGTGATAAACCTCACACTGCTTGTGAGTTGTGGACAGCTGTGAAAGAGCAGGCAGATCTGTGGCTGAGACCGCTGAACCTACATCCCGGCATGGTCGTGTGTGACAATGGCCGTAACCTGGTGGCGGCTCTGAGGCGAGGTGAGATCACACACGTACCATGCCTGGCTCATGTGCTTAACCTCGTGGTTCAGCGGTTTCTTAAATCGTACCCCGAGTTGCCAGATCTGCTCGTGAAAGTACGCCGCCTGTCAGCTCATTTTCGCAAGTCGGCTACAGCTTCCACCGCCCTTGCTGTGTTGCAGCAGCGTTTGCAGCTTCCGGCACACCGACTGGTGTGTGATGTCCCCACATGTTGGAACTCTACCCTCCACATGTTGCAAAGGATTTGTGAGCAGAAGAGAGCAGTTGTGGAGTACCAGCTGCAACAAGGCCGTCGATATTCAGGTCAGACTCCACACATAAGACCTCAGGAGTGGACCTGGATGTCTGACATATGTACCATCCTGACAAACTTTGAGGAGGCCACCAAGATGGTGAGTGGCGATGATGCCATCATTAGTGTCAGCATCCCACTTGTCTGTCTTTTGCAACGCTCTCTGCAGAGAATTAAGAGGAGGCATTGCAGCCAGAGTATGATGAGATGGATCAAGAAGCCGTAGCGGGCAATTACACACAGCCCAGCCTCATCTCATCCCAACGTGCATTGGGGGACAATGAGGGAGAGGAGGAGGAGGAGGAGGAGGAGGAGGAAGAACAGGAGCTGCTATCATGCGTTGTAGACAGTAGTACCTGTACAAGTGTCATACCGTCGGTTCAGCGTGGGTGGCCTGAGGACAGGGGGGAGGAGGAAGAGGAGGAGGAGAGCATGGTCAGTCGTCATCTTGGTGAGGACACGGAAATCTTGCCCGTTACCAGTCTGGCACGCATGGCTGACTTTATGTTACGCTGCCTTAACCGTGACCCTCACGTTGTCAAAATGTTGGGTGACAGTCATTACTGGTTGGTGACACTTGTAGACCCCCGCTACAAGGAGAACTTTCACTCTCTTATTCCTGAGGTGGAGAGGTCTACAAAAATGGGGCAATACCAGAAGGCCCTTGCTGCAGAACTCTTAAAAAAATTCCCATCTGAACACGCTAGCGGCAGAGGTCACAGTTCGTTGCCCAACCAAGGCGTACAGGCGAGAGAGATGCAACTCCAATCCAGCAGAGGCAGGGGAACACTGTCAACGTTCTGGGACAGTTTTCTGACACCCGCCCAGCTTACAGGCCGTGAGGCGCGGGGTACTCTCGCAAGGAGTGGAAAGTTTCAAAAGATGGTGAGGGAGTACCTTGCCGATCGTACCAGCGTCCTCCGTGATTCCTCTGTGCCTTTTAATTATTGGGTATCCAAGCTGGACACATGGAATGAACTCGCTCTGTACGCCTTGGAGGTCCTGGCCTGCCCAGCCGCTAGCGTGCTATCGGAGCGTGTTTTTAGTGCCGCTGGGGGAATTATAACTGATAAGCGCACTCGCCTGTCAACTGACAATGCTGACAAGCTGACCCTTATCAAAATGAACAAGGGCTGGATTGGGCCAGACTTCTCATCACCACCAAATGACAGCAGAGTAACATAAAGTCAAATCCACTGTGTTATTTCGGGAGGTGTATTCACATGCACCGCTTCACACCCACACATGGGTATACGCTTCCTCGTTTCGGCTGTTTAATCTTCTTCTCCTTATCCTCAGCCTCCACCACCACTATACCACCAGGGTGCCAGCATTGCAAGTTCCTCCGTCCTAATTTTTGGCAGCTTTTGCTGGGAAAGCATAAGCAAATACCATGGGACACCCACTCCCCAATAATGGGACTTATGTTTGTAATATGCTGTACTGCATGGCTCTTGTAAGGGGCATTGCAAGTTGCTCCGTCCTAATTTTTGGCAGCTTTTGCTGGGAAAGCATAAGCAAATACTATGGGAGACCCACTCCCCAATAATGGGACTTATATTTGTAATATGCTGTACTGCATGGCTCTTGTAAGGGGCATTGCAAGTTGCTCCGTCCTAATTTTTGGCAGCTTTTGCTGGGAAAGCATAAGCAAATACCATGGGACACCCACTCCCCAATAATGGGACTTATGTTTGTAATATGCTGTACTGCATGGCTCTTGTAAGGGGCATTGCAAGTTGCTCCGTCCTAATTTTTGGCAGCTTTTGCTGGGAAAGCATAAGCAAATACTATGGGAGACCCACTCCCCAATAATGGGACTTATATTTGTAATATGCTGTACTGCATGGCTCTTGTAAGGGGCATTGCAAGTTGCTCCGTCCTAATTTTTGGCAGCTTTTGCTGGGAAAGCATAAGCAAATACCATGGGACACCCACTCCCCAATAATGGGACTTATGTTTGTAATATGCTGTACTGCATGGCTCTTGTAAGGGGCATTGCAAGTTGCTCCGTCCTAATTTTTGGCAGCTTTTGCTGGGAAAGCATAAGCAAATACTATGGGAGACCCACTCCCCAATAATGGGACTTATGTTTGTAATATGCTGTACTGCATGGCTCTTGTAAGGGGCATTGCAAGTTGCTCCGTCCTAATTTTTGGCAGCTTTTGCTGGGAAAGCATAAGCAAATACCATGGAACACCCACTCCCCAATAATGGGACTTATGTTTGTAATATGCTGTACTGCATGGCTCTTGTAAGGGGCATTGCAAGTTGCTCTGTCCTAATTTTTGGCAGCTTTTGCTGGGAAAGCATAAGCAAATACTATGGGAGACCCACTCCCCAATAATGGGACTTATGTTTGTAATATGCTGTACTGCATGGCTCTTGTAAGTGGCATTGCAAGTTGCTCCGTCCTAATTTTTGGCAGCTTTTGCTTGCAAGGCTGCCAAAAATTAGGACGGAGCAATTTGCAATGCCCCTTACAAGAGCCATGCAGTACAGCATATTACAAACATAAGTCCCATTATTGGGGAGTGGGTGTCCCATAGTATTTGCTTATGCCTTGCAAGCAAAAGCTGCCAAAAATTAGGACGGAGCAACTTGCAATGCCCCTTACGTTTGTAATATGCTGTACTGCATGGCTCTTGTAAGGGGCATTGCAAGTTGCTCCGTCCTAATTTTTGGCAGCTTTTGCTTGCAAGGCATAAGCAAATACTATGGGACACCCACTCCCCAATAATGGGACTTATGTTTGTAATATGCTGTACTGCATGGCTCTTGTAAGGGGCATTGCAAGTTGCTCCGTCCTAATTTTTGGCAGCTTTTGCTGGGAAAGCATAAGCAAATACTATGGGAGACCCACTCCCCAATAATGGGACTTATGTTTGTAATATGCTGTACTGCATGGCTCTTGTAAGGGGCATTGCAAGTTGCTCCGTCCTAATTTTTGGCAGCTTTTGCTGGGAAAGCATAAGCAAATACTATGGGAGACCCACTCCCCAATAATGGGACTTATGTTTGTAATATGCTGTACTGCATGGCTCTTGTAAGGGGCATTGCAAGTTGCTCCGTCCTAATTTTTGGCATCTTTTGCTTGCAAGGCATAAGCAAATACTATGGGACACCCACTCCCCAATAATGGGACTTATGTTTGTAATATGCTGTACTGCATGTGACGTGCCCCCTGGGCCGTGTGTACACGTGTGTGGGATACCCGGTGCCGGGTCTCTGGGGTCTGTAGTCTCCGTGGCGGTGACCCGGTCCCGTGGCTCAGGCTGGTCAAACCAGTGGCAGTCTTTCTTAGGTTTTGAGGTTAATTGTCCGACTGCGCCACCCGTGGATTGCGGTCAGGGAGTACCACCGCTGCGAGGCAGACCGCTGAGGCTGGTGTTGTGTGCGCAGCATAGAATGGGATAACTCCCCTCGGGAGGAGTGTAGCCTCAGGGCAGTGAGTGTGGATGATGGGGGTGATGGTGCACGAGTGCAGCAGGAACGACTCAGAGTCTTTGCAGTGCAGTTCAGGGTTCAGGGTCTTTACTGATGATTATAAGGTAGACCCTCCCAGGAGTACTGGCGAGCATAAGAGGCCTGGTCAGTCTGTGAGCAAGCAGGAGTTCCCCTGGCCAGGTGGAGTTGTAGGCCTCCCGGTCTGTCTGCACTCTTCCTGGCTACCTTGCTGTAAGCGGGTAGAAGTAGCCCACGTCCCTGAGTGTACCGTGTAGTGCTCACCCGTATGGCTGGTGACTTGGGGCCTTCTGTTAGCCTCCGCTCCACGACGGCGGTGCTGGTCCCTTGCTTGTGACTGAGCCTCCGGGCTTCTATGGCCAGAGGACCTGAAATCCCCTGCCGGCTGGTTTCTGCTGCTGGATATATAAGTCCTCACAGCTTCGGACTCCTGTGTCCGGTTCCTATTGTCTTCTGCCAGGGCGAGCTCTGCTCAGCTTCCAGCCCCTGGTCTTTTGCTCCTAGCTCCTACAGAGCTCCTTGCTGTTACTTTCCCTTGCTCTCACTCTGACTCTAACTGTTCTCTGACTCACTCAACCCCGCCCCAGATCCAGTTTATAAGGACAAAATTCTCCCCTCCCAGGACTGGGGCAGGAGGATGTTGCATGTTTAAGGGATCCTGACCAGGAAACCTCCCACTTGCTCTCCGACGTAATATCTCTATTACTGTGGTGACCAGACCCCTGGGGTGCCACACATGGCTCTTGTAAGGGGCATTGCAGTTCCTCATAATTTTTGGAAAGCCTTCCATTCACTGCTTAGGCCAACAGTGCACGGGAGACCCAGTTGCTATAAATCGAAAAAAAGGTTTAGTTAACGCCCTCTGACCTCCATGTCATTTCAAAGGGGCATTGGAGTGGCTCGAAATTTTTGGTAGGCATTGCACTCACTGTGTGCCCTATAACTGTGTAGCCGAACCGCTCCTTTTGTTACAGAAACATATCCTACAAGACATATCTGGTTGACTGGCCTGATATTGATGTGAATGGTCCCTGTTCCTCCTGCTCTTTCTCCTTTGCCACCAGCTCATCCATCATTTATCACCTGAAGCTTTGTTTTAACGGGAGTCATAGAACTGGGATATTAGCAGGAAAACATCCAGCAATCCTCGGAGGAGGTAGGATATGCGCCAAAACGCGGACCACCTCAGGCCTAGCCGCTACTACATACATGCGCTTGCATTCCAAGAAAACAAAGCAGATGCTAACTTCTATCATCATCATCATGCTCCTCACCTAGGCAATCTCAACTCCCCTGATGGAGAAGCCAGGGCCCACCGGAGGAGTCTGGTTCTCTGGTGGGCTCGTCGAATGCTGCCCTAAAGCAGGCCAGGCTAAGAAAAGTGTGGGGGAAGGTGACAGGAGAAATCAGGGCTGCTGGGGACTGAGTATGGACACCTGGCCGCCACCTGGCGGCTGGGGACCGAGCGTGGACACCCGGCCGCCGGGCGGCTGGGGACAGAGTATGGATACCTCGCTGCCGAAGCGGCCATGAGGTAGTGGCCAGCTTCGGCCTCCTCCAAACTAAAAGGCCCCATTTCAAGTGAAAGCTAGCAGTATGGTATTGCAGCCTGCGGGTGGGTGGGTGGTTGGCTGCATATTTTCGCTTGCATTGCAAGGAATGGGGGAGATACAATTGAACACTGCCCTGGGACAAGGACTTGAACGGGGATAGTTGCAAGTCTGCATCTTCTGATGCGGCAAGGATCACTTCTGATGGGCACACTTTTAGACAGTGACCTGGGGGTCAGAGATGCTTCCAGGGGTCTTCCCCATGCTGATCCCTTGTCTTTTCAGCACTGTATGCATGTGTCACACAGCACATGGCCAGATAAGGTTGTAAAATGTTAAAATGACATTTCCCGGTGAACGCATTTGTCACGGTTGAAAGCAATACAAAAGTGCAAAAACGCATGAAAAATGCTACTTCTGAACATAGCCCAAGGTGTGGAGGAGTATTTTTGTTTTTGGTTATTTATTTTACCTTATACACAAGTTTTTACCCTGGAAAGGAAATTCCTTAACATATTTCACAGGAAAACCGTTTCAGTTTAGTTTTTGAACGTTTTAATGTGAGCCAGCAAAAGTGGCTTAATACCTCTGACCACGTTGTTGACAGCAGTGACCTGGGGGTCAGAAATGCTTCCAGGGGCGATCCCCATGCTGTACCCATGTCATTTGAGCACTGTCACTATCGTTTTGGACACTTTTTAGGCTGTCTACAGACTGCCGGGGGTGCCGCCGCAAAAATGTTCGGGTCTCCCATAGACTAACATTGGGCTCGTTGCTCGGGTCGAGCACCCGAGTATCACAGTGAGCTCGGCCCGAGCTTCGAGCACCCGAGCATTTTATTGCTCTCTCAACACTTGTAGACTCTATACTAAATAAGGAAGGAGTCACTGATTGTGGTGGCCCCTCCGCGGGCCGTGGCGATTGGTCATCCCCTTTCGCTACCCCTTACTCAACGAATTCACAAACATCTCCCGTCGGTTTGGAGTCCAATTATGCCCAACAAAAACCATAGGCCCCACAACAAAGCTATCATTCTTAGGCATCGAAATCGACACCACAGCAAGGTTGTTCCGCCTCCCATGGGAAAAAATACCAAAACACTACACCTGATCGAGGGTTTTTGCGCAGTATGGAAAGTAACACTACAGCAGATGCAAGGATTACTAGGTCTCCTCGTGTTTGCGAGCCGGGTGATGCCAGTCGGAAGGGTTTTTTCTCGTCATTTATCGCCCGCAACAACACACGTGATTTATGTCAGCAGAACAGTCCAACATTGAACTAAGATTATTCACCGGGGCGGCAGAATCAGGCGGATATGCAGCGATACTAAATAACCAATGGTGCACAAGCTTATGGCCTCCGTATTGGGCAGAACAAGTGCTGACAAAAAACAGACACTCCTGGAACTATTCCCAATAGTGGTAGCAATAGAAATATGGGGTGCGCGCCTGGCTAACAAAAATATCCGCTTCATAACAAAAAACACCAGCCTAGCGCACTACATTAATAAGATGGCATCATCGTCTCTCCCAGTGCTAGGCCTACTACACCGTCTAGCTTTCCTGTGCCAAAAACACAATATATGGGTCCACGCTAGCCTCGTATCTGAGGGGTCTAACGCTGCTGCTAACGCTTTATCACAATTCAATTGGCAGATTTTCACAGAACTCCTCCCCAACGCCCACCCATCGGGCAACAGTTGCCCACCCTCCCTATGGGATCTAGTGGCGAATAGTTGATGCCATTAATCAGAGCGTCAGTTGCCCCGTCGATGTGGCAAGCATACAGTAAGGCATGGGAACACTGGACACGACTAGTAGCAGGCAGATGGGTTGACCAATGTGAACAAGCCAGATTACAAGTCACCATAGAATTTCTCCACCAGCTAATGATGAGGGGCATATCAGGGGCGTCAGCGCAGCGGTGGCTGACTGGAGTAGCATTTCACTTCCAACTACTGAATTGGGGAGATGTGACAAAGAGATTTGTGGCGCTTGGTACCACAGATCCTAGAGGGGTGTATTACCGGATTTCTCCACAAGAGGCCCCCACAGTATACACACACCTCCACCTTCCACCTCAGACCACCAGAGGGAGCCCATTAGGGATATAAATAGGGAAGGTGGAGCTAGGAAGTTCAGTTCCTAGCCTGCTAGAGTACAGAGCAGCTAGGGAGTTCCTGCTCAGACACAGAAGGAGTCAGTGCAGTCGAGCCAGAGCCTAGCAGTTCCTGCAGAAAGAGTTCAGTATAGTCTGTAGAGTGAGTCCAGACTAGAACTCACAGAGCTCAGGATAGAGAGCTAGGAGTGTGCCGACACTCTGAGAGCGGCGAAGAAGAGCAGCGTCCCAGCTGCAGTGTGTGTAGCCTAGTGAGGGCCCGAGCGGGGCCGAAGGTGAGTGGAAAGTGAGTAACATAGGGGGCAGAGGAGCTTAACCAGCTCACCCCGATGAATATACCGGACACCGGGTCCGAGAGTCTACGTGGATCTTCATGACCTGTAGAAAACAACCGGAACCCCTGGCGAACTACATGTCCCAGGATCACCAAAAGCTGATATGTACGAGGGTCATGAATCACGGAGACCCCAAAGAATAGGGAGAGTGAACTCCAACAGAAGGCCCTATCACCAAGTCAGCAGGTGCAGAACAGAAACCAAGTTAGGCCTAGCTCCAGGCAGGTCAGAAACTTACTACAGAGAGGGAAGAGACAGAGGCCCTACACCCGCTCACTGGGGAGAATCCGGACGTGCACCCTTCACCCTACAGTGCTCCGGGACGTGCCTGAATTTCCATCAGTAAAAGGTACTGAAGTGACTGTCGTGTCTGTCCCTGTTCTTGCTCTGACCCGGCGGGGTCTCGCCTGTCCTGCATCCCCCTCTCCGCACGCTGCCCTGAGGCCTAGCTACACCTGTGGGGAGCTATACCATCGAGCTGCCTTATCACCGGCCTCAGTGGACTGCCGCAGCGCTGGTGATCCTCACTAGAAACCACAGGTGGCGTCACGAACTTTCATAAAATAAACAAACAATCCCCTTTTAAAAGCTGACCCCAGGGTACGGGCCCGGGAGCCGACCACTGCGACATCCCCAAGGTCAGGCAAAGGCCCGGGTACCGAGTCGTCCCCATCCCCCTGGGCTAGTCAGATTCATCATCAGACAATACATAAAAGGGTGGAAAAGGGGTCAGCCAAGTCAGGAGTGTAGACGTCCCGTGTCACTAAAACTGATTTATCACATCATATCCCTAACACCATTAACATGACACTCACAATTTGAAGCAACACTACTGTCTACTGCATTTGCGATCGCCTTCTTCGGGGCGCTATGCATAAGCGAATTAGTCCCTCAATCCAAAATTACCACCATTGGAGGCTTATTACACCAGGACGTAGTCATAGCCAATAATGCAATACGTCTACGCATACGCCAATCGAAAACGGTTCCAGCGGGCAGGGGCACTTGGGTACTTCTACAACCCACAAGCGGTACACTGAGTCGGGTAACAATAGTAAAAACATATATAACCATCAGATCACAAAGTAATTTCTTCCTATCACACATAGATGGAACGCCATTATCAAGATACCAGTTCCAAGCTATATTTAATAAATGCCTAACATCGGCAGGGAACCACCCCAAAGATTACGGGACACACTCATTCCGCATAGGCGCGGCCACGGAAGCAGCAAGAGCAGGACTGTCAGAAACGGAAGTTCAGAGGATAGGGAGATGGCGATCCATGTGTTTGGCGAGATACATAAGACCGGACTTGTTATCCTAATGTGGTTTGTTTCTTTTACAGGTAACGCTAAGCCAACAGTGTGGGTGATAGGTCACTCGTATATATATTGGGCAGAAAAAAGGGCGAAAGTCCGCCCAGGCGGGAGGAAATTAGAGTTTTATAACACATATTTCAACTGGAGAGGTATTAGAGGCCTGCAATGGCCACAGGTACTAATGGAGGTAATCAAGGTAGGGAGAGAGGCAAGAGGTCCTCAAAGAAGCGGTGATGTTGTGTGCGACATGCTGGTGTAGCGCAGGCACACCTTTCTTTGAGAAGTAGTGCCGACTGGGCATCTGGTACTGGGGCACTGCGACGGACATAAGGTCTCGAAAATCCTCTGTGTCCACCAGGCGGAAAGGCAGCATTTCTGTAGCCAACGGCTTGCAGATGGTGAAATTCATGTCATGGCTAGGAGGAAATGGTCTTTTACTTGTCCACATCTGAGGGACCGAGGGCTGGCTGTTGTGCTTAGACGGGGTTGAGTAGGGTGTCCCCAGCAAACTGCCGGTCTGTGAGGAAGATGCAGGCGGACATGTTAGGTTGCCTTGATCCAATGGTGGTGCTCAACACCAGCTGGTGTTTCCACTTCCAAATGAAATGATGACCTGCCAATCACACTGGCTGTTGCGGGTAAAGAGGTGGCAGGTCTGCGTCCAAAAACATGTGTGACTGCTGTCCCCCCAGTCACAGAGGATGAAGAGGCCGTGGATGCACAAGATGGGGCAGACGGTGATTGGCCTGGCCCGCTAGGCCGCATTGTAGCACAGTGAGCTTCCCACTGCAACTTATGCTTCATATCCATGTGACGGTTCATGCATGAAGTACTCAAACTATGGATTTTTTGGCCTCTACTTAGTTTTTGGTGACAAATATTACAGATAACACGAGTTGGGTCATCCTTATCGATCTGAAAAAATGCCCAGACTATGCAAGGCTTTGAGCCCATGCGACCTGAAGAGCCACCACGACTTGTGGTCAGAGGCAGAGTTGTGGTTGAGGATGCAGTTATTGACGTGCTTCCAGTACTCCGTCTCTGTCCAGGAACGCGCAACCTAACCTCGTCGTCAATAGCATCCTCCTCCACCTCCTCTGCTGACCTCATCGACTGGCTGACTGTGGGTTGACAGTAAGTGGGATCTCCAACCTCGTCATCATCACCCTGTGTGTTCTCACACACGTCGTCCTCAGAGCCAACCTCTTCCTGCCCTGACCGAAAAGTCAAGTTGCCGCTCCAATCAGGTATTTGAGTCTCATCATCGTCTTCATCATTGTCTCCACCAACAGGAGTTACAGTTTGGGAACGAGGGTCTACATTATGCTCAGAACCTTCTTCATCTGGTCCTGGATCCGACTCATAAAGATTCTGGGCATCAGTGCAGATCATTTCCTCGTCTGGATTCACAGAAGCTCTGGAGCAGACCTCCGATTCCCAGGCTATAGTATGAGTAAACAGCTCTGCAGACTCAACCATCTGTGTTACCCCATACTCAGACGGGCAGCTGGAGACTTGGGAGCTGTGAGGAAGCAAGTGCAATTGGGGTGACACCTCTGAGGACTGGAGTATTTGTGATGTTGAAGTTGAGGTGGAGGAGAGCCCACTTAAAGGAGCACTTGATATCCGTTGAAGCACCTGCTGTTTTAGTGCCTCATCTGGAATTTGTAGCAATGGGCGTGTTCGTAAGAAGGGGATCGTATCACATTGTCCACGAAAAGAAGTAGACATCTTAGATGGTCTTTCTTCTGCAGATGTTACTGTTGCTTTAACACCAACCTCATGGACACAACCTTTTTTTTCCTTTCCAACACGCTTATTCCCATTTCCACCAGCAGCAGGCCTTTTGCCACTCATTTTGGTGGTTAACTAATTGACAACTCTATAGTTGTTTGCACCAAAAATTATGGATGGAAACCGAGCAGAGCTGAGTGGCCAAACTGTGGTACTAGCCCAAAAGAATTGGCTGTGTTAGATGCAGTAAACAATTTTATTAGATACACAGGTGGTTGAGCTTGGTACAGATGGGCTACTACATTGAGTAACAGACACTGCTACAGGCCCAAAATTATTTACTGGGCTAGATGCAGTAAAAAATTGTTATTAAATTCAAAGGTGGTGGAGCTTGGTACAGATGGGCTACTACAATGAGTAACAGACACTGCTACAGGCCCAAAATTATTTACTGGGCTAGATGCAGTAAAAAAAATGTTATTAAATTCAAAGGTGGTAGAGCTTGGTACAGATGGGCTACTACAATGAGTAACAGACACTGCTACAGGCCCAAAATTATTTACTGGGCTAGATGCATTAAAAAAATGTTATTAAATTCAAAGGTGGTGGAGCTTGGTACAGATGGGCTACTACAATGAGTAACAGACACTGCTACCAGCCCAAAATTATTTACTGGGCTGGATGCAGTAAAAAATTGTTATTAAATTCAAAGGTGGTGTAGCTTGGTACAGATGGGCTACTACAATGAGTAACAGACACTGCTACAGGCCCAAAATTATTTAATGGGCTAGATGCAGTAAAAAATTGTTATTAAATTCAAAGGTGGTGGAGCTTGGTACAGATGGGCTACTACAATGAGTAAGAGACTCTGCTACTATGCCCAAAATTATTCATTGGGCTAGATGCAGTAAAAAATTGTTATTAAATTCAAAGGTGGTGGAGCTTGGTACAGATGGGCTACTACAATGAGTAGCAGACACTGCTACAGGCCCAAAATTATTTACTGGGCTAGATGCAGTAAGAAATTGTTATTAAATTCAAAGGTGGTGGAGCTTGGTACAGATGGGCTACTACAATGAGTAACAGACACTGCTACAGGCCCAAAATTATTTACTGGGCTAGATGCAGTAAAAAAATGTTATTAAATTCAATGGTGGTGGAGCTTGGTACAGATGGGCTACTACAATGAGTAACAGACAGTGCTACTATGCCCAAAATTATTTACTGGGCTAGATGCAGTAAGAAATTGTTATTAAATTCAAAGGTGGTGGAGCTTGGTACAGATGGGCTACTACAATGAGTAACAGACACTGCTACAGGCCCAAAATTATTTACTGGGCTAGATTCAGTAAGAAATTGTTATTAAATTCAAAGGTGGTGGAGCTTGGTACAGATGGGCTACTACAATGAGTAACAGACACTGCTACAGGCCCAAAATTATTTACTGGGCTAGATGCAGTAAAAAAATGTTATTAAATTCAATGGTGGTGGAGCTTGGTACAGATGGGCTACTACAATGAGTAACAGACAGTGCTACTATGCCCAAAATTATTTACTGGGCTAGATGCAGTAAGAAATTGTTATTAAATTCAAAGGTGGTGGAGCTTGGTACAGATGGGCTACTACAATGAGTAACAGACACTGCTACAGGCCCAAAATTATTTACTGGGCTAGATGCAGTAAAAAATTGTTATTATATTCAAAGGTGGCGGTGCTTGGTACAGATGGGCTACTACAATGAGTAACAGACACTGCTACTATGCCCAAAATTATTTACTGGGCTAGATGCAGTAAAAAATTATTATTAAATTCAAAGGTGGTGTAGCTTGGTACAGGTGGGCTACTACAATGAGTAACAGACACTGCTACAGGCCCAAAATTATTTACTGGGCTAGATGCAGTAAAAAATTGTTATTAAATTCAAAGGTGGTGGAGCTTGGTACAGATGGGCTACTACAATGAGTAACAGACACTGCTACAGGCCCAAAATTATTTACTGGGCTAGATGCAGTAAAAAATTGTTATTAAATTCAAAGGTGGTGTAGCTTGGTACAGGTGGGCTACTACAATGAGTAACAGACACTGCTACAGGCCCAAAATTATTTACTGGGCTAGATGCAGTAAAAAAATGTTATTAAATTCAATGGTGGTGGAGCTTGGTACAGATGGGCTACTACAATGAGTAACAGACAGTGCTACTATGCCCAAAATTATTTACTGGGCTAGATGCAGTAAGAAATTGTTATTAAATTCAAAGGTGGTGGAGCTTGGTACAGATGGGCTACTACAATGAGTAACAGACACTGCTACAGGCCCAAAATTATTTACTGGGCTAGATGCAGTAAAAAATTGTTATTATATTCAAAGGTGGTGGTGCTTGGTACAGATGGGCTACTACAATGAGTAACAGACACTGCTACTATGCCCAAAATTATTTACTGGGCTAGATGCAGTAAAAAATTATTATTAAATTCAAAGGTGGTGTAGCTTGGTACAGGTGGGCTACTACAATGAGTAACAGACACTGCTACAGGCCCAAAATTATTTACTGGGCTAGATGCAGTAAAAAATTGTTATTAAATTCAAAGGTGGTGGAGCTTGGTACAGATGGGCTACTACAATGAGTAACAGACACTGCTACAGGCCCAAAATTATTTACTGGGCTAGATGCAGTAAAAAATTGTTATTAAATTCAAAGGTGGTGTAGCTTGGTACAGGTGGGCTACTACAATGAGTAACAGACACTGCTACTATGCCCAAAAGGTTTTACTTGGCTAGGTGCAGTAAAAAAATGGTATTAGATACACAGATGGTGTAGCTTGCAACACAGATAGGCTACTCCACTGACTAACACACACTGCTAGAGGCCCAAAAGTATTGGCTTAGTTAGATTTAGCCAAATGCTGTGAAAAACACTTGCACAGCACTGGCACAGACCTGCCTGGCAAAAAGTGCTAGGAACTGCTGTAACCTAGCCCTTAAAAGGGCTGCAATTACAAACTAGTCCCTACTCCCTAAACCTATCTGTCTATTTAAGAGAAAATTCGCTTGCAATTCACAGTTATACAATATAGCGCTAACAGCAGCATTGGTGCCGTCTAACACTCAGCTGCAGCAGTGAGAAAATGGTGGCGACGGGGAAAATGGCTGGGTCTTATAGGGCAAGGACATGTAACATACACAGCCAATGACACATGCCCTTGCTTGTGTGAAAAAAAAGCACTTTGCTGCGTGTGTGTGACGCGCCCCCTGGGCCATGTTAGGGGAATACCCGGAGCCGGATCCGATGGGGGTTGTAGTCTCCGAGTGGCGGGGACCCGGTCCGTGCCCAGGGTGGTCAAACCAAGTGGCAGTTATTGGTATGATGGTATTAGTGTCCGACTACGCCACCCGTTGAATGCGGCCATGGAGCCGCCGCTGCAGGGCAGACCGCTGAGGCCGGTGATATGGTTGTGCAGCGTAGATGGTATAACCCCCAACGGGAGGGGTATGGCCCCAGGGCAGCAGATGTGAATGATAGTGGTAGTGACGGTGCAGCAAGGAAGCTCAGAGACGTGTGGTGCAGTTTCAAGGCTTTTACTCACAGGTGTTGCTCCGGTCACTTCGGCCAAGGGTGACCACCCGAACCGTTCTGCGTCCACCAGGTGCGGGACTCGGCCAACTCCCAGGCAGTTCCAGAGCGTGGTCCTGAGCTCCCCTCTCGTCCTTCCTACAGTCCGTCCTCACCAGGGACCCACCTATGTCCGGCTTCCTCGGGCCTTATGGGGCAAAACCTCTCTCCGGTTTTCCTGACCCTATGTGGCGGGCCTTCCTGGTGGATGTGGCGAGGGGTCGTGCCAAAGCTTGACCACGACCTCCGGTTTCTGGCTAAGGATGATTTGCCTCCACCAGCTTGGGATCCGGTACCCTTCTCTGCCAACCCCTCACCCGTTCTGGTTCACTCGTGGGATCTCAGGGTTCCCTCTGCTTGCGTCTCTGGGCCTTTCCTTGTGTTCCCTTTTCTTCCTCTCTCTGCTTCAGGCCTGGCTCTGGAGCTGGGCCCAGACGGAGCCACAGCTCCCCCTCAGCCCTCTCTGGCTGAGCTCCTCTCTGAACAGACTCTCCTCTGAACAGGACCCTGTCTAAAGATGGTGCCCACCTCTTATACTCCCTCTGACACCCGAGCCCAGGTGACTAGCACCCAATGGGCTCCTTCCTATGCCCAGAGTCCCTCCCCTGACTGCTCCTACACTACTGGGATGTTCCTCCCCCCCTCCCACTCCAGCCAGGGACAGACGCTGTCGTACCTGCACATCTATCTGGTGGGAGTACCGTTGTTCTGTCCCCCGGAAATGGGATGAGTGTAGTGCATGCAACTAGCTGAGCTCAGTTCCACACTCCATCCTTACCCGGGAGTGGAATACCACACCTCTGGATCGAGGTGCAATACCCCTGTAGCAGCCGAGCCCTCGGGGTGCTACATGTGCGCTGCTGATAGGCTGACAGACTACACCGCCCCACTGTAAATGCGGGAAAGAAAAAAAAAATGGAGATCGGCATTATTTCTGCAGAGATCCATCCCCTGCCCATCCCCCCGCCCCGCTGTACACTCAAACTGTGTATTAACATTGATTAACAGTATTACTGTGAAAAAATCCAGTTACCATTTTGGTGCACGAACAGTTATCGAACATAATCTCGAACAGCCGGATTTTTTGCAAATCGTTTGGGTTCGTCGAATGGCTCGAACACCGCCCAAAACAGCTCGAATTTGAGATTGACAAACAGTTTGAGTCGAACACCGCTCATCTCTAGTTAGGATCTCCTTAGGCAACCCCGTTCTAGAGAAGATCTGGAACAACTCTCGGGCTATACATTTGGCAGAGGAGTTACATAGTTGCACGGCCTCAGTATCCCCTGTACCATAGTCCAGTACCACCAGTATATACTGATGTCCTCTGGCAGATTTGACCAGGGGTCCCACTAGATCCATGGCTATGCGATCAAATGGAACCTCAATGATTGGCAACGGCACTAAGGGGCTCCAGAAGTGGGTTACCGGGGAGGTCAGTTGGCAGGTGGGACATGACCTACAAAAATTTACAATGTCTCGGTGACAACTGGGCAAATAGAACCTCTGGAGGATCCTTTCCTGGGTTTTCTCTACCCCCAGATGACCACCCAACACATGTCTATGGGCCATATCTAACGCCCTGCGTCTGTACGGCCCTGGCACTAGTAACTGCTCGATTACCTTCCCTCTGAGCTTGGTAGCTCCCCATTTACAGCAAAGTCTGGAAATCGGGTGTCAGCCCTCGGCTCTTGAGCAACACCATTCAGGACAGTGACATTATCAAACGCCCCTTTTAGAGTCAAGTCTCTGAACTGGGTGGTTCCAAAGTTTCCCCCAGACACTTCCAGCTGAGGGATGTTGGCCTCCGGGGATGCTGCCTCACCCTCATCCTCATCCCCAACAAGTACACAAAAAGGAAACCCGTCGGCGGCGTCCTGAGATGAGGTTTCTTCAGGAGCGACCTGGTTGTTATCTGGATAACCTGGCTTTCTCCCTTTCTCCCACAAGTACCAAAACAAGGCAAAGTCCCGCCCTATTATAATAGAGTGCAACAGGTCTTTGACTACGCCCATCTCATGGGACTCAGAGCCACAGTTTGTGTCTATGACCACTCGGGCCACAGGGTAGTCCTTATGGATACAACGGACCAATGAGGAATTGTGGCCCTTACTAGGGTTATCAAACTCCCTGAATCTAATAGAGCAGTTACTTGAACTCCATTCACTGACACAAGGTATGCCTGCGGTCCCTTGCCTGGTTGAGGGACAGCACTGCAGGCAGGATATGCAAAGTACGAGCAGCACCGTCCTGTGCTGGCTGTGACCTGGGGTGTGACATCTCAAACATACTATGCTGTTGGGCAGGAATTTTGGCAGCAACTCAGAACCTTCCTGGGCTCTAGGACACCCCCCAGATGGGGCTCTAGTTCCCCTCTTTTGGCGGTCCGCCCCCTTTTGGGAACCCCAATATGGAGATTCTACGACCCTTGGCTTCCCCAAGGAACTCTCTACCACCGGGTATCTTTCCACCAACCCCACCAGGTCATCGGCATTATGGGGATCTCCCTGGGGAACCCAGGCTTGTACCGACCTCGTCAGGGAATGTATGAACCTGTCCATGACGACCCTCTCCACCATCTGCGTTGGGGAGGAAGATTCAGGTTGCAACCACTTTTGGACCATATGTAGGAGGTCGAACAATTGGGACTGGGGAGGTTTGTCACTGCAATAGGCCCAGTGGTTCACCCGTTGCACCCTGACAGTCAAAGTCACTCCTAAATGCGACAAGATTTCCGTTTTTAATCTGGTGTACTCTTTTGCGTCCTGCAAGGCCAAGTCATAGTAGGCTTTCTGCGGCTCACCTGTTAAATATGGTGTCAAAGCCTCCGCCCACTGCTCCAGAGGCAATTTCTCCCTCTCTGCCACCCTCTCAAAGACCGTCTGGAACGCCTCAACGTCATCACCCGGGATCATCTTTTGTAATGCTCTTCTTACTGTTTTCCTCATGTGTGTTATGATCTGCAACATATACTAAGGAAAGATAAGGGAAAACTGTCCCTACAGTAAAGCTAAGCTGAATCCCTACGATGTAGCGGCTTGCCTGTTCCTAGCGAACAGATCCGCCTTAGTCCTCGGCCAGTCTGAACGAAGACCTATAGCATAAGGGGAGGGGTCCCTAAAAGAACTAAGGACTGGGACAAAAATGGGACTCCTTCTAAACAGAGAAGTTGTTGCAGAACACAAAAAGACAAACAGACAAAAAAGTACTAGAGGTCCCAGAAGGACAAAACGAACTGATAGAGAAAGGCACAGAAGCACCTGGCTAGAGAAACAGTCAAACACTGAAGTCCAGCACAGCCAAAAGGGCAGAGCTGGAATATAAAGGCAGATGGTCACGTGACCGCAAAACACAAGATGGAAAAAACAAACAGGAGGGTTCGAACAATGTGAGAGCCATCACCTGGAGTTGGCAGTGGGGCGGTTGCCCTGCCACGGATCACCTCGGCCAGGAGTTCCATCTGCTGCTTGTGCTGCACTTGCTGCATCTGCTGCTGCTGTTGCCACTGCTGCTGCTGTTGATGCTGCTGGAGGTTAGCCTGCACCAGTTGCTTCATCAGCTCCTCCATGCTGCCGGACGTCCCTTGCTGGCTGGTGGCCTTCACCCAGGACGTAAACGGTTTTCTGTAGCAGTCACACTGCCCCCTGGGATTTGTGCCCATATTCTCCACCAATTGTAGGGTTTGGTACTCACTTAGCAGCTTTTGAGGTAGGCACAGGAGTCAGTTCCTTAAAAATGTCCAAGGCAGGTTTATTCAGGTCTCATAAACCGCACTTGCAAGATAAACAAAAGACAGCCTTGTCCAGCACAAAGTAGCAAAACAGGAAAATAACTAGTCCATACAATACTGCGAGTCCGTCCACTCACAGTCAGTGTCCTGTAGCACAGACATGTTGGAGGTCTCCACACCTCCAGCCACAGACACTGAATGAGACACTCGGTCTCTATTCTATACACACACCCTGGATTGGGGATATGTGAGCAGCCAATTCCTCCCGTCTCTTATAACTGCTCGTAAAAAACAGCCCTGATACGCCCAATTAACTCTGTCAGCACTATGTGTGCTGGAGCATGCTTTCCCGGTTTTACATCACTGAAGCTACCAACTTCAGCAATACATATTTCCCTTCAAGGACATGTCCGGTGGCCATCTTACAGACCCTATTGCGTTTTTTCTTTTCCTTAGTATTTTATTTACTTTGAGTCCTATGTCTTACCAGCAGTAAAGCATCCTGATATCATTCACATGTGTGGGCTTTTCATCCATGGAGGTAGCGCACATTTTTGGGGAACAGAAGGAGCGGTTGCCTCAGGTCCTGACTTGACCGACCACTCTTAAACTCTGACATATATTTATGTCATATGTTGTATCCCTGCCTTTGTAGTGAGCTCGTACACTGAGCCTGCATCTTTCCCCACACATGATGGCTGATTTAATCAAACATCAAGTGCCTTTAACAGCCATGGGTGGAGTGGAGATCCACCAGTGGCTGTTAACATGTTAGATCCAACTGGGAATCTCTAACAGCAGGATTTAACACGCGCCATCAGGGAGCGCGTCATTCCTCACTCCCCACGACGCGCGTCCGTGAAGTGATCATGGGGCGCAGATAGGTTGTCATGAAAGCCAGGTGTTTGCTGATGATCCCGTGCCTGTCATCACAATCCTTCTGTAAAAGCCAGCCGTGGCAGGCGTTCATAGGAGATTGGGAATTCTGCTATATACTGTATAGCAATGCTGAAGCCCTGCTATGTATAAAACAAGCAATCAGATGATCGCAGTGTGACGCTCACAGCCCTCCCTGGGAGATGGGGTACTCGGAGCCGGGTCAGATGTTGGGGAAAGCAGTCGTGACCTGGACCCATTCCATGCCCAGGGCTGTCACATAAAAGTAATGGGCTATCAGGGTTGAGTGGTTATTATCGACTACGCCACCTGTGGTGTCTGGTGATGGCCACCAGCGCTGCGGCAGTCCTCTGAGGCGGGATGTAGTGGCAGCAGGCGATGGTGCTACTCCCCACAGGCGGAGCAGGGCCTCAGGGCAGAGAGGCGGATGAAGGGAGTTGTAGTGGAGGAATTCTGGTGCTGTGCTGTGTGGTGCAGAAATAAAGAGACCGGAGGCCATAGGGGTAGACTTCCAGGGTTTTTACTCACGGTAGAGCATGCAGCTGCAAGGCTTCTCCCTGCTCCTCACGGGGCTCTGCGGCCACCAGGACCAGGGGTCCGACAACCTCCGAGTAATTCAGGTGCTTTAGCCAGGACCCCGCACCACAGTGTTCCTAGACTTCAAACTAAGTCCTCTCCTATCCGTGTGTGTAGAAAGGCCGGGTCTCCCTCTGGACTATGCACAGAACAAGGGTACGGGTGGCGACTCCGCTCCGTTACCCGGTGGGATCCACTGAGCCTCCGGGCTTCTCCGACTGAGACATAGAGTAACAAAGTCAGATATCGGGGGCCGGTACCCCTTTTCAGCCGGAATCCCTCTGACTAGGCCAGGGCAGCGAGGACAGGTGGCGTATATCGCTCCGTCTGCATCCCCCTGGGATCCTTTTGTGGTGGAGCTAGACTACTCAGCTCCAGGCCTTCTTGGGTGGGGACCTTGACCGGGTTGAGACAGCCGTTAACTCAAACCCGCTCCTCGACTCAAGGCCAGAGTACGAGGACTGTGTCCTCATCAACTGCAGGTTCACACAGAAAGCCACCTTCAGTGATGAAGATCACAATCAAAAGACCATAAGCCCAAGATGGCTGTTTATTAAATATGAATTTTTAAGCGTAACCTAAATGTGCGTCCTCCACCCTCACCCACTACATGGTTCCCCCTATCTTTTGGTTCCCCAATCTCCCATTATCCCGGCTGGGGCAGCACACTGGTGCCTATTAGCCCCCCTCTGGTGGGAGAGGTGTAGTGTTGGATGCAGAGGTGTGGTCCTGACAGTTGCACTGTCCTTACCTCGAAGGAGAGATACCACACCCCATTAAAGAGATGCAGCATCCCTGTGGCGGTCGAACCCCCAGGGGCGCCACAGCAGCATTAAATAAAATGTAAAGTAAAGAAACAGGTTTTTATCAATATGAAAAAAATAAAATAAAATCAGAAAAGTTAAAATCATCCCACTTTTTCCACATTGAAAATAAAACACTAAGAACAAAAATACATATATTTGGTATTGCTGCCTTTGTAAATGTCCGATCTATCAAACGATAAAATAAATATATCCAATCAGTAAATGGCGCAACCAGATAAAATGGATCCTGGTCAGATGCCTCTCACTGAGCCAATCCAGATTTCATACTTTGCACTAACGAGGGTTAGTACCCCAAAACACAGTGTCTGCAAATTCAGATTTTGATTTTTGATTTTATTCAAAGTCATGTGACAAGGCTCATTAGTGCGTCGATAGTGACTTTAAGGCTATGTGCCCACGTTACGGAAATGAAGCATATTTTTTACGCTTCTCCCTGGCAGGAAAAACGCATGCGGATTTTAAATGTGGTTTTCCTGCCAGGTAGAAGCGTTTGTGAAGCGTTTTTGCAGCATTTCTGCATGCGGGTTATCAAGCGCTTTTCCAAGCGATTTTAGCATCACTTGGAAAAGTGCTTGACAACTTGTTCACACTATATAAATCCATGCAACCGGCAACCGGCATGGATTTAAAGTAGTGTGACGAAGTTAGTTAAAAAAAAGAATAAGAATGGTGAAAAATAAAAAAAATAAAGTTTATACTCACCTTCCGATGTCTTCCCGGTGTTTTGTCTGCTCCGTCCAGTGTCTTGCACTGCTTGCGGTGGTGTGAAGGACCTGCGTTGACGCCATTGAGCCATGTGATGGGTCACATGACTCAGTGACGTCATGGCAGGTCCTTCACATCAACGCGAACATTGCAAGACACTGGACGGAGCAGACAAAACACCGGGAAGACATCGGAAGGTGAGTATAAACTTTATTTTTTATTTTAAATTCTTTTTTTTACAGTTTCTATGGTACCCAGGTCTGGATGAGAGTCTCCTCTCCTCCAGACCTGGGTACCATCAGCACATAGAAACGCATAATATCCATGTGTACAAATGTACTGACACGGATATTATGCGTTTCAATGCAAGTCAATGGTGGCGATTACGCTGTGTATCCACAAAATTAATGGACATGCTGCGGATTTTTGTGCGCAGCATAAACGCTGCGGAAAAATCCGCAACATGGGCATTGAAAGTGCGGCTTGTCATTGGGGACCATGGGGGGCGGATTACCAAGCGTTTCTCAAGCGTTTATGCTGCGGAAATTCCGTAGCATAAAGGTTTGTAAAACGCTACGTGGGCACACAGCCTTAGGATATAATTCTAGTCCTTTTCCTCTCTGAAGAGACAATTTTCATATTTGCCAGAGGAGCATTGCAAGGCTTAAAAGTCTCCTCACCTCGGCATGTGAGGCTTGACATGTCACTGTCCGCAAGGAGAAACGTTACCCCTTGTATCCAGAAAAAAATAAACACGCCACAATTATGTGTTTTGGCCGCACAACATTGCAATAAAATGCAATAAGAGTCTATCAAAACGTCGCATCTGCCCCAAATTAATATCAGTGAAAACTTCAGCTGAGGGCACAAAAAATAAGCCCTCACCCGGCCCAGATCCCGAAAAATAAAAATGCTATACTCTCAAAAATTGGGGGCAAATGCAAAAAAAATTTTCTTGCAAATTTCTGATTTTTTTTAACATAAATAAATGTATATTTGGTAGCTGCGCACTCGTACTGACCTGGAGAATGATATTGTCTGGTCAGTTTTACCATATAGTGAAATTGCGGAATTGCACTTTTTTGCAATTTCACCACATTTGGATTTTTTTCCCCCGTTTTTCCGCACGCTATATGGTAAAATCAATAGTGTCATTCAAAAGTAGAGCTCTTCCCGCAGAAAACAAGCCCTCATATGGCCATATTGACGGACAAATAAACAAGTTATGGCTTTTGGAAGAAGGGGAGGAAAATGGAAACAAAAAAAAGCAAAATTGCTCAAGAGTGATGGCGTTAATGATTCTCCAACTTTAATCCATTGCCCTGTAATGGCTACATTTCGACCCATGACCATAGTAGATTCACAAAAATACCATAAAGGGTAAAAGCTATAGCTCACAGAAGAGAAGGACAGAAATTATATTCAGTGAGTGAGATTACTGAACTTGCTGGGGAAAGATATCACAGCCGCAGGGGAAATGTATAACAGTACATTGTAAAGGTCTTTAATTTACTGTCAAATTCTACTAATTTTGCATTGGCAAAAAAATCCCTTTAAGGTTAAATTAGGATATAAATTTGATATAATACAGCTCAATTTTTAAAGTCTTCATGTTCTTGAACACCTTTTCCATAAATGTCTACCAGCATTCTCTATTTAGATTGATGTTTACAGATAATGAAATAGAATAAGTAACAGATGACTAAAAGTCAAAATCAATGTGACTAATGGACACAAAACCCGTATCCAAAAAAGGCAGACGTCTGCTTCAAAAGCAAAACTGCACCGATTGATTGTAACATACAATATATGCTTCAATAATGTGCAAAGGATAAAACTACTCTAGTAATATTTAGGTCCCTGATCATAAGAGCTGACACTCTGCAGGAGAGAAGTCCCTGCACATAAGAGCTGACACTCTACAGGAGAGAGGACCCTGCCCATAATAGCTGACACTCTACAGGAGAGAGGACCCTGCCCATAAGAGCTGACACTCTACAGGAGAGAGGACCCTGCCCATAAGAACTGACACTCTACAGGAGAGAGGACCCTGCATATAAGAGCTGACACTCTACAGAAGAGAGGACCCTGCCCATAAGAGCTGACAGTCTACAGCAGAGAGGACCCTGCCCATAAGAGATGACACTCTACAGGAGAGATGACCCTACACATAAGAGATGACATTCTACAAGAGAGAGGACCCTGCCCATAAGAGATGACACTCTACAGGAGAGATGACCCTACACATAAGAGATGACATTCTACAGGAGAGAGGACCCTGCACATAAGAGCTGACACTACAGGAGAGATGACCCTGCACATAAGAGATGACAGTCTACAGGAGAGAGGACCCTGCACATAAGAGCTGACATTCTACAGAAGAGAGGAGTCTGCCATTAAGAGCTGACACTCTTCAAGAGAGAAGGCCCTGCAAATAAGAGCTGACACTCTGCAGGAGAGAAGTCCCTACACATAAGAGCTGACACTCTACAGGAGAGAGGACCCTGCACATAAGAGCTGACACTCTGCAGGAGAGAAGTCCCTACACATAAGAGCTGACACTCTACAGGAGAGAGGACCCTGCACATAAAAGCTGACACTCTACAGGAGAGAGGACCCTGCCCATAAGAGCTGACACTCTACAGGAGAGAGGACCCTGCCCATAAGAGCTGACACTCTACAGGAGAGAGGACCCAGTGTTACACGCACACTGCTATGTTCAGATAGGGTGAGTTCTTTGGAATCCTGGAGGAACCGTCACTCAGGACGACCATAGGCTGCAGCTTCTCTCAGGCACACGATAGATTCAATTGCTGACCAGACACATCTGACAAGAGTCTTTTTCAACAGTTTAACAGTGGAATTTAATCTGAAGCATAGCCAGTGCAATTCAGAGATAGTACAGAAACAATCTTCATTACAGTGCAGTCTGAGTTTCTTGAGCAACCGGCTCCAATAACAATACAGTAGTTTCTTCACAAGGCACAGTATTACAGTCTCTTCAGTAGCATAATTCAGCATAGATTAGATCTCTTAGCAGCACACTTCTATACAAACACAACCACAAGCTTTTCCTTCACAAGGACAAAATAGTACACATCATTCTTTATCCTGCATGGAGATATAGGGGGGAGGGTTTGATGAGGGAGATGATGTTAGAACCCTCCTGTTTGTTGTTTCTATCTTGTGTTTTGCGGTCACGTGACCATCTTCCTATATATTCCAGCTTGGTCCCGAGGATAACTCCTGGGTTAAGGCGGATGATGTCTCTGCCCCTAGACTTGTCAGAGCTTTCCACAGGAGATTTCCGGATAGGCCTGGGCCTGGAGGATCCGGAGGATACTCATAAAAGAGGGGGTACTGTTAGAACCCTCCTGTTTGTTTTTGTTTCTATCTTGTGTTTTGCGGTCACGTGGCCATCTTCCTATATATTCCAGCTCCGTCCTTCTGGCCTTGCTGGACTTCAGTGTTGTTTAGACTGTCTTTCTAGCCAGGTGCTTTTGTGCCTATCTATCTCTAGTTTGCTTGGTCCTCTGGACCTCTAGTACTTTTGACAGTTTATCTTTTGCTCTGCAACAACTTCTGTTAGGAGGTGTCCCATTTTTTTGTCCCAGTCCTTAGTTCTTTTAGAGACACCTCCCTTTCTCTATAGGTCTCCGTTCAGACTAGCCGAGGACGAAGGCGGGTCTGTTCACAAGGAACGTAGGGACTCAGCTTAGTCTTACTGTAGGGACAGCTCTCCCCTTCTTTCCCTAGTTTATGTTGCAGATCATAACAGTAAGTCCAGCCCAAACAAAAAAAAACTTTAAGGAAAAAAATCCGGGGATCAGTATGGTTTCTGTTCAAGATTTGGCTCAACGCCTGCAGGAATTGTCTCTGGAGGTGTCCGAGCTCCGGCAGCACGTGAGTAGCTGTCCTGGAGCGCATTTTGTGGAACCGAAGGTAGGACTCCCTGTTATTTTTGATGGTAGACAACAAGATTTTTTTTCCTTTAAAAATGCTTGTTTATTATATTTTCGTTTGAGACGAAAGTCCTCCGGGAATGAATCACAGCGCATTGGGTTCATCATGTCACTTTTGCGCAAGGAACCACAGGGGTGGGCCTTTTCTCTCCAACCTAATGATCCGTGTTTTAGGTCAGTGGAGGATTTTTTTTCTGCTATGGGGCTATTGTATGACGATCCTGATCGAGTCTCATCTGCTGAGACAGAACTGAGACGTTTGAATCAGGGGTCAGGTGATGTTGAAAATTATTGTACACACTTCAGAAGGTGGTCCTCAGAAGTGAAATGGAATGATTCGGCGTTAAAATGTTTTTTTCTTGCTGGTCTAAGTGAAAGGGTTAAGGATCTGCTGATTGCATTTCCAGCACCTGAAAACTTGCAAGAAGCCATGCAATTAGCTATACGTGTGGACAGGAGACTGCGTGCCAGGGTTTATGATGAAAAGATTCCTGCAATGGCAGCTCCTAGTTCCCAGAGGGTCTGCTCGGACGGCGGAGAACCGATGGAGGTTGGGGCGATGGAAAGAGACCGCAGGTTTTCCATGGGATTGTGTTTTTATTGTGGTAAATCTGACCATTTGATTAAGAACTTTGAGCTTCGTTTAAGTAAAGAAAAAAAAAGGTCAGTTACACCCGCATTGCTTGTTTGAACACTAAGGGAGTATTTCTTTCAGGGAGTACCTCATTGCAGGAAAATTTGATTGAATTTCAGGTATTTGTGGATTGTGGTTCAACACTTAATGTGATTGATAAGGGGTTTTTGGAAAAACTTAAATTGGAATCCAAACCTTTGTCATCACCTATTTCTGTGATTGCAATTGATAACACTCCTTTGAAATGTATTACTCACAAGGTTGCTGCATTTCCCCTCACTATCAATGGCATACACCAACAAAATTTGGATTTGGTGGTATTAAATAATTTACCCTCTCCAGTCGTTTTAGGTTTGCCTTGGTTAAAACTGCACAATCCTTTACTGGACTGGTCTACTAATGAGATTAAGTCTTGGAGTCCTATGTGCTATGATAAATGTTGTAATGGTCGCCTTGTGGCTGTGGAAAAAGGGGAATTGCCTGTACCTATTCAGGATTTTTGGAAGGTTTTTTCAGAGGAGGAGTCGCAAGTTTTACCTCCTCATAGGGACTATGATTGCACCATTGAGTTTGTTCCTGGAGCTACTCTTCCCAAGAGTCGCTTTTTTAATCTGACTATCCCTGAAAGAAAGGCCTTGGAGGAATACATACAGACGAGCTTGGCTGCTGGTCACATTAGACCTTCTAAATCGCCTGTGGCCGTTGGCTTTTTCTTTGTTAAAAAAAAAGACGGTGGTTTACGTCCATGTCTGGACTTTCGTGAAATTAATAAGATTACCGTACGCAATTCCTACCCATTGCCGTTAATTCCGGACTTGTTTAACCAGTTAGTAGGGGCCAAGTGGTTCTCTAAAATTGATCTCCGTGGGGCATACAATTTGTTACGAATGAAGGAGGGTGATGAATGGAAAACTGCTTTTAACACTCCGGTAGGTCATTTTGAGAATCTGGTGATGCCCTTCGGTCTTACCAATGCTCCCGCATTTTTTCAGAACCTTATTAATGACATCCTGAGACCTTTGATTGGCAAGAATGTGGTTGTGTATTTGGATGACATTCTGATTTATTCACCAGATCTGGAGTCCCATTGGCAGAGCGTACGTGAGGTGTTGCAGTTATTGAGTGATAATTCACTTTTTGCTAAGCTGGAGAAATGTGAGTTCGCTGTGCAGAGAATTAGTTTTTTGGGCTACATTATCTCCAGAGAGGGCTTTGAGATGGACCCGGTGAAAGTTCAGGCTGTGCAGGAATGGCCTAGGCCTATTGGTTTGAAATCTATACAGAGATTTTTGGTTTTCGCCAATTATTACAGGAAATTCATTAAGAATTTTTCTACAATTGCTAAGCCGCTGACCGATCTCACCAGGAAAGGTGCGAATACGGTCCAGTGGACTACTGAGGCCATTGAAGCTTTTGTGTATCTCAAGGAGAGGTTCAGTTCTGCCCCTATCCTTATGCAGCCTGATGAGACCAAGCCTTTTTTGGTCGAGGTTGATGCTTCTTCGGTGGGGGTCGGTGCAGTTTTGTCTCAGGAGAACAAGGATGGAGTACATCCCTGTGCTTTTTTTTCGAAAAAAAATTCCGAAACCGAACTTAATTGCGATGTTGGTAATCGGGAATTGCTGTCTATTAAACTTGCATTTGAACACTGGCGTCATTTCTTGGAAGGTGCTAAATTTCCTGTTCAGGTTTTCACAGATCATAAGAATTTGATCTATCTGGATGCTGCCAAACGCTTGAATGCCCGTCAGGCTATGTGGGCTCTTTTTTTTTCTCGGTTTAATTTTTCTGTTACCTATATCCCTGGTACTAAGAATGTTAAAGCCTATGCGTTATCTCGCAGCTTTTCTCCCATGGTTGGTACCGAGGAGGAGGAGAGCATTTTACAGGAAGGAGTTGTAGTAGCAGCATTGGACTCCGTTCTGGAAGAAGGGATTCTGAAAGCCCAAAAGGATGCCCCACCTAGCACTCCTCATGGGAGGTTGTTTGTGCCTAGACCTTCTCGGAGAGATTTGTTTGTGGAGTATCATGAGTGTCGGTTGGCAGGTCATCCAGGAATTTCTGAGACTAAGAGACTTATCAGTCGCAGTTTTTGGTGGCCTGGGTGGCAGAAGGAAGTCATCAAGTAGGTGCGTCAATGTATGGTGTGTGCTAGGTCAAAGGCCTCCCATACCCCTGGTGCGGGGTTGCTTTGCCCTCTGGAGGTTCCTAGTGCGCCTTGGACACATTTGGCAATGGATTTTATTACTGACCTTCCTGTGTCCGAGGGTTTCACTGTCATCTGGGTGGTTGTGGACCGTTTTAGCAAGATGTGTCATTTGGTTCCATTCATTAAGCTACCCTGCGCTAAGACACTCGCTAAGGCGTTTGTTAAGGAAATTGTCAGGCTCCATGGCGTTCCCACCGACATTGTTTCTGATAGGGGACCTCAGTTTGTGGCTCGCTTTTGGCGTGCTTTTTGTGACAGGTTGGGAGTCCATTTGTCATTTTCGTCTGGTTATCATCCTGAGTCTAATGGACAGACTGAAAGAAAGAACCAGGATGTTGAACAGTTTTTGCTTTGTTTTGTGGCAGACAATCAAGAGGGGTGGTCTGAGTTACTGCCACTCGCAGAATTTGCTCTTAACAACCATACATCCTCCTCTGCTGGGTGTTCTCCTTTTTTTTGTTGTACTGGGATACATCCGTCTTTTGGTTCGTTCTCCAAATTGGGGTCGGGGGTGCCGGAGGAGGAGAATTTTTCCGGTGATTTGGAGAGAGTTTGGACTAATGTACGTTGTAACCTTCAAGAGGCTAACAAAAAGTCCAAGAAGTATTTTAACAGGAAACGTCAAGAGGTTTTGTTTACTGTGGGTGACATGGTTTGATTGTCTTCAAAGAATCTGCGGTTGAGGATTCCCTCTAAAAAATTGGATCCGAAGTTTGTGGGGCCATTTAAGGTGCTTCAGGAGGTTAACCAGTCTGCTGTTAGGTTGGAGGTTCCCTCCTCCTGGAAGATTAATCCTGTGTTTCATGTTTCCTTGTTAAAAAAGGCTGATGTATCGGATAGGGAGGCCACTGTCACAGTTCCTCCGGTGGTGGAAGGCGGCGAATATGAAATTTCTCGCATCCTGAATTCCAGAGAGCATAGAGGGAGATTGCAGTATCTCGTTGCTTGGAAAGGTTTCGGTCCCGAGGATAACTCCTGGGTTAAGGCGGATGATGTCTCTGCCCCTAGACTTGTCAGAGCTTTCCACAGGAGATTTCCGGATAGGCCTGGGCCTGGAGGATCCGGAGGATACTCATAAAAGAGGGGGTACTGTTAGAACCCTCCTGTTTGTTTTTGTTTCTATCTTGTGTTTTGCGGTCACGTGACCATCTTCCTATATATTCCAGCTCCGTCCTTCTGGCCTGCTGGACTTCAGTGTTGTTTAGACTGTCTTTCTAGCCAGGTGCTTTTGTGCCTATCTATCTCTAGTTTGCTTGGTCCTCTGGACCTCTAGTACTTTTGTCAGTTTATCTTTTGCTCTGCAACAACTTCTGTTAGGAGGTGTCACATTTTTTTGTCCCAGTCCTTAGTTCTTTTAGGGACCCCTCCCTTTCTCTATAGGTCTCCGTTCAGACTAGCCGAGGACGAAGGCGGGTCTGTTCACAAGGAACAGGTTGCCCGCTACAACGTAGGGACTCAGCTTAGTCTTACTGTAGGGACAGCTCTCCCCTTCTTTCCCTAGTTTATGTTGCAGATCATAACAGATGATCGCTGTCACACAATTCCTTCTAGTTGTTATGATCTGCTACAGAGACTAAGGAAAGAGAGGAGATCTGTCCCTACAATAGAACTAAACTAGATCCCTACGATGTAACGGGGAACCTGATCCTGCGATCAGACCCGCTAAAGTCCTCGGCTAGTCTGAACGCAGACCTATAGATGTGAGGGAGGGATCCCTACAAGATCTAGGGACTGGGAAAAGTTGGACACCTCCTAGCAGAAATAGTAGCAGTCAAAGACAAACACACAACAAAAAGGCATAGGGGTCAGAAGACCTAGCAAAACTAACAGAGAACGGCAACAGAGCAACAAGCTAGCTCAACAGTAGTAAATACAAATGAAGTCCAGCAAAGCCAGGAGGGCGGAGCCGGATTAAATAGGCAAAATGGTCATGTGACCAGCAAACTAAAAAAAACCTAACAGGAGAGTTGTAACAGTACCCCCTCTTCTAAGAGGATCCTCCGGATCCCCTAGGCCCAGGCTTACCAGGAAACCTCCTGTGAAACGCTCGGACAAGTCTGGGAGCAGAAACATCATCCGCCCTCACCCATGAGTTATCCTCAGGTCCGAAACCCTTCCAAGCGACGAGATACTGCAAACTCCCTCTATACCGTCGAGAATTTAGGATGCGGGAAATTTCATATTCCCCGTCCTCCACCACCGGAGGAACAGTGGCAGAGGCGTCACCATCCGACACATCAGCTTTTTTCAACAGAGAAACATGAAACACCGGATTAATCCTCCAGGACGTAGGAACCTCCAGCCTAACAGCAGATTGGTTAACTATCTGAAGTACCTTAAAGGGCCCTACGAACTTGGGACCCAATTTTTTAGAAGGAATCCTCAATCGCAGATTCTTAGAGGACAACCAAACCATGTCACCAACAGCAAACAAAACCTCTTGCCGTTTCCTATCAAAGTACCTCTTAGATTTCTTGTTAGCCTCCTGAAGATTACCACGCACATCCATCCAAACTCTCTCCAAATCACCGGAAAAACTCTCCTCCTCAGGCACAGCCGAAACCAATTTGGAAAATGACCCAAAAGACGGATGTCTCCCAGAACAACAAAAAAAAGGCGAACACCCAGCAGAAGAGGATGTATGGTTGTTAAGAGCAAATTCAGCAAGTGGCAGAAACTCAGACCACCCCTCTTGATTGTCTGCCACAAAACAACGCAAGAACTGCTCAACATCCTGGTTCTTCCTTTCTGTCTGGCCATTAGACTCAGGATGATATCCGGATGAAAACGACAAATGAACTCCCAACCTGTCACAAAAGGCACGCCAAAAACGAGCCACGAACTGAGGTCCCCTATCAGAAACAATGTCAGTAGGAACACCATGTATTCTGACAATTTCCTTGACAAAGGCCTTGGCGAGTGTCTTAGCGCAAGGCAGTTTGATGAAGGGAACCAAGTGACACATCTTGCTAAAACGGTCCACGACCACCCAGATGACCGTGAAACCTTCAGAGGGAGGAAGGTCAGTAATAAAGTCCATAGCAAGATGTGTCCAAGGTGCACTAGGAACCTCCAGAGGGCAAAGCAACCCCGCAGCAGGAGCATGCGAAGACTTGGATCTTGCACACACAGTACATTGGCGCACCCACTTAATGACTTCCTTCTGCCATCCAGGCCACCAAAAACTGCGACCCACAAGTCTCTTGGTCTCAGAAATTCCTGGATGACCTGCCAACCGAGACTCATGACACTCAACAAACAAATCTCTCCTAAAGGTCCTAGGCACAAACAACCTCCCATGGGGAGTGTTAGATGGGGCATTCTCCTGTGCTTTAAGAATCTCATCCTCCAAAACGGAGTCCAAAGCAGCAATCACAACACCTTCTTGTAAAATGGTCTCCTCTTCCTCCTCAACACCGACCATGGGAGAAAAGCTGCGAGACAAAGCATCCGCTTTAACATTCTTGGTACCCGGGATGTAAGTAACGGAAAAATTAAACCGCGAGAAAAAAAGTGCCCACCTAGCCTGACGGGCATTCAAGCGCTTGGCAGCATCAAGATAGATCAGATTTTTATGATCAGTGAAAACCTGAATGGGAAATTCAGCACCTTCCAAGAGATGACGCCAGTGTTCAAATGCGAGTTTAATCGTCAGCAATTCTCGATTACCAATATCGTAATTAAGTTCAGTCTCGGAAAATTTTTTTGAAAAAAAGGCACAGGGATGTACTCCATCCTTGTTTTCCTGAGACAACACCGCACCAACCCCCACCGAAGAAGCATCAACCTCAACCAAAAACGGCTTAGTCACATCAGGCTGCATAAGGATGGGAGCAGAGGTGAACCTCTCCTTTAGAAACACAAAAGCTTCAATGGCCTCAGAAGTCCACTAAACCGCATTAGCACCTTTCCTGGTGAGATCGGTCAGCGGTTTGACAATAATAGAAAATTTTTTAATGAATTTTCTGTAATAATTGGCGAAACCCAAAAACCTCTGTATCGATTTCAAACCAATAGGCCTAGGCCATTCCTGCACAGCTTGAACTTTAACCGGGTCCATCTCAAAACCTTCACTGGAGATAATGTAGCCCAAAAAACTAATTCTCTGTACAGCGAACTCACATTTCTCCAGCTTAGCAAAAAGCGAATTGTCCATTAATAACTGTAATACCTCACGTATTCTCCGCCAATGAGACTCCAGATCCGGCGAATAAATCAAAATGTCATCCAAATACACAACCACATTTTTGCCGATTAAAGGTCTAAGGATATCATTAATAAGATTCTGAAAAAATGCTGGAGCATTGGTGAGACCAAAAGGCATAACCAGATTCTCAAAATGACCCACAGGAGTGTTAAAAGCAGTCTTCCATTCATCACCCTCCTTCATGCACAACAAATTGTATGCCCCCCGGAGATCAATTTTAGAGAACCACTTGGCCCCCACTAACTGGTTAAATAAATCAGGAATCAATGGCAGTGGGTAAGGATTGCGTACAGTAATTTTATTAATCTCACGAAAGTCCAGACAAGGACGTAAACCGCCATCTTTTTTTTTTACAAAAAAAAATCCAACAGCCACAGGAGACTTGGAAGGTCTAATGTGACCGGCGGCCAAGCTTGTCTGTATGTATTCTTCCAAAGCCTTTCTTTCAGGAATAATAAGATTAAATAAACGACTCTTAGGAAGAGTCGCGCCAGGGACAAATTCAATGGTACAATCATAGTCTCTATGGGGAGGCAAAACCTGCGACTCCTCCTCAGAAAAAACTCTCCAAAAATCCTGAATAGGTACAGGCAATTCCCCTCTATCCACAGCAGCAATGCGCCCGTTACAACACTTGTCATAACACTTAGGGCTCCAGGACTTAATTTCATTGGTAGACCAATCCAGTACAGGATTGTGCAATTTTAACCAGGGTAACCCCAATATTACTGGAGAAGGCAAATTATCCAATACCACCAAATCCAAATTCTCTTGATGAATACCATTAATAGTGAGGGGAAATTCACAGACCTTGTGAGTAACACTCTTCAAGGGAGAGCCATCGACAGAAACCACAGCAATAGGGGATGACAAAGTTTTAGGTTCTAATCTAAGTTTTTCCAAGAATCCCCCATCAATCACATTCAGAGTAGATCCACAATCCACAAATACCTGAAATTCAATTAATTCATCCTGAGCAGCAGTAGTGGCAGATAGGAATACTCCCTTAGAATTTAAACAGGCTATACGAGCATGACTGACCATTTTTTTTTCTTTCTTCTTACGAAGCACACAGCTCTTAATAAAATGACCAGAATTTCCGCAATAGAAACACAAGCCTTCAGAAAGTCGGCGGTCTTTTTCCTGAGAGCGGGGTGCCATCGCCCCAATTTCCATCGGCTCTCCATTGTCAGCACAGAACCTCTCAGGACTCGAAGCTGACATAGCAGAGGATTTGCTCTCATTAACCCTTTCACGCAGTCTCCTGTCCACCCGTATAGCTAATTGCATTGCCTCCTGCAAGTTTCCAGGTGTGGGATAAGCAATCAGTAAATCCTTTACCCTTTCACATAGCCCTGCAAGAAACAAGCTTTTCAAAGCAGAATCGTTCCACCCCACCTGGGCAGACCACCGACGGAAGTGAGAACAATATTTTTCCACATTACCTGATCCCTGTCTCAAACGTCTTAATTCAGACTCAGCAGATGAGACACGATCAGGATCATCGTACAACAAACCCAAAGCAGAAAAAAAACTATCCACTGATCTAAAGCACGGATCACTAGGTTGGAGAGAGAAGGCCCATCCCTGAGGATCTTTGCGCAAAAGTGACATTATGATCCCTATGCGCTGTGATTCATCACCAGAGGATCCAGGTCTCAAACGAAAATATAATAGACAAGCATTTTTAAAAGAAAAAAAATCTTGTTGTTCGCCAAAAAATAGATCAGGCAGACGTACCTTAGGTTCCACAAAATGCGCTCCAGAACAGCTACTCACATGTTGTTGGAGCTTGGTCACCTCCAGAGAGAGTCCCTGCAAGCGTTGAGCCAAATCTTGCACCGAGACCATGATGGAAAACTGGAGGTCTTTCCTTAGAGAAATTTTTTTTTTTTTTTTATGGCTGGACTTACTGTTATGATCTGCTACAGAGACTAAGGAAAGAGAGGATATCTGTCCCTACAATAGAACTAAACTAGATCCCTACGATATAACGGGGAACCTGATCCTGCGATCAGACCCGCTAAAGTCCTCGGCTAGTCTGAACGCAGACCTATAGATGTGAGGGAGGGATCCCTACAAGATCTAGGGACTGGGAAAAGTTGGACACCTCCTAGCAGAAATAGTAGCAGTCAAAGACAAACACACAACAAAAAGGCATAGGGGTCAGAAGACCTAGCAAAACTAACAGAGAACGGCAACAGAGCAACAAGCTAGCTCAACAGTAGTAAATACAAATGAAGTCCAGCAAAGCCAGGAGGGCGGAGCCGGATTAAATAGGCAAAATGGTCATGTGACCAGCAAACTAAAAAAAAACTAACAGGAGAGTTGTAACACTAGTCCTTATCTTCCTGCCCGATAATACTCTGCACTGTTAGTTCAGGGAGTTTATCTGACCTGTGTTTAGTTTTTCTCCTGATCTGAATCCTGTTCAGTTTCCTTCGGTCAGATGCAGATTACACACCACCTCTCTCTTGGAGGCTTCAGCCAGACTACAATAACAAGTTCCCCACAATCCTCCTGGGGCTCTGCTAAAACACTCCCTGGCTCCTGGGACTGTGTTAACCCCTCCAGTTGCTGGATGCTTCTGAAGCACAACACTTCCTCTTTGCAAGTCACACTCTTCCCTCCTTTTTGGATGTCGTCCTCGACATTCGTCTTAATTGGTCAATCTGACCAATTCTGAGACAGTAGTGAAAGATTAGTAACTATATATATAAATTTGTCATGATCAAATTGGTATAACATTTATAAACATTCTTAACAACCTATTCTTATGACCTTTTTCTTGTAGGACTCCTGTAAGAAATAAACAATTAACACAATTAAAACAATCAGCATCTCTTCCGCTGGAGCTTTTCATATGTCTTCAACCAGCTCTCTCTCTCACTAGGCCAACACAAGTCTTTCCATCAGGTCATGGCCATCATTGTCCATACTGTCTCTTGGTGGTGAATACCACTCAAGTGGGCTTAACTGGTCTGCAGGCAGAGATACCTGTTTCCAATCGACAGTCCTTGGCACTTGACTTGGTTCTCCAAGTGTCTTGTACGTTAGCATCATGGGCCTCCTCACTTCTCGAGTCGACATCCTCCTGGTTGGTTGTTCCTCAGATACCACGGGATCTTTGGATACAGTAGTTTATTCTGCCGCACTCATTTCTCATACTTCCTCAGATGATCTTGGAAATGCGTCTGTAAGTTCCTGTACTATTCTTGAATCGTCTGTTTCCACCTGGTCTGGTAATTCTGCTTGGCTTGATTGGTCTCTTCAGTGACTGGTGTTCGATCATCAGATCTGTATTGGACTTCATCTGTACTCTTTGGTACAAACTCTGGAGCCTCGGGACTTAGTTCACTGTCTTGGGGATGGTACGTCCCTCTCTTTGCCGGTCTGATAAATATAACAGTGTGCTCTTCCTCATCGGGACTTTCAAAGGTCGCTATCCACCTCTGGAGCTTCAGTCTGTGGTGGTCCCTTAGTCGATCTCGGTCGACGTCGGTCTGCTTCTGGGAAGTCTTGTTGTGGTGGGAGATAATCACAGGGTAGTAATAAATTCTGATGGACTATTCTGATTTTCTTGTCCCCTCTTTCCAATCGGATTTCACACACTGGACTGTCACCGGCTTTCCTCTTTACGACCACATGCACCTTGCCTTCCCAGTACAAACAAAGTTTTCCTGGACCACCTTTCTCACGTACGTTCTAGACTAGCACCCAGCTTCCTTGTACCAAATCTGCTGTATAACATTTTCGATCATAGTACTCCTTACTTTTGCTCTGTCCTTGCGTAACCACTTTGGACGCTATGTTGTATGCCTCTGCCATCCGTTCCTTCCATTCCCGAAGGTACTCCAGATACGTTCTGTATGTCTCTGACACTGGAGTATCGAACATGATGTCGATTGGCAGTCTTGGTGATCATCCATACAGTAGGAAGAAGGGTGAGTAACCCGTTGCATCGCTCTTTGTACAGCTATAGGCATGTACCACTTTTGACAGAGAACTCTTCCAGTCTTTCTTCTCGTCAGCTGTTAAAGTTCGCAACATTGACAATAATGTCTGGTTAAAACGTTCCACTTGTCCATTACCCTCTGGGTGATAGGGTGTTGTGTGGGATCTCTGAATTCTAGAGTACTTTCCTAGCTTGGCAAAGAGCTGGTTCTCAAATTCTCTTCCTTGATCATAATGTAACGTAGTAGAGAACCCAAACCTCAAAGGAAAATCATTGAAGATCTTCTCTGCCGCTGTTCGACCAGCTTTATTGGTGGTGGCATATGCTTGGGCAAATCGAGTAAAATGGTCCATCACCACCAATATGTATTCGGAACCACCCTTGCACGTCTCGAGATGTATAAAGTCTATTGAGACCATCTCAAACAGATACGTAGTTTGGATGTTGCCCATAGGTGCAAGGGTTGATGTGTTGGGATGTTTATCTTCCAGACACCTACACTCCCTGGTCATGTACCTCTCAATATCTCTCTGCATGTACGGCCAAAAGAAAAGTTCACGGATCAATTTAGTTGTCCTTTCCACTCCCAGGTCTCCCATGTTTTCATGGAGTTTTTTGAAGACCAACCTATGGAATACTCTGGGTAGTACCAACTGCCAGTTTTGTCCTCCTTTACGATACAGGATACCGTCTACACTGAGGTAGAGCTTTGTCCATTCTTTAAATAAAACAGATACTGCTGGTGACTCATTATCTCTCTCCCGTTTACTTGGAAACCGATTTTGGTCAACATAAAGTAGTATTCTACAAATTATCTGATCTTCCCGTTGTGCTCTACAGATTTTTCCTTTTCGTAGATGTTGAATGGACAGGGGGTAATCTTGTTCTCTAGCTTTTATGGTGGTTTCCACCGGCAACGGACACCACAATTGTGTGTCTTCCTCTTGATAAGCTTGCACTGCTTGGGTAGTGCTCTCATTTGCTTTTTAGATTGACTTCCTCTGAACATTCTTGCATGAACTCCTCAGGTTCTAGTGGCATTCTTGACAATCTGTTCTCGACAGTCTCTTCAGTAGCATAATTCAGCATAGATTAGATCTCTGAGCAGCACACTTCTATGCATACATAACCACAGGCTTTTCCTTCACAAGGACACAATAGTACACAGCATTCTTTATCCTGCATGGAGATGGAGGGGGGGGAGGGTTTGATGAGGGAGATGATCCCTGTCACACAATTCCTTCCAGTCCTTATCTTCCTGCCTGATAATACTCTGCACTGTTATTTCAGGGAGTTTATCTGACCTGTGTTTAGTTTCTCTCCTGATCTGAATTCTGTTCAGTTTCCTTCGGTCAGATCCAGATAACACACCATCTTTCTCTTCTGCTTCAGCCAGACTACAATAACAAGTTCCCCACAATTCCCCTGAGGCTCTGCTAAAACACTCCCTGTCTCCTGTGACTGTATTAACCCCTCTAGTTGCAGGATGCTTCTGAAGCACAACACTTCCTGTTTCCTGTGCTTGTGTTATTTGTAACAGTTGCTGGATGCTTTGGAAGCAACAGCACTACTTCTGCATGTCGCATATACCCAGCTCCACACTATATACTGTGCAAGAGAATATAGAGCAGGGCTGTGTATATACTATATATCATATAGTGTTGGGATGTGCTAGTGTATAAAGTGTGGATTCCACACTATATACTACAGTATATATACAGCACCATACTATATAAACATCTCTACACTATATATACACAACTATACATTGTAATTAAGACCACATTATACTATATTATGATGCACACATCACAGGAGACACAAATACATCACATAGGAGACACAATAACTGCTGAATATGTATCACAGGCCCACAAACACATCAGTCAGCCCCTGAAGTCAGCAGTCAGCCCCCAGCCCCAGAGGTCAGCCCCCAGCCCCATAAGTAAGCCCTCAGCCCCATTAGTAAGCCTCCGAAGTCAGCAGTCAGGCACCAGTCCCAGAAGCCCCCAGCCCAGATGTCAGCCCCATAAGTAAGCCCCCAGCCCCATAAGTAAGCCCCCCCCCTTTCCCTCCAAGCCAGTTCTGCACCAGGGAAGGCTTAGGGAATCATTAAATAAAAAACAAACATCTTTTTCATACTGGCTGCCACATAGCACTCACCGGGCCTGGTGCGCAGGTAGGAGCAGAGCTGCAGCAGAGATCTCCGACTCCCCTCACTGATTCGGTAAGCTGCCGCGCTATGCTGCACCAACAGCTCCAGCCGCCTGTGTTGCAAAGGCGGGAGAGAGGAGCGTGCTCTCTCCTACCACAGAGAACCGTGCGTGCGCGCACAGCATGCCCCTAATCCCAGCTGTGCCTCCAGATTTAAGGGGCCAGCGGCCGGAAAAATGGGCCGGCAGCCGGATCAGCGGACCAACAGCCAGATCACTGGGCCCCGGGCCCACTATACATGCACACATCCGCGGCCCACCGGGAAAATGCCCGATGCGCCAGATTAGCAATCTGGGCCTTGCTGACACTCTACAGCAAGGAGGACCCTGCCCATAAGAGCTGACATTGTACAGGAGAGAGGACCCTGCACATAAGGGCTGATACTCTACAGGAGAGAGGACCCTGCCCATAAGAGACGACACACTATTGGAGTGAGGATCCTGCACATAAGAGGTGACAGTCCACAGGAGAGAGGACCCTGCACATAATAGCTGACATTCTACAGGAGAGAGGACCCTGCACATAAGAGCTTATACTCTACAGGAGAGAGGACCCTGCCCATAAGAGGTGACACTCCACAGGAGAGAGGACCCTGCCCATAAGAGGTGACACTCCACAGGAGAAAGGACCCTGCACATAAGAGCTGACACTCTACAGGAGAGAGGATACTGCCCATAAGAACTGACACCCAAAGGAGAGAGATCCATGCGCTTAAGAGCTGACACTCTACAGGAGAGAGGACCCTGCCCATAGGAGCAGACACTCTACAGGAGAGAGGACCCTGCCCATAAGAGATGACACTCTACAGGAGAGAGGACCCTTCCAATAAGAGCTGACACTCTACAGAAGAGAGCACCCTGCACATAAGAGCTGACATTCTACAGGAGAGAGGACCTTACCCCATAAGAGCTGACACTCTACAGGAGAGAGGACCCTGCCCATAAAAGCCGACATGCTATAGGAGTGAGGATCCTGCACATAAGAGGTGACACTCCACAGGAGAGAGGACCCTGCACATAATAGCTGACATTCTACAGGAGAGAGGACCCTGCACATAAGAGCTTATATTCTACAGGAGAGAGGACCCTGCCCATAAGAGGTGACACTCCACAGGAGAGAGGACCCTGCCCATAAGAGGGGACACTCCACAGGAGGGAGGACCCTGCCCATAAGAGCTGGACACTCTACAGTCATGGCCAAAAGTATTGAGAATGAGACAAATAGTAATTTTTCCAAAGTTTACTGCTTCATTTTTTGTAATGGCAATTTGCATGTACTCCTGAATGTCAAAGAGTGATCAGCTTAACAGCAATTACTGTACTTGCAAAGTCAATATTTGCCCAGAAAATGAACTTTAACCCCCAAAACAAATTTCAACATCATTGCAGTCCTGCCTTAAAAGGAGCAGCTAACATTGTTTTAGTGATTGATCCATTAACACAGGTGTGGGTGTTGATGAGAACAGGGCTGGCGATCAATCAGTCATGATTAAGTAAGAATGACATCACTGGACACTTTAAAAGGAGGCTGGTTCTTGGTATCATTGTTTCTCTTCAGTTAACCATGGTTATCTCTAAAGAAACACGTGCAGCCATCATTGCACTGCACAAAAATGGCCTAACAGGGAAGAGTATTGCAGCTACAAAGATTGCACCTCAGTCAACAATCTATCGCATCATCAAGAACTTCAAGGAGAGAGCTTCCATTGTTGTCAAAAAGGCTCCAGGGCGCCCAAGAAAGACCAGCAAGCGCCAGTACCGTATCTTAAAACTGTTTCAGCTGCGGGATCGGACTACCAGCAGTGCCGAGCTTGCTCAGGAATGGCAGCAGGCTGGTGTGAGCGCTTCTACACGCACTGTGAGGCGGAGACTCTTTGAGCAAGGGCTGGTTTCAAGGAGGGCAGCAAAGAAGCCACTTCTCTCCAGAAAAAACATCAGGGACCGACTGATATTCTGCAAAAGGTACAGGGAGTGGACTGCTGAGGACTGGGGCAAAGTCATTTTCTCTGATGAATCCCCTTTTCGATTGTTTGGGACATCTGGAAAACAGCTTATTCGGAGAAGAAGAGGTGAGCGCTACCACCAGTCTTGTCTCATGCCAACTGTAAAGCATCCTGAAACCATTCATGTGTGGGGTTGCTTCTCAGCCAAGGGAATCGGCTTACTCACAGTCTTGCCTAAAAACACAGCCATGAATAAAGAATGGTACCAGAATGTCCTCCAAGAGCAACTTCTCCCAACCGTCCAAGAGCAGTTTGGCGCCCAAAAATGCCTTTTCCAGCATGATGGAGCACCTTGCCATAAAGCAAAGGTGATAACAAAATGGCTCATGGAACAAAACATAGAGATTTTGGGTCCATGGCCTGGAAACTCCCCAGATTTTAATCTCATTGAGAACTTGTGGTCAATCATCAAGAGACGGGTGGACAAACAAAAACCAACAAATTCTGGCAAAATGCAAGCATTAATTATGCAAGAATGGACTGCTATCAGTCAGGATTTGGTCCAAAAGTTGATTGAGAGCATGCCAGGGAGAATTACAGAGGTCTTGAAGAAGAAGGGGCAACACTGCAAATATTGACTTGCTGCATTAACTCATTCTAACTGTCAATATAACCTATTGGTACTCATAATATGATTGCAATTATATTTCTGTATGTGATATGAACATCAGACAAACACTAATAAAAACCAGAGGCCAGCAGATCATGTGAAAATATAATTTTGGTGTCATTCTCAAAACTTTTGGCCATGACTGTACAGGAGAGAGGATCCTGCCCATAAGAACTGACACTCTACAAGAGAGAGGTCCATGAGCTTAAGAGCTGACACTCTACAGGAGAGAGGACCCTGCCCATAAGAACTGACACTCTACAAGAGAGAGGGCCCGGCACATGAGAGCTGACACTCTACAGGAGAGAGGATCCTGCCCATAAGATCTGACACTCTACAGGAGAGAGGACCCTGCACATAAGAGGTGACACTCTACAGGAGAGAGGACCCTGCCCATAAGAGCTGACTCTCTACAGGAGAGAGGACCCTGCAAATAAGACCTGACACTCTTCAGGAGAGAGGACCCTGTCCATAAGAGCTGACTCTCCACAAGAGAGAGGACCCTGCCCATAAGAGGTGACACTCCACAGGAGAAAGGACCCTGCCCATAAGAGCTGACACTCTACAGGAGAGAGAATACTGCCCATAAGAACTAACACCCAAAGGAGAGAGATCCATGCGCTTAAGAGCTGACACTCTACAGGAGAGAGGACCCTGCCCATAGGAGCAGACACTCTACAGGAGAGAGGACCCTGCCCATAAGAGTTGACACTCAACAGGAGAGAGGACCCTGCCAATAAGAGCTGACACTCTACAGGAGAGAGTGTTAGAACCCTCCTGTTTTTTTCTATTTTGTGGTCACGTGACCTGCTGCCTATTTATTCCAGCTCCGCCCTTCTGGCTTTGCTGGACTTCAGTGTTACTTTGACTCTTTATCTAGCCAGGTGCTTTGTACCTATCTCTATAGTTGGCTCGGTCCTTGGACCTCTAAGTATTTTTGTCTGTTTGTCTTTTTGCTCCGCTACAACTTCTGCTAGGAGGTGTCCAATTTTGTCCCAGTCCTTAGTACTTTTAGGGACCCCTCCCTTATATCTATAGGTCTGCGTTCAGACTAGCTGAGGACGAAGGCGGGTCTGTTCACAAGGAACAGGTTGCCCGCTGCATCGTAGGGAATCAGCTTAGTCCTGTTGTAGGGACAGTTTTCCTATCTTTCCTTAGTTCTTGTAGCAGATCATAACAGTAAGTCCAGCCCAAAATCAAAAGAAAAAATCCTAAGGAACGAGATCCGGAGATCAGCATGGTGTCTGTTCAGGAATTAGCTCAACGCCTACAGGGATTGTCTCTTGAGGTGGCCGAGCTCCAGCAACACGTGAGTAGCTGTCCTAGAGCGCATTTTGTTGAACCGAAGGTAGGACTGGCTGATTTTTTTTATGGTAAACAACAAGATTTTTTTTCCTTTAAAAATGCTTGTTTATTATATTTTCGTTTGAGACCCAGGTCCTCTGGAAATGAATCACAGCGCATTGGGTTTATCATGTCACTTTTGCGCAAGGAACCACAGGGATTGGCCTTTTCTCTCCAACCTAATGATCCGTGTTTTAGATCAGTGGAAGATTTTTTTTCTGCTATGGGGTTGTTGTATGACGATCCTGATCGAGTCTCTTCTGCTGAGACACAACTGAGACGTTTAAAGCAGGGGTCAGGTGATGTTGAAAATTATTGTACACACTTCAGAAGGTGGTCTTCTGAAGTGAGATGGAATGATTCGGCGTTAAAATATTTGCTTCTTGCTGGTCTAAGTGGAAGGGTTAAGGATCTGCTGATCGCTTTCCCTGCACCTGGAAACTTGCAAGAAGCCATGCAATTAGCTATACGGGTGGACAGGAGACTGCGTGCCAGGGTTAATGAGGAGAAAACTCCTGCTATGGCAGCTCCTAGTCATCAGAGGGTCTGCTCGGACGACGGAGAACCGATGGAGATTGGGTCGATGCCACTCCGCTCTCAGGAAAAAGACCGCAGGTTTTACAAGGGATTGTGTTTTTACTGTGGTAAATCTGACCATTTTGTTAAGAACAGTGAGCTTCTGTTAAGCAAAGAAAAAAAAAAGGTCAGTTACGCCCGTATTGCTTGTTTAAACTCTAAGGGAGTATTTCTTTCAGGGAGTAACTCATTGCAGGAGGAGTTGATTGAATTTCAGGTTTTTGTGGATTGTGGTTCTACACTGAATGTGATTGATAAGGGATTTTAGGAAAAACTTAAATTGGAACCTAAACCTTTGTTATCTCCTATTTCTGTGGTTGCTGTTGATAACACTCCTTTGAAATGTGTTACAAGGTTTTTGAATTTCCCCTCACTATTAATGGTATTCACCAAGAGAATTTGGATTTAGTGGTATTAAATAATTTACCTTCTCCAGTAGTGTTAGGTTTCCCTTGGTTAAACCTGCACAATCCTTTACTGGACTGGTCTACTAATGAGATTAAGTCTTGGAGTCCTAAGTGTTATGATAAATGTTGTAACAGTCGCATTGCTGCTGTGGAAAGAGGGGAGTTACCTGTACCTATTCAGGATTTTTGGAAGTTTTTTTCAGAGGAGGAGTCGCAAATTCTACCTCCTCATAGGGACTATGATTGCACCATTGAGTTTGTTCCTGGAGCTACTCTTCCCAAGAGTCGCTTATTTAATCTGACTATCCCTGAAAGAAAGGCCTTGGAGGAATACATACAGACGAGCCTGGCTGCTGGTCACATTAGACCTTCTAAGTCACCTGTGGCTGTTGGATTTTTTTTTGTAAAAAAAAAAGACGGCGGTTTACGTCCATGTCTGGACTTTCGCGAAATTAATAAAATTACCGTACGCAATTTCTACCCACTGCCGTTAATTCCTGACTTGTTTAAACAGTTAGTGGGGGCCAAGTGGTTCTCTAAAATTGATCTCCGGGGGGCATACAATTTGTTGCGAATGAAGGAGGGTGATGAATGGAAGACTGCTTTTAACACTCCGGTGGGTCATTTTGAGAATCTGGTTATGCCTTTTGGTCTTACCAATGCACCAGCGTTTTTTCAGAACCTTATTAATGACATCCTGAGACCTTTGATTGGTAAGAATGTGGTGGTGTATTTGGATGACATTTTGATTTATTCGCTGGATCTGGAGTCTCATTGGCAGAGCGTACGTGAGGTATTGCAATTATTAAGTGACAATTCACTTTTTGCTAAGCTGGAGAAATGCGAGTTCGCTGTGCAGAGAATTAGTTTTTTGGGCTACATTATCTCCAGCGAGGGCTTTGAGATGGACCCGGTGAAGGTTCAGGCTGTGCAGGAATGGCCTAGGCCTATTGGTTTAAAATCGATACAGAGATTTTTGGGTTTCGCCAATTATTACAGAAAATTCATTAAGAATTTTTCTATAATTGTTAAGCCGCTGACCGATCTCACCAGGAAAGTTGCGAATACGGTCCAGTGGACTACTGAGGCCTTTGAAGCTTTTGTGTTTCTCAAAGAGAGGTTCAGTTCTGCCCCCATCCTTATGCAGCCTGATGAGACCAAGCCTTTTTTGGTTGAGGTTGATGCTTCTTCGGTGGGGGTTGGTGCGGTTTTGTCTCAGGAGAACAAGGATGGGGTTCATCCCTGTGCTTTTTTTTTCGAAAAAAATTTCTGAAACCGAACTTAATTACGATGTTGGCAATCGGGAATTGCTGGCTATCAAACTCGCATTTGAACATTGGCGTCATTTCTTGGAAGGTGCTAAATTTCCCATTCAGGTTTTCACTGATCATAAGAATCTGATCTATCTAGATGCTGCCAAACGCTTGAAAGCCCGTCAGGCTAGGTGGGCACTGTTTTTTTCATGGTTTTAATTTTTCTGTTACTTACATCCCGGGTACTAAGAATGTTAAAGCTGATGCTTTATCTCGCAGCTTTTCTCCCATGGTTGGTACCGAGGAGGAGGAGAGCAATTTACAGGAAGGAGTTGTGATAGCAGCATTGGACTCCGTTTTGGAAGATGGGATTCTGAAAGCCCAGGAGGATGCCCCATCTAACACTTCCCATGGGAGGTTGTTTGTACCTAGAACCTTTAGGAGAGAGTTGTTTGTGGAGTATCATGAGTCTCGGTTGGCAGGTCATCCAGGAATTTCTGAGACTAAGAGACTGGTAGGTCGCAGTTTTTGGTGGCCTGGGCAGAAGGAAATCATTAAATGGGTGTGTCAATGTACGGTGTGTGCTAGATCAAAGGCTTCACATGCTCCTGCTGCGGGGTTGCTTTGCCCTCTGGAGGTTCCTAGTGCACCTTGGAGGCATCTTGCAATGGATTTTATTACTGACCTTCCTGTGTCCGAGGGTTTCACTGTCATCTGGGTGGTCGTGGACCGTTTTAGCAAGATGTGTCACTTGGTTCCTTTCATTAAACTACCCTGCGCTAAGACACTCGCTAAGGCTTTTGTCAAGGAAATTGTCAGACTCCATGGTGTTCCCACCGACATTGTTTGTGATAGGGGACCTCAGTTTGTGGCTCGTTTTTGGCGTGCCTTTTGTGACAGGTTGGGAATCCATTTGTCATTTTCACCTGGGTATCATCCTGAGTCTATTGGACAGACAGAAAGAAAGAACCAGGATGTTGAGCAGTTTTTGCGTTGTTTTGTGGCGGACAATCAAGAGGGGTGGTCTGAGTTTATGCCACTTGCTGAATTTGCTCTTAACAACCATACATCCTCTTCTGCTGGGTGTTCTCCGTTTTTTTGTTGTACTGGGATACATCCGTCGTTTGGTTCGTTCTCTAAATTGGTGTCGGCTGTGCCGGAGGAGGAGAATTTTTCCGGTGATTTGGAGAGAGTTTGGACTGATGTACGTTGTAACCTTCAAGAGGCTAACAAAAAGTCTAAGAAGTATTTTAACAGGAAACGTCAAGAGGTTTTGTTTACTCTTGGTGACATGGTTTGGTTGTCCTCAAAGAATCTGCGGTTGAGGATTCCGTCTAAGAAATTAGGTCCGAAGTTTGTGGGACCATTTAAGGTGCTTCAGGAGGTTAACCAGTCTGCTTTTAGGTTGGAGGTTCCCTCCTCCTGGAAGATTAATCTGGTGTTTCATGTTTCCTTGTTGAAAAAAGCTGATGTATAGGATAGGGATGCCACTGTCTCTGTTCCTCCGGTGGTGGAAGACGGTGAATATGAAATTTCTCGTATCCTGAATTCCAGAAGGCATAGAGGGAGATTGCAGTATCTCGTCGCTTGGAAAGGTTTCGGTCCTGAGGATAACTCCTGGGTAAGGGCAGATGATGTCTCTGCTCCTAGACTTATCAGAGCGTTTCCTGATAGGCCTGGGCCTGGAGGATTCAGAGGATCCTCATAGAAGAGGGGCTACTGTTAGAACCCCCCTGTTAGTTTTTTTCTATTTTGTGGTCACGTGACCTGCTGCCTATTTATTCCAGCTCCGCCCTTCTGGCTTTGCTGGACTTCATTGTTACTTTGACTCTTTATCTAGCCAGGTGCTTTGTACCTATCTCTATAGTTTGCTCGGTCCTTGGACCGCTAAGTATTTTTGTCTGTTTGTCTTTTTGCTCCGCTACAACTTCTGCTAGGAGGTGTCCAATTTTGTCCCAGTCCTTAGTACTTTTAGGGACCCCTCCGTTATATCTATAGGTCTGCGTTCAGACTAGCTGAGGACGAAGGCGGGTCTGTTCACAAGGAACAGGTTGCCCGCTGCATCGTAGGGAATCAGCTTAGTCCTATTGTAGGGACAGTTTTCCTATCTTTCCTTAGTTCTTGTAGCAGATCATAATAGAGAGGACCCTGCACATAAGAGCTGACATTCTACAGGAGAGAGGACTTTGCCCATAAGAGCTGACACTCTACAGGAGAGAGGACCCTGCCCATAAAAGCCGACACGCTAAAGGAGTGAGGATCCTGCACATAAGAGGTGACACTCCACAGGAGAGAGGACCCTGCACATAATAGCTGACATTCTACAGGAGAGAGGACCCTGCACATAAGAGCTTATATTCTACAGGAGAGAGGACCCTGCCCATAAGAGGTGACACTCCACAGGAGAGAGGACCCTGCACATAAGACCTGACACTCTACAGGAGAGAGGACCCTACCCATAAGAGCTGACACTCTACAGGAGAGGGGACCCTGCACATGAGAGCTGACACTCTACAGGAGAGAGGACTCTGCACATAAGAGTGTGTCACCCAGGGGGAATATAGGGGACTCGGTTCCCGGGCCTTTTACCTTGTTTAGGAGGTCACGGCAGTCGGCTCCCGGGCCCGTACTCTGGGTCTCTCTTTAAAAAGGGGGTTTTAGTGTACAGTTTGTCTTGTGACGCCACCTGTGGTTTCCGGTAATGGTTACCGGCGCTGCTGCAGACCTCCGGGGGGTGATGGGATGGCAGCTGGGATGTTTCTGCTCCCCACAGGTGGAGCGGGCCCCCGGGGCAGTGTAGGTGCAATGGTGGTGATGCTGGGGCTTGCAGTGCAGGAGAGATGGCACAGCAGGAGGAACTGACAGAGACAGGGGATTCACTTCAGCACCTTTACTGGTGCGGATGTCAGGTACGGTCCAGGGTATTTGGTAGGAAGAATACACTTCAGGACTTCTCCCCAGGGAGTGGGTATAAGGCTTCCTGGTCCGTGTCTCCCTCTCTCTAAGCTCCTGGCCAGCCTGCAACTGGGCCTAGCTTCTGTGTCATGCTGTTACTTCACCTGTCGCTTGGTAGTAGGACCTTTTTCTGGCAACCACTATCCCTGGATGCCGGGGCCTTCATGGTTCCTAGTCCTGTCAAGGGTTTAGCTTCAGGTCGACCAGAGACTCGTAGGCCTACTGGAATGCCGAGGATCCCTACTGGGTATAAAGGACCCTGTAGGCGCGGACCCGGTGTTCAGTTTGTGTTTTGGGGTGAGCCTATGATGCTTCTCTGCCCCCTCAACTCCTCTCTCCTCTCCTCTTTGCCTCCAGCCACACTCGGGGCCCTCAATTCAGCAGCAGATGTGCTACGTCTTCACTGCTCTCAGTGGCAGCACACTCTCTCTCAGAATGAACTAACTGCCTAACTCCACCCTCCATTTATATATATCCCTAACAGGGCTCCCTCTGGTGGTATGAGGTGGAAGGGTGAAGGTGATTGTTTGTAATGAGGGCCTCTTGTGGAGAAGTCCATCAATGCACCCTTTTGGGACCTGTGCTACCTGTGAACAGCAGGGTGCCACAAGAGCTTGTCACTCTACAGGAGAGAGGACCCTGCACATAAGAGCTGACACTCTACAGGAGAGAGGATACTGCACATAAGAGCTGACACACTACAGGAGAGAGGACCCTGCCCATAAGAGCTGACACTCTACAGGAGAGAGGACCCTGCACATGAGTGCTGACACTCTACAGGAGAGAGGACCCTGCCCATAAGAGCTGACACTCCACAGGAGAGAAGTCCCTGCACATAAGAGGTGACACTCTACAGGAGAGAGAGGACCCTGCCCATAAGAGCTGACACTCTACAGGAGAGAGGATACTGCACATAAGAGCTGACACTCTACAGGAGAGAGGACCCTGCCCATAAGAGCTGACACTCTACAGGAGAGAGGACCCTGCCCATAAGAGCTGACACTCTTCAGGAGAGAGGACCCTGCACATGAATGCTGACACTCTACAGGAGAGAGGACCCTGCACATAAGAGCTGACACTCCACAGGAGAGAAGTCCCTGCACATAAGAGGTGACACTCTACAGGAGAGAGAGGACCCTGCCCATAAGAGCTGACACTCTACAGGAGAGAGGACCTTGCCCATAAGAGCTGACACTCTACAGGAGAGAGGACCCTGCCCATAAGAGCCATCACGCTATAGGAGTGAGGATCCTGCACATAAGAGGTGACACTCTACAAGAGAGAGGACCCTGCCCATAAGAGCCGACACGCTATTGGAGTGAGGATCCTGCACATAAGAGCTGACACTCTACAGGAGAGAGGACCCAGCTCATAATAGCTGACATTCTACAGGAGAGAGGACCCTGCACATAAGTAGCTTATACTCTACTGGAGAGAGGACCCTGCCCATAAGAGGTGACACTCCACAGGAGAGAGGACCCTGGCCATAAGAGCTGACACTCTACAGGAGAGAGGATCCTGCCCATAAGAACTGACACTCTCCAAGAGAGAGGTCCATGAGCTTAAGAGCTGACACTCTACAGGAGAGAGGACCCTGCCCATAAGAACTGACACTCTACAAGAGAGAGGACCCTGCTCAAAAGAGCCGACACTCTACAGGAGAGAAGACCCTGCCCATAAGAGCTGACACTCTACAGGATAGAGGACCCTGCACATAAGAGCTGACACTCTACAGGAGAGAGGACCCTGCACATAAGAGCCGACACGCTATTGGAGTGAGGATCCTGCACATAAGAGCTGACACTCTACAGGAGAGAGGACCCTGCTCATAATAGCTGACATTCTACAGGAGAGAGGACCCTGCACATAAGTAGCTTATACTCTACTGGAGAGAGGACCCTGCCCATAAGAGGTGACACTCCACAGGAGAGAGGACCCTGCCCATAAGAGGTGACACTCCACAGGAGAGAGGACCCTGGCCATAAGAGCTGACACTCTACAGGAGAGAGGATCCTGCCCATAAGAACTGACACTCTCCAAGAGAGAGGTCCATGAGCTTAAGAGCTGACACTCTACAGGAGAGAGGACCCTGCCCATAAGAACTGACACTCTACAAGAGAGAGGACCCTGCTCAAAAGAGCCGACACTCTACAGGAGAGAAGACCCTGCCCATAAGAGCTGACACTCTACAGGATAGAGGACCCTGCACATAAGAGCTGACACTCTACAGGAGAGAGGACCCTGCACATAAGAGCAGACACTCTACAGCTGAGAGGACCCTGCACATAAGAGGTGACACTCTAAAGGAGAGAGGACCCTGCCCATAAGAGCTGACACTCTACAGGAGTGGGGACCCTTCCCATAAGAGCTGACACTCTACAGGAGAGAGGACTCTGCACATAAGAGCTGACACTCTACAGGAGAGAGGACCCTGCCCATAAGAGCTGACACTCTACAGGAGAGAGGGCCCGGCACATGAGAGCTGACACTCTACAGGAGAGAGGATCCTGCCCATAAGAGCTGACACTTTACAGGAGAGAGGACTCTGCACATAAGAGCTGACACTCTACAGGAGAGAGGATCCTGCCCATAAGAGCTGACACTCTACAGGAGAGAGGACCCTGCCAATAAGAGCTGACACTCTACAGGAGAGAGGACCCTACACATAAGAGCTGACACTCTACAGGAGAGAGGACCCTGCCCATAAGAGCTGACACTCTACAGGAGAGAGGACCCTGCCAATAAGAGCTGACACTCTACAGGAGAGAGGACCCTACACATAAGAGCTGACACTCTACAGGAGAGAGGACCCTGCCCATAAGAGATGACACTCTACAGGAGAGAAGAACCTGATCATAAGAGCTGACACTCTACAGGAGAGAGGACCCTGCACATAAGAGCTGACACTCTACAGGACAGAGGACCCTACACATAAGAGCTGACACTCTACAGGAGAGAGGACCCTGCACATAAGAGCTGACACTCTACAGGAGAGAAAAAGTCTAAACATTATAAATAAAAAAGCACACAATTTTAATTAAAAAAAAAAAAAAAGAAAATTGTTGGGTAAATAACCAAAACAGGTTTTAATCAAAATAACAATACAAATTACAAACCCGTAGAGTAAAACTTAGCACATTCCCCGAACCATTGACTGTGTATAATTCTAATTTATCAGGTTGCAGCTCCAGCCAGTGAGATATTTCGAGCTTTTTCTCGGCTAATATCACGGTCATGTTTTCCCTTATTTACTGTACAAACGTAAATTCCCCATCTTAAAAATTGCAAAAGGGGTTGGAAACACCGGATGGGAAAATATTACAGCAGTCTCAGGTTATTCCTTGTGATACACTACTGGGTCCTTTGCCTCTTAGCTGCCCATGAGTACAGCCTGGCAAGTGCTGACTGTAACATTTCCATTGTATGGTTTATGCTAAATATGCATATCTTAATTGCATTAGTCAAAATAATTAGCTAATATATTTTTGCATAATGACGAGGTAAGCAAATATCACCATAGCTCAGTGCTTCGTGCCTGAGTAAATCTGAAAAATTAATAGTCTCCCAATTTTCTAATTATCAGCTTGTATTCCGAACCCAAACAATGGAAAGCTACGGCGTACACCAGGGCTTCTGAGAATCGGTAAACTTCTACGCACCTGTGTTTGGTTTTTTTTGTCACTTTTTTACCCTATTAAAATTGAAAAATCTTTATCTATGATATTTCTAAAAAAAAAATAAAAAAAATAAAAAATCCACTCAATCGCCTTAATTTATTACCGTTGACACAGTGGGTACGTTATTATAACATAATTAGACACAATGGATAATTAGAAGACGACTAATAATAAAAGGAAAGATAATTCCATTCGGTGAAATCATATGAAAAGAGATGTCCTTAATCCCCCGAATGGAAATTTTAATGGTTTAACCTTTTTAATTATGTATTCGTAAGCACTGTTGATTTAGACGTAAAATAAACAAACAAGACGTTACAGGCTGTGAGAAATTAATGAACGGTTAAATCCGTATGTCTAACGTAGGGGACGTATCGTTGGGTGAGTTATTAAAAGAAAAGGCCAAAAGAAAAAAAACTTTGCTGTCTCATACAAGTGAATGACATGGGATATGCAGGACTACAAAGTAGTAAAATCACTAAATCTTAGAGACATATACAAACAAAGCTGCTGCTTTTTAGTAAGTGTTTATTTCACCTCAGAGCTGGATTCACAGTGACACTGTTCAGTGCTGTTGTATAATGTCCTCCATGCTGCTGCTTTCTAGTGTTTATCTCACATCAGTGCTGGATTCACAGATACACTGTTCAGTACTGATGTGTAATGTACTCCATGCAACTACTTTCTAGTGTTTATCTCACATCCATGCAAGATTCACAGCTACACTGTTCAGTACTGATGTGTAATGTACTCCATGTGGCTGATTTTTAGTGTTTATCTCACATCAGTGCTGGATTCACAACTTTACTATTCGGTACTGATGTGTAGTGTCCTCCATGCTGCTGCTTTCCAGTGTTTATCTCACATCAGTGATGGATTCACAGCTACACTGTTCAGTACTGATGTGTAATGTTCTCCATGCTGCTGATTTCTAGTGTTTATCTCATATCAGTGATGGATTCACAGCAACACTGTTTAATACTGCTGTATAATGTTCTACGTGCTGCAGCTTTCTAGTGTTTGTCTCACATCAGTGATGGATCCACAGCGACATTGTTCAGTACTGCTGTATAATGTCCTCCATGCAGCTGCTTTCTAGTGGTTATCTCACATCAATGCTGGATCCACAGCTACACTATTCAGTACTGTTGTATAATGTCCTCCATGGTGCTGCTTTCTAGTGTTTATCTCACATCAGTGCTGGATTCACAGCTAGACTGTTCAGTGTTGCTGTATAATGTCCTCCATGCTGCTGCTTTTTAGTGTTTCTCACATCAGTGCTTCATCCACAGCTGCTTTGCTCAGTACTGCTGTATAATGTCCTCCATGCTGCTGCTTTCTAGTGTTTATATCACATCACTGCTGGATTCACTGCTACACTGTTCAGTATTGCTGTATAATGTCATACACGCTGTTTCTTTCTGATGTGTATCTCACATCAATGCTGGATCCACAGCTACACTGTTTAGTACTGCTGTATAATGTCCTTCATGCTGCTGCTTTCTAGTGTTTATCTCACATCAGTGCTGGATTCACAGCTAGACTGTTCAGTGTTGCTGTATAATGTCCTCCATGCTGCTGCTTTTTAGTGTTTCTCACATCAGTGCTTCATCCACAGCTGCTTTGCTCAGTACTGCTGTATAATGTCCTCCATGCTGCTGCTTTCTAGTGTTTATATCACATCACTGCTGGATTCACTGCTACACTGTTCAGTATTGCTGTATAATGTCATACACGCTGTTTCTTTCTGATGTGTATCTCACATCAGTGCTGGATTCACAGATACAATGTTCAGTACTGTTGTATAATGTCCTCCATGCTGCTGCTTTTTAGTGTTTATATCACATCACTGCTGGATTCACTGCTACACTGTTCAGTATTGCTGTATAATGTCATAAACGCTGCTTCTTTCTGATGTGTATCTCACATCAGTGCTGGATTCACAGATACAATGTTCAGTACTGTTGTATAATGTCCTTCATGCTGCTGCTTTTTAATGTTTATCTCACATCAGTGCTGGATTCACAGCTACACTGATCAGTGCTACTGTATAATGTCCTTCCTGCTGCCACTGCTACTGAGCATGTGCTACATAAAGACAGGAGAGCAGGAATCCTTCATGTTTGTGTACCCGGTGTTTGAGAGACATCAAAGCAGCGAGTCTGCACTGAAATAGTAATCATGATCAAATGGTTAAAAAAAATGTTAAAAATAATTGCAAAGCTTGCAGAATAATTATGGTTAATCACATACTATTCATGAATAGCCTAATTAGCATAACCTGTCTTATCTAAAATGTGGGGGGAAGTAGCGGATAGCCTTCAAGCTAATAAACATTCTCAGTATCCTTAAAGGGGTTTTCCTGTTTAGATTATCCCCTCTCACAGTTACAGTTTGTTTTTAAACAATGCTTTTTTCATCTCCCTTGGTCCCAGACAACCCCTTTAATGAATCGGGGCCCAAAAGTTTTTTTTAGCTTTTGATGGAGGGTCACGTTAATGTCCCACCAATCCCTTACAACATTTCAACTTTTTAATTTTGGTCAAAGTGCCTACATTTTCCAAAATCAGTTCCCATTATTCACATATAAAACTCACCCAACTTTACTTTGGGATCAGCAACCTTAAAGACAATTCCATTTAATTTTTTTTTTTAATGCAGTTTGTAAAGCAGACATAAAGTATAGTGTGGGAATAAATGGGGGCAGAGAATCAATAGTGAACGTCTGGAATTAGAGCTTGTTAATATGTTGTCTTGTCCTGGAACGTAAATCAATCATTTTCTTATTACAGATATTATTATACTTGTATGGTATTATATTGTAGTGAACACGTTCTCTGTAGAATTATCTATTCAATTTGTCAAAACTTTATTGATCCAGCCTCGTGTTAGCAGATTATGTGGCTGACCCTGGCGGATTGTAGTAGTGCTCTTGTGTGTCTCATAATTACACTTTGCAACACTTTTCCTTGTAATAAGACACAGTCATTGGCCCAGTGGAATATTATATACAAAATACGTCCCCCGAGCACGACAGTAAAAACACATCATCTACCAAACATTTATAAATTGGGGTTATTGATATGAAGTAAGGCTGGAGCTTAAAGGGAATCTGTCCATAGGATCAACCCTCTTAAGCCATCTATATGGGCATGTGTGGCGCCCCTGAGGGTTCAGTCGTCACAGAGGTACTGCATCTCACCCAGAGGTGTGGTGTCTCCTTCTCTCAGGTAAGGAGGGAGTGCTGCCCGGAACCCCAACACCTGCATCCAACACTACAATGCTCCAGGCCGGCTGGAAGGGCATTATGCACTTCTTCTGCTGCCCTGTCCCTGGCTGGAGTGGGGGGAACCAAAGAGAGGGGGAACCAGTAGTGGGTGTGGGTGGAGGACGTAGACCAGGGGAGCACTTGAATAGGAGGTGTATATATAGGGGAATCCATCTTGTTAGAGTTAGTTAGATAGTCAGAGAGTCAGAGGAGGATAAGTGAAGGGAGCAGAGGCTCTTCAGGAGCTCTGTTCGGGAGGCAGGCTCGGCCTGTCATGCCCAAGACTGAGAGAGGAGTGGGAGTCAGGGAGGAAGGCTCCAGGAATAGAAGGGATCCCAGGGGGTACGGTGAGTGCAGGATGGCACCCGTACGCTCAAATCTGCCAGGCATCAGAGGGATCAGGCCACAAGAAGGGAACCGGTCCCTGGACTAGCTGAGTTACTTCAAGTCTCGGCTGGAAAACCGGAGGCTTCTGCACTTTCAAGGTGCAGTTGCCACATTCCCACCTAAGCCGCCAAAAAGGGCACCAAGTCAGGTCCGGGAACTTCAAGTTGCCCAGGGGGATCTCAAGGTACCCGATCGGGACTTTGTGTGGCGGGGCGCAGGGCAGGAGGGAGAAGACCCAGCGCGGGAAGTCGGCTAAGAAAGGAACATACAGAGAGGGGTCTCGTTAAGTGCTCTTGAGATACTTGAGGGAGTGCTGAACCCCTGCCTGGTAAACGCAGCGTGACGTGGGAGGCTGACACCTGTACAGTGCACCTGAGGAACCTAAAGAACTGTGAGTAAACTCGGATGACTGCACCTGCACCCCACTGTTTCTGTCAGTTATTTCTACCACGTTATCCCTCCTGAACTACAACGCCCAGCATCACCATCTGCACTTACACTGCTCTGGAGCTGTGCTCTGCCTGTGGAGAGCCGCACCAACCAAGCTGCCCTGACATCTGCTCCAGAGGTCTGCAGCAGCGCTGGTACCCATTACCGGGAACCACAGGTGGCGCCATGAGACAAAACTGTTATTCATCCCTTCGAGTAACAGACCCCCCTTTTAAAGAGTGACCCCAGGGTATGGGCCCGGGAGCTGACTGCCGTGACATCCCACAGAAGGTAAAGGCCCGGGTACCGAGTTTTCCCCATATCCCCCTGGGCGAGTCACATGTAGGTCATAGGAAGGTGAATAAAATGATACCTTGATATCTGCGATCCGATGTCTTATTCCAGGGAAATCCACCTTTTTCTTAATATGTAAATGAACTGTTAAGATCTATCGGCCGGACATAGATCTCCATGAGAATCTGCCTCCAAAGCTTATTTTATATGAAAAGGGCATTACCAGTCTGAGACATGTAACGACTAACAGCCTGCTCTCCTGAGCTACACGTTCTCCTTAGTTGACAGTTACAGTTCTCCATAGAATGTTATGAGCACCAACTGTCATCTCAGTAATGGGAAAATCTGTCTTCACTGAATACACATTTTACCCCCTTGAATTGAGAATATTGGGAGTGAATCACGAGTCCAGGAGGAGAAAAAAGCAGATTTCTCTGATACGACATATTACAAAGTGTTACTGATCCGGGTGGTGGAACCTCTGTGCTGCGGTGCAAGGAGGGACCAGAGGGGCGTAACTAAGTATCAACTCGGACCGACCAAGGTCGTACGGCGGCTCAATTGACTCCGTGACCAGGGAAGGACTGAGCAGAGGGACCAGGTGCTACTCTGGGGACCGACCTTGTATGAGAGCAGGTGACTCCCACGGGTCTGAAGGCAGGGACTGACCGGTACAGCAGATGAGCACGGCAGGCAGGCTGACGGGTGATCCGGGCAGACGGACTGGCAGGCACGGCAGGTAACAGGCAGGAGCCTCCAGGTAGGTGAGAGCCCATAGACAGACTGGCGGACTGGAGTGCAGACAGACTGTCAGGCTGAAGAGTAGACTAGCAGGCGGACTGGACTTGTAGTCAGGCTGGCGGACTGGACTTGTAGTCAGGCTGGCGGGCTGGACTTGTAGTCAGGCTGGCGGGCTGGACATGTAGTCAGTCTGGCGGACTGGACTTGTAGTCAGGCTGGCGGGCTGGACTTGTAGTCTGGCTGGCGGGCTGGACTTGTAGTCAGGCTGGCCGGCTGGACTTGTAGTCTGGCTGTCGGGCTGGACTGGTAGTCAGGCTAGCAGCGGGACCTGAGGCCTGAAGCAGAGTATAACACACAAAGCTACAGCCTTGCACGGGCACCTCCATTTTGGAGGAGGTGCCCTTTATATGAGAGGATCTCCGGCCATTGGCCGGGGACTCCTTAGGACGGCGCGCGCGGCCCCTTTAAGAGGGAGGGAGCGCGCGCACCCTAAGCACAGTGCCCGGGAAGCTGCGCGTGCCGGCAGCAACAGAGGCAGGAGCGCCAGAGGACGCCGGGCAGGGAGCGCGGCGGTAAGTGGGACGGCGTCTCTGCCTGTCAGGGGTCAGAGACTCCGCTACTACAGTACCCCCACTTTACCCCCTCTCTTTTTTAGGCCTGAAAGAAATTTTTTAAGGAGAAGCGGGGCATGGATGTTCTCCCTGGGTTCCCAAGTTCTCTCCTCTGGGCCAAACCCCTTCCAATCCACCAGAAAAAAGGATTTTCCTCTTACCCTCTTGGTGGCCAGAATGTTCTCTACCTCATTGATGTTCTCAGCGGAGACCGGAGCTGGGGAGGTACCTGGATTGTCGGAAAAAGAATTAAGCACAACTGGTTTGAGGAGAGATACGTGGAAGGAGTTGGGAATCCGTAAGGTGGCCAGGAGTTTTAACTTGTAAGCTACTGGGTTGATTCGCTGGAGGACTTCAAATGGGCCGATGAACCGTGGACCCAACTTATAGGAGGGTATCTTGAGACGAACATGTTTGGAGGAGAGCCAAACCTTGTCTCCCGGACGGAATTGAGGCAGATCCATACGTCTCTTATCAGCATGTTTCTTCATCCGCTCGGAGGATTGAAGAAGTGCGGACCTAGTGTCCTCCCAAATGGTAGAAAATTCGCTGATCATAGACTCTGCAGCAGGGTTGTCCACAGCAGCGGAAGCGGGAAACGGAATCCGGGGATGTTGACCGTAGACCACAAAGAACGAAAACTGTTAGTCGTTATTCTCAATTCAAGGGGGTAAAATGTGTATTCAGTGAAGACAGATTTTCCCATTACTGAGATGACAGTTGGTGCTCATAACATTCTATGGAGAACTGTAACTGTCAACTAAGGAGAACGTGTAGCTCAGGAGAGCAGGCTGTTAGTCGTTACATGTCTCAGACTGGTAATGCCCTTTTCATATAAAATAAGCTTTGGAGGCAGATTCTCATGGAGATCTATGTCCGGCCGATAGATCTTAACAGTTCATTTACATATTAAGAAAAATGTGGATTTCCCTGGAATAAGACATCGGATCGCAGATATCAAGGTATCATTTTATTCACCTTCCTATGACCTACATGTGACTCGCCCAGGGGGATATGGGGAAAACTCGGTACCCGGGCCTTTACCTTCTGTGGGATGTCACGGCAGTCAGCTCCCGGGCCCATACCCTGGGGTCACTCTTTAAAAGGGGGGTCTGTTACTCGAAGGGATGAATAACAGTTTTGTCTCATGGCGCCACCTGTGGTTCCCGGTAATGGGTACCAGCGCTGCTGCAGACCTCTGGAGCAGATGTCAGGGCAGCTTGCTTGGTGCGGCTCTCCACAGGCAGAGCACAGCTCCAGAGCAGTGTAAGTGCAGATGGTGATGCTGGGCGTTGTAGTTCAGGAGGGATAACGTGGTAGAAATAACTGACAGAAACAGTGGGGTGCAGGTGCAGTCATCCGAGTTTACTCACAGTTCTTTAGGTTCCTCAGGTGCACTGTACAGGTGTCAGCCTCCCACGTCACGCTGCGTTTACCAGGCAGGGGTTCAGCACTCCCTCAAGTATCTCAAGAGCACTTAACGAGACCCCTCTCTGTATGTTCCTTTCTTAGCCGACTTCCCGCGCTGGGTCTTCTCCCTCCTGCCCTGCGCCCCGCCACACAAAGTCCCGATCGGGTACCTTGAGATCCCCCTGGGCAACTTGAAGTTCCCGGACCTGACTTGGTGCCCTTTTTGGCTCTCATGGTTGTTGTAGGAGAACTCGGCCCATCGTAGGAGCTCCACCCTATTGGTATGGTGAGCATTGACGAAGTGTCGGAGGTAGCTGGTAAGGATCTGATTGATACGTTCCACTTGACCATTGGACTGCGGATGGTAAGCAGAGGAGAAATCCCGGGTGACATCCAGCAGTTTACACGTAGTTCTCCAGAAGCACAAAGTGAACTGGACCCCTCGATCAGACACTATGTGGAGGGGTAGGCCGTGGAGACGAAAGATGTGATGGATGAAATCCTTAGCCAGCACAGATGCAGACGGGAGACCAGGCAGAGGGATGAAGTGGGCTATTTTAGAAAAGCAGTCAGCGACCACCCAAATGACCGTACAACCGGCGGAAACAGGGTGATCAGTAATAAAGTCCATAGCAATGTGTTGCCACGGGGCAGCAGGTACGGGAAGAGGCAGGAGACGGCCGGCTGGAAGGTGTCTGGGAACTTTATTGCGAGCACAGGACGAACAGGCTGTGACAAAGTCTACCACATCCTGGCGCAGGGTAGGCCACCAGAAATGCCGGGTAATGAGCAGGAAGGTCTTCTTCTGGCCAGCATGGCCGGCTAGTTTGGATGAATGACCCCAGTGAAGAACCTTCTTATGATCCAGAACCGCTACATTCATCTTACCGGGTGGGAGACAAGAAAGGTCCAAGGGGGCCACATTCATCACTTTGGAGGGGTCGATGATATGCATAGGCTCCTCCTCTTGATCGGAAGACAGGAAGGATCGGGACAAGGCGTCGGCGGTAATGTAGGGTAAAGTTGAAGCGGGCGAAGAACAAAGACCAGCGGGCCTGACGCGGATTGAGTCTTTGGGCATTCTGTAGATAAGCCAGGTTTTTGTGGTCAGTATAGATGACCACCGGGTGCAGAGTCCCCTCGAGCAGGTAATGCCACTCCTCCAGCACCAATTTGATGGCTAGCAGTTCTCGGTCTCCTATGGAATAGTTGCGCTCAGACGAGGAGAAGAGCTTGGAGAAGAAACCGCAGGTTACCATTCTCCCGGATGGAGATTTCTGGGTGAGCACTGCTCCGGCTCTGGAAGAGGAAGCATCAACCTCCAGAAAGAACTGTTTGTTGCTATCTGGACTGTGCAGCACAGGAGCGGAAGAGAAGGCTTGTTTTAAGGAAAGGAAGGCCTCCTCCGCTTCGGACGGCCATTCCTTAGGATTTGCTCCCTTTCAGGTGAGCGCAGAGATGGGAGCAGTCCGTGAAGAGAAATTTGGAATGAAGAGACGGTAATAGTTGGCGAAGCCCAGGAATCGCTGAATCGCCTTCAGCCCCTCCGGACGGGGCCACTTTAAGACGGCAGAGACCTTCTCGGGGTCCATCCGTAGACCAGTCTTAGAGATAATATAGCCCAGGAACGGAAGGGAGGTCTGCTCAAAGAGGCACTTCTCGAATTTAGCATAAAGGTGATTCTGCCTGAGCCTAAACAGGACCTGACGAACATCCCTCCGGTGTGTGGGAAGATCCGGAGAGAAGAGCAAGATGTCGTCCAGGTACACCACCACGCAAGAATATAAAGGTCACGGAAGATGTTGGTAACTATTTCTTGGAAGACGGCGGGAGCATTACAGAGGTCGAAGGGCATCACACGGTATTCATAGTGACCGTCCCGGGTATTGAATGCCGTCTTCCACTCGTCTCCTTGGCGGATCCAGACCAAGTTATACGCCCCACGAAGATCGAGCTTGGTGAACATCTTTGCGCCTTTAAGGGGGTCGAACATCTCAGAGATGAGCGGCAGGGGGCATTTGTTTTTGATAGTGATTTGGTTGAGACCTCTATAATCGATACATGGGCGTAGTGAACCATCTTTCTTTTTTACGAAGGAGGAAGATTTCCGGATGAATCCCCTAGCCAGATTTTCTTCGATGTACTCCGACATGGCTTGGGTTTCGGCCAACGACAACGGGTAAATACGCCCATGGGGTGGAGTGGCACCGGGTATCAGGTCGATAGGGCAGTCATATGACCTTTGAGGTGGCAGTGTCTCTGCCTCCTTCTTGTTGAAGACATCAGCATAGGACCAGTAAGGTGTCGGTAGACCGGGTAAATTAGTCGGAGTAGATGGAGGTCGAGCCGGGCGAACCGGAATCAGGCAGGTCTTATGGCAATCCTGCCCCCAATGAAGCACCTCACCGGATTGCCAGTTCAGAACGGGTTTGTGTTTCTGTAGCCAGGGTAGGCCTAGCAAAAGAGGGTGAGAGAGTCCGGAAAGCACATGGAAGGAGATCCTCTCTGAGTGCAGCATTCCCACCTGCAGGGTTACGGGCTCTGTGACGAGCAAGATGGTCACCGGAAGGAGTCTTCCATCCACGGAAGCGACTGCCAATGGTTCAGCCAGAGATTTGGTAGGAATCTTATATTTCTGTACAAGGGACTGGGAAATGAGATTCCCAGCGGCTCCAGAGTCCAGATGGGCGTTCTCAAAGAAGCTGTTCTCTCCACAGGAGATAGAGACGGACAAAGTCAAGAATGGAGAGGATTTACTCTTGCCCAGGATGACCTCTCCAAGCGGTCTTAGACACTGGAGTTTCCCGGCTTCAACGGGCAGGAACAGATCAGGTGCTCCTTATTACCACAGTAGAAGCAGTTCCCCTCGGCTCGGCGAGTTTCTTGGCGAGACTTCGAGACTTGACCATCTTGGTCTGGTCTATCTGCATAGGTTCGGGCGAGCATGCCCGGGGAGTTGCTGATTGGGAAGCCCGTTTCTGGAAAACAGGAGCAGGACGAGGAAATCTTCTCTCCCGGGTAGTCTTCTTAGCATGTTCTAGGAAACGGATGTCAATCCGGGTTGCTAGTGACACCAGGTCATCCAGGGTGGTAGGAACGTCCCGGCCGGCTAACTCGTCCTTAATCCGACTGGAAAGGCCCTCCCAGAAGGTGGACACCAGGGCCTCGTTGTCCCAGGCAAGCACAGAAGCAAGGGTACGGAACTGTATGGCATACTGGGCCACGGTTAGACTCCCTTGGCGGAGACGGAGCAGTGAGGAGGCAGTAGAGATTCTTCGTCCGGGTTCATCCACAACCTTCCAGAAGGCAGTGAGGAAAGCCGGAAGATCGGACACCAGGGAATCCTCTCTCTCCCATAGAGGGTTAAGCCATGCCAATGCTTCCCCGGTGAGGTAAGACATGATGAAAGCCACCTTGGCCCGGTCGGAGGGAAACTGATGTGGCAGAAGTTCAAAGTGCAGCGTGCACTGGTTCAGAAAGCCCCGACATAGGACGGGGTCACCTCCAAAACAAGGAGGCGCAGAAAGCCGGGGTCCTAGGCTGGATGCCGTGGTATTGGTAGGTAGCAGCGCTGCCGGAGCGGGTGTCGCTCTACTTGGGGCGGACACAGGTGGAACTGACAGCGTATCCAGACGAGAGTTGACAGACCGCAGGTAGGTCAGGATGGTTTCCTGTTGGGATCTCTGACGAGAAATCTCCTGGTACAGGTCAGCAAGCGAAGGGGCCTGGGGGCCACCAGGTTCCATGGCCGGATCCGGGTGGTGGAACCTCTGTGCTGCGGTGCAAGGAGAGACCAGAGGGGCGTAACTAGGTATCAACTCGGACCGACCAAGGTCGTACGGCGGCTCAATCGACTCCGTGACCAGGGAAGGACCGAGCAGTGGGACCAGGTGCTACTCTGGGGACCGACCTTGTATGAGAACAGGTGACTCCCACGTGTCAGAAGGCAGGGACTGACCGGTACAGCAATTGAGCATGGCAGGCAGGCTGACGGGTGATCCGGGGAGACGGACTGGCATGCACGGCAGGTAACAGGCAGGAGTCTCCAGGTAGGCGAGCTGGCAGGCACGGCAGGTAAAGGGCAGGTGCTTCCTGGTAAGCAGGCGGACAGAGCCCATAGACAGACTGGTGGACTGGAGTGTAAACAGACTGTCGGGCTGGAGAGTAGACAAGCAGGCGGACTGGACTTGTAGTCAGGCTGGCGGGCTGGCTGAACTTGTAGTCAGACTGGCGGACTGGACTTGTAGTGAGGCTGGCGGACTAGACTTGTAGTCAGGCTGGTGGGCTGGACTTGTAGTCAGGCTGGTGGGCTGGACTTGTAGTCAGGCTGGTGGGCTGGACTTGTATTCAGGCTGGCGGGCTGGACTTGTAGTCAGGCTGGCGGGCTGGACTTGTAGTCAGGCTGGTGGGCTGGACTTGTATTCAGGCTGGCGGGCTGGACTTGTAGTCAGGCTGGTGGGCTGGACTTGTATTCAGGCTGGCGGGCTGGACTTGTAGTCAGGCTGGCGGGCTGGACTTGTAGTCAGGCTGGTGGACTGGACTTGTAGTCAGGCTGGCGGGCTGGACTTGTAGTCAGGCTGGTGGGCTGGACTTGTATTCAGGCTAGCGGGCTGGACTTGTAGTCAGGCTGGCGGGCTGGACTTGTAGTCAGGCTGGCGGGCTGGACTGGTAGTCAGGCTGGCGGGCTGGACTGGTAGTCAGGGTAGCAGCGGGACCTGAGGGCTGAATCAGAGTATAACACACAAAGCTACAACCTTGCACGGGCACCTCCATTTTAAAAAAATTAAAATGATGGTTACTCTTTAAGGGTTAAATGGCCACTAATGCTTGTTTCCATATCTAATAAGCAGAAAATCTCTTTCACAAACATAAATCCGGACATTACATAGAGGTAAGCTGCAGGGAAAAGATGTTTTCATTTGCAAATGGAGTCATTCCTTAGACATAGAATTACGATATTCTTACTTGAAATGTCTTCCGCCCGCCGGCACACAATACGCAAGTTGTGGTTAAATATTGTCTATATTGTGTCCCTAGACGCTTCTGATTGTGGCTGCACACAATTACATCTTGCAGGCATAAAACCTACAGAACATGGCACACAATCGTTTTTTAATTTGTAGCAAACACAAATCCTTTTCAGCAAATGATTAGTCATTTACATATGTTTGAAAGCATCGGCTCCTAAGCCACTCCTCGGAGGATTCCTTCTTGACCGGATTTTAAGATGAACCAGGGCACCTGCACTCACAGGTGGATGTAGCTCATTTTAATATGAATGTCGGACTGGCAGGAAGCCAGGAGAATCTTGTCTGGTGGGGGGGATCCCAGAGGAGGCGTTGGTAAGACGTCTGGAACAACCCCCTACTACTCTCTACAGAAAAGAATATAACCCCCCTCATCAACATCGCGTGTCCAGAAATGATGAAATCCAAAGCGGAATGTTGTATACTGTGCATGTCCATATAGTATCTCACTCTGACTCTTGTCACATGTATCAAAATACATTACAATAAATCAGAAGGGAACAATGATGTGACCAAAAAACAGAAACATGCCACCATATTCTGTAAGTCTAATAATATCCCATAGACATTTATTACCATAATATATATTAATTGTCAAGTCCGGGACCCCTACAAAACTTTGCACAGTGTCCTCTGGCATCTTACACCAAGAGTAGATAAAAAAAAGACTAACAAAAAAAAGAAAGAAAAAAAACATAAAAAAAGAAAGAAGAAAAATAAAAGAACAAAGAAAACAAAAGAAAAAATGAGGAAAAAGAAAAGATAAGAAAAAAGAAGAAAAAGCAGTAGATATGGGTGGATCAATTTGAGGGACTCTGGTGTATTGGCCAGGTTAGTAGTCTCTAGCCACTGGATGATAGGCTCAAAATCCTCTGAGATCCTTTCGCAGCTTTTGAGTAACGATATCATCATTGCGGTGTGATTGACAGATGATGTTGTGCCAGCCCCGGGAGGTAAGACATACGCGAGCCTCCCGTCCAGTGTCTAAAGACTACCGATCTGGCCGAAGGACTGGAGTCCTGTGAATCGATCTGCTCATCTCTAGTTAGCAGAACATTCTGTCTGTTGCTCAGAGCGGCCTCCATTGATCGGACTTGTTTTTTTCCGCACATCCTACAGATGATCAATCGGATTGAGATCAGTGAAGACAAGTGATCACAAGTCATCTCTTTCAGTCTTCACACTATCCCTGATCGACCACTATGTTGCTGAAAGAGGCGCTTTCCATTAGGGAATATGGCTGATATGAAGGTAGGTGCTCAATCTGGACAATCATTAGGTAGGTGTCACATCCTCATAAATGCCGAGACCCAAGAATTCCCAGCAGAACATTGCCCATCACACTGTCTCTGCCAACTTGTCTTCTTCCCATAGTGTATCATGGTGCCATCTCTTCCCCAGGTAAGGGACGCACATGTGACGCACCCCTGGGCCTGTGTCGCGCAGCGTTGCGCACGCGGGAGCTTACCCGGAGCCGGATCTGTTGAGGGTTGTAGTCTCGTGGCGGTGACCCGGTCCGTGCCCAGGGAGTCAGACTAAGTGGCGCTGTATTAGCGGTAGATGTTGGACGACTACGCCACCCGTTGAATGCAGCGAAGGAGCTGCCGCTGCAGGGCAGACCGCTGAGGCCGGTGGTAGGATTGTGCAGCGTGATAGTATCACCCCCAACGGGAGGGGTATGGCCTCAGGGCAGCCGACGTGGATGATGGGGTAGCAGGAATCACTCAGAGACGATGCGGTGTAATTCAGGGTCTTTACTGGTGATAAAGATAGACCCTCCCGGAGTACTGGCTAGCGATCGGGGCCTGGTCAGTCCTTGAGCAGATGGGATCTCCCCTGGCCAGGCGGAGTTGTAGGCCTCCCAAACTGACTGTACTCTTCTGGCTACCTTGCTAGAGGCGGGTATAAGTAGCCCACGTCCCTGAGTGTACCGTGTGGTGCTCACCCGTATGGCCGGTGACTCGGGGCCTTCTAGTGGCGTCCGCTCCACGACGGCGGTGCTGGTCCCACGCGTGTGACCGTGCCTTCGGGTTTCTTGGCCAGAGGACCTGAAATCCCCTGCCGGGCGGTTTCTGATGCTGGGTAAAGATTAGTCCCCACAGCCTCGGACTCCGGGTCCGGTGATAGCTTCTCAGTCAGGGCGAGCTCTGCAGCTGCCAGCCCCTGACTCCTTATAGCACTGCTCCCACAGAGCTCCTGATGTTCTTTTCCTATATCTGCTTCTCTTCTCTGTCTCTACTTCTTCTCTACTCCCTAACCCTGCCTCAGCCCTAGGTTTATATAGGGGAAGTTCTTCCCCTCCCAGGACTGGGCAGGAGGTGTGGCATGCACAGGATCCCTGACCAAGAGACCTCCCACCTGCTCTCAGACATAACATTGCTGTTACTGTGGAAACCAAACCCCTGGGGTGCCACATTCCCCCCTAGTGAAATTTAGTACTCCGGGACTAAACATATTTTTAGAAAAACATAACAAGGTATAAACAATAATAATACAATAGGAAAACACATAAAGATGGTTGCGGCGTGTCCGCAACCGGGTGCAGTTTTTGAAGAAAAGCAAGGTGTCCATTTCACCAAAACAGGGAGACGTAACCAGGTAGGGGTCTGTCCTGCCCCGAGTCCTTAACAGTCTTTAGTCCATTCCTAGGTTACGCTCCAACCATGTACAAGGATTCCCGGTAAATCCACCAAGGACTCCTATAAATAACTAGAAACACATAATTATACACAAGCAACAAGAAAAACAGGTAACCACAAATAAAACAGTTTATACACTTCAAATCCTCCAACGTGCGGGTAACTGGCCTCTAGTGGCCCTAGTGGACCTACGGAGCTGACTGTCTAGCCCTGAACTACAGGGTGTAGGAGCTGTCAAGGGTAAACTGGGCAGCTGTCTACCGGCTCTTTGGCTCACTAGGGGTACGGCAGGCTCACTATAAGCAGAGGGTTGATCCTCCTGTTCTGCTTGTGTGGAGTCTTCTGCCTCCTGGACCGGCTGCTCTTCCAGCTCTACCTGTTGCTCCGTAGGCACTTGGGATGCTGGTTGGAGGAACGTGAGGACGGGTACCACAACTGCACCATTGACTTGAGTCCAGGACCGAGGGAAGTCTCCGAGCACAGTACTAACCATATCTTCCCTTTCCTCTACGGGTCGATGGTCTTCTTGTTCCTCTTCAGGGTTCCGTAGCTGTTCAGGACACTTCTTCAGGTGATCCCGGGATACAATGGCTATGGTCTCCCCTCCGTCTTTACTGATGGTACAGACTTTCGGGTTCTCGTGGCTTGAGGGCAGTACGGTGTATGGGTCCTTCTCCCACTGGTCGTCCAACTTGTGGAGCCGTCTTTTCCTCTTCAAGACCTGCTCTCCGGGTACCAGGGGAACAGCGGGAGCATACTGGTTGTAAGTTTTCTCTTGTCTTTCCCTAGCCTGACAGAGACTTCGCTCCACCCTCTCCTGTACTTTCCGGTACTGCTGCTGCCTCTCTGTGTCCCAGTCTGCCTCTGGTGAAGTGTCCTCGGGTGTCAGGACTCCCATTTCCAGGTCAACAGGTAACTTACCAGGTCTCGCCCTCATTAGGTAAGCCGGGGTACAGTTGGTGGAACCTACCGGGATGTGGTTGTATAGGTCCACCAGATCGGGCAGCTTCTCAGGCCACAGACTGCGTTCTTCCAGGGGCAACGTTTTCAGGAGATCCATTACCACTTGGTTCATTTTCTCACAAAGTCCATTAGTTTGCGGATGATAGGGTGTCGTCCTTATCTTCCGGCAGCCATACAGATTGCAGAATTCCTGGAAGACCTCCGCTTCAAAGGCAGGTCCCTGGTCCGTCAGCACTTGGTCCGGGTACCCGTGTGGGCGGCAGAAGTGCTGCTGGAAGGCTCTAGCTGCTGTTTGAGCCGTTAAGTCCTTAACGGGGACGACAACCAAGAACCGGGAGTAATGATCCACAATGGTTAACGCGTAGACGTAGCCACTTCTGCTTGGGGTCAGTTTTACATGATCCAAGGCTACCAGTTCCAACGGCTGCCGGGTGACGATGGACTGCAGGGGAGTCTTCTGGCTGGCACGGTCCTTCCTTCTTAGGTTGCACGGGCCACAGTCTCTGCACCACCTCTCGATGGTTCCCCTCATGCCTACCCAGTGGAACCGCCCACGCAGCAGGAACTCCAGCTTCTTCCATCCGAAGTGTCCAGCCCCGTCGTGGTATGCTTCCATCACCATGGCTGCGTCTCTCCGTGGCACCACTACTTGCCAGATTAGTTCATGCGTCCGGGAGTTAACCATTCTGCGGCACAACTTCCCCTTGTAAAGGAACAGTCGACTCTTCTCAGCCCACAGTTGCTTGGCTTCCTCCGGAGCGTCTGGGTCAAGACGAGCCTCTGGCCGAGTCAGCATCTCCTTCACCAGCCGGACGGCAGGGTCACTGTCTTGCGTTTCCTCCCAGTTGTAGTGAGGTAAGGGGTTAAACGTAGCGGCTTGCTTACTCCTTACCCGATGGGAATACTGGATAGTCCCATGACGGTGGAACGCGGGGAGTTCGACTTCTTCCAGTCCCTGTGGATCTTCTCCTACGTCCGGTAGGTTTGGCATCCTGGACAGGGCGTCCACATTGGTATTGGAGCGTCCTGACCGGTATTTGATTTTGAACTCGTAGTTGGACAGACGGGCCATCCATCTCTGCTCTAGGGCACCGAGTCTTGCCGTGTCCAGGTGTGTCAACGGGTTGTTATCCGTGTACACGGTGAACCGGGAAGAAGCGAGGTAGTGCTTAAAGCGTTCGGTGACTGCCCACACCACTGCCAGGAACTCTAGCTTAAATGAGCTGTAATTCTCAGGGTTTCTTTCGGTGGGTCGCAGTTTTCGGCTAGCGTAAGCGATTACTCGTTCTTTCCCCTGCTGGATCTGGGACAGTACGGCTCCTAGCCCGATGTTACTTGCGTCGGTGTAGAGGATAAAGGGCTGGCTGTAATCAGGGTACGCCAGGATTTCATCCCCCGTGAGGGCCATCTTCAGCTGGCGGAAGGACTCTTCTTCTAACTTCTCCCATTTGAAGGGCGGCTTCTGGTTCTTGGCCTTCCGGGACTGGCCTATCAGGAGGTCCTGCATAGGAGCTGCCTTTTTGGTGAAACCGGGGATGAATCTGCGGTAATAGCCTACCAACCCGAGGAACTGCCGCACTTCCTTTACACTGGAGGGACTTGGCCATTCCTTAATTGCGGTGATCTTATCAGGGTCGGGAGCCACTCCGTCAGCGCTCACCACGTGTCCCAGGTACTGCACCTTTGGTTTCAAGAGGTGACACTTGGAGGGTTTTACCTTTAAGCCGTAGCTTGCCAGAGCTTCGAACACTTCCGCCAGGTGTTTCAGGTGGTCCTCATAAGTCTTGGAATATACGATGACATCGTCCAGGTACAACAGGACCGTCTCGAAGTTTCTGTGGCCCAGACAGCACTCCATTAATCGTTGGAAGGTTCCCGGTGCGTTGCAGAGTCCGAACGGCATGCAGGTAAACTCGCTAAGTCCCATCGGGGTGGTGAATGCGGTCTTCTCCCGGTCCGCCTCTGCTACAGGAACCTGCCAGTACCCGCTAGTGAGATCCAAGGTAGAGAAGAAGTTAGCAGATCTTAAAGCAGCCAAAGACTCCTCTATCCTTGGTAAGGGGTACGCATCCTTGTGTGTGATACGGTTAATTTTCCGGTAATCTACACACATCCTCATGGTGTTGTCTTTCTTTTTGACTAAGACTAGTGGAGCTGCCCAGGGGCTACAGCTATCCCTGATCACCCCAGCCTCCTTCATGTCCCTAAGCATCCCCTTGGCGTGTTGGTAGTGTGCAGGGGGTACGGGTCGATACCTCTCTTTTATGGGAAGATGGTCTCCCGTGGGGATGTGGTGTTCTACCCCTTTGACTCGCCCGAAGTCTAACGGGTGTTTACTAAACACTCTCTCGTACTCTTGAACCACCCGATAGACTCCCTGTTTCTGGTGTGAGGTAGTGGAGTCAGTACCCAAATGTAGTTGCTGACACCAGTCCTCCATTGTTTCCTTAGAGCCGTTACCTTCCTCCGGGGAAGATGGAGGCAAGGGCTCCACGGACTGTATGGAATTTTGATTGATGGTATACAATTTGGCTAGCGTGGCATACCGGGGCAGGTACACTTCCCTCTTCCCGATATTTATTATGCGAACGGGCACCCTCCCATGGCGTACATTGACCACCCCCCGTGCTGTCAAAATGGTGGGCCTACTGTCTGAGTAAACTGGTTCTACCATTGCCTGGTAATCTCTACCTCTCAGACCAATAGCTGCCCGGCACCAAATCATCATTTCACTTTTTGGGGGCATGGCAATAGGGAAAGGGTCACACATTCTTACGCTACCAATCTCACCACCGGAGAGTTCTATCTGTTGCCGTCGCATCAGTGCCCGGATCTCTTTCTGGAGCACTCGCTGCTGGCCGGAGCTGGCGTTCTTGGCAACCTGTTGTAAAAGGAAAATCACCTCTGCAAGACAATTTTCAATTACATTAGTTCCTAGAGTTATCTTTGGGTGACTCTCGTGTTTATCAATGTCTACAATGATCAGTCCCTGTGCTGCCAGTTCGACTCTACCGATTTTAATGGTCACCTCTTTAAATCCAATCTGTGGCACGGGCTGACCATTGCTGGCGATGATACTCAAGTCGTCGTCAGGGTAGCGGGTGATATCCGAGTCATTCCAGTACTGCTTGAAGAGCACGTACGGGATAGTGGTGACCTGTGACCCGGTGTCCAATAGGGCACTCATAGGGATGCCATCCAGTACCACAGGCAAGACTGGACGTCCTCCCACATATCTGTCGCGCCAGTTCGATGGGCCTGATGATCTTTTTCCTGGGGGTTGGCCCTCTACCCCAGGTTGTGCCAGTTTAAAGGACAGTACCTTGCCATATGTCCGGGTTGATTGCAGCGGCGGCAGATGGGTTGTCCGTCCTCGTTGTATCGGTCGCTGGGTCTTCCTCTGGCCGGTGGGGTCCTCCTTGGTCGACGCCACGGGATGTCCTCCGGTCCGGATGCCAGCTGGATCTTCCCTGGAGTGGAAACCTGTAAAGACTGCACAGTTCGGGTTAGCGCAGCAACGCTTTTAGCTAGCTCTTGGACCTGATGGTGCAGGTCTGGAGCCGGGTCATTGTTCAAAGCCTGCGCATCAGCTCCCACAGGCCCTGCCGACAAGGGCGCCGCCTCCTGGTGGTAAGTGGTAGTGGGGCGTCTGTGGGTCACAACGCCACCTGGTGCTGGTTCTCGGAGCACCCGGATGGCTCTGTCCTTGAACTGTGCAAATCCCAGATGAGGGTCCTGTAAGGCCATTGCCCGCAACTGGGTTCGGTGGGCATTGCAATATAAACCCTCTATAAATTGTTCAGTCAACAGCCTGTCCTCGTCTCCCACGCCGTCAGGGTCGGTCTGCTTAATGGCTCTCAGGGCCTCTTGTAGGTTCAGGGCATAGTCCCTTATACTCTCATGTGCCCGCTGTTTGCACCCGTAGAATCTAAGCTTGATCTCGGCTGAGGTGCGGGTATCAAAGGTGTCCCTCAGCCGGGTTAGTATCTCTGCGACAGTCCTCCTCCCAGGTGGCCAGGACTTTACCTCCCTTTGGGCTGCCCCGGTTAATTGGGCCACCAGGATGCTCACTTTTTGCTCCTCTGTGAGGGGATACACCTGGAAGAGGCTATCCAGCTTTTCTCTAAAGTCATGCAGGGTATGTGACTCCCCTGAGTACTGGGGTAGCCAGGCTGCCCCCGGGATATAGGGCATGGTGAAAGGCATGACCGCAACAGCGGTGGCGCTGGCGGGGGTTGAAGCGGTGAAGCTCTCCTCCGTATCCGACATCCTTCTCCCCCCTAGTGGACCGTGGCCTACCTTGCGATGATCCTCTTCCGTAGGCCGCGGCTCCGCAGTGGATCGTCAGGGTTGAGGACCTTCCGTCGCGCTCCTGTGACGTCGGCGTCTGCTGCGCTCCTTCCAGGACCTTACGCAATGTCCGGACGTGAGGCGGAGCTTCAGTTCTCGCGCGCTTTCGGAGTCCACGCCCCTCTTCTTCCCGCGCGGCGTCTTCAAGATGGCGTCCAACGGCGGGAAAACTCCACGGATGGCGGGAAGAAGGCAGAAGATGGCGCCGGATGGCGGGAAAACTTCGCGGATGGCGGGAAGAAGACAGAAGATGGCGCCGGATGGCGGGAATCTTCACCACTGGTAAGTTTGAACAGTCATTTTCAGGCACGCAGTACCCGGTGGTTGCGGGCACGAAATCCTGCCGACTACGCCAAAAGTAGACGCACCCCTGGGCCTGTGTCGCGCAGCGTTGCGCACGCGGGAGCTTACACGGAGCCGGATCTGTTGAGGGTTGTAGTCTCGTGGCGGTGACCCGGTCCGTGCCCAGGGAGTCAGACTAAGTGGCGCTGTATTAGCGGTAGATGTTGGACGACTACGCCACCCGTTGAATGCAGCGAAGGAGCTGCCGCTGCAGGGCAGACCACTGAGGCCGGTGGTAGGATTGTGCAGCGTGATAGTATCACCCCCAACGGGAGGGGTATGGCCTCAGGGCAGCCGACGTGGATGATGGGGTAGCAGGAATCACTCAGAGACGATGCGGTGTAATTCAGGGTCTTTACTGGTGATAAAGATAGACCCTCCCGGAGTACTGGCTAGCGATCGGGGCCTGGTCAGTCCTTGAGCAGATGGGATCTCCCCTGGCCAGGCGGAGTTGTAGGCCTCCCAAACTGACTGTACTCTTCTGGCTACCTTGCTAGAGGCGGGTATAAGTAGCCCACGTCCCTGAGTGTACCGTGTGGTGCTCACCCGTATGGCCGGTGACTCGGGGCCTTCTAGTGGCGTCCGCTCCACGACGGCGGTGCTGGTCCCACGCGTGTGACCGTGCCTTCGGGTTTCTTGGCCAGAGGACCTGAAATCCCCTGCCGGGCGGTTTCTGATGCTGGGTAAAGATTAGTCCCCACAGCCTCGGACTCCGGGTCCGGTGATAGCTTCTCAGTCAGGGCGAGCTCTGCAGCTGCCAGCCCCTGACTCCTTATAGCACTGCTCCCACAGAGCTCCTGATGTTCTTTTCCTATATCTGCTTCTCTTCTCTGTCTCTACTTCTTCTCTACTCCCTAACCCTGCCTCAGCCCTAGGTTTATATAGGGGAAGTTCTTCCCCTCCCAGGACTGGGCAGGAGGTGTGGCATGCACAGGATCCCTGACCAAGGGACCTCCCACCTGCTCTCAGACATAACATTGCTGTTACTGTGGAAACCAGACCCCTGGGGTGCCACACATGCACCTGGCCGTAGGGGTGTAATAATCACAGCTGGTGAGGGGAATCTCACCGGTGATCAGCGCTATTTTCTATTGCATCTGCAGATACTGTTGAAATCTATAGTGGAGCAGGAAGCTATTTGCTGTCTGTCCGGCCCCTTATGATAGAAGTCACAGCAAGCCTATCAGACGGATGGACAAGAAGGGGACATCATAGTCGCATCGCAGGTGTCTCTTTCAGGTTTCATAACAATGATTGACAGGACCCTTCAGCAAGCTGATGCTCACTGCCTCGCGCTGGAATGACGCATGTTAGAACCATGTCTCTGGCGCACAGACTCCTTCCACAAAGAAGGAGAATACCAAGATGTATACCAACTTATTCTCCGGCTCATTTCTTTGGTTTAGCTGCAGTTTTTTGTACTCCGTACAAAAAGGGGCCTTTTTTGAGCTAGGCATTTCATCTCTATAGCTTCCCATGGTCCTGCTCAGCCCCATCTATATTGATGTCATCTGACACTAGGTGAGGTTTTACTACCAGAGGGTAGGACAATTGGGGTACATCTAGTCGTGGTGGAATGGTTTTTACACTTTTTTGATCAAAAACAATGTTTACTAAGTACCCTATGCTATTTATATGCACTACAGCAGGGTATATACTTATTTTTTCTCTATCTTAGGTTTTGTTCTTCAACGCATATTTTTTTTTGCGAGCTGAGCTTTAGGATACTGTTTATTTCATTTATTTTTTCATGTGAGAAAATTACTGATGAATCAATGATGGTAAAAACTGACACTGTGACCAAACACTGATAAAATAGTGAAGAAAATTGGACTATTTCTAAAAATCACTGACGTCTGAAAGAGACCTAACTCTTTTATGTTAACAAAGAAGAGAGTAGTGGTAGCGCTCATTGAGGGTGTGTGTTCGGAGTGGGACCAAGTACATGTGACTCGCCCCCTGGGCCGTGGGGCACCCGGAACCGGGCCTTCTGATGTACGGTGCTGATGGGGGTAGTAGTGGCAACCCGATCCCGTGGCTCAGGGTGGTCAGAACAAATGCTGTGGCAGTCTATTTATAGATTTGGGAATGTCCGACTACGCCACCCGTGGATTGTGGTCAGAGATAACCGCCGCTGCGAGGCAGATCACTGAGGCTGGTGTTGGTGTGCAGCACAGGGGTAGGACAACTCCCCACGGGAAGAGTGTAGCCTCAGAGCAGTGTAGGTGAATGCTGGGGGTGATAGTGCAGGCCGCAATAGTAAGAGTTCAGAGTCCGCTTCAAACCGTCCAGGGTCTTTATTGCAGATGTTATTACTGACCCAACAGGAGTACCGGTTAGGAATGGGCCTGGGTATCTGAGAGCATTCGGGCGAGCCCCACTGGTCAGGGTGAGTGTGTAGGCCTACCGTTCTCTCTATGCTCTTTCTGACTATCCCCCTCTTCATGGTGTAGTAGCCCACGTCCCTGAGCTGGCCGTGTACCTCGCCTGTATGGCTTGCGACTCGGGCCTTAGGTACCTTTTGCTTTCTCCTGCTGTACTGGTCCCTCTGTGTGGCGGAGCCTCCAGGCTTCTTAGGCCAAGGGACCAGAAATCCCTCGCGGGTTGGTTCTCTGCTGCTGGGCTTGCAACCCTGACAGCCTCAGACCCCAATGTCCGGTTGTGTACTTCTCTCAGCCAGGACCGGCTCTCGTCGCCTCTGTCCCTGGCTCGCAGTCTCTCCTCTGCCTCACGGACTCCTCAGCTGCTGCTGACCTATCCCTCTTCTCTGAGAACCCTTCTGGACACTTCAGAAGTGGGTTCTGGTCTCTCTAACCCTGCCCCAGTTCCAGCTTTTATAGGGGCAGCCTGCTCCCCCTACCGGCCTGGGACAGGAGGTGCTGCATGCTAATGGTCCCTGACCTCCCTCCTGCTCTCAGACACAGCCTTTAATATTTGTGGCATCCAGGCCTGGGTTGACACACATGTACACTCACCTTTACTGGTTGACATAGACAGAAGGAGCCCCTGGGCAAGAACAATATATGGGCCCTTTGCGTTCCAAGAGCTCATCATAATGCACAATTCCACCTGCTTTGGAGGTAGAAGTGGCCCCTGAAACCTCTTGGGCCCTTATGCAGCAGCACAGGCTGCACCAATAAAATGTCTGCTCTTGCTCGCTTTTCTGAGCTCCTGTCAGTTGACCTATGACCATATCAAAGTTCATCTCAACTTTGATGTGATCTTTGGTTAGAAATCAACAAAGAGAAGTTCAGAAAAATGCAATTCATCCTGACACACCATCAATCTCCCACTTATCTCTTGTATGTGTTTTTTTCTGAGCTCCTCATATTTGACCTGTGACCATGTCAAAGTGCAGCTCAACTTTGATGTGATCTTTGGTTAGAAATCAACAAAGAGGAGTTCAAAAAATGCAATTCATCCCGACGCACCAGCAATCTCCCACTTATCTCTTGTATGTGGTTTTTTCTGAGCTCCTCACATCTGACCAGCCACCGCATCAAAGTGCAGTTCAACTTTGTTGTGATCGTTGGTTAGAAATCAACAAAGAGGAGTTCAGAAAAATGCAATTCATCCCGACATCTAGCAATCTCCCACTTATCTCTTTTATGTGTCTTTTTTCTGAGCTCCTCATATCTGACCAGAGACCACATCAAAGTGTAGCTCAACTTTGATGTGATCTTTGGTTAGAAATCAAAAAAGAGGAGGGAAACATTTTTACTAAAATCCAATTGCAAAAAAAACATATTATTTTAAGGTCAAAATACCTAAAAGTTAAAAAAAATCCATAACTTTGAAAGTTACTAATGATTAATATAAATCTAAAAAAAAAATGTGCACAGACTAGAAATAAAAGCATCTGGAATTTGACTTAAAAAATATATATATAAATAAAATATAACAAATGTAAAATAAATATGATAATTATCACATTAATAATACTACTACTACTACTACTACTAATAATAATAATAATAAAAAAAACAACCGCAAATAAAATAATTTTTCATCTTCCTTTAGTTTTTGACTGAATGATAAGACATAGTAATTGCTTCAGGCGTCACATCACCGAGCATCAATCTCGTTCATAAAAAATGACACTTGGATAATTACCCGATGGTATCTATTTTTATGTGGTGTATTTAAATTTCATTATTATCTGTTTTTAGCCTATCTGGTAACGTAAATGCCGATAGTAAAACCCAAGGAGCTGCTTATGAGGCGACGTACGGCTTTATATCATATTAATAATGTAAAATATGCAGCTCAACCTATTTCTGCCGATAACTCAAGTGAGCGGCCTTAATTCCTGCTGTCTGGTTTATTTGTGCGTTGGGTCTACAGACACAATTTTCAAGAGTTTTTTTCTGCATAACATAAAGCTAAGGTACGCTGTGGATTTGCTGACAGTCGACGGGGGATTATGTTTGCTTTGTTTTTCGTTAAACAAATGTAATGAATAAATCATTGTTGTTCAATGCGCTTTATGAAGTATCAGATGCCTTCACTTCCAAGCGTTGGTGGGCTGCACTCTTATAAGAGCAGTAACCTATTTTTTTTCTTTTCATTTCATATTGCTTAGAACTTAAGAAATCTTTTTATGTTTGAAGATAAAAGCTTCAACCCCCCCCCCCCCTCCGTTTTATGTCCTATTACCAAGAATTTCCATTTTCGGACTTGCCCAGCCCCTCCAAAATTTTTGGAATTTTTTTCTCCCAATGTAACTTTAAAAAAATTCCTTTTGTGTTGTGTCTACAGCTTCTATGGAAAACTACGTAGCTCCATGGTCGCAGATAGACATGAGTAGATCTGATGAGATTTTACTTGGAAATTAGTTTCAAAACTAATTTATTCTCCATCTTGAGAGACCCCAGAACACAATAAACGGAAGATTGAGAAAAAAAAGCAACTAATACTCACCTCGCCGTATACCTCCACTGCTCGCTGTCCCTCAGCACGTGTTCTTATTGCCACAGTGGTCTGAAACACTGACCTTGGACCTCTGGCTGTGGCCAGGCCTGAGACGTACCTGTGCATATGCCGATTGGTCCTGGCCTACAGTGCACACCATATGGTTGCGGTGCACATCGTGATGTCACAATGTCACCACTACCTTACAACGCTCATGTTCAGAGACATCCCGAACATAGTCGCAGTCAAAAGTCCTGGTCCAGAGTGAGCGTCCATGGTTGCAAATAGAGATGAGCAGATCTGACGAGATTTTTTACGGGAAAATTTATTTCAAAACTAATTTATTCTCCATCTGGAGAGACTCCAGAGCACAAAAAATGGAAAATCTAGAAAAAAAAAAAGCAACTAATACTCACCTCGCCAGTTACCTCCACTGCTCGCTGTTCTCCAGCACCTGTTCTTCTTGCCATTGTGATCTGAAACACGAACCTGTGACCTCTGGCTGTGGCCAGGCCTAAGACGTCTCTATGCATACTCCTGTCGGTTCAGGCCTGCTGTACAAACCGTAAGGTTGCGGTGCACATCATGATATCACAATGTCTCCACAACCTTACAACACTCATGTTCAGAGATATCTCGGACATAGTCTCAGATGAAAGTCCTGACCCAGAGTGAGGGTCCTAAGTAGAGATGAGCGTTGTTCTACTCGAACTGTTCGCCAATCTCAAATTCGAGCTGTTTTGGGCGGTGTTCGAGCCGGTCGGCGAACACGAACAATTTGAGAAAAATTCGGCTGTTCGAGGTTCGATAACTGTTCGTGCACCAAAATCATAACTGGATTTTTTCTCAGTAATGATGAAAATTAATGTTAATACGCAGTTTGAGTGTACAGCGGGGCGGGGGGAGGGGCAGGGGATGGATCTCTGCAGGAACAATGAAGATCTCCATTTTTTTTTCTCTTTCCCGCATTTGCAGTGGGGAGGTGCAATCTGTCAGCCTATCAGCAGCGCACACACGGAGCGAAGTGCTTTTTTTCACACAAGCAAGGGCATGTGTGATTGGCAGTGTATGTCACATGTCCTTGCCCTATAAGACCAAGCCATTTTCCCCGTCGCCACCATTTTCTCACTGCTGCAGCTGCGTGTTAGACGGCACCGCTGTTGCTGTGTGTGCTATACCTTGTTAATTTCAAGCCAATTTTCGCACAAATATACAGATAGCTTGGGAGTAGGGAATAGTTGTGATTGCAGTCCTTTTAAGGACTAGGTTACAGCATTTCCTACAACTTTTATCAGGCAGGTCTGTGCTCTTAAATAGATAGATAGTGGGAGTAAAGACTAATTGTAATTGGAGTCCTTTTCAGGACTAGGTTACATCAGTTCCTATCAGTTTTTGCCAGGCAGGTCTGTGCCAGTGCTGTGCAAGTTTTTTTCACAGCATTTGGCTGAATCTAGCAAAGCTAATCCTTTTTGGCCTATTGCAGAGTGTGTTAGTCAGTGGAGTAGCCTATCTGTGTTGCAAGATATACCACCTGTGTATAGAATACCAATTTTTTTACTGCACCTAGTGAAGTAAAATCTTTTGGGCATAGCATCATTCTATTAGTCCATCTATACTGACCTCCATCAGGTTGCAAACTGAATATAATTTTTTTCTGCATCTAGCTCTGAAAAAATATTTGGGCTTCTAGCGGTGTGTGGGACTTGGTCTATTAGTCCATCTATACTGACCTCCATCAGGTTGCAAATTAAAAATAATTTTTTTCTGCATCTAGCTCTGAAAAAATATTTGGGCTTCTAGCAGTGTGTGGGACTTGGTCTATTAGTCCATCTATACTGACCTCCATCAGGTTGCAAATTAAAAATAATTTTTTTCTTCATTTATCTCTGAAAAAATATTTGGGCTTCTAGCAGTGTGTGGGACTTGTTCTATTAGTCCATCTATACTGACCTCCATCAGGTTGCAAATTAAAAATAATTTTTTTCTGCATCTAGCTCTGAAAAAAATATTTGGGCTTCTAGCAGTGTGTGGGACTTGGTTTATTAGTCCATCTATACTGATCTCCATCAGGTTGCAAATTAAAAATAATTTTTTTCTGCATCTAGCTCTGAAAAAATATTTGGGCTTCTAGCAGTGTGTGGGACTTGGTCTATTAGTCCATCTATACTGACCTCCATCAGGTTGCAAATTGAATAAAAAAATTTTCTGCATCTAGCTCTGAAAAAATATTTGGGCTTCTAGCGGTGTGTGGGACTTGGTCTATTAGTCCATCTATACTGACCTCCATCAGGTTGCAAATTAAAAATAATTTTTTTCTGCATCTAGCTCTGAAAAAATATTTGGGCTTCTAGCAGTGTGTGGGACTTGGTCTATTAGTCCATCTATACTGACCTCCATCAGGTTGCAAATTGAATAAAAAAATTTTCTGCATCTAGCTCTGAAAAAATATTTGGGCTTCTAGCGATGTGTGGGACTTGGTCTATTAGTCCATCTATACTGACCTCCATCAGGTTGCAAATTAAAAATATTTTTTTTCTGCATCTAGCTCTGAAAAAATATTTGGGCTTCTAGCAGTGTGTGGGACTTGGTCTATTAGTCCATCTATAGTGACCTCCATCAGGTTGCAAATTAAAAATAATTTTTTTCTTCATTTAGCTCTGAAAAAATATTTGGGCTTCTAGCAGTGTGTGGGACTTGTTCTATTAGTCCTTCTATACTGACGTCCAGCAGGTTGCAAATTGAATATAATTTTTTTCTGCATCTAGCTCTGAAAAAATATTTGGGCTTCTAGCGGTGTGTGGGACTTGGTCTATTAGTCCATCTATACTGACCTCCATCAGGTTGCAAATTAAAAATAATTTTTTTCTGCATCTAGCTCTGAAAAAATATTTGGGCTTCTAGCAGTGTGTGGGACTTGGTCTATTAGTCCATCTATACTGACCTCCATCAGGTTGCAAATTAAAAATAATTTTTTTCTGCATCTAGCTCTGAAAAAATATTTGGGCTTCTAGCAGTGTGTGGGACTTGGTCTATTAGTCCATCTATAGTGACCTCCATCAGGTTGCAAATTAAAAATATTTTTTTTCTGCATCTAGCTCTGAAAAAATATTTGGGCTTCTAGCAGTGTGTGGGACTTGTTCTATTAGTCCTTCTATACTGACGTCTAGCAGGTTGCAAATTGAATATAATTTTTTTCTGCATCTAGCTCTGAAAAAATATTTGGGCTTCTAGCGGTGTGTGGGACTTGGTCTATTAGTCCATCTATACTGACCTCCATCAGGTTGCAAATTAAAAATAATTTTTTTCTGCATCTAGCTCTGAAAAAATATTTGGGCTTCTAGCAGTGTGTGGGACTTGGTCTATTAGTCCATCTATACTGACCTCCATCAGGTTGCAAATTAAAAATAATTTTTTTCTGCATCTAGCTCTGAAAAAATATTTGGGCTTCTAGCAGTGTGTGGGACTTGGTCTATTAGTCCATCTATACTGACCTCCATCAGGTTGCAAATTGAATAAAAAAATTTTCTGCATCTAGCTCTGAAAAAATATTTGGGCTTCTAGCGGTGTGTGGGACTTGGTCTATTAGTCCATCTATACTGACCTCCATCAGGTTGCAAATTAAAAATAATTTTTTTCTGCATCTAGCTCTGAAAAAATATTTGGGCTTCTAGCAGTGTGTGGGACTTGGTCTATTAGTCCATCTATACTGACCTCCATCAGGTTGCAAATTAAAAATAATTTTTTTCTTCATTTAGCTCTGAAAAAATATTTGGGCTTCTAGCAGTGTGTGGGACTTGTTCTATTAGTCCTTCTATACTGACGTCCAGCAGGTTGCAAATTGAATATAATTTTTTTCTGCATCTAGCTCTGAAAAAATATTTGGGCTTCTAGCGGTGTGTGGGACTTGGTCTATTAGTCCATCTATACTGACCTCCATCAGGTTGCAAATTAAAAATAATTTTTTTCTGCATCTAGCTCTGAAAAAATATTTGGGCTTCTAGCAGTGTGTGGGACTTGGTCTATTAGTCCATCTATACTGACCTCCATCAGGTTGCAAATTAAAAATAATTTTTTTCTGCATCTAGCTCTGAAAAAATATTTGGGCTTCTAGCAGTGTGTGGGACTTGGTCTATTAGTCCATCTATAGTGACCTCCATCAGGTTGCAAATTAAAAATAATTTTTTTCTGCATCTAGCTCTGAAAAAATATTTGGGCTTCTAGCAGTGTGTGGGACTTGGTCTATTAGTCCATCTATACTGACCTCCATCAGGTTGCAAATTGAATAAAAAAATTTTCTGCATCTAGCTCTGAAAAAATATTTGGGCTTCTAGCGGTGTGTGGGACTTGGTCTATTAGTCCATCTATACTGACCTCCATCAGGTTGCAAATTAAAAATAATTTTTTTCTGCATCTAACCCAGCCAATAGTTTTGGCCTAATACCACAGTTTGGCCACTCAGCTCTGCTCGGTTACCATCCATTGTTTTTTTGTGCAAACAACTCCAGAGTTGTGAATTAGTTAACCACCAAAATGAGTGGAAAAAGGCCTGCTGCTGGTGGAAAGGGGAATAGGCGTGTTGGGAAGGGGAAAAAAGGTTGTGTCCGTGGGGTAGGTGCAGAAGAAAGACCATCTTCCAGCCAAACTAAAATGTCTACTTCTTTTAGCGGACAATGTGATAAGATCCCTTTCTTACGGCCACGCCAATCGCTACAAATTCCAGATGAGGCACAAAAACAGCAGGTGCTTCAACGGATATCAAGTGCTCCTTTAAGTGGGCTCTCCTCCACATCAACTTCAACATCACAAATACTCCAGTCCTCAAAGGTGTCACCCAAATCGCACTTGCTTCCTCACAGCTCCCAAATCTCCAGCTGCCCGTCTGAGTATGAGGTAGAACAGATGGTTGAGTCTGCAGAGCTGTTTACTCATACTATAGCCTGGGAATCAGAGGTCGACTCCAGCGCTTCTGTGAATCCAGACGAGGAAATGATCTGCACTGATGCCCAGAATCTTTATGAGTCGGATCCAGGACCAGACGCAGAAGGTTCTGACCATAATGTAGACCCTCATTCCCAAACTGTAACTCCTGTTGGTGGAGACAATGAGGAAGACGATGATAAGACTCAAATACCTGATTGGAGCGACAACTTTAGTTTTTTGTCAGGGCAGGAACAGGTTGGCTCTGAGGACGACGGGTGTGATAACGCACAGGGTGATGATGATGAGGTCGGAGATCCCACTTACTGTCAACCCACAGTCAGCCAAGAGATGAGGTCAGCAGAGGAGGTGGAGGAAGATGCTAGTGACGACGAGGTCAGGTTGCGCCTTCCTGGACAGAGACGTAGTACTGGAAGCACGTCAACAACTGCATCCTCAAACACAACTCTGCCTCTCACCACAAGTCGTGGTGGCTCTTCAGGTCGCATGGGTGCTAAGCCTTGCATAGCCTGGGCATTTTTTCAGATCGATAAAGATGACCCAACTCGTGTTATCTGTAACATTTGTCAGCAAAAGCTAAGTAGAGGCCAAAAAATACATAGTTTGAGTACTTCATGCATGAACCGGCACATGGACATGAAGCATAAGTTGCAGTGGGAAGCTCAGTGTGCTACAATGCGGTCTAGCCGGCCGGGCCAACCACCGTCTGCCATATCTTGTGCATCCGCGGCCTCTTCATCCTCTGTGACTGGGGGGACAGCAGTCACACCTGTTTTGGGGCGCAGACCTGCCACCTCTTTACCCGCAACAGCCAGCGTGATTGGCAGGTCATCATTTTCTTTGGAGGTGGTAACACCAGCTGGTCTTGAGCGCTGTCCGACATTGATAGCACCACCTTTGGATCAAGGCAACCTAACATGTCCGCCTGCATCTTCCTCACAGACCGGCAGTTTGCCGGGGACACCCTTATCAACCCCGTCTAAGCACAATAGCCAGCCCTCGGTCCCTCAGATGTGGACAAGTAAAAGACCATTTCCTCCTAGCCATGAGAAAGCTAAGAGGTTGAATTTCACCATCTGCAAGCTCTTGGCTACAGAAATGCTGCCTTTCCGCCTGGTGGACACAGAGGATTTTCGAGACCTTATGTCCGTCGCAGTGCCCCAGTACCAGATGCCCAGTCGGCACTACTTCTCAAAGAAAGGTGTGCCTGCGCTCCACCAGCATGTCGCACACAACATCACTGCTTCTTTGAGAAACTCTGTGTGTGACAGGGTGCATTTCACCACAGACACTTGGACGAGTAGGCATGGACAGGGGCGTTACATGTCGCTGACTGGGCACTGGGTAACTATGGTGACAGCAGGACAAGGGGCTGCTGTCCAAGTCTTGCCGTCCCCACGAGTTGTGCGTCAATCCTCTTTATGTCATTTTTCCTCCACTGCTTCTGCCTCCTCAACCTCCTCTCGGTCTTCCACCTGCACCCAAAGCCTGTCTGGTCATGCCACAAGCTTTCTAACTGCGCAGAAGGGATCCTGCACACCTCCTTACTATGCTGGCAGTAGGGCTCAACGTCATCAGGCGGTTTTTACATTGAAATGTCTGGGAAATGTGAGTCACACAGCTGAGGAGTTGTGGTCAGCTCTGGAGAACCAATTTCATGAATGGTTGTCTCCACTGGACCTGAAACCAGGGAAGGCCGTGTGCGACAATGCTGCAAACCTGGGTGCTGCCCTTCGCCGGGGCAATGTCACACACGTGCCTTGTATGGCTCACGTGTTGAACCTGGTTGTCCAGCAATTTTTAGCCCACTATCCCAGACTAGATGGCCTTCTGCAGAGGGCACGGTCGCTGTGTGCTCACTTCCGCCGTTCGCATCCCGCAGCTCAGCGACTTACATCTCTACAGAAGTCGTTGGGCCTGCCACTTCACCGGCTAAAATGCGATGTGCCTACCCGGTGGAATTCAACTCTGCACATGTTGCAGCGACTGTGGCAGCACCGACAAGCCCTGGTGCAATACGTTCTGACGTATAGCCTGGGCCAACGAGATTCAGAGGTGGGGCAAATCACGCTGGAGGAGTGGTCTCAGATCAGGGACCTATGCACCCTTCTGCACAGTTTTGAAATGGCGATGAAGATGTTTAGTGCTGACGATGCCATTATCAGCATGACTATTCCGGTGATTTACATGCTGGAGCACATGTTAAACAGAATTCGGAGTCAGGTGGTGGCACAAGAGGAGGTGGAGGAAGTAGAGGAGGAGGAGTTGTATGCGGAAGGGCTAACATCTGCAAGGTCCAGACGGTCGGCAGCACCAAGGCGGCAGGCATGTGAGGGTGGGGGAGATGGTTTAACCAGGGCGCATGGTAGCAGCCAAACTAGTGAGGAAGGTGCAGGAGCCCAGGAAGAAGTGGAGGACGAACTGATGGAAGACTCATCAGATGAGGGAGACCTTGATCACATTTCTGTTGTGCGAGGTTGGGGGGAGAGGACAGAGGAAGGAAGCATGATTGTTACCTCGCCACCAACACAACAGGGACTTGGTGCTCCTGGATGCGCAACACACATGAGTGCCTTCTTGCTGCACTACCTGCAACATGACCCTCGAATTGTGAGAATTAGAAATAATCCTGACTACTGGGTTGCCACACTGTTAGATCCCCGGTACAAAAGTAAATTTGCAGAAATTATTCCTGCATAGAAAGGGATGCACGCATGCAGGAGTATCAGCAGAGACTGTTGCAGAATCTTACATGTGCTTTTCCACAAAATACCAGTGGTGCACGTAGTGAATCTCACAGTTCCAACTTGCCAACCGTGGGACCGTCAAGTGTTCAGCACTCAAACCGTAACAGAACCACAGTATCTGCTGGTAACATCAATTTTGCGGAATCATTTCACCACTTTTTTAGCCCATCCTTTGCAAGGCCACAGGAGACAAGAAGTCTGACACATAGTCAACGCCTAGAGACGATGGTACAGGAGTATCTCCAAGTAAACATTGAAGCCACGACTGTGTCACTGGACCCTTGCTCTTTTTGGGCTTCCAATCTGGATAAATGGCCGGAGCTAGCCACTTACGCCTTGGAGATCTTGTCATGCCCCGCAGCCAGCGTTCTGTCTGAACGTGTGTTCAGCGCTGCTGGTGGTGTGCTGACAGATAAGCGCACGCGGCTCTCCACTGATAATGTAGACAGACTCACGTTCATAAAGATGAACAAATCATGGATCCGAAACGACTTTTCTACCCCTGTGTCATCCTGGGGAGAGTAAAAGCTTGATGATTGGTTAAAATCACCCTACCAACCGTTTTAAGCTTTCAAATTACTAATCATGTTTATCTGTATCTTGACTGGAAAATAATTTGGGCTTTGTAGCAGTGTGCAGCACTGATCCTATTAGGCCATCTATAATAAGCTTCACCAGATTTAAAATTAAAAATAATTTTTAGCTGCATCTAGCCCGGAAAATAATTTTGGGGCTCCGAGATGCGCAAGACACATAAGTGCCTTCTTGCTGCACTACCTGCAGCATGACCCTCATATTGTCAGAATTCGAAGTAATCATGACTACTGGGTTGCCACACTCTTAGATCCCCCAAACTTTTCGATCAACCTTTTCATTTTAATAAAGACCAAAAAAATGGTCATTTTTGAAATTATAAGCATTAGCAGGTTGTTAGAAACTGAAATCAAACAGTTTTCAACTCAAAACTTTATTCTAGGTGATGTTACATTTTCACATAGGACCCCTTGTTCGAAAGGAGCTTCTGAACTCTCTCGTCCATTGAATTTGTCAGGTTTTGGATGGTTTCTGCTTCAATTGTTTTGCATGAGGACAGAATACCCTCCCAGAACTGTTGCTTAGATGTGAACTGCCTCCCGCCATCATAGACACTCCTTTTAATGATGCTCCAAAGGTTCTGAATGGGGTAGAGGTCAGGGGAGCATGGGGGTCACACCATAAGTTTGTCCCCTTTTATGCCCATATCAGCCAGAGATGCAGATGTTTTATGTGCAGCATGAGATGGTGCATTATCATGCAGAAAAATGATCTTGCTGTGAAATACACGGTTCTTCTTCTTGAACCATGGCAGGAAGTGCTGTTTGAGAAAATCCACATACATTATGGAGTTCATCTTTAGCGCCTTCAGGGATCCTAAAGGGGCCGACAATCTCTCTCCCCATGATTCCAGCCCAAAACATTACTCCACCTCCTCCTTGTTGGCGCTGTAGCCGTGTTTGCGTGGGGTGTCCATCAACCAGCCATCCTCCACTCCATTCATCTGGACCATCGAGCGCTGCACGGCACTCATCCGTGAACAAAACAGTTTTGAAATCAGTCTTCATGTAATGTTTGGCCCACTGGAGCCGTTTCTGCTTGTGTGAAGTGGATAGAGGAGGTCGACAGGATGGCGTATGCACAGCTGCAAACCTCTGAAGGACCCTGCATCTTGTTGTTCGGGGGACGTTGGAGGCACAAGCAGCTTCAAAAACTTGTCTGCTGCTATGACAAGGCTTTTTTGCCGCTGCTCTTTCAACCTGACGTAATTGCCTGTAGGAAAGAGTCCTCAATTTACCCTTATCAGCACGCACACGTGTGTACTGTGAATCAGCTACATACTTCTTGATTGCCAAGACACTTCATCCTGATCATCGCACAATGTTGATTGTAGTCATGCCTTGACCTAAACACTCCACAATTTGTTGCTTCTCAGCAGCCGACACATCCTTTTTCTTTCCCATTTTGGCAGAAAATGTAGGCTGCTTAATAATGTGAGAGAGCCTTCTTAAGTAGTCTTGCCTTTCATTGGACACACCTGCCAAACTAATTAGCACAGGTGTCTGCAATTGCTTACAGTGATATAAAGAGCCCTGACACACATCACCATCAATGAGTTTAACTGACAAACAAACAAATTCTTCCCTTATCACTCCTAAACACTTTTTGCATAATAATTTGGAACGCGGTGTACATGTGCTTTTCCACAAAACACCAGTGGTTCACGTAGTGAATCTTACAGTTCTAACTTGCCAACCGTGGTCTGTATGGAATTGTTCAATAAAGGGCCCAAAATTAAGATAACATAGATGGGAGAGGTCTCTATGAATAGGAATTCCTAAGTATTTGATACCCTGTGAGGGCCAGGCAAAGGGAAAGTTGGACTGGATGGAATCCTATATGGATTTAGGGAGGGAGACATCGAGGGCCTCAGACTTCGCTGCATTGATTTTAAAATTTTACCATGTAACAAAGTGATCTATTTCAGCCATAACAGCAGGGATGGATATATGTGATTGAGTGATATATACTAGGACATCATCAGCAAATAGAGAGCACTTGTACTCGGTGCCTCCCACCTCAATCCACCTAATATTGGGGTTATGGCGAATTGATGAGAGCAGGTGCTCCGTCACTAGGATGTATAAGAGAGGGGACAGAGGACATCCCTGCCTTGTCCCATTGGTGATTGTGAAAGGTGATGAAAATGTTCTGACGCACCCCCTGGGCCTTGGGACACCCGGAGCCGGACCCTTTTTGGTGGATGCTGGTGGTTGTAGTCTTCGTGGCGGCGATCCGGTTCCGTGGCTCAGGGCGGTCAAACCAGTGGCGGAACTATTTATGTGGTTTTGATGTTTAAATGTCCGACTACGCCACCCGTGGATTGCGGTCAGAGTGAACCGCCGCTACAGGGCAGACCGCTAAGGCTGGTGTTGTGGGTGCAGCAGAGCGTAGCATAACTCCCCACGGGAGGAGTATAGCCTCAGGGCAGTGTATGCGGAGGATGGGGGTGATGGTGCAGGGCAGCAGCAGTAACGACACGGAGTCAGTGATGCAGTTCAGGGCCTTTACTCACAGTTCTTATTATCCAGACCACGTCTGCAGGTAACGGCTGCCCACGTCGTACTGTGCTCACCAGGTGAGGGGCTCAGACAACTCCCAGATAACTTTGGAGCGCTTCACAGGACCCCCTTTGTGTGTCCTTTGTCTGGCCTTTCTTACCAACACTTCTGTCCGGCTGCCTCGGGCCTCCTCTTGGTAAACTTGGCGCCAGTTTCCCTGACCCTATGTGGTGCCTTCCTAGCGGGTGGAGCAAGGGGCTGCGCCACATAAAATGTCAGAGCCTCCGGTTTCTAGCTGAGGGTCGTTTCCTGCCTCCACTAGTTCGGGGACCGGTCTCCCCCTTTGGCCTGACCCCTCCACGCAGGTGGATTCGGGCGTGCGGTGGCGACTCGCCCGTCCGCACCCCTGGGATCCCTTCATTCCTCGTTCCTGGAGCCTTCTCCGCTCCTCTTCCTTCCTTCTCCCTCTTGCAGGCCTGGGCCTCTGTTACTAGGCCCGCCTCCGGAGCAGAGCTCATGCAGAGCCCCTGCTCCCTGCCACTTCTGCTCAGACTTCTCTGCACTGAACTAAGATGGTGCCCACCTTTTATACTCCCTTCTCAATGCACCCAGGAACTGCTTCCTCCCTGCTCCTGCACTGCAGGGTTCCCCTTCCTCAGTGTTCCCTCCCCCCACTCCAGCCAGGGACAGGGACTGTCGTGCCCATCTCAGGGGCATATTGGTCGCCCTGCCCCACGGCAATGTGGTGTAATGCATGCAGGTGTCGGGTCCTGATCCACACTCCATCCTTATCTGAGAGTGAGATATCACACCTCTGGGTGAGGTGCAATACGTCTGTAGCAACCGAGCCCTCGGTGCTACAGTTCCATTTATCTTCAGCCTAGGTGACGTATTGTGATACAGGGCCGTGATTTTGGCTATAAAAGGGTCCCCTAGACCCCTACCCCAAGCTTTTTAAGAGAATCATATATGGCGTGCCAGGAGACTCTATGGAATGCTTTCTCAGCATCCAACGAGAGTATCTACTTACAAATTTTTAACTGCATCTAGCCCAGGAAATACTTTGTGCCTAGTAGCAGTGTCTGCTAGTCAGCGGATTATCCCGGCTGTTAAGCAAGCTACACCACCTGTAGTTTGGACACTTAATTTTTTCAAAGGAAATGCTTCGGGACCACGGGATACTTAGTGAAGAGCATCAGGAGGCACCCCAAGGCATAGGGGCTGGGACTGGCACTAGGATGCCTTGCGGTGGACAGCCGAGCTCGATCCTTATAAAAGCTTTTTAACTGCAGCAGCTTTAGTGGACGCTACTGGAGCTAGAATTACGCGGCTGCTGGCATGAGACTTGCCCTCCAATAGATCCTTGTAAATGGATTTAAAGTGTATTCATTCAAATTAGAGGGACAATTTAAATTAAAAAGCTTAGAGCTGCCTCCACCACAGGGGGGCTCTCTCGACCCACCAGCGGACAGGCACCAGTATTGGGAGAGGGGGGCTGGCCATCAGGGTTCACCGCGGCTCTGGCACAAACCCGGCGACACGGAGGTGGCACGGGCAGGAGCGGACTGGCCGTCTCGGCTTCTCACTTTTTGGATTTTAGAAGGGCATGACATGCCTATATCTGTGTCTCCCCCTCCTTTTACTCCTCCACCTCTTTTCTTTTCGCATGACTATATGTACTTGTCACTTTTCCATGTGTTAGTTGTGTCTTCTGAGCAGTTTGTCAGCTTTTGGACACCTTTGAAGGTGTTTTCTATGTGTTTCTATGTGTTTTTGTTTGCCTGCCATTGGTTTTAACGGTGTTCGAAGGTGTTCGACGAACAGTTCGACGAACAGTTCGGCGAACACACGGGTGTTCGACGAACCGAACCGAACTCGAACACTACGGGGGTGGCTCAACACTAGTCCTAAGGTCACAGCACATGTCATGACATCATGACGTAAGTTGTGACCTTATGAGCATAACACGGGACGTAGATGTACTTGGTCTAGTCATGGCCAGGAGTATGGCCTAGCATGAAGATGTTCAGCTTTTCAGCACATGGTGGAAGTAAGAAGAGGCATCCAGGATTGTACGGGGAAGAGCAAGCAGCTGAGGTGGCTGGAGAGGTGAGTGGTAAGGTGAGTATTATTATTATTATTTTTTTAATCTTTTGCTGGTCCTCTAAGGTTCAGCAAAATTGCGTCCAGCCAGTTGCCATTTTGCTAAATTTGCGCTGAGTGAATTAAAAAAAAAATTCTGGAGAATACAGATTTTTGTAAAATTAGAGTAGAATGCAATTCCATAAATTTGTCCAACTCTAGTCATAGACTATGTTGTGATCATTCCTTGGATTTTGCTCTTACTTACAAAGGGATGTCCCATTTGGGATGTTTAGAGAAAATCTACAAACTTAAAGGGGTTGTCCACTACTTGGACAACACCTTGATCTAAATGTTTTGCCCCAATAAAATAAAAAAAGCTTATCCTCACCTCCTGTTTTGGCGCCATTCCAGCGGTGTCATCACTCGCGGTCCCGGGGCTCTCATGCGGTTGTTGTGACACATGACGCCAACGCCCAATCAGCGCTGGCATCAATGTCTCAGCCTTTGAATAAATCGAACATGAAAAGGAAGTCTGGGCTGCAGCTGATCTCTGACTTCCTCTTCATGTTCAATTCGACAGGAGGCGGAGACAGTGATGCCAGCGCTGATTGGGCGTTGGCGTCATGTGTCACAACAACCGCATGAGAGCCCCAGGGAGAGCGAGTGCTGACAATGCTGGAATGGCGCCAGCACGGGAAGTGAATATAGGTTTTTTTGTTTCATCGGGGCCAAACTTCTTTAATTCACAAGAACATCTATAATATAACGGGAGATGCGCGTCTCTGTCCGAAGCCTCGATAGACTGCGCATGCGTGACGCGCAGTCTGGCTCCAGACAGAAGACCGCATCCAGCCGTTACAGGTAAGACAGTGGCGTACCGCCAATGGCGGCAGACCAGGCCACTGCTATGGGGCCCGTGGCCGGAGGGGGCCCGTGAGGGCCCCAAGCACCGTGGGAACAAGGAGGATAGGTGAGTAGGAGGTTCAGGCGGCAGAGGAGCGGGGCACATCATGTGTGCCCGCTGCTAAAGGGACATGAATATTCCCTCTTCTCCACTCCCATGGGCGTGGAGAAGACGGAATATTCATTCTCTTTATTAGCGGGCACGGAGGAGCGCTGAGCCCCGGGCTCCTGCTATCAGTGGCCGCCGCTAAAGAGAAAGCATATTCATGCTTCTCCACGCCCATAGTCCCGGCGTGGAGAGGAGTGAATGTGTCGGCAGCAGCTCACCTCGGCTTCTGAGAGCGCGCGCAGCTCAGATGCCGACATGAGCTGCTGCAGACAGGACTCAGCGCTGGAGCAGAGGTGAGGAAGGAAGGTGAGTATAAGTGTTTATTGTTTTATGTGTGCAGTGATTGGGGGATGAGGGGGCCACACATACCAGGATACTTGGATTGAGAAGGCCACACATACCAGGAATGGGGGATTGAGAAGGCCACACATTCCAGGAATGGGGGATTGAGGAGGCCACACATACCTGGAATGGGGGATTGAGGAGGCCACACATACCAGGGATTAGGGGATTGAGGAGGCCACACATACCAGGATACTTGGATTGAGGAGGCCACACATACCAGGAATGGGGGATTGAAGATGCCACACATACCAGGAATGGGGGATTGAGGAGGCCACACGTACCAGGATTTGGGGATTGAGGAGGCCACACATACCAGGAATGGGGGATTGAGGAGGCCACACATACCAGGAATGGGGGATTGAGGAGGCCACACATACCAGGAATGGGGGATTGAGGAGGCCACACATACCAGGATTTGGGGATTGAGGAGGCCACACATACCAGGATTTGGGGATTGAGGAGGCCACACATACCAGGAATGGGGGATTGAGGAGGCCACACATACCAGGAATGGGGGATTGAGGAGGCCACACATACCAGGAATGGGGGATTGAGGAGGCCACACATACCAGGATTGGGGGGTTGAGGAGGCCACACATACCAGGAATGAGGGATTGAGAAGGCCACACATACCAGGATTGGGGGGTTGAGGAGGCCACACATACCAGGATTTGGGGAATGAAAAGGCCACACATACCAGGATTGGGGGATTGAGGAGGCCACACATACCAGGATTGGGGGGTTGAGGAGGCCACACATACCAGGATTGGGGGTTGAGGGGTGCCACGCATACCAGGATTTGGGGGGTGAGGGGTGCCACGCATACCGGGATTGGGGGTGAGGGGTGCCACGCATACCGGGATTGGGAGTGAGGGATAGGGTGCCATGCATACCAGGATGAGGGATACCATACACACCAGGATAGGGATGAGGAGTGCCACGTATGCCAGGATTGGGGATGAGGGGAGCCACGCATACCGGGATTGGGGATGAGGGGAGCCACGCATACCGGAAATGGGGATGAGGGGAGCCACGCATACCAGAAATGGGGATGAGGGGAGCCACGCATACCGGAAATGGGGATGAGGGGAGCCACGCATACCGGAAATGGGGATGAGGGGAGCCACGCATACCGGAAATGGGGATGAGGGGAGCCACGCTTACCAGAAATGGGGATGAGGGGAGCCACGCATACCGGAAATGGGGATGAGGGGAGCCACGCATACCGGGATTGGGGGATGAGGGGAGCCACGCATACCGAGATCGGGGATGAGGGGTGCCACGCATACCGGGATCGGGGATGAGGGGAGCCACGCATACCAGGATTGGGGATGAGGGGAGCCACGCATACCGGGATCGGGGATGAGGGGAGCCACGCATACCGGGAACGGGGATGAGGGGAGCCACACATACCGGGATTGGATGGTGGGGACAGGATGGGGGCAGCACATACCAGCATTTGAGACCATATACCAATAAAAATGCTCGCCACCCGGGCGTAGAAGGGGTTCAATAGCTAGTACATTATATGGACAGTTAGCAAGAAACAATGAGCAAATAGAAAGGGGAATGAGTCTAGAAACAGACAAAAAGGTTTATTATCTTTTAATATATAAACACTTTGGTCTACATAGGAGCCATAAGCACAAAATAAAAAGACAATTGTAAAGTTTTTTTTTTATAGTTACTTCATAGAGAGATGCGCAGTACATGTGGCATACAGTGGGTACGGAAAGTATTCAGACCCCTTTAAATTTTTCACTCTTTGTTTTATTGCAGCCATTTGTTAAATTCTAAAAACTTCATTTTTTTTCTCATTAAAGTACACTCTGCACCCCATCTTGAGTGAAAAAAAACAGAAATGTAGAAATTTTTGCAAATTTATTAAAAAAGAAAAACTGAAATATCACATGGTCATAAGTATTCAGACCCTTTGCTCAGACACTCATATTTAAGTCACATGCTGTCCATTTCCTTGTGATCCTCCTTGAGATGGTTCTACTCCTTCATTGGAGTCCAGCTGTGTTTAATTAAACTGATAGGACTTGATTTGGAAAGGCACACACCTGTCTATATAAGACCTCACAGCTCACAGAGCATGTCAGACCAAATGAGAATCATGAGCTCAAAAGGAACTGCCCAAGTAGCTCAGAGACAGAATTGTGGCAAGGCACAGATCTGGCCAAGGTTAGAAAAGAATTTCTGCATTACTCAAGGTTCCTAAGAGCACAGTGGCCTCCATAATCCTTAGATGTAAGAAGTTTGGGACCACCAGAAGTCTTCCTAGACCTGGAAGTAAAAGCAAAAGTGCCCCTCCCCCAAACACAGTATGATACCCCATGGTGCATTCCTCCACATTAGCCTCCACATGCACAATATGATGACCCTACTGTACCCCACATCAACTCCCAATGCAAGTATGGTGTCCCCAGCTCTCCCTGCAGTATAATGGGCCTACATACAGTATAATGGCCACACACTGTGTAATGGCCCGCACTAGCCCTCCAAACAGTATAATGGCCCCCACACAGTATGATGGACCCACTCAAACCTTCACACTGTATAATTATAGTATATTGCACCCCCATAGTCCTACATATAGTATAATGCACTCCCCATGGTTCTTTATACAATATAATTCACTCCCCATGGTCCTTCATAGAATATAATGCACTCCTCGTGGTCCTCCATAGAATATAATGCACTCCCCATGGTCCTGCATACAAGATAATGCACCCTTTGTGATCCTCCATATAATAAAATGCTCTCCCCATGGTCCTCCATAGAATATAATGTACTCACCATGGTGGTCCTCAATAAAATATAGTGCACTCCCCATGGTCCTCCATAAAATATAATGCACCCCAGGGTCCTCCATACAATATAATGCTCTCCCCATAGTACTCTATACAATATAATGTACCCCTATGGTCCTCCATACAATATAATGCATATAATGCACCCCCTATGGTCCTTCATACAGTATAATGCACCCCATGGTCCTCCACCCAATATAATCCATCCCACATGGTCCTCCATACAATATAATGTACCCCTATGGTCCTCCATACAATATAATGCACCCCCTATGGTCCTTCATACAGTATAATGCACCCCATGGTCCTCCACCCAATATACTGCATCCCACATGGTCCTCCATGCAATATAATATACCCCCATGGTCCTCCATACAGTATAATGCACCCCCCATACTATATTATGGCTACCGGTCACTGATTTAAAAAAAATAAACACAGTACTCACCTCTCCTGGCTCCACCCGATGCTCCGGTCTGCCGAGCCTGTGGTGTGAAGCGCCAGACATCTCAGAGCAGCGGGCACCCTGTAATGATGTCACTGCACCCGCTGCTCTGACACGTCAGATGCTGAGGAGGAATGATGAGGATGGAAGCATCTGCTGACTCTTCCTCCTCCATCATTATTGCTCACACTGGGCAGGTAGCCAGTGTGGGTTCTAATGGGAGGAGGCAGGGAGGACCCAATGCGGGGAGGGCTCAGTGAAGGGAGGGCCCGATGCGGCCCCCCTGACTCATGGGCACCATAGCAGTGGCATGGCCTGCTGCCATTGGCGGTACGCCACTGCTAGAGAGCGGTACAGTACATAAAGTACAGCTAGAAAGCAGTATAGTACATGTAATACAGGCAGAGAACAGTACAATGCATTTAGTCCAGGTAAAGAACAGTACAGCACATTTACTACAAAGTACAGAGAAGTACAGTACATAAAGTACAGCTTGAAAGGAGTACAGTCCTTGTAATATAGGAAGAGACCAGTACAATACATATAGTCTAGGTAGAGAGCAGTACAGTACATATAGTACAGGTAGAGAGAAGTACAGTACATAAAGTACAGCTATAAAGAAGTACAGTCCTTATAATACAGGAAGAGACCAGTACAGTGCATATAGTCTAGGTAGAGAACAGTACAGTACATATAGTACAGGTAGAGAGAAGTACAGTACATAAAGTACAGCTATAAAGAAGTACAGTCCTTATAATACAGGAAGAGACCAGTATAGTACATATAGTCTAGGTAGAGAGCAGTACAGTACATGTAGAGAGAAGTACAGTACATAAAGTACAGCTATAAAGAAGTACAGTCCTTATAATACATGAAGAGACCAGTACAGTGCATATAGTCTAGGTAGAGAACAGTACAGTACATATAGTACAGGTAGAGAGAAGTACAGTACATAAAGTACAGCTATAAAGAAGTACAGTCCTTATAATACATGAAGAGACCAGTACAGTGCATATAGTCTAGGTAGAGAACAGTACAGTACATATAGTACAGGTAGAGAGAAGTACAGTACATAAAGTACAGCTATAAAGAAGTACAGTCCTTATAATACAGGAAGAGACCAGTACAGTGCATATAGTCTAGGTAGAGAACAGTACAGTACATATAGTACAGGTAGAGAGAAGTACAGTACGTAAAGTACAGCTATAAAGAAGTACAGTCCTTATAATACAGGAAGAGACCAGTACAGTACATATAGTCTAGGTAGAGAACAGTACAGTACATATAGTACAGGTAGAGAGAAGTACAGTACTTGTAATACAGGAAGAGTATGCAATATACATATAGTCTAGGTAAAGAGCAGTACAGTACATATAGTACAGGTAGAGAGAAGTACAGTACTTGTAATACAGGAAGAGTATGCAATATACATATAGTCTAGGTAAAGAGCAGTACAGTACATAAACTACAGGCAGAGAGCAGTGATTGAGGGGATTAGTGCTACTTTAACAAACCTGAACTAAAGACACCAATCTGTGACCTCTAGATTAAGCAACCACAACAGCCATTATTTATTAAACCATTAAGAATTATGAAAGAATTGCAATTAATATCATAATATTAACATATTACATAAATAACATGAGAGGAATGATATCCTAAACAATAATTTATATTCCTCCATATATAATAAATTAACGCCTGTCGAAACTGACAATATCAGTGGCCTTGACGGCAATCTAATGTGTATGGGGACCTCCCAATCCGTTGATGATTTGGGGGGAAACAAGAATCCGAGAATCCAAGAATGTCCAATTTCAGACAACCAATCCTTTTTCTCTCAGTGAGATAAGCCACTGCCAGGGGAGTTTGATAGTGGCTCTTTCATAGAGAACACAGGAGAACTCAGATGAGTCGGGCATTTCTGTGTATGAAGGGGTTGGGAGACAGAGCTGACAGTCGAATGATCACCGAACAATCATTTTGCCGATAGATATCTATAGTGTGAATAGGGGCTTTACTCCCAACTGCACACACCACCTCAAAAAATCCTTAACACGACCTTAATTAAAATTCCAGTCCTCTTACCCCATCCCAGAGGACCTATACTCACCCTTATCAGCACGTTTTTTATTCTCATTCCTTGTCACCCCTAACATGACCACATCTCTACTATTGAATGCTGCCATTGAGACAGGTCTCACTATTCCTTCTAACATAGAAAAGAAGGGGATGAGCTGGTGCTGTATCTGAAACCAAGCTGCTCATGAGAAGAGGAGGATGCTGAGCAATTCCTCTATTCCTTAAGAATCTATAGACTGCTAGAGTAAGGTGCATCAAATATATGAATAGGTGCACTTCTCTTAAAAATGTATGTGATATTTGTTCATCTGTGTACCAGAAAATTAAATCTATTTAGGCCATGAGCTGGCTTAATTACTTTTGGATCACTCATAAACTTTAAAAATACGGCTGGTCCACACTTTACTCTGCACTGACTTTATAAAAATGTCAATGTAGAGTAAGCAGCTTGCAAGAGATTGTGCAGCTGTTGTGATGGGGAGCCAGCTTTCAGACACAGCCAGATTCCCCACAGAGAAGACTGTGATGGTTATTCCTGATTTTTGTATACACAAAGTTGAACAATTGTTGTGCATACAGATTAGGAAGCACTGACAGTGCTTTCCTCTCCTCACCATCCTCCTATTCTGGACCCAGTGTTTATGTGATCATTGAATGTAGGAAGGGAGCAAAAGCTGCAGGGTCCAAGGAGACCCAGGCACGTTAGATATGCATGTATTTACCAGCTAAAAAAACCCTCCTAATATTTGCAAAAACTTTATTGATTAGATAAAAAGGGGAGACTCATTATCTTAAAGGGGGCTACATGTGGGGCAGGGGTAATCAACCTAATTATGAGCTAAATCTTACCCTGCCTTACCGTGGAGGATTGCACCCTAAATAAGTGATGTGACATCCCCGCTCTCCGTAGACTCACCCAAAAAATACTTATCAGTGAGTCACTTCATGAAGATGAAAGCGTTTCCCCCCTTTCTTCTTAGGGGTTCATCCACCGAAACTGGAGAAATATAAACCTCAATGAAGTGATACATTGATGATTGGATAGGTATAATTGATTTACAGTAGTTTTGAATGCTGTCAAACCTACAGTAGATACGGTGTGGGTGAGATAGATATATTTATATTGTACCTTTTTACTTGTGGGGTGCCACATCACTAATTCAGGGTGCCAACCTCCAGGGTAAGGCAGGGTAAGATTTAGGTCATCATTAGGGTGAGTACCCCTGCCCCACAAGTAACCCCCTTTAATACAGTGATTTCCCCCCTTTTTTTATCTAATTAATAAAATTTTTGTAAATATTAGGAGGGTCTTTGTTAGCTGGTAAATATTGTTTGGGATCTGATTTGATATTTTCTTCTGGTCTTGTCAGCTTAGATATCCAGCCAGAGGGTGAATTTCCCCTGTAACTGGGGCTAATATTGCAGCCCCAATTACAGGTAAATTGAGCAATAAAAATATAAAATTATATTATATTATGTTCCAAGCCATGCAAAGGTATTTTTATGCCTAATGGGGAGAACAATGTATGAAATGAAAAAAATAAAAAAAAGGAAAAGAAACACCATCAGTCTGAGTCGCGGTTTATAGCCTCACCCTGTAAAAAAAAAAAAAATTCTACGGAAAGGAGAACACATTTTAAAATGTTTTGCTTTTTTAGCGGTCTCTGTGGTCGTAAAAAAAAACAAACATTTGAAAGATAGATATATATTTTCTATTTTTCTTTACATTTACCCCATCAATATCAGAAAACCAAAAGGAATATAAAAATCATATAAAAGTTAGGACTCATGTATTGTGAAAAAAAGAAGCAAAAATTATTTGAATTTTCAAACGAAAAAATTGTTTTTAGAGCCTTTAAAAGAGCATGTACGATCAAACCCCAGGAAGAAAGGAAAATGCCCAAGTTCAGAGCAGGTTAAGCTCCAATTTATGTCAGGGTAAAATCACAGAATTTTGTCCAAAATACCACTTTTTGAGCCCAGTTTTCTAGTATACAGGTGATGATATATTGACCCCTATATGTATACAGTAGTACATATATATTTGTAGAAGAAAGACCACCTAGAGCAATACAAATTCTAGATGTATGAAGAAGCAAATCCAAGTTAAAGTTAACGGATAAGTCAATACAAGTTTGGAATAGTTATCTGTTTTATTGTCCTTGGGATTTTCTTGTTTTAACGCTTTTATTTGTTATTCAGTTTAACTTACAGTATATTATTACGTTTGCAGGTCGCCTCACTTCAGATGGCATATTGTTAGATTGGATCTTTCTAACATATTGAATCACGGGGACAAGCACAGTATAAAACACAGAGAAATGAATTTGAGTAATGTAATTCACAATGTGTGAGTGGCTATCCCAGAAAATTATATTTCTTTATAACATCAATATGTTTGCTAAAATGTAATATATATTTATAGCCTAAAAGGAGCGGGACGTGTGATCTCAATATTCTTTCAGACAATACTATACAATATCAACATTTTTACCGGGAGCTGATATTGTAATTTTCTTTATCTTGACAGTTTACTCTTTCAGGCTCCATATTGAATAGTTGTTTAAAATAAAAAGCATAAAAGCAAAAAGCAAAAAAGAATTGAGCCATCTGAGGCCAAAAGAGATGGACGAGTGTTTCAAAAACACTGTCAATAATTTCCCCAAAAAATGTCGCTGTCTATTTAAATGGAGAGTCCAGATTCAGCGTCCTCTCCGAGGCTTATTATTTATCGGAGTCTGGAGATATTCATGTGGTTATTATATTAAAAGTCATGACATTCAAGAGTCAAGGGACATTATTTATCCCATGATGAGGACACGGCTTTGTACTTTCTATACTCCCCTTTGTTTCTGCAGAATTAGTTGTGTTTTTGCTGTTTTTTTTTTTTGTGTCCTGTATAATAATATACCTATAAAATATACACATAACAATATGAAATATTAACACAAATATTTTTTAAACTTTTTTTTAGTCCCCCTATGATACTTGAATCTTTAATCATTTAATTGCTTGTACTTAATGCTACAGTATTGCAGAATCTAGTGAAATTAACAATCTCCTATGAAGCTCTGTGGTTGGTCTGTTGCAGGCACAAGCACACCAGACAGATATTGGGAAGGTGTTAAACTGATTGTTCATTTTCTAGCTCCATGTCATATTTAGGTAAGAAATTCGGTTTTCGTCAATATCCTATTATAAGAACTTTTTGAATGGAATGTGATGAAGTAAATGTGAAGGTACGCTTTCTTCTTTCTTCTCAGAATCCAGGCTGTGTGCAAGAGAAGTTTTTTGTAATCAGGCAATGTTATGTGTCTCACACAGGAGAAAGCCTGTTCTAAGCTATTGTGGGGGCGTGTTCTTTTTCTCCTGCATGACGCCTCCTGCTTAAGATTGGCCAACCTCATATAGGAGAAGAAGTACACTCTCCTAGTGAAAAATCTCTTGGACTTAACATAAATTATAAGCTAAACTTTACAGACTAATATCTTTGCTATGTAGAAGAGAAGTAAAAAAATAAAAGCTATGTTTTACTCAGCTCCGCAGTCACTATTACATGAAGTGGCCAGTTTAACATACTCAAACTTGTGAAAGATCCCCTTTAAGAAGTGTGTGCATGTGGGACCCTGTAAGTTTGAGACTGTTCGCTGGTTGAACTGTAAACTCCATGCAATGGGCACATTGCACATTCATTACCACCACTAAGTCAGTAAATGGTGGTGGTGTACTGGCCACAATGACCCATGGAAAAACTAGGAAATGACACTCATGAACTGTGACTAGAGAGCAGAATAGTTGAGCAGGCTACGAGACTTACAGTCTCTTTGGCACAGCCTCACTTGATGGGAACTCTTGTGGAGTTAACATTCCCGGTAAGGACTAAATAGTTCAGATGTTTCAGCTAGTAAATCTGTTGCACTGAAATGTTTGTATCTCTACAGTGTTTCCTTTTATGTAGTGACATTCACAGTACATGCTCATGTCATGTTATACCTGCCATAGTGTGCTCCCCATATAATGGTAACAACAGTGTTCCTTTCAATAGAGTGTCATCCACAGTCTACTGTATGGTCATATAGTGCCAGCCATAGTGTTCTCCCTGTAAAATGCTAGTTATAGTGTTCCCTTCTATAGAGTGTCATCCATGGTGTATGCTCAATGTAGTACCAGCCATGGTGTATGCTCAATGTAGTACCAGCCATGGTTGTATGCTCAATGTAGTACCAGCCATGGTGTGCTCCCCATATAATGCTAACCACAGTGTTCTCTTTTATGTAGTGTCATCCATAGAGCATGCTCATATAGTGCCAGCCATAATGTTGTTCCCATATAATGCTAACCGCAGTGATCCCTTCTATAGAGTGCCATCCACAGTGTACTGTATGGTCATATAGTACCAGCCAAAATGTTGCCCCATATAATGCTAACCAAAGTGTTCTCTTTTATGTAGTGCCATCCACTGAGCATGCTCATTTAGTACCAGCCATAATGTTGCCCCCATATAATGCTAGTCACAGCGTTCTCTTTTATGTAGTGCCATCCACAGAGCATGCTCATATAGTGCCAGCCATGGTGTGCTCCCCTTATAATGCTAACTATAGCATTTCCTTCTGTATAGTGCTATCCACAGAATTTGCTCATATAGTACCAGCCATAGTGAGATCCCAAATATAATGCTAACCATAGTATTCGCTTTTATGTAGTGCCTTCCACAGTGCAAGTTCATATAATACCAGCCATACTGTTGCACCCATATAATGCTAACCACAGCGTTCTCTTTTATGCAGTGCCATTCAGAGAGCATGCTCATATAGTGTCGGCCATAGTCTACTCTCTATATGATGCTAACCATAGCGTTCCCTTTTATGTAGTGCCATCCAGAAAGCATGCTCATATAGTGTCAGCCATAGTCTACTCCCTATATGATGCTAAGCATAGCATTCCCTTTTATGTAGTGCCATCCATAGGGCATGCTCATATAGTGTCGGCCATAGTCTACTCCCTATATGATTCTAACCATAGAGTTCCCTTTTATGTAGTGCCATCCAGAGAGCATGCTCATATAGTGTCGGCCATAGTCTACTCCCTATATGATTCTAACCATAGAGTCCCCTTTTATGTAGTGCCATCCAGAGAGCATGCTCATATAGTGTCGGCCATAGTCTACTTCCTATATGATGCTAACCATAGCATTCCCTTCTATATAATGCCATTCACAGAGCTTGCTCATTCAGTGCCAGTTATAGTGTGCTCCCCATAAAATGCTAACAACAGCGTTCTCTTATTTTGTCATGCCATCCACAGTGCATGCTCTTGTAATGCCAGTTAAAGTATTTTCTTTTCACTACAGTGCCGTCCACAGCGTATCTTTACATAGTACCAGTCATATTGTGCTCCCCATACAATGCTAGCCGCAGTGCTCCCTCTATATAGTGATATCCAAAGTGCATGCTCATATAGTGCCAGTCACAATGTGCCTCCCCAATACAATGCTTTCCATAGCTGCCCCCATATAGCACCATCCAGAATCCCTTCTAAGCCCCCTAAAAAGATGGCTACTTATCACTTTACAATGGCTCTTGCTGACTAATGATATATAAATATATTTAATAAATTATGCAGACATGGAAAAAAATATTGTTTTTTAAGTAACCCTCATAAGGAACTAATTTATAAAATGTGATAGTTCCTGATAAGACTTTTACATTTCCCAAGTTTCTATTAAAGGAACATATCACAGTTGTAAACTTCCTACCGAACGAGTTTCCAGCACCTGTGTCTGCTCACAACAAAGTAAGCGGCTAAAATATTGCGTTTGATAAACCTATAAATCTTGTCTGGTTAATGAAGGGAATTTTTTAGATTGCGGGAAGTATTGGGCACTTATCTTACTCCATAAGATTAAATACTGTCTGGGCAGAATGCACGGCTCGGCATTTTCCTTTTGTACACATTGCTCAAGAACACATTTTCCATTAAATAATAATCACCTTAATTAATTGACTGGTAAGTTTATCTCCCTCATCTGGTTACAGTCATTTATCAGAGGCATGGAAATGAGGGCCACGGGTAAGGCTGGAAGTGTAAAGTAAGCAAAACTGCGTGCCCGGACTCGGAGCTAACGAGGGACGGGGCAAACTCATTTTGCTATGCAATAGGCTGCCCATACTGGTGATGTGCTGCAAATATATTGTAGACTTACAGAACTGTGCAAAAGTTTTAGGCAGGTGTAGAAAAAGGCTGCACAGTAAAAATGCTTTAAAATTAGAAGTGTTATTAGTTTTTTCTATCAGTTAACAAAATGCAAAGTGAATGAACAAAGAAGAAATCTAAATCCCATCAATATTTGGTTACCGCCTTTAGCTTTCAAGACAGAAACTAAACTATTCTTCTAGGTATAGTTGTATAAAGTTTTTGAAGGAACTGGGCAGGGAGGTTGCTCCAAACATCTTGAAGAACTCACAACAGATCTTCTGTGTATGAGGCTTGCCCAAATCAGTCTGTCTCTTCATTTAATTCCAGACAAACTGGATGATGTTGAGATCAGGATTTCATTCAGCTTTGAATTTTTTTTCCTGAGAGAAACCTTGCCAATGCAGTATAACTACCTTGTGTCTTGTTGCTGTGCTCAATCTTTTCATGGTCTGTGATCTGTGACATGAAACTGTTTTCCACAACCTCACCTAAACCTCATATAGCAGTGTTTGGCTGTTCCTCACCCAGTTTTAAGCATGCTACACAGCTTTTTTCTATGAAATGGCCACTCCAGAACCTTCACTTTATTCTGCTGTAGCCAGTGACAGGTCGACTTGGCCTTGTGTTTTGGATCGTTGTCATGTTGGAACGTCCAAGTACGTCCCATGCGCGGCTTCCGGGCTGATGAGTGCAAATTTACCTCCAGTATTTGCTGATAACGTGCTACATTCATCTTTCCTTCAACTTTTACCAAGTTTCCTGTGCCTTTGTAGCTCCCACATCCCCAAAACAAAAGCGATCCACCTCTGTGCTTTACTGTAGGAATGGTGTTCCTTTCATCATAGGCCTTGTTGACCTCTCTCCAAATGTAACGTTTATGGTTGTGGCCAAAAAGTTCAATTTTGGTCTCATCACTCCAAATTACCTTATTCCAGAAGTTGTGAGGCTTGTCTCTGTGCTGCTTGGCGTATTGTAGGCGAGATACTTTGTGGCATTTGCACAGTAATGGCTTTCTTCTGGCGACTCGACCATGCAGACCATTTTCCTTCAAATGCCTCCTTATTGTGCATCTTGAAACAGCCACACCGCTAGTTTTCAGAGTCCTGAATTTCACCTGATGTTATTTGTGGGGTTTTCTTTGCATCCCGAACAATTTTCCTGGCAGTTATGGCCCAAATTTTTGTTGGTCTATCTGACCGTGGTTTGGTTTTTACAGAGCCCCTGATTTTCCATTTGTTGATCACAGTTTGAACGCTGCTGACTGGCATTATCAATTCCTTGGATGTCTTTTTGTATCCCTTTTATACAGTTCAGATACCTTGACTCACAATCCAGAAACGTCAGTGGCTGATGAAAGATGCAAGAGTCTGTCTGGATCTCAGAAACTCACTCAGCTTTTATGCACACACACTGATTACAAGCAAACAGGTCACAGGTGAGGATGTTACCTTTAGTAGCCATTCAAACCCATTTGTGTTAAATTCTGTCCATGTTATCAGGCCAAAATCATCAGGGTATGTGAAATTTTGATCGGGTCATTTGGATGTTTTTGGTTGTCATTAAGATTTAAAAAGAGAAAACACAGTAGCTTGACAATAAATGGCTTCACCCAACCAATAACCATGAGTGGATAAAAAGTTTTTTGTTATCATTCATATTCTCTGAAACAAGGCCAAGAAAGGAAAAATTCTACATGGGTATGTAAACTTTTGAGCACAACTGTATATACCGTATATATATATATATATATATATATATATATATATATATATATATATATAGTAGAACATCCAGAAAAGCATTGCAGGTCTTGATTGGATACACCTGACTAGCTTTGACTAAGAACCAGGGCCTGTTTTGTGCTCACTAGGTGTGTCAGTCTGCTACATGTTGAGCAGAGTCGAGTGTGTTGTTGGTGAGTGAACTGCCAAAATGCGAGCTAAAGCTGGGGAAGAGACAATGCAGGATCTCTGTATATGGAGACTGCATGGGTCAGCTAGGAAAGCTGTTACAATGATTAAGGACTATGTCTCCCCCTTGGGGTTGTGACATTGTGCATGTGTGCTTTTTAATTTTCTTAATAAAGGTTCTGATTTTATGAAGATTTCCAGATTCTGGATTACTTCCTCACCTGTTTGCAATTTTCTCCAGGGCACTACTGGCTTTCCATGCATTGGACGACTGAGTGGGTAAGCCGACAATGTCTTCACATTTCTGATATCATTCAAATGTCAATGATTTTTCATGGACCAAGAGGTCCATGGAAAATCGTGGAGACATGTCTGATTTTGATCAGAGGGTCAAATCAAAATTTGAGATGCAAATCAATGGGTCTGTGAAAAAATAGGACATCCGGGAAGTCATGGATGGAGAAGATGGAGAAACTGTTTTTAATTTCTTTGTGTACAAGAAAAATAGAGGACACTCGGACCACACCCTGATCAAACTCTCATCAGAACAATCAGTCCGTTTTTCTCGCACGTGAAAAAATTGGACGTGCGAATGAGCCCTTGTAAGAGATGCTATTCCAATCTCTGTAGAACTGAGAACTGTAGAACCTTGGATTTCACCAAGGTTACTTAGTCTGCACAGACCGGTGACATGTCGGTCATCATCTTACGACTTCCCTCACATTCTCCAAGCTCATTGTTCATTGCATTAGTCTGACAGTGACAGAAAAGCTCTTGTAACAAGCAACATAAAAGCTCGTTGAATGGAGCCCTGGTAGAAAATCTATTGGTAATAAGATAAAACGAGGCTGATTAATGATCACACCTGAGACAAGTGGCACTTTAACCAACTTTAACTGTTGATGTATGATGACATAATGTCCCTTCCAATTAATGACATGGATATAAAACACCTGCATTTAACAGAACAGCTGCACAGTTTTATGGTTTGCTGCACAGATTCCAATTACATAGAAAGGACCACCTACAAGCTTATTTTCTAATATTTTGTTATGTATTTTTGAATTAATAAATTGAATGTGGATAATTATGTTCATTAATAACTAGTAAGAGCGAGGACTTGATACCGCCGCTAATCCCAAGTCATTTGCATGATTTTTTATTTTGCTGGGAAGACGTAAAGGAAAGAAGAGAACAGCGAGAAGGGACGATTAAAGGGGATGTATGTGAGCAGAAAAAGGACACTCTAGTCCATGGGCTGTCTGGTATCGCAAGTGAATAAGCCTGAGCTTTAAGATCATACACAGCCACATCTTAGGACATTGCGTCACCTTTGATCCTAAACAAATGGCAGAAAAAGGACTTTTTTGTAGATGCAGCACTGGTCAACTACTTGCTTTTTAAAAGGAATCAGCAGATTTTTGCTATGGAATCTGAGAATAGAATGCTGTAAGGGATGAGACTCTGATTCCAGTGATGTGTCACTTACTGGGCTGTTTGGTGCAGTTGTGATACAATCCCTGTTTTCTCTGCTGCAGATCTAGCAGAGCTCTGAATGCTGAGCTGTGTATAACCCCTCCCACACCTCTGATTTGCAGCTTTCTGTGTACACTTGCATTGGTAAAAAAGATGCCAATTAGTGGTGGAGGCATGGTTGGACTAAGAGGCATGAGATATCTAGTCAACCTGTAATAATCAGCTGCTAATAAAACACTGATTTTACCGATACAGCCTAGTAAGTGACATATTGTAGGAATCAGGCTCTCAGCCCCTACATCATGGTGCTCTCAGAATGCAAAGCAAAAACCTGCAGATTCCCTTTAAATAGAAGGCCCACCTTTACATCCAATATTCTTTGGTCCAAAGCACAAAAAATGAAGCAACTATGTAAATAGTCTTAATTAAAAATCTCCCAAATTTTATGCCTACAGTTCCTATCGATAACTATGTATTTCCACTATCAACCAGCGATGTGCAGTCTGTTTCTAAGTTTTCATGTTACTAGTTATATTTAAAACAATCCTGAAATCTTGCAGTTTTCACAAGAAAAAGTGTTTCACTATCTAATTTGAGTATTGACAAAATCTAGGTGAAACATTCTCTTTAAGGAGAATCGATTGTAAAACAGGAAAAAAAAGCCTCCTACTAGTTACGAGAGAATTAAAGGGGTTGTGTCATTATGGAAACAGAGCTGGCTTCATGTTAACCAAACCCAAAATTGGGCATACTTTTCCAGTTTGAAGGCTTTCATAGGTATGATTGAGGGAATTCCTGAGCGTGACTACAGGGGTGGGACCTAAACTTAGTAAATATGTACTTGCCTCATAGGTACAGGTACAGAGGGTACAGAAGGTAGAGATTCTCTGCACAATGTCAATGTATGGATGTCCTTTATAGGCAATGATGGATAAGGAGGTGCCCATATCTGGCCTTCAGCACACTGCAACGTTTACATACGACACAGCTGAGTTCAGATTTTCCTGTGCCTTCTAATATTTCATGAATAAAAGAGCAAAATAAAAAAAGATAAATCCAGAGAATCCCATTAACATCTGACCCCTCAATACTTTCATATGGCGTGAATCTATCCAGACGTTACAAACTACGTAATTACTAATTATTTGTAAATCATCTACAATGTATTAGTATGAATTTATTCAGTGACTCCCTTAAAGGAACGCTAAACACAGAAAATGAGCATAAACAAATAAAATATCCCAGAAATTCCTCCTTTAACCCCTTTAAAGCCCATGACGTATTAATACGCGTCTGTGCCCTGGGCTTTAAGAGCCTGACCCGTTTTAGTGCGTAATGGCGATCGGCTGTGGGGCGCGATCGCCGCCGGGTGTCAGCTGATTGTCACAGCTGACACCCGGTACTATGTGCAGGCACCGCTCCCAGCACATTAACCCCCGCAATGCTGCGATCGAAGTCGCAGCATTGCGGTGGCTAAGGGGAGGTGATCGCTATACTCACCTCCTCTTCTGGCCTCCAGCGCTGTCTGCCACGGCTTCCCATATGTTGCCATGACGACCCGATGTCGTCATGACAACATCCAGATCACCAGAAAGCAGGAAGATTTTTTGGTCATGCGCAGTGCATGAGCAAACTATCTTCTCCCTGTCCAGCGCTGACAGCCTGCATTGCACAGGGATGGTGCTCCATCCCTATGCTATGCAGGCGATCAGAGTTAAAAAAGTGAAAGTCCCAGAGTAGGACAAAGTAATAAAGTATAAAAACTATCAGAAAATGAAAAAAAAAAATTGTAAAAAAAAAAAATAAATAATAATCCACCAAAAATAAAAATATAATGTACCCATCAATAAATATTATTATGAAAAAAACAAACAAACAATAAAAGTACTCATATTTGGTATCGCCGTGTCCGGAACGACTTGACCTATAAAATTGTCCCACTAGTTAACCCCTTCAGTGAACACGGTAAAAAAAATAAAATAAAAAACGAAGCAAAAAACAATGCTTTATCATCATACCGCCAAACAAAAAATGGAATAACACGCGATCAAAAAGACGAATATAAATAAAAATGGTATCGCTGAAAACGTCATCTCGTCCCGCAAAAACCAAGCTGCCATACTGCTCCATCAGCCGAAAAATATAAAAGTTATAGCTCTCAGAATAAAGCGATGAAAAAAAATATTTTTTTCTATAAAATTGCTTTTATTATGTAAAAGCGCCAAAACATAGAAAACAATATAAATGTAGTATCGCTGTAAACATACTGACCCGAAGAATAAAGCTGCCTTATCAGTTTTACCACACGTGGAGGAGAATAAAAAAAAAACAAAAAAAAACAATTCCTGAATTGTTGGTTTTTGTTTATTCTGCCTTCCAAAAATTGAAATAGAAGGCGATCAAAAAATGTCACGTGCCTGAAAATGGCACCAATAAAAACGTCAACTCATCCCGCAAAAAGCAAGCCATCACATGACTCTGTCGGCCAAAATATGGAAAAATTATAGTTCTCAAAATATGGCTATGCAAAAACTAGATTTTACAAAAAAATGCGTCTTTTAGTGTGTGACAGCTGTCAATCATAAAAACCCGATATGATTCTGGTATCTCTGTAGTCGCACCGACCCGAAGAATAAAGTCGTCTAATCACTTTTAACGCACGAGGAACGGCGTAAAAAATAAACTCTCGGGTTAGGGTTGTGATAGGGTTAGGGTTGGGGTTGGGGTTAGGGTTGCGCTAGGGTTAGGGTTGGGCTAGGGTTGGGCTAGGGTTGGGGTAGGGTTAGGGTTGGGCTAGGGTTAGGGTTGGGGTTAGGAATAGGTTTGGGGCAAGGGTTGGGCTAGGGTTAGGGTTGGGGTTGGGGTTAAGGTTGGGGTTGGGGTTAGGGTTGGGCTACGGTTAGGGTTGGGATTTTTTTCAAAAGTAAAAAAAAAAAAAAGATGACGATATGGCGACTAGTGTTGAGCGCCCCATATGCTTCGCGGCCAAAAAAACCTTGCGGGGATTGCCTGCCATGCACGAGCAATCCCCGCATGGTTTTTTTTGGGTAACCATGAAACATGCGGGCGGGGACTCGAGCATGTCACTCGAGCACCCTTGATACATGTTGAATACCTGAGTACCCAATTGCATGGTGCAATTTCTCCTGTTACCCTTATAAAAATGAAAAATTGGGGGCTGAAAAACATTTTTGTGGGAAAAATGTGAAAATTTTATTTTTACGGCTCAATATTATAAACTTCTGTGAAGCACCTGGGGGTGCAAGGTGCTCACCACACATTTACATACATTCCCTGAGGGGTCAAGTTTCCAGAATGGTGTCACTTGTGGGGGGTTTCCACTGTTTAGGCACATAAGGGGCTCTCCAAATGCAACATGGCGTCCGCTAATTATTCAAGCAAATTTTACAATCAAAAAGTCAAATGGCGCTCCTTCCCTTCCGAACCCTGCCATGCACCCAAACAGTGGTTTTACCCCACATATGTGGTATCTGCTTATTAAGGAGAAATTGCTCAACAATTTGCGTGGTGCTATTTCTCCTGATACAATAATGAAAATGCAAAATTGGGGGCTGAAAAACATTTTTGTGGGAAAAATGTGAAAATTTTATTTTTACGTCTCAATGTTATAAACTTCTGTGAAGCACCTGGGGGTTCAAGGTGCTCACCACACATCTAGATAAGTTCCCTGAGGGGTCTAGTTTCCAAAATGGTGTCACTTGTGGGGGGTTTCCACTGTTTAGGCACATCAGGGGCTCCCCAAATGCAACATGGCATCCGCTAATTATTCAAGCAAATTTTACATTCAAAAAGTCAAATGGCGCTCCTCCCCTTCCGAACCCTGCCGTGTGCCCAAACAGTGTTTTTTCCCCACATATGGGGTATCTGTGTGCCCAGGGGAAATTGCACAACAAATTTTGTGGTCCATTTTTTCCTGTTACCCCTGCGAAAATAAAAAAACATTGGGTCTAAAGTAACATTTTTGTGAAAAAAGTTAAATGTTCATTTTTTTCTTCCACATTCCAAAAATTCCTGTGAAGCACCTTAAAGAGTTAATAAAGTTCTTGAATGTGGTTTTGAGCACCTTGAGGGGTGCAGTTTTTAGAATGGTGTCACTTTGGGTATTTTCTGTCATAAAGACCCCTCAAAGTGACTTCAAATATGATGTGGTCCCTAAAAAAATGGTTTTGTAAATTTTGTTGGAAAAATGAGAAATCGCTGGTCAACTTTTAACCCTTATAGCTCCCTAATAAAAAAAATTTTGGTTCCAAAATTGTGCTGATGTAAAGTAGACATGTGGGAAATGTTATTTATTAACTATTTTGTGTGACATATCTCTCTTATTTAAGGGCATAAAAATTAAAATTTTGAAAATTGCAAAATTTTCAAAATTTTCGCCAAATTTCAGTTTTTTTTCACAAATAAACCCAAGTGATATCGAAGAAATTTTACCACAATCATGAAGTACAATATGTCACGAAAAAACAATCTCAGAATCAGGGGGATCCGTTGAAGTGTTCCGGAGTAATTACCTCATAAAGTGACAGTGGTCAGAATTGTAAAAATTGGCCTGGTCATTAACGTGCAAACCACCTTGGGTTGTAAAGGGGTTAAAGGGAACATGTCATGTTGTACATTCAGTCTGATCTGTGGTTATCATGTTATAGAGAAGGAAAAGCTGAGCAGAAGATTTTGTTCAAAGGGAACCTGTCACCAGAAAAAATGCTATTAACCTGCAGATAAGGGGTTAATCTGCCAGTTAATAGCGTTATAATGCTGGTTGGCACCTGCGTGTAGCCGAATGCAGCGGGGAGAAAATTAACTTTATTCTCCCTGTCAGCTTTCCGGTTGACTCTTGCTCTACATTGGGGCCGACTGTCAGCCAGTGCTGGGGGCGCGGTTACAGCTGCCACTCTGTATACTTACAGCAGTGACTGAACTCGTGTCGGTGCCGTAACCGTCTCTGAAACCGTGCCCCTGGCCCAGATTTACAGACAGCTCCAATGCAGAGCCAGTGTCAATCAGGGCCAGAAGCACTGTTCCAGTCACAGGGGCGGTGCTGGTTCAGTCACTGCTCTGAGTACACAGAGCTGTAACCGTGCTCCCGGCATTAGGGCCGGCTGTCAGTCAGGGCTGGGGATGCTGTTACGGCAGCTGCTCTGTATACTTAGAGTGGTGGCTGAACCAGCTCCAGCGCCGCCCCCGTGACTGAACCGGGAATGCTGCCGGGGAGAATAAAGTTAATTTTCTCCTCGCAGCGTTAGGCTACGTGCAGGCGCCGGGCAGCATAGTAATGCTATTAACCTGCAGATTAACCCCATATCTGCAGGTTGATAGTGTTTTTTCTGGTGACAGGTTCCCTTTAAGTTGTATTTTATTTATTGAAATCCTTGGTATTTGTATGAATAAGTTGAGTGGGCGGGCCTACTCATTGATTGATAGCTATCTCTGCATGCACAGTCACACAGGTAAGACAGTCAATCATGGAATAGGACTGCCTACTGGACTTATATTGTATGTGCACCAGGAATTTCATACAAGTTATACTAAATCTTTTCACGCAAAGATGTATATCAATACGATCCACACCTCTTGCTCTATAACATCCTGCCTGCAGGTTAAAAACCATTATGGATAGGAAAGTTTCCCTTTAACCTCCCACTTTATTTAATCCTATTTTGTCTCATATTACAAACAAAAAATGGGAACTATATAAAGAAATCTTCCCTATGTGTCGCAGGAGTTCAGCTATGTTTCTGTGTGTGGCTGTAAGACAACTGTCTGCAGCAGGAGCCTCTCCCCTCTGCCCTGTCTGTCACAGAACAGATGATCACTAAGCTCCTCCTAATGTCTTAAGACCAGTGCTTCAGCCACCCACCTGCCAAAGATTAGCAGGAGGTTCAGCTTTGTGTTCTCAGGAATTCATCAAGTCGGACTATTTCAGGATTAGAGATGAGCGAACCCAAATTTAAAAGTTCGGAGTTCATACCAGACACTGTCCGGTGCTAAATTCTGAACCTGGACTTCTTCTGGAAGTCTGTTTTAATGTTCGGAGCTCCGAGGGAAGTCTGGGGACGAGAGAGAGATTTTCCAGATCCAAAGTTCTGGTCTCCATTGTCTTCAGTTCTGATTCAAGTTTGGGTACAGTTCTGGCATCCGAACTGAACTTTGGACTAAAGTTTGGGTCGGGTACCAGAACCCGAATTTCCACAAGTCCACTCATTCCTATTAAGAATCATTCAGAAAATGCTGCAGATTAACAAATAGTGAGTACAACTAGAGTTCTTGTTTTAAACATTTATTTCTTGGTTTAGTCTTCATTTTAACAAAACTTTGAACTTGATACAATAGTTATTTTTTCCTTATATGTTTAAAAAAATATACAAATTGCAAATCTCAAACATTAATAAGTTGTAATACAGATGCCATAAATGTATTAAATAGAACAACGCCCTTTTTTAATTTTTGTAACCTTAAATGTTAACACACGTAAAAGAAAACTAATGTAAAATGTATACTTTTTTCAACTTTCACATATTTTTAATATTGATTAAAAAATATTTGCATTGAATACAGTACCAGTAATATAAATGAAATCTTTGAAATCTCCTGTCCACATTGCATTTTTTTTCTGGGTCCAAATAAGACCTGCTGATTCTAATATTGTTTCTGCATTTTCAATGCACTTTTTATAGTGTTCTTTTTTTTCACCATAAACTTCAAAGGGTAGATCATTTTCTGCATGAAAAATACATGTAAGGCTGTGTGCACACGTTGCATTTTTGCTGTGTTTTTTCAGTGCAAGATTTGTCACTAAACCTGAAGGGTTTCCTTATGCCAGCAAAGTGAACTCAGACTCTTGAAGTCTCATTCACAGGTTTCTTATTTGTAACTTGCAGATTTGGTGCAGATTTAAATCTGCAGGATGTCAATTCTTTCAGCGTTTTTGCTGCAGATTTCGCTCATGAGTGGGGAAAAATCTGCGCCAAAAATGCAAGTGAAAACCTCAGCAAAAACGCTTCGTTATTCCTGCCAAGAGATGCAGAAATGGTGCCGAAATTGCTGCACCAAATACTTAACGTGTGCACATACCCTAAAAGTCTTTCTACAAGAAAGGGTGTCATAGGAGAAGAAAGGACCACCCATTAAAAACTGCCTTAACAACACCACATAAAAAATGAATACAAAAATACAGCAAAATACAAATCCTCTAAAAAAATGCTCAAAATCCATAATAACAGTTGCAGAATTTACTTGTAAATTTTCATGTTTTTTATGCAGAAAATTGCACTTCAAATATGCATCATGTGGATTGACCTTAATTGCAAGATTGTCTTTGTCACTTTTAACTCAGTTTTTTAGCACCCACAAATAAAAAATTAAAATGTTAGAATTTGAAAAAAAAAAAAAAGACGTAAAGTTGCCTCTTTTTTTACCCCCTTCACATATTTCTAATATCAAATTAAAAATATATATTTTTTTAAAAAATGATACATGATCATTTATATTTGATTTATAAAGTTGTAAATCAGAGTTGAAATATTTATTTGCACAAATTATGTACTGAAATACTTTTTCTTTTTTTTTTCTTCCTCTGACTGATGCTGAAGAAATACAGTATAATGTAATGTGAAAACCTTTGCAATTACTGCTGCCTTCCCCATGAAATCCTGGAATCTTGCCGAGTATTGTGCTGAGATTCATTGTAACTGGGAATGATGCATGAGAGTGTTATCCCATGGTAAAAAATGCTCTGTCTCAGATGTACTGCACATAACCTAGTTTTTTCTGTGAACTAGGTCCTGAGAGATTAAGGACATCTGGTGCATGCTAGACAGACAAAACGTGCTGGCATTCCATTATGGGTATGCAGAAAACACATTTTCATAAAGGTAAAGACCCACAGATATTAATTAAGGGAGATGCTGGAAACATTGATTTATTTTCCATCAAACATATCCCTACTTGGCATCTTTGTCCTACTTTATTTTCTTTCTTTTTTTTTTTATTTTTATTTTCTTTCCTTAGATTTCTAAAATTAAAAAAAATAAATATATAATTCTATTATTTCTGGCACGATCAGATCTGACCATTGGAGCTACTTCACAGCCGCACTTATTTTATGGGTTAAATCAACTTATAAATAATTAGCAAAAATTTTGAACTAAACATAATTTCTTGGATTTGTCCCAAAATATGCAATGTGCATTTCATGGTGAATAATAAAAAAAAAAAAAAAAAAAAAAAAAAAGAAGTCTGTTTTGTTGTTATATAATTACGTTAAATAATTTAATTTACAAAGAAAAAAAATGAAAACAAATTCTGGAACATGTTTCATCTTTTCAGCTATAAATTCTTTCATGTTAGGCGTAGATTAGATAAACATGCCAAATTGTCTTCTTGGAAAAATCACCCTCATATTTTATTGAAAAGGGAGGTCTCTCCCGAGCAGTAGGATCTTGGTAAATGGAAGAGCATATGTTAAAATAAATAAATAACAAAAGAGATTAAAATGTAACATAAAAAAAATACACTTAATGCTTTAGAATAAAAAAAAAAATAGCAATATATATATATATATATATATATATATATATATATATATATATATAATGGAATAAAGTGAATAAATAAACATTAGTAATAAATAAATAAAAAAATAAGAAAAATAGATTAAAGCAACATATAAAAATAAGATACATTAAAAGCTTTAAAATAAAAGCCATAAATTAAAATACATTAAAATAAAAAATAAATAAATTAAAATATTAGCTATATATATATATATATATATATATATATATATGTATGTATTAAAGTCAATAAATAGCAAAAGTGCAAAAAAAACATTATTAATAAATTAAGTGCAATATTAATAAATGAAAAAATAGATTAAAGCAACAAATAAAATAGAAGATAAATGAAATGCTTTAAAATAAAAGCTATAAATAAGAATACCTGAAAATGAAAAAAAAGTGCACCACTAATAAACCTATAAAAATAGAAAAAAAAAATAATACATTATTGTAAATAAAATAAAAATATATGTAAAATAAGTCAACTATATTTGAACACACTAAATAAAATAAATAGATAAAATAATATGTAATGATAAATAACATAAAAAATATGTAAAATATAAAAAAAAATAAATATATAAAATAAATCTAAAAGTATAAAAAATAAACTAAACACATTCAAAAAATACAATGCAGTGATGAAAATAATTGTGAAATTGGAAGCAGTGGTGATTATAAACTGAGTATATGCTGTTTTCTGGGAGTTGCACTAAGAGAATATTGTAACCTGGTTGACTGCCTGCCACCCTCCAGCATCCAAGCTGTCTCTATATCTTTTTCTTCAGCAGTGAGAAGTAATTCACCCCCAGGAAAACAGGAATGTGTAGAAAATATTTTCAGTGTCAGCTAAGTTATTGTAATCCAGAGAATAGGGTGATGGTGTAAACTTTTTTTTTTTCCCGGGCTTGTCGAGTTATATTTGGAAGGTTTACAAACTGGGAAGGCGGTTGTGTTAAAGTTGCAGCTGAGTCGTTGTTCTAGACATTGACAGTCAATAACGAGACCCCGGGCTGTGGATAAAAATAACTAAATGGGAAATGCAACACATTCCAGTTGGATATATGCCTTGTTTTTTACACACATGTGAATGATTATGTCTGCATTTATTATTGATGTAGCACTGATATATTCCACAGAGAACATGCTCTAACATCCGTTCCTGCTGAATCTCTATCCTAGAACCTATACATGATGTCAGGAAACCCCGGAGAAGAATATACTGCTTCCATACAGATGTCCAACATTAGGCAAGCTTGGCAATTGTCCATGGCCTCTGTTTCTAAGGGGTACCAAAAGACCGGATCCGTAAGAACAACATGAGAATGAGAGTGGAAGGAAGCCATTTTCTAGCCCTCACTGAAATATAATGTATTAGACACTTTATTTGAGACCTGTTGAGGCATTATATAGTGGCTTTATTTGGACACGATAATGATATTTGGACATTGAGTAGCAGTATTATTTGGGTGGTGTATGGGAGTGTTAAAAGGACATTTTATGGTAATATATTTTGGATACTGTATGGTGATTGCAAGAGCAGCTCTAACTACAACTTTCTGGGATTAAAGAAGTTGTCCACTACTTTTACATTGATGCCCTATCCGTAGGGATAGGGCATCAACGTATGATCGGCCGGGGTCCTACATGCGGCACCCTCGCCGATCAGCTGTTATCGGCGCCGGCGGTCGGAAGTGCTCATCTGCGGGGCTCCGCCGTCAAGTGGTAGTGGCCGCCGCAGTGTACTGCACATCCACCTCCTATTCAATTGAGTGGGAGGCGGATGTGCAGTACACTGCGGCGGCCACTACCACTTGATGGCGGAGCCCGGCAGGTGAGCACTTCCGGCCGCCGCTGGCATCGATAGCAGCTGATCGGCGGGAGTGCCGCATGCGGGACCCCGGCCAGGGCATCAATGTAAAAGTAGTGGACAACCCCTTTTAAGTCGGCATAGGTGAGAATAAAGAAATACATAGCCATGAGATTTCCAAAACTCTCCGAAAAATTCTGGAGTGTCCGTATATGTATACCCTTCATGAATATAGGCATTCTGTACATAAATTTAGTTTTTTTGCATGATAGCAAATAGCAGAATACACGGCTGCATAATAATTAAAGACACTGTATTAATCTACCCAGCTTTGTCACATCAGGCAACAAGTTTTTGGGCTCAAGCACATGACCTCGTTTTTCACGGACAGCACTCGTACCTACGATATTCTATGGGGCTGTACATGTGTGGGATTTTTTTCCTCAGAGTGGTCCGTGGAAAAAAATTGGAGACATATCAGATTTTGATCTGAGTGTGGGATCAAAAAACGGCAATTCAAGTCTATCGGTCTATAAAAAAATTGAACCAACATCCAAGTGCAGTCTGATTTTCACGGATTGACAGGATGGAAAAGGTGGAGAAACTTTTTGTTTTCTCTCCACATCCAGGAAAAACTAATGCTACTCTAATCAAAGTCTAATCAGAATAATCGGACCGCTTTTCTTGGATGTGGAGAAACCGGTCATGTAAACCTACCCTTTCAGTGTGTTCTCGTGAGAATTTATCACACCCTATGAAATTTGGCAGGTTGAAGACCTTAACCCCTTACTTGCTCTAACAAATTATTATTAAAGGAGTTGTCCAAGATTTAGATATTGATTACTAGAATTGAGCAAAAAGATTTGTACGACCGTGGTCTAGTGGCCATGTTAGTAGTATGTGGACACCAGACCAAGACTTTCCTATTCCTGCACTACTACCTGTGGCATACCCAGCACCACCTCCGATTAATAGACCCCTTGAAATCATGGCGCATGCATGACATTACTGGGGCCTACTAATCGGAAGAGGCGTTGGGGATGTCACAGGTAATAGGAGTTTCTCAGAGCTCTGGACTGAAATGGATGCTGGACCAGGGTCCTTTTTTGCTCAACTTCAGGATGACCTATCCTTAAACGAGATAATGAATTTCAGATTGGTACAGGTCCTTTGGTGGCAGATGTAGCAATGTGTAGCAATGTGTAGCACATTTTCTCAAGACCAAGTAATAAAAATGGATTGAATCAACCAGTACTGTGTCCTCTATAAGGGCCCCTACCACTGCTTCATGTCTTGCCTCTATATGATGTACATCCCTGATGTAGGATAGGTTGGACTTTGAGAAAACACCAAGCAATAAATGTATATACTATTAATAGTTCTTTAAGCAAACCTCTAGTTCTTTCATGTCTTCTGGATACAGTTTAAATGCTTTGTACTCTTTCAGAAACGTTTTTCCTATAATTTCCCCCTCTCCAGGTCCGTTGCTGAATCTCCGATGTTGCTATAGGAATCAGTTGTTGTCTGCAGCATTAATGTCATGCCGATAGAGCTGCAGTCATTCAGTGAGCTCTGCCAAAGTAGACAGTGTAGGGAAGCAGGAGGTAAAGTCCTGGATGGAAGGTATGTGTTACCAAGGTGGCAAGCCTCGGTGATGTAAGTCCGAGAAAAGAGTGCTCTGGTAAGGCTATGGTGACACTATCAGTATTTAGTCTTTATTTCACATCAGTATTTGTAAGTCAAAACCAGGAGTGCGTGAAAAATGCAAAAGTACTGATGTTTTTCTACTATATTTTTCCACTAATTGTTCCTCACATGGTTTTGACTTAGAAATACTGATGTGAAATACTGATCAAATATTGATAATGTGACCACAGCCTAACAACAAGTTACTGAGATAAATTTTAGTGGACTGTATTTTAGATCTGGGATTTAGGAGTGACCTAAAGAGCTTGGGTGGGAAAGGTCATTCCCATACATTCCAGTCTGGGGCTTGCAGGTCCTATAAAGGGTAGCTGGTTAGGCCCAAGATTGATCTGTTAGAGAGGAAAAGACCATTTAAGGGTGGGCAGACTGAGCCTGAGGATAAGCAGTGCTGGTACTGCTCTGATAGTGAGGCCGAGCTACTTTATTGTGCCTACCCTGAGAAAGGACTGATTTTGTTATGGACTATTTTGGCTGAAGAAAAGTCGTTTACTTAATTTTGAACGTTTATGCAAGAAAATAAACTTCTTTAACCTGTTTGACACTAAAACTCGTGTATGTGTAGACCCCAGCAGCTACCAAAGAGCAGGAATACCTACAGCCGCTTGAGCCAAGAAGGTTATCGATTGGATACCATGTTTTCAGCATAACATCAGCACTGCAGACAATAACATACATCGGGAGCAGCGGCAGGGACTCAGCGCTGAATCCGGGGAGGGTGAGTAAAAACAGTTTACTTTTTACTACTATAGCTTATAGAAAAAACTTTTTTGAATATTTAAACATTAAAAGAGACACCCGCCCCATTACCCTTTTACTTTAAATGACCTAATGAGCATTTAGAAAAGTAAACTATCTATATTTTTTATCTGCAAGACTAAAGTAATAAGCTAAAACTAAAGTGATTAGCTAAATTGTTACAGCCATACTCTTCCCTATAGAAATAGGTGACAGATTGTCTACAGACCCCTTGCAGACCCCCTGCATGCATGGCAATAACAGCCTTTCCGAATAAATACAATAGCCATATCATACCATCATCAAGACGTCAGGGAATGTCTACTAAAAGTATACCCCGCAAAAAAATTTTACCTCCACAAATGAATATTTCCAGATGGTAAAACCTTCTAATTCGATATATCTGGGATTTTTTAGAAAAAATAAAAAGTAAATAAAATGAACGTGTATATGTTCCCTGCTTCTTCCTCCAGGATTTTGGCATAGGCACGGCTCTCTTGCTGTTTCGTTACCTCTCTAAACCAATTATCCATGTCCCTTTGACTAATGACGTTGAGCTCCTCCATTAATCTCTGACATATTTCCAGTTGCAAATAGATGATTCCAAATCCTAAAATAATATTACTAAGGAAGTTGTAACATTATTGTGATGGATGACAAACAGGTCATTACAAAAACAACGGCGGAATAAACATGGAGAAATACATCAGCTAACATAATGGCAATATGAGAGGGTGTAATCTCATAGAGTTGTGCGCCGTCCTATAGCGCAATATGTGTTCATAGGTCACAGGTCGTAACGTTACATTTGTCACCTGAAGGGAAATTGGCAAATGGCATCAAGTACTATATGTGATATTTGCATTTATAGACCTGTAATTCGAGAATTATTTGAATAGATTCTCAATATTTTCTTGGTTTTGCTCGTTTCATCGCGTACATATGTGAGTTTTTTTTTTTTATTATTATTTTTGTGGGTTGACAAGAGGCCAGTAGTTTCCTTCTCTGTAGTCAAATTTATATTCCTTATTACAATGCAAAATGTATACCAGAACCTCAACTATTATGTGACACTTAAAAGTCTGGTGTTTTCTAATATGGTGGAAATGCTTTTGGCCTCGCATACTGTCCATACAAGTTCAAATTTAAAGAACACTGGCTACACTACATGTATGTGGCAAAAAGAAGAAGATGTGATCGGCTGCAGCCACATTCATGATGAAACAGGGGGTTAAAAACTCTTGAGTAACTGCAAAGACCTGTAGCAAGATTTGGTGGCGGCAGCACTAAGGTTTTAGGATGCACAGTAAGGCGCATGCTAAATGCTGAAGGCCTCAATGCCCAACTTCAAGATGTCACCTTTACTGACCCAAATGTACAAGAACAGTTGGCTCCAATATTCTCAAAACCATATAAATAATCCACAGAAGTTTTGTTTCCTTCTTCTGTGGAGCAATGAAACAAAACTAAAATATTTTGGGCCTATGGATCAGCGGTTTATCTAGAAGAGGAAAAATAAGGCATATGCTGAAAAGTGCATCCTCCCAACAGTGAATCATGCTGGTGGCTCAGTGATGCCAAAGTAAAGTGTGAGGAACAGGCCTTGTTCTAAAGACTATTGAAACCATGGACGTAGAGGGGACTCCACGGCTCTAAGGGATGCAGACTTTTTCCAGCATGGAGCACTGGTTCCGTTGATCTTATTATTGTGTTTTATTAGTGACTTACTTGTTATGTTTTATTAGAGATTTGCTTGCTGTGTTTTATTAGTGATTTGTTTGCTCATCAGTTCAGCCTCAGGAATCAATGCTTCCATTCAGTGACAGTAAGCATACATAAGGCCAGACCCAAGATTGCTAATCAATGAACGCAATCATTCTATTAATCTCGTTATTATCTCAGGGGGCATCAAGCCATTATTCTATTCTAGCCATTATAACAGCCACTAGTCCCATTATGTGGATGGGGATTGTAATGCACACGCCCGGACTGACTGGCGTGTGCGTGTTTAGTGGTTCCACTGTGCCATGAACCGGAGAGTGCCTGGAGGGGCGTAACTAAGTATCTGTCCGATCCGACCAAGGCATACGACGCCAGTGCACCAGGGAGGAACGGAGCAGAGGAACCAGGGTCTACTCCAGGTCAGACTCCGGACACGGCTGTTGACCCACACCGGGAATACAGGAACAGGCAGACTAGAGCGCAGGCTAGGTAGGGTCCAGTACAGACTGGGAGACAAATTCAGTGCCGCAGATGCGGTAAACAAACAGAGTAAAGCGAAACCACAGGTGTGGTAGACAAGGCTGAGCAGAGCAGAACCGCAGACGCGGTAGACAAGGCTGAGCAGAGCAAAACCGCAGACGCGGTAGACAAGGCTGAGCAGAGCAGAACCACAGACGCGGTAGACAAGGCTGAGCAGAGCAAAACCGCAAACGCGGTAGACAGGGCTGAGCAAAGCGAAACCGCTGACGCGGTGGACAGGGCTGAGCAAAGCGAAACCGCAGACGCGGTGGACAGGGCTGAGCAAAGCGAAACCACAGACGCCGTGGACAGGGCTGAGCAAAGCGAAACCGCAGACGTGGTGGACAGGGCTGAGCAAAGCGAAACCATAGACGCGGTGGACAGGGCTGAGCAAAGCGAAACCGCAGACGCGGTGGACAGGGCTAAGCAAAGCGAAGCCGCAGATGCTGTGGACAGGGCTGAGCAAAGCGAAACCGCAGACGCGGTGGACAGGGCTGAGCAAAGCGAAACCGCAGACGCGGTGGACAGGGCTGAGCAAAGCGAAACCGCAGACGCGGTGGACAGGGCTGAGCAAAGCGAAACCGCAGACGCGGTGGACAGGGCTGAGCAAAGCGAAACCGCAGACGCGGTGGACAGGGCTGAGCAAAGCGAAACCGCAGACGTGGTGGACAGGGCTGAGCAAAGCAAAACCGCAGACACGGTGGACAGGGCTGAGCAAAGCGAAACTGCAGACGCGGTGGACAGGGCTGAGCAAAGCGAAACCGCAGACGCGGTGGACAGGGCTGAGCAAAGCGAAGCCGCAGACGCGGTGTACAGGGCTGAGCAAAGCGAAACCGCAGACGCGGTGGACAGGGCTGAGCAAAGCGAAACCGCAGACGCGGTGGACTGCGCTGAGCAAAGTGAAACCGCAGACGCGGTGGACAGGGCTGAGCAAAGCGAAACCGCAGACGCGGTGGACAGGGCTGAGCAAAGCGAAACCGCAGACGCGGTGGACAGGGCTGAGCAAAGCGAAACCGCAGACGCGGTGGACAGGGCTGAGCAAGGCGAAACCGCAGACGCGGTGGACAGGGCTGAGCAAAGCGAAACCGCAGACGAGGTGGACAGGGCTGAGCAAAGCGAAACCGCAGACGCGGTGGACAGGGCTGAGCAAAGCGAAACCGCAGACGTGGTGGACAGGGCTGAGCAAAGCGAAACCGCAGACGCGGTGGACAGGGCTGAGCAAAGCGAAACTGCAGACGCGGTGGACAGGGCTGAGCAAAGCGAAACCGCAGACGCGGTGGACAGGGCTGAGCAAAGCGAAACTGCAGACACGGTGGACAGGGCTGAGCGGGCAAGAGCCGCCGGAGCGGTGGGCAAGGCAGAGCAGGAGGGACAGGGCTCTGTACACACGGAACAGACAGGAAGGGAAAGGCAGAACCAGATACCCACAGGGTACTTGCAGTGAAGTAGCGAGTGGACCACAAACTCACAAACGGAAGTACAGTGACAACGAGCAGGAGTTAGGTACGAGTTCAGACTCTGCAGAAAAAGGGAAGGTACGGACATAGAGAAAAACAGGAAACAGGCTAGGAGAGTATTCAGACAAGAACAGACACAGCAGCAAGATACAGGAGCGGGTCTAGGTATGCGGCCCCTAGAAGGTGGAATGAACAGGATAGGAGCGTGTACACACAGGCCTGGAAATACAGCCTCCAGGATAGGCAGAAGACAACAGGCTAGAAGATAATACAGACAGGACACAGTTCAGACACGGGAACTGATACCGAAGGCAGGAAACATAAACGGGACCTGGCATATCAGTGACCAGAAGCCAACTGACAGAACACAATGCTCAGGCAGGGTTTCTTGGGAGGAGCTGGGTTAAATACCAGATGACAGACAACAATAGGCTGAGGACGCACAAGGGGTGTGCCCGCAGGAGGTACAAGAAACAGGAAGTGATCGGGCGCCGCCCTTAAGCAGCAGAAACAGAGGCAAACAGACAGCATGGAGGGAAGCCAGGCTAGCAGACTGGACTGGAGATCAAGTGCGCGCTCTTGCACAGTGGGAGATTGACCACTATGCAAGGACGCCGCCAGGTATGTTACAGGGATAGTAGCCCCACCGGAGTCATTACCAAAGGGGGTCTCACATGCAGTCCCAGGTGAAGGGATCCTGGAATATTCTTTATGCTTTCAGCTAAAAGCAAATGCTTAAGGGGGAGGGTTTGAACACTTCTGCCCATTCAGGGGGCTGATCCCAGAGAAGGAGGAAAAGAAGCCGAATGTTTAGTCAGGGAGTTTGTGGAATGACGCCGAAGGGATAGGATCTAGGCTGAGGTCCTGTTGCCCAGGGATGGATGGCTTATGGAGTTTGGAGACAGTGTAGTTAGTGCTACTGACGCGCCCCCTGGGCCGTGCGGTACTCTGTAGCCGGGCTGGTCGGTGCTGGGGGTGTCACAGTGGCGGTGACCCGGTCCGTGACCAAGGGCGGTCAATAAAAGGGGAATAAAGAAAAGGGAATATAGTTTTTAGATATAAAGTTCGTGATGGCACCTGTAGTATGCGGCTAAATGGAGCCGCCGCTGCTGTGCAGATTCTCTGGAGCTGTTGGTAATGCAGCAGAGTTGGTTCAACACTCCACAGGTAGAGCTCCAGGGCGGTGCTGTGATGATTAATGAGGTAGATGTTGCTATGCAGTGTAGTGCAGGGGATGGCGCAGATAATAATGCTAGGACACAGTGGGGTGCAGTCTTCAAGGTTTACTCACAGTTGTTGCACTCCAGGTTACCAGGATCAGGGTAACTTCCCACGTCGTCCTGTGTTTACCAAGGCAGGGGTTCAGCAAACTCCCAGGTGTTTCAGGAGTACACAACGGGACCCCATTCTGTGTGCCTTCCTCGGTCGTCTTCCTGCGCTGGCTCTCACCCTCCTGCCCTGCGCCTAGAAACCAGTGTCCCAAGCCGGTAACCTTGGATCTTGGCGGGCAACCTGCAGTCCCCTGAATCCTATATGGATATCTTTTCGGCGAAATAGTTGTGGCTGTGAGCAACTACACCCTGAAAGTACAGAAGCCTCCGGTTTCTAGCTGAGTCTTGTAGTTCTTCACTAGTTAGGGGCCGGTCCCCTTTGCGGCCTGATCCCTCCACGCTTTGGTAGATTCGGGCGCATGGGTGGCTTCCGCACTCGCTGTGCCCCTGGGATCCTCTCAATTCTGGAGCCTTCCCTCTGCTCCCGTCCTCTTCGAGCCTGTCCTCCTGGGCCTCTCGAATTAGGCCCGGCCCTCTCCTTTCCTCTGAGCAGAGCTCCTACAGAGCTCCTGCTCCCACTACTTCTCCTCAGACTGTTCTGTCTCCTTCCCAAGATGGTTCCCTTTTATGCTCCTACTCAAGTGCTCCCCTGTACTTCTTCCTCCACCCACACCCACTACATGGTTCAACCCTCCAGCTAGGGACCAGGGACTGTGCTTTCCCTTAGGAGCAATCTCGCCCTTCCCTCTGAAGTGGAATGTAATGGATGCAAGTGGGTGGGTGCCAGGCAGTACTCCATCCTTACCTGAGAGTGGGGTACCACACCTCTGGGTGAGATGCAGTACCTCTGTGGCGACTGAACCTGCAGGGGCGCCACACTACAGTTGTGGGATCTGTGGTCTAGATTTGATTAACTTTCTTAAGGACTAATGCTACTGGATACCTGTGCTTCTATTGCTTTATCTGTCCTCTGGAGGAGCATGGAATGTGAATACAGACTATACTGGCTGGAGATACGAAAGCTGTGGGCCAACCAAAAGTTGGGAGATAGTGAGTATCGCCTGGTACAAAGACAGACACCCAGGGGAGGAGATCTTGTGGACTAGAGGCAATGTATTTTGGACATTTACATGGAGTTGTTGTAAAACCTTGGACGTAAGGGATAAAATATTGTTGCATCGTTAACCTACTTAGATGATTATTTCAAACCACAACCTCAGATCTTCACAAGTCGTGGCAGCAGTGGGATCACCTATCTCTGGACAGCATACCAGGGAAAGTTACTGCGTGGTGACTTGGCAGAAGAGATGGCAGACTCCATCTACAAGAGGCTCCAGAAGGAGGAGCTGAGAGCCCGTTGCTCTGAGAGAGAGCTAGAGTGGTTGCCGAAGGACAACTGGGCAACCCTAATACAATGCTTGGATGACTGGGACTGTGAACAACCACATGAGGAGGTCAGTTCAGACGTGGCGGAGGGACCACAGCCCAGGGCTGTCATCCAGATGGCGGAGGATCAACTGACCAAGTTGAAGCA